>NC_134124.1:16366137-17798137 GCF_040939455.1 Microcebus murinus
CAACATTGTGAAATCACTAAATGCCACTGACTCATACACTTTAAAATGGCTAATGTTTGATTTTGTGTTATGTGAATTTTAGCTCAAAATAAAAAAGGAGAGATAATTATGACTTTCTTAGGCAAAAAGAAACTGAGAGAATTCATTGCCCTCAGACCAGCACTACCAAAAAAAAAAAAAAAAAGTAGTTAAGGGAGGTTCTTCAGATGAAAGGGTAGAAGGAACTACTATACAATAGATGAGATGGAAAGATGTGCAGTATACTATTGTGAGGTCCTTATACTATACTTAAAGCAATATTATATCATTTTAAGGTGTACTTGGATTAATTTAAAATATATGTTTTAAAAACTAGGATAACCACTACAATTTTTTAAAAGAGGCATACGTTATAAGCCACAGTGGAAATAAAATGGAAGCCATAAAACATAATTAATCCAAAGGAAGATAGACAAAGAATAAAAAAGAAAGAAGAACAGATGAAACAAGTAGAAAACATCTAACAAGATGATAAATTTTAATCCAGCTGCATCAATTATTATCTTAAATGTAAGCAGTCTAAATATATCAATTAAAAGACAAAGATTGTCTGATTGGATAAAAAAAAAGTCAAAACCCAACTGTTATCTGTCTACAGGACACCCATTTTAAATATAAAGACATAGATAGGGTAAAAGCAAAAAGATGGAAAAAGATAATTCCATGTAAACAGTAATCAAAAGAAAGCTGGGCAGGCACAATGGTATAGTTAGATGGGGGGAATATGTTCTGGTATTCTACTGCACAGCAGGGGGACTATAATTAATAATTTATTGTATACTTCAAAATAGCTAGAAGAGAGGATTGTGAATGTTCTGACTACAAAGAAATGATAAATGTTTAAGGTGATGGATATGCTAGTTACCCTGATGTGACCGTAACACAATGTGTTTGTGCATTAAAACATCACATTGTATTCCATAAATAAGCGCAATTATTATGCATTAATCAAAAATAAAATAAAACTAAAAAAAAAAAAACCAGAAAGCTGGAGTAGCTTTAGTTATATCACACAAAGTGGATTTCAGAACAAGAACTATTTCTAGGTATAATGAGGGACATCAAATAATGACAAAGAAATCAATTAATTAGAGGACAAAACAATCCTAAATGTATATGCACCTTAGAACAGAGCTTCAAACTACATGAAAAACAAAACCGATAGAACTGAAAGAAGAGATGTGCAAAGCTCATATAACACTCCTCTCCAGTAATAGCTAGTACAAGTAGGGAGAAAATCTAGATATCTAGAAATCGAATAGCACACTTATAAACAACCCACGAGTCAAAGAGGAAATCACAAGGGAAATCACAATGAAAAAAAGAGATCGATGATCCAAGCTTCCACCTTAAGAAACTAGAAAAAGAAGAACAAATTTATCCCAAGTCAACCATAAGGAAGAAAATAAGGAGCAGAAATCAATGAAACCCAGAACAGAATAATTAGAGAAAATCAATAAAACCAAAGTGTTTTCCCAAAGCGGCTGTGTCAATTTACACCCTCACCAGCTGCGAACGGGATTTCCCATCGCTCTGAGTCTTGGTATGTACCAGAGTACATAAAGGACTTTCGAAACTTAGAAAAGAAATAATTCAGTAAAAACGAGCAAAATATTTGAACAAAGAAGATATACAGATGGCAAATAAGTACATCCAAACATATTCAACATCAATATTTGGGAAAATACAAATTAAAACTTCAGTGAAATATCACTACATACTTATTAGAACATCTAAAACCAAAACACAGAAAACCTGACAATTTCAAGTTGTGACAAGGATGAGGGGACAAGCAACTAGAACTCTCATATATAGATAGATAGATAGATAGATAGATTGCTAGTGCGGACACAAAATGCCAGCTTTGGAAATCAGTTTGGCAATTTCCTATATAGTTAAAAATATTCTTAACACACTTACCAGGCTGGGCGTGGTGGCTTGCGCCTATAATCCTGGCACTCTTGGAGGCCGAGGCGAGAGGATCTCTTGAGGCCAGGAGTTCAAGACCAGCCTGAGCAACAGCGAGACCCTGTCTCTACAAAAAATAGAAACATTAGCCCGGTGTGGTGGTGTGCGCCTGTAGTCCCAGCTACTCGGGAGGCTGAGGCAGGAGGATTGCCTGAGCCCAGGAGTTCAAGGTTGCAGTGAGCTGTGATGACGCCACTGCACTCTAGCTTGGGCGACAGAGCAAGATCTTGTCTCAGAAACCAAAAACAAACAAACAAACAAATTTGTTCTCAATCTGATAGGAAAAAATGTTAGTTCACTGAGGTTTTAATATGCATTTCCTAGATTAGTGGTGAAATGCACATTTTTTCCCATGTATGTATTTCTTCTACAGATATCCTTTGTCCATTTTCCTAATTGTTTTTTGTCTTTTATTGATTTGTTGGGACCATCTATAATCTGTATTATGTCTACTAACCCTATTTATCATACCTATTGCAAGTATTTTCTACCAGCCTGCCACTTCTCTTTTAATGATCTTTGAGTGTCCATAGTCATACAAAGTTTTTACTCTGTATGGAGTCAAATCTGTTGGTATTTACATTTCTGACTTCCGGGTTTCATCTCTTGCTTAGGAAGGGTGAACCATTTATTGTTTACAAGGCACTTTCATTTCCATTTTCTCACACTGGCCCAGGTCACAGGGACTCAGTGAAGTACACATTATCTCCACTGTATAGATAAGAAAAAGGAAGGTCAGGAAGGGTTAGTGACTTATCTCGAGCCCCACAACTACTTTGGGGAAGACCGAGAGCAGAATCAGGATTTTCAGGGTCTCAGGCCCGGGTAGCTGGTCACCACTTCCTGTTACCTGGGTTATCTGGCCAGTGCCATTCCCTGCACCCCTCAGAGCATCCTTCTGTCGTGGGAAGCAGTAGCTCGTGCTTGCCTGTTGGGGGCCAGACCTGCCTCCCTGTGGCACCTGCCTGTCGCTCCGGCACTGCATTCCAGACCCCAGGTAGCTCTGTTTTGTCCCTCAGCAGGCCTCTAGCCATGTGTCCCTGTGGTCTCCAGAGGTACCACTTGTCCAGGGGGTTGAGCACTCTGGTCCCTTAGCAGTCTTCCTGGGACGTGGTCTCCAAGTGCATCTGGTCATCCTCACTCTCATCAGATCTTCAACCATAGGTGGGGTCCTCAATGTGATATTAACTTCTTAAAACCCAACGCATTTGGAGGCAAGGCCCTGAGTGTGGTGATACGGGCACAATCAGATGCCACGGGGGACCAGAGGATGGAGAGTCTGAGAGGGCTTCCAGGGGAGTGGCATTAGAGCTGGGCCTTATAAGAGGAGCAGAAATCCTCCGGGCAGAAATTGCAGGAGAGGGAATAGCATGGGGCAGAGGGGGTAAAGTCAGGGCTCCTGGGGCCAACCAGAATGTAAAGGGGTGGAGCAGGGAGGGGGTGAGGGCCAAGTGCAGAGGGTCCCTCAAGCTCAGGCTTCATCCTATAGGCCTTGGGTTCTTAGTGGCCTGGAGGCCTCTAGAGGGTTGTACTTCCAAGGACAGTTCAGGGACCCCATCCTCAGAGTCACGGGGGTACATGTTAAAATGCAGACTCCAGGACCATCCCAGCCTGCTGAATTAGGAGTGGGAGGTGGGACCTGCCCAGGTAGCAAGATCTCTAGGAGATTCTCTTGCTCACTCACGGCTGAGGCTGCTGCCCTTGAAGGCCCCTAGATGGCCTTGAGGAAACCTGAGACCCCCTGACACGGATGCAAAGTTTGCGTTTGATCTTGGGAGGGGTGCGCAGCTTTCGCTCAGTTCTCACAAAGTCCCTGGCCCGGGCTGCAGGAACCCCTCTCTGGTGGAGCATGCTTAGGTAGAGGAGGGGTGTGGCTGGCAACGGGGGTGGAGGCCACTGTGGCCCTCAGGGGTGGCCTAGGTCACATGGGCAGGACTTTTCTCTGTGCCCAAGATCAGAGGATGCTGCTTGTCTGGTGATTGCTGTCCACCCAGCTAACTCCTACAGCTCCTCAGACTCTCTACCTCCAGGACGCCTCCCTGTCCCTGCAGGACGGGCAGGTGTCCTCCTGTGCATCCCAGGCCTTCTGGCCTCACCCTCATTCCAGCACTGTCCTTGGGTGGCAGGTCTCAAAGGCTTACCAGGTGCTCATTGTGTGTCAGGCAGCGTGCCAAGTGCTCTTGGGAGTTTTCTCATTGAATCCTCAACCTTAGAGGTAGTGTGGCCTGTTTCACTGAAGAGGAAACCAAGGCTCAGAGAAGTTAAATCACTTTCCTGAGATCACACAGCTGGGGGCAGTATTTCTGCCCCCTGCGCCTATGGTAGACCTGACCATTCTGCTCCGCTGACTTTGAATGAGTCGATGAATGTATGTGGTACCCCAAAGCCCTGTGGCTGGGATGGTGCTCTGCCCTCCTGGGGCTGTGGCATGTGGAGCCCAGTATTTTCTGAGTGCTCTTTATGTGCCAGGCACTGTGCCAAGCTCTTTGCTTAGTTTTCTCATTTGAAGCTCTTAACCCATGAAGCCGGTTCTATTACTTATCCCCCTTTTGTGGATGAGAAAACCAAAGCTCAGAGAGGTTAGGTCACTCGCCTAAGCTCCCAGAGCCAACAGGTGACAGAAATGAGTTTAGAACCAGGCAGCCTGGCTGCAGAGCCTATGCTGGTGATGACCACTCTGCACAGGGGCACCCTGCTCTCCCAGCAGTGAGTGTGCCAACTACCAGTGGACAGGGGGCGGAGGTGCCTGGGGCTCAGTGGGGTGGAAGCCACAGCAATGAACAAGGATCCCAGATTGGCATTACCCCTTCCTGTGGCAGAGGAACTCTGAGAAAGGTTTGCATGTCAGCCCAAGGATTAGGAAATTCTGAAGCAAATGTGTGAGCCATGTCACGTTTATCCAGTATGTGTTCCATCTGTCCTACATACTGAGAGGCTGGTCCTCATCTCCCAGCCTGGCTCCTGGCCCCTGGGACCTCCAGATCCCATGTCAGAGACAGCTGAGTCCCCACCCTCCTGCCCACTCCATTCCAGCTGCAGCCCCCTCTCTCAGTGGAGGGGGCCTAAACCAGAAGCCACGAACCCAGCACCATGGCAATTTGGCAGCTGGTACCACTGTGACCCAGGCCACACCTACCTCTAGGGTTGAGGATTAGATGAGTTCTAGAGTCTGAATCAGAGTCCTGTGGGGTATTTGCTCCCATCCACTAGCCCAGCCCCGTAGTGCGGATCAAGCCCACAGCCTGTAGCAGGGCTTGTAGGAGACTGTCTGACCTCTGCCTCTTCTTTTCTCTCCACCCGCCCTCCCTGCCTCACTGTCGTCACAAGCCCCATGATGAGGGTAGTTATTGGCGTAATGTTGTTCTGACCCCTGGCAGGAGCTCCCTGCAGGGCCTGCCGCCCTCAGGTCTTCTCCCCACACTCCGGCACCTGGCCCTGCCCCGCAGATGGGAGCTCGGCCGATGCCGGACGCATGAATAGATGCATAAACCGACCAGTGAGAGAAGGGAGAGTATGAGGAGCTCTCCACTCTCAGCAGTTCATTTGGTGAATGGTTCACCTGTCAGGCCTTGTTCTGGGCCCAGGAAGGCCCAGGCTCTGAGCGCTTCCCACATGCAGGGCCCTCATGCCGCGGAGCGGGGAAGACAAGTAGCGGAGAGGCAGGACTGCATTCCAGGGGATAACGCCTGACATCTGCAGACATTGGCATGATTCATCATCCAAACAGGGACCCCCAAGACCAAAAGGGGTGCTGTTAATAATGGCACTAACACAGGGGCAGGAAGGGGGACTCTTCTGAGACACCCTGTCCCTTGGGCATGCTCCTTGTGCCAGCCCCTAGACTGAGCTCTTTGCACAGATCATCTCATTGACCCTCACAGCCACCTTACAGCTGTCTTAGGGGACAGCTGTAATTATCCAATGCTATAGACGAGGGAAGACAGATTCAAAGATGGTACGTGACCTGCCCAGTGTCACACAGCTGATAGATGGCAGAGCTGGGTTTTGAACCCAGGAAGCCAGAGCCCACATGTTCAGCCACTGGCCTTCATCTGTGGCTGGGGCTCTCAGGAGGGTGGAGGGTAGAGGGGAACAGCCTGGGCTTTGTGAATTCATTCCCCGCTCCTAGCCCTGCCACCACTCCCCGGCCTCTCGAGTCCTCATTGCTTCATCTGTAAGATGGGGAAGGGGCTGGTGACTTGGATCCAGGGAGACAATAATGTAAGTGAAGTGCATGCAGCTCAAGCATTGTCCCTGGCCCCAGGGACATGGTGGTGAACGGGCAGGTGTGGTCCCTCCCTTCTGGAACTCACAGCCTGTTGGTGAAGCCAGGAGAGGAACCAGGCCACCGGGGCAGTTGCAGGATGTCCTGGGAGCACAGAAGAGAAGAGTCTAGGAAGGCTCTATGTGAGCTGACAAGGAGCAAGAAGGATGAGAAGGAGCTGGGGGGAGGTGCAGGGAGGAGAGGGAATGTCCCAGGAAGGAGAAACAGCACAGTAAAGGCCTGGAGGCAGGAGCACGCACAGGGCATCGGAGGCTAAGGGTGCTGAACAGACATGAGGGCCCATAAGAGGCACAAAGGACTGGGAAGAGAAATGACTTTCAGCTGGGGAATCAGGAAGGCTTCTTGGAGGAGGTAGCTTATGCTGGACTTGAGTAAGACTTTGACCTTTAGCCATAGAGGGCTGGGCCTTATAGGCGGTGGGGACAGCACCAACAAAGGTCCAGAGGCCCAGAAGCTCGTGGCCCACGCAGGGATGGATGGGAGAGGCAGCAGGAGGGGTTGAAATCAGGTCAGGGAGGTCCCTGAAGATCACAGGAAGGAGCCCGCTCTTTGGCAGGCCACGGGGAGCCACTGAGGGTGCATGAACAAGGGAGAGCCCAGGTCGTCGCTGTGCTTCAGGAAGGTTGAGAATGAAAAAGAGAAACTTTCAGACCTGAAGGCTTCCATCTTGTCCATTCAGAGGGGAAACAAGCACTCAGAATTCTGTGATTTTCCAGAAGCT
This sequence comes from Microcebus murinus, assembly GCF_040939455.1. Lineage (NCBI taxonomy): Eukaryota > Metazoa > Chordata > Mammalia > Primates > Cheirogaleidae > Microcebus > Microcebus murinus. The sequence continues at coordinate 16,373,151 of NC_134124.1, forward strand.
CTGTTACTTCCCCATGTCTGTGACTTTTCTAGTTCCTTCCCACGATTACCCACAAAACCCCAAACCAGAGATGCTGGAACTGCGAAGGGAGCTGGGCCAGAGGTGGGCTGCTCTGAGGCCTGCCAGGCAGGGAGAGTGTAGGGGCTGCTGGGCAGGGCACGCCTGCATGCCAAGGAGGGCATGGGGAGGGAGGGGGAGGATGGGCCAGCTGGAGCGGGGACTGGGGGTGGTGGTCTCAGGGAGACAGCCTGGCTTCTATGATGTCCCCGAGTCCCTGCCCCAGCTCCCTACACAGCCGTGGCAGATTATATTCTGAGCTTGGGAACCTATCATGGCCCAGAGTGGCCTCAGAGCCCCATCCCACAGGGAGCCCACCCAGGGAACTCCATGAGCCACACTCTGAGTCCCCGGGCTCAGCCTGCTGCCCCCCTTTGAGTCAGGAGCGGGACCTAGACACTCCCAGGGAAGGTGGTGGCAGGGACACCGGGCTGGCAGACAGGAGCTCCCCGGGGTGTGACCGTGGGCAAGCCACTCATGGCCTGAGCCCACCTGCCTCACCTGGGCTGACCTTCCCTTGCTCCTTTCATGGGTCTATTACGAGGATCACACGGGACACACTCTCTAAGCTGGGAGGGACTTTCTATATCATAGTTTTGGCAATGGATTTTTAAAATACGGGTGTCTGTTACATAAATACTTTGATACAAATTACTTTTTTCAGCTCACAGGACTTTATTAAGGTGGACTCACTCACTACTAATTACACAGTAGCCACTTGCCTAAGCCAAAATCCACGAGGGTCATGTGAACTTACAGTGGCACAAATTAGAAGCAAATGGCATGTTCAAATCCATAAGGAAATATCCTGACGCCTGGCAGAATTAAATTTTAATTGATGTAAAACTGACCCATATAGCTAAGACACAGAGGCCTTGTAGAGACAATGCCCTAATTCAAACGAGAGCCGTGCACGGGGCTGGTGGGGCCGCCTCAGCCGGAGCGAGGAGGAAGCTCTCCCCGCAGGAAGAGCTCCTGCTGTCCGTCCCGCTTTTTCCAGGAACAAGGACCCTGGCTGAGAGTGAGACGATGGAAGGATTGCGTGGCACAAGTGGCTCATCCGTCAGGGAGGAAAATCCCAGCTCACCATGTTCCCTAGACCCGCCTGGGCAGGGAGGCTGGGGGCCGGGGCCCGAGGGGGTGACCCGCGGTTACCCCAGCCCCTCGCACCCCCTCTGCACAGGGCCCCGAGAGACGACTTGTTATTATTTCATCCAGCCCTCAGATTTGCTTAGCTCTTCCTGCTCAGCCCCCCTTTCCTACTTTTTCTCTTGGGGACATGCAGCTCCAGAAAAGCCAGGAGTCGGGAGGCAGGCGTTGGGCTCCCCCAGGCTCCCCGACCCCCTGGCTCTGCCATCTGGGGAGGGCATCTCAGCGCCCTGAGTGCTGACTTGGGAGTCAGCCCGGCCCAGGCTCTTACCCCATCCCCACCACACCGACTCGATGATCCTGCGCAAGCCACGTCAGAACCCCGCTTGTCAGGTGGGATGACGCAGGGCGTGGCTGATAGCATTGACGTGAGGGTGCAATGAGAAAACGTGTGCCAAGCAACGGGGCAACCCCGGCTCGTGGCAACTGTTGGGTAAGTGCCAGCTGGAGCTTTATCACCCCTCGTCTCTTTGTGTCATCGTTAGCTCCCTGGGAGCCATCGTTACCCCTGGAGAAACTGAGGCCTGCTGTGGTGTCCTCCACCCAAGGTCTCTTGACCTCCAGACAGAGGCTTTTCCAGGAGCAAACATAATCCCTGTCTGGAATGTGGGCCGTTCTTTATCTTTACGGGCAGGGCTGGGTATGGCCTTCTTCAAGTCCTGCCACCTCAGGAGGAGCAGAGGCCACAGACTCTGGGCGTGGTCAGAAGCCAGGGCCCCCTGGGAGGTGGGCTTTGCGTGGCCAGGCCCTGCAGCCATTGGGGTTTTCCCTGGTGTGGCTCAGCTGCCCCTGAGTTGGTGTCTGGGCCTGTGAGTCACAGCTGCCCCACGGCTCTGGTCTTGTCCCCACTGGCAGCTATAGTCCAGACTCCTGGAGGCAATCCAGGGAAGCCTGTGGCTCCAAAACAAGGTGCCCCCCCCCGCCCGATCCAAACAGAGATGCCCCTTCCCCAGCTCAGAGAGAGCAAGGGATGGTCCAGGATGCACACAGAGTAGGTGCTAGATCTCAGGCTGACACCTGGTCCACCTCAAGTAACCCTCCCACAGGGCCCAGGTGGAAGGGCCAGGAAGCCCCAGCCTGGGTCTGAGACCCTTGTCCTCTGCGCCCTGCCCCTAGCAGCTCTATTGCCCATGACCCTGTGTCCCACGGTCCTGGGCTTGGCAGGAGGGCCATGTCCAGCACCAGGCTGGCTAGCGGAGACCAGAACACCTGGCTCACACTGGCCCTGCAGTCACTGAGCTGCTGTAGCCATGAGGGGTCCAAGCCCTGCTGGGTCTATACGCTTCTGCCCAGGCTGGCCCCACATCCCTTCCCTTCCTCTGTTCCTCTTCCTCTTCCTTCTCCTCCACCCTCTCTCCTCACTTCTTGCTATCTGGCCCTCTTGGGCACAATGTCTGCCTTGCTCCTACCTGGGGCCTGACCCGGACTCCCCCGGACCTGGAATCCAGGCTCTAGCGGATGCCTCTCTCCGGCCACACCAGCTTCAGTCTGGACTGTGGGCAGAGTGGAGGGGAGGGCAGGGAGGACGTCCCAGCTTAGTGGCCAAAGCCAAAGCACATGGTGGCGGGGGGTGGGGGCAGAGGGGCCCCGGCTCCTCAGCATCGCAGCCTTGAGCCTGCCCGCCCTCCACCCTCCTGCCCAACTCAGGGCTGGGCACTGCAGAGCCAGGAACGCCTTCTCACGTCCCACCTTGGGAAACCAAGCCCAAGCTACGTCACCCAGCTACTAGCAAGGGGGAGAGTGCACAGCCCCATTGTACAGATGATTGAGATGAGACCCAGCTGGAGGGGCAGTCTGGGGAGCCCCATTTGCCCCACCCACCCCACTCCACACCTCCCCGCCCCCAAGCACAGGGGCCCAAAGCCACAAGAGACCACAAAGTTCCTGAATGAGAAGCACCAGGTTTAATATTAAAATCTTTTCCTTAAAAAAGTACACGGATAGGAAAACTTAACAGCATACAAAATAGCACTTCTGTTGTATAAATGTGAGTTAACGTGAGTCCTAAAAATACTTGTAAACTAGGTGATTATATCTTTGGTACCGTATTGAGAGCCCATGCCCCCCTCCTTGGGCCAGGCTTTGGGGGTCCTGGGGTAGGAAGGTAACAACCCTCATGGGGGGCTGGTGTCCAGAAGGGCTGAGCTTCCCTGGCTCCCTCTCCAGCCTTCCCCTGCCAGTGGTCTTAGCCACAGCCTCACTCCCTGGCACCTCCAGTGCCCACTGGGCTGGGGACAGTGAGGTGTCACTACTAGGCCTGGGCAGTGACAAGACCATACCCCCATGGGATACTGCCTCAGGCATGGGGCAGCTGGCAGGTGAGAAGGCAACACCCAAAGTGCCCACCTCTCATACCCCTTTCTCGGGGTCCTCATCTGAAGCTTCTTGTCCTTTGTGGGACATAACTGTCCTCCCTGTCCATTCTGTCTGTGGCACAGGCCTGGGTGGCAGGTGCCAGAGTGATGGGCTGCACAAGGGGAGCTGATCTGCCCTCTTTGCCCCACTTGCCCAGAATAGCTCCAGAGGTCATTGTGGGTGCTAAAAGAGGTCCTGTGGTCTTCCCATGCCCCTGGGCAGCTGCCGGGGGCTTTCCAGGACACTGGCTGTCACTCCAAGTCAAGGCCTGGGCAGCTGCGTTCTTGGGCCTTGCCAGGGGGCCTGGGCAAGGGGTTCGGTTCCTGAATCCCCAGAGTGTGATATGTGGTCTGGAATCTCCCCGGAGTACAGCTGACCCCAGAATGGCAGCTCAGGGTATCTGGCCTTACTTCATCTGGACAAATGTGCAACCACCTGGAATGTTCTAGAATGTTAATGCTGGCAGGGCACTTGGAGTTAATGAGTCCAACTTGCTCATTTTTTAAAGGTGAAAACTGAGGCCCAGAGAGGGTGAGGGAGTCCTCCAAGGTCCCACAGCAGGTCCAATGCAGAGCCAGGGCCACATACTGGCCCATACATGTGGACACTTCACGCTGGCACGTCAATGCCCTCATCACACACACGAGGCCCGTCTGGCCCTGCAGACTCTGGTGAGCGGATTAAGACCGAGGGTGATGGAGAAAAGCCCAGGACGGATGGGCCTGAGGACAGGGACGCAGGCACCTTCTAGGGCGAGGTGTGCCCCAGTGCCCCGCGTAAGGCCTGCGGGCTGCGGTGTCCTGGCTCAGCCTCCAGCAGTAATTAGCATTCATTAGGCACGGATGGCCCCAGACCAGCTCGGGCCTAGGAAAGTGGAGACTGGCATCATAGAGAGACTGGCGGCCTTCTGGGTGAGGCAGCACTGCCCAAGGCCAGGCCCCAGCTCAGCCGGGAGCCAGGGAGGCCAGGGTCCCTTCCCCAGCTCTTGGGCGGATAAAAGTGCGAGGAGAGAACTATGGCTCCTTGAGGGTAGCTGGCCAACGAGAAAACGTGAAGTTACCACCTCGGTAACCTGGAGGGTCTCCCCGGGGATTCCGAGCTCCCCACCTGCCAGCCAGGGAGAGTATCCCAGAGAGTGGCTCACCAAGCCCGCCTCTCCCCTCTTCCATATGGGGAAACTGAGTCTCCTGGGGAGAACCCTGGCTCAGAGTCACGTGGCCTCCCCAGAGGAGAGGGCTGCTCACGGCCCCTGCAGTTCTCTTGCCTCCTAAGCCAGCCCCAGAGTGTGGGGCACAACATGCTAGGTGCAGGAGCCTTCCAGAAGGGGCAAGGGCAGGCTGGCTGACAGGAGGCCCGGCCAGGCCACGGGGCGCTGGGTGCTGGCAGAGAGGAGCTTCAGGCAGGGCAGGGTGGCGGCCAGCCCCCTACAGGAAGCTGTCCTCCTCCGCTCCGGCCCGCGGTCCAGGGCAGCCTGACTCTGGCGGCTGCTCCACCTCCAGCTCGGGCTCTGCCTGGGGCTCGGGCTGGGGCTCTGGCTCCGGCTCTGGCTCTTCCTGGGGCTCCAGGGGACTGTCACAGGAGATGGTAGAGGAGGTATTGACTTCATTCAGGGTGGAGCTAGAGGAAGGAGGCAAGTGGGTGAGGGGCTGGGGAGGAACCCAGTAAGATAATAACAGCAGTAATTAGGCTTTCCACGTGTGCGACCTCGCATCCTGGCTTTACACGCTTTTGCTCATCTAGCCTTGCAGGGGCTGTTCGAGTCCTGTCCTGTGGGCCGGTGCAGCTCAGGGAGGTCATGTCACAGCCCCACGTTGCACAGCGGGCAAGCGCAGGAGCTGGGACTTCAGAGCAGGTCCAGCTGGCTCCAAAGTTCCTTCCTCACCCGCCAGCGTCTCCACCCGCTGCACTCACAAAGGTAGGTTCGCGTTATCTTGCTCGGTCCCCACGCGAACCCCTAATGGAAGCACTTTTACTGTTTTCATTTTACAGGAGGGAAACCGAGGTTTAGAGAGTGAAGCAGCTGGTTTGAGGTACAGAACAGGGCCAGCACTCACATCCGGAGCTGTTTGAACCCTGCTTACCTCCTGGGCATGGTCTGCCCGGGCCCTGGTACGTAAAACCGTCAGAGCAACGAGGCCTTCAGGGGCCTTCTAAGGCCTGTGTATCCTCCCAGCACATCTGGAGAAACTGAGGCTCGCAGAGGCGAAGCCTTCCCAGGGCTCACGGCAGCTAGTGGCAGAGCTGGGACTATGACTCAGCCTGGGGCTCCTGCAACTTCACCTTGGGCTGGGTTTGTTCTGGGGGTGGCCCTGGCCTCATGCAGAGCCCTCCTCTCCAGCTGCGGGGAGATCCTGTCTGGACATCAGGGCCAGGCAACAGCTGGGCCTCCTGCCCACAGATCTCCTTCCCAGTCTGAACTCTGGCCTGAATTCCTGTAGACACCTCTGCCTCCTACCACCATGTGGGGCTCCTAGTGGCCCTCGGGCCCGGTGCTGAAGGACAGACCGGAGGCCTACGGCTAGCCGGGACCCCACAGTAAGAACTGGGGTGCTGGAGATGCTAGGTAGGTTTTCTCCTCCTTGGGGCTAGGACAGGGCCTAGTGAGGGGACAGTGTAGAGGACCCACTGGGGAATCCCCTAAAGGAAATAGGCACTTGCAAATACGTCCCAGCCCATCCTTGCCCTTCCCAACCTGCCCTTTCCACCTACGGCCATTTAGGGTCCACTGAGCTCAGTTCTCTCTTCTATTCACTGGTAGGAATAAGTACTCACTCACACGAGGTCACTTCCGTGGCAAGCCTGACACCATTCTGACACGCACGCATGCGAACACACACACACACACACACACACACACACCTCTAAACACACACACACGCACACTATGCACACCATCGCCTTGGCCCCCGGCCAGAGTGGCTACCTGGCAAGGCTGGGGGAACCCTCCAGCAGGCCCTCCTCGGCAACCTCGGGTTTGGGGTCAGGCAGGGGGATGATATAGTCGTTGTCACCCTCGTTGGGCTGCACAGCAGTGTAGAGGACAGAGCTGGTGTCCAGGGGAGATCGGAGGCCATGGAACCCCGGAAAGCGGGCTTGGGACCGAAGGATGGCTGGGTGGTCGCTCCTCAGAAACTCCTCATCCACCTGCTGGTACTTCTGCTCCGTGGGGCAGGGAGAACCGGAGAACCAGGGGCGGTCAGACCAGAAATGCCTTTAGCGATCGTCTAACCCAGCCCTCCCCCTCGGTATAAATAAGGCAACCAGTGCTCATTGGTGAAGGGGTTTGCCCAAAGCCACACTGCTGAGCCGGCTTCCACCTGCCATTGCATCTCTCAAGACACGGTGAGCTCAGAACCACCGAGGAGGGGCAGTCATGGGACCAGCCCCTGTGACCCTAACTCCCCCCACTACAGAGTAGACAGGTATGGGCTCTCATCCTGCCTCAGCCTCCTTCAGTGGGGCCTCAGTTTCCCTTTCTATGAAATGGTGTCATCTGCACTCCATCTCCCCGGTGGGAGGGTGTGAGAAATGGACCTAAGGAAGGAGTTGTCTGTGTGCCAGAGGCAATGCACATCTCCTCCCCACTCTGACCCCTGTTGTTGGACAGGGCAGGGTTTGGGGGCCCTACTGGCTCCATTTGGCTGGGCGAGTCTGCAACAGGATCCAAGCGGTCACGTAGCCAGGGGTTCATGCTTCTGAAGGAGCCCTACCGTTTGGCATGGGTGCCAAAGCTCAAGGAAGGTTGCAGGACGGGTAGGGCTGTAGCCCCTCTCCCTGCATCAAATCAATCGGCGTCCACATAGGATTCAATTTCTCAAAGCTCTGTGCTGCTAAAATAAATTCAGCTCATAGCTCCAGCCCATCCCCTTCCAGTACTGGCAGGGAAACTGAGGCCCAGAGAGGGTGAAGGGCGGTCCCCAGATACCAGCCCATTGCACAGAGCCTTGTACCCAGTGTCTGACTTCTGTGCCTACCTCCACCCTGCCTCAACATACCTTTTTGTAACCTTCGCCCAGCAGTCTCTCGAGAAGCAACACCAGCTGGGAGAAGGGGGGCCGGATCTCAAACTTCTCTTCCCAGCACTTCTGCATGATCTCGTAGCTGGAGAGGGGAGAAGGGTCAGGGGCTCTGGCTCAGGGGTGGGAGGTGGGGCTGGGGGCACTGGAGGCTGCCCCTCCCAGGACAAAGTGAGGGGTGGCGACTGGGTGCTGTTTTCCCCATTGCTGCCTCTAGACATTCCCCTGGGAAGCCCTCCCAGCACCCCAGTCCGCCCGGTTCCATGGGGCCAACTCCACCTGGGTGAGCACATGACCCAGGCCTGGTCAGTGGTTTTCATCCCTTCAGCTCAGTGGCTGGTTCTGGTTAGCAGGTGACCCCACCTGAGCCTTTGAAAGTCAGCTCTGGGCTCTTTGCTGGAACTACGATGCCAGCACTATGACAGAAGGCTGGCACTGCTGGCAGCCATCTGAAAATGATGGCTGTAGTGGGCAAAGCCGAGCCCAGGGCTGGAACAAGAGATCCCAGTGACATCCTTGGAACAGGGTGAATCCAGTCATCCCCGGGCTCTCCCGATCTCTGAGCTAATAAATCTGTCTTTGGTCTAAGCCGGTGGTTTAAGCCGGTCTGGGTATCTCTTGTTTGCACCCACAAAACCCTCCGAAACGCACAAGGCTCCACTCACATCTCATCAGAGGCGTGAGCGGGCTGGGCCATGCGGTAACCCCGCTTGATGGCGTTGTAGAACTGCTCGTTCATGGGCAGCTCCGGGTAAGGGGTGCCACCTGTGGAGGAGCAGAGACAGGAGATACATGGGCTCGGGGGCGTGGACAGGCGGAGTCCCCTCCTCTACGGGACGAGGAGAGGCACGCTGGCCCCAGTGCGGGAGAGGGGCTGCGCCCTTGGCATTGGGAAACGTGGGCTCCCTGTGGGCTCCGAAAAGAGGCTGCATCCCTCCCCAGGACAGAGAACCGGAGAACGCAGAGCCAAGCAGGCTTTCAGATGTCACTGTCCAACCCCCTCAATACTCTGACGTGGAGATAAAGACGCCCGGAGAGGGCAAAGGACTTGTCAAAGTCACGCAGCAGGGAGAAAGCAGCAGAGTGGGGACTTCAACCAGACCCCTGACCCCTGTCCCAGGGCCCGTCCCACGGCCCCAGCAGCCGGAGGTGCGAGTGGTCAGACACCACGCCATGCCAAGCCACCGAGGGCGGGGAAGAAGCAAGCGCACCCAGCGTGAAGATCTCCCAGAGCAGGATCCCGAAGGACCACACGTCGCTCAGGGTGGTGTAGAGGCTGTTGAAGATGCTCTCCGGGGCCATCCACTTCAGAGGCAGGAAGGTCTGCGGGGACATGGGACAGATGCTGATGCAAGGAGGGACTGGGAGGCTGGGACCCCAGCCCCACTCCGTCCCGGGGCTCAGCTCCTGCTCACTCCCGCGCCCGGGAGGGCCCCACTCTCTACCCCACGCGGTTCCCATGTCCATCCCCGTGGCCAGAGGATCAGAGGCCATTTCTGTTCTCACTAGCTGGGGCCACGGCAGCTCCTGTCCCTAGGAAAAGGCCCCGGGGTCTGCAGAGAGGGCTGGGGGAGCCAGGGACAGGCCAGGTCACTGCCCAGCCCCCATCCTGGCTGCCTGCCATCTCTGGGCCCAGTGTCCCTCCTCTTGGCATTCACTGGAGAGTGGGGAGCTGAGTGACAGGCAGGATGTCACATTTTACCCAGACCGATCCCAACTACTGTCTGTGACTGGCTCATCTGTCTTGCTCTGTCACCTGGCCTTCTTCCTCTGCCTACCACCCCTGGAATGACACATTTGGCCTGCTCCCCCTTCCCCACACCCCTGCCCTCATCACAGCTGGCCCCCTACTGCCACTCACAGCTGGGTGGCTCCCCTTCCTGTCCCTGCACACACAGCCCGGCAGGCACAGCCCACCGCCGCCGGCAGGGCAGGCCACGTGGAGCCCCATACTCATCGCTCGTGAGCTGTGGCCATGCTGATCAGGAAGGAATCTGTCCCTGGGGCCAGAGGCACGTGACAGCAGCCCCACCAGCCCGGGGAAGGTGCTCACGCTGCCTTTGGAGATGTAGTTTGAGTCCCGCATGATGTCTCGAGCCAGGCCAAAGTCACAGATCTTGACCAGCTTGCCCTCGCAGATGAGCACGTTCCTGGCCGCCAGGTCCCGGTGGACACACTGGGTTGGGGGAGAGGGGAGCTGAGGCCTTGTGGACAAGTGTCAGGAAAGACTCTCTGTGTCAAGGGCTTTAGTGCATCACTTTCCAGGTGTGCGGGTGCTCTCTGTCCCCACCCACCAGAGTGGCTGTGTACTTGGAGGACTCTGGCTGGCTGGGTGACCCGCCTCCCCCCAGCCCCCACCCTGCCCCACCGCAGCCACACGTACATTTTTGGAGGCCAGGAACTCCATGCCATTGGCCACCTGGTAGCTGAAGCCCACGAGGTCCGTGTAGCTAAGCACTGGGGACTCGTTGATCAAGGTTGCCTGATAGGTCCTCTCGGGGGCTAGGCGAGAGCAGAGGGTCACCTGCTATCTCATGTATCCTCATGGCCCATGGGACCCCTGCCCTTTGGCTCCTGGGAGCCTGAATGTCTGAGCTACTGACCCTCTAGGTCTCCCCCAAAAAAGGAGAATGACTTGCTGACCTCTAACTAAAAGCACTCCTACTCTATCAGTGCCCTCATTGGCCAAAAAAATTTGGCATTATTAGCCCTTGGATCACCTTTACTTAGCCTGGCCTGCCTGCTTCTCAGGGACAGTAGCCCAGCCTGGGGCCAGCTCAGAGCGGACTCCTTCTCCCCAAGGCCCCCAGAGGCCAGGTCCTCCCCCACCCGGCCTCTCCACCTCTCCCCTCTCCACCTCCCTGTGGGCTGTGTGCACATCTCTGGGCCCATAAACAGGGCTTCAGATCAGGGCTCCCCTGCACAGCAGCTTTGGCCAGGTGGCTGGCCTCATTTCTGCATCTATGAAATGGGCACCAGGCCCCCTTCCTCCCAGGGTTGTTGCAAGACTGGGCATGCGAAAGGCTTTGAAAGACTGTGTCACGGCACAGGCGTGAGCCCGAGCATGCAGGTGCGAGGACACCACGTCCACCCACCGGAGGGGATGTAGTTATCGTAAGGGGCCATGTAGCTGGAGGACTCGATGTCTGCATACTTGACGTCTCCCTTCATGTCCAGCATGGGCACGTAGTCCACCGACTCGTCCTTGCTCATGTCCATGTAGCCACCATCGCTCTCCCCAGTCAGGGACATGTGGCTGGGGGTAGAGGAGCATCTCGGGAGAGTCACAGGCTCTCCCTTCCCTTCCCCTCCTGCCCCTTGCTCACCCCAGGGGCCCAGGAGGCCCTGACACCAGTGGATTTCTGCTCTCACTCATTCACTCATCCTCTTTCAGTCTGTCACAGTATGAATGACCTCCACTGAGCCCCTTCAACCAACCCGTTGGGCCTGAGCTGAGCACTGGGGCTGCCAAGATGACATAAGGCCTGGAGGCGATTGCAATGCCCCAGGACAAAGGTCACGAGACGGGTGTGTGCAAAAGCGTCTTTTGGTGGCTTCTCCAGCACCACCCAGCCCTGATGCCGTGCGAGTGTCCAGCCACAACCCAGCCTGGGCAGCACGGAATTGCATTAATACCTCTGCCAGCGGCATCAGCTCCCCATAGCACTGGGGCCACACACACATGCATCTCCATGGAAAGGGCAAAGACGGGAAGGAAATTGATCAAAATGATGGGGAGGACAGGGGTGAGTTTTAATGTCATTTATATGCTTCTCCAAAGTTACTCGTATGTTTGCTTTTGTAATAAGCAAAAGAGCTAAGAAACGTTCTTTTTGGAAAAGAGGAAGAGGAGCTGAGTTGCCCGAGGAGCAGTGGGGAGGCTGCAGCGAGGGGCAGAGGTTGGGGCACTGCCGTGCAAGTCAGGAGGCCTGGCACTGGTCTCACCAAGGACAGGAGGGCAAGACACCCCCACACAGGGATGGTGTGAGGGTTCCAGAGGGGCACTTCTGCACAGGGCCAGGCGCACGGGGACAGACCCCCACCACCATCATCATCATTCCCGTTAGTCTCTCCTCTGGGCTGGACTGACTTGTGGAAGAGCCCTGGCTCAGGAGCGATTCTGCGACCCCTCCCCAGCCTCTGCTTCCTCTCCTGGACAAGGAGGGAGTGAGCAGGTGCTCCCAGGTGCCCCAAAGATTCAAGTCCCTGGCCTGCCCCCCGTACCTGGGCAGGGGCAGCCCGACAGGCAGGGCGTTGCTGTAGAGCTCTGCGCTGGGCGGGCGGCGCTTGTCGGAGTGGTGCTGCAGGAAGGTGTGCTTGTTCCGGTGCAGGTAGTCCACCAGGTCGCCGTAGCGGCAGTACTCGGTGATGATGTAGATGGGTCCTGCAAAGGGACAGGCTCAGGGGCAGTCCCTGGGGAGGCCTCAGGCTTCCCATCAGGGCCTTGAGCCCAATAATGGGCTGGATGTGGGAGAGTCAGTCTGGCACGGTGGCCAACAGGCTTGGTGCCCTGCAAACCTGGGCTCTTTTCCTCTGTGACTGCAAGCAAGGTACTTAGTCTTCCCGAGCCTTACTTTCCCCATCTGTTAAGTGGGGCTAATAATACCCACCTCTAAGGGCTGTCGTGAGGATGAGTCAGATAATGCCTTTGTTGGCCTGGCACATGGCGAGCACACGGTGTTAGCTGTTACTGATGTGTTTTGTTTTTAAACTAAAGCTTGCTTTGGAGCCCAGTATATAAGGCATATAATAGCAACGGTTTATTATTATCGGTTTACTAATTAAATTCAACTACAACGCATTTACTTAATCAGTAAGAGCTTGAAGATACTGATGAAAACAAAAATTTTGAAATAAGTGATTATTGCGGATGTAAATTAGTCTATGTATGCAATGTACTTCTGTATTTTGTTTTGGTTGCACAATACTAAGGAAAATTCCAAATCTCACAATAAGCAGCTGCGAATGGTGATAACGTTTCTTTTTCCTTTTTTTTTTTTTGCAGCCTAACCTGTAATCAGAGCTTCAAATAAACACAGTTGGCCAAAGAGGCTTTCTTTTACAATGTGAATGAAAGTAGGTCCCAATTAGCATGCCGGTGGTCTCCAGTGGTGGGCATATGACTCATCTTAGGGTCATTTGAGCTATTATTTATTACGGCTTTCAAAATGTATCGTAAAAATTAAAAAATGTCAGAGAACAGTTTGATTCAGCAACTGCTGGGACTGGTGACCTGAAGAATCCTTTGGCGGTGAGGGTGCTCCGATTTCTAAATCCCACTCCCATCTGGGCGGTGCAATGAGGGCCCTGGACAGGTGGGCGTGGACTGAGCAGGGGCAGGGAGGGCGCTTTCCCAGAGCCCTCTGGGGAGGGGGTTGGTACCTCCTTTGGTGCAGGCGCCCAGCAGGTTGACCACGTTCAGGTGGGGCCCGAGGTGACTCATGATCTTCAGCTCTGACATGAGGGCTTGCTTCTCACTGCTGCGGGCTGTGGCTGAGGGAAAGGGAGTCTCACGCCAGCCCAGTCCCCAAGGCTCCGTGGAGGCCCCGCCAGAGCCTATTCTTGCTCTTCTGCCCCACCCTGGGAAGCACGACCCAGGCAGCCTAGGGGGTGACGACCCACACTCTGGGGAGGGGAGAGTGGGGGGAGGAAGCAGGGGAGGAGGGGGCAGGGCTGAGGGGGCTAGGGTGAGGGACCCTCTTTCCCAACCCAGAATCGGGAGCGGTGCTGGCTGCGGTGTGACTGCCCGACCGGTGCCAGCTCATCAGATCAGGCCACTCTGGGAGAGGCTGAATGTGTGGGGTGGACCAGGGGCCCAGACGCTGGGGGGTGGGATCCAGGGACTCACATTTCAGCATCTTGACGGCCACTCTCATCGTGGCCTGCGAATGGCTCAGGCCATGAGCCGTGGCCTCTACCACCTGCCCAAAGGCCCCGGAGCCGAGGGTGCGTCCTGGGGCAGAGATGACCCCTCAGTTCCTGGCCCACCAGGAACTGCACCCCCACCCTTCCCGCCCGAGCATGGGGAAGAGCCACTCTCTTGGTCATCCTGGACATCCCTCAAACCGCCAGAGAGCTCAGCTCCTCTCACCCCTCAGCCTCCCTCGCTAGACCAAGCACAGGCCCGGGACTCAGCCTGTCACCAGTGCCTCCTCTTTTGCCACAAAGATGTCCCATCTCACAAGTCACAGGACCCCAGGACCTCAGTGCTGGACGGTCCCTGGGGAGTCAACTTTATCCTCATTGTCCAGAGTGGGAGAAGAAGGCCAGAGAAGGCAGGGTACCAGGCCTAGGTCTCATAGCTGCTCATGGCAAGGCTGGGCCCGGACCTCAGAGAGTCTTCCCACCCATCTTGAGTCCCCAAACTGCCACCTGAGGCCTCCCAGGACTGACCAAGCACAAGCTGGTCCCGGGGCACCTCCCACGTGGAGTCATAGGGCAGCTGCATGGGGTCGACGTAGATGTACTCGTGGCCGTCAGAGCTCACAGACTCAATCACCTTCCATCGGATCTCATAACGCGGCTTCTGCACGACCAAGACCAGGAACGCACCGTCAGGGGGGGTCTGTGGGCTTGACGCCCGTTAGGTCCAGCCCCTCGTAGGACAGATGGGGCAGGAGACCCTGAGGCCCTGTGTAACTTCAGCACAGCAAGTGCTCAACTGAGCCCAGGCCTTCATGGACTCAGTGGGAACAGGAACCGGGGGGGCCCCAGAGCGGCAGAGCAGCCTTCGGGACTCGGCAGGCCGAGGAGCAGGTGACCGCCAAGGGCCTGGCTCATCAGAACCTCCTTCCCAGATTCTCTCAGAGCCTCCGAGGCTCCTCAGAGGGGAGGAGAGGCGCAGGCAGCCCCGGAAGTGACACCAGGTAGGGGCGACTGCTGGATGCGGCTGCCCCCTCCCCATGCTGGGCCAGTCACAGTGGGAATCTCAGACAGATGTAACCTTAGAATGTTGAAATCATAGGATGTTGGGATCACAGGATTGGAATCTTAGAATGATGGGTCATGAGGTGCTGCAATGCTGATTCAGGAATCTTAAAGTGTTGGAATGACAGAAGGTTGAAATCTCAACACAGAACACTGAAATCATGGATGAATAGGATCAGAATGCATTTCAGTGGAACCACGGGAGTCTCTGTGAGTGAGAGGTGGAAGAATCCCGGGGGCCCACATAGTCCACCCTGTGGCCCCCTGCCCTGTGCCTGGGATGGGAGGGATGATGCCGGAGCAGGACCTGGGGACTGGGGGACACAGCAGGAACAGGGAATCCTGGATGGCCTGGGCCAGGCCCGTGTCATCCCGGGCTGCTGGGGGTGGAGGCAGCTCAGACACACAGTGTCACTCTATATACATTCCCACCTGAGCCCTGCACACGGTCAGATCATGTAGCGTTAGGGAGTGCAGGAGGCTCCGTGCCAAACAGTGGTGTGCCAATCTGTACCCATCGGGCCAGGGTGGGGCTTACCTTCTGCCAAAGCATGATAAGGATGATGAGAGAGATGATGGTGAGGACCACCAGGGCCAAGATGGCTGAGATCACCACCACCTTGAAGGGCAGGGCTGGAGGCAGAGAAGAGAGCAGGCCATGAACACACAAGGTGCTTGACACCTGCCCTCCCCTCACTCCAGCTCGGGCAGCACAAATCCTTCTGTGCCCATCCTGCCCAGGATGGAAGCCCCCTGCCTCCTCATCAGACTGTGATGTCAGACCCTCAGCCTCTAGCCTCTCCTGTGAATACCCATGCCCCTAAGGAACTGCCCCAGCTCAGACCCCTGCCGGCTCCCACATCCCTTCAGCCCGTGCCAGGGCCGGCCTGGCCTTGCTGCCATAGCTGTAGCCTGGGTGCACACATCCTCTGAGCCCTTGCCCATTGCCTGGACCCCCTGCTAGCCCAGGAGCCCCTGAAAGCTGGGCTGTGGCTCATCTCTCCTCTGAGTCCGGCATCTTTATTGGGACCATCAAAGCGAGGTCAGACTCTAACTTCCATGCCTTAGTGGCCCATGGACTGAGTGAGTGACCACTGGGGGGCAGTGACTGAGCTCCCAGGGCCTGATGGATCCGGACTACAGAAGGACCTGCTTCCTCCCTAGTTTCACCCCGAGGGCCAGTGGTAATGGTAATTATAAAGTGTGTCCCCCGGTTCTGAGGTAATCAAGCAGCACTAACATGCCCCCCTGACCCTGAGGCTCCCTGACCCCAAGGCCTCAGCCACACAGCTTCCCATTCCTTTTCGCTCCCTCCATCCACCTGCACCAGACCCACATCTCCCCTGCCCTGCCCTGTTCCACTGGCCATCCATGAGGCCCCCTGGGACTCGTTCCCTCCTCCTCTGCCCCCATCTGCCCTTCTCTGCTCCCTGGAGGAGTCCTGTCCCACCTCCCCCTCTGGGTCTTCTCCCTGTCCCCTCCTCCTTAGAGCTGCAGCCCAACATCACTCCTCTCCTCCTCCTCCCTACTAGTCCACACCCCGGTCGGGCCTGCGGCAGAAGGCAGCAGGAGCTTCACGCAGCTGTCCCATCCCTGGGTGCTGGTGTGTGGCTTCCCCTCAGGCTTCAGTCGCATGAAAGCATCCCTTCTGCCTTTGCTCAGAGCTGGCCTGCTGCTCGGGCTGTCCACACCGTCTGCCCAGACGCCCACTTGCCCAGGGGAATGTGTGCACATGTGGGAGTATGGCTGCCATCAGGGTATTAAAGAAGCCTGGCCGTCCACCACAGGGCAGGGGACGGGAGGCAGGTCTGGCGCACAGGCACGTGCATGTACACACAGGTGTCCAAAACACCTCACGTGGCTTCAGAGCCCTGTCTGCCCTGGCTCTTGCCCACCCCATAGCTCCATCCCTTGCCACTGCCTTCCCTTTTCTCCCCCAGCCCCTAAATATCCGCACAGCCCCTGCTCCAGCCAGGCTGAACTGAATTCCTTTCATTTCTTGGAACCCTTTTGCCTCTGGGCTTTTGTACAGGCTATTCCCTCTGACCGGAACACAGTTCTTTCCTAGGCTAGCTCCTAGTCATTTTTTTAGTTTTGATGTACAGGTTCCTTTTTCTAGGACACTTTCCTGAATCCCACAGCTGGGCAGGGGGCCCATTCTCCCTCCAGGCTTTCCCCAGAGTGGTGATGCAAGTGGGATTGCCTAGTTCCTTGTCTGTCTTCTCCCTCGGGACTGCGGGCACCAGGAGGGCAGGCAGGGCTGGGCCCTTTGACCTCTGTACCCTAATGAGAAGTTATTTACTGAGTGAAGAAACAGGCAGACCAGTGAAGTACATGCACACAGGTACATGCATGCACAGGGATGGGCAGGTAGACATGCAAAAGCATCTGGGCACTGGGAGGCATTATTCATATGTGCACAGATTACACATGTATGCGAACATGCTAACAGACATGCACTGCACAGCAGGCATATGTGTATGAGGTTTGTGCTTGTACCCATTTGCAGAAAAGTGTGCTGCAATTACATGCTTTCAGACATGCACTATGCCAGTTTGCACATATGCACAGAAATGGTACAGGCATTGCTGATACACATGTGTGGGGATTGTGCACCTACAAGTATATAGTCATATGCTCGGTGGGCTTCTACACATGTCTGAGGATTAGGAATATTCATGTACATGGTTTACGAACATACTCTTGGTGGGTTTACATGCATGGATGGGTGGTGCATGCTTGAGCACACTCTAGCTTTATGGGTTTATCTGGGGATTGGGCATTCTTCAGTGCAAGGTTTATAAATCTACACACAGAGGGTTTGCACCTGTGTTGAAGGATCAGGCATGCTCATGTACATGGCTTGCAACATACAAACAGTTTATATATGCTACACAAAAGGAGACAGTGTTTGTTATTCATATCCATGGTTTATAGACATGTGTGCCCACAATGTGTGTCGTGTACATGCACAGGAACACATTCTGGTGGGTTTCACAGCACTCCTGTGTGCCCATGGGCATGCTGATGCTCTTGGCTAGCTGTAGGGGCATGGGCACAGATCCAAGTCTGGCAGCGTCAAGGTGAGGGGTAGGGTTGCCAAGGGCCGCTGAGGCTGGAGAACTCACAGTGCGGCACCACAATGACCTCCTGCGTGTCCTGGCTCACGACGTTGCGCAGCGTGCAGTGCACGGACATCGGCTGGTCCACGCGTTGCAGGCGCAGTGTGCTCACCACTTCGAACTCCTGCTCCTCCTCCCAGTATGTCACGTTGGTCTCCAGCTGGCCCTCCTCAGAACTGTTCCCCAGCGGTGTGGGTGGCAGTTCACGTGGACACCTGCCAGGAGAGGCAGCAGGGTTGGCTTCCATCCCCTTAACTCTGCAGACAGGGAAACTGAGGCCAAAAGCAGGCAGCGCCACAGAGTGGTGGTGGAAGGAGGTAGGGTGTGTCCAGTTCCTGCTACCTTCCACTTCCTGGTCCTGGGCTGGTTCCTTCTGTGGACCAGCAGGGGGCGCTCCCATCCCAGAACTGAGAACCCTTATTGCCAAAGCCACTCCTCTCATTTGACCCCCAGGGTCACACAGCCTGTAGGGGGCAAAGGCGGAACCCAAACTCAATCCTGCCTCTGTCCACTATAGGAGAATCAGCCTGGCCAGGGGTACAGCATAGATCTACTGGGTGGGCGCACAGACCCTGCACTGTGCTGGGCCAAGGGCAGCCTGGGGTTCAAGGTCAGGAAAAGGGGCCATTTAGGTCACACAGAGCATCTCCAAGGAGGTGGTGGATTGGCTTTCTCTAGCCTGGAACAATATGCCAAGAGCAAGAGCCTGGAATGTCACCTTCACTGGGTCCTTCTAGCCCGCTGCAGGTACCCCCGAGACTGAGGCCCAGGTCTGTCACCTTTTGAAGTCTCTGCAGGCAGACCAGGTGACGTTCGGCTGGGGCATGCCTCTGCCACGACAGCGGATTGTCTGCTCCCCGCTGGCAGGGTGGCTCTCACTCAGCTCCAGCACACGGACGGGGACTGTATGGAGAGGGTGCAGGGTTAGGAGGAGGTGGGGAGGTAAGAATAGACCTTTGACAGGAAAGGCCCTTGGGGAGGACCCAGGCCAGAGTCTCCCCTAGGGGGTGGGGGCTGCAGACTGCAGGTGTACATTAAATACCAGGAATCCCTGTGGGAAAACTGATGGATCCCCTCTCTAGGTACTTCAAAGGGAAAGTCTCAGTAGGGTGCTAGTCTGTCCTTAACACCTCTCTGAGACTTGCTAATCTTACCCTTTTAACAAAGAGAGAGCAGGCCTCAGGCTCAGAGCCCTGGGCAGCCAAGCTCACCAAGCTAGAGTTTAATAGCATTATTTTGTTTTCTCTGAGTTTATTTTAGTGGTTGCTTTATATTTATGACATGTGATGCTGATTTTCCATGTACAATTGAGAGGTTAAATTTTGCCTTTCAAAATAAATTTATTTTTAGAAAGTCAATTGACAAAACATTAAGTCACTATCGTGTCATTCCTCTGCTCAAAACCCAGTGATGGTGGAAACAGTAAAAGCCAAAGTCTGTAGCAGAACCACAAGGACCTACACGATCTGCACTCCCTGCACCCCCCACTGCCCTGTCTCTGCTCTGGCCTTATCTCCCACCACTCTCCCCTCCCCCTGTTCTGGCCACGGCAGGCCTTCCTGCCATTGCTCTGGCCTTTGCCCTGCCTGGGGTACCCCTTCCCCAAATGTCCACTTAGCTAACGACCTCGCCTTCTAGTCTTCATGAAAATATTACTTCCTCAGAGAGGCCAAGCTTAATGAGGCCAACCCTGATCACTGTATGTAAAAGTGCAACACGTGCCGGGCGTGGTGGCTCACGCCTGTAATCCTAGCACTTTGGGAGGCTGAGGCGGGCGGATTGCTCAAGGTCAGGAGTTCGAAACCAGCCTGAGCGAGACCCCCGTCTCTACCAAAAATAGAAATAAATTAATTGACCAACTAAAAATATATATACAAAAAATTAGCCAGGCATGGTGGCACATGCCTGTAGTCCCAGCTACTCGGGAGGCTGAGGCATTAGGATCGCTGAGCCCAGGAGATTGAGGTTGCTGTGAGCCAGGCTGACATCACGGCACTCACTCTAGCCTGGGCAACAAAGTGAGACTCTGTCTCAAAAAAAAAAAAAAGTGCAACACACACCAAGCCCCCGTGCCCAGCAAGCTTCCCTCCCCTGCCTTTTCTTCCCTTCCACAGTGTTTGTTACTGTCTATCCTATGCAGTTTGCTGGGATTTCCCCTCTACTGTTAAATGTTTGTCTTTCCCTACTAGGGTGTAAACTGCACACAGGCAGGGAGGGACTCAAGAACCCTGAACAGACTGGCATATTGTAGTTGCTCAACAAATATCTATTGAATTAGTAGTACAGTATAAGTGGTATGCGAGAAAGAAGAATCATGGTGTTGGTACATGAATGCCTGAGGTTTTGGAAACACCAATCTAGCCTGATGGCCTCCTTGTATAGCTGGGGAAACTGAGGGGACATGCCAGGTTCACACAGCAGTGGGTCAGTGGCCTAGAACCCAGTCTCCCGAGTTCCAGGCTGGGTCTCCAGCTGCTCCTATGGGTGAGTGGACAGTGCAGGAAGACAGAGGGAATGGGGGTGGGGAGGGCCAGGGTCGGGGAAGGGGGAGCCTCACCATTGATCTGCAGCTGGAAGGAGAGCTGGGCCTCAGCATCCTCATTGAAGGCCCGCATGGTGTAGTGGCCAGCCTCTGTCACCTTCACCCGCACCAGTGTCAGCTCTGACACATACCTGGGAGGAGGACAGGCAGCTGTCAGAGCTGGAAGAACTCTTACAGCCCCCCCCCCACACCTTCCTGGTACAGACAGGGAAGGGAAGGGCCCGCCAGGGTCACACAGGTGTCAGTAGCAGAGCCAGAACTCAAACCCGGTCTCCTAAACCCCCACCCACAGGCAGCTCCACTGAGCCAAGAGGGAGGGGTGGGAGGAATTCGAGGCAGGGCTTGGAGGGGAAGTCCATTTCCCTTCACTTCAGAAAGGCCTAACACTGCTTTATCCCAACATGTCTCAGTCTCCAGCAGTGAGTGGCCTGCCTGGCACCCTCTTCCCCAGTCATATGGCCCTTTCTTCTTGGCTGCTGCCTGCGGGCCCCACCCATCACAAGGATAACTACACATCTGGGCGGTCATCTGACCAGTGGCTGCCTCCTCCACGAGGCCAGAAACTCTGGGAGGGACGGAACAGCCTGAGCTGGTGGCTGCAGCCTCCCCAGCGCCCGGCACGCAGTAGGTGTCAGGAAAGGTGGGCCGCGGTTTGTTGAGTGGCTAAAGGCCTCAAAGAACAATAGCTTCAAGAATGGAGTGGCCGGGCGGCTGCTCACCGGGTCTCAGACACGTTGCGCGTGGACAGGGCGATCTCGCCAGTGCTGGAGTCGCCCAGGGTGCGGTTGTCCTTCAACCACAGGACCGTGGGCGGAGGGTAGGCCTCGAGCACCACCTGCAGTGTCCGGCTCCCGTGTAGCTCAGCGAATTGCAGAGCGCCCACCTCTTCCAGCAGCCACACGAAGCCGCTCTCTGCAAGAGGTGGTCGTCAGGGGGCGGGGCCCCGGGGGCGGGGCTATGCCAGACCACCAATGGGGCAGCGCCTTCCCGGGGGGGCGGGGCGCGGTTCCTGGAGGCGGGGCATCGCTAAATGCCAAAGGAGCCTGGTCTTGCGGGTCGGGGCTTTAGGCTTTGGGAACCCTACTGGTGAGGGAGCTACCGGAGCTGGGGTTGAAGTTGGGACCAGGACTGGGTGGGCTTGGAGAAGGGGCCGAATTTGAGGCTGATGTTGATGTTGAGGCCGGCTTTGAGGTTGGGACTGGAGTTGTAGTTCTCTGTTCTGGCCTGGTATTGTGGCTGAAGTAACTTGGAGCCTGGGACTAATGCTGAGGTTTAATTTGGGGACTGCGCTGCCTGGGCCTGGGATGGCGGTTGGGATAAGAACTCAGGTTGGGGCGGGGGTTCTGGCTAGGCGGAAAGTCTAGGTTGAGATAGGGTTGGATTCGGGGCTGACACTGTAGTTTGGGTTTATCCCAGAATTGGGGCTATGGTTGGCACCAAGCTAGGGTTGTACAGGAGTTTGGCTGACTGTACCCCTGGCCTGTGACAGGCTCTGGATCCAGCTCAGGCTGGTGGTTGGGGCTGAGCCCAGGGCACGCACCAACCACAGTGACATTGATGGCCTTTTCATCTTGATGGTCTTTCACGCTCTCCGACACGTTGCAGATGTAGGTGCCTGAGTCGCCTAGCTCGGCATTGGGGATGTGCAGGACGGAGACGATGTGGTAGGGCATATCCCAGAGGAAGTCGGTCACTGGCTCCACCAGCCGCCCACTCTGCAGGGACAGGTGGGGCAGGGTCCCACAAATCAGGAGGAGTCCATGAGAAATCAGTCTGCAAGCCAAGATATCCTTCCCTGCCTGGCCCCCTCCTCCAACCCCTGGCCCAGCCTTACCTCCTTGCGGGGGTACGTCCACTCAAAGTTGACCACCTCATTCCCGATCACAATGCACATGAGGGTGATGTTCTCGCCCTGGCGGACCACGGTCTGCACTGCGTTCACTGAGACATTGATGAAGGACACTGGGGGAGAGAGACTGGCGTAGGGCTGGGGAAGTCACCACCAGCCACCACCTCCACAGCGTGGTGATGGGGTAGGGGTCCAGAGAGGGAAGGATGGCTGGTATACAAGGTTCATTCATTTGGCAAATATTTATCGAATACCTACTAGATGCCAAGTACTAGTCTAGGCACTGGGACTACAGCAGTGGACAAAACAGACAAAGTCTCTGTCCTCACAAAGCTGATATTCTAGAAGAAATTACAGTCTGGAAATCAAAGTACTCTCTGGGGATCTAAGTACAGGAGAAATTTATTGAGCACAAACCATGGGCCAGGTACCTGTACCTTCCATCTTTTGTTTTATTTGATCTTCACAATAATCCTGTGAGGTAGGCAGTCATTACCATCCTCACTTTACAGAGGAGGAAGCAGGCTCGGAGAGATCATGTGCTTACTGTGTAAAGTCACTCAGATGGGAGATGGCAAAACTGGGATTTAAGCCCAACTGGCTCCAAAGCCTACGCCTTTGCCTACCACGTTACACAGCCCAGCTTTGCCACTAGTGCATTTTGCAACAGCGGGCAAACTCCACGCTCTCTCTGAGCCTGAGTTTCCTCATCTGTGAAATGGGGAAAATACTACCTCCTTCCCAAGGCTGTAGCGAGAACCCAGTGAAAAACAGAGTAGCATTTGTACACTACAAAGGGCTACACCACTGCGGAGGGTTATAGTGGCCTCTGCTAAGCATCAGGACAGAAAGGGGGCTCACCCTGGAGACTGTAGACATAGTAGACATCGGAATCCACCTCCCTGTCCCCGATGGTGGTTTTGCAGATGTAGCTCCTGTCCTCAAAGGTGCCAAAGAAGCCACGTTGGTGGTCATAGGGGACAGGCAGTGGGACATCCACTTTCTTCTCATGCAATGTCACCACCAGCTGTGGGTCTGTCACTCGGCATGGAATTGTGATCTCAGTTATTTCCGTGAGAAAGATGAATAGTTCCTCGGGATCGTTAGGGAGGAAGCCCATGGTGGGATCTGCCGGGGTGGAGCCATGAATGAGGGTCAGGGGAACTGGGTGTCTGGCTATATCCTCTGAATGGCCATGGGACTTTGAGCCCTCCCTGGCCCTCAGTCTCCCCCTCACAGAATAAGAATGCTCCCAGAGGTCCCCTCCAGCTCTAATGTTTGATATTGATAGTGCCAGGGTAAGAGAGAAGACAAGCCACAAGTTGGAGCACAGCTGATACCTGGAGCTTGGAGAACAGGGACGATGGGGTGTGGGGGCCAAGAGGGAGCAGATTGGAACCAGTTGAGAATATAGCACTCTTGGGGGGCGGGCATGGGTGGGCTGGCAGGGAGCAGACAGATATCTAGGCCAGGGAGTGGGAGTGAACACACGCCCAGACTAAGCCAGGCTGGATTCTGTGATTTGTCTGCGTTTCCAAGACGGCTGCATTTCACAACATCACTAAAGCACTCTCTGAGCTCCCCTGATGCCCTGAGTTGAGGAAAGGGGCAGGGAACAGGCACACAGGCCGGGGGTCCTTACCTGGCACAAAGATGTAGAGCCGTTTCTGCTCACCAGGGTTCGGCCCAGGGGAGTCATTGTAGGAGCAAAAGTATTCTCCCGTGTCCAGCCCAGTGACGTTCGTCAGTGTCAGCATGCTGGAGAAGGTGCCGTCCTGGGTCACGTTCACTTCCTGCGGGGGATGCTGGGACATCCGTTCCCACACTACTGGAGCTGAACCCGAGCAGGTCAGAACAAAGGTGCTGGACACATTGAGGACAAGCTCTGGTCCCGGGGGCGTGATGACCAGGCCCTGAGCCACCTGTGGTTCCAGCAGTAACAGCAGGGGCAGCACCAGCACCTGGCCTTTGGGAGAGGAGGCGGCAGACGTCAGGGCACAGGGGCCTCAGCACTGTCCCACAGCTGACCCTGGGGGGTGGCCACGTATGCACAGACCCCGAGTCCTTCCAGAACGCACTTCCCTTGTCCAGCATAGACTAGAATCCTCTAGGCGTGGCTCTGAGGCCTGCTGATCCAGTGTCAGGGCCCCAGGGGCTCCTCCTGCCCTCCTGTCTCAGTCCCTTTAGACCCCCAGCCTCTGAGTCCTTCAGCAGCGCTGTGTTCAGGCAGTAGGCACAGGAGGGGTCAGGAAATCCTCCGGAAGCAATTCCCCAGCCTGCGGTTCCTGCATTACTTCCCAGGTCACTTTCTGAGCTTCTTCCCTGTAGCTGCCCCCAGCTGCCCAGGTTCCACCCAGAGCCCAGAGGGGGCCCTGCTTAAGAGGGGGGTTGGAGGGAGGGGCCCAGGTAGCTCAGAGTGGGGACAGACCAAGGCAGGGAAGATGCTGAGGCCCCTGTGGGCTGGCGGGGACTGGGGCTGGGGGTGTGTGATAAATGATGAGTCCTCCCCCCATGACATCCCCTGGGGCAGGAGTCTGTAAGCCATGTCCCTGTGCTCCCTGGTGATGAAAAGCAGTAGAGGCCCAGACAAGTGGGAAGCTAGTCAGCCAGCCCATCAGACACCAGTCTGCCAGGCAGGCCCTTGGCTGGTCATGTAACAGGCAGGAGTGAGGGCAGGGGCATGCTGAGAAGGTGGGAGCTCCCAGCCAATGAGGGGTCCAGGCAGGGGCCGCAGATCAGCCAGACTGAGGAAAGATGGGAGGCTAGGGGCGAGTGCTAGAGGTTGGGGTGAGGTCTAGAGGGTCAAAAAAGGACTTGAGCTGATGATTCTGGACAAGCAGAACTGATGCTTTCTGAGCTGGCCATGGGCAGTGGAAGGAGACCTCCACAGAGGCCCATGGCAATACAGGAATGGAGGCCCAAGGCCACAGCCCTGCTCTGCACTCTCATGCCCTAGTGCCCGCACGCACTGCCCCTGCCAGCTCCAGGGTTCCGCTTCGCAGCTCCCCGGGCCCCTACCCCTGCCCCCAGTCTACCTACCTTTGAGGACCAGCACTGGCATCGCACCCGGAAGCCACATGGTGCCCTGCAGAGTTAAACAGAGGTTAGGGCCCAGGGTGGGGGGAGGCAGTGCCAGTGCCCATCTTAGCCCCCGGTTCCTGCAGAGTAAGCCCCAGCCTGGGTCACCAGCCTCCATGTGGGGCTGAAGTCAAAGGCCACCATGTCCCAAGGCTGAGAGGGCACTCATGACCACAGGCCCTCTTCCCTCCATACCGGGCTCAGCCTCAGGGTGCCTGGCCCCTGCTTTGGCTCCGCCTGTAGCTCTCGTGTGGCCTCGGCTGAGTCCCCTGCCTCTCTCTGGGCCTTAGTTTCCCTGTGTGTACACTGGGGGAAGGGAAGTTGGGCTGGATGGTGTCCAGGGGCCTGCCAGCTCTGACAGCCTGTCCTCCAGATGACAGTTCCAATACCAGGCCCTTATCTGCCAGGACAAATATTTGGGAACGTGTGATGAAAGGCCTGGGGGAGAAGGAGGGGAGAGCCAGAGAACTCCCACAGCTCCACAAGCACAACAGGAAATGGAGGCGGCTGCGAGCTGTGGGAAGGGGGGGAGTCAGGGCTGTGGAATGTGGGGGGTGGGCCTGGCCCCCTTTCCTCAGCCCAGAGCTGCAAGGAGGCCCAGGGCAGAGGGGCCAGAAGCTGGGCAGAAGGTCCTTGGAGACCGCGGAAGCCAAGCCTCCCACTCCCTCCCCCGGGGTCCAGATGGAGAAACTGAGGCTCTGAGAGGCAAAAAGAAGTTTTCCCAGGGTTCCACAGCAGAGCTCTGCCGAGAGGAAGACAAAGAGACCTGGAATGATGGAAGCCGAGAGAGACAGAGACACAGAGAGATGGAGAGGGAGATGTGTGCGAAGACAGCGCTGGAGGCACAGACAGAAGCAGGGACACAGAGACAGACTGAACTGAGTGGGTCTTTGCTCTACCCCTGCCTTGGTGGCCACACCTCAGATCCCCAGTGGCCACCAAGAGCCAGGTCTGCTGAGGGGCTGCCTGCAGCATGGGCACGAAGGAGGCCAGAGGTGGATGGGGGCTCAGAGCAGGAATGGTGGGAATGGACCATGCCACAAGGCGACCAGGCCCTGCGATAAGGCCACGCCCAGCTGTCCCCACCTCAGCATCTCACCCCGATTCAGTTTCCAGTTCAGGGCAGGGGAGCCAGGTTTGTGGCCCAGAATGCTACCTCCTGTGCCACTGTGCCTCTGTGGCCCGAGTGTCCGGCTCTGGAAGTGGACAATAATGAGTGTACACCTACAGAGCTGCATTCACGTGCAGGGGCGGGGCAGAGGCAAGGCCCCCAGCCGGCCTGTGGATCCCCAACCGCAGATCTGGCCAGCACCTCAAGAAGCAGCCTAAGCAAATCTGCTCCTCTTCCCCTTTCTCCAGGCCACCTGCCCAAGAGTCCCCTCATTTCTTCCTCTCCCCATATGAATTGCTCCAGACCCAAAGTCCAGCCCTTCTGATTCCCCTCCATGGCATCCCCACCCCTGTCCCTCCCTCCCCAGCCCCTCCTGCCTTTCTGGCAGGAGGGAGCAGCACCAAGGCAGAGCCGGCAGCCCCCACAGAGGCCCGTGTGCCCCTCGGTGGTGCCCCTCGGGCTCCCCACTTCCTGCCCGAGATCTCAGCCAAAGAAAATCATTAGCAGCCCAGGCTGGGGGAGGGGGTCGCTTCAGCCTCCCTGCCCCTCCCCTCCCAGCCTCCTGGGCTGGCCACACTGTTTATTATTCTAAAGGAGGAATTTGGCTGGCTGGCCAGGAGATGGGAGGTCACTGCAACAGGGCTGGCCTGGCTCTGGAAGGCCGGGCCAGTGTGGGCTGGCCCTGATGGCACGCAGAGCCAGACCCTGCTCCCATGGGACACTCAATCCTCTCCCTTTGGGCCTTCTCCTGCTGGGCCTGGGCTGGGGGAGGCTTGGAGTCTGAGACTCTGAGCTAGGGGAGGAACCTTTTTGAATGGGCAGCAGAGGCCCAGAGAGGGACAGAATTGTGCCCCAGTCACACAGCAAAAAGGCAGATTCAGACTGTGGGGAGAAGATGGGCTGGGCAAAGAAGCTCGGGCACAGTGGAGATGACTTAGGGAGGGCGTAGGCACCCCAGGGAGTTTGGACTGGCTTTACCCTCCATGAAATGAGCATTTCAGCTCCTTTCACAAGCATCTTTGGATTCATTGTAAAACTGAGCGAGTCCCTAGCTCTCTCTGGGACTCTGTTACCCCATCCATACACGGAAAAGTTGGGAGGGGTTATCTCAAAGGGCTGTCCCTAGTCTAAAGTTCTGCCTTTTTGATTAGCCGAAGAGAAGGTTCTAGTCACTATTAATTTCACTGGGGTGTTTGGAGCAGACGGGGCCTGGTAAGAAGAATGGGGCTACATTCCTGAGGCCAGAGTCCCGTGAGAATCCATCACCCATGTCATCCCACTGATGGGATTTCCCTGACCGTTTGGTCTCACAGACTTGCTGGGTGGGTTTTGACAAGTTGTTTCCCTCTGTGGGCCTCAGTTTCCCCATCTATACAATTAGTAGTTAGACAATAGTCTTTCAGGTGACTTTCAGCCAATGAACTGGTGATAAAAATCCCAGGAGGTGGCAGGGAAAGGGTGGTATGGACAACTGTAAACCAAAGAGGGAAGACCAGGGAGGACCACAGTGGAGCTCGAGGGATCCAGATGTGAGCTCCTGGGCCATCCTGGATGCTCACTGACATGCCCAGTTGTCCACCCAATGCCTTCTGGACCTCTTTGTGCTTCCCAGAGGCTGCTTTTTTTTCCAGCCGACCCCAGGGAGGCCTAGGCAGGTGACCTAGAGGGGGGTGACTTGCCTGTGACAACTTCCCTTCTTCAGGGGGAGAGCTGTGCTCCAGGGAGAAGCCACCTGGGACAACCTGGGTGTCACAGTCAGGTACCCTTCCCCCTGCCCACACCCCGCCACACCCTCCTGCCCAGGGAGGCCCCTGCAACAAAGAGAGGGAGGCACCCCTAGGTATTCCCCATTTGTCCAGGCAGACAGGGCTGTGTGCCAGGATGACCTCAGATTCCTCCTGCTCTGGCCAGATTGGAGGGTCAGAGGCCCAAAGACGGGGTCATGCCCAGCTCCTCACAGTGAATCAGAGGGACCCCTTAGGGGGACAGAATGAGGACCCTAAGTCCAGGGGCACAGAGTGGAGGCCCCAAGTCCAGGGGAGCAAGCATTCTTGGAGAGTCATTCTCAGAGCCCCAGCCTTCCCTCCTCCCAGCACATACAGTTCTCTACTCCTTTCCCACCGCCTTAATCTAAATAAATCCAGTCCATCTTGGCCACATCCGCCGGCAGCAGCTTCCCTCCCTCAGGGTCCCGAAGCTCCCACGACATAGGCAGGCCAGGGAGGGGGCCCTGCGTTGCTGCGGGGGGGGGGGGGCGGGGGAGCCTGCACACGGTGAGCACATGCACGCAGCACAGATGTCTGCCCACGCACTCATTCACACGCTCCTCTGACACACAAGCGCAACAGGCTGTGTGCATGCCCAGCCCTCACGTAGGCACTAAACTTGTGCATGCCCACGCAAAACACACATGCACGCAGCTCCCACTGTGCCCAGCGAACATGCACACAGCACGAATTGCTGCCTGGGTGCTCTCTCATGTGCCTACCGGAGATCTCCCTTGTGCAACAGATCACATGTGTACCTGGCACATACAACATGCACAGAGTATGTGCACAAAGAACCCCAAACTCCCCTGAACATGCATCCATACGCATGCACAGGCAAGCCAGAAAGCCAACTCCTGTTGTGCATTTACTACACCAGGGACCAATCTGAGAACTGGGCGTATAATGACTGACTTAATCCTCAGTGAGCTCTATGACATAGATATGATGATCACTCCCATTTCACAGGTGGGGAAACTGAGGAACACAGAGCCAGTAGGGGTAGGGCAGAGACTGAAGTGAGGTGCTGTGACTCAGCACTCTATGCCACTCCACTCCACTGCCTCTCTGCTCAACGTGTGTGTTTGGTTGGGTCCGGGAGAGGGCAGAGGGGACTGATCAAAACAGATCTGATATTTACTTAGCTGAGAATCGGCAGGACTTGGCGATTGAACGTGGAGGGGCTAGAGAGGGAGGTATCATGGGTGAGCCCCACCCAGTTTCTGGCTCAGAAGCCTGAGGGGCGGGAGCGTGTGTGCTGAGGGGACTGCTGCTCTCTGAGACAGACTGAGGCCAGAGGGCAGGGGTGAGAGCCGCCCTGCCGCGGAGCTGGCCTAGGACGTGGAGGGTCTGTGGGCTGGAGGCGGGAACAGGCTGGGTAGACAGCCGGGAGACGGGCCGGGCGGAAGTCCTGCTGCGGAGAAGGGGGCAGCAGGGATGCTCCGAATGTACAAGATGCCTGAGGGAGGAGGAGGCCTGGCCATGGGGTCATGGGGGCAGAGTCTTGGAATGTCAGAGCTCCACAGCCCTCAGGGATCAGCTATCGGGAGCCGCCTTCCTGTGCCCCATCCTTCCTGTGCCCCATCGTACAGGTGGGGACACGGAAGCTTAGAGGCCCCTGTGTTTTGGCCTGGGCAGGATGGGCGCAGGTGGCTGATGGTGCTGAAGCTCTCACCTGGCTGGGCAGCCCCAGGCCCCCGCCCCTGCTCAGACGGGAGGCTGGTGGCTCAAGGCCCGGGGTTCAGACAGCAGCTGCTGCCCGCGCCATCCTCACAGCACAGCCCTGCCCTGCCACACAGTGACCCTTGTACCAGGTCACTTTCCCTGAGAGGTCTCAGCCAGGCGGGGATCCCTGACTGGAACTCAGAGGTGGTGGCTTGCTGAGTTGCTGGGGGAGTGAGACACAGACTCTAGGCTCCTGATCCCGTCTGGTCCTCTCTCCTCCACACCAGGGGTACTTCTCGGCCCAGGACAGACTTCCAGAGGGAGAGAGGAGGCCTGGGATGTAGTCCCAGCTCTGTCACTCACTTCTCGTCCACCCTTATCCTCAGGGGATACGCCCCAACCCCCCAGCAGATGCCTGAGATAGGAATGAACCCTGTGTATACTGTTTTTACTATACATACATAACTAGGATAACGTTTAATTTATAAATTGGGAACAGTAAGAGGTGAACAACTATAACTAGTAATAAAATAGAACAATTATAACAATATCCGTAACAAAAGTTACATGAATGTGGTCTCTCTCGAAATATCTCACTGTAGTGAACTCATTCTCCTCCTTGTGATGGTGAGATGACACAGTGCCTGTGAGGAGACAGGTGAGGGAGTGATGCAGGTGTTGTGATGCAGTGTTGGGACACTATTGACCTTCTGATGTTATAAGAAGGGTCATCAAGCCATGAGGATGTCAATGACCAACAGGAGGGTAGTGTACACAGCACGGACACGCCGTACAAAGGGATGATTCACTTCTGGGCAGGACAGACTGTGGCAGCCTGAGATGTCATCACGCTACTCAAAACAGCATGAAATTTAAAACTTATACGTTGTTTATTTCCGGAATTTTCCATTGAATGTTTTTGGACCACGGCTGACCGTGGGTAACTGAAACTGTGGAAAACGAAACTGTGGATAAGGGGGACTACTGTTCGGTCCTGCCCTGTCCCTCCCTGGGCCTCAGTTTCCCCATCTGTACAGCAGGGTGGGCAGGGCTATCCTGGGAGCAGTGAGGACACTGCTATGGAAGGCTGCTGCGCTGAGTGAGAAGGCTGGGGTGGGGGCAGGGGCCCTGGGGAGGGGCCCCAGCCGGGATGTCGTGACTCAGCGCAGAGAAGGCAGCCAGTTCCAGGCCTGGGAGTGTGTAGGGGCAAGAAGCATCTGGAGCCAGGGATGGAGTCCTCCCGCCAGCAGCTGGGGAGTAGGAAAGTGACCGCAGCATAGCAGCCTGGGCCTAGTGGAGAGTCCGGCCCTTGCAGCCTTCCCCGGGCAGGCTGAGATGTGGGAGCCAGGGAGGAAGGCGGGGTCCAGAGGGTGGGGAGACAGTTCCAGGTAGGGAGAAGAAACCTGGGAAGGGGCGGAGGTTCCCACTTGACCCCTCAATCTATACCCACTTCTCTCTGTTGCAAAGGGCTCAGACTCCATCCACCCTGAGCTTGATCACTAGGCCCAACCCTCTAGGCCATGCTGCTTCTGGATCCAGGGCCCTCATATTTTCCAGGTACACAGTCTACCTGAACAAAGCAGGAGAAATCGGCTAAGCTGGGGTCTCGCACTGGCTCTAGCTGTTGTGGACGTCTGAGTGGATGGAAGACAGTGCTGCTTCCATGGAGGGCCATCCTGGACCCCTGCCCCTGCCCATGTGGCACCAGCTCGGTTGCCTCTGGCCATCCCATTGCAGCCCCTCTCCTGGCTCCTCACTCCCCATCTGTCTCCTCTCACCTGTTCCCACGTCCCAACCAGAGGGACCTTTCTGAAACACCCATCTAACTTTGTGCCTCCCCTGGCCCCTCTGCAGCTCGGCTCCCCATGTCGCTTGGGCCAATGCTGGCCCGGCCGGTTAAGAACCTCACCACCCCCCCACCCCCCCCACCCCCGGCCTGCAAGACAGCTCCCTCAGGACCGAGGGAGGAAGGCTGCTGCCCTCCCAGCTCCCAGGGCCCAAGTCAGGGCCCAGCACTCGTCACTCACTCTGTGCTCCTCCCCCAGGGGGCCTCCCTAGGGACACAATGGAAAGAAATGACCTATTTTCTGGAAGTCTGAAATAAAATGAAACATCTGTCTGGAACGGAGCCAGGCTGATAAAGAACGGACTGATCGCCTGGCGCGGCCCCCACCCCCGCAGGACACCCCCCGCCCGGCAGAGAGTGCGTGCCTGGGGTGAGGGGCCACGCCGCCGACTGCTGGAACAGTGCGTGGGAAAGCACTCAGTGTGTGCCTCGCGGCTGCTGGGGCCCCAAGGGAGGGGCCTGGGTCCCCGTGAGGGCTAGGAACCAGCCTGGGAAGGAGGCCAGTGAGGGGGAGGCCGGCTGCATGCTCCTGCCTGCCACTGCGACTCGTACTTCCTGGCCTCCCCAACTCAGCCCCCATGGCCACCCCTGAGGCCCACTGGATCCCTGGCCCAGAGTCCCCTGGACCCCATCTGGGGCCCCAACAGCCCTTTCAAAAGGAACAGGGACTTAGCTGGCCTTGAAAATAGCAAGAATAATAATAGCTACCTTTGATTTAGCACAGTTGACCCTTGAACAACATGAGTTTGAACTGCATGAGTTGCTTACATGCAGATTTTTTCAATAAGCAAGGCTGCCACTCCTGCCTGCCCTTCCACCTCCTCTACCTCCTCCCCCTCTGCCACCTCTGAGATAGCAAGTGGCAGGTGAGACCCTCCTCTCCCTCCTCCTCCTCCTCCTCCTCCTCAACCTGCTCAACCAGAAGACAACGAGAAAGTGAAGACCTTTATAATAAGCTACTTCCATTTAATGAATAGTAAATATATTTTCTATCCCTTATGCTTTTCTTAACATTTTCTTTTCTCGAGCTTACTTTACTGTAAGAAGACAGGATATAATACACACGACATACGAAATATGTGTTAATCGACTTTACGTTATCAGTAAGGCTTCCAGTCGTCAGTAGGCTAGCAGCGGTTAAGTTTTGGGGAAGTCAAAGGTTATACACAGATTTTTGACTTTGTGGTAGGCCAGCCCTCCTAACCCCCAGGTCTTTCAAGAGTCAACTGTACTTATCACCCACCCCCTGGGTTAAGCTCTTCATGTGAATGATCTCACCGGGTCCTCAGAACAATCCCACGACATTAGTGCTGCTTCCTCCTTTCACAGATGAGGAAACCATGGCGCAGAGAGGTTACGTTGTTTACCCAAGATCGCAGAGCTTGCCAGGGGCAGATCCATGCTCCGTCTGGGCACACAGGCCCAGCGCCCACGTAACCGTCGCTCTGTGGCAGGCGGCAACGACAGAAGCCCCGAGAACAGCATAGCCCAGTACCTGGCACAGAATGAGCCTCACTCTCGTTTTCCTGACTTCTTCCTTTCTTTCATGCCCTCTTTGGGCGAAGCTGAGGTGGACAGTTTGCCCGGGAGACAGTCACACCATTTTTCACAGAGCCCGTACAATCTTAGGCATGGGAGGGGCCATACCTACTCTCTACTTGCACCCCCCGACCTCCTCTGTAATTGCACGCCTCCCATGACGGGGATCTCAGCCCCTCACTGTGGCCCATTCCATTCTTGGCCAGCTCAGAATCCTCAGAGGTCAGGCTACAAGAGACTTTAATTACATGAGCACGATCTCTCTCATCGTGTCCTCTACCAGTCGTTGCTCCTGCTTCTGCCCACCCGAGACCCAGGACATCTTTCTTCTCGTTCGTTGTCCTGATGCCCCCCACCCCCAGTTTGAAAACAAACAAAAGCTCCTACTGACTTGGGGCCAAGCACTCTGCTAAATGAGATGATCTGGGAATTTCGTCTCATGCTCACAGCAGCCCTGGAAAGGGGGCACTCATTATCCCTACTTCACAGACGAGGAAACTGAGTCTCAGGGAGGTTTGCTAACTTGCCCAAGGGGTCACGCAATGAGCAATAAGCAAAGGAGCTGCAACGCAAACTCGGGCCGGTCTGACTGCAAAGCCTGTGTCCTTGACCGCCGCGCCAGACTGCCCACGCCCTGCCCAGAAACGGCTCTGTCCACAGGGTGAGGCTCCCACCTGGGCTCACACCACTGGTCCGTACGGAATCCAGGCTTCCAGCGACGAGAGGGTCTCAGAGGTCGGATCCTGCCCCTGCCCCCATTGAGGGGCAGTGTGCGCAGGGGCCTGCAACCGGGTCCCCTAGCAATTTGAGAGTCAAGCTGGAGACAGAACTCAGGAGCTGTCTGCAACGTCACTGCCCAGGCTGAGGCTCAGCGAAGAGGTGGAGCAGGGTCCCTGGGCTGCCTGGAGGCCCACCCCGAGGGCCTCCGAGATGGGCCTCCAGGCACTCAGACGAGGTGTGTGGCCAGCTCTGCCACAGGCCTGCTGTGCTCAGGGTCCAGGCCTGCCCTTGCTGGGGCCCCAGCACCCCTTTCCCCGTGCACAGAGGGCCGGGGCCCGAGCAGCTGCAGAGTTCCAGGCCTCCACCATCCCTCGGCTTCCCTCCCTGTCCCCACCCCCAGAGCCTCATCTCCGGCCGGTGCCATGGTAACGGAGAGCGCCAGGCCCTGGCAGCCAAAGGAGCCCCTGAGAGGGGTCCCAGGCTGAGGCTGGGGAGGGGGTGTGGCAGGCGCAAGACAAGCAAACCTTCTGTTCCCCGGGCTGCTTCCAGCCTGGATCGGCCCTGGGTCGGGTGGGGGCCGCAAACAGAATGGGTTCTCAGAGCCAAGTGGGCAGGGGACGGGCAGGCGGCGGGCCCGTTTGTGCTGACCCACCAGCAAGCACGCAGCCTCCCCCACCAGCCCGGAGCCCGCACATCCCGCAGCGGTGGCTAGGGAGGAGCCAGTAAACCCGCCACTAATTGGTGCCAATTAGGGGACATTGAGATTCCCCTCAGAGCCCTCCTGGGCAGCGGGGCAGGAGGGGAGAAAACTCCCATGTTCCGCTGACCCTCTGGCGTCCTCAGCAGCTGTTCTCCCAGCCCTTTCTCCCGTCGTTCACTTAGGGCCTCGGGCCCTCTGTGCCTCAGTTCCCTCCTCTGCAGCCTGGGGCTCGCGGGGCACTGCCACGGCTTACGAAGGAGTTAATGCCAGGAAAATGCTTAGGTCAGGCCTGGCGCGCAGCACACGTTACCGTTATTCATTCACTCATGGGAGAATAAGTCACTCACTCGCTCTCTCAGCCTCAAGCGCACAGCCAAGATGCTGCTAGACTCGCTGTCAGCAGCAGGACGCCTGTGATAAATGAGATGGTGCAGGAAAGCCTCGCCCAGAAAGTTCCTCAGGAAGGGGCTGCTGCTGTTATAGTGGGGACTGTCAGCAGCAGCAGCCCTTCCTAGTGCAAGGAGGCCTCGTCCCGGAGTACTCGGGGATTTAGTGGCCAACCCAGGACCAGACTCGAGTCTAATGCCTCCCAGTCCCCTGTCTGTCTGCTAGCTCTTTCCTGTACCTCTGTCTTAGTCCCCTAATTTAATTTCCTACAAAGCAGGAAACCCACCTAACAAATTTGGGGATTTCTCCCAGTTCCTAATATGGGATTAGGCCTACAGTAGGTGCTCAATAGATGCTTACACAGCATGAAAAATCAACTGGCTGTGTAGGGTCAGCTCCTCTGGCCCTCAGGCCTGGGGCCTCAGCTGCCCCCTAATAACACAGGCTTTACCAAGCTGGGGAAGTGGGACGGGCAGGCAGTAGTGACCCTTTCCTTCCAGGGAGGGGACGTAGATGGGCTGGCGGGGGCAGAACAGACATACGGGACTCTGAAGCCAGCAGGCTGTGCCTGATGCCACCCAGGGAAGGGAAGTGGCATGGGAGCCCTGCCAGGGCAGGGGCAGCAGCTCTGGCTTGAAGCCACTCACCCCTGGGTCCAAGTCCCAGTTTTACTACCTCATAACTGTGTGACTTCTCTGAGTCTCCGTTTCCTGGAAAACGGCACGAGAGACCTCCTTTTCCACCGCCAATGATGCAAAGCACTTGGCACGTCACGGGTGCTCTGCACATGGCAAATTATGGCTATCCCGGTGGGGAGGGCTTCCTGAGGGAGGTGGCCTTGCGCTAGGCCTCCAGAGCTAGTCAGGTTCTTTGGCAGATGATGCCAGGGAAGAGTGTTCCACGGGGCTCCTTGGGAGACGGTGAGACAACTGGGAGAAATGGCAGGGAGAGGTCTGTTTGGCTAGAAATTGGGGCTTTTCAGCAAGGAGCTGGTGGATGGGCAGAGGCCCCTTTGGGAAAGGTTTGGGGTGCTGGGCAAGGATTTGGGCTTTGTCCTGGAGGCCAACGTTTCAGAGCATTGACAGTGATGGTGGGTGACCAGCTGCTGCCACTGCATGCACTGTGGTGTGTGGGGCTTCTGCACAGGAGGGTGACACAAGCAGGGTGGCATTTTGTGGGAGGCTGTGGATTAGGATGGGGACATTGGAAGCAGCGAGCCCAGTTCCAGGGATGAAAGCCATCCCAAACCTAGCCTGAACTCACTGGCAGGACCCGCTACATAATTTGCCAGGCAAGTACAAAATGAAAATGCAGGGCTCCTTGTTAAAAAATTTATTAAAAATTTCAAGATGGTGACTGCAGAGCATTCAACCAAGCATAGGCCCTTCTAAGCATGGGGCCCTCATGGGGTTGAATACTCAAGAAGTCATCCCTATTCCCTATACTAGAGGGGAGGCCATCTGTCTGTCTCTATCTGCCCATCCATTTGTCCATCCATTCGTCCATCTGTCCACCAGCCCATGTATCCATCCCTACCTGCATTTATTTATCCATTTACTATTTCACCATCCATTCAGCAGCTAGGCCGCAGGTTGAGAGCTGATAAGGACACAGGGACAGGTGAGATGGGAGTAGCCCACAGTCCACTGGCTCAAACCTGAGTCTTTACCTTCAATGCTCTGGGTTGGGAGAGGCCAGGGCTCCTGTGGCATGTTTATAAAGCTGAGCCCTGCCCCTCTAGGGCTAACTGGAAATATCCCACCCCAAACTCACTTAGGCTCAGCCTCAGGAATGGAGAAACTGGTGGGTCACTGCCCCTTGGGTTTTATTTCCCAGTAACCAGAGCAGCAACAAGGATGTGGTAAAACAGCCACAAGAAGCCTGGCAGGGACTCTCAGGGGCTAAGGGTAGAGCCAGTTGGACCTCTGAGCTCACCAAGCTTCTCGCTAGGCCTCTCCCCACTTTACAGATGAGAAAACTGTGGCCAGAATGGAGAAGTGATGTGACCAAGAGCTCCGTGGTCCAGAAAGCTACCCAGGAGGCTCCCATCCCTCATCAGGATGGCCTCACCCCAGAAAAACTGGAGGCTGAGCCCTGGACCACAGAGGTGGAGCTGGACCTCCCCAGGCCTTTCGAGAGATGGCAAAGATGTGGCACTTGTGGTGGAACAGAGGACAGCCCAGGTTCCAGGCTCAGTGCCATCACTGATGATTACGACTTTAGATGCAAGCCTTCCCCTCTCTGGACCTCAGTTTCCCACCTATACAATAAGCAAGTCCAACCAAGTGACCCAAAAAGTCCTTTCCATCTCTAACATTCAAGAACTTTCTGACCCTCTGAGCCTCCCAAGGGACAGCCCTCTCCATCACAGGGTGGAGAAGCTGGCACCTCCAGCAGATGAAAGGCTTCAGGCACCTGAGACATCCAATAGCCCTGATCTGAAGTGAGGAGAAGAGAGGACATTAATGCAGTTAAAGCAATAGGCTTTGATTTCCAACCTCCTGCACCAGGCTGGAGGCGGGGTGCTCCAGAGAGCATCTGGGAGGGGGCCTGGGGCCAGGGCTCAGGGGTTCGGGAAGCTCTTTTTCCTGAGGCCCTGGACCTGAAGGCTTGGGGAGGGGTGGTGCCAGGTGGGCTTCTACACTGGAAGCAACAGCATGTGAAGTCCATAACCTCTCCCACCAGAGGTGGGCTTCTGTGTCCATTCCTCCCCTCACTTCTGGACCCCATCATTCATCTGGGCCGAAGAAAGCCTTGCTTCCTCTCGAAATCGGAGCACATGGGGTTTGAAAACACAGCATTGGACGGGACCTAAAAGGTCATAGTATCCACATACAGCCCCTAACAGGCCACCTCCCGACCTTCCTTGCTCAGTGTCCCAGGAAAATGGGCATGTGGGGCCCTGGGAAACTGAGTGCATTAAGGGGCTGCTCTAATTGCTAGAAAGTTCCTCCTCCTTAGTGCAGGTTAAAGTTTTCCATTAGTGGTCATCGATCCTGCCCTCTTTCTGTAATGTGTAGAGAAAGGGTAAGAAAAAACCCTTTCACTGTGAAGTTAAATATGCATGATCCCTGAGTACACAGCAAGGCTTGTGCGGCTGCCAATCTGGGCTGGCGTGGCTTGGAATCCTGAAATTGTTGCAGGGCTGGAAGAAAGCTCAGCGATCATCTGGGTCAACCTCCTTGTTTGATGGATGGGAAACTGAGGCCCCGAGAGGGG
Organism: Microcebus murinus; assembly: GCF_040939455.1. Classification (NCBI taxonomy): domain Eukaryota; kingdom Metazoa; phylum Chordata; class Mammalia; order Primates; family Cheirogaleidae; genus Microcebus; species Microcebus murinus. The sequence continues at coordinate 16,411,199 of NC_134124.1, forward strand.
CTGACTTGCCCACAGTCACACAGGGTTCGGGGGTCCTCGGACCGCCTCTGGAACGCAGGCCCGCAGCTCGGGCTCTTTCTCAGAGTTTACTCTGAAACCCCAGGGTGTCCTGGGCCCCATCCAGCCACTCATCACGGGACTCTGGAGTCAGAAACACGTGGGAGCAAGTCCCAGCTCCACCACTTCCTAGCTGTGGGACTTTGGGCAACTGACTTAACCTCTCTGGGCATTTCCTCATCTGTAAAATGGGGAGAGTTTCTATCTACTTCTCGAGGTTGCCGTGATGATTAAATTAGCCCAGCAAATATTTATGAAGAGCTTACTGAATGCCAGGCATGTGTTAAGCACGGAGGAATACAGCAGTGGATTCAGAGGTAACGGGTGTAAAACACAATTGAGTGCGCACAGAAATTGCTCGGAAGGGTTGGCTCCTGTCATGTCATCCTGCCCACGCTGCTTCCTAGCTGAGGTGCTATGCGCTCTGACCCTGGGGAGCCACCCAGCACCCCTTTCCTCTCTCCTCCCTCCCTGGGTTGCAAGGGAGGACTGTGAAAGGAGTCTCATTCTGGGACCCATTAGCCCACGGACTAGAGACCCTTTTACCCCTCTCTCCCTCCGACCACACTCCGCAGCCTGTCCCGAGCAACACGCCCACAGCGCCCTCCTCTAGCCTGGGAGGCGGCTGGTCTCAGAGTGAGACTGTGGCTTGTGCCTGGAGGATGGACGCAGGCCTTCAGAACACACTTGGTGTCCAGGTCCCTTCCATGGACATAGCCCTTTGCAGGCTGCAATTTCACAGCCAAGCGGCCCTATGCAGCAGCGGCCCTCTCTCAGCCAGTGGCCTTGGTCCACCTGTGCAGTGCAGGGGCCGTGCTAAGCACCTTGCCTATGCTGTCGCCTCTTGGAGCTCACATACTGCCCTGCTGTTCACAGAGGAGAAGACTGGGGCCCAGAATGGCAAAGCGCTGGCCCAGGGTCACACAATCAGCCAGAGTGGAATCGGGATTAGTCCACGATCATCTGATGCCCAAGCCTGGTGCCATTTGTCTGCAGTACCCACGGCCTCCCAGGTGTGGAAGCAGCCCAGAAAGAGGATGTGGGGGTCTGAGGTTGGTCCCACAGTGGCTTTGATCTGAGCCAGGGCAAGCACCAGGCCTCCTGACTGAATTCTCAATGCTTTCCGCTGCCCGCCCCACATCTGGGGGCAATTACAGGCCCCAGCTCCTCTTCCCACAGAGGAGGGAGGGCTGCCTGATAACTACTGTCTGCAAGGGGGTGCTGGCTGCACCTTCCTCTCTCGGGACCGAGGCAGGGCCCGGGCGGACCTTGGAGCAGTCAGACCCGAGGCTGCACTTTCTGCTGGGGAAGGTGCTGAAGCCAGGCGCGGGCTCCGCGGGAGGGTGGAGGTTCTCCCCTCTGACCTGCTCCCTGGGGTGCACGGGGGTTGAGTCTTTAGATTCAGGCAGACTTTGGCCTAAATGCCAACTCTACTAACTGTGTGACCGGGGAAAGTCACTTAGCCTCTCCAAAGCTTGGTTTCTTCATCTGCAAAATGGGTGTAACCATACCTATGTAATAACGCCAAATGCCAAAACCTGCGATGAGGATTACAAGGCATGTGAGGTGCCAGGCACTGTGCTTGCATGGGGTGGGTGATCAGAGAGGGGTCCACGATGACTGTACGTGTGTCCCGAATGCTGTGGATTCAGGGCCTGGTGCGTGGAGACAGGGCAGGACCGCATGGCTTCGGAACACCTCACTAGAGGCCTCTGTACTCCGGGGGTCACGGAAGCAAACAGAGACATTCCCCCTGCTTGCAACAGAAAAATACAGTCTGGAGGAGCCACGTGATGTTCTGGGAGGGCACCTGAAGGAAGGCAGGAGGACTGGGTTCTGGGCCCAGCGAGTCCCTCCTCTCACCAGCATGCTTTCTTGGCCCCCTGCCTGCCCCAGGGCTGGGCACCGGGCACAGAACAATTTCTGATGTGCAAACAGAACACAGGCAGGAGAGGGCCAAGCAGCAAGGTTCCAGCAGGAAGGGCATGGCAAGCACCCGGAGGACTGCGAGACTGGGAAGGCTGCCTGGAAGAGGCGGGGAGGAGAATCCTTGAAAGAAAAGTGATGAGGAAGGGCATTCCAGGCAGGGGCAGAGGGAGGGCAGATCCCACAGGCAGGATGGTGCACATTCCTTCTGGGAATTCTGGGATCCGAGTGGCAGGAACAAAGGGCCCGAGTTTGGAGGAATGGGCAGGGAAAGCTTACAACGCACCCCCTCCCCGAGCTCCACCGCTTACTAGCTGTGCAGCCACAGTTATGGGGCTGCTGTGAGCCTCAGTTTCCCCATGTGAAAGCGGAGGCAGAAGCAGTCGCTCCCGGGGTTGCGCTGAGCATCGCGCCAGCTCGTTCTCATCAAGCGCTCAGCACAGGCCTGGCTGCGGTGCCAGTGAGCCGTGGAGGCGGCTGTTAGGGGCTGGGACGTCCGCAGGCGCTGGGAGCCACAGCAGGGGCTGGGCAGGGGAGCGGCGTGAGCAGCTTTATGTTTCAGGACGGCACAGAGAAGGGGTAGAGACCGGAAGGAGGGAGACAACGAGGAGGGCCCAGCGGCCGCCTGGGACCAAAGGGAATGGCCCAGAGGCCAAACCTCTCTCCACAGAGGAGACCCCAGATTGGGCAGCCGGGCTTCAGACCCCGGCCCCAGTGGCCTGACCGCTATGTGGGGTTGCCACATCCCTCCTCTCCCTAGAACTTTCTTAGCTGTTGGGGGCTTGGGAGGACATCTGAGGAATCTAGAAAATTTGCAAATCCATTTAAATCCCCTAAGGTTGCCTAGCGGCTGCCTGGCCTACAACCAAATGATTCATAGAAACAAGGCTTGGGCCAAGGGGCAGGGTCCTGAGGTGCCCAGTGCCCTCACGAGTCCCCTTCCCGTGTACCCACCCTGCTTACCTTCTCCCAATTCCCCTCTCCTGTCCCTCCCAGCTCCCCACCCCCCACAGACTGTGCTGTGCTTCCCAGGCCCCCACTCGGCACCCAGGAACCTTGGGGGATGTTTGCTGAGGGCAGGGGCACAGGGGTGAGGAGGCAGAGGCCCCCGCCCCAGAGCAGGGAAAGGAGAGGGCTGTCCTCCAGCCTGGACACCCCCCGCAGCCTCCCAGCTTTCTTCCATCTGGTTCTGTTAAAAATATTTTCCATTTTTTTACCTGCCCAAAGAGGCAGGTAGGCTGGGACAAGGGGACAGGGCACAGGGCTGGGGTTCCCAGGTCTCCCAGCACTTACCTTACTGTCGATAGCTCTGTCACCCCCTCCAGGAAGTCCTCCTTCCTGCCCTCTTCCCGTTATCAGAAAGACTTTGCTGGACTTGAAATGGGGAACAGCTGGGTAGACAGGCTCCCGAGACTCCACTCGAAGAAGGGACGGAGGGAAGAGGTTGCTGCAGGGCTGAGGAGCAGCCCAGCTTCGCCTCACTCCCAAAGCATCCTCGGAGGAGCTGCCCTGGGTCCGGCCGCCTGTGTGGAGCAGGGCAGAGGCTGCCGCTGGGCGGCTGGGCTGAGGGGCCTCTCTCGCCTCGCCCCTCTCGGGTCGCCGCTGTGGATCTGCTCTCTGGCTCCAAGATGCTCACGCAGCGATCCTGGGTCCCAGATCGGGCAGACAGGGACCGGGACTGCTGGCAGCCTGGGCTCACACCACTGTGAGCTTCCCCGCCCCCCCACTTGGGGGAAAGGCTGCAGGGCGGCCTCTGATTGGCCGGGCTGGGAGAGGGGGGCGGGGGCAGGGAGGGTGGACCCGTGCGTCTGTTTTCAATTTCAGGGTTTTTTTTCCCTTCCCTCTTTCTTTTCCCTTAAGTTTCTTGTTTTTCTTCTTCTTTTCCCTCTGCTTGTTCCCTCCCGTCACCGGTTCTCTCAGGATGTGAAGGGATGTTTAGAAATTCCACAGCCCACGCCAGCCGCCAGCCGCTGAGTCACTTTTATTAAAGAGTGGCCTGGCCCCACTTGCCTGATGCCTGTCCCGGGTGGTGGCTCCCCCTTGCCATGACACGGGACGGGGGGCGGGGGGGAGAATAGTCCGTGCTCCGTGCCTCAGTTTCCCCACCTGTGAAAGAGGCTCTGGTAATCTACATGGTTGCTTCAGTCAACATTCATTCGTCGAACAAGCACATTGAGCACCTACTATGTGCGGTGCACTGTACTGGGTGCCAGGGACACAGCAGGGAGTAAGACACAGTCTCTGACCTCAAGGGCACCCAGGCTAGTGGGAGAGACATTTGGTGGCAGACAGGTGCCCGCTGGGAGGGCAGGGGGCTGAGAGTGCATTCAGAGGGACACCTAACTAAGGCTTGGGAGAGTCAAAGAGCACTTCTGAGAAGAGGCAACCGGGAAGAGATGGGAAGATCCTCCAAGATGATCAGTCACTTTTCAGAAGGAAAAAACCAAGGCCCAGGGGTGAACTGGCACAGAGATGGAAAGCGATTTGCCCAAAGTTACCCAGCACACTTCTTCAGATTTCCAGACACATTGCTTTTAGCATCTCAAAGCCCCTGGCCTACCAGGAAAGGATTATTTGCCCTGTTATACAGATGAGTAAACTGAGGCCCAGGGAAGCAGAATGAGCTACCCAAGCGCACACAGCAATGGCAGAGCCGGGGCAGAACCGGGTCTTGTGAGCTACACAAGATAGAAGGGACACAGGTCATCTGACCCTCACCCAAGACCCACATGCCAGCGTAAACTGGCCCTCCCGCCCGGCCTGCTCCCTGGGCTGCCCCTGTGGCTTGTTCATCCATTCATTCCTCAAGATATTTTCAATGACCTGCGGTTTCATTTCCATCCTCCCTCCCTCCTTCCCCCCCAGGGTCGGCCAGGCCTCCTCCAGGTCCTCCGCTGCGTCTTTTCCTCTATCCTCACTCCTCAGGTCTGAAGAGTCTCCAGTCGCAGACTCCAGTCCTCGGTGGCCAACGGGCATTGTTCTAAAAGGGCTTAGAGAGCTGAGCTGAGCCACTCCCACTCTGTCTATTGTACACCGGGGACTCTGAGTCCTGGATGGGGAAGAAAGGTGTCCCAGGTAACATGGCTAGATGCCCTCCTACCGCTCTGCCCTCTGCACCTCTGCCTAAGCCTTGTCCTCCCGGCCCCACCCAGGCCCCTGTTCACGAGCAAGGGGACTTGCTCGAGCTGAGATTTCATGCCAACCACAGTCTTCTATCTTGCAATCATTTCTTGGTCTTGTCCCACTGGAGACTGCCCAGCAGAGCATCTGGGCTGGGCCGTGTGGAAGGAGAAGTGTTCTCAGACTGGCTCCAGACCACAGGGTGGGGCTCGCGAGGGTCCCCCAAGAGAGGGAGACTGGGCCAGGCGCAGTGGCTCATGTCTGTAATCCTAACACTCTGGGAGGCTGAGGTGGGAGGATTGCTTGAGCTCAGGAGTTCTAGACTATCTTGAGCAAGAGTGAGACCCTGTTTCTACCAAAAAGAAAAATAAAAAATCAGCTGGACATTATGGTGTGTGCCTGTAGTCCCAGCTACCCAGGAGGCTGGGGCAGAAGGATCACTTAGAGCCCAGGAGTTGGAGGTTGCAGTGAGCTCCAGTGACATCACTGCACTCTCTAGCCTGGGTGACACAGTGAGACTCTGTTTCAACAACAATGAAAAAAAAAACCCCGAAACCCAAGGCAACTCAAGAGAGAGAGACTGGTCAGGGCTTGGTGGCAGGGTCACAGGGGAACTTGGGGAGATTCCATAGAGCACAGGGTCAGGCCCAAATCTTTGGGATTTCTTGTGCCGAAAGACTCCATCAGAAACTTACCACTCCCCTCCCAGCATCTGCCTTGGCCACTCATCTTAGAAGCCTTGGCCAGCGCGTGCACCCAGGACAGCTCAGCGGACCCAAAGAGGTATTTCAACCCCTAATCCCCAAAGGAGGTAGGTAGCCTGGGAGTCAGGAGACCTAGCCACAGACTTATTGGCAGATGTTAGATAGGTCTCTTGTCCAGCCTGAGCCTCAGTTTCCCCATCTGTACGTATGGGGGTGGACTCACTGTGCTGGAAGGCCCTTGGGATGCTCTGTTTGCATTTCCCCTAGAGCCAGGCTCTGGCGAGGGAGAGGAGGCTGGCGGGCCCCAGGGCAGGGGTACAGCTGGGGGCCAGAGATGCAGCACAGAGGGGAGGGGACGGTTGGTGGTGGCTCCCCAGGGAAGCTGGCGGCCTCCGGTTTCCGGCCAGCCCAGCCGTCCGCTGGCCCATCTGGAATCACTTAGCCCCTACCACCATTAACCCTTGGTGGGCACCGGGACTCTTACTCCTCGTCTCAACTGAGACGTGGGTGGGAGACGCAGAGCTTCGCAGGCACCACCGGCACTTGCCAGGGCAAGACCACTGAGGCAGAAGTGTCACGATCGAGACGGCGGGCTCTGTCTGGAGCCAGATGCAGAGCTGGGTTCAAATCTCGGTGTCTCCGGTGTCAAGCTGTGTGACCTTGGGCAAGTCACTTAAACTCCTGGGCCTCAGCTTCCACCTGTGGAAAGTGGAGATAATCCAAAGACTGATTCATAAGACTGTTGCGATTTTTAATGTACTCAAGGGCTTAGGACAGTGCCAGGAAGTGTTATTACCAGAATAGTCAGTTTCCCTCATTTGAGCACCATTCATTCTCTGGTTGCCCCTGGGCTGAGCCCTCCCTTCTCTGGGCCTCAGTTTCCCCTTGTGCACTCCGAAGGGATGGACAATGCTCAGAGCACATGGGCAGTGCAGCGCTGTCATGCTGGGTGGTCAGCCTGGCCCCCGGCCCCACTGTGAGCAGGACAAGCCATGAGCATTCTCCTGCCTGCCCAGACCCTGGGGCCCAGCCCGGCCCTGGGCAATCCTGCCTGGGGCAGGCTGCACTGAGAGCGAGTGGGCAGAGCATGGAGCGTGGGGAGCCCCGCCTGAGGAAGACTGAGATGGGGTGCAGGGGGAGGGAGGGACTCTGGGTCTTGGGGTTCTGCACTGCCCCTCCCCACAGCACGCTCAGGGTTAGGTGTCTGCACTCTGATGTTGGCACTTCCTCCCAGCTCTGCCCTGCAGGGTTTTACTACCTGAGCTCTCTGGGCGTCAGTGCTGCCAGCCGTTAAATGGGGACACACGTGCCCACATCTCAGGGGTGTGGAGAGGCCTGAATAAGCCGTGCAGCAGGCACTTTGTGCAAACCCGAGAGCAGACCAAGAAAGTGCCACAAAAGGGGCCGGATCCTCAGGTGTCACCGGGAGCTGTGGTCACAGAAGTCCCCCACCCCCCACCATCAGGGCCGAAGGGAAGCTCTTCCAAACCGCCCATTTCACAGCTGAGGTGACTGAGGCCAGTGACGGAAAGCGACCTGAGCAAGGTCATGTGGTGTGTCAGCCACAGACAGGGGCTGGAACCAAGGCTTTCATCTAGGCTCTTGGGCCCATGCTCTTCTCTAAAGGAGGGGACCAGGCTGAACAGCCCCCCTGCTGAGAACCCCACCCACACTCGGCAGAACGGGAAGCAGCAGCTCTCAGGGGGGTGGGGGGAGGAGGCCGGAAAGGGGGCCCGAGTGGGAGAAGTCCCAGTGGGCCTGCTCAGCACTCACTCAGGCAGGGCCGGCAGCCGCCACATCTGGCTCTCCCACGCTCCCGGCACTGCCCCCCGCCCTGGGCTCCCCAGGCAGGAGGTTGATGAGGACGCAGCACACATGTCCCAGGCATCAACAAAGTTATCTTGGACGTCAGGCCCAGAAGGGCCTAAAGGGTGTGTCCATTGTACAGGCAGGGCAACTGAGGCCCAGGTAGTGGAGGGGACTTGCCTGAGGTTTGGGGAGGTGGGCATGGTGGTCCTGAAATACAGGACTCCTGACCCCAGCTCCGTATCTTTCCGCCCATTCACACCCTGAGCAGGGCAGGTAGATCCTCGTGCTTGTGGCCGCACAGTGGCTATCTGAGTGGGCAGGGGGACGGTGGGGGTCTTTGGACCACAACCCCCCCTGGATCCTAGGACTCCTCCTACTGGGCCGGACTGTAGCCACCGAGGTCTGCCAGGATCCAGGAGATGAGGGCTTCAAGAACCTGCCCATTCAGCCTCTTCCCAGACCCCTGCTGGCCTCCCTCTCAGTGCCTAGGACCATGGGGGACTGGGGTGTGTCCTTCTGGTACACACAGATGGCTCAAGGTCACCAGCAGAGCAGGGCCCTTGAAAGCCACATATCTCACCCTCACCAGACACGCTGGCTCCTAAGGTCCAGAGAGGGCCAGAACCTGATTGAGGGCACACAGCAGGTCTGGGATGGGGACACCAGGACTCTAACACCCAGTCTGCCCTGCTCCTCCAACCATCCATCCATGCAACAGAAGTTAACCACCTACTGTGTGCCCTGTCCTCCTGGCCTCATAGAGTTCACAAGCCAACACAAAGGAAACTGCAAATTAATATTAACAACATCCAAATTTTTTTTATTTTTTTTTATTCAGAGTCTCACTCTGTTACCCCGGGTAGAGTACAATGGCGTCATCCTAGCTCACAGCAACCTCAAACTCTTGGGCTCAAGCGATCCTCCTGCCTCAGCCTCCCAAGTAGCTGGGACTATAGGCAGGCACCACAATGTGCAGCTAATTTTTTTATTTTTAGTAGAGATGGGGTCTCTCTCTTTCTCAGACTGGTCTCAAAGTCCTGAGCTCCAGCAATCCTCCCACCTCGGCCTCCCAGAGTGCTAGGATTATAGACGTGAGCCACCGTGCCCAGCCAACAACATCCAATGTTATAACTGCGATGAAAAGGGACGTAGAGAATAATGGGCTGGTAGGTGGGGGCTCTTGCAGGTAGAGTAAGGCTTCTCTGGGGAAGAAACATTCCAGCTAAGACCTGAGGTTGTGAGGCCACACACAGGCAGGAGTGGGAATAGTGCTGGAGACAGAAGGAACAGCATATGCAAAAGCTCAGAGGCCAGAAAGAACGTGGTGTGTGAACAGAGAGAAGGGAACACTTGTGGCACGGAGGGGCAGGCTGAGGCATGAGGTTGAAAAGGCAGCCGGGCGCCAGGCACCAGGGCCTGGTGGGCCTGAGAATGAGTCTGCCTGTTATCCTGAGGGTCAGTAGGGTCCACTGCAGGGTTTTGAGGCTGCCCTGTGGAGGCTGGGCTAGGGGCGGGAGGCGGGGCAGGTGGCTAGTGTGGAGGCTGCTGCAGTCGACAGTGGACTGAATGCTGCCCGCATCCCCGCCCGCTGCCCCCAACTCTTTCCCCATCTGAAAGGCTGCAGGAATGCATCTCAACGGGGAGTTTGGGCTTCTGGGTCCCAGTCTGTGCTTGACCCCTGACTCATGGGGTGACTCTTTTTCCTTCCCTGGGCTCTGTAACTCCTCTGCACGATGGGTCAGACACAGTGCTCCTCTGATAAGGACATTCTGTGCCCTGGGCCTCTGGTTCTAGCATCCTCCCTGCTCCCCAAGTGTCCGTGTGCAGGGGACTGCTATCCAATACCACTTTCTTTCCCCAGGACGACTTCAGTGGCATCCAGGCTTTTCCTCCAGTAGTACCCTGGAGTGCCAGCAGGTGGCGCCCCAGCCTCTGGCGGGGGGCAGGAGAAGGGGACCGGTGTGGGGAGCAGAGGGGTCTGGAAGGCACAGATGCCTCACAGGAGCCCCTGCACCCACTTGTGAGCCTCGCCGGCCTCCTGCCTGGAGCTGGGCAGGGCAGGAATTCCATCCTCCCTTCTGACGTGGAAGCAGGGGCTCAGCTGGCCCAAGATCACAGAGTGACATTAGGCTTGGCTGGGACTGGGCCCGGGTCCAAAGCCCTTGGACTACAGTCTACAGAGAACCTCCAGCTAGTGGTGGGGGGCACAGTAGGCCCAACACTTGACCCCGGTGCCCACCGAGGTGCCCAGCTTCTCTTAAGCAAACTATTGCCAACAGAAAGCCCCGAGTCCAGAAGCTTTTCTCTTCCAGGGCCATAACCCTGATTTAAAAACCCAGTTATCACTAAGATCTTTATGAGGCCACCGGCTCCTGCCCCACCCCAGGAGGCTCTGGCCCGTGTGTGAGAGCAGCCTGGAGGAGGGTTTCCAGAAGGAAGAGGGGCCTGCCCGGAGCTGAGCCAAGCCGGAGCTGGAGGAAGGAGGGGTCCAACAAACAACCGCTCCCAGTGATAAGGGGCTGTCAGGGAGGAAGAGGCCGCCCATGGGACAGGGCAGATGGGGCTTCTCCATGCACAGAGCCACGCTGGACTGCTGTCTAAGGCAACCAGCCCCGGGGGGCACCAGGGGAGACTGGGGTGCAGGGACTCAAGGTCACATGGCAAGGCAGAGGCCAAGGTGGGAGAGGACCTGCAATTTCAGACTCCCAGCCTGGGGCTTTTAAACAAGGTTTCAGTGTCCTCCGGAGGGGGACTCTGGTGGTGCCACATATGGGCTGGCTCAGGACTCTGATTGGGGGGGGGGTCCATCAAGGGGTGAGGGCAAGGGGAGAGCAGAGGCTCTTTTGCATGAAGAAGCCAGAGGAGGAAGAGGAACCAGCTATTTGTTTAAGCAAAATTCCAGCTAACAAGTTGGGGGGCCGAGAGGCATGTAGAAGCAGGTGGGCTCAGCTGGAGAGGGAAGAAAAACTTCCAGATAGGCCACTGACTTGCGTGTGGCTCAGGCAGGTGACCACCTCTCAGAGCTCCAGCTTCTTCATCTGCGAAATGGGGACAACTATCAACTGTACCTCATCGTGTGCTGTTGTGAGGATGAACTGAGATAACACATGCAAAGGGCTTGGCATGACACCTGGCCCTGAGTAAATGCTCAATAAATAGCAGTGCTGTTATTGTTATTATTACTCTAGCACAAAGGAAAGAGCCAAACCCTGCAATCTCAGAGATTCGCAGCGAGAGGGCACTGAGCTAGGAGTCAGGAAGCTTGGGATGGGGGTGCGCGGGAACGGTGGAGGCCACCCCAGCCCAGGACGTGTCAGCGGAGTGGGAGCTACATCCACCTTAGGACGGCATGGTACTGAGGGGACCACAGAGCAGTGGGGCTGGGTCCCCGGCTCCCTGGCGCTGCCTTCTCCCTGGTCAGGAAACAGTCCTTGCTCTGCTCAGAAAGTCCCGTGCTGCCTTGGCCCCCATCTGGCGGCCACCACCTGAGTCCTGACCACCATCTCCATCTCTCCTGGACCCCTGCCCCGCTCCTTGCTGCTCTCGGGCTCCCCACATCTCCCCTGGCTCATGCTTTGCACGCCAGCCTCAGCTTTCTTTCCGCCGCCCCCCTCTACCACCCTAGATAATAACGTCCCACAGCCCTCATGGCCTGGCCCACCAGGCCTGCCCTGTCCCTCACAGACTTGCCTCCTGCCCCTTGCGCTCCAGACTGGTCTTTCAGCGCTAGAGGAACATGTCCCCTCGGGCCTCAGGGCCTCTGTTCATACTGACCTTTGGCCCCCAGCGCCCTTCCCCACTCCCTGGGCCTTGACTCACATGTCACTGTCACTTCCTCCTGCAAGGCTTCTCTGCTCCTCCCTCTGGGTCAAATCTCCTTATTCCTGGCCCTTGCCAAGATGTCATTTTACCTTTATTTGTGATTATTTTAGTCACACTTGTCCACCCCCAACCCCCAGCTATTTACACCCCCAGAGCAGGGCCTCACCCCGTACCTAACAGTGTCAGTGCAAAGGAGGTGTGTGAATATGTATTTGTCAAACGAATGAATACATAAAGAAATGAATTCTTATGCCTATTCCCAACCTTTAAGCCTACCATCTAGGGCTGATTTAAGCATACTCTTGGAATTAGAGGCCACCAACCTCTTCTTAGGGTAGGCATCCTTTGCACAGCATCCTTACCTGGAGACTAACCTCCAGCAGTCACTTACATACCTCCTGTGATGGTGAGCTCACTCTTTCTCATAACAGCCCATTTCGTGATGGATGGCCATTTAGAGAGCACCTTATTATGTCTGCACCTGCAGCTTTCTCTCTCAGGTCCTAGGCCTGCCCTATCTCCCTCCCCAAACTCAGTGCACTCTCCAGGTCTTCGCCAGTCCGAGCAGTCCCAGTCACTTCAGCTCGGACGGTGGAGTTCAGTCCTCTTGGGCCTCTCCTCTCTCCTCCGTGTACTTCTCAATTTCTCTCCGGCCCCTTGAAAGGTTGGGTCTGAGCAAAGCCCAGAGCTCCCGATGACTGCTGAGAAAAGCTTCACCTCCATGTCCACTTCCTGACCTGGGAACATGGGGCCTTCTGTGCTGAGGCAGCCAAGTGCTCATCCCTATCGGCAACAACCCAGGCATCCCCCTTCCCCCTCCCTCGGCAGCCTTCATTTTGCTGCATACACCATGCACGACCCCCTGTCCTTCCTGGGCCTTGATGTTTCTGTTGGAAAAATGGAAGAAGTTCCTCTGAGCAGGAAGGGGAGCCCTGGGCTTACTGAGTCCCCAGCTCTGTTTCAGTATCCATCGGAACCCCAGAAGAGCAAGATTCTGCCCAGGGCCAGCTTCATGGGCAGGTCACCCAGTGCTCAGAAGAGCCCCATGCTCAGTTGAATGCTCTGCTGTCAGCATCCTGAAATTCTTAATCATTTTTGAACACGGGACCTTGTGTGTTCATTTTGCACTGGGCCCTGAAAGTTATGCCCTGATCCCGAAATATCTGCCTAGCCCTGAGATGGCGCTGACCAGCGTCAGCTAATATGGGGACCCAAGAGAGAGACAGGTTGGAACAGATGAGACCCTGATTCTGGCCTCCTTCTGGGGGCCACACATCCCTGCACTTTGAGGGGGCCCCTAGGAAATGTCAGAGGATCAAATCCCGTAGGGGGTTTCCGTATAGCTCCATGGTACAAAGCCCCTGTGGGGAAGGACCGCATCTCCCCCAGGCTTCCTGACCCAGAGCCCTGTCCTTCATGAATCCTTCCCCAGTCCCTCAGCCTTGCCCCCCCACCCCCAGTTCACTGATGCCCTCTCAACTCTTCCCTGCCCCCTCCCTCCAATCCCTCTCCCATCACCACAAAATGTCTGCCAATCCTTAATGGGGGGGGCACACACGATTCATTAAAAATACCAACGGGGACCCAGCTATAATAAAAGGATCAGGGCTTTAGGGTCCTGATTCACACAAACCAATTGCTAAAAAGACATTGCCGAATCAAGTGGAGTACTCTGAATACAAACTGTGCGTTAGGTAATACCCAGGAATTTGAGTTAATTTGTTAGATGTGTCAATGGCATATTATGTAAGAAAATGTCCATGTGTTTTAGAGATGCACGCTGAAGTATGTAGGGGTAAAATGACATGATGTCTGGAATTTGTTTTAAAATACTTTAGAAAAAGAAGGGAGTAGATGAAATGTGACAAAACCCTGATAACTGTTGAAGCTGGGTGATGGGTATACAGCAGTTCATTATACAACCCTTCCTTTGTATATGTTTGAAACTTCTCAATAAAAAAAAGGGGACAGGGGGTCGCCAAGAGAATTTGGGAAACATTTCCTGCAATGTCCCCAGAAGAACCCCCTCCTCCCGAGCATGCCTTTGGGTGCTCTCTCTAGAAAGCCAACTCAGGCCACCCCTCCCAGCAGCATGCAGACTCACGCATGTGCATATGTGCATTTCCTGGGGGGGGGACATCCACAGCTTTCAGGATAGAGGGGTCGTGACCCCTCCTCCTCAAAAGGTTAAGGACCCACTACCTTACAGCCGGGAGCACTGTTTGAAGTCCAGCTGCCCCCTCACCACAGGTTGGTCACTGCAGAGCGCGCCACAGGCCCGGTGTGGCTGCGCGACGCTGGCCTGGGGTCCCTGTGCCCCTGCGAGCCTGCTTCTCCACCTGTAAAGCCGGTTCGCGGGACCGTTGACACGGCCCGAGAAGGACTAGGTGTTCGGGCGCAATGCCGCTGGCCTCCGGAGCGATTCCCACACGTGGCGTCGCCTCGACCCTGGCCCGGGACGCGCCCCTACCCTCTGAGGCCCTGGCCAGTGCACTTCCCGCTCGGGCAGCAATTTGTCTCCTTTTGAACCCCCCGCCCCCGACGGGTCTCCCCCTTTGATTCGCGGCCCGGAGGCTTCCCCCCGCTTTGAAATGCAAACCCGCCTGGCTGGGGCCGCGGGCGGCCGGGAGCTATAAAAGGCCTGGGTGGGGCGGGCGGCGCAGGCCGGCGGGTTCAGGTGAGCAGTTGCGCGGCGTCGGGGCGGCCGGCAGCGGCGGCTCCGGGGCCCAGCATGCGCTGGGGGCCCCGCGGCCACCATGTATGTGGGCTATGTGCTGGACAAGGATTCTCCCGTGTACCCCGGCCCCGCCAGGCCCGCGAGTCTCGGCCTGGGCCCGCAAGCCTACGGCCCCCCGGCCCCGCCCCCCGCGCCCCCGCAGTACCCCGACTTCGCCAGCTACTCTCACGTGGAGCCGGCCCCCGCGCCCCCTACGGCCTGGGGCGCGCCCTTCCCCGCGCCCAAGGACGACTGGACAGCCGCCTATGGCCCCGGGCCTGCAGTCCCCGCGATCCCCGCCGCCAGCCCAGCTCCTCTGGCATTTGGGCCCCCTCCGGACTTTAGCCCGGTGCCCGCGCCCCCTGGGCCCGGGCCGGGCCTCCTGGCACAGCCCCTCGGCGGCCCGGGCTCACCGTCCTCGCCCGGAGCGCAGAGGCGGACGCCCTACGAGTGGATGCGGCGCAGCGTGGCGGCCGGAGGCGGCGGTGGCAGCGGTGGCAGCGGTAAGGACCCCTCCTTCGTCCTGCGCCTCTGGGCGGCTCTCCTGCCACCGCAGGTGCTCTGGCGCGGCCTGGGCCACCCCTGTCTGACCTCTTCTCTGGCCCTGCTCGGGTTCCCAGCAGTGTGGCCCTCCTGACCAGTCTCGTCCTGGGGGGCTGTTCTCTCAGCTCCCCCCTGCTGAATCAGCCTGCCAGAGCCCTAAGAAGCACAGCCTAACCCTTTCTGTGTAGGTAGGGAAACCGAGACCCCTGCAAAGTGAGGAAGCTGCCTTGTGGTTTCTGGCCAAGGCTGGAACTAGAACGCAGGCCCCTATGCTTGTCGCAACACTGACCCTGGTGGTCTTCATGGGGTTCTTCCACTCCTAACCTCGCCCCAAGCAAAGGCAGCAAACTCTCCCCAGAAGGGACGATGCACTGACAATTTGGACGTGGGCAGGTCACTCTCCTTTCCAGGTCTGAGTCTCCTCATCTTTCAGTAAACAGACTGGTGGGTCGTACCCTTTGGGTGGAAAAACCTTTTGGGTTCGATTGGGGAAAGGGGTCTCTACCTTACCTAACAGGCCCTCCCTGAACTCTTGACCCTGGGGGAGGGGCGCCGAGCAGTTGGGAAGGTGGCTACTGTTTGGCTCCTGAGCCTGTGAACCTCCTGCCCCCAGGCAGGCCTCTCTGATCCACCCTCTTCAAAGGCAGGGGAGGGGGCAGCACAAAGACTCAGCTTTAATGAGGGCAGCCTGGCCTCCTTTATGGGTCCCCCCTTTGTCATGTAACAGGCTGGGTCTTGGCTCAGTAGTGACTCCTGTTGGCTGGAAAGGGAACACGATTCCCCATTGTCCCAACTGTGTCTGGCCTGTCCTGACAAAGGCCACCTGGCCTTAGGGGCGGGAAACTGGCCTGCCCACCCTTTGATGTCCAGCTCCTCCTCCCCTTCCCCCAGCTAGGAGTAAGCCTGGGACTTCCCCCCCACCTCCTCTGTCTCTTCACCCCCCTGTCTCCCCCCACAACCGCCTGCCTCCAGGGCGGATGCCAGGAGGGCCTGATCAGTAGCTGCAGGCTCTGGCTGTAATCACACACTCTTTTTCCAAGTCCCGGGGATATAGAACTTCCTATCTGCCTTCAGGGAGATATAGGGGACCAGGCTCTGCCACTTGCTTCTGTGGCCTTGATTAAATAATAGCAGCTAATGTTATGGAACTCTTACTAATGGACCAGGTGCTGACCTAAAATCTTGCATGTATTAACTCATTTAGCTCTTCTAACGTTACAGGAGGTTCCATTATCACCGCCATTTTTAAAAGAAACTATGGCATAGGTTAAATACTGCCCAAGACCATGTAACCAGTAACTGATGGGGCTGGGATTTGAACCCAGGCAGACGGAGCACCAAGCCTGTGCTCTAATCCACAACTCTTTTAGATCAGCCATCTTTTCTGGGTCTCAGTTTTACTGCCTGTGAAATGAGAGGGAAGGGAGGTTGTGCAGTGGTTTGTACCCTTCTTGGAATTATAAAAGGATTCCTCTGAAAAAAAATCTGGTGGAAAGTACAAATCTTCTCCCTAGGAAAAAAATAATGTATCATTGGGCAGACAATTTCACGGGTTCTGGAGGCCCCCACAAGCTTTATCTGTAGATTCTGAGTTAAGAACCCCACATTAGATCATATGAGAGGAGGTGGGAGGGGACGTGGGCCCTCAGGGTCCTGCAGTTCTGGGTCTGCCAGGCTCTGAAGTAGGAAGCCTGCCTTTCCGACTCTTCTGCTCCACCCACTGCTTCCTGCTGATCAGGTGACTTTGGAGATAGATGGGGAGGTTCCCCAGGGGCGAGGACTTGGAGAGAGGCCATCACTGTGTGAGGGGGAAGGAAAGGGCCAGTGGGGATCAGAGGACTGGTGGGCACTTGGGGGGGCTCCCAGGCTGTGGAATGCCAGACACATCAGCTCATCTCTCTGGGCACAAGAGCTGCCGAACCCAGCTCGCCCTCTGGTCTCAAGTGTCATTTATAGACTGCTGTTTGCAGGCAGATGGACGTGGGTGAAAGCATTTCCACCATCGCTCTCAGAAAGTAGAGTAAAGGGCCAAGGGAGGTGCAGGGGTCCTGAGGCTCCAGTGACAGGGCTGCCCCACTTTGCTGAGGATGCAGAGGCTCGGCTGTCTTGAGGCCAGAGCTGCTGCCCGTCTCCTGGGGGCCTCTGGTGCTCACCAGTGCTCCTGAAGTGGGGGTGGAATCGGGGTAGGCCAATTCTCTCCCCTCTCTGGCCTCAGTTTCTCCTGGGCATTGAAGGCGCAGGGTTTCCAGGGGAGCTTGTCTGGGACAGCAGGGAAAGTCAGTGCATGCCCCCACCCTGCCCGCCCCCACTGAAGCTGGCCACCAGCTCTTCAACCTGCCACCCTTCTCGGCCAGCCCCTTCTCCCTGGCCTCTAGCATTCCAGAACATCCAAACCCGAAGTTAGATATCATACAGATGGGGAAACTGAGGTCCAGACACTGTAAGGAATGTTCCAGTGGCACACAAGCGAAGGCTAAGCCGGGATAGGCGGCAGAGAGATGGGTTAGAATTTCCCTGTGGTTTCCTATCATACTTAGGACGACCTCCACGCTCCTCCCTGAGGTCTGCACAGTGTCGCATCAGCCCTGATCGCTCCCTGGCCTCAGCCCAGGCTATTTTCCAAGCTCCAGCCACTCTAGCCTTCTTGTAGTTCCTCAGACCTGCCGAGTCCCACTTCAGGTCTTGTGCATATGCTGTTCCCTCTTCCAGGAATGCTCTTTGCCCTGGTTCTTTGCAAGCCTGGCTTCTTCTCACCCTTCAGGTCTTAGCTTCATGGTCACCTCCAACAGGCCCTCCATGATCTCCCAAAGGAGATTCCCCCTATAATCATGGATAATCTTTGCTGTGTTCCCTTCAGAGCACCAACCCCAATTCCAGTTTACTCAGTTCCTTACCTAAATGTGTGTGTGTGTGTGTGTGTGTGTGTGTGTGTGTGTGTGTATTCCCGTGGGGTCCAGAGCTGTGTCTGTTTGACACAGCAGTACATCCTGGGGACCCAGCTGAGTGTGTGGCATTAGCAGGTGCTCAGGACATTCTGTTGAGTGAAGGAACAGGGCAAGTGTGAGGGAGAAAGGGCATCTGTGGGAGAACAGGGCAGGGGAAGATCTCAGATCTGACGCGGGTTTCTGAGGTCCCATCCCTGGGACTGGGACCTGCGGCTGTCCAGCCAAGCAGTTCTGTCCAATGGTGGCAGCCTGGCTGCCCCTGTGTCCCCATTTGGACAGTACCCCTGACTTACTTGGGGAACTGGTGTAGCTGAGGCTGGTACTAGGACTCCAGCTTAATTCTAAGGAGGGGCTCCTGAGCTTCCATCAGTCTTCCATCCATAAACAGAATATTAGTCAGTTCCGAGCGATTAGTATCACTTGACTGAAGCCAGGATAGGAAATGACTAGAAGGGGTTCTACTTTTTTGTCTTCTCTCTTTGCATCTATAAATATCAGCGTCTTCATTAGGAGGCTTATAAATCATCCTTTCCTGGAAGGCTCAGCCTCCAGTTCCCCGTGAATAAACAGTGCTGCACAGGTTAATGGCCCGCTGGGTGCCTGAGGTCTCATGGGACTAGGGAGATGTTCACTCAGATGACCAGACTGTTGCAGCAGGGCTTAGATCTTGGTCCAACCCCTTCAGCTTGCAGATGGGGAAACTGAGGCCCGTGAAAGGGGCAAACACTTCTCTCCCCTCCACATTCCAGGCCCTCTCCTTTGGCCCATTGCCACAGCCACCAACTTGGCCTCTCGCCTTCAGCCTCTCTCTGACACCCCAGCTGTCTTCTAAACCATTGCCAGATTTGCCTTCTCAAAGCACATCCCCTGCTCAAGAGCATTCTGTGGCCCCCCCACTGCCATGGAATTGATCATTTCATTTTATGTCATTTCATTGCTGTAAAATCCAGCCCCATTTCTGTAGCATTCAGAGCCCTCTTGAGAACTGGCCCCAAGCCTGGATGGAAGCCATTCTCCCACTAGTTTGCCTAGATACAGAGATCCTCCTTGGGGACAGTTAAGAGCTGGAGCTTGTGAGTCTGAGACCTGGGATTGCATTTCTGTTAGAAGCTGTACAGCCTCAGACAAGCTAACTTGGATCGTTTCTCTGAGCCTGGGTTTCTTCCATTGTAGTAATAACATCAGGACAATAATAGGATGGTACCTTGAAGCCATGGTGCTTGTCAGGCGTAGCCCTGCACCTGGCACACAGTAGGTGCTCAGAGCATCAGTGCCTGTGACCACCTCTGCCAGTCCTTGGCAGGTGCACTTGAGCACACCCCTCACACTCCCTGCCTCCCAGTCTGATCCCTCAACCACACTGCCCTCCCCTCCCTCTCCTGCGGCTTCGCCAGTTCAAATCCTACTCCTTCTCCAAGGCTACCTCCTCCTGGGAAGCCCTCCTTGTCCCCCCACCACACTGTGTCAGCCCTTGTTTTCGCAACACTCATCACTGACTATCTACTTTCATCATCTTCTTTATCCCTGCCACCTGCCATCTGTGATCCCCTCAAGGACCAGTCCTAACCAGTCCCATCTTCACCCTGCACTGCACATATTAGGAGCTCGTGATACATAACTGTGGCATGGGCTGACTCCTCACCATGTGCCAGGCACTGTGCCAAGAGCTTTGCACGATTAATCTCACTTAAGTCTATTCATACTGACCCTGCGAGGTGTAAGGATTTGTTATTAGACTCATATTCCAGAGAAGGTTAATGAGGCTCAGAGCAGGTAAAGTGGCCTGCCCAGGCCCACACAGCTAGGACATGGCCGCACAGTGTTCAGACCCGGAGTCTACAGCCCAACAAGCGTCTGTCCAATAAAGGAACATGCTCAGGAACAGGAGCCCGAGACCCCGGCTCCCACGTGCATCCCAGCCCAGGTAGGGGAAAAGGAGGCCAGTCAGGGGCTGAGCTAGAAGAGGTGGGGCGGGGTGGGGGAGGGGGGCCAGAGCAGGGGCCAGGCTGTTTAAAACTGGCTCTCCAGGCAGAAGGTACGTTTGACACCTCATCTCTCAGATGTAGCTGGGAAGGGGAATGACCTAGTTAGAAGGTGGCAGAAGGCTGTTTTTTTGGTTGGGTGTTTCCCCCGCCCTGCTTTGGCAGACACGGCTGCGTGGAGCTTAGGGCATCACTGTGAAGGTTGGAAATGGCTCTGCTAGCGGCGGGGGCTGGCTCGTCAGTACGCGATTAGCTTCATGGGCCGGCCTGTTGGGTGTCGGTCTTGAAGCTCCTGGGATGCGGACACAGTATTCACATCTGGAGTGGGGGCCCTCGCTGTGTGAACTTGCCGGACCATACTTCCCCATACCACACTCACCCCGAAGCCTTGTAGGGGCACCCCACGTCCACCCCCTGCGTCACCAGAATGGAGGAGCAGGCTAGGCCCAGCACCCTCCCATGCCTCCCTGCTGCTCTTCAAACCAAATGCAAACCTCCTGCCGGAGGCGCTGCTGGCCTCTCCAGCCTCATCTGGTGCCTCTCTCATCCATTCATTCCGGCGGGCAGGCAGTGATAGTCTCTGAGTGTCTCTTCTGTGCCCAGCATGCTTCTAGGCGTCGGAGGTTATGGCCTGAGCAATAGGCAGACAGGACGCACCTGAGCTCAGGGAGCCGGCCCTCGCCAACCCTCACTCTGTTCCAAGCTGCCTGTGGGCCTTTGCACATGCTGTGTGTGCTCCCTGGAATATCTTTTTCCCTGCTTGCTCCTTCCCAGCCTTCTGGGTCTTGGTTTAGAGGAGACCTCCTCCAGCTAAGTCAAGTCAGTTTCTCCCCCTGCCCCACTCAGTCTAGCCCTCAGCTCCCGGCTCACTTTCCTTCCCACTACTGATCACGGTTTGTCGTTATTTCATTCGTCTGTTTTTAATTTACCACCCATGAAAGAGGGGAATAAACTATTTAACAAATAAGCCCTGAGCATCTATTATAGTGATGATAATATGAGCTAGCATCTATTGAGTGCTCAGCATGTGCTCAGCATTTTTCCAAAAGCAGGATTTCTGACCCCAGAACAGCACATTTCTTGCCCGTTAGATTAGTGGCCTGGAGTAAGGCTGCAGGCGCCGTGGAGCTGGAAGATGGAAGGATGTGAGCTGGCCAGCTGCTGCGGGGCATGTGTGGAGCGAGGGAGACAGGACTCAGAGGTGCCACCTCATCATTTGGCCCCCGTGGCTGGAGGATGGGGCTGCTGTTTACTGAGAGGAGGAAAAGGAGGAAGTATCAGGTTTGTTTTGTGTTTTCACCAGGTACTCATTGCATGTGTCAGGTGCATCATGGGCACTGGGTGAGCAAAACGGCCTGGCCTGTACCCTCCCTGAGCACGTGAGGAGCCATGACCTGAGGGAAGGGTACTTATCAAGGTCAGGCGGCCAGCAAGGGGCAGAAAAGGGCTGGAGGCCAGAACCCCTTCCTGTACCCCCACCCCGAATGTGAGATGCCAGGGCCCACACTGGCAGAAGATTAGTCTCTTCCAGACTAGAGGAAGATGGCCAGGTGGGGCAGTGGCCTGGAAACCACCAGGAAACAGCTCAGGGAAGCCTCAAGTTGTTCAGCCTGGGCGGAGACCTGAACGGATGCAGTTGCTGCTTGCAAATCTTAGAAGGGCTGTGCTTGGCTGAGGTTGCCCCTTAGTCTGGGTGCCCCTCTGGAAAAGCTTAGGAAGAACATAAATGGGCGATAGAGGAAAGAACAGGCTGCTTTGCGGCTAGTAGGCATGTATGGCACCCAGTGTGGGCATCTGGCCCTTGGCAGGAGTTTGACCCAGCAGTGTTGTCCGTGACTTTCTGCTGTGATGGGCATGCTCTGTACCTGTGCTGTCCACTGGGGTAACCACCAGCCACATGTGGCTGTTGAGCACTGGAAATATAGCTAGTGTCACCAAGAAACAGAATTTTA
The DNA here is from genome assembly GCF_040939455.1 of Microcebus murinus. Taxonomy (NCBI): domain Eukaryota; kingdom Metazoa; phylum Chordata; class Mammalia; order Primates; family Cheirogaleidae; genus Microcebus; species Microcebus murinus. The sequence continues at coordinate 16,432,775 of NC_134124.1, forward strand.
CATTTTGTTGAATTAATTTCAATTTAAATAGCTGCATGTGGCTAATGGTTGTCATATTGGACAGTGCAGGAAAGTCCTTCTTGAGAGTCCCTAGCATGGTAATCCATTCCGATGGGCTCCTCGTGCTCATCATCTTCATCGTCATCATCATCGTCATCACGGCTAGTTTTTGTTAATAATTACTTTGTTAACGAGACTATCACACCGGGTCTCCATAACTACCATGTAAAGGAAGCATTCACGCCTTCGTTTTACAGGTAAAGAAACTGGGATTCAAAGAGATCCACTGACCTGCCCGGGACATGCTGCTGCCATGTGGTTGGGCTGGGTTAGAACCATCGAGTCCATCTGACTCTAAAGTCCCTTCTTCATCTTTTCTGCCTCCCAAAGCCAGGTCAGACTGTAGACCTCGATGAAGCAGATAGGGCAGCAGATGGTGCAAAGGTGGCCCTGGAGGAGGGGTCAGTGATGACTGAGAACTCTCAGTAGGAAGGAGGGTGGTGGGGGGGAGGAAGGCCTGGCTAAGGCTGCAGGGCTTCCATAAGCAGCTGGCCCAGCCGTCCCTTACCCCTGCCCCCATGCCAGCCCATCCCTGCTCCAGAGCTTGAGCGAGCAACCGCGATGTAGCAGCCTGGGATTGCCCAATCAGCCAGGACAAGGACCTTTCTGTGGGCCCAACGGACAGCCTCAGGTCCCAGGAAGGGCATCCCTGCATTGTGGAACTGGTGAGGTCAGAGCTGCTCAGTGGACGTCCTACTCCTGGTGGTCCAGATGGGGAAACAGGCCCAGGTAGGGGATCCCGTGGCTCCCCATGAGGTGACATCCCTCCCTCTCCCAAGGGATGCCTCCGGATCCACTGCTGCCAATAGCTCCGTTCCCCTTTTCGTCTCCATAGCTCTCTGTCCTGTCCCGACTGCTTTCACATGCACGCTGTTCCCCAGGCAGGGGAAGGGAAGCCCACTTGTCAGGTCCTTCAGCTCGGGATGGCCAGGCTGGGCCACAGCCCAGGTCTCTTCCCCAGCCCAGTCTGTACACCCGACCTTTCCCAAACCTCGGTACAGTGTAACGCTGCTAGGATTTAGGCCCCTTACCAGAAGTGCCCCCACCTCGGGGCTGGCCCATGCCCTGCCACCTTTGCAGCCCCCTCCATGTGTTGTCTGGGCTGGGGAGATCAGTCCTCCTGAGCTCCTCTGTCTTTCCCAGCTTTCCCTTTGCTGTTTTCCCTGCAGGTGACCCAACAACCTCTCTGGACTTATTTCCTCATCTGGGAAAAGGGGGACTCTTTGCAGTAGGATCTATGGCTACCCTATTCCCACCTCCCCAAGCCCCTCCACCAAAGGCCCTGTGGTCTCCCCTGTGTCATCCCAGACCGGCACCCCAGGCACCGGTGAGCTCCCTGTCCTGCTGCACCCAGTGTGGGTCTCTGAGGGGCGTGGCTGGAGGATGTGCAGGGCATACCACCCCGTGGGTGTGCCTGGGCGGCGGGCGGAGAGGGGGCCTGGTCCTTAAGGGAAGGCTCAGAGCTGCACGGAACCGCAGAGCCCAGAGGGCCCTCAGACTGGAGAAACTGAGGCCCAGAGAGGAGGAGGGACTTCTTCAAGGCTGCAGAGATGGCATGGAACTGGGACCAGGACCTGCCGACTCTAGCTGGTGGTTCTGAGTGGCCAGGGCCTTGTTACAAATGGCAGGGCGATGAGGACGGAGTAGATCTGGGGTGGAGCCTGGGAATATGTATTTTTTACAAGCCGTTGTGTGTGCATGCACGCGTGCCTGTGTGGGTGCATGTGTGCCAGTGTGTGTGTGTCGGGGGGATGGGATCTTGATGCCTGGGCCGTTGGTGCTAGACCACCCAGGGAGGGGTCACGGGGGGTTTGGGGCTGGATTTGTGGTCCAGGCCCCAAGGGCCACAGCTGGTCTTCCCCCAGGGCCACAAACCCAGCAGGAAAAGGGCAAAGGAAGAGGCTGCCCCAAAGGCCACCTGATTTTCTTAGAGCCACTCACCCCATCGTGGGGCAGAGGCCACACCCTGTCTTTGCCTGGCCCAGGCTGGACGGGGGCCCTGCTCCAGGCTGCAGTGGCTCCTGGCCGCCATCCTCCAGCTGGGCAGGCCCGGTGTCTAGACTCTCAGACTGGGAAATCAGTGTTAGAATTCTTTCAGCTACAATAACAAACACAATCAGAGAATCAACAAACATTGAGAGCTTCGTGTTACCCAGTTGGAAGGGACCTTATAAATAAATGGTCTCTTCCAACACACCGCCCATCGCACAGATCAGCTCCGTTTCCTGGCATTCCTGCCAGATGGTCACCCCATCACTGTTGGAAATGAGTAAGCTCTGCCCTCCCTGTGCGTCTGCCACACGCCAGGTAGGTGCTGTGCTAGACACCGTCCACCCATCCCGAGATCCCTGGTGTGGTTCAGGGTTGGAGATAACTACAGGAGACCTTACACGGTGTAGGTTCTGGTGCTGTTTCTGAGGCTGGATAAGCCTGTTTGAATCCCACCTGCCTGGAGTGTGGCTCTCTCTGACTCTCAGTTTTCTCATCTGGAAAATCAGAAAAAGAGTTACATAACCCCACAGAGAAATTGAGAAATGTATATGAAGTGCCTGGCACATGGATCTACTGGCTGTTGTTAGAATGACAATCATCCCCATTTTACAGATGCAGAAAATGAGGCTCAGAGAGGTGGGGAGACTGTCCTAGGTCACCCAGCCAGTGAGAAGCTACACCCCACAATCCCAGAGGTTTGCTTGCCCAGAAAACCACATGTCAGGGTCACCTGGAGAGTTATCCAAGTACTAAGTCCCTGAGCCCCATTTCAGCCCACTGAATTTGAATTTTGGGAGCCAGAATCTGTGCTTGACAAAAAAAAAAAAAAAAAAAAAAAGCTCCCTGGCAGTTCTGAGGCTGCTGTTCAGGCATTTGGAGCCGTTAGCCTGTACTGTGCATGCTGTTATAGGGGACGGGGAGTTTGCTACCTCCCATGGCAGCCTGATTCACATGGTTGGGACACTCTGTGTATCCCAAAGCCAGATCAGAGAGGAAGCCTCTCATTTGGGAGAATTATCTGAGGCTCTGTTCTACTATTGCTCACCCCTCAAGAGCTGGGAGGGGGGCCCATTCTCCCTCCCACCCATTTACGCTGGCATCTGGCCCAGAGGGTTACTCATTAGGTGGCTGGGAGTGGCCGGCCCCTCATCAGACACCTGTTAGGAGAGCCTGGACTTCCCCCTCCTCAGCCCCAGCGTCCCAGGGGCCTGTAAATCATTCATCCCGGGCCCTCTCCCCGCCCCGCTGCTCTCACGCACCTCCCTGCCCCCTCCTTCCTGGGCGCTGGAGGTGGCATAGGTGCTCAGAGGAGGGCCACTTGGGGCAGTCCAGAGTTCTGGCCCAGAGCTGGGACTAGAGCCCAGGATTTCTGACTGTCATTAAAAATGCAAATTCACATCTGCTCAGAGTATAGATTTAAACACCCTAAAGTCTCCTTCCTACCTGTGGCTTTCCAGCCTCTGGTTCCCTCCTCAGAGGCAGCCGCTATTATTGGCTTCTTGTATATTCTTTCAGAAAGAACTATACGGGTGCACAGACGTGTGTGAGTGTGTATGTGTCTCCCGTTTTTTATGCATAAACTGTAACATACCATTTACACCATTATAGATCTTGCTTTTTTTTTCACATATCTTAGAAATTGCTCTACATTAGTACATATGGAATTTTTGAATTTCTTTTCTTTTTTATTTCTGGAGATGGGATCTTGCTCAGTTGCCCAAGCTAGAGTGCAGCTGCATGATCACAGTCCACTGCAGCCTTGAACTCCTGGGCTGAACGATCCTCCTGCCTCAGCCTCCTGAGTAGCTAGGACTACAGGTGCATGGCACCACACCTGGATAATTTTTAAAAATTTTGTATAGACGGGGTCTCGCTATATTGCTCAAGCTTGTCTCAAACTCCTGGCCTCAAGCGTTCCTCCTGCCTTGGCCTCCCAAGGCCCTAGAATTACAGGTGTGACCACTGCACCCAGCCCTATGATTTCCTTTTAATGATCGCTCCTCTCCATAGATGTAGCATTTCTTATTTAACCAGTTCCCTACTTGTACACATACACGCTGTGTTTAGTCTTGTGCTATTAGAAACATCACTGGGCAAGTCTGTGCAGGATCAGTTCCTGGAAGTGGACTTCAGGGCTCAAAGGGTAGGTGCCTGCTAAACAAGGCTAGATGTAGCCAATTTGGGCTCCAAGGAGCCCAGTTGTTCCAGTTATCACTCCCTGGACAGCATATGGGATCCCCTGGTTTCTGGGCCACACAGTGCGATATCAAACATTTTGTTCTTTGGTGGAGCTGTTTTCTTGGCAATTAAATTGTATGCTTCAAACAGCTCTGGCAGATAAAAGTTGGCCAGTGAGTCCCTGAGCCTACCAGCCCCTCTCCAGGGCCCAGAGAGGGAGTGACAAGGCCCATGGGCCCAGTCTTCACTGCAGCCTTGCCAGGACAGAGAGGAGTAATTGTGCAGCTAAAGCCCTATTGGTCTAGCCCCACCTCCTCCATTCGGGCAAGAGCTGAGCCAGAGGTCAGGACACCTGAGTCCTGGTCATAGCTCTACCAGGCAGGATGGCCCTCAGCGAGGGCCCTTTATGAGCCTATCTATGAAACAGTGGGTCCCTGCTTGCTCGTCAGAAAGGGCAGGAGCGAGAGCTGGGTGCCTAAGGGACAGCTGGCCTGCATGGCCACTGCCTGCCATCCCCAGGCCCAGTCTGGTGGGCAGGGGGCCTCATCCCCTGCCTCAGGCCCATCCACCTCGTGGGCGTGGCTGTGAGACCTCTGGGCACTTTTAAAAGGGCCCCAGCCTGCGGGCCCTCCAGCCCGAGGCCCAGCCCGAGACTCTTAGAGGCCTGTGCTCACCACGCTCCGGCCCCTCCTGTCTCAGTAGTAGAGTGGAGGGGTGGTCTGAGGTTAAACTTCTGCCACCAACGCTTAGACCTACCCAGGCCTCCAGCGACCCTGACTATATAGGGAGGTCACACCAGGCCTCACCAGGCCTCTTCTTGGGACCTTGGTGGCCGTGCAACCATTGTGAACCACGGTCTCTTGCTCTGTGCAGTGGGAGGAGACCACACTCCCACGGCCTGTTCTGATGTCAGCCTGGCAGGCCCGGCGGGGCTGTGGATTCAGAGTCACGCTGGGCTCTGGTGGAGGTGGCGTGTTTTTAAGCCAGTGTTGAATTTTCTAGGCCAAGCAGAGGTCCCGTCTGGAGCCGAGGCCCGGGCAGCCCCTCCCTTGGCCCTAGGCCGAGGCTATCCCGCGCTACCTCGGGCAGCGGACTGAGGCCAGTGGACGTGGACGCGTCCGGCGCGGCTGCGCCGCTCTGGCAGAAAACCCCGGGAGAAGCTGCCCGGGAACATCTGCTGTCTCCCGTTCTCCACAGCACCGTTTGCTCACGGGGAGCCCAGCGGCTCTCCTGCCAAGCTGCGTGGGCGTGGTGGAGGGGGCGGGGGCCAGAACAAGGAGGGGGTGGTTAGCACAGGGACGCTGAGGGACAGGCAGGGCCGGGCTGTGACCCAGGGAGCTGAAGGCGAGGCTGCTGTCGGGGGCCCTTGGGTGAGCTGGGAGGGGTCAGTGTTTATCCAGAGACCCACCACGTCCTGGCGGGACACGTGTGGGCTCCGAGAGTGCTTGTGTGTGCCTCCTATTTATAGCCACGTGCTCGGCTTCTTGGAGAGGAAGCTGGTGTTTAGCCAGGGCCCCACTCCAGCCCAGGCCAAGCATGACTCTTAATCTTCCCTCCAGACTGACCTCCCATCCCAGTCCCGAAGAAAGCCCTGACATCAACCCCAGACGGTCCGAAAATCAGGCCCTCGGCCCCAGGCCGAGCCCCACTTGGAAGCCAAGACGCTGCCCTCTCTATCCTGGGTTGTCGCAGATCTCCCTGCACTTCCTTCCTCCTGCCAGCCTGCTCCTCCACCTCCTCTGCTCAGAATCCTGCAATGGCTCCCGCCCCAAAGGGAAACCCAGAGCCTCTCCCCTGTGTCCCATCCCTGTCCCCTTGCTCCCTGCACCCCAGCCCCACCAGCTTCCTCGCTGTCCTCAGACATGTCAGACAGCAGGCACGCTCCCGCCTCAGGGCCTTCATGCTTGCTGTTCCCTTTGCCGGGAACCCTTTCCCAAGATACCCGTGTGACTCTCTCCCTCGCCTCCTCAGCTGGGCGCAGTGGCTCGCCCTGTAATCCCTGCACTCTGGGAGGGCGAGGCGGAAGGATCGCATGAGTTCAGGAGTTCTAGACTATCTTGAGCAAGAGTGAGATCCCTTTTCTACCAAAAAGAAAAAAAAAAATCAGCTGGGCATGATGGTGCACACCTGTAGTCCCAGCTACTTGGGAGGCTGAGGCAGGAGGATCGCTTGAGCCCAGGAGTTTGAAGTTGCTGTGAGCTAGGCTGTGACGCCTCGGCACTCCAACCTGGGTAACAGAGTGAGACCTTGTCTTAAAAAAAAAAAAAAATTTCTCCTCCGAGCAAGGCCTCCACGGGCAACTCTATTAAAATCATAAGCCCCGTCCTCCCTAAATTCTGAGTCCTCCTTCCCTGCTTCCTTTTCCTCTGAAATACTTATCATCAACTAGCATGTCAAATGTCTGTATTATTTTCTTTCTGCCTGTCTCCCTCCTGTAGAACCTAAGCTTCCTGAGGGCAAGGATTTTTATTTTATTTTTGATCAGTGCTGTAGCCGTGCGTGGCTGACAGCACGAGCTCAGTGAGTAGATGTGGAGTGACTGAGTCACTCCCGCCCTGTGGCTGACTTAAGCAGATCAGCTCCCGGCCCCCAGCACAGCCCTAGCTCAGGGCTTGGCATCCTGGGCCAGAGCCTTTTGAGGTTCACCAACACCCCTAGTCCTTCCTGTCTGACTCTTCCAGCATTGAGCCCTCACGCTCAGGACAGTTCCTGAGTCTTCCTGCTTTCACCTCCACCCGCAGTGGCTCTTCCCTGCTCTCCTCTCACGCACAGGAGGAAGGAGCAGCTGACATCTTGTTGGTGTCAATCACCTCTGCCCGCCAGGCATCCGCTCCAGGTCCCTGACGTGCAAGGCTGAGGACCCTGGAATCAGAACCACCTGGGGAGTTTGTTAAACATGCAGATCCCACCCCCAGGCTTTCTGTTTTTTTCACAAGCTCAGCAATTGGGAATTGCTGGCTCCAAGCTGGTGGCACTGGCAATCGGGGCAGGGCCATGCATGGGTCAGGAGACCTGGGCTGAAGCCCCAGCTCCATCAGCGGCTTGCTGGGTAATGCTGAGCAGGGCGCGTCCCCTCTCTGAGCCTCGGTGCCGCCCAGTGGGCATGAGAGGCCATGCACGCCTGAGCTGGGGAAGGATTGTTGCCCCTAGGACTGGGGTGCACGTCTCTCCCCAGTTCAGGGTCCTGCTTTTCCTCCTGGGAGCCCTGCCTGAGCCTTCTGCAGGCTGCCCCTCCCTACTCACCTTCCCTCCTGGCTCCTTCTGCTTCTCAGGTAAGACTCGGACCAAAGACAAGTACCGCGTGGTCTACACCGACCACCAGCGCCTGGAGCTGGAGAAAGAGTTCCATTACAGCCGTTACATCACCATCCGGAGGAAGTCAGAGCTCGCTGCCAATCTGGGGCTTACTGAACGGCAGGTGTGTGGGTGTCCCCATCTCCGCCATAGGAGCAGTGTGGGGACTATGGTCTCTAGCCTGCCAAGCGTATTATGTAGCTCAGTAGAAGAACAGAGAGGGTGAGTCTGCAGACCATTGTCACACAGCACAGCAGAAACTGAGCTGCTGCCAACCTCCCCCATCCCCAAAACTCAGTATGCCTGCCCCCAAATAGGGGGGTAAGGGGATCTGATTAACCATAGGCCATAGCAGGCTATGGTCGGTGCTGTAGGAGGTGTCAAATGCTATTTAAATTAGAGGAGGGAAAAGTCACAGGGAGAACAGGGAAGGCTTCCTGGAGGAGGTGTGCGAGAGGAGGCCTAGGAAGATGGGGCGGAAGAAGGGAGCAAGATCTGGAAGGGGAGGATGTGTTCACGGGCCATATTCGTGGCTGGTGCGGGAGCGGGGCTCAGCGTCCTCCCTCTCTCCCTCTTGCTCCTGTCAATCCTCCCGCCGTCTGCCCCACCTCTGCTCTCGGATCCCACAGGTGAAGATCTGGTTCCAAAACCGGCGGGCAAAGGAGCGCAAAGTGAACAAGAAGAAGCAGCAGCAGCAACAGCCCCCACAGCTGCCAGTAGCCCACGATGTCGCCCCCACCCCAGCCGAGACAGCCCTGGGGGGCCTGTGCCCCAGCAACACCGGCCTCCTGGGCACCTCCTCCCCAATGCCTGTCAAAGAGGAGTTTCTGCCATAGCCCAGCCTTGCGGGCGGGGGGCCCTGGGGACTCGGGTGCTGGGAATGTGGCTCCTGGGGGCATCTGAGTCCTAGCCCTGCCACTGACCTTCTGGGTCACTGTGAACAAGTCACCCCCACCCCCACTGCATCCCCTTGGCCGGTTTGTGCAGTGAGCCTGTTGGACAAGGACCTCTGCCATCTCCTGCGTTCCAGGCCTCAGGCCGGGAGGTCTCAACCTCCTGGGGGCATCTCAAGCCCCAGAGGGCTAGGGGAGAGGCCAAGACAGTGCCCCAGGCCCGCCTCCTCCTCAGTAGGTCCAAGTGGTGGGGTGGGAGGCTGCTGTAGGGACCCCCCTGGCCCTGGAGAAAGGGGATGGAGCTGAGAGAAGATGGAATGCTTGCAGACCATGACCGAGGAGGAAGGAATGGTCAGCTCCCCATCACCTTCCTGCAGTCTCACCTCTACCTGCCCCATCGTAACGTGCCTGAACCCTTCCAGGCTAGGTGCTGGGCACACAGCACACAGCGCTGGGCTCTGATGACTGCCCTGCTGGGTTGCAGAATCTTGTCACCAGCGTTCTCAGCGAGGCCTCTAGATTGAGAGGGAGGCCCCTGCAGGGGAGAAGGGGGCAGAGTTCACCCTGCCAGGTTTATGCCACCCCGCTAGGCAGGCCATCAGGGCCCGTGCCCTAGGGAGCCCCCAAAGGACTTTCTCTGGACCAAACAGAGCTCACAGCTGGACAGGTGTTGTATATAGAGTGGAATCTCTTAGATGTACCTTCAAGAATAAATTTTTTTCTCTTTTTAAAAATGTATAAAAGTCATTATACATAGCATTAAAGAAACATTTTAAGACGTAAAAATCATACTTACCCTTCCCTAACAATTTCGTATTCCTTTCCTGATTTTGTCGGCCTGCAAAAAGGTCACCTTTAAAAAAACATTTGTAAGATCAAAACAGGACATCGTTAGAGTAAGTCCGAGACTATATAAAAATTTGAGCCCATATTGTAAGCAGAATCATCAGACTTATCAGTTTTTTTTAATTTTCCAGATGCTTTCAGTTCAGGTTTTTCTTTCAACAGATGACATTGATTGCAATTGCACACCCCATGTGCCCGGCATGGCTGGGCCAGGAAGCACATAATCCTTGCCCCCAGGAGACCCCAGCTGAGTGGGAAGACTGACAGGTACACGGATGACACTGGCATAACAGGATAAGTGTCCATCAGAGGTGTGCTCTGGGCGTCAGGGAAGCCAGAGCATCTAGGGATCACAGAGCGTGCTCCTAGCTTACCCTGGCAGGCTGGGAGTCTTCCTGCAGGAGGTAATGTTTGAACTGAGACCTAAAGGACTAGTGGGTGCTGGTCAGGCCAAGAAGGGACGAAAGGTAAAAAAGAAAGTGAGCAATGTGAACTAACACATACTTTTTTAAAACTCCTGGGAGTCTGCCACCTAGGGCCTTCTCTCCCCAGGGGCTCTGGTGCCAGCTGCCTGCCCCTGTGTTTGCTGTTCTGGGAGGTGGCCAGGCCATAAAAAGTGTGTACAACCTTCTGTCATCGCCCTTTGCTCCTGGGGCACATGATAACCATGCACAAGGTGGCTCTGGGCTTGGCACAGGCCCCTGAAGGGCAGCAGACACTTCTCTATCTGCTATTGGTGACCTGGGAGACACCATGGCTCCATCGGCAATGGTGGACAGCTAAGGCATGGCAACCAGGGGCCACCAAAGGAAAGGCCCGGGGTTCCAACAGCAGCGGGAGGGAGGGGGCTAGTGGAAAGGTGGCTGGTACTGAGTGAATAGAGTTTTCAGAACTTCAAAAAATTTGCTCTGTGACCCTGGGGTAACTTCTTCCCCTCTCTGGGCTTCCATTTCCCCATCTGTAAAAATGGGGAGTCTGTCTACCAAAAATAAATGGCTCTGGTCGAGTGAGTTTGGGAAGTCCTGCAGACTCCGCTCCTCTGGGAGCCTGGTGTTGGTGCATTGGCACATCAAAGGCTCTGACAAGCCCCACAGCAAAGAAGCCCCTTGAATTTTCTTTGATCCAGCATTTCCTGTGCATTGCTACCTAGGAAGCCCCTGCTGGCCCCTGCCAGCATCCCACTGAACTGCACACACCTGGGTGGCAGCTCCACAAGCTCAGGTTCCCAACACAGGGCTTGGGGTCTATAGATGCCCTGAAATCGTCTGTAAAACAAAGTGCCAGCATGCAGAACTCTGATTTGCTGGAGGCCACAACCAAGCTGTGGGCCTTGGAGGGCCAGGCCAGATCTATTTTTTTCTGGATCCTAAGTCTAGGATCCGTGTAGGGACCATGCCTTCCATCTGACTCAGTGTTTAGCAGCAGCTTTGGCTGTCAGATGGCCTGGCTTTCAGCGTGACGACTTCCACACTGCTGGACTTCAGGCAAGTTACTTAGCTTTATGGAGCCTCAGCCTCCTCATTTATCAAATGGAAATAAAATATCCTAACTGATCTTAGAATTATGTTTTGCCCAGGGCCCAGCACATAGTAGGTGCTTGTGTTTTAGCCACCTGCTCATGGGACTGTTGCATTCGAGATGCTGGCAGGCCTGGCTAGTGTTCTGACCACCTCCGGCCTCAGGAAGACCTCTGCCCGGCAGGAGGTCAGTGGCCAGGCCTGGCAGGCTGGCGGAGGTTAGGAGGTTGTCTGGGGCCCGCAGGTTGGGTTGGTGATCACCTGTCAATGAGTGTCTGAGCTCCATGAGAAAGAAAACTTATCTAAGACAACTTTCAAGCAGCCCAATGGGCTGCCTTGTGCCTTGTGAGTTCCCTGTCACCCCAAAAGTTCCACCAGGAATTAGAGTGTTGTAATGGCTCAGGAAAGAGACCCCACGGGCCCTATCAGACCCTACAGCTACCCCAGAGGTAAGCAGGGTTCCAGCTCTCCCACCAGGAATGGCTGGCGCTGCTTTGCACACGGTGATTTTGTGTTCCCCCGCTGCTGGGTGGCAGGCACTGGCGCTGAAGACTTAGGATCCAGAGAAAAAAATAGATCTGGCCTGGCCTGGCCCTCCAAAGCCCACAGCTTGGTCATGGCCTCCAGCAAATCAGAATTGTGCACGTTGGCACTTTTGCTTCACAGACAATTTCAGGGCGTCTATAGACCCCAACCCCTGTGTTAGGAACCTGAGCTTGTGGAGTGACTGCCAAGAGGTCGGTGTGGGCTGAGCGGAGCAGTCACCACTCTGCTCCAGAGAGGGGCTCAGGGCTGGAGGGGAGTGTCTGAGATGGGGGTCTCTAGCAGCTGAGGATGCATGTGTGCGTGTGCGTGCGTGCGTGTGTGTGTGTGTGTGTGTGTGTGTGTGAGAGAGAGAGAGAGAGAGAGAGAGAGAGAGAGAGAGAGAGAGAGAGAGAGAGAGAGATGGGCTGTGATGAGGACAGGGCTTAGGACAAGGGGCTGTGGAGCTCTGAGGAAAGCAGCCTGGCTCTGGGGGATGAGATGCCCAGCCAGGGGATGCAGCACGCCAGGAGAGGCCAGGGGACTGCAGGGGGCAGCCCTTCCCAGCGGGGCTGCTCCGGAGCCACTTTTTCTGAACCATACCAGATGGACGAGCAGCCTGGAACCTCCTTTTTCACAGTCACCACTCCCTGGTGTGACAAAACATATGCTCTACAGCGATAAAATCTGAACGTTTAAGCAAATTAAAAATGTTTATTTATATGCATTTAAAAATATCTCCCTATATAATAAAAGGAAGTACATTTTCATCTAACACTTTCCTTAAATCAGCACACATCTCCATTTCACTTCTGGGTTGATGTGAGACAGAGAGAGAGGGAAGGGGGAGAGGGAGGTTGAGTATTTACCATTTGGATTCTGCAGGAGGTATTTTGCCGAGTAGTACCCAAACCCCCTCTGCAGTGGGGGAGAGGAGACGGTGGGAACGGCAATGGTCACGTGTGTGTGGTCCCAGAACTCCTGGCCAGTTGTATTATCGTAAAACTGGAGCTGCAGTGGATAGATTGATTTATGTGGACAATGTCTTCTAGAACATCCTGGGGATTCATTTGTTTTATGAAAGTGCGGACTTTCCCAACCGGGGCTGTGGAGATGGAGGAGAGGGTGGCGGAGAGCTGGGAGGCGGAGGGCAGGGCCTGGGAGAGGTCGGGCTCCTGGGTTACAGGCGTGACTCCGTCTCTGCATCCCTGAGTGAGCGCGCCCCCTCTGGGTCTCAGTTTCCCCATCTGAGAGACACCCCACAGCCCCGGTGACTGCCACTGATGCTCAGTAGTCACCCTATGATGTTTCTACTCAAGGAAGCTAGAAGTCCTGGCCCTGTTCCCCCCTCCTCTCCTCTCCCAGGGCTGTCGCTGTGAAGCAGGGGGACCAGGGGCCTCCAGGAAGGGGCCATAAAGAGGCCAGTCTTGCCGGCTTCTGCGTCAGCTCCCCTCCCTACTCCTTGTTCCTATGGGTCTCTGTGCCTTCCAAAGGGCCGAATGAAACTCAGGTGCCTGCAGGAGGGAGCAGTTCAGCGGGGCTGCCACCCCTCAGGCAGGAGGTGCGGTAGGAGATGCAGTGGCAGGCCTTGGGGTCGGGTTGGGGCGGGTCCTGCCTGGGCCCCCTTGGATTCAGGAGGCGCTGGCTTCTGCCTCTCCCCAGGCACAGCCCACGGCTCTCCTGGCTTTATCTCCAAACCCCAGAGACTCAGTGCTCGGTGTGACCTTGGGCACATGATTTTACTCCTCTCAGTTTCCTTGGGTGTTAAAGTAAGATGCCCAAACTTGTCGTCTCAGGCTGCTGGAAAGAATTAAAAATGAGATATTGGGTGTTACAGTCCATCATGAGCACAGTAGTGCCCAATAAATGTTCCTTCTCTTCACATTCATGGCCACCCTCGGCCTCATGAGTTAGGGGTAAGGGGCAGAGGGGACACATTCCTCCTGGGTCTGGAGAGCCCCTGGCTTACCTTGTGCAGTTAGGCTGAAAGGGAAGAGCAGCTGGATGGGACTTGGGAAGGAGAGGTGGCCCTGGGGCCTGGCTGGGCCTTTACTCAAGCCCAGGCTTTGATTTAAACTCCTGCCGCCTCCTTCCAAGCTCCAAGGGTGAAAGAGAGCAGATCCTTATTCTCATCCCTCCCCGAAGGCCTCCCCCATGCTGACGGATGGCAGGGCAAGCGCGTACATGATTAATGTCTGAACTGGACCACTCTGACAGTGAAAGGGGCACAATTGATCACGTCCACGGCAGTCCACTAGCGTATATCAGTCAGTCCTAGCAAACCGACGCGTACGATTGCTCCAGCTAATTTCCCATCCTAGGCTGGTGGCTCATTTCCCACATATGCAATCATAGCTCTCCCAGGGCCATACTGCATGTGGACAGGAACCCAGTTGCTGATAGTCTAAGTCACAAAGCATCACGATGACATGGTGGCACTTGTCTGTCCCTTCATCCTTGCCCAAACCTCCCCGTTTCGCTTTCATCCCAAGGAAAGGAGTGTTGAGGACCCTTACTAGCCTGGAAGGTCCATGAGGTCTGACTCTGTCTCTGGTGTCACCCACTAGCTCTGTGACCTCAAGGAAGTAACTTAACCTCTCTGTCCTTCAGTTTCCTCATCTGTAAAGTGGGAGTAATGACACCTGCCCTCCAGGCAGAGAAAATAAGACGCCTGGCCCAGGACCTGGCACATTTCAGGTCCCCAAGAAATATTGGTAAATATCTGGCTAATGGTGTAGTGCGCACCCCACAGTCTGACTATTAACTAAGCGCCTACTAAGTGCTGGGCCCTGTGCTAGATGTTTTCTATGCTCCATCTCCCTGAATTCCTCAGACCCCACGAAGGGAGGTGAGATTTATAGCCCGGTTTTCCAGGTGCAGCGACAACGCAGGGGGCTTAGGTTAGGTAGCAGGGCAAAGACGACGAGGCAGAGGGTTGCTGGAGCCCAAGCCTGGGCTGTTAGTGTCCATGCACAGGGCCTGTCTCCCTAGTTGCCCACCTAAGAAAAGGGAGGCCCAGAGAGGGCAGGTCTCTTGCCCAAGGTCACACAGGAGACCCATAGATTCCATCGCGAACCCCCCTCCCCACTCGCTCGGCCCCTCCAATCCGCAGCTCTGCGTGCGGGGGCGCGCGTATCCCCCGCCGTCTGTCCGTCAGCCCGTCTGTCTGGGTGTCTACGCGGGCTCCGCGGTGCACCCCTCCCCAGCCGCGGGCGCTGCTCAGGAGAGACAAGGCGTTCGCAGCGCCCGGCCCGCACTCCACGCCCGCAACCGCCAGACGGCAGCGCCTGCGTCCGCGCCCGCCCCAGCCGGAGCGCGGGAGCCGCCGGGGCAAGGGCGCAGCGGCCGGCGGCGATCTCTCGCTCGCTCGCCGCTCTCTGCGCTCGGAAGCTGAGCGGGCGAGCCCAGCCACCAGCCCTCCAAGATGAAGAAGCTGCAGGCAGCTCACCTCCGCAAGGTAGGGCGCCAGGGCGGGGCGGCCGAGGGAGGGCTGGAGAGGCCCGCCCCCACCGAGGCCCTGGGGAGGCTTTGAGGGGGCACCGGCTGGCTCGGGGCTGTGGGGGAGGCCCAGCCGAGAGGGATGACAGGGGCGACAGGGTCGCCGCGATCTGCACCCCAACCCCGCCCCTGCCATCTGGGGATGGGGAAGGAGAGTGCTGGGGGCAGGGGTACGCTGGGCCAGGCCCTGTGAACAGGTGTCAGCAGCCCCAGGAGGCACCTGGTAGGGGCCAGGCTCGGGTCTCTCCCCAGTCCTGCCGCCTGCTTCCCCCAGGGGCTGATTGCAGGGTAGTGGATGTCAGAATAGCTGGGCACCAGCCTTGAGCTGGACTGATGTCTCGGGGAGGGGTGGGAGGTGGGGGTACGGTCCTGGCACTCATCTGTGCACTGAAGCAGGCCCCATGAGCCTGGGGCAGGGGACCCTCCTCTTTCCTGCTTCCTCCTGCCTCCCCTCATCTCCTGGCAGCATTTTCATCCTGGCTGAGACATCAGGCTGCCCCTCCAAAGGGCTGAAGGGAGGCAAAGGCAGGGTGGGGGAACGGGAGGCCCAAGGATATTGGGTGGGGTGGAAGCTGCCATGAGAGAGGCATCCTGGGCCCAGACCACAGCCAGTGCCCACCTCACCTGGCGGTCGGACCTCCCAGCAAGTTGTAAGCCTGTGGGGAGGGGGGATACTGGGGAAGTTTTCGGGCCTTCGGCTTTTGGTTTGGTACCAGTCCTAACCAAGGGGTTAGATCTCCGGGGAACCATTTCTGCAGCTGCCACTTGCCCTGTGACTTTGGACAAGTTCATCCTCTAACCTGAACGAGGGCTGCCCCCCCACCCAGCATGGAGGCACCAAAGCAGGCCCTGCTGGGTTGCGAGTGCGCAGAGAGGAACGCTGTGAACTGGAAGGGGCTGGGAGACGTGAGAAGCTGCTCTCAGGGGCTGGTGTTACACCCCCCCACGCACTCGTGCACACACACACACACACACATTCATTCAAGCTCTCTGCCCTCGGCAGCTGGGCTTGGAACCACTGTGGTGTGTCTTCGTTATTCACTGACGTGAGTGACTTCTTGGGGCCATTTGTGGGTCTCTTGCATCCTCTTTGTCCTGTCCCCTTTGTCCTGTCCATTCTCCTCTTCCCCCTTGCCCTCTGTCCCCACAAGACCCCCGCCCCTCTCTGCCACACATGATGTAACGTTTTGTGAAGGGTGCTAGGCCGGGAGCTTACCGGGCCTTATCTTATTTAATCCTCCAACAATTCTGGGGTCTGAGTCTTATTATCCCCACTTTATAGACAAGGCAACTGACACACAGAGGGGTGAGGCTTACTGCTTACCTGCAGGTAGGCTAAGCAACCTAGAGCTCACTGGGCAGAGGTGGGGCCACCTCCTCTCAGGGTCCCGTCCCCTGGTCTCAAGGAGAAAGGGGCAGGGGGTGAAAAAATGGCATGTCAGCAAAGGAGCAGCAGTGTTCAGAGATGAGCACTGGACTGGGAGTCACGGGATCAGGGTCCGAGTCTTGCTCTCCCCTTAACTTGCTGTTTGACCTTGGGCTCATCCCTTCCCCTCCCTGAAACTTGGTTTCCTCATCTGTACAATGATCAAGTTGGACTGCAGATCCCCATTGTCTCTGTCTGCCCTGAAGAAGGTACGAGAGACTTGGCTCAGGCAGTCCTGCATTTCCCAGCCCCTGCTGTGGGGGCCGCCATCTGCTGCTCCCTAAGAGAGAGGAGGGTGCAGGTGTGACAAGCTCAGGTGTGTGTTCCTGCCTGATCCTGGGGCAGGGAGTGGGGGCACTCAGGAGTGGGAGCGTCACACCCAGGCGGAAGTATGAAACAACTCGTTAAGCTTCCAACCCTGCCCCATTTATTTGATTGCTTCCTTCTGTCCCCAAACCAGCCCCATCCTCATGGTGCCAGCCTCCTGGGATTCATCCCGTGGTAGGGTTGGGGGCTCCAGGTGGGCTCCTGAGTGGCTCAGCTGTGGAGGACCCCATCCCCTGCCCCTGGAGCAGAAGCAGGCTTCCCTCTGATTGGGGGAGGAGGGGACGAGCTGGCAGCATCCTGCTCTTGGAACTCTTGTCGCCATGGAAACAGAGAGCCAGGACCGCTCCATGAGCATGGAAAGGGCAGCTTCTCTGGAGGGATCAGAGGAACCTCATTACCAGGACCTCCTGCCAGCTGGCCTGAATGGGGCTGGGGGGGTCTAAGGGTGACTGGCCTGCCTCACCACCCAGTGCCCATGGCCAGTGTCAACTGGCTGCTACCCCATCCCTCCTGGAACTCACCTGGGAGCAAGAGGTTCCGGAAGGCTGATGCTCACCCAGCCGGAGAGGCAGCCTCGGGGAGAGGGGCACAGGAAGGGAGGGGCGGGTTTCAGGTAAGCCTGGGGACTGCTGCTACCCTCACCTCAGCATGTCCGAGATCACAGCTAAGGAAATGCCAGGCATGTGTTTGTTTAACCCTTGGAGCCTAGTTACTTTAAAAGCAGCTTTTCCATGCTCTTTGTCATTGTCACCATCACCCATAATCATGCCAGGCTGTCCCTGTCACCACTGCCCTTGTGGCTAATAGCCAGCTTTAGGCTAAATCACCACTGTGGTCGCCACTACCACTGAGGGTCTCCGAGGGGAGAATGCCCAATCGACCTCCCACCCACTTTGAACCATGGAAGGGGCGTCGGGGCCTCCACTCGCCTCTGTGCATTCATCTCTTCTCCAGAGACGCAATGTTGTGGCTTTCTGAGACAGGCCCGGGCTTAAGTTGCTTCTTCCTGCACATGAGCCAAAATTCGTGTTGTCAGTAGGCCCCCCTGAGCCACAGAGCTGAAGCCCAATCCCTCCCTCTGGGGAGCCCACGTCCCTCCAGGCCTTCTTCTTTCCATGCCAGGGCTCCCAGCTTCTTCCCGGTGTCCTCCTGTAACCTCTTTTCCTGAACACCCTCCAGTCTGGCCACCTGGCCTTTAGACATGCTGCTCACTGTCTGTCCTTCTTAATCTATGGTGCCCAGAATGATCAAAACTCCAGCACTGGTGGGTGAAGACTCAGGCTTCCACATCGGGAAGCTCTGGGCTGGAGACCCAGTTCTCCCACTGGCCAGCCTGGTGAAAATCCTGGGCGTGTCATGACACCTCCTGGAGCCTCAGTTTTCCTCATGCTTGAAGTGGAGCTCGGATGAGTACGTAGCTCACGGAGTTGTTTTGTGAATGAAATCGGGTGATGTGAGTAAAAGGTTTAGTGCAGTGAGCACATAGTAAGTGCTCAGTACACAATAACGGTTCTTAAGATAGCATCACCCAAGCAGAATCGTCCCTTCACTTGACCTCTGTGTTAGCCAAACTGTGAGCCAACAATGATCAGGATCATTTTTTTAGTGCCTGAGCCACCTGCTGGTTCAGTAAGTTTAGAGCCACCTAAAACCTGAGGGTCTCCTGCATGTGACCGTGTTAGCCCAGATAAAAGCACTTGATTATCTGAACTGATAGAGTCTCTCTCCATTTAGCCCTGTCTGATTCCATATGCTTATCTTGGGGTCAGAGTTCTAGCCTGGCCTCACCTCCTCCTGCACCCCTTTTGTCTCTCTCACTGGTAGCCCGTCACCCCTGACCTGCTGATGACCCCGAGTGACCAGGGCGATGTCGACCTGGACATGGACTTTGCGGCAGACCGGGGGAACTGGACGGGCAAGCTGGACTTCCTGCTGTCCTGCATCGGCTACTGCGTGGGCCTGGGGAACGTCTGGCGCTTTCCGTACCGGGCCTACACCAACGGAGGAGGTATGGCCCGAGGTCCCGTTCGCTGATGGGCGTCCAGGGTGCTGGGCTGAGGCTCTGGGGTGGAGTGAGCTTTTAGGTGACCTCAGCCCCTGTCTTCTGTGTGACCTTGGGTGGATTTAGTTGAAAGTGTTTTGTAGTGGCCTGGGGCTGGGGGTAGGGAGCTCACCCTGCCTTGTCCCTCTTCGTCACCCAAGCCCCTCCTCCTCCCTCAAGTGAGGGAGGTCAAGTGAAGGGACGATTCTGCTTGGGTGATGCTCCCAGGATAGACACCCACGTGGTTTTCTCCCTGAGGCTGGGTGCTTCCTGGGCCCTGCGTGGTGGGCAGAGGGAGCTGCCTGCTTCGTGATAAGAGCTGCATCTGCCTGTCCGTGAGCACTGTGCGGCAGCCTCCTCCCGCCTCCTCCAGCGCCTCCCCCGTCAATCATTCCCGCTCCTGAATCTTCAATCTCCCCTTCTCCCCTGGGTCCTTCCATTCAGACTGCAAACACGAAATCTCTCTCATCTTATAGAATTCCATTTTGTCCTTGCATCTCCATCGAGTTGCTGTTCTAGGGCTTATGAGCAATAGCTGGGTGGAGTGCTCACCACCTGTCAGGCCCTGGGCTTCGTGCTTTCCGTGCCCATCTCCTTTAACCTTGACATTGACCCTCGTGGAGCAGGCACCATGAAGATGTGGCAGCCGGGGCTGGGAGAGGCCCACCTTCTTGCCCAAAGCCATAGGGTGGCAGACCCGGCATTCCAACACAGTACGATCTTCTCCAGGGCCAACGTGCTCTCACCAGTAATCTGTATCCCCTCGCATCTCCACCAGACCCTGTAAGAAGTATGCATTTATACAGTGAGAGAACTCCAAATAAAACCAGATGAACCAAGGCCAGGAGCGGTGGCTCACACCTGTAATCCCAGCACTCTGGGAGGCCCAGGTGGGAGGATTGCTTGAGCTCAGGAGTTTGAGACCAGCCTGAGCAAAAGTGAGACTCCATCTCTGCTAAAAATGGAAAAAATTAGCTGGGCGTGGTGGTACACACCTGTGATTCCATCTACTCAGGAGGCTGAGGCAGGAGAATTACTTGAGCCCAGGAGTTTGAGGTTGCAGTGAGCTAGGCTGATGCCATGGCACTCTAGCGTTGGCAACAGAGTAAAACTCTTTCTCAAAAACAAATAAACAAAAACTAGATAAAGCAGGCCAGGCACGGTGTGACTCAGACCTGTAATCCCAGCACTTCGGGAGTTCGAAGTAGGAGGCTCACTTGAGGCCAGGAGTTCGAGACTAGCCTGGGAAAAATAGCACAACCCTGTCTCTATAAGAAAAAAAAAAATAGATGAAGCAAAGAGAAGATAAATTTATAGGGCTAGGAAGTGCAGAACTGGAGCTGCCCTCTGAAACTCCAGGAGCTCAATACTGCCCATGGTGCCTCTTAGCGCTCCCTCTCCCCGTTTCTTTACTCATTCTCTCTGCGTGCTGACCTCATTTTTTCCACCTGAGACAGGCTTTCTCCCTGCAGTTGGGGGGGGGGGTGGAGTGGCCACAGACAACTCTGGAATGACTTCATTCTAAGTCAGTGGGTTTAGCAACCCCAGAGCTTTCCAGAACTGCTCTATCTGAATGAATCTATACAGAATTTCAGGGAAGGTTTCTGATTGGCTTGGCCTGGGGTAAGTGCCCACAGCAGGGTGTGGAAGGCTGGAGGGAGGGCAGGAGGGCAGGGTGGGCTGGTGTGACTGGCAGCCCTTCCCGAGCCGTATGGTGGTGGGCAGTTCTCTAAATGAGGTGGCTGCCAATATGCAAAGAAAACGGGGAGGGATGTTGTGCCCACAGAACCACAGGTGGCAGCCACAAGTATCTGGGGTGACGTTGGGGAGAGGGGCTAGGTGGATGGGTCGGGCCAGATTCTGAAGGGCAGTGATCTCCTTCAGCAGAAAATTCACTCGTTCCTCTTCTCATGTATTCCTTTGCTCGCTCAGCAGGCATTTCTCAGTGTCTGCTCTGAGCCCAGCCCTGTTCTGGGCGCTGGGGCTCCGGAGGTGAGCGAATGGCCTCCCGCCCCCTCAGCCCCAGGGACTCGGTGTAAAAGAGCAGACAGACCTCACGGCCTCTGGGGAGGGGCGGGGCCAGAGCCGGGCTTTGGGGGGAGCCGCCCTGAGACCCTTGCTGACCCTCCCTCCGCAGGGGCCTTCCTCGTGCCCTACTTCCTCATGCTGGCCATCTGCGGCATCCCCCTCTTCTTCCTCGAGCTCTCCCTGGGCCAGTTCTCCAGCCTGGGGCCCCTGGCCGTCTGGAAAATCAGCCCCCTCTTCAAAGGTGAGGCCTCCGTGGTCCCCAGGGTGGGTGGGTGTCTGGGCCTGGGGGAGTAGGGAGGTTGCCCTATCCCAGCCCCAAGCTCCACACAGGCAGGGAGGTGAGCCCAGTAAGGCGCCGGCTCCCCGGGCCCACGCCCCCCGGCCTGCAGAGGGCTCAGCCAAGCAGCCCAGCAGCCTCCCCCCACACCAGGTGCTGGCGCGGCCATGCTGCTCATCGTGGGCCTGGTGGCCATCTACTACAACATGATCATCGCCTACGTCCTCTTCTACCTCTTCGCCTCCCTCACCAGCAACCTGCCCTGGGAGCACTGTGGCAACTGGTGGAACACGGACCTCTGCCTGGAGCACAGAGGCTCCAAGGACGGCAACGGGGCCCTGCCCCTCAACCTCACCAACACCGTCAGCCCCAGCGAGGAGTACTGGAGGTCAGGCCGCCGCCGCCTGGCAGCGTGAGAGGGCCCCGCGCCGCCGGGGTGGGCAGAGGGCAGGACGCGCATCCCTAAGGGGCTCCACATGCACCTGGAAGATGAGTTCAGGCGCTGGTGTTAGGTGCACCGTGGCCCCCTCCCAGCTCCCACCTGCCCAGCCCCGTAGCCTTGAACAATTTATCTGCCTTCCGTTGCTTTGTGTTTAGCATGGGGTCAGTAATAGTCGCTGTTTCAGGGGCTGTTGTGAAGGGCAAGGGAAGGGAGCATGTGAGTCGTGCAGTCCAGTCTGGTGTGTGGTGAGTGCTCAGTAAGAGCGAGCTGACGATGATGATGGTGGTGGTGATAATGACAGGAATGGTAACATCATGGAGTCCCAGTTTCCTCCCCATAACGGCATGCTAATAGCCCCTACTTTATAGGATGTTATGCAGTCATTTACACACTCACTTATTCTTTTAGTAAATATTTACTGAGCACCTGCTATATCAATAGGTAAAGCACTTAACATAGGGCCAGGACTCTACACAGCAGAGCACGCCTGACCAGTGGGAAAGGAGGGGCCTGGGTCTGCAGCTTACAGCCAGAGAACTTGGCGTGGTCACTGGCAGCTGTGAGGGGTCTCCATGGCAATGCCACGGCCCACGGCATCAGTCGGGCGTGCAGATGGCAGTGGGCAGGAAGCAGATGGCACTGTCAGAGGGCTTACCTGAAGGGAGTTTAGTGAAGGGACTTCTCAGAGGGTCAGGAAGCCACATGGAAAGGTGAGGCACCAGGGACTAGCCATAGGGAGAGGGTGGCACCATGAACCGAGGAGGCAAGGAGAGGGAACCAGGGGAGAACTGGAGCCTGGGAAGAGTGACTGCCCAGCAAGAGCTGTGGCTGCAGAGGAACACTGCCACGGCCAGCCCCCCCGATTGCGTGTAAGTGTGTACACACGTGTATGTGCAAATACCCACACCCCTCGCTCCTCCCACCCTCTGGTATCCTGCTGTTGCCGCCCATCTGCCAAAGCAAATGGAAGTCGGAGAGGAGGGGACCCCAGGTGATGGGGTCTGGAGAGGCCAGCCTCCTGGGAGCAGAGCTGGTCAGAGAAGGACCGGGGATGAGGGTGACACGTGGAGCAGAGCAGGAGGGCCCTGCAGGCTGGACACGGCTGGACTCCACGGCTGTGGAGCGTGTCTGTGGACCAGGGGACACTCAGACCTTTGCCTCCCGCAGCCGATACGTGCTGCACATCCAGGGCAGCCGGGGCATCGGCAGTCCCGGGGCGATCCGCTGGAACCTCTGCCTCTGCCTGCTGCTGGCCTGGGTCATCGTGTTCCTCTGTATCCTCAAGGGTGTGAAGTCCTCGGGCAAGGTGAGGCCTGGGGGGCCCCGGAGGCCTGAGGGGCTGGGTTCGGGGAGGCTGAGTCTGCGAAAATAAATAGGCTTCAGCCAGGAGGAGGGGAAGGGAGAGGGCACTGGGGGACAAGCTCTGCCTGAGGAAAGACGTGGAGGTGCAGACGGCAGGGGGCTTGGCTGCCCTGCAGGGCCAGAGGCTCGCCGGGGCAGGGTCTGCATGTCGCCCATGTGCCTCCTTACCCAGTGCTTGGCACTTTGAAGGAGCTCAGCAAGAGTTCGTTGAATGCTTGGAGGGTGGGTATGTGAGTCAGGGCTCTTGGAGATGCAAGTGACCTGAACCCAGTTGTCACACTCACTTGGAAGGTCTGGAGGGTGTACATTGGGCACAGTTGGGTTTAGGGGTTCCACAGATGCTGTCGGGGTCTCAGCAGTGCTTTCTTCCAGGCTGGCTTCATTCTCCACGAGGTTGGCCCTCGCACCCAGTTCCAGGCTTACATCTTATCTGCTTGGTGAAGGGTTGTCTCCTTCCCCAGCTCACAAATACCCTAGAATTGGGTCAGCGAGGCCCTGTACCCACCCCTGAGCTCATCTCTGTGGCCGAGAGGGTGGCATGCTCTGCTTGGCTGGGCCTGGGTCACATGCCCAGCCCTGGAACTGGGAATGGTGTCGGCCCCAGCTAGGGGAAGTGAGGATGCTGTTCTCTGAAGAAGACAAACTAAAACTGGGAGGACAAAGCCACAGATGTCTACTTTAGGTGATGAAGGAAGGAGAGGAAGGGTGATGAAGCCATTTCAAAAGGACTTGGGAACTTTATGAATGGTTTACTCAATCTTTTATAAATTAGATCTTGTCCCTCTGCAAAGTGTGAGAAGTGTCATCCACAAGGAACAGAGCCCTTAGAAGAAAGACTCAAAAGACAGGGCAGAAAGCATTTAGAAAGAGGGGAGAGGTGATCACGGTCAAAGCCAAGGCCGTGAGATGTTGAGACTTGATAGTGTTTGCTGAAGGAGTGGCTGGCGGCTTGGGAAAAGGAGGAAAGGGGGCAGAGGGGACTTTGGGAGCGCGGAATGTCTGGTGACGGTGTGGAGTGGGTTTGCAGGGGAGAGAGTGGACCCGGGGAGGAGGAGGCCTGGACCAGGGGCCGCAGTGGAGATGGGCTTGGGATGGCCTTGGGAAGCGGGGTGACAGCACTTTGCTGATGCTGGGGGTGTGGAGGAATGGGGGGGACAGAGAAGCATCCTGGAGGAAGGCCGGCTCCCGGCGTGGCCTTCCCGAAGGCTGGGGAGGTGAGCTACCTCGATGAGGATGGCATGAACAGGAGCGGCACGCAAGGAGGGTGCCCGGCCTTCAGCTCCCCGCTTGCCGTCTCCCAGGTGGTGTATTTCACGGCCACGTTCCCCTACCTCATCCTGCTCATGCTGCTGGTCCGCGGGGTCACCCTCCCGGGGGCCTGGAAGGGCATCCAGTTCTATCTCACCCCCGAGTTCCACCACCTCTTGTCTTCCAAGGTGAGGCCTTGGGGCTGGGCGCAGAGGGCGGGCGCGGGCCAGAGCCCGGGAGTGGAAGGAGGGCTCCTCGGGGACAAGAGGGGGCAGGGCCCGGAATCTTCCAAGTGGGGAGCCCGGTTCCCGTGCTATGGCGGGAGGTGGAATGCTCTGCCTGGCTGGGCCCCGGTCGCATGCCCACCCCTGGGCCCTGGGTGTCTTTTTAAGATTATTTATTATTTATTTATTTTATTATGTATTTACGTTTTCATTTTTAAACTGATAGATACAATTGTGTGCATGTATCAGGTACAGCATGATGTTTTGAAGCATATGTATATCATGGAATGGTTACCTCTAGCTACGTGTGCATTAGCTCACGTAATTGTCATTTTTGTGGTGAGAACATTTATTAATAACATCCACCCACTCTCATAGCATTGTTCAAGAATACAATACATTGTCATTAACTATGTATTATACTTTATTTATTATTCTCAACGATCCTGTGAAGTAAACGTCATTCTCCCCATTTTACAGATGAGGAAATTGAGGCCTAACAGAGTTACTGTATAAGCTTACAGTCACACGGCTGGGGAGTGGCAGAGCAGGGCTCACAGAGCAGGGCTCCCAGTGCATACCTGTGTGACTCCAAGCCGCAAGGCGGGCGTTAGTAATGATGCTGACAACAGTGGTACTGACAGAGGACGTTTGCTACTCACTGACGGGTGACTGTGCCTGACCCGCCTCTAGCATTTTGCATGTGTGCAGTGATTTATGCCTCACCGTCCCCCGTGAGGTGGGCACTATTCCCATCCCCTCCTTACAGATGAAGGTCCTGCGGCCCAGAGAGGTGATTGGCTTCCCAGCCATACAGCTAGAAAGTGGAGAAGCTGGGACCCCAATCCAGGTCCCCGTGACTCCAGGCAGGAAGTAAAGGAGTTGCACAGGCTTGCTGTCAATATGAATCTACTGAAATTTTATATCAGGCACTATGTCTCAGAACTGGACCAAGCTTAGAGATCACCTTCTGGATCCTGGGGGGGCGGGGGACTGAGGCCCACAGAGGGGAAGAGACTTGCCCATGTCTCAAAGTGTGAGCCTTGGAGCAGGGTTTGCTGCCGGCCCACAGCACTTGTGGGCCAGGCTGTTGGCCACACCATCCCTGGACCTGCCGCACTGTCTTCACCCACCTTCCGTCTCCTTGGCCCTCCGCGCACCACCGTGTGCCAGCCCCTCTCTCTGCCCCACCCTCTATCCTTCCTGGCACAGGTGTGGATCGAAGCTGCTCTTCAGATCTTCTACTCCCTGGGTGTGGGCTTCGGGGGTCTCCTCACTTTTGCCTCCTACAACACGTTCCACCAGAACATCTATAGGTCAGTGCCCCGCAGCCTCCGAGACCCGGGGGGCCGAAGCCGGGAGGAAAGTGGCTGGCCAGGGAGGGCCTCGGGGGTTGAGGGTAAGGCCAGCTCACCCTGGCCTGTGCCTGGACTTCTCCTGGCAGAGACACCTTCATTGTCACTCTGGGCAATGCCATCACCAGCATCCTGGCTGGCTTTGCTATCTTTTCCGTGCTGGGCTACATGTCTCAGGAGCTGGGTGTGCCTGTGGACCAAGTAGCCAAAGCAGGTGGGTAGGCTGCCAGGCCTCGGGGGGCGGGGCGAGGGTGTGTGTCGGGCACAGCTAGGGCTGGGGCCAGTCAGCCTGTGTGTGGACCAGCGAGATTGTGCATGGGTATGTTGGGTGTGTTTGTGTGCGTGTGCACACATATGCATGCAGATGAGCATGTCCTAACTGGTCTTTGAGTATCCATATGCAAAGGGATGGGTGTGCACACGAGTTTGCATGAACCTGTGTCTGTATGAGGTTGTCACGTTTTATGCCTTGTTTGTACAAATGAAACCTGTTATGTGTTCAGATGCCAGTGTGCAAGTGAATCCAGGGTGACGATGATCTTGGAATCTGTGTGTCTTGTGCCAATGGATGTGTGTTAGTGCAATTATTTGTCAAATGATTGTGCACACAAGTGTGTTCTAATGATGTTTTATATGTGGGTCTTCTGTTTATTCATGCACTTATTAACTCACAGTTCTATCAACCTATGTCTGTTTGGCACCTACAATGTGCTGGCCTATACCCGAGGAGTTAAGAAGTGTCGGAGTGTGCATTCAGTGTACGTCTCTGGGCTTGGCTAAAAACCTGGCCCAGGAGGGTGTGAGTGGCCATGTGTGTCTGAGTGTGCACATGGGGGCCCACTGCGCGCCCCAAGCAGTTGACCCCGTGTGCCCTTGGCCCAGGCCCCGGCCTGGCCTTTGTTGTCTACCCCCAGGCCATGACCATGCTGCCTCTGTCGCCCTTCTGGTCCTTCCTCTTCTTCTTCATGCTTCTGACCCTCGGCTTGGACAGCCAGGTGAGGCTCGTCCTTGGCAGCGGGCACCTCGTGGGGTGTGTGTGTGTGTGTGTGTGTGGGTGGGTGCAGGACTCTGGCCCCCAACCCGTGTCCTCCCCCCAGTTTGCCTTTCTGGAGACCATCGTGACAGCTGTGACAGATGAGTTCCCGTACTACCTGCGGCCCAAGAAGGTGGTGTTCTCGGGGCTCATCTGCGTGGCCATGTACCTGCTGGGGCTGGTCCTCACCACCGAAGTGAGTGGCACGACAGGGAGGACGGCAGGCCGGGTGGGGCCGGGCCAGGAGCCGCAGCAAGGTCTCTGGCCTGGCTGAGCCGTCACTGGGCCACCTACGTCTTTCTCTCTCCGAGGAGCCCAGCCCACCCCAGGCCCTCTCTCCCAGGGGCTGCAGCTCAGCCCTATGACCCGAAGTCCAGGCTTTGAAGTCTGAGCTGGAAAGACCCAGGTTCAAACCTTGCTCCCACACCTGCTGAGTGGCTTCGGGACAGTGACTTCCCCTCCCCGAGCTTGTTTCCCCTCGTTGATAAAGTGGGGGCTGTGCGAGAGTGGGCCGTCGTCAGGCCGAGGAGGCTGAGCAGGTGGCCAGCTGTCGTCCTGTCGTCCTGCTTCCCAATCCCTTCTTGCCAGGAGGAGGGGGCTGCAGCAGGGACGAGGCTGGGAGAGGGGCCCCAGCTCTGCGACCTGTGTTCCAGGGGGGCATGTACTGGCTGGTCCTTCTGGACGACTACAGCGCTAGCTTCGGGCTGATGGTGGTGGTGATCACCACGTGCCTCGCCGTGACCCGGGTGTATGGTGAGAAGGGCTGAGGGTGGTGGAGGCGAGGCTCCCCGCGGTGGGAGGATGGGAGTCCACCCTGGAGCCCCCCTGCACCTGGGTCCCTGGTCCCAAGGGCCATGGTTTCCCGTGGGGG
Source organism: Microcebus murinus (assembly GCF_040939455.1). Taxonomy (NCBI): domain Eukaryota; kingdom Metazoa; phylum Chordata; class Mammalia; order Primates; family Cheirogaleidae; genus Microcebus; species Microcebus murinus. The sequence continues at coordinate 16,460,209 of NC_134124.1, forward strand.
CAGCTGGGGTGGGGGTGGGGTGCTGGGGCTTGTGGGTCCTGCGGGTGGGGCCATTCCTCCTCCCCGCCCCTTGCAGGCATTCAGAGGTTCTGCCGAGACATCCACATGATGCTGGGCTTCAAGCCGGGCCTCTACTTCAGGGCTTGCTGGCTGTTCCTGTCCCCAGCCACGCTCTTGGTAACCAGGGCTGGGAGGGAGGGCTGCTTGCTGGGGCCCCTAGGCTGAGAGCAGGACCCCCTCTGCACATGCAGTCTGGTAGGGCCACCCTGGTCCACAGGGGAGCCTCTGTCAGGGCTGTGGGGTGGGCACCGGGTTCCTTGTCTGCTCGTACCCCATGGTACGCCCAGCTTTCATGGCTGTGCGGCGCTTTGGTTGGTAAGTGGGTGGGGCTTTCCCAGGCCTTGGGGCCTGAGGGCTGGGACCTTGAAGCTGTGCTTTCTCCTGTTGGGGCTGGAGCAGCTCAGAGATGGGTCATCTCAGGAATTAGGGTGCCTCTGAGCAGGGCTGTTGCAGGCCTTGGTGTTGGGTTAGCTTGGAGCTAGCTCAGGCCCTGCAGAGGCTGCAGAGATGGACAATCTCAGGTTCTGGTACAGCTTAGGACATTGGGTGGCTCTGGGCTGGGCTATCTCAGACCTTAAGGTAGTTCAGACCTGGGCTATGCCAAGCCCCAGGGCCCACTGTGACGCTGGAGCCGCTGACCCTGCAGGCCCTGCTGGTGTACAGCATCGTCAAGTACCAGCCCTCGGAGTACGGCAGCTACCGCTTCCCGCCCTGGGCCGAGCTGCTGGGCATCCTGATGGGCCTGCTGTCCTGCCTCCTGATCCCCGCCGGCATGCTGGTGGCCGTGCTTCGAGAGGAGGGCTCGCTCTGGGAGGTGAGTGTCCCGCACTGCCCGCCCTCGGCCTTCCTGCCCTGGGCCCCCCACCGGAAGAGAAGACGGCCACACCAACACCTTATAAGGGGTTTTGCAGGCTTCTTCAGCCTGAGGCGGATCCAGGGGCTGGAGTCGTACCCTGTGGCACCTTGTGCCACATGGAGCCTCAGGGGAGGGGTGGCACAATCCAGTGACCCCTGATGACAGGGGGTGGCTCGGGTATGTCGGTGAGTTAGGCAGGGGTCAGGACTTGAACTCAGGTCACAGACCAGAGCTGCCCTCTGGAACTCAGGGTCAAATGGCAAGACTGTGAGACTCCAGAGGGTGGCATATCACCCTTCTCCTGTGCCCACAAGTCCCACAGGTGGCCTGGGATAGAATGGTGGTGTGAGCCCTGCCTGTGGCCAGGGTTTTGGAGACAGACCCAGAAAACAGAGTGCAAGCTGTCTGGCACGGGGGTCTGCAGGCCTTGGGAAAGCGGAGTAGTGACCCTGTGGTGTATGACCACAGAAGTGACCCAGTGGGCCAGTGACATGCTGTATGACCACAGGGAAACCCACCCCTGCCTGAGCCTCAGGGCACCCTCTGGACACTGAGCCCTTCACTTCTGCACCCATGGGTGTGGAGTCCTCGGGTGGCAAGATGCTGCCATTGTACATGGAGCTGGAGTGAGCCTGATGGGGCCCAGAGAGAGTGTGGGGGACCCCAGCCCCCACAGACACACACACACACATCCTACCAGAGGTGCTAGAGGCAGCTCGTACTGGTTCATGAGAGCTAACCACGAAATACTCAGAAATGTGTGAGCCAGTTGTTAAGCCACAGATAGCTCAAAACGGACAATGGCAGGAATATTTACACCACTGAAATTGGCTGCAGAGCAGGCCTCCCCTACCCCTCCTGCACACCCACTTCCCAGCACATTGCTGCCCCCGCTGAGTTGCACTGCCCCTTGGCAGCCCTCACCTCCCCTTCACATCTGCCCTGGAGAGGGGCTCAGCATCCTGCCACCCTTCCCAGGCAGAAGTGGGTTGTGGCCACAGCCCCCTGACCACAGGGGCAGCCTGGAGTCCAGCCTCTGCTCTGCCTCCAACTGCTGTGTGACTTGGGGCAAACTCCTTCCCTTTTTCGAACCCCAGGAGATCCACCTGTGCTATACTGAAGGAGCCTTGTCTCCTTGCTTGGGAGCCAGGGTGTCTGCAAGGGGAAGAAGAGAGGAGAGTTGCTCAGGGTGGGCGCCCCAGCTCCCGGGAAGTGGGTGATCCTCCAGCCTTGCTAAGGAGCCACTGGGAATGCCTGGCTGCCCAGCAGTCACTGCCTCTCCCCTGCCCTGCTGCGGCCACCCACTGCCAGGTGGAAGGGGCACGTTGTTGGGGGCTCAAGGTGGGCAGTGAGCGCTGCAGGAGAGAGGGTGCCTGGCTCAGCAGTGCCACCTTCAGAGAGCAGGGCTTCCACACTGACACACCAGGATTGGAATCCCGGTTCTGCCACTTGCCTGCTGCGTGACCGTAAGCAAGTTACTGCACCGCATCGAACCTCTGTTTCTCGGTCTTTAAAATAGGTACAGTGATACCTACCGTAGGGCTGCTTTGGAAAGAAAAGGAGTGTATCAATGTAGTTAGCATTGTGGGAGGCAGAAAAGCAAAGTATTTTAAAAGTTCAGGATGGATTCAAATCTCAGCGCCACCACTTCCCACCTGTGTGACCTTGGCCAACTTAACCAACCTCTCTGAGCTTTAACTTTGAGATAATATCTGGGAGGGTAGAGGGTAAAAGTAATAATACCCCTTTCATTGGGATACTGTGACAATTAAGCCAACACTTAGCACAGAGCCAAAGCACAGTGGGTGCTCAATTTTAGGCCAGGGGTTCTCATAGGGGGTGATTTTGCCCTCAGGGGACAACTGGCACTGTCTGAGACATTGCTGGTTCGAGAGGGGTGCTACTGTCATCTAGTGGATGGAGGTCAGGGATGCTGCTAGGTGTCCTTCCGTGCACGGGACAGCCTCTGCAGCAGAGGGTTCTCCAGACCAAAATTTCGATAGCGCTCAGGTGCAGAAACCTTGCTCTGAGCACTGGTGTTGGGCTGGAAGCAATCTAAGTCCCTGCTCTCGGGGAGCTTGTATTTTAATGTGGGGGGCAGGCGGTACACAGGCATGTAAAGGTAAGTATACACTATACACTTTACACTTTAAAAATGAGCAAACAAAGCAGAGTACAGGAATAGAGGGATGGAGAATGATATTTTGACACCAGTGGGGTCAGAGGAGACCTCTCTGAGGAGGTGACAGAGATGTGACTAAATGGACAACCTGATCCATATAGATATCCAGGGGGCAAGCGTTGTAGGCAGAAGGCAGCAGGTGCCAAGGCCCTGAGGCAGGAGGGGCTAAGGTGTTTGAGGACAGCATGGAGGCCGGTGCTGCAGCTAGAGCAGTGGGAGCAGGGAGCGCGGTGGGGGCCGAGGTCAGGGAAGTAGATGGGGCCAGGCCCCGGAGGCCATGGTGAACACGCAGGACGTCACCTAAGTGGGGTAGAAGCCATTGGCAGGCTCGTGAGCAGTGGGGTAACATGCCCTTAACACACTGTCTGAAGTCTCCCCCCGCTGTGTGAGGCCCCTGGCTAAGGGCATCGCTCACGGTGTCTCCCCGGGGACCCACAGCCGGGAAGCTGCACGTCACGCTGTTGCCTCCTTTTCTTTAAGGGTCCGGGGGCTCTTCTCCCTGGCAGAGCAGCCAGAGGGTTTGGGGACCGTGATTGAGGAAGAAGGAATTCTGGAACGTCCAGGCTTAGTCATCGTGTTAGTCAGCCCCCTCCTGCCATGGAAACTGGGGCTCCAGAGGGAAAGGTCAGTGTCAGAAGGAGCCAGGAAGTCAGGGCTGGAGGAGACCTTTCCCCAGAGGGAAAGGTCAGTGTCAGAAGGAGCCAGGAAGTCAGGGCTGGAGGAGACTGGGGACGTCAGCTGCGATCCCGCCTCAGTTCTCCCGGGTCATGGCTCTTTCCCAAAACCTCCCAGCGCCTTAGCGCGCAGCAGTTAAGGGAAGACTCCCGGATCGGCCTTCGGATGCTCAGAGGAGGGGCTTGCCAAGTAATTATAACAACAGCCACCACTTCCGGGCCTTACCCTGTCCCCACCACCCTGCCAAGTGCATCCTCTCAGTGTCCTCGCAGCAACCCTAGGACACGGGGCTGGGGACTCCCGAGTTACAGACCAGGAGGCAGAGCACGGAGAGCTCGGTGGCATTGCCAAAGGCCAGCCAGCTTCTGAGTGGCAGAACGGGATTCTCATCCGGGCATGTGGATCACTCGCTGGGCCCCCCACCCCAGGCCATCACCTCCCTTGCCGCCTCTGGCCCAGGGTTGTGGCAGGGACTGCGCCAGGTGATGTGGGGAGGCAGGGTTGTGGCAGGGACTGCGCCAGGTGATGTGGGGAGGCCGTGGCTGGGAGCCTGGCGCCGGTTAGGGCCCGGCCAGCCCTGCCCGTCTTCACCGCTGCCGTTCATCCGCTGCAGCGGCTCCAGCAGGCCAGCCGGCCGGCCATGGACTGGGGCCCGTCGCTGGAGGAGAACCGGACAGGCATGTACGTGGCCACGCTGGCCGGGAGCCAGTCGCCCAAGCCGCTGATGGTGCACATGCGCAAGTACGGGGGCATCACCAGCTTCGAGAACACGGCCATCGAGGTGGACCGCGAGATTGCCGAGGAGGAGGAGTCCATGATGTGAGGCAGGAGGCAGGCGGACAGAGGCCCTGCCCAGGCCTCACAGTCCCTCCTGAGGGGCCGCAAGGGCCAGCCGTGCCCCGTGGGGTTCTGAGAGGCTGCGGGAGGTGATGCTGCTCCCCCAGGTGTGCAAGTCCCTTTTGTGGCCTCTGCCCCTCCTGGAACCTCCGTCAACTCCCTGTACACACACACACACACACACACAGACACCCATTCAGAACTGAGAATGACCCAGCTCAGCCTCACTTTGGAGATAGGCAAATTGAGGCCAGGAAGGTGGGGACTTGCTCAACGTCACATGGCAGAGGGGACTCGACCCCAGGCCTCCTGACCAGCCAGCTTCATTTCCCCTGGGGCAGCTGACACCACCTTCTCATCTCTGTTCAGGGCCCACGCTCCTCCCTTTTCTCGGGGAGCCTGTCCCCACTACTTCAACACAAGCAGAATCTTGAGCTGGGCAGGGACAGTCAGGACCGCAGAGGGGACGGAGGGCCAGTAAGTCAAATGGAGACAGGGATCCCGGGGCTCCGGCTGCAGACCTGGTGCTGTGGGTCTCCTGAAGGAGGTGGGAGTTGAGGGCCCAGGAGGAGGGGAGCGGTTTGCAGAATGAGGGAGAGGAGAGTAGGGTGGGAGGGCCTCTGGGCCAGGAGGAGGGGAGCGGTTTGCAGAATGAGGGAGAGGAGAGTAGGGTGGGAGGGCCTCTGGGCCAGGAGGAGGCGGAGCGGGCTGGGGCAGAGACCACTGCAAGGTTGCAGGAGGGTTCCCATCCAGTCCAGTCCGAAGGGGAAGTGACAGCGGGAGCCAGGCACCAGGACGGCGGCCAGGGGATGCATGGAGGGGAACATAGTTCTGGGTTTGTGCAGGGCAGATCTGAGGGAGGCAGGGTGGAGGCGGGAGGCCTGTGGAGGAGGAACAAGAGGTGCTGGTGGCCTGAGCCAGGGTGTTGGGCTGCGGTGGGGACAAAAAGGAAGCCCTAGCATTTCAGAGAAGGACCACCCCTTCACCCAGCCAACCCCGAGCTGCACAAGCTGGGGAGGTGGGAACAAGGATCACAGTCCCTTCTGCCTTGTCCCAGCAGCCCTTGCTGTGTCCCGCAGCTCCAGGCAATCCTGGGAAGCTGGCCTTGGTTGTAGATGGCAGGGCAGCCTCGAGACCCTGAGGTGATCCCCACACATGCCCAGCTGCTCCTGGGCCTGGGCTAGCAGGGGAGCTGGCAGAGAGCACTGAGAGAGGAGGGTGGGGTGCAGAAATGCCCGAGCAGGACTCTTGCACATGGCATTCTCCGGAAGGGCAGGGACCCTCATGCAGCTGTGTCTCCTCTGTGCCCCGTCTCTGGTGTCTCCCATCCCATCTGCGTTCTGTCGGCTGCTGTTAATAAACACCACGTGAAGTCGTGCTCCTTGGCCTGTGTCCTTGGTGCTGGGAGCCGTGAGGTGGGCAGCACAGGCCTTCCGGCTCCCACTGCACAGATGAGGAAACTGAGGCTCAGCTACCTCCCTTCCCAGCTCTCCTGGCCTCTGGTGAGGGCTCTGCCATTTCCCTGACAGTGTGGGTGGGCGGGGGCTCAGGAAGGAAGAGGAACTCTAGGCCCTTAGAGACCACCCAGTTCCTGGCCCATGAAGGGAAGAGACTTGCTCAGGGTTGCCCAGCCAAGGCGGGCAGAGCCCTTAGCAGGGCCCCCTCCCTGTATCTTCCCCCCTCCCCCCGCCGCCCCTCCCGGCTGCCTTTTCCTCCCCAGCACCTCAGCCTTTACCCCAGGTGGAGGCTGGATCTGCAAGACCAGGCTTGGGCGGAGCCAAGAGTTTCCCAGGCAGGAAGAATGTCCTGGTTCCACCCACCCCCTCCTGGCAGGGCCTTGTCATATAAAAGAGCCCCCCGGGCCTTTCAAATGGGAGGCCCAGGTGTTTGCGCAGGCTTTGATGGGGGTGGAAAGGAAGGGGGGCTGCATAGTTCAGATATTAATAAATTCCCCCTAACAAAGGGCCAGGCCCCCCTCCTACCCCTCTTTGTTTGGGGCTCTAGATGGGGGAAAGAGATGAATTTGCTCATTTGCAAGGGATGCAAGGACGGCCTTCACAGTTGAGGGTGCTTCTTCCCACACTGGGTGGGTGGCTGCAGCCCTGCTGGCAGGGCCCCCAGCCCTGAGCCCTCTGGGAGCGCCCCAGTGCAGCACCTGGGCTGGGGAGTGTTCCTGTCCCGGCCTCTTGGCTGCAGCCAGGTGTGCTGGGGCACAGCGAGTCTAGGTTTCTCTTCCCTCCAGACTCCAACAGTGAGACCCCAGGGGTCCCAGCGGCCTGCCTCACCTCTGCCTCCGGGCTTGTGGTCCCTGTCCTGGCCTCCCTGGCCCAGTCTTCCAGTCTCTCCTGCTTTTTCCATTTCCTCTGCTCGCAGAGGGCCATTCCTGCCGCCCCACCCGCTCCTGTTGCCTGTGCCATCTCCCAACTGCTCCCGTCAGGGTCCCCGCATCGAGGTCAGGTCTCCCAGCCAGGCCCTGATTGCAGTGGGAGCTGACTGGGGAGCAGGGAGCCCCAGGGGGAGGGACCGGTGACCGCACAGTAGGCAGCTCAAAGGACATGGCAGCCCTGTCCTCAGTGGGCCCCCAGCCTGCAATCCCAGAATGTCCCAGCCGGTGGCAGACCCACGTGCCTACAGGGCCAGCCAGGGAATCTAGGTGAGCAAAGCTGTCCCTGTGAGCAGGAGAGTTCTGGAAAGACGAGAGGGAGCGGTGGGGGTGGGGTCTGCGGTGAACTAGAGGAGAAAGCGCGAGGGGGTCTCCTCTGGGAAGGTGGCCCAGGATCGGCTTTCTGGAAGCAGCGGGAAAGCTGGGATTTTATGGGGATTTCCTAATGTGAAATGTGGACAACTGATGCAAAAGTTGTGAAACAAGATGGCTCCATTAGGGCCTCCTATCTGCTCCCCGTGGGCTGACTGCTCTGCAGACTTAAGGATGAGCAGCCCAGGGGTCGGGGCTTGCCCAGCGGCCTAGGTGAGGGTGTGGGGCTGAGGCCAGGCCCAGGGCCTCCCTGTCCATCTCCCCCACTCCCTGTGACCCATGTCCGTGGATACAGGAACTCGGGGGGCTGCTGCGGAGCCTGGGGGGCAGCTTACGTGCCTGCGGGGCAGGCGCCCTGGGGCCCTTCATTCCTGTGCCGGGTCTGGTCAGAGGTATCCCCTGGGTGCCAGGAGACGCTGAGAGGAGACCCGGGAGCACCTGCAGTCACATCCAGCCTGTGATCTCAGAGCAAACCTGGAGGGGACGGGGGTAAGGGGGGCGGAGGGGGGGCTCCTCCCACGCCGTTAGCGTCAGCCATGTTCCCAGGGCCAAGCAAGGGCCCCCAGACGCCGGGGGTCACACTGGTTTGGTGGCCTTAGTGTTTGGTCCTCAGTAGGCCCTGCCCCTGGGTCCCTCTATCACCAGCCACGTCTGTCTTCACACTGTGCCCAAGCAGGCCCGGCTGTGCTGCCTCCCAGCCTCCGCTTAGGCAGTGCCTCGCACCTGCTCTGACGTCTTCCCAGGCACCTCTTGGGACCCTAGCCATCCCCTCAAGTCCCCCCTAAGTCCCCCCCTCCGCAAGCCTCCCTCCGTCCCCAGCCAGATGTGCCTCCTAGAGTCTTCAGGGTCTGACTCAGTCCTGCGTCCGGCGATTCCCGGCAGCCCAGCCCTGCCTGCCCAGGGCGCCCGGTGGCGTCCCTCTGAGACGACATGTTTGATTTCTGTGTAGTGGAGACCCTTGTATTGTGCCCCTGGGACCCCAGAGCACTTGGGGGCAGCAGCAGGGCATTGTGCAGAGGGGGCATGCCCATCTCTGCCCCGCCTGGCTGTGCGGTCTTGGGGAAGTCACTTAACCTTCCTGAGCTTCAGTTTCTTTAACAGCTCCTACTTCCCCGCGGTATCGCCCGGGTCTGGGATGGTGCTGCGGGGCCCCAGCACAGGGTCTCGGGGGGCACGTGACACATGCTTGCTGATGGAAGGAACACATGTGTGTCCACGGCCCTGCCCCACCACCAACTGCTCCAGGACAGAGACTGGACTGTCCTCATCCCTCAGTCCCCCCAGTGACCGCACGGGGCTGGTCAACAGCTTTGCACGATGGAGCATCGAACTGCACGAGGCTCCTCGGTGGCTCTGGGGATAACCAGCAAAGAGTTAAGACGGTGTCGGTCCCCTCCGGATCCCACGTGACCCCTGGTGGCAGAGCCTCAGGGTCTGCGGTGGACTCTCCCCTCCAGACTCATTTTTTGCTGGTGGCTCATGGAAAGTTTGGTTCCTGGAGCTGCAGGCCACTCCCTCCGGGGCCTGGGGCCTCACTGACGCTGGTCCTGCCCTGGAAGGGCGTCCAGGGCTGCCTGTCCGCGCCAATGCTTGGCCAGCATCCCCTGCCCCGTCTCTGACTGACTTCCTGCCGCCTGGGCTGCTCCCCCAGGACGGAGGCACAGCCCACCTGCCTGGCCACACGGAGGCCTCCTCTGGGCTCCCCCATTCAGGAGCACTCTTTGTTTTGGGAAAAAAGTCTTTTCCTGCTCAAGTCCACAGCCTCTGTGAGCCTCAACCCCTACAGAACTGTAGCCGATTTCCTTCGCTGTTTACTTCCCAAAAAGAAAAAAAAAAAAAAAAAAAAAAAAAAAGAACTGTAGCCGGGAGGGGCCAAGGAGGACTTAGACGCCCACTGGTTGGAGTGGAATCCCAGCTCCACAGCCTGGCTGAATCTGCTACGTCACCTCTCTGAACCCCAGTGGCCTCAGATATAAAATGACGAGAATAGATTTTGCCTTGCAGGGGATTAAATGAGATAATATAGATGCTCAATATATAGATTTAAAAAATGATCAGACTGCTTAGGGCAAAGCATAGCATGTAGAAACCTCCTAGGTGGGTCGGTTCTCATTAGCCAGCTGTTCCTTGTACAGATGAGGAAACTGAGGCTCAGCCGAGAGAGGAGGAGGTTGGAGGTTGGCATGGCTGGAGCCAGGGACAGGCCGCGCTGGAGGCTCAGGGCACCATCCAGTTCGATGGCAATGTGCCTTGGAGACCAGGCCTCGGTGTCCCCGTGTGTGAGATGAATGGGTCGAACGGGAGCAGCGAGCCCCACAGAGGTGCCTGGGGGAGAGAGGCGAGGGAGGGGGCTGTCTGCCTCCACCTGCCCCCCTTCAGCCTTCTGCTAGGCACACGCCCAGGGAGCTGGGGAGGGGAACAGCGACCCCTTCTTCAGAGATGAATTTGGCATTGGCTCTGCCTGGTGGGAAGAAGTTTCATTCCTTCTGCGGATGAGCTGGAGGAGTGGCTGGGAGCCCCGATGGTTTCTCCAGTGAACTGGGATGCCCAGCCAGAGCAAGGTGGGAGTGGGCACACCAATAACACCACCCTGGTGCCTCGCCTTGCTTTGACCTTGACTCTGCTGCTCCAGGGTCAGGGTCTCAGAGAACTTTAGGGCTTGGCAGGGGAGGGGCCTCTGGTCAATTTTGATTTAGCTGAGTCAGGGAGGCCAGAGAGCAGGACGCCTCAGGTGGGACCAATAACTGATCTTCAGGCTCCCATTGTGACTGGGGGGACTGGAGGAGGGGTGCTCAATGCAAGTTTCCCAAACCTGGGTGCTTACTAAAACTACAGCTGCCTGGACCCCTGCCCAGACTGGTTGAGGGTGGAGCCAGAAACATCTGTATTTTTAGCAAACTCCCTGGTGATTCTGCTGCAGCCAGCTCAGTTCCCCTATTTGGGGGCCACAGGTTCAAGGTCATGTAATAATGAGGGAACTAAGGCCCAGAGAGGGGACGTGACCCATCCAATGTCACACTGGGAGAGAATGGTAATCATCCTCCCTTTTTCTGGGTGGGGCGGGAAGGGACAGTCCATCTCCAGCTCCCCCTAACTCCCTCCACCTCCAGCTGAGGCTCCGGGCCTGGGAAGGGATGGCCAGACCAGGCTGCCTGGAGGGAAGTGGCCTCTGAGACCTGGGTGGCCCAGGTGGAGCAGGGAGGGTGGGGCTGCTCTCAGGAGGAAGCACAAGGAGAGGGCCCATTCTCAGAGCGCCAGACCCGCCACCTTGCACTGGGCAAAGACTCCCGCATCTGCTGGGGGGTGCTTCCTAAGGATCTGCTACGACCCAGGTGTGGAGAAGGCCATGTCCACTGCTGGGGGCCCCCCCTGCCCTGGAAAGGCATGCCCATCCCATGGCAGATTTGGGCTCACTCCGCCCTCTGACATTTCCAGCCTCCTCCCAAGCTTGTTCTTCCCCCTGACCCCCACCACCCCTACTTGCTCTGGGCTCTCAGCCTTTGCCCTGGCCTCCACACTCACTCACCTCTCACCCCTTCTAGCACCTCCACAACCCCCGCCACAGCCTCATCACTGTCTTTCCTCCTGCTGCTTCCTTTGGGCCCTGTACGCTTTGTAGCTCCAGGTCCAGCCCCATCCTAGTCTGCCCTGGGGTCTTGCTTTCGGCGTGTCTCTCGCTGTCTGCAATGGCAACAGGGATTCCTGGGGGACAGAAGACAGGTCCAGCTCACCCCTGAGCCCCCCCCTTGCAGCTCAGCCCAGCTGCAGTATGCCCCAGGGAGTTCCCAGTGTCACCTCCCTCCCTTGTGCCCTGGGCCATCTCGGGCAGGTTCTTCCCCCTTGGGCAGCACAGTCTCCTCGGTCATGGAATGAAGAGAATGATGGTGCCCACAGTGCGGGCTGTGCCGAGCACGGAGGGAGCACCTGTGAAGGAGGTGGGGCGTGCCTGGCGCTTGGTCAGCACCCAGGAAGTGTCAGCCCCTGTGACTGCAGAGGCAGGTGAAATACTTGTGCCCACACAGCATCCACTCCTCCCTCGTTGCAGCAGCACACACCTGCCAGGGGTCTACTCGCTGCAAGAACGATGACACCTGCTGCATGCATCTTGAGCATGGACAAGAGGCTGTCCTGCCTTCAAGGCACACGCACTTTGTAGACACTTCGTTGGATGACTTTAAACCAGAGACCTGTGGTGAGGTAGGCACAGGCTGCTGCGGAAGCCGGAGGAAGGACAGAACCCAGAGTGTGTTGGGCAGTCAGGGGAGGCTTCCCAGAGCTGTGTCCTGAAGGGCGAGGAGCTGTTGCAATGCTCTCAGCAAGCGAATGTGAGTGAGCCAGCCCTCTGCAGCGGGTGTGGACTATGCAGGCTGGGGGTGTAGACAACTGAGAGACGGGGCAGCAGCTGGAAGAGGACAGAGGGTAACAGGGAGGTGGGTGCATGAGAATCTCTGTCACTATGTGCCGGCTGTCCAGAGATAGGGACCTGGAAGCCCAGGCCAGGGCAAGGAAGGCGCCTGGAGGGAGCAGAGCGCTGTGCTCTGAGCTAGAAGGCTGGGCCTCCTCGTCTCATTGTTTTCATCCTCAAAATAGGGCTGTCGGAACTGGGACAAGGGGTGCTGTGAAAGCGCTTTGTGAATTGTGGAGCGCCACGCTCCTGTGAGATAATAATAGTGTTGTTAAGTGGCCTTGGTACTTTTTCAGAGTTAAAGGACATCCCTTGAGGACAACGGGGCCCTCCCTGCTCCTGTGCTGCCACCTGCTGGCGAGTGTGTGCGATGGCCGCCCACGCCCTCAACCCGTCTGCCCAGGCGGGAAGTCCCGGGGCGCCGGAAGTCCTGGGGCGCGTGAAGGTGGAGCTGGGAGGGGCCCTGGCGCTAACACTGCTGAGCTCCAGGGTAAGGGTGCAAGTGGAAGCCCCCAGGCCCCTCTTGCCCTCCTCATCCACAGCCAGTGCTCTCACTGGGAAGGTCCTCACGTGTGTGCAAGATGCACATCCCCACAGGCACTCCCCGTGGCCACCCCACACAGCGGCAGCGAGGACACGCCCAGAGAGTGGCAGGTGCAGGGACTCTGGGGGCCCCGGCACCGGAGCATGGTCTACCGGGGACTGTGGGCTCCCGCGGGTACATCTCCGAGGCCCTGTGGAATCTAGGCCTCTGCGGGGTGTGGTCCTGGCTTAGGCTAACCCACTCGCCCGGTTCACCTAGTGCTGTCCTGGTTTTAGCACTGGGAAGTCCCCCAGCAGCGGCCGGGAAGGGTGATCCTCTATCGTGGCCGGACGGGCCAAAGCCCCTGCATCACTGTCCAGACTTGGCCCCGACAGAGTCCAGCGGCTCTGACTCAGAGGACCAAAGTGGCCTCTGATGTGGCACTGAGCGTCCCCTCAGCCCATGGGGACTCTCACGCCGTCCTGCGCTCTGGCCCAAGGCCCCTGCCCCAAGCACTGGGCCCAAAATACGCTTGTGGGAAGAGACCCTTCCTCTCCTCCCTCTTCTCCCACCCGCTGTCTGGGCGCTCTGCCTGTGAGGTTGGGCGGAGGGAAGGGAACAGGTGGAGGGACCTCTGGAACAACCTCTTCATTGAACAGGGGAATCAGAGTCCTGGAGGAGGAGAACCTTCCCCCAAGGCCCGAGGGAGACTTCAGCTCCTGGCTATTTGGGGCAACCTGTACCCACTGCCTTGCTTTTGTTAACCCCATGTAACCCCATGTTCCCGGAGGAAGCTGACCCCATCCCTGGCTCTGAGGATGGGGCCCATGGGGGGCAGATGTAGGACAGGAAACAAACGCAAACCTCCCCGGGCAGAGACTTGACCAAGTCAGGTACACAGTGGAGTGCACAGAAGTTTGTAGCTATTTATTGCACTGAAAACACCAGGAATAAAACAGACGCCCCTTCTTCCCTTCCCGCCCCCCTCCCCCAATAGCAGAAAGTTTGAGCAGTGGTCATTCAAGTTCACAGCCACATATTTTTAAAAAAGGAAAAGAAAAGAAAAAGAACTGAAACAAAACCCCAAACAAATAGTAACAAAGAAACCAGCATGGGGAGTCTGGCGAACACATCCCCCCAAAGGGTCTCCCTTTGAAGGGAGACAGGAGGCCACAGGTCAGGGTTTGCACTGTGGTGGGCACAAACCCGGGAGAATGCTTTCCTGTAAACGAACTTGCATGCTGGAGCCTAGGTTTTGACTTGGGTTTGGATTTTTTTGCATCTACAGGATGTTTGCAGGAGCACGGAGTTTGTCTGCTGAGGGTGGGCTCTGGGCAGCTTTTTCTGCCAGTGTCCCATGCCTGCTGCCTCAGGATCAGCCCTGGTGCCCTGTGATCTGCACCAGGGCGCTGCCCACCCACAGGCGCGGCCTTCCCAGTGGGGGCCATCGGAACCTGGGGTAGGGACGTGCCTCCACTTCTCCAGCACTTGGAGAGGGGCATGGTGGACCGGAGGTGTGTCAGCCAATGAAAGGCAGGACCTTGGCGTCCTCCAGCTCAGTTTCCTCTGCTTGGGAAACCAAGGCCCAGAGAGGGGAGAGGACTTGCCCAAGGTCACACAGCAGGTGTGGTCAGAGCTGGGAATTGAAGCCTGCTAACCCCCAAACTACTGCTCTCTCTCCCCTGCAGTCCACTGCTGATAAGCAGTTGACAGGCACCAAAGAGGGGGATGAAGGGCAGGTGGGAGAGGGGAGGGAGACTGGCCAGGTCCAGAAGTAAACAGGAGGAGTCCTGCCGGGGGCTAAGCCCGCTAGTTCTCACAGGTACATTGGGCTTCGCATCACCCTAGGTCTGATCCTCCATCGGCCAGATCAGAGCATTTAACCCTTTTAACCGATGGGGAAACTGAGGCTAAAGAAGGGCTCAGACCTTGCCTCGGTGATTTTAGCATCCCCTGGCGAAGGCGCCTTCACCTTTGGCCAGGGATGGCTGTAGGGAACTGGCAGCTCATGAGGGGGACAGGTGGTTTTGCTGCTGGTACAATGGGATCACTGGGCCTTCCTGGGAAGCCCTCTGGGCAAGGTCTGAGCCGAGAACAGAGGCCAGTGATGGACCAGCTTGGAAACCAGGAGGCCAGGACAGCTTCTTTCCTGGCCTGTAGCCCCCACCCAGCCCGTCTCAACGGGGTCCGGGCAGCGGGACTTGAGCCCAGCAGACAGCTCATGATCGGGGAAAACTCAGAAAGTCCTGGATCAAACATCCTCACCGGTTCTGCTCCAACCAAGAACACCCAGGAGGGTTGGGGGTACCAGAGCCTCCTCCAAATCCCTGGGGATGTGGCTCTTCCTCCCCTAAAATCCTCCAGAGGAGACAGTATCTCATGCTGGCAAAACACGGCCACACAGAGGCCAAAAGCACAGAGAGGCAGCAACATAATTCCGAGTTGGACACTGAGAATACAACCTCTATTTTTTTTCTTTTTGTTCAAAACATGTAGATTGGTTTTGTTGAGTGTTTTTCTTCTTTTTGTTTTTTTTTTCAACATACTTACTGCATATAAAGTCATGCAAAGAAAACAGTGCAGACAGTAGATCCTAGTGGATGTGCCAAGGTATTCCACATCAGAGTCAATCCCAGGGGAAGAGGGCGAGAGGAAAAGAAAGAGAGAGAGTGCAAACCCGAGGCCGAGGGATGAGGCGTGAGGAGTAGAAATCCCAGTGTTCTGCTTCAGCCACCCGATGCCATGGGGAGAGAGGCGATGAAGACAAATGCTCACGGGCCCCCTAGAGGTGGGCGGGGGCGTTGGGGGCGGCACACAGATAAGGTGACATGAGATCCTGGGAAGTGCAGTAGTGAGGTCCCCAGCGTGGGAGGGAAGCAAAGAAAAGTCCAGATGTTTCCATCCTGACAGGCTCCCTCCGCCTCTCTGCCCTGCCTTGCTGTTTCCTGGCCGGTGCTGCCATCTGATGCTTCCACAGTCCCGAAAGGAACGCCTGCGTCAGCTTACCTTGGCGCCGAAATGGCAGAGAGGCCCTTCTCCCTGGGGCCGAGTCCACCTGGGCCCCAGATAACCACAGGTGACAAGGTCCACCTCAGAGATGACCAAACAAACAAAAGAAATAATCTAGAACAGAAAAAAACCACCCCTCACCCCTCTTCCTACCCCGCTTCCGAGCCCAACCGTTCTCACAATAATTTGAGAGGTCTAGTTATTACATAAATATCCATTAACAAGAAATTCGTTTACGAAATACACAGGAGTTTGGCTATAAAAAGGCATGCGGTCCGAGTAGAAGTGACACCTAAGTTGCTTTCTTTTGCCCCCGCCAGACAATGAGATTTCCTCTCTGAGATAAGACGAAGCTGGAATTCTCGGGGTGACAGAAGGGCAGGGCGGGCAGGCTAACGCTGGAGAAGGACTTCACCGGGAGGAAGCAGCGGGGCCCCTGAGAGGGGGGCGCCCCCCACGCTGAGGGAAGGGTCCGCGGACCACCGTGAGGCCAGCACAGGAGGGGGAAGCGCTGGGGAAGCCGTTTGAGGCAGGAGGCTCCTGGCGTCTGCTCCTCTCTCACCCTCTCCCTCGGGGGGCTGGGGGTTCACCTACCCTTCCTTGGGGGACCCCAGAAGAGGAGAGAGCCGTGAGAGGGACGGGTGGACACCCTGCTCCTCGCCCCCTCGCCCCTCCTTCTCCCCAGCGGCTGGCACTCCAGCCTGCAGCAGCGGAGGAGGAGGGGCCGGCACCCAGGCCCCAGGAGGCCCCGGCCTGGCAGGGGAGAGAGAGGAGAGCGAGAGGTAGGGGGTGGGAAATTTGGCCATTTGCTTTGAAGTTGTGATGGCTTTTCTGAACAAGCAGGTTTTCTCGATGCGGGTACAGAGCTGACGGTGGTGGTGGGGACACGACGGGGGAATTCCAGCCACATCCAAGTGGGAGAACCAGCAGCCACATTCCACGGACAAAGAGTGGGTCTCCGCGGCACAGCAACGCAGTGGCCCCGGCCTGGGGCTTCAGCTGAAAGACACGAGTGTGGGCGCTCCTGAGGGCACGTGTTTTCGTTCGGGCGGCCAGGCCACCCGCCGCCCCACACGGAGTGCGCGCTGCCTCCCCGGGCTCCCGCCCTCGCCTGCCCACACCTACAGGCCAGCCCGTTCTCTCTCAGGGCTCCCTCCGCCGCCCCTGCAACTCTGCAGCCTTTCAGAGGCTGAAGGCAGCAGCCTGCCTCCCCTACGTGACCCCCAGCCCAGGTTGGCTCCCCCATTCCTCTAGATTCCCCTGTGGGGCGGGGGGCAAGGAGGGGCGCTCACTGGGGCAGGACGGAGGGCGCCCCAGATCTGTGGAAGTGGACGATCTGCCATTTGCCGTCCCGGCGGTGCCACACGCGGGTCTCCTCGGACTGGGCGGTGCGGGGGATGCCGCTGGCGTCCAGGTACTGCGTGATGCGGATGTAGGCGATGCAGGCCGACTCGTCACCCATCAGGTGGATGTGGGGGTTCAGGATGGTGGTGTGCACGGGCTTGCTGTTCCGGGACCACACTGGAGGCGGGGGCGGGAGGGGCCCAGGAGATGCAACAGGGGCCTCCCGCCTCGCTCTCCTCGCTTTCTCCACTCCCAGCAGCCCTCTCGCCCGCCCGAGGCTTCCCTGCCTGCCTGGCGTGCAGGAAGGGGCCTCTGTGACAGGGCTCCACGGCCTGGGAGTCAAGGCAGAGCCTCTAGGGAACAGGGACATCACGCCCCGGCTTAGATACAGTGGATTGCAGACACGCCACTTTCTTCAAACACGGGAAACGGCGTGTTAGAGTGGTAGCCTCTCGGCCACACAGAAGGATAGGGCCGGGAAGACTACGGATGAGCCTAGACCAGTCCCAAACCCAGATCCCTCCGGGTGCCAGACAGGCGCATAAACGAGGGGCTGAACTGGGTATAAGATGCTGAATCACAACTGACCCTTTGCCTTGGGTCAAGGCGCCAGAGGGAGCGATGGGGGCTGGTGAATAAACACCATGTCCCACCTAAAGAGGGCGCCCTGCACACCGCTTGGCTGGTGGCTATGACGTAAGTGGGACCCGTGCCGATTTCGAGAGAATCTGGATTTTTACATGGAAACTCTTCGTTTTTAGTTGCCAGCATTTAATTCAAATTTAAAACATCACGCAGGCCCCACGAAACATATCTGCAATCCAGACACGGCCCATGGGCGGCCCGTCTGCCACCGCTGCGGTGGACACATAGAATCGTGGAAACTTGGGGAACATGAGAATTGCAGAATCTGGGAACCTTGCGATAACAAGGTGGTATTGTCGGTCGTGGAGCTTTCCAGAATCACGGGAGAAATGCATAACCCTTGTGATCACAACAGAACTGACGCAGCACCTGACACAAGCTCCCACTGTATGAAATATGAGCCACCACCATTATGATTGTTAGATTGACTCTAGAAACTCAGTTTTTTTCATCAAGACACGAAAACAAAAGCGTAGAGAGACGATGACCCAGGGAGGCGCTGGAGAGCCGGGGTCAGGATCTTGGGCTTGAGAGGAGCCCTTCCCTTAGTGCAGCCCGAGGGGAGGTCTGACTCAGTGGACAGCTGGCTTCAAACACAAGTTCCCCACCCCTGCCTTGACAGGGCCCCGTTCAAGAATCCGTAATATTAAAAAGTTCCCTTCCCCGTCCCTACCCCCTGATTCTGATGCCCAGCCAG
The DNA here is from genome assembly GCF_040939455.1 of Microcebus murinus. NCBI lineage: Eukaryota > Metazoa > Chordata > Mammalia > Primates > Cheirogaleidae > Microcebus > Microcebus murinus. The sequence continues at coordinate 16,478,197 of NC_134124.1, forward strand.
GTGTGGGAACCACTTATTTCCTAAAGAATATAAAATGTCTTTTCCACAAAATTGCAGAAAGCAGTCAATGGCACCCACACCCCAATATTATAATCACACTACACCCCCAGGCTTTGGATAAAGGACGTAAAATCACCAAGTGTTAGATGTGTAGAATAACAGACTTAGGACTCTGGGCTGTCAGAGATATAGAATATAGAGTTTTAGCACCATAGACTTGGGAGTGACCTCAGAGGTCAGAGGTCACCCATTGGCCCAACTACAGAATTTAAGGAGGCCTCTATAAGCATCCCTGGTGGCACTGAGGGCTGGAGGCACACGGGACCATCTATTTCAGTGTGTCCATGTAGCAGATATGGAAACTGAGGTCCAGAGAAACAGTCTGACTTGTCCCGACCTGGGCCGGTTCCTGAGAAAGATGCAGTGGAGTTGACAAGAAGTCAGTCTCCAGCTGGGACTGAGTTAGGACAATCTAGAACAACCCTAGGAGGGACAAACGGAGCTTGGCATGGTTGAGGGTCTGGCCATGCTGTTATCAGCGAGAACTGGGTCCTGAGGAGCATTTGCAAAGAAATGCCCCCTAACGTGGTGTCTTTTGAAATGATAAGAGGCTTCTAATATCCGCTTTTGTGGACGAGGTGGGAGACAGGGCCAGGTCCTCCACAGGAAAGCCAGGCATCTGGAGGGTGGGGCTTGGGCAGAAGCACGCAGCTGCTCCGGGTCTTGCTTTTGTGGGGTCCGCCTTTAGAGCGACCGGACGTTTAAACCTAGAGTCCGGGGATGGTGCTGAGACAGGGCCCACTGAACCCAGGCAAGCGTGGGCTGCGTGGCCTTCCCCTGCGTTTATCCCCTTTGCCACCCGAGCCTTTAGAGCTGGGCCTTAGCCTGCTCTCCGCTGTGCTTTGTGGGACTGTCCAGTTCACGCTGGGAAACGGCGCCCCTAGAGGACAGAACGCAGAATGGCGGCCGCGGTGATCAGCGAGGGAGCTCCAGGGTGACAGGGACTTCTCTTCGCATGAGAATTCAGTCTTCATTGCTAGCCTTGCAGAATGGGAGTTTGGTTTATTAAAGGAAGACGTAGCTTTCGTCTTCACAGCTTTTCCTGGGGGTGACCTTGAGCCTCTAAACTCTATACCAGGGGTCCTCAAACTTTTTAAAGAGGGGGCCAGTTCACTGTCCCTCAGACCATTGGAGGGCCAGACTATAGTTTTTAAAAAAAACTATGAACAAATTCCTATGCACACTGCACATATCTTATTTTGAAGTAAAAAAGCAAATGGGCAAAAACACCCGCATGTGGCCGGCGGGCTATAATTTGAGGACGCCTGCTCTATACAATTCAGCCAGAGAGGCTGCAGGCCAGGAGGGCAGTGCCAGTCCCAGCCCTGGTTTGCTAATGTGCACGTGGACAGAGCAGGTGGCACAGGGAAGGGAAGGGGCACCGCCGGTGTCAGGTCCAGATTCTGCCACCAGCTTTCTGGATTCCTTAGACAAGTCACTTTCCCTCTCTGGGCCTCAGTTTCCTCTTCCGCATGATGAACATTGGGACTAGGTCTGACTTCTTTGCTATTTTTGAAACACCACCTTTGTTATTTTTACCATATACAAGTGCCACCTGCATTGACTTCATTAAAATATTTCCCTGAATCAATTCACTTTACTGATTCGTATAAATTTATTTTTTTAAAAAAACTTTCTAGCATAATTATTAATGAACAATCGATATCACAGAATAAACTTTTAATCCTAAGGCCAGTGAAAAGAAATGAAAGTCATATAATCCTTGCTCCATGCTCTTGCCTATGAGACAAGCCTGAGATTTGCTCACTCTTTGATGAAGGAGGAAGTTAGGAAGTGGCAAAGAAGTGTTCAAGACAGGCTACCGCCCAGCTGAGCATTTCCCCTTGGTGGAGCCAGAGGACTGAAAGAGATTTAAAAGGGCGGAGCTTTCTCGCTGTGTAAAGCAATGCTGTTTCAAGTGGTGCCTAGATATGCTTGGAATCACTCTGTGTAGCCTCGTGGTACATGCCCTTCACTTTGGGGAGCCCCGGATCCAGCACCTCTCAGGTCCCTCCTCCCTGTCCTAAGCTGTGTGATCTAACCTTTGTTTCATCTCTGTCTAACCCCTGGCCCAGAGAGACACAGACACAGGCAGAAAGCGTCCTAGGTCAGGCCCAGCCTCAACCGTCTGACAGCCCCTGGTTGCAAAGCTGCCAAGGTCTCTCCTGCAGAGGAGAGGCCCAGGAAGGACAGACATGCAGGACAGAGACCTAGACAAACAGGCAGGGCACAGCAGTGTGAGCTCACTGTCCTCTCCTTTTTCCCAAACTGCGCACCCACAACCCACGGAGCCAGCTTGTGACCAGCTGGGCAGCTGGGATGGCCTCGGGCATCAAGATGACCCTATCTTGGGTGCATGACCCGGTGGGAAGGCTCCCTGGAGAGGCCTGGGAGGGCTTGTCATGTGTATCCCTGGTCCCTGGGACCCCCCTCGCCCCATCCTGAACCACAGGAGAGACAGCTGGCAGCTGATGGATGGGCCAGGGTTAGGAGAGGGAACCAAGAGGGTACCAACCCCTGTCCACACGGGATCTTCCGCTTCGCTGGCTCCTGAGCTGCCCCTGGGGCCCTGCCCGTCACCCTGCTGTGCCGTCCGGCGGGACACGGAAAGAGAGCAGACAACAGGCACCCCAGAGAGAAGGGATTGCTCACGGTTTTCAAAATAGAATCGATGGAAGTCCAGACCCTCGACCAGGTTCCCCAGGGCCTCGGGTTCAAAGGCTGTCATGCCAGGGTCGCACATCTTCCTGGGGGAAAGAAGCCAGAGGAAAGCGGGGCTGGGGCAGCTTCTTGCTGGCCTCTCAGAGGGTGAGCCTGTGGAAGGGGAACGATTGTGCCCAGCTCATGGGATCAGGGTTAGTGGACGGGAAGGAGCTGGCAAGCTGTAAAGTGTGGGGCGTCGCTGACTGCTCGCTGCCATGTACAGCCGGGAAGCCTGGGTTCAAGTCCTGGCTCTGCCACTTAATGCTTATGAGACTTCAAGCAAGTGGCTCAACCCCTTGAAGCAAGAGTGCCGTGGGTGACCGTGCAGGGCTGTGCAGCGCACGAAAGCTGCTATCCAAATTTCACCCCTGGCCCAGAGCAGTGGATCCAGAGGGGGCTTTTTCTAATTTGTCTTTGTCAGGGGGAAGGAGGGAGGTGCATTTCCCTCCACATAATAGTGACCTCCCCTCACCAAGCCAGGTGTGTACCTGGCTGGTACGTTTTGCTAGTTTGAGCAAAGTTGCCCTGTTGTTAGCAGCAGCCTTGACTGTGAGCCTCAGTTTCCTCTTCTATAAGATGAGGAAGGTAGCATTAGGCGAGGGAATGTCTGGGAGGGAGGAGCACAGAGTGTGGCCAAGGAGGATTCACAAATGGAGACTGTGTATTTTCAGCTCGTTGCTCCTTTCCAAGTCTCAGTCTTCCAGGGGGCCCTGACAGCCGGGTGGGGGGCAGGAACAAACTGTCTTTCTCATCTCCAAGTCTCTGGGATCTTTTGTGGCACAATATGAACCCCTGTGACAATAGCAATGAAGCCAGAGACAGGAAATGCCCGGGGACAACCAGAGCTCCCAACCCAGGGTGGAATTGGAGATGCCCAGAAGAGGGTGTCAGGCACAGCATTGTCTGAGCTGGACGAAGCCCTTGCAGGGCGCACTGTCCCTGCTCTGTCCTGTCTGTTTGGGTGACCCCAGACAACTCAGTTCTCCACTCAGGACCTCAAATTCTCCAGCTGGATTAAGCCAGGGGGTGGGGGATGGTGCTCAGACCCAGCGGGATGCTCAGGGCCTTCCAGCTGCAGGATCCTCCAAGGGTGGGGGTCTGAGCACTGAGTGTGCGGGAGAGTGAGCACCCCCACTTTAAGAAGCCTCACTCCTGGAGGCATCTGGTATTCCTGCCTCCTGCAATGAAAGGACTCGGAGGCCGTCCCCTCCAACTCCGTTGTACATGTGGGGAAACCGAGGCTCGGTGAGATAAACTGACTTATTTAAGGTTACACAGTGCCAGAAGGTCATGGCAAAGGATCAGAACCTCGAATAGGCAGCAGAAGTCAGAAGTGATATCACAGAGGTGGAAGGGGTTCCCCAGGACCCCTAGAAGTAGCACTGAGGAGCTTAGGGGCCACAGGGGCCCTCTCTCTTTCCCTTGCTCCCTGGCTGTGCCCTTCCAAAGCCACTGGCATGATACACTCCAGCTTTTTCTGGGACTGGCTGCAAGTCCAGCTTAACAGCCTGTTTCTGTGCTTTTTTGCAACATCCAGGTACACACATGCACACACACCTGTGCACACGCCTTGTGCACACAAACGTGTACCCATGTGTACAAGTGCATGCATACATATATGTATATGAGAGCCTCAGTTTCGTACATGCTCCTTCCAAGCTCCTTGTTCCTCCAAAGGGGGGCGGTGAATTTCTAGAGGCTTTGCTACCCACTGCTGCTGAAAAACCTCCCACAGTTAGAAGGCACCTGGCCTGCCAAGCCTTCGAGAGGCAAACTTCAGCTCCTGGGCATGGTGGAAACGAGGAACAGGCTGCCCAAAGAGCAATCTCCAGCTAGGTTAGCACTAACTCACCTTAACCCAACAGGCAAGGGCCACTCTGCCTTAGTTGGTGATCTTTGTTCACCAAAAAGCAAATGTGGGGTCTCCACACCCAGGTGTTGTCAGCAGTGGCCAAATGTTAAGGCCTAAGCTCCAAGCCCAAAATATTTTCTCTCCCTGGGGCCAGCTGAGGGCCTCTGAGGCCTGCTCTGGGCCAGACCAGGAAAGGTGTGCGTGACCAGCTTGGGGTGCTCTGACTCAGCCCTTGCACACAGCCATCCCTCCACAGATGACACCAGGTGTGCATGTTTTGTGCGGGCTGCTTTATTCCCCCAAGGGTTTAAGATTCTACTTTGAGGACTTTTGCTCACCCCTGCTCACGGCAGGTGCACACCTTATGTCTCCTTCTCTGCTCCTACCCATCTGCGGTCAGAGGCCCCAGGAGGTCCAGGGTGAGGCCTCAGGCCCACTGGGCAGGACTGAAGGGGGCCTGTCACCCTCCTCACGCTCCCAGCTCATCTCCTGAGGGGCCCACGCTGTGATGGTGACCTCTCCCTCCTTCCAGGAGGAAGCAAAGGAGTTTTGTTGGAGTTTCTCCCAGGGGACAAGGTGTGAGGGGGAGGGAGGACAGGAGAAGGGGGCCTGAGATATAGAGAAGTGTTGGGAACAGAAAGCTCAATATAAGCCTAAAGTCCAAATGCAAAACGGAAATATGAGTTCAGTCCGATTCACAGCACATGCAAAGTGAGCAGATGAGGGTCAGAGACGAGGACCCCCAAAGGGAGCCAACAGCACCCCCTGAACAACAAGCCAGGCAAGACACGCAGAACAAGCCCAGCCGACTCACGTGTAGGACTCAAAATCTCCATTGCTTATGGCTTCGATCAGCTGCTCTGTCACTTTTATAATTTCCTGTTTCCGCACTGTAAGGCAGAGGGGACACAGAAATAGCAATAATAATAACAACAATAATAAAAAAATAATAACGATAGTAATGAGGCACCAACTACCATTGCCTGAGTCCTTGTCACGTGCCAGACCCTGTGCTGGGATCTGAGGACCTCATGCAGGTTGTCTCACTTATCCTTGCATTGCCCCTTGAGACAGGGACCGTTAGCCTCCTTTCCCAGGAGAGGAAACTGAGGCAAGGAAGGTGCAAAAGGTGTGCAATGTCCCTCCACTGCACAGGGCAGGGCCAGTGTCTCAGTCGGTGGCCTTTGCCTCCAATAAGCACACGTGGTGGGCTTGCTGGCTCGAGATCCGATTTGAACCCAGGTCTTGACTCCAAAATATGCATCCCCACCACCTTGCTTTGCCAAGTGAACCAAAACAGGATCCACTGTGGGACTGTCACTAACGGCCAGGAACCAGGGGCTCCTCCATGGCCAAGACTGGGGTTCACCCTTCAGACTGGGTGAGCTTTTTGCTCCATTTGAGTTCCCATAGGAACTGGCCAGAACTTTCTAGGCGAAACGAACCGCAGCTGCTGAGACCTGGCCCTCCCCTGTCTGCCACCGAAACACCATAAGCAGGTGGTCTTTCTGGCAGAGAGGCAGATGTGTGTAAAAGAAGGACATCGCCACCCCTCAGTCATGCAGCGAGGAACACGCAGTACCCAGGCTCCGCTCTCAAACGTCCGTCCAGATTCCAGCCCAGGTCCTCACAAGCTGAGCGACTGTGGGCCACAAGGTTGTCTGCTGGTCTGGCAAGGGGCGATGACGGTATCCTCCACCCAGGTGGTTATGAGGGTGGGGTGGTGTGAAGGACATGAAGCACTGGCCCAAAGCCTGGCACGTAGTAGGTGCACATCATAGGTGCTGCCATTTTCTGCAACAGCCCCCTCCCCCCACTAGGACTGCCTCATGGGCTCCTCACAAACGCCCTTGGAGGCAGGCAAGGCCAGCTTCTCCCCGTTTCCCACGTGGGGGAGGAGTGTGGAGCCAGGCGTCCTGGCTCCCAGCAGGGCCTGACAGGGGCCCCCTCGTTTTCTCAGGAACAGGCCCTCTTTCCCTCCTCCCCGGGGCCTCAGCCTGGCTTCAAGCCGGCCAGCTCGCTGGGCCCCTGGGGCAGTCTCGCGTGAGGCGGGGGACACGGTGCCCCGAGAGCGAGCTCAGCCCTCAGCACTCCTCAGGCTGGACTGGGAGGGAGGCCACGCCCAGCGGAGGCCCTTACACGCTTCCTCATCAGCTGCGCACGCTGCCCTGGCCATGCCCAGAGCTCTCAGGCCCGGAGGACATAGAATCACAGAACATTTACGCTGGAAGCAGCCTTGGAGGCCACGGACTCAGATTCCCTGTTACACTACCAGGGAAACCGAGGCCAAGTGAGGGGTTGTGATTTGCCCAAGGACACGGAACATGGCAGGTGCAAAGTGTGGCCCCCAGGCCCAGGCCCTTTTCCACCGACCCTGGTGGCCCAGCCTGCTCCCTGTCATAACACCGACCCCACACGGTGGGTTGGCCCGTGTGCTGGTCTGTCCCCAACTCAAATGTGAGCTCGCTGAGGCCAGGCCGTGGTTTCTCTTGCTTGCTGCATCCCCGAGCCCGGAGCAGGCCGGGCCTCACTACTGAGTGGATGATTGGGCGCGTGCGCCCGGCCTCGTGCCATGAGCTTAGCCTACGCAGTCCCCAGGCCTCATGGCGCAACTTCGCTTCCACTTCTCAGATAAGCAAACCAGAGGTGGGCGCGGCTGAGTGACCTGCTGTGGCGGAGCTGGGACCCCACCAGAGTGGCAGCTCCAGAGCCCGTCACCCCGGCCGTCACCTCCCTCGGCACATGCCGCGTGCTCAGGAGATGCTGCGGTGGCCGTGCAGCGTCAGTTCCCATGAGCTGCTAATCCTTTCTCTCCCAGCTTCAACCAGAATCACCTGGACTGAAAGCGAGGCCGTCTTTAGGCCATGAGTGCCCCTGGGTCACACGGCTGGCTTGTTGCCGCCCTCTCTCTGGGGCCTTGCCTGGGGCTGGGGCACAGCTGGCCCTCGATACGCATGCATTGAGGGAACGAATCAGTGGGTGGATGGTGCCAAACCAGAGTCTGGGCTGCTCTCTTCCTGTCCCCTAGAATTGCACAAGGCACCGGCAGCCACTGTCCCTAGGAAATCCAGAGCCTGGCCTCCTGCTCAACTCTCCTCTCCTGGGAAGCTAGAGACGGAGGATGGGAAGAAACCCAGCCCTGCCAGAGCCACCTCGTTGTAGCCACTCCCAAGTGGAATCGGGGGCGATGGCCCACACGCTCCGTGGGCTGGGGGACCTGTGCCACCTGCCTTGCCCTGACCTTTCCAGCTTGCCCTTCCATGAGGCTGTGCCTAACGTCCTATCTCCCGTGGGCTCTTCTCACTGCCATCCCGCATAGTCCAGCAGAGTGACTCAGGGCGTGCATGCGGGAGCCAGGATTCTGGCTCTCCCACTTAATAACCGCGTGACCTTGGACAAGGGCCTGCCCTGTGCCTCAGTTTCCCCATATGGCCAATGGAGTTACTAACAGTGCTTACCTTGCAGAGTTGTTCTGAGGATTGAGTTATATCACTAGAAATGGCTGACACACGTATGTCCTCACTGACAGCCAGCTGCCAGTCCAAGCCCTTTCCATCAACTCGTTTCTGTGACGACTGCTGCACCACCATCACGAGACACAGTCAGAGCAGTGCCTGGCCCCCCGCAAGTGACAGCTGTGACTGTTATCATCTGGAAATCTCCGAATCAGGAGTTCCTCCTGGGGACAGCCTCGGGTCCCTCACCGGGGCAGGGCTGCATCCCAGCAGCCTGATACATGGGGGTTTGGTCTGGGCTCGCGGCCTGCCGGGCAGACCACTGCGCTGCCGGACAGCTCTCGCTCGCTGTGTGCACCACCGCCCTCCCGCAAGTTGAGGCCTATCCTCCTGAGAACCCCCAGTTAGAGTTCTGGTCTTTCTGTCTTCTGGGGCCCAGAGGGAGCCCCTGCTCCCCCAGCCTCTATGCCCACCCCAAAATGAGTCTTCTCAGGGCCGAGGGCCTCCAAGCTGTGCTTTCCAGGCCCTGACTCAAGCTGGCCATCCACTCCTCAAGGGTCCCTGAGCTGTCTGGATGCCTCTCTGGCTATGAACACACAATCTCAGGTGTGGGCTGAATAATGAGAATAATGCAGATCTGGGGTAGCACTATCTCCTTCCCAATTCTGGATATTATATTTCTATTAATGCAGCCTGAGAAAATGTCTGACTTGACTGTGTCTTCAGCTACTCGGGGCACCAAGTTTGCCAATAGCCGAAGCCTACTGGGCAGGACTCTCCCTAGCTTTGTGCTCTGGGACAGAAGATCTGGGGGCCCAGGGCTTCTTAGATCTGGAAAAGTCCACTCTGGTTCTGGGTCCTTCCTGTGCCCTCAGCGGCCCCGTTGCTGTTTAAGGGGTTCACTCAGCAGCTGCTCAGTAGCAACCTCCGGCTTCTCTCATCTGCCAGGTGTTCACCCGGACAACCCGAGAGTGCTCCCTTCAGATGGGAAAGCTGAGACCCCAGAGAGGTTAGGGCACTCTCTCAGGATCACACAGCATGCTGAGCCTGAGGTGGGAGCAGCATTTTTGACTGATATTTCCCAGAACGTCTCTGCCCAGATTCTGAGGCAGCTCCTCAGGAGGAGGGAAAATGAATTTTTCATGGCTAACCAGGAGGAGGTCGGGGAGTGGGGAGCAAGGCTGGCAGAGCCCTGCACGGCTCAGGGAGTGAGAGGCCTCCGCGCTAAGCCAGAGGTGCTCTGAAATATTAATGTCTCTTTCTCTCCTCGGGAGAGAACGTTCCCTGGAGGATGGCATTTCTAATTAACTTTAATGTCAGGTCAGGGTCCACCCCATCAGCTGCTATTCTCACTTAGTAAGAAGACTTAACAAATTAACGCTAGAAGATGGTTCTCTGGGAACTTTCTCCGAGGCCTGAGAGGCCAGGGGAGGCACAGGGGCTCCTGTCTTCTGCCGAACACGAGGAGAAGCTCCTGGCTGAGCCGGCATCTCCTCTATCAGACACGGCCTCTGGGGCTTTTGGACATGCGGGGAAACCGAGGCAGCGAATGGGATCCCAGTTCTGCCATTAATAACCCATCTGCCCTTTCTCCTCACTGGGCCTCAGCTTCCTCTCTGTCAAAGGGGCACAGGGACGCCAAAATTCAAGACTGCAAATTACCCCATCCCGATCCTTCCAAAGCTGAGGACAACGATCGCGAAGGTGGGCCCTCAGGGATGCAGCCCAAAGCCACTAGCCCAGGTGCAAGATGTCTTTGCCAGCTCCTAATCCACATGAATAGTACATGCAAACTTTGCACCCTATTCCAAATATTTCTGTCTAACATATACATTTGTCTTAAAGTAAAATTGATGTGCCCAGAAAATGTCACATGGCTTCTTGTCATTCAACGAATTCCAGTTTGAAACAAAGAAATTAAGATTGATTAAACATTGAGCATGTGCAAACACTGCACGTACTTTATATCGTCCCCTCATTTCAACTGCACAGCAAGCCTCTGAGGTTGGTGCTGTCATCATCTCTTCTTTACTTTTGAAACAGAGTCTCGCTCTGTCGGCCCAGGTAGAGTGCCGTGGCGTCATTATATCTCACAGCAACCTCAAACTCCTGGGCTCAAGCGATCCTCCTGCCTCAGCCTCCCAAGTAGCTGGGACTACAGGCATGCGCCACCACTGCTGGATCATTTTTATTTTTTGGTAGAGCCAAGGTCTCACTCTTGCTCAGGCTGGTCTCAAGCTCCAGGCCTCGAGCCATCCTCCCGCCTCGGCCTCCCAGAGTGCTAGGATTACAGGTGTGAGCCACCACACCCAGCCCCACTTCTTTACTATTAAGGAAACTGAGGCTCAGAGAGGTTGAGCAAGTTGTCCAAGGTCATCCAGCAAACGGGCTCCAGTAGGAAAGGGCAGAGCCAGGTCCCTGTCTGCTCTGAGGCCAGGAGTATGAGGTCAGCCAGGTCCCTGTCTGCTCTGAGGCCAGGAGAATGAGGTCACGTCCAGGCTCCTCAGATTCCCAGAGTCCAGTTCTTACCACCGGGCAAGTGAGCCTTGCACATGGGGTCTCAGAAGCACCACTTCTGGGCCCAACACAGACCTATGGCATCAGCATCTGCAGAGGCAGGGCCAGGACTGTGGCTGGAAGATCAGGCTTGTGGGACTGGCAATGCCGACCTGCCCCAAACGGGGGATTCTTCTTGGAGATAATATATTAACATTTTAACATATTTATTTATTTGTTTAATTTAGAGATGGGGTCTCACTATGTTGCCCAGGCTGGAGTGCAGCGGCTGATCACCGTCAGGATCTGATAGCACTCCTGCCCTAGGTGATCCTCCTGCCTCAGCCTCCCAAATGGCTCAAGATAATGTGTTTTTTTTTTGTTTTTTTTGTTTTTTTTTTTTTGAGACAGAGTCTCACTTTGTTGTCCAGGCTAGAGTGAGTGCCGTGGCGTCAGCCTAGCTCACAGCAACCTCAAACTCCTGGGCTCGAGTGATCCTTCTGCCTCAGCCTCCCGAGTAGCTGGGACTACAGGCATGCGCCACCATGCCCGGCTCATTTTTTATATATATATATATCAGTTGGCCAATTAATTTCTTTCTGTTTTTATAGTAGAGACGGGGTCTCGCTCTTGCTCAGGCTGGTTTTGAACTCCTGACCTTGAGCAATCCGCCCGCCTCGGCCTCCCAAGAGCTAGGATTACAGGCGTGAGCCACAGCGCCCGGCCTCAAGATAATGTGTTTTTGAAGGTTGTCCCTGGTGCCATCACAGGAGGCGGGTTTGCTCTAGTGCCAGGCTGTGGCGATAGAGTGCCCACCGCCCCGCAAGTTGGGAATGACCAGAAAGAGACACACATAGGGTGGGGCCCATCTTACAGGCATCCTGCAGAGTCAGGAGGCAGTCGTGAGCCTGCCATAGAGCCTGAATCGCAATTATACACAAATGTTTATTACATAATAAAATGCTCTTTTCCCCATTTTTATATTCTAAGGCAAAATATCTAAACTCCTAAAAAAAAAAAATAAGTGTCTAAACTGCTATGGCTGAGTTCCCTCCAGGTCGACAGCCTTTCCCTGTGTTGTAGGGACTCTGCAGGCGTGACATGCTCCGGAGAGTGCAAACCCTGCGCTCCCTGTGCTGGGGAGAAGCAGGGCTGGTTGCCCATGCATCCAGGATGTGGTGTCCCCCCCAGCAGAACTCAGCACTCCCTGCTCCTTCCTCCAAGCTCCAGGTGCACTCGCCACACGCCAAGACCTCAGCGTGGCGGTCGCCAGCCAGGCCCCGGAGCCTGGGTTCAAACCCTACCCCTACCATCTCGAGCTATGGGACCTTGGGCCCATGAAGCCAACCTCTCCGACCTCTGTTTGCTCAGCCGTGCAGTGGGGTTCATCACAGCACCCCTCAGTTAGCCCAGGTCGGTCCTGGGACGGCACACAGCAAGCATCGCGCAAGCGCAGCCTTCGTCACTGTTCCCGTGATGCGCTTTGTTAGGGCCCAATCACAGCCACCTGTGGCTCTGCCCCTCCTCCGCCCGCGAGCTTGCCAGGCCACGCTAGACGCCAGCTACAGCGGCCGCGGCACCTCCAGTGTGTCGCGGGCAGCATTCCCCACGCTCCAGCCAACGAACTTCCGGAGTTTTCACTGTCCCTTCCTTTACTATTGTCACTTCATGCTTTTCAAATCAATTCGCTTTTTTTAAAAAAAACTCAAAAACACTCATTTCAAAAGGAAAATCGATATCACTACTATACATTTACAACTCGAGTATGTTACACTTTTCTGTAATACACACTAAAGTCAATCTGTCACCTCTAGAATGAGAGAGCCTATGCACCAGCCGTGGTTCCAGCAGCCCACGGGGCGAGCCGTGGCCACGGCGTGCCCAGTGTACGAGGAGCCCAAGCGAAGCTCTTTGCAGAAGAGCAGGCTCGAGATGGGCATGGGGCCCTCTGGGCCGGGACTGTCAGTGAAGGGTCTGCCCAGCCGGTACCAGGAAGTTGGGGGGCCTAGACCCCGAAGGCGAGGCCTCTCCCTACCTTTGGTGTCTTCGTCCTCAATGGTGGTGTTGGTGCTCTCGGAAGATTCCTGCCAAAGAGAACACAGGGCGTGGTGAGGCCTGCCTGGCGGCAGGATGAGGCAGGGCCAGGCGCGGCTGTCCCGGCTGCCCGATGGCGCGGCCGGCTCTCGGGCGGCCTCCCAGGCTCCGCCATCCGGACGCTGCACTGCAAACCCTGCCAGCCTCTCCAGCCTAAGGAGGGGGAGGGCCCAGCTAAGCAGGCGGCCGGGGGCCGGGGCAAGGATGAAGGGATGGCTGGCTGCAAGGAGAACCCTGGCGTTTCTGGAAGGGCTGAGACGGGGTTCCCGGGTCCTTTCTGCTCAAGGGGGCAAAGAGGGGGTGTGGAGGAGCAGAGAGACACCATGGCGGCCGCAGAACGGGGAAGGAACCCACACTGGCGGGAGAGGAAGAGAGAGAGAGGGAGGCCCAGTGTGAGAGAGGGTGGGCTTTCCAGAGGGGAGGAAAAACCACACAACTGAGTGAGACAGCAATGGAACCAGAAGAAGAGGGATATAGGCCACCGTGCCACCACTGGAGCCCCTAGACAGAGGCGGGGCTGCTGGCTCCTCTGCCACCGGTGGGCCCGGGAGGCCTCACCCAAGCCAGGAGGGGCCTCCATGGCGCCTGCTACTTTGGCCAAACCAAGCCCCACTCTTGCCACGACGGGCACAAACCAAGCCTGAGATGAGTTCCAGAGCAGAGGGGTGGGGAGAAGCGAGAAGCCAAGGGCTGGACGTGGGAGGGGGTTCAAATCCACCTTTGTACCCACGGGAGGCCTTAGGTCTGCTGTCAGCCTGCTAGTCTGTGGAGTGGGAGGTGTCAACAAAAACACGCAAACAACACACACACACACAACACACAAATTGTCACACGAGGCACACGTACCAAGCACGCCCTGAGCACCCTCTCCCCGCCCCAGGTTCCCAGAGCAGCCTGCAGGAGGGAGGCAGGAGCAGGGGTTCGAGGCCCAGCATTTACCGGCGTATAGGAGACGGCAGACACTCACCATTAACTGAACGCTGGAACTGGACTTTCTTTTCTGGAAAAACAAGGAGAAGAGATGGGACAGGAAAAGACACAGCGTGAAAACGGCAGGGAGCAGAGGAACGACAGGGGATGTGTGGAAGGAGGATGGGCCTCGGGGTCATCCTCGGTGGTCCTTTGTCAGCTCGGCTTCAGGACAAGGAGCCAGTGCCCCCAGCAACCGCTGACCTGGCGGGGCCAGTCCTCTCAGCCTGAAGGTCTGGGTCCTCATGCACATCTGCCGGGGTCTACCCATCGACCAAGCTCAAGGTCAAGCCTCCCTTGGACCAGGGCTGCCCACTATGCCTAGCTCTGATGGGGGAGGCCAGTCCTGGCTCTTGGATGCCAGCTGCCTACGGCCTCCAGAATCCAGTGCTCTTGAAAGACAAAAGGGGGCTCATGTCTGGAGAGGAGGCCTCACGTCTCCTCCTAGCCTCCCTGTCCATCTCTAAGAGGGCCCCATTCCCAGTAGACTGTCCTAGTCACTAGGGAAATTTGTCAAAAATATGCAGAACCAGCAGTGGCTCACACCTGTAACCCTAGCACTCTGGGAGGCCGAGGCAGGAGGATCGCTGGAGCTCAGGAGTTCAAGACCAGCCTGAGCAAGAGCGAGACCCCGTCTTCACTAAAAATAGTAAAATTATCTGAGCATGGTGGCAAGTGCCTACAGCTACTTGGGAGGCTGAGGCAGGAGAATGACTTGAGCCCAAGAGTTTGAGATTGCAGTGAACTACAATAGCGCCATTGTACTCTAGCCAGGGTGACAGAGCAAGACTCTGTCTCCCCCCGCCCCCCAAAAATGCAGAACCAGGTCCCCTCTGAGGAGTTTGATAACCAGGTGTGGGGTAGGCCTGAGCATCCTGGCATCTCCATTTCCAACAATAGCCTCAGGTGATTCCCAGGCAGGGCCAAGTGTGGGAGCCAATCCTCTTAGTGGCCTTTGAAAGCCTGTTTGCATTCCGACTCCTGTAACTAGCCTATTCAGCTCCTTTATCCTGATGGGAAACTGAGGCACAGCCAGAAATGAAACTTGAGTCTTTCGGCCCTGCCATTCAGCCTGGCTACCATGTTGGGAATGTGCAGCATCCCCTGCATCGGCCACGGAACCAAGGCAAGGAGGGTGGGGACGAATGGCAGATTTCCTTCTCTTTCCCTCACTCTCTGAGCCAGGAGTCTTAAAGACTCACATTCACAGATCGCAAGTCGAGACTGACACTTGCACTGCACAGAGGGGAAACTGAGGCCCAGAGAGGGGCAGTGGCCTGTCCAAGGCCTCTCAGCAAGCCACCAGCAGAGCTGCAGCTAGAACCCAGGCCTGTGTGCAGCACTCCTTCCTCTTCCCCTCTCCAGGGCTCCAGGCGCCCACGGCCTGAGCCCTCTTCAAAGGCTCAGCCTGTCCTGGGCGCCCTCACATCTGAGAGGCCAGAGGCCTCTCTCCCTGCTGCACCGTAGGGGGAGCAAAGCAGCGGCTGGCTAGGGTAGGCCTTCGCCATGGGGAGACACTGGGTATTCTTGAGAGTCTCAGGTCTACGGCCTCCAGAATCCAGTGCTCTTGAAAGACAAAAGGGTGCTCAGGTCTGGAGAGGAGGCCCCACGTCTCCTCCTGGCCTCCCTGTCCATCTCTAAGAGAACCCCATTCCCAGTAGGCTGTCCTAGTCGCTAGGGAAATTTGTCAAAAATACACAGAACCAGCAGCGGCTCACGCCTGTAACCCTAGCACTCTGGGAGCACTCTGACTAGCACTCGGACTCCCAGATCCAGTGAGCCTCTGCATACCAGGACCTAAAGCCCTGCGTCCTCCATCCAGGGCCTCCGCAGACGTGGCGGGGTGGCTCACTGCGCACGCCAATGCCCGTGTGCTCTCAGGAGCGCACACGCCAGCGTCTTCCCCCGCTGGGCTGGACGGTGTGACTCCCGCAGCCAGCAGCCAGCCTCTCCTCTCCTCCTCTCCTCCCCTCCCTCTCCTCCTAGCGCTGGCCTCGCCCGCCGGCTGCAGCCAGACCAGGCACATAAGTGTGGGGAAGCAGACAGGCCCACGTAGCTCCGCTGTCAGCAGAAACCTGAGGAGCCGCGCAGGGGCCAGGAGGGTCCAGGCGGGACACGAGGAGGGAACACAGAGCAGAGACTGCATCAGATTCGGACGCACAGTGACAGGATGGGACATGGGGGAGAGAGGTCACGACGGCACGGATGGGACACCAACAGGGGCAGTGAGTGGGGCTGAGGGGTGGGAGCTGCCAGCTCCTCCTCACGCAAGTCAGGGCCTAGGGCTGGCCGGACAGGGGACCTTGCTTCTTGGTGGCAGAAAGGATCGATTTCCCTGAGTCACGCAAGATGACAATACCGAGAATCCCGCACTGACCTGCACGGCAGAGTTTGATTTAAAAGGGACTTTCGCCCAAAGTAGAGTCGCCTCTCCCAGAACCACGTGCAGAAGCGTGGTGTGAGGTTAGCAAGGATGATAGAAACTGAGCATGGTCAAAATTGGCCTTGAAAAGCCCTTGAAAGCCCCCAAAGCACACCACATGTCACGTCTCTGTGACGACTCCGACCGAGCCAGCATTCCCGGCAGCGCTGGAGACAGCCAGGCCCCTCCGGGTAGGCCCAGGTGAGCGGCAGTTTGTCCCCGGGGACCGAGGTGCGGGAAGAACGTGCGTTTCCCGCTTTGGCTGACGCGGCGACAGTCAAGGGAGCATCAGGCGTGGCTGCTCTCACCAGCCCCGCACACAACCGCTGTGCTCCCTGCACAGATGGCCGCCCGCCGCCTGGGTCCCCCGGGAGGGAACTGCAGGGCCCACTCGAACCCACGGCTTCATGACCCGAGGTCCAGCCTCACTGGCACCGAAAACACAACTGGACCCCGGCCCTGCTGCTCTCCCCACTCCCGTGGGCAGCGCCCTGAGGCAGGCTGGGCTCCCTGGACCCCGGGCCAGGATGGACTTCCTCCCTCCTCCAACCTAAGCGAGGGAAGGAGGCTGAGTATGGTCAAAATCAGCCTTTGAGTTTCCCTTCACCCAGGCCACCCTGAGAAGTCCCCAGGTCTGTCCTGTACAGCAGGAGGCAGTGGTGCTGCGTGCAGCTGTGCCCACTGGGAAGCCTGCCATGGACAGCAGAGCCCCACCAAGCTACGAGCTGTCCCTGCCTCCGACAGCCTCTGCCTCCTGGGAAGCCTGCCATGGACAGCAGAGCCCCACCAAGCTACGAGCTGTCCCTGCCTCCGACAGCCTCTGCCTCCTGGCCCTGCCCGACAGGAGCCTGACCTGAGTTTCTTCCCAAGACCCACCCCGAGGGAGGCCCCTCCTGTCCTGACACCCAGCGGCTTTGCATCAATCTTGGCCAGGGCCACGCCGGAAAGCCAAGCACCAGGGCAGCCCTTCTCTCTGTCCCCTCCTCTTCCACCAACCTGGGCCACAGCCCACCAGTGCCTGTGGCCTTTGCCCCCACATCCCCCCAATCAGGGCCGTGGCGTCCACTTCCCCCCGGCTCAGCATCTCCACTTGGGGGACAGAGAAGGCCCCAGCTGCTCCAAGCCTGGCAGCCCCCACGTGGCGCAAACCTCCGTTACCCTTTCACACTGTGGGGGTCGGTGCAGGGCTAACCCCCAGCAGCAGGCGAGCCGGAACTCAGCGCCAGACTGCGTTACAGG
Organism: Microcebus murinus; assembly: GCF_040939455.1. Lineage (NCBI taxonomy): Eukaryota > Metazoa > Chordata > Mammalia > Primates > Cheirogaleidae > Microcebus > Microcebus murinus. Next base: position 16,495,487 of record NC_134124.1, read on the forward strand.
ATTTGGGGTGGGCCTCTTAACTTTATAAATTGGCTTGGCTTTAGATCTGTGGTTTTCAGATATCTTGTGGAGTGAACTTTGTTTTTAAGAGAAATTGTACCCAAAAGTCTGATAACATAAAAGTCTGATAAAACAGATAAAAGATAACACCAACTAGCAACTTGTGAGCATGTGTCACATGCCAGCACCAGGCCAAGCTATCGATGCAATTATGTTAGTTGCTCCTCACAAATAGCCCTAGGAGGTGGGACCTCCCTTGACCTCATTGCACGAATGAGGAAACACAAGCTCAGGGAGTCTCAATAACCAGCCACGGTCTAGCCGCTGGGAGCCCACCCAGGCTCTCTTAACCGCCCTATCATGTGGAGCTAAAAGGTTGAAGTAGACGTGAGAAGCCCAGAACCCCACCTGGGGTTCCCAAGTGCCTCCCCAGAAGCTTTGGGTTCCAAAGAGTTCAGTTTGCAAACCACTGACTTTGACTAATAACCAAACAATTATGTATTCCTCAAACACCCAAGATGAGAAGGGAGAGCTTTTTTGTTTGTTTATAAGCTGAAATCATAGAAATGATCAAGTCCACAGCCTACCCCTTGTACCTAGGGAGACACACAAGCTGGGACCAGGCTGAGGGCAGAAGGGAGGCCCAGCCTCTACCCAGCCCAGACCCCTCCCATGCAACCCCTTGACAGACCAAAGCCAGTGGCCTAAGACCACACGCGCCGCTATGAACCAAGCCACGAAGCCGCCCTCACGTATTCACGCAGCATCCCACATCTTCCGACGTCCTGGGCACAGCCCAGCCTGGGGACCCTGGCCAGGCCGGGCTCTGAGCCCAGGAAAGGCAGGGTCTCAAGAGACAAGAAGATGGAGAGGCAGGGGAGGAGGGAGCTGCAGAGAGCAGGGGCCAGACCCCAGAGAGCAGAGGGAGAAGAGAGAAGAGACGGGAAGGAGGGGCCGCCGGGCGTGGAGGGAGGTAGCTCGGGCAGGTATAGGGTGGGACGGGGGCAGGTGCATGGGGGAGGAGGGGATTCTTGGTGGGGAAGAATCTGGGTCCCAAAGCCTAGAGGAATGGCTGTATGTCCTCCACGGGCTTTCTGGGTTGGACTAAGGTGCACTGGGGGGCAGGGGCCCGTTCCAGCCCACCCATCCTCAGGAAGGAGGAGGTCACCAGTCATGGCCACGTCTGCCTCCTCCTCACACCCTCTTGCTCACCAGTCCTCCAGCCCTGGAGAACCACGGAGATCTCCTTCTGACCTGCCCCTTCCCTTGTGCCGGCCCCCTCCAGGGTGCCTGCCTCTCCCCCACGGCCCCCACCAATCCTGGCGAGCAGGTGGGCACCAAAGCCCAGGTCTGCGGGTCTGGGAACGGCCTGGCCACAGATGTGACCCGCATCTGCCCAGGACACCGTCGGCAAGGTCTGGGTCTCAAGCCAGTCCGCGTCGGCGGCAAGGCTGCCAGGGACAGGCTGCCGGCTGCCGGGGCTTACCTTCACACCATCGTTCTTCTTGTTTCCTCCACTCTTCCCCCCTGCGGAGGAGAAAAAGTAGAGGGTTAGCAATACCAGGCAGGGCACCAGGGCCCACAGGGCGAGAAAGAGCAGCATCCACGAGCAGCCAGAGGGCAGCCTGCAGGCTCAGCAATCCTGGGGGAGGCCACCGCCGCCTCCCTCCTTGGTGGCCCAGGGACTGCCAGCGGCCCCCTGGGTGGGCCCAGTGCCCCTGTTCTCAGCAATCTCGAGCGTCCCCCTCTGGCTTCATGGGTTGAGGGAGTTATCCAGCGTGTCCCAGGGCTGTGGAGCTGCTATTTCAGCCCGGGGATTCCCTCTGGATCCCAGTCACCCCCGTGCCGGTGGTGGCCAACCCGGAGGCCCGGCTGCCTGGCCTGGGGCTGGACGCTCCCTCCCCGCCCTGGCCCTCTCTAATTTTAGCCCCATGCTGCTGTGGAGGTCATGTGTCAGCCCCGCCTACTCACTCCAGACAGCTGCAGGCCGGGTTTTGCCGGTGACAAGAAGCAGATGGCCCCCGCCGTGGCCCACCCTGCCAGAGCCCCATCCCCTGCCTTTCTCCTCCGCCAGCACAGGCCTCCCCAACCTCAGACTCCGGAGCCCCACACTGGCGCTGGCTGTGACCCTGGTGGCAGGGAGAGCAACAGCTCTCAGGGAGGCCTCCCCCGCTGTCGTTTCCCTTTCCCTCCCTCCCCACCTCCTGGCCAGAGCCCTGCAAGTGGGCACCGGCCAGGAAATGGCCTGGATGCCCCGGCCTGCCCAGCCTGGCGTCCGGCTGCTTCCGACCTTAAGCAATCGCCTTACACAAGCCGGGGCGTCTATAAAGGGCTTAGCACAGCCCTTGACCTGAATGCACTAGGTGCTCAGTAAGTGGCAGCCAGGATGAGACCTTCTCCTGGAGCTGGGAGGGGGCGTCCCGGGGCCCCTGGTGGGTGGGGCTCTTGGCCGGCCGGCTTCACAGCCACCCCACATTTCCACCTACAGCTCCCTCAAGGCTCTCGGCTAAAGCTCCCCACTCACAAACCGAGGCAGGGGGCACTTCCGGATGCCACAGCTGAGAGGAGTGGCTGTCCGTCCTCCACCACTCTGGGCTGGACTAGGGTGGGCAGCGGGGCAGCGGGAGCGCTGGCCCTCGGTCCCCGAGGAGGGTGGGCCCTCTCAGCTCCAGCCCCTACTGCAGGCCTCTGTGAAGCCACAGAGCCTGGTTTTCAAGAGATGACAGGAATCGGAGTTTTTCTATGAAATCTCCTGATTTTTAAGTGCTGGAAATCCATTCCAAAAACTCTTTTAAACTTTTCAAACACAAAGCACGCTGACGGATTAGGGCCAACCCTGGGCCGCCATATTGTGGGCTCCGGACTGGCATTCTCTAGGGTGCTTCAGTTGTTAAAAAAAGACTCTGACTGACTGGGCAGCTCATCTTTCAGTTTAAGGAATGGCAGGATCCTCCTCTGGGGAGAGGGTGGGAGGGCAGTTTACCGCAGTGGGGAAAGCCCAAGTCCAAGGTTCTAGCCTGTGCCCATCTCTGGGTCTCGGTCGTCCCAGCTAACTACGTGGGCCGGGGGACCTTCTCAGAGCGGGCCCTGTGGTGTGGTGCTGGCCACACGTCACAGCAGCTTCCTCGGCTGGCCCCAGCCCCAGCCAGAGGGCCCCTGGGGTGAGCTCTGCTCTGTCTGCTATCTATATCTGCCCCGCTGCCGCCAGCAGCCCGGCTCCCCAGAGAGAAGCCTCTGGCGGACAGTGGCCCCTCCAACGTGCCAAGAGGAGCTTCTTGCTAAGCCCTGACAATAATCCCTTCCCTTCCCCTCTGTGAGGCCACATGCCTCGGGTAATTGGGTGCTCCCCGCCTTAACCAGCCTGGCTCTGGCCAAGGGCCTGGGAGGCTCCTGCCCTGGCCTCCCTGGGAACCCAGCCTGGTGGGAAGCACTTGCTCCAGGCTTGGTCAAGTCTGTGCTGATGCAGGCTCTGCCTCTCCCCAGCTGTGCGACCGGCGGGAGTCAGAGCTCACCTCCCTGAGCTCCTGTTTCCTCATCTAGAAAATAGAGATGGCAATGTCTTCCTGCTGTCTTGTCATGAAGGCCACCTGAGCAGAAGCTCAGGACTGTAAGAATAGTGTCACTCACTCAGCCTGGCTCCATCCTGCTGAGGCCTGAACCCCCAGCATTCTGGAAGCTTATCCCTCTCTGGCTGGCCCAGGCTGAGGACCCCAGCACTGCTGCAAGGTAGGGGAGCCAGATTAAATCTCTAAGCAGTCCTGGTGGGCCCTAGGCTTGCTGACCTTTGACCTCTTTCCACTTCTGGGTACAGGTTTGTGGCTGGTGAGCTAGCCCCCCAGTCATGGAGTCCTCTGCAGCCACCAGGGCCCCTAGCCTGGGGGCACCCAAACATCCAACAGGACAGTGCCCCAGCAGACAGGTGCAGGGTGTACTGGGGACTCTGAGGTCCCACCACCTACCAGAGAAGTTCCTGGTGGCCAGCATTGTGGTGAGAATGGCTCCCTGCAAGAGACAAGAGGAGGGTGGCGGGAGGGGAGACCAGAGGGGAGGAAGCGCAGGAGGGACAGAGAGGGTTTGGGGAAGGAGAGGCAGGGGCTGCCTTCAGAGACGAGCCAAAGCCTCTGCCCCACCCTCCACTCGACCCCACCCCCAGCCCAGAGTCCATCCCCCACCTCCCTGGAGAAGTCAGGGTGAGCTAGGCCTTAGCTGGCACAGCTCCGGGGACAAGGCCATCCTAGGAGCAGATATTAATAGGTCCTGAGACCTGGCCCAAGCTATGGGCTTGGGGACACCTAACGGCGGGGGCTTCTAAAGGCCATGGACGCTTTCTGCCTGGGCAGGGACCCCAGACCTTGCGTCCCTCAGCCCCTCCACCTCTCGGCCCTCTGCCTGGGCTGTGAGCACCTTGGTTTAGGACTAGCTCGTGCCTCCGTGGCCTACGGGCTCAAATCCCTGGAGGATTCTCAGTGTGGAAAATCTTTTGCTGTCAACAGGTGAGCTGGGGGACAACGGCCTTCCGGTTCTGATGCCATCTGATTCAGACTTGACCTGGACGCCCTGCATCTAACAGTTTACGATGTTAAGGATCCCTGATTCCAACATGCTGAGACTTCCTCTGGGACATGGTTCCCACTGCAGATAGGGGTGGCACTCGGTTCTCCTGGCACCATGCAGACCGCCACTCCCTTAACCCGTGTCCCCATCCTGAGCCTCAATTCCAGGCCTGGGGACAGCGGGTGAGGAGGTTCTGAAGGAGCTGGGGCCTCCACATCTGCCCCTCATTGTCCCCAGCGTGCTGATGGCTCCTCTGTCCCGACCAGCTGGGACCCCTTGGTGTCTGGCAAGGGGTAGGCCAGGAGTTGCCACAGCCCTGAGAGCACACAGGACCTGCAAGAGGCCACAGCTCTGGGCCCACCTGGCCTCACTGTGGCTTCCTCTGGTCCATGACCACCGTCTGAGTGTCTCAGCCATTCCTCCCCAGCGCTTGGCAGTGGAGGCCTCTCCTCCGTGGTCTCCTGTGCAGCCACGTCTCACCCACAAATGCTCCCCCTGGCCACTCCGAGCCACCTGTGGTCCCCCAGGGGGTCATGCTCGCACTTCCAGACTTGTGCACAGGCGGCCCACTCTGTCTGCAACACCTTCCTGCTCTGACTCTACTGGCTAATGCATGCTTGTCCTTCAGGGCGCAGCTTAAGTGCCACTGGCTGCAGGAAGGCGTCCCTGATCCTCCCAGACCTGGGGTGCCAGTGCTGTGCGGTGCACTGCCGCCGCCCTGGGGCCTGCCCAGGCATGGCACTCGCCACGTCCCGGGCACTTGTCTGTCCTCTCTGCTAGACCAAGAGCTCAGTCAGGGTGGGGCTGGAGTCCCATTCACTGCTCACTCCCCAAGCCCAGCCCGCCTCGCAGCATGCAGTAGGCATTCAATAAACGCTTGTTGAATCCATGAAGGAAAGAACTCATGAGCGAGTCTCTTGGCCTCTGTGGAGACCCAGGCCAACCACTCGCACGTCTGGGGGTGCGGAGGGTGGTGACCTGTTACCTTCAGTTTTCTCCTGGCGTTGAACTTCTTCAGGCAGTCCACGGTCTCCTGTCTGTGCATGCAGGAGGCCACGGTGGAGCGGTGCTGGAGGAAGCGGGGAGGGCTGTGAGTGCAAGGCAGGCCTCCCCAAGGGTGCCCCCCGCAGGAGGAGGCTTTGTACTAGGGGGTGCTGCAGGCTGCTTAGCAACCTGGCACCAGGCATTCGATGCCAGTTGCAGCCCCAGTCATGGTGCCAACCTGGGACACCCCTCATTTCCATATTACCCCAAGAAAAACAGCAGGCTCAGAGTCTCTTGGATTGAGCCCACTCAGCCCCGTGCTGGTCCTCGGGGACCGGGGCAGGGCCAGGACTCCGTGAGGGCCTGGACCCTGAGGTCTGGAGGGCCCGGGAGCGGCCCTGGCGGGGAAGGCTCACCGAGATCCAGGGGTGCTTAAGGGCCTCGGCGGCTGTGATGCGTTTGGACGGGTTGATGGTCAGCATCTTGTTGATCAGATCCTTGGCTTCCGGGGTGACGGTGTCCCATTCTGGCGATGGGAACTGGAAGGGGCAGAGGGGCCAGGTTTGCCCAGCCTGCCCCAGGCCACCCCTGCGATCCCCCAGCCCCTGACTGGCAGGGGAGCAGGCAGGGGTCCTGCTGCCCATCCATGTGGGCATCTTCAACCAGGAGGAGTTGTGGATCCTCAAAGAAGGGACCCTTCTGTGCCAGGGGAGGGGCAGGGTCCCCTGACCCTGGATGAATCAGAGCATGGCCAGAGGGAGAGGAGGCCTCCCTGTCATTCTGAGGCTGTGCCTTATCTGAGGAGCAGCAGTCCAGAGGTTATAGCCCAGACTGCAGAATTGGAAGGCCTGGGTTCAAGTTTTGGTGCTGCCTCCCAGGCTGTGTGACCTGGGCCAGTCACATGACCCCTTGAGCCATCCCGAGAGATGTTGTGAGAGTTAAATATAATATAAAGCAGGTGGCACATAGCTTAACAGACATCAGCCTTGCAGAAGAGCAGTGTAGCTTGGTAGTTAGAAGCACGGATGCTAGAGCCAGACTACCTGGGTTCGAATCTCAGCTCTACCATTTCCTAACTATGTGATCTGGGCAGTTACTTCACCTCTTGTGCCTCAGTTTCCCTATCTGTAAAATGGGGGTAACAGTACCTATGTCATAGATTGATGTCAGGATGAAATGTAATAAGATACGTAAAACATTTGGAAGACTGCTACGGAAGTGTTAGCTATTACTATTATTTATATATATGAAAGAGGGAAAGACATAAAACCTGGCTGGGGGCCTGCCCCTCCCCTACTCCTCACCCCACTTTAGGCACAGTGTGGACGCTGCCTGGCCCTAGTCAGTCTTCACACTCGCGTGGGGGTCACCCCTGCCCAGTACTAGAGTGGCAGGGGACCTGGGTGTGCGGGGAAGACGGGAGGGAGGCCATCTCAGACCCCCGACCTCACTGGACACTGGCTTTCCCTGGAAGGGCGCCAGAGGATGCGGGGGCCGGAGGGAGGAGCGACACTCACATCATAGGCACCGGCTTTGATCTGCTGGTACAGGCGGTGCTGGTCCTCATCCCAGAACGGGGGGTACCCAACCAGCAGGATATACAGGATGACCCCTGGAGAGAGAACAGAGAGCCTTCAACCCCCCGTGGGGAGGAGAGAGGGAGCAGGGATGGGAAAGGGGCCCCAGGGGCAGGGGCGGCCAGGGGCGCAGAAGGGCCTTTGCATGGACTCACCGCAGGCCCACAGGTCCACGGGCTTCCCGTACGGGTCCTTCCGCAGCACTTCCGGGGAGAGGTACCCAGGTGTCCCTGCAAAGCCTGTTCCCGACACACAGACGGGCAGACACACACACAGAGGTCGGCATGTGAGTACCCCGGAGCAGGAGTCTGCTGGGAGGGGGGTTGCGGGTTGCCCTAGAACAGCCCCTGCCCCAGACGCGCGCAGGCCTGCATCCTGAAACCCGGACACGCCAGCAGAGCCTCTACACGGGGTGGGCAAGCACACGGCACATCTGTGGCCACTCCCCACTCCACAGCCCGGGGCAGACAGCAGTCTCAGAGCACAGAGCTTCTTCCCATCGGGTCCCAACCCCCGATTTCAAAGCGTAACCCTGCCAGCAGCCACTACTTGTCGTTAGCTGGTGGCCGTCAGGGTGAAACGTGCTCGCCCTGTCAGCTCCAGGCCGGGAGCTAGACCCCTGCCCACTTTCCAGCCCCCGCGGGAGCGGGTCGTGGGAGTCAGGAGGCCTGTCCTACTCTTGCTCTGCCCCTAAATCCCTTGCGTAGGTCTCTTTACCTTCTAGGCCTCTGTTTCCCCATCTGTCAAAGAGGGATCAGGGATTCCCATCTTAAACACCTCCTGGGGTTGCTGAGAGAATCAGCTGGAGTAATGGGCCTCCAGAGCATTCTAACAGTAACACAGGACCAGTTAGCAGTCGCTGAGTGTGTCCGGTAAGCACCGGGCTGAGCGCTTTGCGCGCCTGGGCTCGTGTAATCCACACACTGCTCTTGAGGAAGGTACCATTATTATCCTCATTTTACAGATGAGGAAATGAAGGCTCAGAGAAGGGAAATGACACACCCTAAGTCACACACCTTGTAAGTAGCAGAGTCAGGATGTGAACACAGAGCTCTGGTTCTTAACAACTGATCAATATTGACCATTAAAAAGTAGCCCCAGGCCGGGCGAGGTGGCTCACACCTGTAATCCTGGCACTCTGGGAGACCGAGGCAGGCAGATCATTTGAGCTCAGGAGTTCGAGACCAGCCTGAGCAAGATCGAGATACCGTCTCTACTAAAAATAGAAAAAATTAGCCAGGCATGGTGGTGCGTGCCTGTAGTCCCAGCTACTCAGGAGGCTGAGGCAGGAGGATTGCTTGAACCCAGGAGTTTGAGGTTGCTGTGAGCTAGGCTGATGCCACAGCACTCTAGCTCGGGAAACAGAGTGAGACTCTGTCTCAAAAAAAAAACAAAAAACGTAGCCCCAGAAATCTGAAAGGGACGTAGTTATGCCCAAATCCCAAAATGTGCTGGATCATCTGATCTGGCTTTTTAAAATCCCTTGACCGTTGCCCAATTTCTTAGCCTCTGTTTTCTTATCTATAAAATCAGAATAAAAATCTCTAGCACCCAGGCTGTTGGGGGACCCCCATGGAAGCCCCTATCGAACAGCAAAGGTGTGTGTTTGTATGAAGAAGCCGTGCTACCATTTTAATGATAACCCTGTCCTTGTGCCTGGCCCCGGGCAGAGGGGAGGGGTGCTGCCCACTCCTTGAGCCCTGGCCGGCCCCATGGTCACCCCCAGCCGCCGCAGCTTGGGCAGGGTTTTCCTAGAGGCAGATTTGCGAACGCCCCGCCAGCCCGTCCCACTCACCGAACCATGCCTGCTGCTCTCCTTCCACCTCGATGGCCAGGCCGAAGTCCGCCAGCTTCACTGCGGCACCCTTGAGCTTGGAGGCCAGCAGCAGATTCTCCGGCTTGCCAGGAGCAGAGAAGAGGGAGAACGGGGAGGAAAGGGCCAAGAGACAGACAGTCAGCAGGTGCAGAACCTCACCTCTGGGGGCCTGGGCTGGACACTCCAGAGGCCCCCGGCCCTACCCCTAGCCCCATCCACCGAATCCTGAGCTTCAGTCCCCAGAGAGGGGACTATTTTATGACAAGACCCCCATCCGCTACAACAGAAAGACCCTTCTTCCTCCACCAGTAACCCCTCACGCCCTCCCCTCAGGGTTTGGAGCTGGGGCTGAGGTGAGCGTGGGGGCCGGGGTCTTGGAGGTACAACCACCATCACAATAAGAAAGAAACAGCAATGTTTATTGTGCCCCTACTACGTGCCAGCCACTGGGCTAAGTGTTCTGCACACACTGTCTCGTGTATCATCTCAGCAACCCTTTGGGGTAGGTGAGATGCCCATTTCCCATAGCGGCCTTCTGACGCCCCTTGACATAGTCCCGCTTGTTCCTACCTCAGGGCCTTTGCACTTCCTGTTCCCTTGCCTGATTTGCTTTCTCCATGAACTCCACAGGGCTGGTCCTTTCTGTTTGTCCAGCTCTCTTATGTCATCCCTTCAAAGAGGCCCTCCTTGACTACTGTATAAAGGAGGAGGCCCCAGGTATCCTCTGTCTTGCTTCCTGTTGTTGCCTTCATAGGTCTCTTTGTAATTAGCAACGTTCCCCCCATCTGTCTATGTGCTTGCTCAGTTGATCTGTCAGCCCTGCGGAATGTGAGACCCTTAAGTGTCCTGTTCACCACTGTATCACCAGCAGCTCGGACTGGGGTGGGGGCGGGGCACATCGCAGGCATTCAGTAAGTATCCATCGCATGTATAACCATGATGGCCAGGCACGGAGGCTCATGCCTGTCATCCCAGCACTTTGAGCAAGAAGGTTGCTTGAGGCCAGGAGTTCAAGACCAGCCTGGGTAACACAGTGAGACCTCGTGTTTATTAAAAAAAAAATTTTTTTTTTAATAAATAAAGATGAGGAAACTGAGGCTTAGAGATGTTAAGTGACTTGACCAAGATCACACAGCTGGCAAGTGACAGAGCCAGCATAGAGGGGAAGTCTGACTCCACTCGATCTTAACCACCCGAGGCTGAAAGATGGTGGCGCTTACACCGAGGACCAGCAGCCACCCTGGGGACAGCCCTACGCCTAGCGTCTGGGGCATCAAGGTGCTGCCTTTCACTGGCTCAGGGCCCCCAAATTCCTCCACTTCCTGCTGGCCCTCTTCCACCCGAGGGGCTCAGGACAGAGGGACGCTAAGAGTGTGGGCTCTGCACTTAGGTACTCCTGGCTTCTAATCCCAGTGCTGCCACCTCTGTGTTGTGCAGTTTTGGCAAATTATTTCACTTTCTGGGCTTTAGTTTCCTCTCAGAAAGCTACCCACCTTATGGGGCGGTACATAGATTAATTAAGACAGTTGTTGTAAAGTACTTCACAGCGGCCTACGGCAAGCACCTGATCAACCCCGGGATTCATGCTTCCCACCTGGGGAGGGGCTCGGACTTTCTAGAGTCTTGGTTTCCAGTCCTCCTCTGACCCCCATCCCCAGGGAGACTTCCAGGGAGTCCCACCTGTCACCGTTCACTGTCCCAGGCTAGGATGCACCCAAACACGCATAGCTCCCTCTGCCTGGCTTGATAAGGCCTCCTCTGTCCTCTGGGGACTGCGTTCCCAACATGTCCTGGGTCTCGGTAGCCGCCTGCCCTGATTTGATGAATGTGTCACTAATTAGTGTATCCAGAGTGGCCTAAATTTGGGCTGCCTCTCCTCCTTCCTCCTCCCGTGCAGGGGCTGTAGCCATAACGGGAACAGGCCCTCAGGGAGAGCCGCCCTGCAGTCTGGCCAGAGACCCTCTTCAAGTGTACACTTGCCTAAGTGTCTAGACGGAGCCACAGGGAGCTCATCTGGAGCTCAGGTGAGAAGCCATGGGCTGTCCGTGACAGTCAGAGGTGGGCAGGGGTTCCATTCAGAGCGCTGTGCCCGAAGAGGCAGCTGGACAGACTGGAGCATGCCCATGCGGGGTGCCCAGCATGGGGAGAGCCTGGGAACCACGTCCTGGGTGGGAATGGTGGCGCACTGCCTGCAGGAGACTTAGAAGCTATGACAAGGCTGCCTCAGTCCCTCTAGGGCTGTCCTGAGCTAGAGGCTTGATCTCTGTGTGGTTCTGAACGGCAGAACTGAGGTTCAGGGCAAAGCTCCATGGCAGGCAAGACGGAAGGAGTGTTCCCCAATGGGTAGGGGGCTACCCCATGGGAAGTGAGCTCATTGTCTCCGAAGGTCAAAAAGCAAAGGTTCATTGGATGCTTGGCAGTGTCACCCTAGATGGGGCTGCCACAGAAGCATGAGCTAGATAGAGTGGTTTTTTCACACCAGACTCCCAAGGTCGCTGGATCTGGGGTTAGAAAGCCAGGGTGCTCTCATCCTAGCTCAGGACAATTGAATGGCATGTCCGTGGGCCAGTCCCTTGGATTCTTTAGGCCTTAGTTTCCTGCTCTGCAAAACAGGGATGATATGAGCACCAGCTGCTGATGCCTTGAGGCCCAGCAGAGGCGATCCACGACGACCAAGCTGTCAGGGCAATTGCCGGGCAACTACTGCCAGTCCAGACTCCACACCCGCTTAGTCCTGTCCATCTCCTTCTTCAGGTGGGAAGAGGGAGGACTGCAAGGGCCCAGAGTCCTGTTTTTCTTCTCTCCCAGCCAGCCAGAGACCCAGGAACAAAAGTAACAGCGTGTCTGTATACCAGGCACTGTGCTATCTCATTTGACATCCTCACCAACCCCTTGGGGGGTTGCTATGGCAACACCATAGTAAAGGAGCTGCAGCTCGGGGGGGTCAGGACACTCTAGACTGCGCGGCTGGCAAGTGGCCTGCTTGGGCCTGGACCCCGGCCTACCTTCATCCCTAGCCCACCGTAGCCAGTCGTGGTAGCCCAACCGCACCTCGCCTGGCATGGCACAAAGCACATGGGCTGGGAGATGGGAGACCAGGGACCCAAACCCAAGTGCTCTACCTTCCTGAGCTCAGTTTCCTCATCTGAATGGTGGGAAAATATTCCTACCCACCCCCCTTCTAGCCTAACTCGGGGACATTACAAGGATTCTGGCAATACTCGGCTCTGCAGGAGGGAAGCTCAGAGGTGGGCAGGCTCCTGGGGTGGGCAGCCTCCCGGGGTGAGCCGCACCCGCGTGGGTTGCTCACCTTCAGGTCCCGGTGCACCACCCCCATCTGGTGGCAGTGCAGCACAGCCTCCAGGATCTGCTGGATACAGTGACTAGGGAGAAAGAGAGGAAGGGGTCACAGCGGTGCGAGCACAGGCCTCCCCTGGGAAGCTGACAGAGGGCGAGAGTGCCTGATGCCCAGGTGCACCTGGCACTCACCTGGCATCCGCCTCGCTGTAATACTCCCGGGCCACGATGTCTTCGAACAGCTCCCCACCGGTGACCCTGGGGAGACAGGCACAGAATCACCCTTCCACAGAGGCAGGAAGCTAAGGATGGGGTCTAGAGACCTCAGGACCTCAGCCACAAAAGGAGGGGCCCCAGGGTCGCTGGGGTGCCCCTGTTACAATCCCCTTCGTCTTCCAGCACATCCTCCGGCTGACTCCCCTCCCCTCTCCTTCTCCACCCCTGTCCTTCTCCCCTGCTGGGCCCAGGCTGCACCCCAGAGGTGTGTGACACTCAGAACGCATCATCACTGGGTTCGTTAGGAAGCCCACAGCCTCCCCGATCGTCAACATGTCCAGGCTGTTCACCTGGACCAGCCCCATCGCTGACTGCCACTGCCACCCAGGAACCCTGGGGCCTATCAATGCATCACTGCTCTTCTGCCAATCGACTATCTTTAAAAAAATCAAACATATTCCAAAAGGAAACTTTATATTGCCACTGCAAATGGAAAACCAGCATCACTGGCCACAAATAGAAGAGAAACAAAAATAAATGTAGGATGAAAGCTAAAAATGTTTGTTGGTGTTTCAGGAAAACCAACTTGCACTGCTTGGGTGGCAGGCCTACCACATTTGGGGAAGCTGTGGATGAAAAGAAGGAATTCAGCCCAGCCTAACGGCATCTGGAGCCCTCCAGGCCCAGGGGCCCAGCGAGGTCACCCCTGCTCAGGCCACCCCTGACACCCGTGGCACATCCTGGGGGGAGGGGCAGACTCACAGGTCAAAGATCAGGTAGTGGTGTCCCTCCTCCGAGATGCTGTCGTGGAGTCGGACTGCGGGAGGGCAGAGGCAGTCGGTTACACCAGGCCACACCGCTCCCCACCGCCCCCGCCCTCCCACCCCTCCTATAGCCAACATCCCAGTTCCCCAGACAGGCAGTGAGCACAGACTAGGTCCGGGCACTCGGACAAATGCGGGTGAGCAAGAGCTCAACACAAGTACACACAGGCCTCGGGCATTCCTGCAAGAAGCCTGGGCTTCAAAGCTAAACAAAGATGCCTGTTTTGGTCCAAGTGTGGTCCCCTCTCCTCTGCAACCCTCAGTTTTGTTGCCAGGCAGGCTGGAGTCACAGAACGAGCCTGTGGCTCCAATCTGCCACTTCCTAGCTGTGTGATTTCGGGCAAGTTGCTAGGTCTTTCTGAGCCTCTCTGTCTCTGCCTGAACAATGAGAACGAAACTCCTGCACTTGCAGGTTTGTTGAGAGAGTTCCGTGAGGCATACAGTTGGTGCTCACTCAGTGCTCGCCCCGAGCTAATAATGTCCCTGCTCTGCTCCCAGGTCTGAGGACATAACAGAGAGTGGAGGCTGGAGGCAGGAGTGACAAGGTCCCTGAGTTCTGGCATGCCGAGAAACTGTCATCTCTTCACACCCCATTTACCAAGAACGGAGGCAAAGCTCCCAGGGTCCAACGTCAGCCCCTGGGCTTTTGCAAGGAAGGGCCCGAGGCCTGGGGCTGACTCTGGGGGCCGCACCCTGCCATCCTGGGGCAAGTTCTCACAGGACGGGCTCACATCCTTCCCTGCACCCCAACCTCAAAATGCCCACGGGTGGGGTGCTGGCTCAGTGAATTATGATCCATCCGCACAATGGAAAATGACACAGCTGTTAAAATAATGCAGCAGTTATGTATCCAAATTATGTTGTTTGGCGAAAAAGCCAAGTGCAAAACAGTATGTGTAGTAGTTCTTTAAAAGGATGTATCTAAGTTTATATATGGCATAAGTCTCTCTGCAAGAACACAGAGAAGCCTGGCCGGGCACGGTGGCTCACATCTATAATCCTAGCACTCTGGGAGGCCGAGGTGGGTGGATTGTTTGAGCTCAGGAGTTCGAGACCAGCCTGAGCAAGAGCGAGACCCTGTCTCTACTAAAAAAATAGAAAGAAATTATCTGGACAACTCAAAAAAATAAAAAAATATATATATATTTTATATATATATATATATATTAGCCGGGCGTGGTGGCGCATGTGTATAGTCCCAGCTACTCGGGAGGCTGAGGCAGAAGGATTGCTTGAGCCCAGGAGTTTGAGGTTGCTGTGAGCTAGGCTGACACCATGGCACTCTAGCCTGGGCAACAGAGTGAGAGGGGAAGTGAGGGAGCTGGGTCATGGGTGAAGACTCACTTTTCATGGTGACGCCTACCGCCATCTGAATTTTTGCCATGTGCATGTATTTCTGACTGATTTGTAGTGAGTCCCTGAGTTGCTCATGGCTCTCATATTTGCACAGAAAATTTGCAGAGTGGACCAAAAGGTGGGCATCACATGCCCAGATTGAGGGCCTCATAGGACAGGGGAAAGGGGACTAGAGATGGAGGATGAAGAGGCACAGACTTAAATAAAAGTTTAAAACATTTTAAAATGATGACACATTTATAAAGAATAAGCGAAAGATGTTTTAAATATATTTTAAAGTAAAATCTTAAGAACACATATAATGTACTACTACTTTAATTTCTTATCAACATTTTATTTTATTTTTTATTTTTTTGAGATAGAGTCTCACTTTGTTGCCCAGGCTAGAGTGCCATGGCTTCAGCCTAGCTCACAGCAACCTCAAGCTCCTGGGCTCAAGTGATCCTCCTGCCTCAGCCTCCCAAGTAACTGGGACTATAGGCGTGAGCCACCATGCCCAGCTAATTTTTTGTTTCTATTTTTAGTTGACTGGTAATTTTTTCTTTCTTTCTTTTTTTTTTTTTTTGAGACAGAGTCTCACCCTATTGCCCTGGCTAGAGAGCCATGCCTAGCTCACAGCAACCTCAAACTCCTGGGCTCAAGCAATCCTCCTGCCTCAGCCTCCCAAGTAAGTAGCTGGGACTACAGGCATGCGCCACCATGCCCGGCTAATTTTTTATATATTTTTAGTTGGCCAATTAATTTCTATTTTTAGTAGAAACGGGGTCTCGCTCTTGCTCAGGCTGGTCTTGGAACTCCTGAGCTCAAACGATCCACCTACCTCAGCCTCCCAGAGTGCTAGGATTACAGGCGTGAGCTACCAAGCCCGGCCTCAACATTTTATTATAAAAAGTTTCAGACATACAGTTAAGGGAGGACCCATACACCCACCACCTAGAATCTTGATTCTATCATGAATGTTTTCCTGTACTTGCTTTACTACATTTCTACCCATTCCTCTGTGCATTAATTTATTTTAACTTTTTACTGCATTTCAGAATAAATGCAGGCTTAATTTGTAAAATGTATATGTGTGTTTAACTGTATTCTTTGTGTGTAAAATCTGGCAATACATCTGTGTCCTGCCCAGATCCCTTTGGTAAGTTAATGCCTCTGTTCCCCAGCTGCTGGGAGTGTCGGCTGCTAATGGCACCCCTGCCTCCCTCTCTCAGGCTGTGCTCCTGGGACACCTGGCCTGAGATGCTGTGTGTAGCTGCACCGTACTTGAAAAGGTGCGCATATATCATGTAGAAGTGTATATCATAAAATGGTAGCTGTAGGTCTTCAGTCCCCAATGGTGCTGGTCCGTGTCCTGTTAGGGACTGGGCTGCAGAGCTCCACCACCCTGCCCTGCCCCAGCCATGGAAAATTTGTCTTCCATGAAAGTTAGGAACGGGAAGGGGGAAGGGGTGCACAGCAGGAGCTGAGTTGCTGTGAGAGGGAAGCTTCATCTCTATTTACAGCCGCTCCCCATTGCTGACATTACCACCCGAGCTCCACCTTGTCCATGGGCAAACTGTCTTCCATGAAAACTGTCTCCGATGTCAGAAAGGTTGAGGACCACTGCCCTAGGTGGTGAGGTCGTAGGAGATACGTTTAAAAAAGTATTTGTCTTCTCATTTATCTACAATAAACTTGCATCATCAGTGTATCCAGGTAAAGTTTTGATGAAGACCCTTTGCTCTCTGCGTCTCCCCCCAAGTGGCCTCCTGGAGAGTGGATCCCTTCCTGTCCACTCTGGCGGGCGGGCTGCGGTCTGTGCCCTCCCCTTCCCGCATCGAGGAGCTCTGGGAAGCCACGCTGCAGCCAGACTCATCTCAGGAAGGGTTTTCAGAGCCAGCTCAACAGCCTTTGAAAGGAGCCCCAAGAAGACGGGAGTCCCAGATCCTCCCTCTGACCAGAGACCCCAGCCCCTTTGGAGAAGGTCCTCAGGGCTCAGGGAAAGGTCCAAAATGGACGGAGGTGTTCTCCAGAGCTGACTCTCACTCGGAGGGTGCCTTTGTGCTCATCATAAAAGGCTGCTCCTCTGAGCAGCCAGGTGAGGGGCACACGGGCTGGACTTGCGCCCCCACTTAGGCAGTGCCCCACCTGTGCCACAGTACTGGTGTCAGCTTAGTTCACGCAGCCTCCCCTCCCGTGCGTGGCGGCTGCCCTGAGGAGCGACTCAGCCCAAGGCGGAAGGCAGGATTCAAGGGCCCTGGGCTCTGGTAACAGTCCTGCCTCCTGGCGGGGTGACTGGCATGTCTGTGCCCATTGAATTATGCTGTCACTTTTGACTTTTTTAAAATATTGTCACAGAACAAACAAATCTGTAACCTAGTTTTCATTTATGTAGCCGGATTCATGAATTTCTGACACTCCTGTGGTATTTCTGACAGTCACGATTTCTGTCTTGGAGGCTGAAAAATAGCACTTGTTCCCTTATCTGCGGGTGCCCCTGACACCACACTGTGGTGTCCACTTGGGAGGCTAAATACGATGAGAACTCGGGCCCTGGGGTCAGACTTGCTGGGTCCACCTCCCAGATCCACCTCTTATTAGCTGTGTTACTACGGGCAAATGACTTAACCTCTCTGAGCCCCCATTCCTAACAGCGCCACTAATACTATTGGACTGGGGTGGGTAATTATTGTGACACTTCTTGTAAAGCACCTAGCACAGTGCCTGGCACCAGGAAAAGCTCAATAAATGACCATATTGTCGTCTTCATCATTGACCAACCACACTTCCCTTCTCCGCCCCAAATCACCTACTAAACTCTCAGGTTGTCCCTAGCACAGCCCAAGTCCCCTGCACCCTGGGGTGACCTAGTGGGGTCTGCCCCATCCGAGGGTGGTGATGGCATAATACCCCAGAGAGCAGGGCATTGTCTTCCCCCAGGCAGGATCCGGGAGGTTAATGCTTTGTGCACGGCACAGCCGGACTGACCCATGCTGAGCCAGGGACCTCCCTGCCCTGAGCCGCTTGGGGCTGGGCGGTGGCCTTGCGTAGGCAGCGACCAGTAATCTTGTCTGGATGCACCAAGCAAGCTGAATAGGACTCAGTGCGGTTTCTCTAGGAATACACTCACCTCTTAGGTTCGACACTCACACTTATACCTCTCTTTGCACTTCTTTGGAAAGATTACAACCTACTTTGACATGAGATGCTTGGAGGACCAGGAAGGTGCACCCCTCAAGCACCCTTCCAGCCCAGGCAATAGCTCAAAGATCTTTTGAGAGTGCCCCTGTGCTGGATGCCCATCTCTGCTGTCCTGCTCACTGTGTGTCAACCAGCCCACCCCACCCCCACGCCCCATCCTCATTTCTCCCCCGCATCTCCGTGCCTAGCAGACGCCTTGACGTGTGGTGGGTCCACCAGGCACTTGACAACGGCGAATGAATGAAGGAAGGTGATGATGATGGTGACGAAGATGATAGCTACCATTTGTGAGCTTTTATCACATGCCAGGCTTTGTATTAGGTGCTTTATTTGCACTATCACCTTGAACCCTCCCAAAAGTCCAAGAAGGTGTGTACTGTGATTATCCCCACTTCACAGAGGAGGATACTGAAGTTCAGAGAGGTTCAGAGCCTGCCTAAGATCCAACACCTAGTGAACAGCAGAGCTAGGATTGAAACCTGGTGTGTCTTGACTGCAAAACCCATTCTCTTAACCACCATGGTATATATAGTGTTTCAGTGATGTCCCAAAATCCTGATCACTCAGACAAGCAACAATCTTATGGAGTTTCAGGCACGAGGACATCTTCAGTTAAGGTTGTTCTACAGGAAGGTGTAGATTGGGGAAAATGGGGGCAGCTTAATGATGATAAAGCACTTGCCTCGGGACTGTCATTATGCTACGCTCTATTTTACCATCACAGTCCCATGAGGTGGGTATCGCTTCCACTTTCCAGATAAAGCTAAGCTTCAGAGTGGTTAAGCAACATGTCCAGGGGCACACAGCAATTAAGCAGCAAACCCGGGATTTGAGCTATAGTCTGTCCGCTCGGGAACCCATAACTTGCTGCTCCCCATCACAGCTGGGAATGAGGGGGAGAGGGAGGCACAAACAGGAGGAGGCAGTGTTGACCTGAGCCAGCTGTGACTGTGCGGCACACGCACACACACGCACGCACACACACGCACACACACACGCGCGCGCACACACACACACACTGCCCGCCTCCTTCCTCTGGAGCTGACGGTCTTTAAGAGCCATGGAATTTTACAGTCGGAGATCACTCACAAACCCCCCCATCACACGCTTGGGGAGTTGGAGGCCCTGGGTCGGCAGAGACGGCCCAAGGCCACACAAAAAGGACATTAGCAGGTCAGGGACCAGGGTTCAACCAGGGTTCCTCCCTGCCAGCCTCCTCGCTGCCTCTTCTCCCAGGCCCTGGAGCCTCGCTGTCTGTGCAGGGAAGGGGAGGTGCCTTTGGGGTATAAATAGCAGATGGAGACGCTTCGGCAGGAGCGTTAACCCTTGGGGCCCTGGGCATGGAGAGAGGTTTCCCTCCCCGGGGAGAAGGCGTGGCGGCTGACGGAGTGGCAGCAGTCCTTAGAGACCACCTAGGCCTCCCCCTCCAGCCTTGGCACGGCTTCAGAACATGCCAGGACTGCAGAGCCTCAGACCACTGAGTCAGAGCCTACCTTTTCCCAGATGCCCAAGTGCTTGAAGAAAGAGAGCCCTCTCTTTGTGAAGATGGGGAAAGTGACGCAGAGAGGGTAATGCTCCTGCCCAACCTCACACGGCCGTTCCCCGACAGAACTAGATCTCAAAGCCACACTTCCTCCCGTCATGACTCTGGACCCCGACAGGCAGGGATCAGCCCCCCGGTTGCACTGGGGGTGGGAGGGGAGGTCAGTGAGGTGCTGTTTGAGGACCTGTCCCCATGGGTGCTGCCACCCTGGCTCTGTCCCAGCCCAGCTCGGGCCCAGCCTCTCTGTGCAGCCTGCGCTCCTTCCGCCCTGGGGCAGGCCCGAGTCGGAGCTGGCCTCAGCGGGCTGGGGAGGTGGGCACAGGCGGACTGCGCATGGCGGTGGGTTTGGGGAGTGGGCCGCCCCGGCCAAGGCCAGGCTTCCCCCTCCCCCCAGCCCCGCCCCGGCCGGCCTATTTTCATCTCTCCCAGAGCTTTAGGAGTTTTCCTGAAACAGCTTTTCCGAAGGAGGCTGCCGGCAGTGTGGGATGGGAGGAAGGGCCCTTTCTTCACCTTCCCCCGAAACAAGCTGGCTCTGAGGAATGTGGAAACCATTAAAGACGCCCCCTTTCCCATCTCCACTGCCTCCACCCCTGAGAAGAGAGCAGCTGCTCTCCACCCCACCCCCAGACACCCACGGGCCAGGATGGGCAGGAGCAGGGCCGGCCTGCACCCCCACGTGTCCCCGGGGCTCACCGATGTTGGGGTGCTTCAGCAGGCGGCAGATGCGGGCTTCACGCTCCAGCTTCTGATGGTCTGAAACACAGACGCTCAGGTGAGTTCCAGGTGAGGGAGGAGCCTCCACCCTCGTCCCACCCTCCTCTCTGCCGCTGGTTAGCTCTGCCTCCTGGGCAGAGAAGCTCCCCTCTTGGCCAGGGACTCTGAGCTCTCCAGGAAGGCAGGGGCACAGTGGAAAGAGGGGGAGGCCTGCGTTTCAGTGGCTAAGGTCCATCCCTGCCCCTCTCTGGGGCCTCTGTTTGCAGGGCTCTCAAAGGAGGGGCATCTCCAAAGCCCTTCCTGTAAAGGCCGGAGCTCCAGCCAGCCCAGAGCTCCCCCAGGTCTGGCTCCTGCTCCCCATTCCAGGCCTG
Source organism: Microcebus murinus (assembly GCF_040939455.1). Classification (NCBI taxonomy): domain Eukaryota; kingdom Metazoa; phylum Chordata; class Mammalia; order Primates; family Cheirogaleidae; genus Microcebus; species Microcebus murinus. Next base: position 16,515,919 of record NC_134124.1, read on the forward strand.
CCCTCGGGCCCTGCTCTCCAGCCAGCCTGGTGGCGGAACTTCCTTCCACAAGCACACCCCGGGCCTGCTCATTCTGGGAGAAAAACAATCACACATGCAGTTCCCTTAGCCTGAAATAGTCCCTCTTCCTCCCACCTGTCATTCACTCCTGCCTGTCCTTTGATGTCCCCGGCCCCTGGCGGCCTGCCCTGACTGCCAGGTGGGCAGGGCCCCCTCTTCTGTGCTCTCAGGGCCCCCAGACAGCACGCTCCATGCTGTGTCATGGACATCTAGATCCTTGAGGGCAGGGACTTGGTCTCTGTTGTACCCCTGGCAGCTGCCTGAATGCCTAGCACTTAGGAGATGCTCAAGAAATCACTGAATGAAGGAACAAAGGACTGAATGAATGCACCTATCTGAAGGAGTGGCTACTCTCTCCAGAAGACCAGAATCAATTCCCAGGAGCCACTTTCCTTTTAGAGGACTCTGGGACCAAGAATGCAGAGAGCCCCAGAGAATCTACAGGGGAGATTCGTGTGCGGCAGCCCCAGGGCTGACCCAGCGCCCTCACTCTGCCTTCCTAGACTTCCACCCGTATCACCCAGGGGCCCCCACATGCCTGGGAGAGAGGCCTTGCTCGGGATCTGCCCCCTGTGACCTCTGCCCCCCAGGCTGCTGGGAAACAGCCAGACCCATGACCCCACTCAATAGCCCCAACACCCCTGGGCTGTGGCATCACTGTCCCCATTTTATAGATGAGGAAACTGCAGCCTGAGCGAACTGAGGCCTGGGGAGGAGGGCAGAGTTGGGGGTGAAAATGCATTTCCCAATTCCCTTTTGGTGCTTTCCGCACAATTTGGTAGTTGATGCTTTAATTTAAAAAAACAAAACCCAAAAACAGTAAAAAAGGAAGCCACTAACACGTGCATAATATTTACTTTGTGCCAGGCGCCGTGCAGAGTGCTTTATATGCCTTTAAGCCCTCACCACGAACATTTACGGGAGATGTCATTTTTCTGGCTTTACAGAGGAGGAAACAGAGGTTCAGAGAGGTTGGGTACCTGCCTAAAGTCACTCCCATGGTGAGTGGTGGAGCCACGCTTTGCACCCAGGTGGTCGGACTCCCTCCAGAGCAGGGCGTTACAGCCTGTGCTGTACTGCTCTCCACGCCCCGACTCATAACCTCCACCTCCACCTGCGCCCACTTCCTGAATGGGGACATCAAGGCCCATGGGTGGGAAGCCATGTGGACAGCCAGGACTAGGAGCCTGGTCTCCAAGTGGCCCCTGGAGGGTGATGAGGACAGAGAAAGTCCCAGCCCTTGCCTCCAAGCACCCAGTTCCACTCTCCCCTGCCCCTCCACTGGTGCAATCACTGGCTGGCCTCTAAGGGCTGCAGAAGCCAGGATCAATCCTGAAAGGTGGTTTTTCTAAAAGCGAAGTCCAGTTCTGTTTCCATAGGCTCAACTTCCCAGGTGAAGACCGGCTACAAGCCAGGGAAGGGCAGGTGGGGCAGGGTGGGGAGCAGTCCTTTGATTCCCCTCCCCCCTTGTCCTCCAGGGCAGGGGATGAGGGCTCATGGGCAGAGGAGGGGGACTGGCCTGGCTGGGCCCTCGGCAGGAAAGGCTGCCCCCCCACACACCCCATCCCACACCATCCCAGCCCCGAAGAACCAGAAGCCAGGCAGATCAAGGTCAGCCCTGCCAGACAGGGAGCGGCCTCCTGGCCTAGGCTACACTTTCCAGGGCCCAGGGGCCCAAATCCGGAATTTGGCTGTTTCCTCGCTGTGAAGTTACCCAGGAACAGAATACACCGACAGGACTGAAAAAAGAGGACGTTGATGGCACTTTAAGCTTGTGTCTGGTTACCAGGCCTCGCTGCTGAAAACACTAGGAACTGTTTTTATAAATCTTTTCATCATCTTGTACCTAGCACGATTACCCTGTGTTGTAACTTTCACTGTGAAAAGTATTAATCTGTTGAATGTAAACATATACAGTGTACAATAATTTCTGTAACTCTGTTTGCAATGTTTCCATTTTCTCATACACAGAGAACCTCGTGTAATATAGGGACCATGTTTCTTTTGATCTCTGTCTGCAGCCTTGCTCTGTTATGTAGGTGGGGAAACTGAGGCACGATGATAAAAGAGCAGGCCCTCCATCAAAATCACTAGTCGGGTTGGCCGAGCCTCATTAGAACTCAGGGCTCCGAGGCCCCAACTCCGGGACTATACACCCCACACTCCCCCAATTGTCCATGCAGCTGCGGAGGTGATTTTAGGATGTAAATTGAATCTTATCACTCCCTGGCTTCTAACTCTCCAACAGCTTCCCAAAGTACTTATGATGCCACCCAGACTCCTCAACACAGCCAGCAAGCCCCTGCTGGGTCCTGCCTCATCTCCGCCACGAAGCTCCAGCCACACTGGCCTCTTCTCTGGCCTCGGGCACGAGGAGCTCCCGCACACCTCAGGGCCTTTGCACTTGCTGTGCCCTCTGCCAGAAGGCCCTTCCCCGGGTCTTCCCACAGCTGCCTCCTCCTCATCAGGCCAGTCCCTGCACGTCACCTCCTCGGGGAGCTCTCCTGGCTGCCTTTTCTAAGCCAGTCCCTCCTGCCTCACCGCTTCCCCCTTACACCGTCTTATTTTCTTTATCATACTTGTCAACACCTAAAACTACCCACCTGATTTTCATGTTTCCTGTTCTTTTCAGTGTCACTCCCTAGAAAACAGGCACAACGAGAGCAAGATCTTGTCTGCTGGTCACTGCCATGTCCCCAGGGCCCGGCGTAGAGCTGCTAAGCAGCTTGTCCCGGGCCCCTGAGTGAACAGGTAGCAGAGCTGGGATTTCAATCTATGTGCATAATGACTAGACTCTGTTGCTTCCCATCCTAATAATTAATTAATTGCTGAATCAATCCATCCAGCTCAGCAGAGTTGCACACGTTGAAAGGTCTGAGGGAAGACAGAAGCCTCCAGCCTCTTGTCTGGGCACCTGGGAGGGTTATCCTAATGCCCACGATGACATCTTCTCCCCGCTGGATGGCTGGGTCACCTCCAGGGTGTTGGGGTCAGGGGCACAGCCCTGCCCAGAGCTCAGCAGGCAAGGGTGGGTGGACACTCACCCTTGCCTGCTGAGCAAGGGTGGGCAAGGTCTCTGGGGCCAGACAGTCCCCGCAGGACAGCTCAGGGCCCAGGAATAGGTGCAATCAAGCCCACTGCAGGGCTCTGCCTCCGCAGGGGTGGGCTGCAGCAGGCAGGCGGGCACAGGAGCCAGGGGAGAAAAGAGACCTCAAGTCTGGGAACAGGAAGTGCCCCCTCCCCGCACAGGGCATCAGCAGGGCTCTAGATCCTGAGAGGTCAGAGAAATAATCCCGGCACCAAGAGTGCCAGGCCTGAGTGGACAGTGGGGCTTGCAGAGGTCACAGTCCCCAGGCCATTGCCTCTGGCTGGCTGTACCAGCTGCGTGCCCCCCGAGTGCCCTAACATGTTAACCCTGCGTGCGCCCTGGCGGGGCGAGCCTGAGCCCCTGTTAGCTAATGCCACTGGCGACAGGATTCTACGAGTGCGGTGCTGGGGCCTCACCTACTGGATCCGACCCTCGGGGCTGGAACCCAGGCAGTTGCATTTTTTTCAAAAAGCTCTAGAGGGGATTTGGCAGGGATTAGGACAGACAAACTTTTATAACTTTTTGTTTCATTTCTTTATAGTTTCTTTGAACTGTTTATACTATGAGCTTTTTTTAAAAGACAGGTTTAAAACTATAGATAAAAATATCTCCTGGGTTTGGGAACGACTCGCTAGAAGAGGCTGCACAGGATGGGCAAAGGGAAGCCACCACTCCCTGGGAGGGGTGGACAGAGGCCCCCGGGGGGCACAGCCCCTGCTGGGAGCTGCCGGGAAGTCACCCAAGGATGCCAGCAGGAGACGGTTTAAGTGTGTTGCCAAATATTCAGCATTAACCCCCCTCCCCCCGCCCCCAAGGCACCATGAGTGGCAAACAAAGAATCCTGCTAAAAGAAGCTCTGCTCCTCCTCTCCCGCTAGGGAGAAAAGCAGCTGGCAGTTGGCAGACTTTTCCGGAAGGTTCCCTGATAATCTCCCCACCCCAACCCTCCACACTCACCTAGGCCTGGGCCAACTTCCTTCCAGGAAGTCAAAGGCTCAACAAATCGCCAAAGAGAGGGGCTTGGGTGGCTACAGCCTGGCATGTCCCAAGGTCTACACTGTCCCAGGGTTGCTTGGTCACCTCCCAAAAGAGGAGCAATGGCCGCTGCACTTCCCTAGTGTGGTGAACTAGCCTGAGATCCCAGCATCCAGGGAGGACCTCGGTTCTGACCCTCCCTCCCCTTGGGGCAACCTCAACCCATCACCCCCAAGTCATGACCCTAGTGCTGTCCAGCTGTAGCTCAGGGATTGGGACAACTTGCTTAATCACTAGAGACAACAAAGCTCCAAGAGATTACCAGATCTCCACTAGTCACACGGCAAGAACAAGACGGATCCAGGCCCCCTTCCTGCCCGACCAGGCCCCCTGCCCTAGCTCTGGACCTGGCATGAGTCTGGCCTTTTCACACTGACAGTGTGCTTCCCTCCGAGGGCCCTGGGCCTTCAGAGACCCCTACCTTAACCCCCAGCCGCCCCCTCTGCCCCTCTGCCCTGCCTCTTTTCCCTGCAAGACACGGGGGGAGGTTGGTAACTAGAAGAAAGTGCTGAGCTCCCAGCAATACAAGCAGAGATGAAAGGCAACAACACGCAGTCCAACACAGGCCTGCAGGGAGGCCTGCGGGGCACAGCGTGATCGTGTACCAGCCGCTGCGCAGGACCTCTGTGAGCCCACACCCGCTGGGCCCTGGCCCAGACACAGCTGTGACCTGTCAAACACCTGGGCACTCTGCCGGCCCCTCACACAACATCCCTCATGGCAGCCAGGGGCTACACGGCTCACACTGCACCACCTCACCCAGCAGACTCACTGCCGCCACCAGGCAGTGCCCAGGGAAGCTTGTGCCCTGTTTCACTTGGGGTGGGGATAATAACCCTCTCCACCACCTTGACCGTGGCCACCACCGTGACTGTCCTAAACACACGCTGTTGGCAAGAAGCACATCTGCCGGGAGGGCTTCCGAAGCCTTAATGTCCATATAAATCATGCAAGCATCTCATTAAAATGCAGATTCAGAGCCTTGCAGTCTGTGGCGGGGCTCAGGCTGCATTTCTAACAAGCTCCCGTGATGCGGGTGCCGCTGGTCCAAGATCCTAGGGTAGTGGTTCCCAAACTTGTGTGCCAATTAGAACTTCCTGGGTATCTTTTCCAAAACCTAGGTCACACCCCAGACCTACTATTTAGGGGCCAGAGAGCGCCTGGTGTGGGTGAAGCGGCCACACCTGGAGTTCGCCGGACGCTCCCTGGGCACCGAGCGCCCGGCGCTGTCCTAGGTGCTGGGCCCAGAGCCGCCCGTGCTCTGGGAGCTTAGGGTCCAAGGGGAGACGGATGTTAAACAAGGAACTAGCCGGTAGACAGGATGAGTCTAGGCCAGGGAACGCCACGAGGGAAAGAAACAGTAATGACAGACAGACAATGGGGAGGCCCCTCAGATTTATGGGGTCAGGGAAGCCTCTCAAAGGATGTGACTTCGAGCCAAGGCCTGAAGGCTGACAAACGGCCATCAGAGCGAGGAGCCAGGCTGGGTCAGTCGGGCGGAGCAGATGGCAAGAGCAGAGGTCTGGAGGGCAGAGGTGAAAGGGGTGACAGGAGAGCAGGGAAAGGAGGCCCCATCTGGCACCTGAGCCTTCACCTATGGGGGCAGAGAGCTCGGCCTGTCTGGGAAAGGCTGTGGCCTCCAGCCTTGATTCCCTGGGAGAGAAAAAGGGGAGTGTGAGCTCATCACACCCTCAGGAAGCACAGCCCTGCCATCAGCATTACCCAGGGCACAGGCCCGGGTCCTGACTCTAGGTCAAGCAGCAGAGGGAGGGCTGAAGGCAAGGAGCGCCCCCGAGGGTGGGCAGGGCAGAAGGCAGGCACCTACCTCTGGCTGAGAGCTTCTTGGTGTTGATGATCTTGGCAGCGTACTCCTGGCCGGCCAGCACCTTCACACACCTGCGCACCACCGAGAAGGCGCCCCTGGAGGACAGAGAAGGCGGAGAAAGTGAGAGAGGCCCGGGGCCGAATGGCTAGGAGATGTTGGAGTTTGGCAGCTGCGCCCCGCTGGAAGCCCCCACCAGAGCCGCTCAAGCTCACAGGGGCTGCTGCGGCCCAGCTAGGGGACAGAGTGGGGCCAAAGAGACCCGGAAGATGGACCCAGAAAAGGATTATCAGCAGCTGGCTTCATGGGCGATGCGCCTTCCTGAGTCATCAAAGTTGGGCTCACCGAGTCATAAAACAGAGTCATGTGGTGTTGGAACCACAGAATCTAGGTCTCTGAAAGTTTTTTGTTTTTTATTCTCTGAGTAGGTAACACACTGACATTGTTCAAAGTTCAAAAGATACAAATGGCTCCCTCCTGTCCCTGTACCCCAACCTTCAAAGTCCCCTTCCTGGAGATGACCACTGGGTCCTTGAGTCTCTTTCTGCACAAACAGTACTGGACCTTGCGTGCTGTTCTGCACCCGCTCTTACGCAGTAAATAATATGCCATGGAGCTGCCCTTCCATGTCCTTAGATGAAGAGCTCCTTGTTATGTAGCATGTGGTTGTGTGGCTGTCCTATCCTTCACCTAGCCAGTCCCCACTGGGGGGCAATTGGGTAGTTCCAATCTATAATTAGTAGAAGCACCACCACAATGACTAACCTCATACTCGAGCATTAGAATTATACTTCCCATGAGTGCACTGTCTATGGGATAAACTTCTAGAACTGGTGTTGTTGATCAAGGGGTAGGTGTTGTCTGGCAACTCTGACAGATAATGAGAGATTGTCTCTCTCAGAGATTGTGCCAACTTAACTTTCCCACAAGTATGTAAGAGGACTGGTTTCCTTTGCCCTTGTCAACGCCGTACGTTACCAAACATTTTTATATTTGCTAGTGAGGCAGGTGGAAAATGGCAACACAGTGTCAATTTAATTGGTAATTGTCATATTAAAAATGAGGCTGAGCATCTTTTCAGATTTTAAGAGGCTCTTGAGATTTTATCCTCAAAGTGTTCGTGATGAGAAGAGAACTTGGGGCAAGGGCTGAACGTTTCTAAGCTCACAGGGAGAAACTGATAGTTGCCACGTGGAACGTGGTTCATTTCCCACATCATTTTATTTTTCAGGGAAAACTGGAAGTCTAGATATTGATGAGAAATTTCCCAATTTTTAAATACTGGCATGTTATTCCAAAAGAATCTGAGCATGGTAACGGTCCAAACAGAACCAGTCTGGGGGCTAGATCCAGAGTCTAAGTGCCATTTGGACTCTTTGCTACGAAGGCCATGGAGTCCAACCCCTTGGGGATCACAGAGGAGGCTCCTAGGGGTCTGAGAGTGACCGCAGTCACCACCATTGCCATCCTAGCCACACACTAATGGCAAGAGAAACGTCTCCTGGACAGGATCCCAAACTTAAACGTCCACACCAATCCTCCGGGGAGCTTGTAAAAAGGCAGATTCTACTTCCTCAAGTCCGAAGCTCCGTACTGCTCAGGGTACAGTGCTCAAGGTCACACGGCAAGTTCCGGGCAGAGCCACATCCAGACCTCAGCACTCCGGGGTAATTGACTTCCACGCCAAGTGAGCCTCCCGCCCCCAGGCACACTGAGCCATGCCCAGGTTCTTGACATGGCCACACCTGTCACATCCTCCAAACTTTGATCCCCTGCCCTAAGCTTGTGGGAAGGTCCAAGCCACACAGGTAAGGCTGACGGGCAGGGGAGGACGCTGGCAGGCACCGAGGGGCCTGCAGGCTGGCACAGATGCCCGCTCTCCCGAGCACGGCATCACTGGCTTCCCGCCTGGGAAACTGCAAAGAAGGATGAGGAGGATGAGAGACAGGAAATATGACCTTGTAGGAAAGCTAGAGAGGGCCGGAACTCATGGGCAGATGGGGGGGTCCCCACTCAGCAACGGATCTGCCCTAGGTGTGCCGCCTGCCTGTCTCTCATGGGAAGAAAGGGGCAAGCTTCCAGTCACCTTCCCTGAGACACCGCCCCCGCTGAGTCCCCTCCTCTGTGCTCCCAGGGGACCCCTGCATAGGAAAAACGCACTTTTCTTTCATTATTCCCACAACGCTTCTGATCACCAAATCTGAGGAGGTATTTTCCATACCAGCCAGTTCTCTGTGCTCTGAACACCAATTGAGTGTCTTGCAATGCAATCACGACACTCCCTAGAGTGAGTGCAGACCCCACAGACTGAGCGCTAAGTTCCACAAGTCTGTCCCCCTACCTCAGGTGCCAATCCCAAGTGGTGGGTCCCCAGGTTACCCACAGTTCTGCCCCACTTGTCTAGCAATTAAGGGTTCCCACAATGCGCCCCCCCAGGTTCAATAATTTTCTATGGTGGCTCACAGAACTCAGGAAAACACATTTACCAGTTTTTGTACAATAAAGGCTGTGATAAAGGGTACAGTTGAGCAGCCAGGTGAATAGGTGCGTAGGGCAAGGTCTGGGAGGGTCCTGAGCACAGAGACTTTTGTCCCCGTGGAGTTGGGGTGCGCACCCACCTGGCACGTGCATACGTTCACCAACCCGGAAGCTGCCTGGGTCCTGAACTTTAGGGATCTTTAGGGAGGCTTCATCAGGTAGGCATGAGCGACTATTAACTCAACCCCCAACCCCTCACCTCTCCCGGAGGATGGAGGATGGGCTGAAAGTGTCAAGCTTTTGATGGCGGTTCTGTCTTTCTGGTGACCAGCATCCACACGGCAGACCACAAAAGTTGCCTCATTAGGACAAAATATACTCCAGGGGAGTTAGGAGCTTGGTGTCAGGAACTGAGTTAAAAGACCAAATACTAGACCAAAAGATGCTATTAGCATCCCTATCACTTGGGAAATTGCAAGGGTTTTAGGAGCTCTGTGCCAAAACCCAGAGACGAAGACCAAATATATATTTCTTATTACAGCACGATATCACAATCCTCCCCCTCCACGTGTAGCCCAGGTTGGTGGCTGCTGGCCTACCTGTTTGTCACTCCCACCCGGACGGTGGGTTCCTGGTGCCAGGACTCTTACTTCCTTCCCTATGCCCCCAGTGCCCAGGTACCCAATGTCCGGTACCAGCAGGGCCTCTGGAAGTGTTATCTGCAGGAACAGGACGTAGATTTAAGCAAAAGTGAGAGGCACTGCAATGAGTTAGGGGTGCCAGGAGCAGGAGCAGGCATCTGAGGAAGACAGGGGACGGCCACTCTCAGGCAGGGGGGTGGACGGGAAGACCTTTAGATCCATGCCCAGCTGGTGTCAGGATTCTCTAAAGCGCTCTGGGAGAAAACACGTCCAGCGGCCACATCCGGGAAGGGCTCCAGGCACCCCGGGAGAGGAGGACGGGGAGGGGGAAGGCTGTGAGCCCCGGGTGCCGCGGCTGGGGCTTGCCTTGCTCGCCAGCATCTAGCGCGCTTGTCCGGAGCTAGGGCTCAAGTACTATGTGCAGGGTGGACGGGTGGATGAAGGCATGCAGAGATCAATGAAGGGATGGAGGGACACAGGAGGCGAAGAAGTGATATAAAATTTCTCCATTAGGGAAACAAAATTCCATCTAGGTAAAGACCTTAGATCAGTGGTTCTGAAGCCGGCTGCTGCAGAGTCCCCTGGGGAATCTTTCGAAAATACAGACTGGAAGGCCCCACCCAGCCCTACTACATCCGGAGTGCTGGGTGTGGGCCTAGGGAACCTAATTCCATTTTAACTCTCCCTCCGGGGGGGAGGGGGGGTTCCTTCCCAGCCAGCTGGGCACTGCCCTCCTACCTTCTGGGGAAGTCCTGCTACATATCCCGCCTCCCCTGGAAATCAGCACGGATGGGGCCCACACCTGCAGGGAGGCTCAACAGGCCCGTGAACCTGGGCTCTGGCCCAAGGAACTGAGGCCCTCAGAGCCACAGCCATAAAACAAGAAAAGCCACGCTTGCCGAACGTCCTCCTCAGAGCAGCATTAATCTTTCGTGTAAAATCAGAGGCTCCTAACCAGGGGTCCAGGCCAAGGATGGGGCAGCGCAGGGCCCGGAACCCCCCGGAGGACATCCTGTGCGCCTGAGCGTAGGTACGCGCATTGTTTTTTCTGGGGCAAGGATGCATCATCGCTTTTACCAGGTGCTCAAAAGGAGGAGTTTCTCAAAACCAGTTCGGATTACCGATCCAGAGGGCAGCAGCCCCTCACGCGCCCAGAAGGCATCCTCCATTCCCATCCATGCACATTCCCCGCCGAGCTCCTTCCCGACCCGAGCAGCAGCCCGCGCAGTGGGAATTATGATCCTCCGCCGCCCAGGTCGGGAAGCTGGGGCCGCACGCCAGCGGACGTGTGCCTGGAGAAGCCGTGAAGAGAATCCAGGTCACCCGCACTTTTTCTTCTGACCCCACCCCAGGCAGGAGAGTGGTTCTCAAGAGCAGGGGCTCTGGGGTCACAAAGACCTGTGGCCCCATGCCAGTTCACCCCTGCCTGTGTGACATTGAACTTGGCACGTCTCCTCTCTGTTTCTCCGCATCAGAGGGCAAGAATAGCATCTACCTCCTGGGTGTGTTGGGGAGATTAGGTAACTGGTGCAGAGCACTCGGCACAGGGCCAAGCACACGGGACATGGTGAGGACAGAAGCGGGGTGGAAGGGCCAGGGACCCCCTCTTTCCACCTACTCGGTCTCAGGTCTCCACGCATGTGTACAAAGGCTCACCCCTGCCTGCCACGGCAGTGGAGATCAGAGACGAGTCCTAGCAAAAATGAGAGTGAGGCCAGCGAATTGGCAGCCCTAACCTCCTTTTTAAAATCTTTAGGTTAAAAAAGGCATGCTTCTGTATTCTTGTCCCTCAAGAACAAATGGCCATAGCCCACCAGCCCACTCGTCCCATGTCCCCGAGCTGGGCAGCAGGCCAGCAGGGGGGTGGGTGGGAACCGGACAGGGTGGGAGAGGCTGGGAGGCCAAGGAAGGGAGGGCAGGGGTGGGAGGGTGTGGCCTGGGGTCCCAAGAGGAAGGGATGAGCCCTGGGTGTGAGGGCCCCATGTGCGGGCAGGGGGTAGGGAGGGAATGCCAGTGGGCCATCCTGGGACTGCCTGGGAGAGTGCTCCCGGTGCACAGTGGGAGAGGTGGGGGCAGTGTTTTGGGGTGCAAAGGGGTGCAGGGGAGCGTTCCGGGGTTCCTAGGGCTGGGGCAGTGTTCCTAGATGCAAGGGGTGGGTGTCTGGCCACAGGAGTATATCAGCAACCCGGTCTGGCCCTTGAGCATGTGATGCTGTGAGGCCATAGTCGTGACAAGGCACACAGGTGTCACCACGGGTATGACGTATGTATGCATGGGAGAGGGTCACAGAATGTGGGCAGGGAGGCAGACACCAGAGGAACCGAATCTCGGGGTCTCGGCCTTGTTGGGAGGTCTTGGGCAGGAATTGGAATTTCTTCATCTGCAACACGGAGGCTGGGGTAGGGCTGAGGCTAAAATAACACAGAGGCCTTTCCGGCTTTGACGTTTGCTGACAGCGCTGTCTGGTAGAACTTTCTGCGATGATGGAAATAGCCTGAGTTATCCAGTGTGGCAGCCACTAGCCACACACGGCTACGGAGCACTTGAAATGTGGTCAGTGGGGCTGAGAACTGAATTTTAACATTTATTTCATTTAAATAGCTATATGTGGCTAGTGAGAACCATGTTGGACAGTGTGATTCTATGAAAATTGGAGCAGGCACCCTTGAATCCAAACAACTGGAGTTCACACTGCGGTTCAGCTACTTACTAGCAAGTCCCTTCACCTCAGTAAGCCTGTTTCCTCCTCCCTAAAATGCGGACAATAATGATTGTACCCACCCTGTGCAGTTGTTTCAAGGATTCAATGAGATAATAAGGTAGGCGATGCATTTGGCAGTCCCCGGGGTATAGTAAATGCTCAAGAAATAACGCCTCGTATAGACATCGCTATTCACAAAGGGATGAGAACAGCTGGCATCATCAGAAACAAAATGGACCTTGTTTGCCAAGCTCAGAGAGGAGGCAAGCCAGGGAGGGGGTGTGAGGGGCCACGGGAGGAGGGGAAGGGGCTGCTTCCCCAGGCTGAGTGGGCTGCCCCCGGCTGGCAGGCAGGCAGGAGTGTGAGCAGGCAGCACCCCGCCCAGCACCTGGGAAACAGGAGGACAGGGCACAGCCACAGCAGCCCAGAGTGGCTGGGAATGTGGGAACGTGCTAATGGGCTGTGAAAAGCAAGATTCATGCTGCGAAATTGCTTTCTGGCTGCCTGGCTTTCTGGTGTCCGGGGTGTGGCTGGCTGCCAGCCCACAGGGGACCCACTACCCTCTCTGGCCTAGAACACCCCGAAACGTTGACATGGCAGCCAAGTGCAGCCCCAGGAGCACTGGGTGGGGAGCCAGCAGACCTGAGTCCTCACCCAGCTTGGCTGCCAGCTCGCTTGTCCTTCTGGGCCTCAGTTTCCCCACTTGAAAGGTAGGGATTCGGAGCCCCAGCCCTACTCCCTCCTGGGGCCATTCATGAGTGGCCCCTACTCCCCAAGACCGGTTGCTGTCAACTCCCTCTAAAGGAAACCTCTCTAGCTCCACCCCGAGCCACTCAGAGCCCATGCCACGCCTGTGGGTCTCAGCAGTCAGAAGCACTGTTTATCCATCAGGCCATCCGGGGACAGCACTGTCACCAGACTCTCCCTCTACTCAGGTCCCCGGGGGTCTGACTGTCTTGCAGCCTCTAGGGCCTTCCCTTCATTGGCTGCTTCCTCAAGCACACCCGGGTCTCCCTCATTCTGGGGAAATAAATAGCCTCCCTCCAAAATAAAACAAAAGCACCAAGAACCTTTCTCCCGACCCAGCAGCCTGGGCTGTGCTTCCTTCCTCCCTTCCTCTTTGCTGCCAAACTTCCAGAACAAATGTCCGACATCCGCCGCCTCCTCTTCCCACCTCCCACACTCCATGAACCCACCACAATCTGGCTGCCGCCCCCGGCACCCCATGGAAGAAAGGCCTGTGCCAGGCTCGCCCACCCAATTCCTTCCCCCACCCCATGACCTCTTGCAGCCCCCCTTGGGCCTAGTGTGCCCAGCCTGCCCCAGCCCAGGTGGCATCTGGCCCCGCCAGCTGCAGCGGGGGGCTCACCCATCCTTTGGTTGCAGGGTCACTGACAGTGCCCATCTCTGCTGCGCCCGTCTGCCCCCCATCCGCCCTCCGTACTTCCTCTTACCACTTCCCCTCTGTCTCCTCTGCCAGGGGCCATCAGCTGTGACTCTGGGGAGACTCTGGGCACTCACAGACCCACTTAAAATTTCTCGAGCATGATTCTGTGCCTGCGCATCGTTCTGGCCAAAGGACGCCTGTCCTTCGTCAGTTTCACAAAGGAGTCCCTGATGCCCCAAAAGGTTAAAGCCACTGACCAGCACCCAAGATTGCAATCTACATCCGTAGCCCCCTCTGGTCTTCAGAATTCTAGTCCCATATTTTTAGCTACTCATCATCTTGCCTGGATGCTACGTGTAGCAGGCACCTCATAATCAAAGCCCCGTCTCTTCCCCAAAACGTCCCCACTGTCGGTTAAGATACTTAAGCATTCTACCTCTCAGAGATGAGCTGCTGGTGATTTCAGAGAGTTCACGGTCAAATGCCGACAGACCTGTCACTTGTGAGAGGATTAGCATCCAAGACCTCTTGGTGGTCGGTAACCCATGGCTCCGGCCAGCTGATGGGACCACCCAGGATGTGGAACCCAGAACATACAGGGTTGGATAGGGGGAGGGAAAGAGGGGACTTGGCCACAGGAGCAGTGCCACCTGTTGGGCCAGAGGGTGGGCATTCGGAAGCTGGAACACCCAATCATACCTTATTACCAACGTCTGCCCCCTCCCATTCCACAGATAAAGAAACTGAGGTCAAGATCCTGAACCCAGGACTGTTGATTGATTGTCCATTGCTTTTCCGGTACCAGATACTCTCAGATCAGAGGGGGCTCTAACCTGGGGTCCACAGCTGGGCTTCAGGGTAGAGGGCATATCTGTGAACAATGACATTGGACTACGTGTGCATTTTGGTGGGGGAGAGTGCCCACGGCTTACATGGCGTTCTCTGAGGGCTCCTAATCCCCAAAAAACAGTTAAAAAGACGGGGTCAGATTCATTCAGAAACAAAAGGAAAACCCTGCGCGAGGTGCCTCTACCACACCCACCTCTGTGTCCCTTGAGCGAGTCCCTTTCCCTCCAGGGGCCTCAGCTTGCCCATCTGTCAAATCTGCTGGTCAGCAATTTTCAAGCCCTCTCTTTCTTCCTTTTTCTTTATTTCCCGTGTAAGCAGTAGTGTCCTTTCTTAATAGTAAACAAACAAAACCCAGCCATGCGAATCTCCTAATGGCACATAGACCAGAGGAGATGGGGCTGGGCGCTCAGGATCCCCTTGGCTGGACGCCCCCTCGGCGCCCTGCTGCTCGTGGCTCCCTGAAGCAGCCCTGTGAGCAGAGCTAGAAGCCTCCACATTCCACAGCCAGAAATTCCTAGGACCTCTTGCTGAAACCACCCCTCTCCCCTCCTCCCACCTGCCGCGGCTGCGGCCGCCCACTCCCAGACTCCAAAGATGCTGTAGGGACGTGGTGTCTTCGAGCTGTCCCAAACTGCCCCACCCCCCCCAAACGCCAACCCAGCAGAAGTTTCATGGGGGACACAGAAGGCCCGGGAACCGGAAGATTCTATTTGCTGCAGGGAACATTGAACCAACAGAAGTTCCAACATGTTCCTTGTTTTGGCTGCACATGGGTTTTCTTGAATGGGTTACAGGAAGAAATGCAGAAAAATATTCCCGGTGCCTAGAGGCAGGGCCAGGGCACAGCAGAGCAGGGGAGGCACCAAGGTGTCACTTTCTCCCCAGCCTCTGACGGCCGCCTGGCCTGGCCTGGCCACAGTGCACGCCGCACAGGCTTCCAGGGGTCCCAGTGTCAGGGAGAGGCCCTGAGGTGTAAGACAGCTGCGCACTGGGGTGGAAAGAGGCTGGAGTGCCCAATTCTCATGCCTCACTGACTGTGTGACCATGCGCAAGGCCCTTGCCCTCTCTGGGCCTTAGCTCCCTCCCTGTACAACAACAGAGCACCGTTTGCTCTGATATCCTGGATGGAACTGAAGGTATCCTGGCCCTAAGCCATCTCCCTCCTCATCCTTGCAGCAAAGCATCTCCCCAGAAGAGCACAGGAGGGATGAAGGGCGGGATGAGGGGTGTGAATGGCACAGGTCTGCCTGCCCAGCCCGGCTCCTGCGGCTGCACCCAGCTGCGGGGTAGAGGAGCGGATCTGGCCCTTAGAAAGTTCTTCCTTGGGATTCCTTCCACGGTCAGTAAGAAAGGAAGGAGGGAAGGAGGGAGGGAGGTCTTCCTTATGCTGAGCTGAAAGTCGCCTCTCCTCGCGTTCTCTACGTGTTCCGGGGCTCTGCCCCTGGGATGTGGGGCCCAGGCACAAATCTTCAGATATGAGGGGAGAGGACACAGCCCCAGGGGCTCTGTCCTCCCTGCCAAAGTCCCCAGTTCCTCAGTGCTCTGTCACTTGATTTGGCTTCCAGACACTCACTACCCTGCCCAGGCTTCTAGACAATCTATAGATTTTTAATACGCCTTCTAGGACCCGTGTCTAGAAGCTGGGGGTGGGCTGAGCGGGCCAGAGAAGGGTGGGGCTGACATGCTCCACTGAAATACATATCTCAGAGCCTTTGAGCTGTTCCCACTCCTAGGAACACTCTTCTACCCTCTTCCCTCCGGTTAATTCAGTCTCCAGCTCCCTGAATTCACCGCCTCAGGGAGCCTTCCTCACCCCAACTAGTTGAGGTCTCTCTGCAGCTCATAGCGCCATGATTGTGGTCACAGCCCTTACCCAGTTGCATTTAAATAGTAATTTCTGAAGTGGTTTAATTAATGTTGTTCGCACCAGACTGTGAGCCCCATGAGGGCAGAGACTACATAAGTCTTGCATGTGGCACATGCTGGGCTCAGCCCAGCGCTGGGAACAGAGAATGTGCTCGGGAAATATCCGTTGAATAGATGCAAGGATCACAGAGGTGTCCTCCTTTTACATGGCTCCAAGACACCAAGGCCCTCAACGTTCTCCAGCACAGAAAGTCCCACAGGCCTTAGAGTCCGACACGGGCGTGGACAGTGGTGGCCCACGGAGACCGAGAGTGCCCGGCGGGGTCTCAGCAGGTTGGGCTGCAGCAGGCTTGCCTAAGGTGGCAGGCTTCCCACAGTGCCAGGGGGCTCGCGCGCAGGAGACGGGCATTGCGGCAACCCGGCGAGAGAGATAGATACAGTGAGGCCAGAGAGATGGAGAGGAGGGCACAGAGAGACAGAGACAGGGACAGAGACAGACGGAGAGCAAGAGAGAGCCCAGAAGCCCAGCCAGAGTCGTCTTGCTACCCCTGCCCTGGGAGGTGGACCCCTGTGTGCTCTACGCCATGTCAGAGCCTGCGTGTGCGTGTCCACGTGCGCCGCTGTGAGCTTGCGTGAGGATGGATGTGTGTGTGTGCACGCATCAGCAACACGGCGTGGGCATTGAACCCTGAGGCTCTGCCCTCACCCCCCGGAGAGGGCCACGGCCCCAGACTGCAGGGGTGCTGGCAGCAGTGTCACTGTGTGCTTGTGGAGGGAGGGGGGAGGCAGGGAGGGAGGGAGGGAGAGGCTCAGTGGAGTGTCAGTGTGTCTCAGCCTGTGTGGGGGCGGCTGTGCGGGGGCGGAGGGCTGCAGCATGCACCAGAACATGTGCGTGCCTGCCGCTCCGATGGCTCGGAGGAGGGAGAGGAGAGCCTGTCCCTTTCCCTGTCCCTGCCATCCCCTCCTTGAGATCTTGCCCCCCAGTTTTTCATCATTTGGCCCCTGCACATTATTTGGTCCCCTATCCCAGGCCCTGCCTCTCCCTGTGGCCTTGGACGAATCCCTTCTCCCTGGGTGTTGGCTCCCAGAGGCCAAGGCAAGTCCGTCTATGCCATGAGCAGGCAATCTGCATGGTCCCTCCAATTCTGATGTTCTGGGTGTCTGTGATCTCCCACCTGTGCCTTCCAGAGAGGGTGGCCACCCTACTGGGGCATTTCTGGCATCTACAGAGGTACGTAGACCCCCATTACACAGATGATAAAGTTGAGAACACAAAGGACAAGTGATTCAGCCAGGGTGGCCCAGTAGATTAGAGGCAGAAGCACTACTGGAAAATCAGCAACAGTTCAGAATCCCTCCCCCAACACACGGGGCCCCCGCTTTCTTCCCTTGTTAGTGGGTAAGAGAGAGGGTGCTTCCCAGGCACGGTGCCAGGAGTGGCCCCTCTCTGTGACCTTCCTTCTGTATGCTGGGTGCTGGAGACAGGGACACACACCCCTGAGCAGGTCCCTCCACCTCCTCAAGCCACAGTCTCTTCCTCTGTGAGAGGGAGGAGTAAGCCCTGCCCCTCCCTCGGAGATGAGCTCATGGAGGGAGAAGAGCCGCGGCCCCAGAGTGTCGTGGATAGCCGAGGGTATTAGGGGTGGAATAAACACACCACCAGGCCTCGGAGCAGTGCATCGATGCCCTGGCGCGCTCTCTCTCCAGCGTGACATTGTCCACGCTCCTATCGGCTCTGCCGGGGAAGGTGGGACTGCGACGACGCATTCCATGGATGTTAGAGCTTGGGTTCCAGGAAGCGCTTGAGCAGCCAGGCCCCAGGCCCCGAGCTGCCTCTGGACCACACTGGCACCCGGGATCAGCCTCACCCCGAGGGGTTGGCGATGCAAAGCCGAGGAAGTGAGAAGGGGCTCCGGAGTCCGGAGCCAGCCCTCTGCTCGAGTCAACCCTGCAGGCCAAGCGCAGCCCCTGCAACCCCTCCCCCCCCAACACTGCCTTGAGTCAATTTCAGATCCCTGTTTCTAGAGAGAAAAGAGTGGGTTGAGCTCTCTCTCCAATCTCTCTCCCTCCCTCCCTCTCTCTCTCTCTCTCTCAAGTAAAATCTCCTTTGGAGGCTCTTTCTGTACAGCCCAGTGATTACACAGGCTGCAGGGCAGCTCTCTGCCTTTCCAGCCTCTTCTGGGGCTGGGAGCAATGCCACGGGCTGGGCAAGGCTTCTTCTCCGCTTCTTTGAACCTGATCCCTTTCCTCTGGTGCTTCCACACCCCCCGGCCCCTCACCACTACCAGCATTCCTGCTTTTCTCAGATATTCTGGTCTTCAGAGAAAACTGGACATACCAGGAGCTCTGGCCTGGCCACGGCAACCCACCCTGACCTCTGCAGCTCCTGTCACTGCCTCTAGCAAGATTCTGGGCCCCCTGGGGTCTGGGCTTTCATTCCCCTCATCCTTGGGACAGAGGAGGACTGGGGTCAAAGGAGGAGGGAGTGAGCTCACTCTGGGTCCCAAGCGACAGCCCCACCCAACCTTCTAGGGGACATGAAATCAAGTTCTCGCCTCATCTGAATTCACAGGCTTCAGTGGGACGTTCAGTGCAGTGGCATCGGGGGCTGCAGAAACCCCTGCCCAGGGCCCGGACTCCAGCCACAGCCTCCCTGCTGGCTGCGCCCAGCGCTGGAGAGGAGCAGCTCCTCCTGCATCCCTAGCCAGCCCTGCCTGGGCTTCTAGAAGGCCTGCCGTCACGAGCCGGACCCCACTGGGCAGGACGCCAGGAGCACTTGCCTTCCTCTGCAGTGGGCAGCCCACGGCCCCATGGAGGAGGCCCAAAGGCTCCTATGTGCCCTTTTAGGGCTAACCCAGCTGCCTCTTCCGGTCACCCTGCTAGTGATCGGAGTGGGCTCTGGAATGGGGGTTCAGCTTTTGGGTGGTGACTGCAGTGTCCCACCCCACAGGGGCCCTGGGTCATTGATTGAAGAATGGGCCCTGCAGGTGTCTTCCTCGCTTCCTCACCCAGGAGCCCTTGCATCACTGCCGGCCTCGGGGAGATGGGGCTTGGCTAGCCCCCTGGCCCCACTGGGCAAACTCCAGACAAAAGGCAAACATCTAGCAGGTCCCATCACCTATCTTTAGCCCTGCCAGGCTTTGAGGACAACTGTCACCGCAGCAGTGAGCCTGCGCTGGAGGCCCACTGTGCGCCAGGCTCGAGGCTGTGTCTCTGTAGGCACCATCTCATCACATCCTCACAGCCCTTCTTCCTCTCCAGATCACAGGTGAGGGAAAGAGGCTCCGACACCTGCCCAATGTCACAGAGCGATGGGTGGTGAGGGACGGAGCCTGCGCCCCTCCCTGCCCTGCTGGCTGCTCAGACCGAAGCTGCCGTGCAGAGCAGGAGCCCCAGCCTCCTCGGTGACATGCCCTGGCCTTTCCACGCAGACAGCAGAAGCGTGGAGCCAGGCCACCTCATCCCCTTGCTCCCACACAAGCATCCTTAACCTGAGGCCCAGGCACGGACTTCCTGCTGTCCTGCAAGCTCTTGATACCGCATGCAGCATTTTGTAGGTTTGTACATTTTTCTGGGGAATGTAGATTTAGCCTTTCTTCAGATTCCTGAAGGAATATGTGACCTAAAAAAAGGTTAAGAGCACTGATGGTTCTGGAAGGAAGAGGTCTGAAATTGATCAGACAAGGCCTGGCCATGTCTGCCACTCTCGGTTTTCCTGCCATGGCCACGCTCCAGGGCTCCCTTTCCTCTGAAACTCCTTGTAAAGGCTCATGAAGGAGCCCTCTGCCAAGCTGCCCCCACAAAACCCAGTCTTAGTGACATCCCTCGCCTCTTGGGGCAAACCATCACTTTTATTTTCACTTCCAGCACTTGAGTCACATCCCAACTCCATTTCACTGTACTCTGTGACGCAGTCCTGCCAGAACCCAGCTGTGGTCGCTCCTTGCAAAGCAGCTCCTTCCTGGCGAATCAGGGGATTCTGGGGTTCCAGGTGGACGCTGGAAACCAGCTGGACAGGGGTCCCTGTGCAAGTATGGCGGACAGCCTCAGTTCCCCAGAGCAGCCTTGAACATTTTGTTCCTGCCCCTACCCGTAGCACGAAACACACTCAGAAAGGCAGCAAGTCTGCAGGCAAGAGTGCACACACATCTGCACATGGCTGTGGGTGCACACAGGAGCCGGAGTGTGCCTGTAGGTGTCGGGATAGCCTGGGTGTGCCCGTGTCTGTGTGTGCAGGCAGCCTACTTGTACACAGCACAGGCCCACCTCCCACACATGCACAGACACCGGCATGAGCTCACACATGCCTCCAACACCCATACTCCCACACGAGTCCGTGCGCCCAGGCCTCACACATGCACACACACACACACGTACACCTCCCCTCCCGTGTGCACGACCCTCGTCCTCACACAGATGTACACCTCCAGACCTCACAGGAACACCACTGCATCCACGTCTCACATGTGCATCCTTACGCACCCCCAGGCCTCGCACACATGCACCTCCTGGTGTGCATACAGACCTAACCTGACATACATGTGCACACACACTGACGCATGTCCACACCCTTGCTCCCATGCAGCCCAGCCAACGGCACTCCTTGGACACTCACACACACACACACACACACACACACACACACGCACCCTTTCAGGGCACACTTGCACCTCGTCCTGGTGCACACACACAAACACTTGCACACCGTCTCAGTGCACACAAGTGCACCCCAGAGCCAGTCCTTATACAACACAATCAATTTCCCTAAGAAGTCCTCACACACAGCAATATACATCGCCTCCCCTCAAAATGCACCCTGGCATACACACATCCAGAACTCGCACCTGCTCACACAGCCCCTCTCCCCTGCACTCTTGCTGCTATAACAGGAACCCACCAGGGCATTGTCGCTCCTTGGCCCACAGGGAAAACTCTGCCTTCACACTGCACCCAACCCTTGATCCACCCCATGATCCTCCACAGACCTAGCTGGGGACATCCAGAAACCCTTCCCTGACACTCCATAGCCTCCTGGGCTACCCCAAGGCTCTTCCGTCTCTCCTCATCCTCCCACCCTTCTTTCCAGAGCAGTCATCAGAGACAGGAAATGATCATCTTTGGGCTGGGCAACTTTGCCACAGGACCAGAGCTGCTGCAACCTTCGCACCACCAGCCCCTGATGCAGCGGTGCCCCCTCCAGCTTGCCTGATTGCCCCTCCCCTCCTCCCAACACCCAGGAAGCCTCGCCAGCGCTCAGCCATTAACCCCTACTGTACCGATGCTCTCATTCCTGGCAGCAGCTGGGAAGGGGGAGGTGGGGAGGAGACGCACTTACAAGGAGAAGTTGCCCACTAGGCAAGTCGCTGCAGGTGCCTAAAGTCAGGAAGGACTACCTGGGAGCTGGTGAATTCCCTGCCATGGAGGTAGCTAAGTGGAGGCCAGATGGCCACCTCACACGAAACTAGAGGAGGGATTCCAGCTTTGGATCCAGCTGACTGGGAAAATCCTCTTTAACCCCGAGTTTCTAAGAATCTGTGTGCAACCAGGCTGTGTGCATTTGTGTGTGTGTTTGTGTGCATACGTGCACTGGCATACACTGGCAACCTTTCACCCCTACACACACGCACTCGCCTGGTTGGCTTGGCACATCTGTGCACCCACAAACATGCCGACACCCGACTCCGGGCACTCTGTGCACATGCAAGTGTCCCCAGCCCCATGCAGCCTGCCTTCCTCTGTATGCACAGGAATGCTCCCAGGGCACCGCAGGCACATGCCCCTGGCCCGAGACAACGACGCCCCCTGCGCCCTCCAGGACTCCCTGAGGCGCAACTCACTTTCCTAGTTCCTCGAAGAGCTGGTACTCTTCTGTGAAGCGGGTGCAGGTGATGGTGGCCATCCTGGTGCTGGGCGGGCAGGCGAGGCTCGGAGCTGGGGGACCAGGACTGAGGCACTGCTGCTCTGCTCCTGGAACTCGGGGCCACTCGCCTGCCCGTGCTGCCGAGTGCAAACAGAGAACCGGCTTGCCTGACGAGCCCGGGGCTTCTGAGCAGGGCACTGTGGCTGCTCACAGCCTCGCGAGCCTTCGTCAGCATCCAGGTCCCCATGGCAACCACCTCCGAAACGCCCTGTTCCCGTTGCCCCGGTAACTGCCTCCCCAACACCTGCCTGCCTTCCACTGCGAAAACCTGCTCCCGGACGCCTGGCCCTGCCGAACACAGTACTGCAGGCCTGTGTGGGCCGGGGGGCGGATGGACACAGCACCCCCAGGGTGATGGGCCAAGAGAGGGGTTGGGGGAGGGGGAAGAGAACAAACTTAGTCCACAAGTGATCTTCTCTCTTCCCACCTCCCCCACCTCCAACTGTGGGGCCCTTGTAGCAGACGGGATGGGATTAAGTGGGGCAAAAAGGCAGTTGCCATAGTAACTGCCAGTGGGTGCCGCATTCCGGGATGGTCCCCGGGAAAGACAGGATGCAGTTACCCTGGCAACTTCATCTCCTCTGGAGAGACAGGTATTGCCCCGTTGCCCTGGCAACAGCTGGGTTCTAAGGTTTACAGGGAAACGATGGCTAATTTGTTGGGATGGCTCTCTCTGTGGATCACTGTAGTCTGTAACTGTCTCTCAGTTCCCCTCCGTATTTTTTTTTTTGCCTCTGCCTCTGTCTTACTTATTTTGCTCCTGCTCTCTCTGCTCTTCTACCACCTTGCCCACTGCACTAGCACACTAGCTTGGGGGAGAAGTGCGGAGGACACCCTAGGATTCTTGAGGGATGGCCCTGGCTGCCCACTCACTCCCGCCTCTCCCAGCTGCGATGGTTGCTCCCCTCCTGAGCCCTCTTCTGCAACCTCTCCCCTAGCCTGTGCCCCCAGAGGGACTATGGAGATCTGGTCTCCTGGGGCTCATGTCCCAGTTTCTGCCTGTGCTTCAAGTCAAGGTAAAAGAGGCGAGAGGCAGCTGTGGGGAGGTGAGCATGGCCTGGCTTACCCGGGCAAGGCCAGCGACCGTGCACCTGCCCCGAAATCTGCATTCCCAAATTCTGTGGGAACCTTCCCTGCCAACTTCAACTCTTCAAGGTATCAGCCATACATACACACGCACAATCTCACCCCAAGGCCTGGGGGTTAAGAAGGAAAAGGACTGGAGTTTAAGACTAAGGATCTGAGTTTGAGTTCCAATGACATTTATTAGCTATGTGACCCTAGTCAGGTCACTAACCCTCTCTGAGCCTCCAGCCCCTTTTCTATACAACAGTGGAACAAAACTGCCCCTGCAGAGGAAGGCTGTGAAGATGGAGTAGGCTCAGAGCTGTTTTTAGTTTCTAGAAGAAGAAAAGGAAGCCTCTTTTTAGTTTCTAGAAGAAGAAAAGGAAGCTTTAAAGCAGGACCATGACCACTCCCATCACTCTAGCCTAGACTTAGAATCTCAAACCCTGTGCACCCCCGCCCCCCTATACTCAGGAAAAAGGGTGCATTAGCTCATTTCACAGCTTGCAGGGCTGAGACCTCATGCCAGCACCTGTCCCCAATGAGCATGGGCACGATAAATGATCCAGGCATTCAAACCCTCTGGGATTCTAGCTCACCCCTTCTGAACCTCCAAATCACCTTACTGGTCCCCTCATTTGCTGGACATGTGGTCTGTTTGTTGGTATCCTCCAACCCCAACAAGCCCCTGATTCACCACCCTAAGTCCAGGAGCCCCCTGGAGATATCTGGGCATCCCCCAGTTCTGCCTGTCTTCCTGGAGTCAGCGGGGGTGGGGAGAATGATGGGTGAGCTCTCCCATTCAGCCACTTTTCCCAGGAGGGGAAGGGAGGGAGGCAGAGGGGAAGGAGGGGAAGTGAACAGGGAGGAGGGGGGTAATGGCTTCACCACTAATTGCACCATTACCACCTTCAGTAAAAGGAAAAACCACTCAGTTTTGTTTCTGCACACAATATGCTTCCTGCTCGTGCCGCCAACGTTGCAATTCAAAGGCAGAGAGGAGAGGCCTGCGCTCAGGGCCCGCACAGCCAGTGGGCAGCAAGCAGGGCACAGAACACCGCACCGAGCTACCGGCATCTGTGGGCAGGTGGAGGAGGGCTGCATTGCCACCTCCTGCCCCAGACCCTCTAGCCTGTCCCCAGGAAGGGGTGGCTTCCACAACTGAAAGTGCTGGAATAGACCTCAATGACCACTGAGGCCACTGGCCATTGCCCAGAGGAGAGGAGAGGCAATGTTGTTTAGTACAGTGACTCCACGACCTACAGGCTGTGTGATTTTGGATGAGTATCCTAACTTCTTGGTGCCTCAGTTCCTCCATCTGCAAAATCGGCTGAATAATATTCCCTACCTCCAGGCTGTTCTATGGGCACAACGGGTGATACACATAAATGCTCAGTATGCAGGAAATTATTATGGAGGAACTCAAATGTCCTTTCCCTGAACACCCCTCTCCCTGAATCATGGAAACACACATCGCCATCTTCAAGTCCCTGTCCTTGGGGCGCTGTTCTCTGAGTCCCCACTGGAGCTCAGCTCGTGGTTTGGATAACACCTTGTCCAGGCCTAGTTTGCAGCAATGTCTGTAGAACAAAGGACTGGGGCTAGAAGGAGGGGAGGTCACAAGGACCTGCAGTTCATCGTGTGCCAACATAACGATAATATGGCTTTAAAAATTAACCACCGAGACAAAAAGCAAATGTTCCGTGAGGCTGTGTTAATGGAAATCTAACATTCTGAAAAAAGAAGGTGGTATTCTGCTTGGCTTGGTGCTGGCCTGACTGCCCTGTCTCGCTCCCTGTCCCTGATGGGGACCAGGGTTGGTGGCCTATGTGGCTGCAGGGGGCAGGGCCAACCCAGCCCCTCTCCACTTCTGTCCCCTCTGTCTATTCTTCCCATCTCCAGCTCTCCTAGAGGTTTAAACCTCCCTTTCTTCTCTCTCATTCTCTCTCTTGGTGTCTTCCTTCCTTCGCATATTTTCTTCCCAGTTCTTATCTTTCCCACTCCTTTCTACTTCCCCTCTTGTTTCTAACCCCTTCCCCTTCTGTCATTCTTCTCTTCTTCCCCTGGTGGCCCAGACGGTGCATGTCTACTAGCGGATGGGCAGGTCCCAGGCTGCAGGAGAGATGGCTGGGGGGGTGGGGAAGAGGAGAAGAGAAAGGGGTCTCCTCAGCAAGTCTCTCTTACACGTGCACCCACACCCCTCTGAACCTTCCAGAGCCTGGCTCAGGGGTGTGGGCATTGCCTTGGATGGGCACCCCCATCCTGAGTGTAAGTGCCACTCTGCTGAGAAGGCACAACTGCTAATGCACTGCCTCCCCTGTGCCCACGAGGCTGGCAGCTGTGCCCGGTGGCAGCGGGCAGCGAGGAGCCAGCCGTGCCTCTGTGGCGCTGAGAGAATGAGCCGATGATTGCATCAGGGGGATTGTTCCTGCCAAGCTCCCCACTCCCCAGGGCCATGGCAGGCATGAGCGCCAGCACGTGTGCCCATCTGCAACACGCATGTGGTGCTCAAGAGCAGGCCCGCATGCTATGGGCTGGTGTCCAGGGGTGGGAGCTCTGGGGGTTGCTGAACACAGCCCTGACATGCCGGAATGGGGCTTGGCACATGCACACAGGCAGCACCCCATGGAGCCGGGAGGCATGAGAGGAGACCAGGGCCAGGTTCCTGGGAGGGTGATCGCAGCCCCAGCGGCATTGTGACAGCTGACTCAAATCCCACCTTCTGCAGCCCACACACGTGCTCACATGCACATGCCCGAGTGCCTCAGGGTCCTGCAGGGCCTGGGCAGGCACCAGAGAAAGCGTGCCAGCCGAAGGGTCCCCACGGGGCCTGTCCCACTAAGGGCAGCGAGCGTGGGGGGCAGAACGAGCAGAAAGTGGGCCAAGAGAGGACCGATCCTGCCGAGGGTCTGGCTGGAGGGCAGTGAGTTCATTCATCGTGGTAACGCCAGGCCCACATGCAGAGGGAGGGAAGGCGGGGCAGGGAGCAGCGCTGCCACCCAGGTGTCCCACAGGAGGCACTCCTTGCAGGGCAGAGTGCCGCAGAGAGCCACGGCACAGAGAACAAGGTCTGCACAGCACGACCTGCGGTTAGAGGACCCGAGTTTGAGTCCTGGGAGAGCTTGCTGCAGGTCTTTTCCCCAGTGGGGCCTCCAGAGCTCCGCCCCTTGAGCCAGGTGTGGGGCTCTCTCCTAGCCCTGGCGGGAGGGCCGTTGTGGCCCAGGACTCCACAGGCAGGGCCCAGCTTGGACAGGCTGCCCTGGCTCTCTGCCCTGTAGCCAGCAGACTTGCTGCCACCTGGTCCAGCCAAGGGAGAAACGGGGGTGGTCCCCAAGCACGTCTGGGCTCCACTCCCCCAGACCCATGGCCCGAGGGGCTGGGGCTGCCTTGGGTCTGCCCTCCCTGTCCTCCCCCCACCACACGGGCTCAAGTGGTATAAGCACCCGCCTGGCAGTGCCATCACATCAGCAGCCTGGCCAAGGGTCCAGATCCGCATGCCCTGGCTGGAGGGAACTCGTGCCGCAAGAGGCAAGAGGGGCAGGCGGGAGCCATGCTGATTGCTGGGAAGAACTGAAGCCACAGCATGCAGAGCCTCTCATGGCAGAGCCCGAGACCCTCCACCAGTCTGGGGCCTGGGCCAGGTTGCAGGCTGAAGCTTGCAGGGGCCCCCTGGCTGTTTGCTGGGTGCTGGGTTGGGCAGGACTCTGAGCTAGGCAAGCTCTGGGCTGGGGTTGAGACTGGCCCGAGACCCAGGCCGAGCTTCCTTCTCAGCAGGAGCAGTGCCAGTCCCCTCCCCAGCTGGTCTCTCTTGGTTTGGGGCCAGCTTGGCCAGAGAGAGTAGATCTTGGGGCCTAAGGGACAGCAGAAAGGGCCATCTAGGGTCCTGTACTTGAGACCACAAAGGGCAGGGGCCGCAGGCAGAGAAGCAGGGGCTGGAGCTGGAGGGTGGGCCTCGGGCAGGGCTGACTCAGCAGGCACAGGAGAGGCCTCCGAACGGCGCGTGCAAGCCTGGAGCCGCAGGGAAGCCCTGGCTCCGCGCCACCCTGGAAAGGCCCAGCCCACACAGCTGGGACAAGCACCCAACAGAGCTGGAGTATCCTGAGTAATGGGCAGACTATGGACAGCGCATCCCCTGGGATATGCCGGACCCAGGACGCTGTCCTAATGGTGACTTCTTCAGAGCCTCCCTCCTGAGCAAGTGAAAGGCTGAAGGTGGCCAGAATCCAGAGGCCTCTGCCCGTCCCGGCCCCTGCCGCACCGCAGCCCGGCACCCGCATCACAGAGGCAGGGGAAGGGGCCAGGTGGGACACAGGTGGTCACCTCCACCCAGCAGCCCCAGCCAGACCCCCACTGCTGGACTCGGGCCCCTCTGCAGAGGGGATGCAGCTCCGTAGCCAGTGCCCGAACCCCTCGCCCACCCCACCCCACCCATCCTGCTCATCCACAAGCTGACGAGTCCTAACAGGCCTCCTTTGCCAGAGACAAAAATAACTATTTTCAAAATTCACAGCAGGGCTTTCGCCTACACACACTGCGCCGACTGGAACCTGAAGGGAGAGATGCAGAACGCAGTGTGCGGATGGAGGCGCGCTCTGCAGCGAGCAGGCGTCGCACCCCCGCGCCCCTCGCCAGCCGCGCCCCGCCAGCCGCAGGCGCAGGGGCACCCGGATCTGCCCAACGGGAAGGGCTCCTGGACCATCCGTCTGCGGTGCACAGGTGGACGCTGGGGCGCAGAGGGGCCCAGGAACTTGCCTGGGGCCACACAGTGGGTCTACGGCGGGAGTCCCGTGTGTTCTGCCGCCCAGCCGGGCTGCCCACCTCCTCTGCTGCTCACTCGCCAGCTGTGGGCTCCCACCTGCCCCAGGTCGCGCGTGCACACACCCACGCTTGCTCACAGACAGTGCCACGGCCGTCACTTCCGTGTCATGGCACTTTAATCGAGCTCACAGGGTCCCCCACAACCCCTGCCTCGGCCAGTCTTCCACAGCCCCGTGCGGGAGGCAGGGCCAGGGCCAGCAGCCCCATTTGCAGGTGGGGAAATCAAGGCCCAGCGGAGAAGGACTGTCCCCAAGCTCAAAGGAGAACCCAGGTGTCCTGAGTGTTGCTTTGGGGGCTCTTTTCACAGATGTCTCCACCACCCTGGACACTGCAGCAGCCAAGGGCCACACCACTTGCTCTGGGTGCCGGGTGGCGGGCACGGGAAGAACACCTTGGCACCACCACCCCAATACCAGCCTGGCCCAGGCCATGTGAACACCCAGGGAGGTCAACCCCGGCCCTTGCACCTCCACCCTCAGCGCCCAGGGGATCCGCTTCAGCTGGGGTCCGGCCTGGGGCCGCCTCTGTGTGGCCCCTCACCCAGACAGCACCACAGAGATCAGAGTTAAGGGTGAGGTCGGCCAGGAAGCCCGCCATATCCCCAGGCTCCAGGTGTACACCACAGAGTCGCAAGTCATTAGAGCTCATTTTACAGATGAGGAAACCGCGGCTAAAAGCTAGTGCAGGTCACCTGAGGTCACAGAGTAAGTCCGTGAAGAGGCAGGACCGACACCCAGGCACCCCAGTCTGGTTCACTCCCAACCCACAACCAAGTTCCCCACCCTGTTCAACCAACCGAGGGGCTCTGTGCCCTCCTTGTCCCTGCAGATGGACGCCGGACCTCAGGCTTCTTTCTCCCTGAGAAGGGGCAGGGCCTGAGTGGGGAAGAACACGTGGGGAACAGAGGTCCCCGCTCTGCCCCCCGTCAGATGCGATGGGACATGAGTCTGGTGTTGAGTTTACGGAAAAAGGATCGAAGCTTGCAAATCTTGCATTTTTTCTTGCGGCGACCCCGGGAGAAGCTTCGAGCCCTGCCTTCCCCTTCCTCCTCTTCCTCCTCTTCCTCGTCGCTGGCCCAGGGCCCCCAAGCACCCCCATTAAAGTCAGGATGGGCGCGGGGGTTCTCGGCCGGGTAGCGCACGGGGATGGCCGTGCGGTTGTAGTCAGCCAGGCGGGCCAGCAGGGCGCGGACCACATCAGGCCGCTGGCCGGCCAGGTCCTCCCGCTCGTAAGGGTCGGCACTGATGTTGAAGAGCCACACGGCCTGGCGAACGCTGGCCATTCGCTCCAGGTTCCACCAGCTGCCGGGGAAGGCAGCCAGGGTCTGTGGCGGGATCCAGTCTCCATAGCCGGGGTCTCCCGTCAGCAGCTTCCACTCGCCCACGCGGATGGCGGCCTGCACGGCCGTGTTCCAGATGCCGAAGCCGCCCTCCAGCGAGCCGTGCCGGGCGTGGTTGTACAGCGGGTCGATGTTGTGCAGGATCTCCGTGCGTGGCGAGGCCCGGCCCTCGCTGATGGCCGGCCACACGTCGTAGCCGTCCAGCCCGTCGGCGGCTGAGGCGGTGCCACCCGCCAGACCCACCAGCGTCGGGTACCAGTCGGTGATGTGCACCAGCGCCCGGCTGGTCCGTCGCTTCCGCTTGAGCAGGGGGCTGTGGACGAAGCCCAGGCCCCGCACGCCGCCTTCCCAGTAGGTGCCCTTGCGTCCTCGGAGCGGCCAGTTGCTGCCCCCCGAGAAAGTCTGGCCGCCATT
The DNA here is from genome assembly GCF_040939455.1 of Microcebus murinus. Taxonomy (NCBI): domain Eukaryota; kingdom Metazoa; phylum Chordata; class Mammalia; order Primates; family Cheirogaleidae; genus Microcebus; species Microcebus murinus. The sequence continues at coordinate 16,545,401 of NC_134124.1, forward strand.
GTCGCTGGAGAAGATGATGACACTGTTGTTGTAGAAGCCGTAGCGCTTGAGGGCCCAGGTGATGTTGTGCACGGCCTCATCCATGCAGGTCACCATGGCCGCGTACTTCCGCCGGGCCACGTTGCCCATGGCGCGGTAGCGGTACAGGTACTCACGGGGGGACTGCAGGGGCGTGTGTACTGCCTGGAAGGCCACGTAGAGGAAGAGGGGCCGCTGGGGGCTGTGGCTGGCCAGGATGTGGCTGGCACGCTGGGCGTACAGCATGGTAGAGTACTGGCCGCTGAGCCCCCAGGCCACACTCTCGCCCTCGTGCAGGTCAAAGCCGCACACGCCCGGGCCGTCGCAGTTGTCATAGGTGTAGTAGTCCACGTTGCCCGTGAGCGAGCCCAGGAAGGTGTCAAAGCCCCGGCGGGTGGGCAAACACTCCTTCCGGTAGAAGCCCAGGTGCCACTTGCCCACCATGTGGGTGGAGTAACCTGCCTCCTGCAGCTTCTGGGGCAGTGTCACCTGGTCCAGGGGCAGGCAGTTGGGCTGCCGCGGGCGGATGATGGAATGCTGGAGTCCTGTGTGGATCTGGTACCTGGCTCGGGGCAGGGGAGGGCATAGAAGGCACACGTTAGCTACAGACCACTGCTCTGGTCCCCTGACCCCCAGTGCCACTCTGGGGTGGGCCCTGGTCCCAGCACTGCCAGCAACAATGGTAACGGTATTACTATTAATAGCAGGTATTATCTAACGTGCTAAGCACCTCAAATGCATTAACTCATTGAATCCTCAAAATCAGCTGAAGCAGAGATTACGGTCATTCCACAGATGAGGAGACTGAAGCTCAGAATGGTTAAGCCACTTGCCCAGGATCACACAGCTAGGAAGCTGGGGGGTTACGGGTTGAAGCCAGGTTACTAATGACAACAATAGTAGCCACTGTGAAGCACGCGCTGTGTGCCTGACATTGTGCTACGCCCCTTATGTGGATTACCTCGCTGAATCCTCTCCTCAAACTAGGAAGTGCATGCTATTATTCCCATTTCCCAAATACGGAAACTGAGGCTTAGCCAGTTAAATTGCTTGCCCAGTGATTCATACGACTAGCAGTTGGAGCGGGATGTATAGCCCAGGCAGTGTGGCTCCCTCCAGACTTCAGAGTCCCTGAACTCTAAGCCACTCACTTGCTAGGGGGCCTAGAGCAGGTCCCGCTCTCTCAGGCAAACTCTTACTCGCTCTGCAAAGCCCAGCCTAAATGTTACCCCGCTGTAAAGTCTGTCACAACTCTCCCACAGAATGAGTCGCTTTTGCTTCCGGGTCCCCCCAGCGTTTAGTGCACACCATCATTGCCCCTAGTTGGCCCTGGGATTCTACTCAGCTGTGCATGCTCTCAGGCCCAGTGACATGTGATGGCACTGTCCTTTACTGAACCTTGTATACCTAGCACCCAAGTGATGTGTAGAAGACATTCAATTACTTATGGAATGCATGCATGAATGAATGAAGAATGATACTCAGAGGGACTTAGAGCCAGAAGGGACCCAACTCATCTTCCAGTTTATCTCCCTCATCTTAAACAGCAACTAAGGCGTTTTTAAGGGGCGGCGAAGGGCTTTGCCCAGGGTGACTCAGTGGTGAGGAGCAGAGCCAGGACTTGAACATAAGTCCAAGCAGGGACTCTTTTTCAGCAAACTAGGCTGTCTCTTCTCATATGAAGGCCTCAGTTTGCTCGTGTGTAGGAGGGAGTTGGTTGAAATGGGAAATCTCTAAGACTTGTCCAGCTCCCAAATTTTTGGAGACCAGCTCCCGTGTGCCTGCCTGTGAGCTCATGTGCCCTTAATCCAGGGCACTCACACAAGCCAACGCCCCAGGGCAGGACTAACCAACCCGTCAGCAGAATCCTGAATTCCTCACTGACTCATTCACATCCCATCTTCTGTGGTCAAAGCTCCCATGTGATCTGCTTATGGCTCCTGCCTTTAGCAACTCTTACAAATCCCAGAGTAAACAAGAAGCCTGGAACTTCACAAGTGTGTTAGAACTCCACACCTTTTTCTCACCCTCCAGGCACCTGAGTTGAACTAAGTCCTGAAAACTTGACACCTTTAACCTGAAAACACTAGAGTGGGTTTCTCTGTTTTGGTTTCCTTATCTTAAAGCTGTTATTGTTGTTAGCTATATTAGCTGCTATTGCCACTTTTAACACCATGTGTCACACACACATTTTAAATCTCATTTAATCTTCGTTTTAGATATTTATAGGGAAGACTATTATCACCCCCATTCTACGGAGGATGAAACCGAGGCTCCCAAAAGTGCAGCAACTGGCCCAACATCAGACAGCTGACAAGCAGCGGAGCAGAGCTTTGAACCCAGGACTACTCTATTCACACTTAAAATCCTTCAGTGACATGGCCTTTCCGGGCTTCAGTCAAGCTAATAAATGTTTGGAGTTGACAGGAGAAGCACCCCAGGGCCCTGATCCCAGCTGAGCCTCTCTGCTCACGGGTGGGGCCCCGTGGAGCACTGCTTTGTACAGGGGGTGAGTCCCGCAGCCCAGCGGCACGGGAGTAACGCGATGCACTCTGGCTTTCTCTACTTCCCCACGCCCCGCCACTGGACGTGTTAACAAACACTAATGAGAGCAGTAAGCAGCGGTGGGACGGAGCCAGCTGCAGCGGGTGGAGGGCACAGTGTGGCCGGCCACACTCTGCTAACTTCGCAGATCAGGGGCTGGAGCACTGCCCTGCTGTCTGCTCATTCCTCTGCTAAAAGCGAAAGTCACCTCTCAGGAGAGAAATGCTAGCTTGTGCACAGCTCTCAGGAATGCAGATGCCTCCTCCCTCCGCAGGCAGAAGTTTGGTCTTCACCACTGTCACCCCCCAACACCCCACAACACAGGCACACCCCACCCCCTCCCTCTTTCCCGTGTTCTCTTCCTAGTTCCTGGATCTACACGCTGCATGCCAGACTGCTCAGTGCCAGACTGAAGGAAAGGAGGGCACCATTTGATCCCCAGCTCCAGGACCCCTGCCAAGCGCCTGGCCTCTCAGGCCCCTCTCCTACAGACCCTGAAGTTGGGCACAGGCCCCAAGCTGGGCCCTCCCTGAATCCATGCCTCAGTTTCTCCCATCCAGGAAACAGGAAGATTAAGATTCTGGTTCCTGAGATCACACTAGCAGCTCTTGGGTGGAACTTGGGAGAAAGCATGCCTTGGACCCCATCCAGGGAGGATTAGCTTCAGCCCTGCCAAAAGGATTTTCTCCTAAGTGGCCAGAGTTTGCCTTCCACACCCCCACCTCCAGTTTCCCTGCTCTTTTAATCCTATAATCCTGCTGCCTCGACTGTGGACAACTCCTTACAGAGAAAGCAGCACGTCTCCTTGGGGCTCCCAGCCAACCTGGGAGGATCTTTCGGATGAAACAGCAGAGGCTCAGAGAAATGAAGCAACCAGCCTAAGGCCACACAGGCCATGGCCTCCTGTGTGTGTCTTTCTCTTCCACCTACCAACTCCTTATAGCCATCAAACAGCTTGGGGACCTGAATCCCTCTGGTGACATAGGGGCTGCCATTTATTGACAGCCAAGGAGGTTACACACTACTCATTGCACCTTCACCACTTTTTCAAGATAAAATCTGTTCTTTGCTCCATTTTATGGAAGCAAGAAAACTGAGGCTTAGAGACGTTAAATGACTTCTCAGCCAATGGGGCGCTTTGCTCTGGGTCTCAGGGCCTGTAAACAGAAGCAGCATTCAAAATAAGTGTCAGAGACTGCCAGGTCTCTCTAACAAAGGGATGACCGGATGTCTCCTCCACATTGTGTGGAATGTGAGTGTCCTGGAACATCACAGTGAGAAGACCTCAAAGATGACGGAATCCATTCAGTGCAAGGGTAGGGAAATAGAGGCCCAGAGAGGGTAAGGGACTTACTAAGTTTCACACAGCCAACTGAAGGCAGAATTAGCCCTGAGCCCTGGTTTCCCGGGGCCCAGCATGGGGTTGTACTGGCAAGGGAAATCTATCACTGGGTTTATCTGGGACTTGGATGGCCAGCCACAAGGCCTGGGCCATGCCTACCTGCCAGTGAGGAGCTGGCTCCGCGAAGGCGTGCAGATGGGCTGGATGTAATAATTCTCCAACTTGACGCCCTCCGCCGCCAGCCGGTCCAGCGTAGGGGTCTCGATATCCGAACCATGGTAGCCCACGTCGTGGTAGCCCTGGTCGTCGGTGAGGATGAAGATGATGTGGGGAGGCTGAGGTGGAGCGGCCGAGGGCTGCTCGCCGGCCTCCCCGGGCCCGTCGGCCACGAGGCTCGGCTTGGCCCAGTCCCAGGACAGGTAGCCGAAGCTGAGCAGGCTGACCAGAGAGAAGCCGGTGAGGGCGTGCATCGCCAAGCCGGCCCGCGCGACGCGGCGCGCAGGGCTCCCGGGGCTTCACCACCTCGCGCGCCCAGGGCGCACGGCCAGCCCGGCCGCCTGGATGCTGCGAGAGCGCTCAGCGCTCCCCGGGCGGTCCAGAGTCTGGTGCGGGGCCGCCGGCCGGACGGCGGGGCCGGACCTGCGCGGCCGCAGCGGGGCGCTCTGGGGAGGTCAGGCCCGCGCCAGCGGCCTCCCTCTACCTGCGCGCCCACCCTGCGCCGCCCGCGCCCCTCTCCCCCAGCTCAGCCCGGACAGCCGGAGACGCGGCGTGGTGGCTTCCAAAAGGTGCTCCCCACCATCCTCTGCCTCTCCTCTTCCTTCTTGCCCTGGATTTCTCCCGCCTCCTAATTTCTCTCGCCTCTGCTTTCCTTTTCTCCTCCCCCCTACCCTCCAGCCCCCAGCCCGGCCTCTCGCCCCGCCTGGAGTCCTAGAACAGTCGGGCTCCCCGCGGGGCGGTGGGCAGGACCCCAGAGGGGAAGGGGAGGGAGGCACGGGTTGGGCGGGTCTGAGGAGACACCGCGGGAGAGAATTCGAAAAGTTGTAACATCTGCCGGCCGAGCCCCAGGTGGAGGGGCGGGACGCCGCAGCGGCTCCGCCCCCGGGCGGGAAGCCCAGGCCCTCTCGGCCCTCTGGCTCCCGCGCCCGCCCCGCGGGGACTGGGGAAGGGAGGGAGGGGGGCTGCTTGGAATTCGACGGAACAGCTCGGGGCGGCCGGGTCAGACATTCCTAGATCATGGAGTCTTAGCATCTCTGAGTGCCAGCCCTGGAAGCTACGCGCGTAATTTTCTAGTCCAACGGGGACATTCCACAGACGGAGAAACTGAGGCCCTGAGATGAGAGGGGAACGCCTCTAAGTAGCATAGCAAGTTAGTGGCTTCTTCCCTGGGCTCACAGAGGCTGTTTCAGTGGCAGCTCCTTCTGTGAGCCAGCAGAGTCCTCAGTGGAGAATGGCAAGCACTTTGGCTAGCGCCAGGAGCTGGGAATCAGGAAACTAGGCTCCGGACTTGCCAGCTCCCCTCTCCTCAACTCCTCCCTCTTGCGCACTCTGCAATTCTCCACTAGAATCTTCAAATGCCAGCGCTGGAATCCAGAGGGCAGGGGCGGTCCTGTTCATCTTGAATCCGTAGGCCCCGGCACACATATGAGCTCAATCAATGTCCCTTGCATGAATGGATGGATGAATGGGCCTGGAGGGTCACCCCCGTCAACTCCCACCCAAGGAAACCTCCACACCAGAGAAGGCAAACTTCATACATGAGTAAGGCGGGGTGCAGCTGCACGGCCCTAGGGAGGCTCAGGGGCTACCGCAGGTGAAAGACCACAGCCTTGTTTCCAGCTGACCGTGGTCATGCAAGAATGTGGACCCGTGTTTCCAAATCTTCTGACTGTTCAAGAGGAACACCCAAATTCAGGTTATTATGAGACATACTCCAGTTTTTAAATGTTAGTCACTAATTTAAAGCAAAATTTAAGCACTTTGTAGGCCACATCAAACCTATCCGAGGACTTTATTAGGCCACTGGTGCTGGTTTGCAACCTCTGCTCTGCACTACTGTTTTCCAAAATTTTACTAGGCTGCATTTTTAAATGGAAAAACTGGGCTAAACAAAAGCAGTTAGACTTCTTTACTGCTAGGACTTCAAATGTTTAACGTGCACACTGCCGACCTCCAGGAGGGGGTGGTTAAGGTGCATTTTTCCCAATGTTATGTGACCAAGGACCCTCTTTTCCCCAGAGCTTCTTGCAGAGCAGGGGTTTAGGAACTTTGGGAGACAAAGACTGCCCAGGTGCATCTACTCTCCTAGCGTCTTTCCCCTGCCAAGATTCTGTCATGATCCCTTCCCTCTTACTTAAAACCACTATGTGTGGGGAAAGAAACCAGACCTCCAAAATAGCAGCCCGTGTGGATCTGCATTTCGAAATGAGGGCTGCGTGGGGCCAGCCGCTCCTGTTTGCTCAAAGCCCCATATTTAGGGTGACCGGATTTATCAGAAGGGAAAACGGAGCCTGTTGTTCTGGCAGAAGAAATGTTGAGGACAGGAAAAATACAGCCTCCTGAGGGGAAGGCTGCTAAAATGGTGCTTCCAGAGGCTTCTGCTGAGGTTGTCCTGAACAAGTCACCAAGGGTCAGAGGGACTTGGGCTTTGCATTCTTTCCATTGTCACAGACCTTGGTCAGGAGGAACTGAGCAGGGCTGCCCTCCCCCTACTCCATGCACAAAGGGAAACAGCAGGGGTGGGGTGTCAATTCTGCCTGGACCAAGATCCCAAGCTGCAGATCTCCTTGGGGCGGTCACAGGGACAAGACAGGTAGTATTTCAGAGTTTAAGACTGTGGGCTCTGACATCAGACTGCCTGAGTTCAAATCCTGCCACTTATTAGGGGTCTGGCCTTGGAAAAGTTATTTTACCTCCCTCAGCTTCAATTTCTTCACCTGTGAAATGGAATAATGATATAAATGAGATACAGTACAATGCTCAGTGAAGTGCCCAGCACAGAGTACACAGTCAATGAATGGGAACAGTTATGAGTTGTTCTCTGTGCTTTTGAGAGAAGGGACTAAGTCTTGTGAGTGAAAGTTGCAGAAAGAGAGATTTCAGGCCAATTTCGGGGATTACTTTTGTAGGAAATCTGGCAGCCTGTTTAATAAAAGAAAGGATGGCAGTGATCAGTGAGTCACCGTGTAGAGAAGAGGGAGTGGACCTCTTGGTCCCAGCTCTTCTTTCCCAATATTCGCATTTCTTTTAAGAGTCTCTCGTAATCACCAAAGCCCACAGGGGCTCAGAGAGCACCATTCCCCCTCTTACGTTCTAGGGAAATAAACACTGACCCTCAGCAATTCCTTTAGTGCCACTGCACAGCTGGGCCAGGCTGAAACATTTAAACTACACATTCCAAAGGCTCAGGGATGGGGGAAATAAACACAGAGTATAATGTGAATCCAGGTCATATAGCTTTCAAGACTGGCTCACTTATCTTCCCTTTATGTTCTCTACAACTGCAGTCCCCAACCCCTGGTCCAGTACTGGTCCCTGGCCTGTTAGGAACTGGGCTGCACAGCAGGAGGTGAGCTAATGAAGCTTCGTCTGTATTTACAGCCGCTCTCTGTTGCTCAAATCACCGCTTAAGCTCCCTGTCCCTGCCCCGTGTCCCTGGAAAAATTGTCTTCCAGGAAACCCGTCCCTGGTGCCAGAAGGTTGGGGACTGCTGCTCTGCAAGGTGCTTGCCTGCCTTCTTCCCTGGGACGATGTCCATCAGCCCTACTGCCATCCAAGCAGACTCTCAAAACTCCAAAATGTCTCAAGTTCAAGCCCTAGAAATAAGGCTCAGAGAAACAGGCGTCCCCTCTTCAGCCAGGATAAATCAGCCTTTTCAGTTCTGTCTCAGGCCCCAGCTGTTGCCACGATGATTGACACGAGTAATGTCCACCCATTACAGGAAAAATCTGTCCCCCTATTCACACAGGTGTGCTCTTCTCCCAAAGGACAGCCACATGAAAACACAAGAAACCTAATATCTGCACACAAAATGCAGATCAGATGTGGCAGGGAGTGTAGTTCTGTTACTTCCTGTCAGAGCTTTCCATTAATGAAATCAGACTCCAAAAAGTACTGAGCAGGGAGGAAGGGATGGGTATATACAACTAAACGAGTAAGATGTGCAACGCTTGGGGGATGGACACGCTTGAAGCTCTTAATCGAGGGGGGCAGGAGGCATGGGCAATATATGTAACCTTAACACTTGTACCCCCATAATACACTAAAATTAAAAAAAAATTTTTAAAGTACTGGGCTCCCATCCCTGGGTCCATGCAAGAAGGGGACAATGTGCCCATCTGTCCAGGAGGCCATAGAAGAGATTCCTGAACTAAAATGGGGAGCAAAACTAAAGGACCTTGAAAGTTCCTTCCCATTTGAAAGTGTCATGATTCTAATTATTTGTTCCCAGACAACTTTTAGAAAATGGAGATACAAAAGTGAAAAACTGATTGAGTCTGTTTTGTGGCTTCATCTTTCATTGCTATATGAGTGTGTGTGTGTGTGTGTGTGTGTGTGTGTGCACATGAGTGGGTAGGTATATATGTATGTTTGATCATCTTTGCACTAAAATTAGTACAGATATTATTTCCTTCTGCCTTATTGCCCTTGGCAAAGACCTTATGCACAGATTCACATGCTGTCATCCTCTCTCTGAAGGTCAATTTGTCTAGGCTAGACCAAATCGAAGACATATAAGAAAACACATAAGGCTTCTGAACAGTCAAAAATATCACAGAGTTCAATCCCGTGACTCAGATGAGAGCTCCTCAGGTCTTCCTCACTCTAAGCCTAGTGAGTCTTACTTCACACACAATTCGTGCAAGGTTAATCGTTTCATTTCCCAGTCCAAGAACATTACAAGCAGTTCAGAGGGAATAAAAAAGAAGGTGGCTTGAAGCAATTGCCTACTTTATAGTACAATATGTTTATGCGTTTCATAGTGAAAACATTAGGGAGAAATAAAAGAATACACATAAAAATCAGACTGATGAATTCCAAAAGCCTGGGGGTTTAGCGCTATTTGGTGCAGGAGCGAAGAGCCGTATCCACCTGACCAGACGGAAGGGCATCAGCAAATCACAGCCCCGCACAGAAGTCAATGATGGGTCACGTTCCAGAGTCCAAATCCTGATCAGGATCCTCTATTTAAGAGAGACATCATCTGATTTTTAGGTTTCCGTCCAACATGGTTACTTTGAAAGGTTCCCGGTGTAAGCTACGCTTCAGTTCTAGGACACCCTCACCGCAGACGCAGGCGCGAGAAGGCGGTGCCGTTCTCAGCAGGTTCCGTGGTGACAGGGACTGTGACACCGGGGCTCATTCTCAGCAATGCAACAAGAGCACACGCTCTGCCCGGGGGGCAGGCCCACCTCGTCCACCCCGCGCCTCCTCCCGGCAGCCCACAGATCCAGCACGGTGTCGTCCACGCTTCGAGCCCCACGGGCCTCTGTAGCGGGACAAGGCGTGTGGCACTCGGTGTGGGAGCACAGAATCCCGCTCTGGTGCCCTCTCAGGCCGCTGGGCCACATCCTCTCCGCGAGCAGCTCCTCTATTTGCAAAAGAACCCCGAGAGAGAAGCTCCTCGGTGCCCGTTGATCACCTAGTTTAGTGACCACTGGTTCTTACGGTAACTCCCATGCTGTCTAGCAGTGCATGATTAATTCTTATTAATTGATAATGAATGGAAAGGCCAGAGGTGTTTAAGAAAGGCAGACTGGCTGCACTATGGGGAACGGACTGCAGGGGCCCGGGTTAGAGGTCGGCGTGGAAAGGCCAGGTGGAGACGCGCCTGCCTGGAGGGGTCGCCCTCCCCCGCAGGCGGGCTCAGCGGGTATTTGATGCCCGATTCTGGCTGGACATCACTTGGGCAAAACGGTTCTGGGAGAAAAGAGAATTTCCTCTTTGGTGCTGGGCCATCCCCTTTATCATTTGGGGGGGGCGGACATGCATCCCCTCCGACTCCTGCTTCCGGCCCTCTGGGTGGTCTCGCTGCGTGCCCCATGTCTCAGTGGTCAGGTTCCCCGTATCAGGCAAAGCCTCGAGCCAGGAGTGGCAAGAGCCCGGGCACCCATAGCCCCTTGCCTTTAACTCTTCATGGGGCCCAGCCCTGGGCATTTCAATGGCTCCTTTCTCTGGCGCTCAATGAAACATTCTTCCAAGCAGATTATTGAAAGCAGAGCTCCAGGTACACAATGGGCGCTCTGTGCTCACAGCCGCTGCCCAATCTGTTTGCCCAGCCTGACTGCGGCCTCACCTCTCCGCACGCTCCCCACCCTCCACCCACCCGACCCCGGCCCCACCCCGCGGCCGGCTCAAAGACAGGCCAGGCAGTATGAAAGGACTTTTCTCCATGTTCTCAGAAGTTCCCACCGTGGCCTCTGCCAGCCTTGGGAGGAATTAGCCTAATGGGACCCAGGCCTGCCTCCAGCCCGTCCATCCGGGGCTTGCCCACTTTGATGTCGGAGGCTTCTGTCCTCACCGCTCAGCGGAGGTTTCTCCCTTAAACACACACACACACACACACACACACACACGCGCACGCACGCACACGCGCGCGCACACACACACACACACACACACGCTTCCAAAGAAAAAGGTGAAGTCCCGGAGACTCGGTGGGGGTGCTAAGATGCAGACAGATGGAGGGACTCTCAAAAGTGAGGATGGCAGGCTGCCCTCCAGCCCATCCCCCCCCCAGCCCCCACCCTGAGGGCCTTTGAAGGTGCAGGGAAGGAAAAAGTGTGTCCTGGTTAAATGTGAGACCTTTAGAACCAGATTGCCTGTGCTGCAGCCCAGCTCTGCCATTTGCTAGCTGTGTAGTCACTTAGCTACCTGAGTTAACCTCTCTGCTTATTTGTAAAATGGGAATAATAATAATAATAATATATAACCTCATAAGGTGGTTGTGAGGATTGCAACACACAAGTCATGGGAAGCTCTTAGCACAGTGCCTGGTATGTAACAAGCTCTCTCAAAACGAGGCTATTGTTATTATTGTTATCATACTCGGATTCTATTGTCATTATACTTAGATTCTATTTCTACTAGTGTATAGCCTCAGGACAAAAATCTACATTCCCCCTGATCAAGTCATTCTTCTCCTCCAAAATTTGCAGCTGCCTGCAATAAAAAGGATAAGCTCCTTAGCCTGGCTTTTGGCACCAGAATGTCACCTTCCTTCTTTCTGATAATAGTTACCGGACACATGGAAGGCAAATGGGTCCCATCACTACTGTTACTGTTGTCATTGTCACCACCTACTGCACTTGGAGAAGCTGGCTTTTAGCACTAATGAGACGAAGACCCTGCCTGAAAAAAAAGAAAAAGAAAAAGAAAAAAAAAGAAACCCTGAATTGATATCAAATTAAAATTTGAAAGCAGTCATAATGATAATATAATAGCTTGCATTTATTGACCATCTACTATGCCAGATTCCATGCACAACTCTTTATGTCCTTTATTGCACTTAATTCCCACACAGTCCTGTGAGATGGGTAAAATTGTTATCTTCTACATCTCACAGATGGAGAAACTGAGAGACACAGAAAGGATAAGGAATTTGCCCAAGGTCACACAGCTAGACAGTGTCAAAGTCAGGATTTGAACCTAGGTCCCAGACCTAATGCCTGCCGTATTGAAGACCCCACCATTTGCTCTCCTGTTGCTGAGCCTGTGAACGGGGTTTCCTCTGCTCTTAAGTGGTTAGATGCCAACACTCCCAGTGCACCGGAATGCCCTGGCAGCCCCCAGAGGCCCTGGAAGGTATAGTGGGCCTAGAAATGACATGGATGCTCGTGGGTGCTCTGGGAGACCCGCCACCACCACCGCTGAGCTGGCGTCCTGGCCAGGGCTGCCTGCAGCACTGCTCCCTCCTCGGGGACAGAGTGGGAATTGATCCCTCTTGGAAGCAGCTCTCAGGCCTGTCCCCTGCCCTTCCCATTCCCTCCCCGAGGCCCCACTGCCTGCTCTAATAGCTTAAGGATGTCCCAAAGTCTGTTCGAGGCACAGACTTCCTCTGGCTATCTTCTGAGACTCAGGTGTCACCTGTCAGCTTTCCCTCCTTGTGAAACCAGAGCAGTTTCCCAGGGCAGCAACCTTGCTGGGCTTTTCTTCTGAGGGACAGTGCAGCCCAGCCCCCACTGCCTCCTGGCCTTGGCTAGACTGCTTGAAGCCAGGGATGCTCACTAATAACAGGGATGAGGCTTGCCTCTGTTCCCATGGCAACTGCTGCGCTCTGCTTAGTCAATCACTTTTGAAGCTCCTGTTGGTGTGAAAGTTATTTTGCATGGAAGTGCTGAGCCCTTATCCAAGAACTCTGTTCTGGGTCTTTAGACCCTTCCAGGTCCCTTAAAAGTTTATTTTCTCTCTCCCAACCCTTTGTTGAAGTCCTTTAATCTTTAAAGCCCTGCTCAAATCCCACCTCTTCCAAGAGAACTTTCCAGACCCCCCTTCCCTCCCCTCCCCTCCCACAAGGAGTCAATCTCTTGCTCCCCACACTCCCCGGAGGCATGTTTATGGCTCTATTAGATCACAGTCTGCCTGTTTCACAGTTATTTATATGTCTCCTTCTGAGCCCCTGGTGACTGATCGGCCCATAGTAGGTGCTAAACAAACATTTGTTTGAATTTATTTGAATTTCCCTTTCAGGGTTTTTAAAAATTACTATTATTAACAGTACAGACCGTTACTAATAATCCCTTACGCTTGTAAAATTATTTACAGTTTATATATAGCTGCATGCTTGAGGGCACTGCTTTAAACCCCAGCTCCACCCTTCCTAGCCGCGTGACAGTGCGCAAGCCCTGTAACCTCTCCCAACCTGCTTCTCATCAGGAAGACGGATCGCTGTAAAGATTAAAATAAAAGTGTAAAGAGTTTACTTAGCACAGAGCCAGATGCCTAGCGATCCCTCAATAAATGTTAGCTGTCATTGTAACTCATGGTCTCATCTGGACCTCCCAAAAGCTCTGGGACGTGAAGAAAAGATGGATTTTGTTAGTGTCACTATTGTCATCAGTGACATATGAAAAGGCTGGGGCTCAGCGAGGTTAAGATTTGCCTAAATATTCAGACTTTAGCCAAATGCTATGGTAGGCACCTGCTTTCTGCCCTTTTCTGGTGACAGAACCCAGATTTCCCTTGAAGAACTACTCTTCCCCGAGGGTGGGTGGACTCCAGGGGCAGGTTCGGACAATCAGAGCCTCCCATGTCCCTGGCCACAGTGATTCGTTCAGTAATGAAGGAGTGGCCCAAGGCTGTCCAGTGAGACTTGACTCTTAGATTTTTGTATGAATTTTTTTTTTTTTTTTAGTCTCACCCTGTTGCCCAACCTAGAGTCCCGTTGCGTCAGCCTAGCTCACAGCAACTCCTGGGTTCAAGCGATCCTCCTGCCTCAGCCTCCCAAGTAGCTGGGACCACAGGCATGCACCACCATGCCTGGCTCATTTTTTTTCTATATATTTTTAGTTGGCCAATTAATTTCTTTCTATTTTTTTTTAGTAGAGACGGGGTCTTGCTCTTGCTCAGGCTGGTTTCAAACTCCTGACCTTGAGCGATCCTCCTGCCTCGGCCTCCCAGAATGCTAGGATTACAGGCGTGAGCCACCGTGCCCAGCCTACATGAATTTTTGAGAACAAGATTGTCTCTTTTTCTGCTGGACTTGGAGAAAGATTAGAAGCCTGGACCTGCCTGGGGCACACTGTGAAGCAAAGCGAGAGGGTGGAGACAGGTCCCTAATAATGTCATTTGAGCAGGTGAGTCCTTTTTAATCATACCTGAAGCTAGAGCCACTCAGGGACTTTAGTTAGGTGAACCGATGCATTCCTTCTATCTTACGCCAGTTTGTGCTGGTGTCTGTCACTCGCTGCGGAATGAGCATCAGCTGCTGCGAGCATGCTGTTTCCTCCACACGGCATGTGGAGTCAAGGACGAGTTCTCATTGAGCAACTGTTTAGGGCCTTCCACTCCCCTGGGCTGAGGGGTGGACAAGATAAACCACCTGGCCCTCCTGGAATGGATGGTCCATTGTCACCACCACCACCCCCTTGACACATGAAGATACGGAGGCTCAGAGAGGATGCCCCGAAATATGAGTCCTTCACATGAGCGGGAGTGCTGTGGGCCCGAGTGAGCTGGGAGCTGAGGCAGGCGGCTGGGATTGGTTGGACACTGGCAGGAAGGGCTGGTTTAGGGGCTAGTGACTTTCTGCTCAGCTGGAAGCTTCCAGGTCAAGGCTGGAGGTTGGACCTGGAGGCTGAGGCTCTAGTCCCTCGGGTCCAGGACTCCAGGCAGGGGATCGATTCCTGGGAGCAGCCTGGCTCCGAGGTCTCATTGAGGGCGTCGGTTCCCATGCTCCTGGCTTAATGGATGGACTCTCCCTTTGGCCTGGAATTCTGAGTGTTAATGGGTGCTCCAGCATCAAGACTCTCCCGGAAGGAGGCTTCTTCTCGCCGGAGCTTTCAAAACACTTGTCAACGCGAAAGGCCGCATTTCGGAGCCTAACTTGAGGCTAGTTTTTTCCTTCACCTGATGATGAGCCATCCTTGGGAGAACCAGCCTCCCCAGGGCCAGGCCCCTCGGGGAGGTTGTGATGTCTAGAAGTGGGATTTGCACTCAGCTTGCTGCGTTTGTCGCTGCCTCCTCAGCTCCTAGCACAGGGCCTGGCATATGGTGGATGAGTAAGCCTTTCTCTCACGAACGTCTGTGGGATTTTTTAAGATGAGGACAGGCGCTCAGCCCGAGGCAGATTGACCATGAAACTAGTGCAGCTTAAGCATCCAGACCCCTCCCTGGCACGGGCCCCTCTCTACACCCTGCGAGGAGCCCCAGCCATGTGTTCGTGCGATCCTGCGCTTCTGTGCAATCCGAGCAAGTCATTAACTGCAATCAGCTGTGATCAATGACTCTTCACTCTGACCACTGTCAGTTTTCATGTCATTTTCCCTCGTGTCAGATAGCTTTAGAAGAGCCCCTGGCATTTTGGGGGATCTGACTCAGGGGGTGTCAAATTGGGGATAAAGGAACAGTTAAGTCAGCTGTCTCGGGATAGACATGTCTTCCAGGACTCTTGCTGTCCACTGGGCCGACTCCCCTGGCATAATGACACAAAGGTGCAGGCTCAGAGCTTGAATGCCATGTCAACGTGTCTTCCGGCACCCGGCAATAGAAACATGAGTGTTGGAGAAGAGAGACAATTGCAACTCTAGGGAGCCAGGAGCTAGGCTGCAGAAAATTCTTCTAATTATCAGACCTGTAAAATTGCAAGCAGAGGACTCGGTGCTCAGGGATGCCTAAATAAAATGGGAATGATTTCCTGTAAGAAATATTCTCTATAATACGGTGCGTACCATTATAAATGCACCATAACCTTTTTTTTCCTTTCTGATGGGTATCATGTTGTTTGGGGTACTTCCCCCCTTCACCCCTGAAAAAGATATGCTGAAGCCTTAACCCCAACTACCTCCGAATGTGAGCTTACTTGAAAACAGGGTCAGGGAGAGAGGGGGCGGTGAGTGGGTGGGTGAGTGAATGAGTGAGTGAATGGATCTGTCTCTCTCCCAAAAAAAAAAAAGAAAAAAGAAAACAGGGTTTTTATAGAGGTGATGAGATTAAAATGAAGTCATTGGGGTGGACCTTTATTAAAAAGGAAATTTGGACACAGAGACAGATACACAGAGGGAGGACACCTTGTGAAGATGACAGTGGAGATTGGGGTGGTGCATCTATGAGCCAAGGAACACCAAAGATTGCCAGCAACCACCAGAAGCCAGGAGCGAGGCATGGAACAGATTCTCCCTCACAGCTCTCAGAAGCACCCAGCCCTGCCGACGCCTTGATCTTGAACTTCAAGCCTTTAGAAATGGGAGGCAATACCTTTCTATTGTTTAGGCCACCCAGTCTGTGGTGCTTTGTCGTGGCAGCCCTAGCAAACTAATACTCACGCGAAATAGAATGAATCAGAAGACCTGTGTCTATAGGCCACAAACCTGCAGCAGTAGCACAAACAGTGAGTATATGTGTATGTGAAGTCTCATGTTTTATGCATTCCAGCCATCAAAAATGTAAAAGGAAAATTCAATTAACTATGCAAGAGGAAAGGCTGGATTATCTTTCCATGCTATGTATAGAAAATGATTACAAAACCTCTTCCTATCGAGAGTATCCCTAAGATGGCACTCGTGGCCTGTCCTGGTCCTCCACACTGCTTCTGCCCTCTGGGCCTTTCTTCCATCCTCTGCTGCCAGGACTTCCCTCCCCTGGGGCCTGTGTGTGCTCCCCAGGTTCTACTTTTTAAAAAAAATAGCTGGCAGGGCTCTGCTCCTGTAGGCCCAGACTCGGATTTGAGGCTCTAAAGAATTGAGGAGGCAGAGTGGCCTGAACTCTACCTCCAAAACTGCCCTCTCCATCACTTTCCATTCCTTCCCTCCATGTAGAAAATGAAATCAGAGTTATTTCTGCTCAGAACCTGCAAGGATGTTGCCTTCACATTTGGCCACGAACAGATGAACCGCCTAATTACCCTGTGAAAGGCCATCTAAACATTGGCCATTCCGCTGGGTTTTTCTTTCCACCTTTTCCTCCTCCTCCCCCCTGGCCTGGCCTCCAGCCTCTCTTTTGTTTTCCTTGCTCCACAGTGTCCTCAGAGGAACCCCAGCCCTCTCCTCCTTCTACCGCCCCCCCTCCCGCCTGCCTTTCCGCCTTTACCACCAGCTTCCCTGGCTGACTCTGTGGTCAAGTGACCACCAAGGGTCTAGTTTTTCTTAGGATTCTGTCTGGAGCTCTTGGCTCAGGGGCCAGGGAGGAGCGGAGGGACCCAAACGTGATTCAGTGACAGGGTCCAGGCTGGGAAGTGGTGGCTGGTGTTGTGGAGGGTTCTAGCTAGAGCACCCTCAAATGCAACCTGAGCCATCGAGATTCCGAGGCCAGCACTAACAGGGCATCGGTCAGGAGCATTTGGGTGACAGAAACCCACCCTGCCAGCTTAGGCAAGAAGGAGGACTTCCCCGATGTGTGTAGCCACAAGGAAAAAGACAGGATAGAGTAAAGCTTCAGAGATGACTGGAACTCTTCTTTTACCCTTACCCCTCTTTGAGTGATACTGTCATTCTTCCAGACAAGCATCCCTCAGGATGACCAGGAAGACCCACTCCCTGGGTCCAAACTAACACATACCAGAGAACTCCTACATTGCTGATGGAAACAGCTTGGTGACTCCTCACAAAGTTAGGCAGAGAATGACCACATGGCCCAGCAATTCCGCTCCTAGGTATATGCCCAGAAGAGTTGACAACAGGGACTCAGATACTCATATGTGAATGTTCACAGTAGCATTATTCACAACCCCCAAAAGGTGGAAACAGCCCAAATGTTCTTTCAATGGATAAATGAATAAAAAAATTGTAGTAAATGCACACAATGGAGTACTCAACCACAAAAATAAATGAAGTCCTGATATATGCTCCAACCAGATAAACTTCAGAAACTTTATACTAAGTGAAAGCAACTACACACAAAAGTTCATACAGTGATTCCATTTTGGTGAAATATCCAGTATAATAAGTAAATCCATAGAGATATGACTAGAACGCAGACTGGTGGTTGCAGGATCTGGGGAAAAGGGGGAATAGAGGAGGATTCCTTTGGGGATAGTGAAAAGGTTTTGGAAGTAGGCAGAAGTGGTGGTTGCTCAACATTGTTAAGGTACTAAACACCATTGAATTTGTTTGCTCGAAATGGTTAATTTTAGGTTATGTGAATTTCACCACAATAAAATTGATAAGTTCCAGAGAGGAGCTCTGATTGGCTGATCTGGGGTCTGACGCTCACCTTGGCCAATTAACAGGGTCTAGGGGTGGGATCTACAAAAGAAAGGGCTGCCCCCATTGGGGTCCCATGATCATACCTGAAGAGTGAGCGACAGACACAGTTCTTTGCTGGGAAAAATGAAGCTTTAGTTTAATAAGATGCGATCCAATCAAACATCAGAGCTAGGAGAGAATTTAGAACGATTCCATTAACATGGTGGCCACTAGCAACCTGCGGCTATTTAAATTTAAATTAATTCAGTCCCTAAATAGCAGTAGCTATCTTTCAAGAGCTAGTTAGTGGTACCACATTGGGAGGCAAAAATATAGAACTTTTCCATCATCACAGAAAGTTCTGTGGGAGAGCATTAACTTAGAGATTGCAGAGTATGACCCCTTTCATTTTATTAGTGAGAAAAATGAGGTCTGGAGATAACAACGGACTTACATAAACATACGCGACAGTTTAGGGCCACAGCCAGAACCAACATGCAGGCCTGGGTTTAGGATAAGTGGAGATGAGGTTTTTAATTAAACAGAAGCTCTATTGTCTCGCCGTTTATAAAAACATGCCTGTCGCATGCAATTTAGAAAATCTGGGAAAATATTAAGAAAAAAATAAAGATCAACATAATTTCCATGACTCAGAGATTGTCATAGTTAACATTTATATATATCCTAGTAGGATATTTTTTCCTATGCATTTCCACTTATAGACACACATATATGGATACAAACACATTTTATGCATTTTATTATGTCTCCTGCTTTTTTTTCACTTAATATATCTTCGACATTTTTTATGCCATCAAATGTAGATTCATGCCATCATTTCAATATCTGTGAGAGATTCGTTCTGAATGGAAGATTCCAAAAGGCTTCTTTGATGAAGTGGCATTTAAACAGGCCCTTGCAATCAGGAGGCGGAGATGGTGGCCAGCGCATTCTCTGCAGAGGGCAGGGTGCAGACAAAGTCAAGTCAGTGACAGAACACTCTGCCCATCAGCAGCTGGCCTTTGATAGATGCAGGAATTGGGGCTCAGAGATGCCAGGTAATGCCACCAAGGTTACTCGGTGAGCCAGTGTCAAAGGGCAGAACTTGAACTCAGGACTCCCAACTCTCAGTCCTGGGCTTTGGCCTCTACAAAGTCCAGTCTTGATTCTTCACATTGGCATTCAAAGCCCTGCATCACCTGGGTCTCACCCACTGTCATTGTCTTCTTTTTACTTTGTTTTTCCTCTTTTTTTTTTTTTTTTCCTATTAATGATGGAAGCGAGGCCACTTTCGTTATCTTAATCCCAGGTCACAGCCCATCCTGGACCACCCTCTGCAGGTGCTCCATGCACAGGCAGAACAGAGGCCCATGGAGGGGAAGGGCTGTCTAAGCCTTTGAACTAGACAGCAGCAATCGCTGGCGCTGGCTGGCGTGGAGAGAGCCGGGGCTGGCCTGCATTCTACCAGGAGACCCTCTCCCCCCTGCCTCCTCCCCTTCTCCCAAGGGGCTGTGCCCGCGTGACCCCTGAGTCACCTCGGCCTGCCTGCTGCTGTGAGTCAGCAGCATTCTTCGTGGCTGAGAGCAGCACAGCTCAGCCTCAGGGCCCTTCCCATGTACCCGGGTGAGCCTGGCACTTCCTCCAGCTAAGCTAGACTTCGCGGAGTCAGCCGGATGCGCGGCCTCGGGTCACGACCTGACAGCCTGGGAGCTGACCTGGGGGTGTCCGCAGGGATTCAGGTGACTCAGAGAAACCCCAGCTTGCCTCTGAGCTGTCCGGAAGCTGGACGCTGACCCCGAGTGCTCTCTGCGCAGCGTGGAAGGTGCCAGCCACAGTCTGGGCTGGGAGAGGATGGTGGGAGGCAGTGAGAAGGCTGCCTGGTGCTCCCCTCAGCACCCCTTTTTGAGCGAGTCCCTCCCCACCTCTAGCACGGGTTTTGCCAGGAGACAAGCCTAGGTTGCGGTTGGAGTCCCAACTCTGCCGCTTACTGTGTGATCTTAGCAAGTGGCTTAGCTTCTCCGGGCCTCTGAAAATGGGAAAATAGGAAAAACAGGACCTGTTATTGCAGAACTAAATGAGATAATGTATGCGATGCACTTAGCACTGCATAGGGCACAGAAAGCTCTCAGGAACTGGTATCTGTTATTAAGATAATAGGTAATATTATCCAAGGTCTCTTCTCGCAATATCCTCTTGTTTGTTCATCCATTCATTCACTCGTTCATTCATTTACTGAGCACCTATGGGTTGGGGCGGGGGCACGAGCTAAGAACAGCACTTTCCGGGCACCGGGGTCACCAGTCCCAGTTGCTGAGGCTCATGGGTGAGGCCTTCGCTGAGCAGGGAAGACACAGATGCCGACAGACATGGCTTCTGCCATCGTGGGACTTCTATTCTAGGGGGGAAAGTGAGACAATAAACAGACAGATGGGTAACGAGCCAGGAAACGACAGACACGACGGAGGTGACGGGAGAGGCCACCACCGATGGCGTGGCCGGCGGCCTCTCTGAGGAGGTGATGTTTCCCGAGACGTGAGGGCTGAGCCGTGAGGGGCAGCCAGGCTGGTGAGGAGGCAGCAGGAATGTTCCAGGCGCCGGTGCCAGGGCAAGCCAGGACTGCGGTGGGAGGGGAGCGGCAGGACCTTTCGGGCCATGTTAAAACGTGTTCATTTCTTTCTGAATGCAAGACCACGCCTCGCAGGCTGAGCTCCAGAGCCAGACCCTCGAATGCCCGAGTCAGAACTAAGCTGGGGGCCGGGCGCGGTGGCTCACGCCTATAATCCTAGCACTCTGGGAGGCCGGGGGGGGGGGGGGGGGGATGGCTCAAGGTCAGGAGTTCGAAACCAGCCTGAGCAAGAGTGAGACCCCGTCTCTAGTAAAAGCAGAAAGAAATTAATTGACCAACTAAAAATACATATAGGGCCGGGCGCTGTGGCTCACGCCTGTAATCCTAGCTCTTGGGAGGCCGAGGCGGGCGGATTGCTCAAGGTCAGGAGTTCAAAACCAGCCTGAGCAAGAGCGAGACCCCGTCTCTACTATAAATAGAAAGAAATTAATTGGCCAACTGATATATATATAAAAAATTAGCCGGGCATGGTGGCGCATGCCTGTAGTCCCAACTACTCGGGAGGCTGAGGCAGAAGGATCACTCGAGCCCAGGAGTTTGAGGTTGCTGTGAGCTAGGCTGACGCCACGGCACTCACTCTAGCCTGGACAACAAAGTGAGACTCTGTCTCAAAAAAAAAAAAAAAAAAATACATATAGAAAAAATTAGCCGGGCATGGTGGCGCATGCCTGTAGTCCCAGCTACTCGAGGCTGAGGTAGAAGGATTGCTTGAGCCCAGGAGTTTGAGGTTGCTGTGAACTAGGCTGACACCACGGCACTCACTCTAGCCTGGGCGACAAAGTGAGACTCTGTCTCAAAAAAAAGAACTAAGCTGGGAGGAGCCTGACCATTTTTGCAAGGGGGAGCCACGCCCTGTCCAGACTGCTGTGACCCTCAGTCCTCCCGGCACCAGCGGGAACCTTGAAGGTGACCCCTCCCCAGAGCGAGAGGAGAGGCCACACAAAGCCGCTCCACGCAGCCGCAGCTGCATTCCAGGAGCAAATCTGCCCAAAAACGGTTTGGACCTGAAGAGTGCGGAGCCTACTCCTACCAGAGACACGAGGAGCCTGTTCTTGCGCAGGGCCCTGGAGTGAGGCTTTCCAGGGGCTGGGGGTCACCTGATTTCTGCTCTTTATGGTTAAGGCCTTTGCTAAGCAGAGAAAACACAGCTGTCAGCCAGAGGCCCCGCACAGCACCTGCGGGGAGGGCCGGGCAGGGGAGGCGAGGGGGCTGCCCAGGCTTGCTGGGTCCTCTCCCTGCCTCCAAAGTTAGTCATGCTGGCACTCAAGGTCGTGCAGCTACCTAAGCAGGGGTGACAGCCTGCCTTAGAGCCTCTCCTGAAGCCAGAGAGGATAATAGTAATTGCCGGTTAATAATTGCTGACATAGAACTCACTATGGGCCGGGCAGTACGGGAAGAGCTTGACCAACATTTCACAACAACCCTATGGAGTGGTCACTGGTCTTACTGCCATTTTACAGATGAGGAAACTGAGGCTTTGAGAGGTTCAACGGCATGCCCAAGGGCAAGCAACTACTAAGCAGAGGAATCAGGATTTGAACCCAGGCCTTCTGGCTCTAAAGTTCACTCTGTTTTTCATACTGTTTTATTTACTTATATTAATTTTTTTTTCTCAAAGGAAACTTCTTATTACTACTGTTCATGGAAAACCCAAAGGTAAAAATAAAAGCAATGAAAACCAAATACAGTTAGTAAATTCTAGCTAGATCCTGTTGCTGTTCAAAGACCTAAGTCTGAGACCTCTTCTCAACTGATGGGAAGGAGAGATCAACGCATGTTGGAAAGGTGTCGATGATCCACGGGCCCAGAACGGAGGCTTTCTCCTTGCAATAAGCTGAAATACGTGGAAGGCTAAAATGGGATTGAAAAGGTAATGAGTTTTTCACTGAGTGCCTCACTGTTGTCTAATGCAGCTTAGCTGTGTGGTCTTCATTAGTGCTGTCCAGCAAACATTCCTGGCTTTCGCTCGGCCATGCGGAAGGTTGACACCTCCGGGTCCCTTTGTGATAGGGCGGGGCCACGTGACCAGTTCTGCCCTTTCTAAATGGCAAATTACTTCTGGGCTATAACATTTAATTCCTGATGGGAGGCCAGCCAGCACTCTCTTTTCCAGAGCCGGGGTCCCAGAGAGGGACAGCGCGGAGGAGAGAGTGCACCGTGGCTCAGCCACGATGATTATGTAACACGAGCAAGAAAGCTTGGATGTTCTAAGCCATGGAGACTTGAGGTGTTTATTAACCGCAGTATAACCTAAGCTACCCTGACTCAAACAGCATGCCATCCGGGATCGTATTAAAGACGCAGCCCCCCGTTTCAGAGCCCGCAGTCTTAATTACTGTGCCGTGCGAGACATTGGCCAAGCCACGACTGAAGCAAAGCCCTCATGATCCCTGTAGAATGTGCTTACCCTTCCTGTTGTCTCCTGCCCTTGGAAAACTACCCATTTCTCCAACGTGCCATCGACCTCCCCATCTCGGACCTCTGCCTACGCTTTCCTCTCTGCCGGGAATGACGCACGCCTCCATCTCTGCCCCCACCAGTCATGGGTAAAGACACAGACGGCCTGTGTTTGGATCTGAGCTCTGCTATTTGCCAGCTGTGTGATCTCAGGCTAGTCACTTAACCTCTCTTGACCAGTTTCCTAATCTATAAAATGGAGGTAGTCCTGACTCTACCGCTCCTAGAGCTGTTGTGAGGATTCAGTGTGTTAATATATGGAAGGCACCTAGAACGATGTCTGGCTCATAGTAGAGCTTTTATAAGCATTAAATCATCAGCATTATCCCTGCTTGTTGAAATCCCGCCTGCCTTTTGGGGCCCAGCGCACATGTATGTCATCATTTCCACGAATCCTTCCACTGTCTGCTCACTCTCGGGGCAAGTTGCACGGCGCCTCCACTGCCCCAGGTTGTAAGCTGCTGGGGCAGAATCACGTCCTTACCATCTGCCTCTACGGCCTGGCTGCACAGTGCCAGCACGTGGCCGTGCACTCGGTGAGACCGGGGAACGGTGGTTGCACTGAACTGGCTCGGGCCGGGGTAGGGAGGGGTGCCTCGGGCATCAGGGAGGTTCCCGCGGGGATGAGAAGCCCCTGCGTCTTGGCCTTGCCTCTGGGGGGGGGGGCGTCTCATCAAGCCAGGGCATCAAGAGCCAGGGGCCCTCTCCCTTATTCCTGGAGTGCCACTTTGGATGCCAGTTGTAGTCGTTCCCCAGGGCGGCCGTGACAGACTGAGTGGCTTAAAACAGTAGTAGTTTGCTCTCTCAGCTCTGGAGGCTGGAAGTCCGGCACCCGGGCGTCAGTAGGGCCGTGCCGCCCCGGAACTCCGCGCAGACGTCTTCCTTGCCTCTTCCTAGTTTCCGGTGGTGGCCGTGGGTCCTCGGCTTGTGGACGCATGGCTCCAGTCTCTGCCTCTGTTGTCACCTGGTGTTCTCTGTGTGCGTCTGCTCTCTTCTGGTAGGGACGCCAATCATGCCGGATTAGCCTTCCGTCCACCATCCAGCACAACTCACCTTCGTTCCGTTTATTTTTAATATTTTTCTTTCTTCAATAATAAATTAGCTTTAACTCATTGTAACTTTTTTTTTACTTCATAAACTTCTAAGTTATTTTTGATTTTTTTACTCTTTTGTAATAACACGTGGTTTAAAACACAACCACATTGTACAATTGTACAAAAATATTTTCTTTCTTTTTTTTTTTTTTGAGACAGAGTCTCCCTCTGTTGCCCAGGCTAGAGTGAGTGCCGTGGCCTCAGCCTAGCTCACAGCAACCTCCAACTCCTGGGCTCAAGCGATCCTCTTGCCTCAGCCTCCCGAGTAGCTGGGACTACAGGCATGCGCCACCATGCCCGGCTAATTTTTTTCTATATGTTTTTAGTTGGTCAATCAATTTCCTTCTATTTTTAGTAGAGACGGGGTCTCGCTCTTGCTCAGGCTGGTTTCGAACTCCTGACCTTGAGCGATCCGCCTGCCTTGGACTTCCAGAGTGCTAGGATTATAGGCGTGAGCCACCGTGCCCGGCCTAAATTTTTTTTTAAAAACTTTTTTGTTAAAACTAAGACACAAACATACGCATTAGCCTAGGCCTACCCAGGGCCGGACCATCACCACCACTGTCTTCCACCTCCACGTCTTGCCTCAGTGGAAGGTCTTCAGGGACAGTGACACATCTGGAGCTGTCACCTCCAATGCCTTCTGGACACCTCCTGAAGGACCTGCCTGAGGCTGTTTTACAGCTAACTTTTTTAATAAGTAGAGGGAGAACACCCAAAAATAACAATAGAAAGGATGGTGTAATAAGCCCATACACCAGGAACATAGCTGTGTATCATCATCCAGCATTACGGGCCGTACGTAACTGTATGCGCCACACTTCCACATGACAGGCGGCGCAGTGAGCCAGCTTACACCAGCGCCACCACCAACACACGAGTAACGCGCTACGCACGGCATCACGGTGGCTGCAGCGTCACTAGGGGATGGGGATTTCTCATTGCCATCACAACTCACGGAACCACCATTGCACGTGCAGTCCCTCGTTGACCGGACGTCATTAGGCGGCACGAGACGGTAATGTCACATTCGCCGGCACGGGAGTTAGGGCTGCGACATATCTTTTGGGGGGATGCAGTGCAGCCCATATAACACCAGGAGTCGGGAGACAAGGACCCTTGACCTCTGGCTTCCCCCACGGGGGCCATGAAAGTAGAAGGGGGAGGGGGGCAAGGGAGCTCTGGCCTGGGGACCAGGACACCAGATTTCTGCTTTCAGCTCCCAGCATGACCTTGGCAGTTCCCCTTTCTCTGGGCCTCAATCTTCTTCATGGTCAGATGAGGAAAAATGTCCCACCCCGCCCCCCAACAAGGTTCTTGGGAGACCCAAATAAGGTAGGGAACATGAAGGGGCTTTGCAGTTTGGACACCTGTGCACAGACGAGGAGTCTTTCTCCTGGGCCCCAAGTGCACTCTCTCGTGCCTCTCCTTTCTGGAAATCTTGGCCTCAAGCAATCCTCCTGCCTCAGCTTCCCAAAGTGCCAATATCATACGTGTGAGCCACGATGCCTGGCTTCCTCCTCCTCCTCCTCCTCTCCTTAATCACGGTACCCCTTCCCCTGAGGCTCAGGCACAGCCCCACATTTCTTCCCAGAGCCGGGACCTGGCCCAGCCCAGGTGACTTTGCATGACATCCAGGGTGGCCGTTTTCAGGCGGGCTCCACTTAATCAGAACCATAATCCTGTCCCTGTGCCACACGTCAGCTCATCGCACCCTCGCGAGGACCCCCTCATTAGTCCCACTTTACAGATGAAGGCCCGTGACACTCACCGCAGTCAGCAGCTGAGCAGGGGCCCCCAGCCCGGGAGTGCATGCCACACCCTCTGTGCAACCTCTCCACGCCAGCCTCAGTCGGGGGGGAGGGTCCCCAGGGCCACCGAGTGAGCCAAGGGCCCGCTCCTTTTCCCGAGAATCCAGCTGTTTCCTCTAATGAGCTGTGGGATAGGGTTGGGAGGGGATTAGAGTCACAGAACTTTTCATGCTTGGGCAAGACTTCGGAGAAGGGAAAGAGAGAGGGATGCTGTCCTCTGGATGCTCTCATAAATATCAATAATTACAAGAGCTGACATTTATCGGGCGCTTACTGTGTACCACGCTCCGTTCTAAGCAATTACACATACTTTAACCAGCCTAATCCTCACAAAAACCGTCATCGTCACTTTACAGATAAGGAGACTGAAGCATGAAAAGGTTGCGTCCGCGCAGCTACTAAGTGACGGGGCCGCACTGCGCGCAGCGGGCTGCAGAGTCCAGCTCTGACGGCGCGTTTCTCGGTCACCCACACAGCTCTCTGTGCACAGCACTGCCCAGGCGCCCCCACCCAGCCTCGGAGCACGCAAGGACAAAGGAGCCGTCATCACATCCCACACGCAGCCCGAGCCCTCGTCCTCAGCCTTCGGAACGTTCGTTCCCCAGACGAAAGGCCCTTTATACGGGGATGGGCCTGGATCCCTCCTAGAAGAAAATGCAATTTTCTTTTCCGCTCAACAAGCCCGTGTTTTTCTCCCCTCCCTCCAGCCCCGGTGTTTATTTCGGCAAGAAAATAGCCTTTGAGGTCCTCACGTCCCGAAAGCTGAGAGGGAGCGGGAGGCAGTGCAAACATTCAAAAGCATGTCCACGTTTTGGTTGGAACATGAATGTTTTAAGGATTAAGTACAGTTTTTGGAATCCGTGCAGCCTGCTGCTCTTTCAAGGTGAAAATAAATAAATAAATATATAACCCCTTCCTTGAATATCACAGCTGCGGGGGGCCCGGGGGAAAAACCCACGGGGAGCCGAGCTGGGGGTCTCCTTAGGCAGAGTCCCCCAAGGAACAGCCCCGAGTGCTGGCCCAGGGGGTGTTTTCATAGCTCTGTGGCTAAGAGACAGTGAGAACACAGTAGATGTTCTAGAAGCTCCTCTCCCTCTGTCAAAAGGATTGTCTTGTACCCAGGGATTATGCCCTTCCTGCTTTGTCTGACGTCAAACATCCTTTCTTTAAGGAAATTGTCACTATATTAAACAATGTAAAACACTTCATATTAAAAGTACTTTGGGGAAAGAAAATAGCTGGCAATTCGATCCCAGTCTCCCAGTTCTTGCTTTTTTTGGCCGGGTTCTGGTTTGGGAAATCTCATTTCTGAGACCACAGTTGAAGAGGAAGACAGAGATGGGCACCTGAGACACCACCGCAGCGCAGAGGGGGCTCAGGGGAGGCCGCCGCAGGGGCGGATCCTGGGCCGTGAAGGGCAGGTGCCGCGTCACACCCAGGGCCAAAGAGAGCTCCGGAGAGAGGGAAGGAAATGAGCAAAGCTGTGGAGGGAGGAGCACAACTGCGCCCAGAGGACACCTGCTTGTCCACGGGCTCCCCCAGAAGCCAATTTCATCTACTTCACCCCACCACCCTGCATGGAACAGGCTCCCATTATCGCCCTCTGACACCCGAGGAAACTGAGGCACAGTAAGTTCGCAGTCACGTACAAGACCACGCAGCACGCAGGGGTGCTCACCCTGACTGCTCGGCAAGACCAACTGCATGATTGGTACACCCTGTATGAGATGGAAATGAGGGGGCCTTGCTCATAAGTTCTTAAGAATCTTAAAATGGTGACAGCAGGCTATTCAACCAAGCATGTGGCCCTTCCGAGGGTGGGACCGGTGCAGTGACTCAGGTTGCACACTCATGACACTGGCCCTGCTTCTGCGCCTGGGAGTCCAGCTCTTTTTTTTACATGCCACGGCTTCCCATTAGACGGTGGAGTTAAGTTAAACAGAAGAAGCAAAACCTAGAATTATCTATTCAGTAAAATCTACAGTATACCTTTCAGTCAAGTATAATATACAATATACCAGATTATTCATTAATGGGCATATTTGGGGGGTGATACCATAGGTGAACTTTTCCTACTTTTCTGTATAACTACTTTTTAATATAAGTATGAATTTTAAAAAAAAAAAAAAGAAAAGTGGTGTTTGTTGTGTTTTAGTAGCTTTACCTGTAAGATGGGGAAGAATTGTGAGGTTTCCTGGCCATTTCCTTCCAGGGCCACTTGGGTCTTCTTTGCCTGTCATCCCTTGTGACTTTGAACCTCTACCCTCCCCACTTCAAGGCCCCAGCCTGGCCCTGGCCTACAGCTGGCTGTCAGGACTGGAGTATGTTGTGATCAACCAGAGCTGGTGGGCCAGCGGAGAGACCACAGGCTGGGAGAGAAACCGGGTCTGGTGCACCAGAAACTGGGTCATACCCTGCCATGAATGTGCTGTGTGGCCTTGGCCAAGTCCCTTTCCCTCTCTGAGCTTGATGTTGCACCAGGGTCCTTTTTTACACAGTGTCGTCTACAGCTCAATTACTGAAATAGTCAAGGAAGTAATGCCACCCATAGAGACCCTGTCTTGAGATTCCTCCTTTTCCACAAGGAGCAGAAAAGGGGTGAATGAAGCACAGTGGTCTGGAGAGAGGCAGTGTGGACAGTGGAAAGAGACACTCTCAGTTGGGGATAGTCCAGTGAGCAGTATGGGACACCTGTCCTCTCTGCTCCGGACTCTCCATGCCTTCCAACTGCCCCCAGATTAAACCCCCAACTCCCTGCCATAGCCCTCCAAGGGCATCCTGCTGGCTTCGTCCCCTTCCATTCCTGAGCCCTACTGTGTGCGTCCCCCTCTCTCCAGCCCTGTGACAGCCAGCATCATGCCAGCAGGGACCTTCTGTCTGGCTCCCCACTGTGTCCTCAGAGCTTAGACCGTCAACAAGTATTTGATGAATGAATGCATGGGCCTGCATTTGCCTATCAGTACGATGAGTAGTTAAGTATAACTCAGTAGTTCTGGCCACAGACGCCTTTTAAAACATAATGAAATCTAGGGATCCTCTCCCCAAAAAAGCACCTACATAAAATCTCACGTTCAGTTTGGACACGAGGTCCCTAGCCAATTTGAAGCCTCCCCTAGAACCCTTGATCTTGCTCAGAGGTTTTCAGTTTGGGCCACGGAAAGCAACGAAGATCAAATGGCTGTTCCTTTGATTGTAAGAAGTGCTCGGGATTTGGTGCTGTCTCTTTGTGAAGTTTATGCTTCCTTGTTTGGAGCCAAGGGAACCCTTTGGTGGCCGCTCCTGCACCCGCGTCCCTAACTCAGCAGAGCCCTTGGCTCAGGCGGCCAGGCTCGGCTATTCCCGCCCGTGGGCTGGCATCCCGTTTTCCTTCTGGCCTCCTCCTCTCCCCTTCCTGCCGCTAGGATCTGAAGACAGCGGGCTCGGGTCCCTGGAGACATGGGCTCCCTTAACACCGGCACGGTCCCCCATCCATAAAACCTTTCAACTGCGTAAACTCGTAACTGCAGAAATCTGTCCAAACATTCCGGGGCGGTTGTAACTATTGGTGTTGGCTTGCAGACATGAAGTGAGCTGCCAGAGCTTTAATGAGGAAATACTTAACAGGCCCGGCCCGGGGTGACGGCCAGGCAGGGCGGGGAGCCCGCGGGCGGGTGCCAAGGAGCTGCGAGCCGGCCCCCGCCGGGCACAGAGGAGGAGACGGGCTATCCATCATCTTCTCAGAAGAGCAGAATCGACTTAATCCTTTTACCCTTTGGGAATGTGGGCGGCAGAGGGTAAGACGGGTCGGAGGTGGCAGGACAGCTGTCAGGAGCGGGAGCTCAGCCAGGGCGGAGCTCTGCGTGGAGACCCGTGCAGCCAGACAGATGAAAGAGGCGCTTTCTCCCTCCCAGGCCGAGACGCGCCGTCTTTTCCATGATTAATGTGGAGAGAATGGCTTAGACGCTTTTGAGGGCCGGCGAGGAGAAGTGGTCCTTTCTTCCTCCGCCTCCCCAGGCGCCTGTCTGGAGGATGGCGGGCAGGGAAGGGTCAGCCGTGCTGGTGGGGGCCGCTGCAGGGCCACCTGGACTGGAACTCGCGCAGGAGTCCACATCACTGCACCCCCGAGGCCCCTGGCACCCGGGAGGCAGCCTGTGGGCAGCCTCAGGAAGAGGGGACTGCCGCAGTCCCAGCCAGGCAGCTCCAGAGAGGCAGCTACCCATGGCATTTCCCCTCCCACCAGCCACATGAAACGGCCCATGGGGGACAGGGAGAGAGAACACACTTCAGAAGTGGGTGTGAAAATTTGGGCCTGGCAAACAAGATGCCATCCACAAGGAGGGGGCCGCTCCATGGCCTCAGACCTCCTGGAGACTTTGTCGAAGGAGTTCCCTTTAGTCTGGTTGTCGGGATAAAGGGTCCCTTGGCTCCCTTCTGCCCTCCTTAGGGTAGATGTGGCCTGGGCCCTGGGTGGGGCCACACTTTGGGCCCGTGGGTAGGTGGGCAATTCTAAAAGCTGAGGTACCTGGAAGTACCAAGTTGGAACAACATCTCGGACCTCACCACATGGTCCAACCACACCCTGGAGCCCAAATTTTCAGGGCAGCTGATTCCAGGCCAAGGAGAGCCCATAATTTCCAGGTACGCAGAGGAATGCCCAGGCTCATAGAAGCTGGGGCATAGGGCTCTTTCTCAACAGACTGATGGGTTTCTTTTCCCTCCATCATATCAACGGCTCTCAAGACCTTGCCTGGCTTCATGTCCCGGCCCCCACTGAGACTCCCCAAGATGCCCATGGAATGAAGTCCTACTCTTTTTATGGAAAAGACCCCAGAAATCTGCTTGCAGCCCTGGGGAACAGGAAAAGAGTGCTTAGGTGCTTGACTGTTAGAAGGAGAAACTGAGGCCCTGAGGAAAAGCTGAGTTCAAGGTATAGAACAGATTTTCCCTTGGAGGCTATTTGGCAACACGCTAGTTTCACGAAGTGGGAACTCTCCGTGTAGCTTGGAGAGCAGAGACCAAATGCCCTCCACACGGCACTGCCCGCTGCCCTGGACCGGGCTCGTGGCCTCCGCTCCCTCTGCTCCCGCCTCTGGAGGGGGCTCAGCGGGCCGCCCCCAGCCCACGGATTTGCCCCCAGCTCCGGCAGAGGGCAGGCCTGGGCCAAAGAGCCTCAAGAGCTTCGTCAAAGCCGAGGAGGCCCCGGAAAGTAACAGATGCAGGGAAAGGAGTCGAGAAAGCGGGTTTCGGTTCCAGATCTCTGCTGGAAAGCCCGTGACTTCGGGGGGCCCTTCACACATGTCCCTAATATTTGAAGAGCATATTATGTTTTCAAAGGCTCTTTCCCATATGTTATTTCGTTCTATCCTTCATCTCGTGGGGCCTCAGTTTCTTCGCATCAGAAAGAGAACTGAATGGACAGATGGCTTCAGGCCTTCCTCTCCCACACGCTAATATTTTGTGAGACTATGTTTTACTGTGTCTCATATATTATATTGTTCGTTTTAGGGTTTGTGTTGCTAAGATTCTGTGTTGTTGGATTCTAGGATCCTGGGCTTCTGAAATTCAGTGGTCATTGATTCTCAGAATATATGACCTTTTTGTTCCATGATTGCCTATGTCAGTGTTCCCCAGATTTCATTCATTCCCGCGCCGCCTTTACCACATGGGCTATGTCTGCACACCACCTGTATTATTATGCACTTAGTCTTTTTCTTTAAATAGACACTTTTTTGACTTAAATGAATGTCTTTAAAATGGAAACTTTATATCATTATTGCAAATGGAAAACCGGTCTCACCTGCCATAAATAGGAGCTAAAAGTAAAAATAAATACAATAAAAACAATGCTATTAAATTCTAACTAGATACTGTTGCTTGCCAAAGGCTCCAAGCCCAAGGCTTGCTCTTAAAAAAAAGTTTTTTAATAAATATATATATATATATATATATATATATATATAGGCAAGGTTTAGGGAGGTATTAAAGACAGGTTAGCATCAAATTGAAACCATATAATGAGAAGGTCTGGAAATAGAAGTGAACTTTCCATCTCTTTCCCATTAAGTGGTTCTGGGGTGTTCAGTGCTGTGGCTGGACATCACCTGCGCTCACCGCAGGGGCAAGTCCCTTCAGTAGGTGAAACGTCTCACCCAGGCCACACACACACTGTCCAGAAAAGTGCGGTTGGTTTCCTCCCTTCTAAGCTTTGGAAAGCATTGCATTATTGCAAAACCAGGCCCTCGGCTCTAGGCCCGGGGCTTCCCTCCGCCGGTCTCCCTCTGGATAAGAAAAGGCAGACTAGAAACTCTCCAAGTCTATCACTTGGAGACTTGACTGACACCGGAGCCACCAACAGGACTCCGCCGGGGAGAATCATGCTTGCTTTAGCACAAGTCTGGTGACAGACAGCTGTGCCTGCAGCTGATGCCTTTGCCTGAGGGGCAGAGAGAGCTGGCACACCCCCTGCAGTGCTGCCCCCCCCCCTAGAGCCAGGGGTGGGGGCTGCAGGAAGAGGCTGCTGTGACCCAGCACACCACTGGAGCTGGGCTCTCCCTCTCTGGGGCTGCCTGTAGAGCCAGGGTGGTATCAGGACAGGCCCTCACCTGTGAGCAAGAGGACGCAAGTTCTAATCCCACACATTGCTGGTCCACTATGTGACCTTGAGTAAGTCCCTTCTTCTCTGGGGCGCGACTTCCTCGCTGTAAGATCAGGGTGCACGCAGACTGGCTGTGGAGGAGCAGTGGTGTCTGATTGCTCGCCGGCCCACAACTCTGTCTTCGGCACATGTTCACGTGCAGAGAAATGGCAGCTGCTGTTATTGTTATAACAATAACAATTATTATTTGATCCTCATGATACTTTGAGGAAGGGTGGCATGGGCAACAATTTTCTCATTACCAGGGCAATCCATGTAAATGCTCCCATACACAGAACTCCATAAACTTGATAATAATACTTCTTCTTTACTTCCTGCCAGGCCCTTTGGTGCCTGAGGGCAGCTTCCATCCTTGGCCTGGGCTCAGTTTCTAAAGCTGGCCTGGTGACAACTTCTTCATGATAGCCAGAATCAGGGCTCTGACTACTTTGAGTAAGTGCCTTGGCTGCTCTAAGCCTCAGTTTCCCCATATGAAATAAAGGGATTAAACTGTTTGACCTCCAAGTTCCTTCCAGCCTTGGCACTGGGGATGGCAGATGCGGTGGTGCTCGCCATGAGAAGGAATGATCTGGCTGCTTGGACTCCCTTGGCTCAATGAAGACGCCATCAGATTTGCAGTCAGCAGAAGGGGGACAACTTGCCCCGTGGCCTAGGAGGACGAGGTATAGCCTTCATCCACAGACAGTAGGCAACCAACCAGAGGATGGGGGCTGTGTCTGTATTTACGGATCCTCACACCCTCAGCCCTGCAGAGCGCTCAGCAGATAAAAGTTGCTCAACAGATATTTACCCAATGAATATATGTGCCCTTGAACCACCATTCAACGATAAGCATTATTAGAAAACTGAGGTTGGAGCCAAACGCATCAAGTTAACACTCCTTGGCCTTAAGCTCCAAAGAGAGCAGGCCCCCTCTTTCTTTTTTTGAACCTTCAGGTTCAAACTGCAGCCTTTGCCCAGTCTAGTGGTGTTCGGGGGGATTGAACTATTAACTTATTTTAGCCAACTAGAGAAAACTTCAAATCTATGGGTATCCTTAGGCTTTTTAACAGCTGTTTAGCCTGCCCGATAGTCATTCATTGATTTCACAAACACTTCCTGAGAATGTCTCTGTAGCTGGGGCACCAGAGAGGGTGTGAGGGGCAGGCATGGAATCTGGGGAGCCCAGCTCTGACGGGAGATCTTTGTGCGACCTGAGAGGCAAGTCGCTTCTCTTCTACGAGTCATAGTGTTCTCATCTGTAAAATAGGGTGTTGGGGCCGGGCGCGGTGGCTCACGCCTGTAATCCTAGCTCTTGGGAGGCCGAGGCGGGCGGATTGCTCAAGGTCAGGAGTTCAAAACCAGCCTGAGCAAGAGCGAGACCCCGTCTCTACTATAAATAGAAAGAAATTAATTGGCCAACTGATATATATATAAAAAATTAGCCGGGCATGGTGGCGCATGCCTGTAGTCCCAGCTACTCGGGAGGCTGAGGCAGAAGGATCGCTTGAGCCCAGGAGTTTGAGGTTGCTGTGAGCTAGGCTGACGCCACGGCACTCACTCTAGCCTGGACAACAAACCGAGACTCTGTCTCAAAAAAAAAAAAAAAATAGGGTGTTGGGCTTGTTAATATCTAAGGATGTTTCATTATTATCTATGTTCAAAGCCTTACATTGTGAAGTACAGATTTCTAGTGTAGGGGAACCAGAATTTTTTTAAGGAGATATAGGAAGTAATTCATTCATCAAGCATTATCTGTGAATAATACATGAAATTACAACTCCTGTCAGGTATGTTGGAGTGAGGAGGCTAATGCACTCTGCAAGAGGGTCTCATACTTTAAAGGGTAGGTCCTCTGGTGTGAATGGCATTGGCCATCATCCTGACTCACACGGAGCTTACAGTCTAGTAAAGATGTAATCCAAACAACTTGAGTACAATAAAAGAAACAGATGTGGACCCTGAAAGTTCAGAGGCGGAGGATGCCAGTAAAAGGCAAGAAAAGTTCTTTTAGGGGTCACAGACCCACTGAGAATCTGAGAGAATAACAGGTCCTCCCCATGCAAAAGGTACCAAGTTTTACATACAATTTCTGAGTGATCACAAGCCTCCAAGTTCATCTCACAGAGCTCGTCACAGTTCTTAATCAAGGTTAAGATCTTTTTTATTTTTTTTCTGTCCACGTGCATATTCTGCTTATGTAAAGAACTGGTGCTGATTTAGATAAACCCATAAGCAGAATTTGGGCGGGTCTGGAGCAAATCCCTAATTGGAATTCTTGAACAACCACACCACACAAGTTATCAGGAGAGACTAGAGACGCACAAGGTCAATGGCCTTGGGGCCTGGGGGACCAGAGAGAAAAGGGGGCAAGGAAGTGTGGGTGAAATAAACCATGAGCCATCCTCTCTTGTTTCTTCTGCTAGACAAAGCAATTCTTTCCGCTGCTTTGGAAGACCAAACCCATGAGCTTCATAAACATGAAAAGCAGAGCCTCTTAAATCATTGGGGAATTGTTTGTGAATATAATTATCGGATTAAATCATCTGTTCATAATAAACAGAGGCTGGGGCTGAGAATCCACAACCTCCACGACTGGATGTAGATGAGCAAAGAACGGAGAAGGAGCCTGTGGGGGCGAGACCCCACCAGAGATGGTCCTGTTCGGAGGCAGGGCCACCAGCTAGGAAACTCTGCCTCCATTCTCACAAACGAGTTCCTGGGGTGGGAGAAAGCTGAGGGGTATCTAGCATTGAAAAGGTGAAAACACGCTTTTGATCCTTCAGTGGTAATAATTTTAAAGGTCATGGCCAAAGCCGTCAGCACTACAATTACGCTCAGCAGTCTCACGGCAGAGGACAAAGGACCCGATGGCAAAGCACGGTTTGATTGAGGCTGCTTGGCAGGCAAGGACGGAGACCCCCTGAGTGACTGAGGGGGTGGAATGACTGGAGGGGCCGGTACTTCTCACACGCTGATGCACGTCTGACTCACCAGGCATCTTGTCACAGTGTGGATTCTGATTCAATAGGTCTGGGATGCAGCTGAGAGTCTGCATCTCCAGCAGGCTCCCAGGTGATGTCAGGATGCTGGTTCACAGGCCACACTTGGCGAGCGAGGTCCAAGAGAATGGCGGTGACAACAGAGCTTCGCTAAGCCCCATGAAGTTTAGAGTCCGAGAGGCCTGAGTTCAAACCCTGCCGTCCCCATCCCACTACCTGAATAGCCTTAGCCTGTGTGAGACTCAGCTCCTTATCTGCAAAATAGGGAGCAGGCACGATTACCTGTGTATTCAGTAAATATCTATTAAGCATCTACTATGTGTCAGGCTCCTGCTAGGGCTAGGGAGCAGAGTGGTGAGAAAAAGCAGACCCAGTTCCTGCTCCCGTGGATCTGACAGGCTTTGAGATGATGGATGTAAAGTATTTAGCACAGTGCCTGGTGCGTGGTAAGAGATCAACAAATGATATCTGGTTTTATTAGTAGTGGTGCAGTATCATCAATTTCAAGCACCCAGAGGAGAAAAGCCCTTCTATTAAGTGCTGACTGCCTGGAATAATCTGCGTTTGATTCTGCAATACAGGAGTCACAGATGTGGAGCTCCATGGTCCCCAACCCCTATGAGGAGCTCCTGGTCCAGTGGGGAGATGTGTATTCCGCCCAAGCGTAGCACAAGTCAGAGCAGCCTTCACTCTGTTCCCACTCTTGGTCCTGATCCACTGGCCTCCACTCGCTTCTTAAAGCTGGCTCTGGGTCCCTCTGGATGCCCTGCCCCTAACTGTAGTTTTCTTACTCTGCTGCCCATGTCTACCTTTTCTTTACCACGTTGACTTGAAAAATGCTGTTCCCCCTCAGCAGGGATCGTGACCCCACACCTGCTGGCCAGATGGCCCGTGGACCTCCCACTTGGAGCTATGCACCACCCCCTAGGCGTCCCTACCTTCCTGCCTACCAGGGCCACAAGAATAGATCAATCTAGGCACCTGTGGCATGATGGGGCTCTGGGAAACAATCGAAAAGACCCACAGGGCTCTGCGTTCCAACTGAGTGTTCGACAGGCTTGGATCCAGGGGTTGGGGTCAGTGGTGTTGACGAGGAAACGACGGTGTGCCCCCGGTGGGCTCAGCTTGGATGCCTGGGTCTGGGCCTCCCTCTGCCCCTTCCTGGTACCAGCTTTGCTGCAGCCAGGTTCTGAGTCAAGGCCAGTGAGAAGGTGAGATAGGGCCGGGGGCAACTTCAAGGACCAGCTAATGGAAGGAGACCCAGAAGCAGCCTTAATCCTTAAAGTTAACCGGAAGTAAGCCACAGAGACTTACTAAGAAACGATCAGGAGCAGCAGACGCTAGGACTTGGGGATAGGGTGAGGCTCAAGGCACAGTCCCAGCCCTCTCAGAGTTTACAGTCTAGCACGGAAAGCCAGCCAGCCGGCAGAGCACTGCAGTACAGCGTGGTGGGCACCGTCATGGGGACATACCAGAACTGGCGTGACCCATCAGCACAGGCTTCCTGGGAGCAGGTACTGTAGCTGAGACCTGAAGGAGAAGAAAGGTTAGGCAGGGAACGGTGAAGGGAAAGGACATTGCGAGATGAATAAACAGCACACACCAAGGCTGGATGGAGCACAGTCCACGTGATCAGAGTGGCAAGTGACAGGCAGAGGCATGGTGAGGGGCCGAGGTGGGCCCTGGAAAGCTAGCGCTGTAAGGAGCTTGGGTACTCTCCTGAGGGCAAGGGGGAGCCACTGGAGGATGCTGCAGCACAATTCTACAGTATGGTTATAAGCCTACCTTTACAGATGGGGAAACTGAGGCACTGGGGAGGGGTTAGGCAACTGGCCTGAGGTCACTCTACCAGAAAGCACTGGGGCCAAGGTTCCCTGCAGTCTGAGGCCAGAGTCCACACCCTCCAGCACACTGTTAAGTACATACATGGATGCAAACACACATACATTAAAAACAACACACGCAGCCAGGGCGTGGGGCTCAGCCAGAGGCCTTACAGGCAAACTCTACTTAAACCCATTTAACAAGGAGCCTCTTAATGATCTCATTAGCCTGGACAGGGCCCTTAGGAAACTTGAAGTGAGGCCCTGTTTTAAATGGGGCTTCTTTGAAGTGGCCACCACCTGAAGCAGCCACCTGAGAGGCTGGCAACAACGCCAGCCTGTGAGCCCCACGCCCGCTTGGGCGGCAGCCACGGGGCCTCTAGCTCGGCAAGACTTGGCCCCGGTGCAGCCCGGGGCGCCCGTCGGGTCTCGGCCAGCTTGCTGCCAGCCGCCCCCTCTGCAGGCTCGTTCAGATGGGAGATCCGGCTGGCCGAGGTGAGGTCATGCATCGTGGTGGCGGTGGCCAGAAGGAGCCTGTGGCCTTCCCCGGGGGCCTCACCTTCTCAGGCTGGTCTGGCTCAAGATGAGGGATGCCCCATGGTTCTCCGCGACCCCAGGCTCGCTCACCTCAGTTCCTTTCGCCAGGCCTCTTGTCTCTAGACAGACCCCCTTCCCTTCCAGCCACCCAACTCTGATCTCTCCAGGGCTGCCTGATCTTCCATAGGAGCAGCTGCAGAGACCCCACCCAGACACCCGCCCTCCGTCCACCCTGGATGCCTCCTTCTCTGGCCAGCTCTGGGTCCTCTGGGCTCCCTCTCCCTCTGGCTGGGTGCAGCATAAAAGGGAGAGAGTCAGCACTCCAGCAGGGCCAGGCCACATAGCTCCCACCTGCCCCCAAAAACGCTTGGGGGTGACAATGTTCTGAGAAATAGCACCCGGCCAATTGTCCCACCATGGGGTACAAAACCCAGACAGGCAGAAGGAACCGATTCACCTTTCCAGAATGGCATGCTGAGGCCCTCCCAGCAGGCTGCGGCTGAGGCCCCTGCCTATTAATAGTCAAGCAGCTGTTTGCTTCCCTGAATGAGACTCTTTATTGCAAGCTGCGTTGACAAAACAGATCCCGCTTCTTCCTGCCCGGAATGTTTGGGGGTGGAGGGGCCGCAGCGAGATGTCCCTTCCTTCCAGGGACAATGAGAAGGTCAGCACCGGGAGAGACCTTAGCAGTGACCCTCTCAAAATCTGGGAGGCCAAAGCCAAGCTCATTATCACCACCCCTATGCCTGTTCCACGTTCCTCTGCCCACGTTCCCAGCTTCAGCCGACAGCCCCGCTCTTCCCTCTGTAGGTTTGCTCGATGTTCTCATCTCTCCTTTGTCCCACCCCAATCTAGAAGCCTCGAAGTTGAGGCCTCGAGTGACTTTCCTGCTGATACCCTGGCCTCACCTCCATGCCCCTCCCCTCAATCAACTGTGCGCGAGACCTAGAATGCTCTCCCCTCCGCTCCTGGCCTTTGCAGGTGCTGTCTCCTCTGCCTGTTGCTCCCTTTCCCTGGCCCTTCCTGCGGTCAGTGGTCCTGGCTTGGAACAGACCATGCTAAGAAGCCTTGTCTCCTCAAGCCCACCTCACTGTGCCTCCTCACTCTGCCGAGCCACCTCCGTACCTGAAGTTGTCTCCAGGAGGGCAAGGATGGGACCATTTTCTTCATTATTTTCCTCCACCAGCGGCCAGGACACAGTCTGACACTGAGCTGAGTCAGAGAGAGAGAATGCGAGTGTTCTGTCTCCTTCCCCAGGCCCCACCGTCTGTCAGTCAAGTCCTGCTCATTTGCCCTGGCTAAGAGCAAGAGATCTGGGGATAGGCTGCCTGGGTTTGAATCATGCCTCTGCCACTTACCAGATGAGGGACCTTAGCTAAGTCATTTAACCTTGCAAAGCCTGTTTCCTCGTTTATCAAATGGAACCAGTCAGAGTACCTGCCTCATAAGGCTGTAAGAAGTCAACGGATAATGTTATAAAATTCCCAGCCCGGTGCCTGACACATCCAGCAAACATTAGCTGCATAAATAATTTAACTCAGTGTTTCAATCTGACCGCAGAAACTTCCCCCCAATTTAAGCACCATCCATGGTGGTTAGTGCCCCACAGCACATGCTCTGAGGCTAACCCTCCTGCCACGGAACAGGTGAGGGGTGTGAGGCCAGGAGGAACCGAGGAAAGAGCCATGAACCTAAGCATTAGGCACCATGGTTTGGTCACATCTCTGCACTGTGGCCTGGGCAGCTAAGCCCATGGCTGTGTGCTGGCCCGCCAGCCTGCAGTGGCAGCTTCCTGGAGGACAGGGCACCATCTTCACATGAGAGCACTCTGGCACAAGTCTTGGTTCCCAGCGCCCCTCAGGGTGGCCTAAGTCATGCTTACGCCAGGAGTTAATGGAGTGTGTCCCTTCTCTGCCCGGCGGGTGCCTGGAGGAGGGGTGGGTGAAGGAAGGCGACGTTCATTAGCACCTTGGAGCTGGCGTTCTCTGCTTCCAGGAGGCTGGCTGGCTGCCTCTGCTCCCCTGCGTTCCAGAGCCTTCTTAAATTGTCTTCTGACAGGGAACACTGAGCCCTGCCTGCGCAGGACTTTTCAGAACCCAAAGCACATTAACTTCCGTGCTCTCACTTGACCCCTAGCTGCTCTCCGTGTGAGCAGACGGAGGCTCTCCCCAACTTGGCGGATGGCAAAATGGAGGCTCAGAAAAGAAAGGTAAGTGCCTCGCCTAAGGCCACAGAGTAAGGATGTGGCCATCCTGAGGCTGAAACACAGGTCTCCTGGCCCCACGTCCAGTGCTCTTACCACTCAACCTTGCTGTTGTCCAAGGCATGCAGTGGATGGGATATTCTCTGTGGCGTGAGGGAACCATGTCTTTTTTTTTTTTTTTTTCATATTCAATTCAGTATTACTGAGCACCTACTAAGTGTTAGCCATTGTGTTAGGGAAAAAATGAAAGATCTTTGCTTAGATTTTGTGTCTCTGTTTTTAACAGGTTTGTCGAGGTGTAATTGATATTAAAAAACAGTGCCTACTTAATATACACAGGGCCCAAGTCTTTTAAGCAAAGTGCTCTTTGCCCATAAACATATGAAAAGATACTCAACCTTTATTAGGATTCAGGGAAATGCAAATTAAGACCATTATGAGATATCTTTTTGTACCTGCTAAATTGGCAAGAAATTAGGGAGCCTGACAATACCAAGTGTTGGCAAGGATGCGGATCAACCAGATGCTTATACACTGCTGGAGGGAACGTCTGTGGACATAAGTGATTTAGAAAACAATCCAGTCTCATCTTGTAAAGTGGATCATTTACTTTCCCTGCGACCTAGCAATTCCTCTCCCAGGCGCCATAGACTCCCAGGCATGCACACACCAGTTCTTGCCATTTTGACCACACTGGTCATTAGAATTTTGAAACATTTCCATGCCAGTCCATACATAGCTACTATTGTAAGTCTCCCCCACCCCTTACCATGTGACCCCCTGTGCTCCGGCTGCCCCAGCCCCTCCCCTGGGCACCCTCCCAATTTCCTCATGATCCAGCAACGAAAAGCTTAACACCTGGCCTCACAGAATACCTGTAGCATTCATTCTGATGGCTCAGGCCCTTACCATTCTGGTTGTTTATTGGGTTTTTTTGTTTTGTTTTGTTTTTTGAGACAGAGTCTCACTCTGTTGCCTAGGCTAGAGTGCCATAGCATAGGCCTAGCTCACAGCAACCTCAGACTCCTGGGCTCAAGTGATCCTCTTGCTTCAGCCTTCTGAGTAGCTAGGACTACAGGCATGCGCCACCATGCCCGGCTGATTTTCTCTATATATTTTTAGTTGGCCAATTAACTTATTTCTAGTTTTTAGTAGAGACGGGGGTCTCGCTCTTGCTCAGGCTGGTTTTGAACTCCTGACCTTGGGCGATCGGCCCGCCTCAGCCTCCCAGAGTGCAAGGATTACAGGCGTGAGCCACCGCTCCTGGCCTCCTTTGTTTCTTGACGTCCTGGTTTTGAACCTGGACTTGTGTGACACGTCTTCTCTGAGACCGTTGCAAATCTTTAAAGACAAAGACCGTGACTCTGGTCATTCATTTGTGTTTATTCCTTTATTCTTTAAATGTTGTCTGCGCACCCGCACGGCAAGGCTCGGGAGAAGCAGCAGCAATCAGGCATGGTCCTGCTTCCTCGAGCTCAAGCCTGTCCTGGGCCACCCCAACCCTGAAACACATTCCCCAGCACAGCCCGGCACTGCTCAGCGGCCCTTCAACCGGGCAACATGGCAAATCCAGGTGCCTGGCACTGAAGCGCTTGGGCGTCTCATCCCCAGCGTGCCTCTTGTCTGACCTTTCGCCGGAGGAAGAATTTGTTTTTGCTCCGGGAGGAGAGGTATAGCTGTGGGGAAATTCAATGTGCTTATTTATTTGTTTGGCTTCCTTAATTTAATCTCTTAAGCAAATAAAAATAAAGATAGTATGTTTGCCCAAATGGTGGCAGGCTCCACCTGAGATGTTATTATTATGCTTTCCGGAATTAGCGTCGCACCGTTACTGCTAGTGGCCTGCGTGCCGGGGGCAGTGCGGGCTTAGGAGCCCACCTTCCGGCCCAGTTCTGCCAACGACGCGTGACGTTGTAAGAGTCATTTCACCCCTTCTAGTCTCGCTTCCCTTCTTTATAAAATGAAACGGTTGAGCACGCTTATAAAGCCAGAACGTTCACATTCACTGGCTCATTTGGCATTCGCAATATCCTGTGAAGGAGGCGTTTTGATCCCTATTTTATTGATGGAGAAATTAAAGCAGAAGAGGAGACAGAGGAGTCACGGTGACCCAACCAATAACCGGAGCGGAGTCCGGGCTCTCCACCCTCGCCTGGGTCCTTTCGTCCTCACTCGGGTTTCTCGCACTTGAGCAATGCATGCATACCTTAAAAAAAAATTCTGACCGATCCTAAGGATATGTCCAGGGAATCTGAGGGTCTACGAACCCAAATTTAAGAGCCTGCTGCTCCGTGTGATCTACAGCAAAATCTCGATTTATTCAGGAGGCTGGGAAGTCATTGATTATCCCCGTACCGAGGCGATCACGAATGCGAACACCAGCACGGCGCCAAAGCCACGTGGCCATGCAACGTTATATCGTCCGAATGACCCAAAAATACAATTTTCAATAGTTTTGGATTATCGCTGAAATGAAAATTAAACACCAAACTCTTAAAGAACTTGTCTGAACCTCCCCGCTCCCCATTCTGAGATTCTATCACGCTGCCTCCACATTGCCTGAAAACCCCTCCCCATTCTAACAGTCTCTGAGTTTCCCTGGCAACCATCTGCTGGTGGAAATGACAATTAAGCCGTTCAGCTGCCGGGTTCACTTAGTTCCCCCGTTATGGCTCTGTGCCAGGGTCAAGCAGGCCAGAGTTTACCCACCTGCAGCGACATGCCAACCCAGGGGGAACCTCCCAAGGTCAGGGATGAGTCTAGAAATACAGAGTAGAAAAACCCTAACCTTGGATGGACTCTGTGCATCCATCCCCCTCCATCCCCTCCACTAATCCATCCACTCTTTATTCCCTCCTGCCTGTTATATTCCA
Source organism: Microcebus murinus (assembly GCF_040939455.1). Classification (NCBI taxonomy): domain Eukaryota; kingdom Metazoa; phylum Chordata; class Mammalia; order Primates; family Cheirogaleidae; genus Microcebus; species Microcebus murinus. Next base: position 16,588,179 of record NC_134124.1, read on the forward strand.
GGCCCTAACTTTGGGGGAGAGAAGGTCAGGCAGAAAAAAAACAAGCAAGGTTTACCGCAGTGTGTGTAATGTGCCACTGTCAATATTTTAATATGTCCCTATGTCTATGTATTTGTATCTAAACTCCGGTGACATTGCTTCCTCCTGAGATGAGAACCGAGAAGCCGGGGAACACAGCGGGTGGGAGGGTGGGAGATTTGCTCTTCTCTGTGCTCTTTTTGTATTTTTGCATCATGTGTATGTATCACCTACTCCAGAAATAAGTTTCCGCTTTAAACAACATTCCTCACTGCCATTCAGTGCCCCGGCCACTTGAGCGGGCTGACCCCTCAGAGGTGGTGGGGCGGTGGGGTGATTTGGGGTAAGTGGAATGAAGAAGGAGGCATCTCTCAGCCCTATGGCCGTGGGGGCTCTGTGACCTTGTGCAAGAGGCTGCTGGCCCCAGAGGCCTCTGCCTACCTCTCCCGCCCCCAGCTTGCCCCTGTGCGCACTGTGCCCAGGATGAACTGCTTAGAGGCGCCTGGGGCACCCCCCTGCCGTGGCCTCAGGAGACCTGTTTGTGTAGGTTGGCGTGTGGTCGCATATGAGTGAAAGTGACTGGGCACGTGTGTCCTTTTCTCCCCCCAGACAAATATTTTCCTTGGAGTCATCAGATGCTCTCCCAAGCCTGCTGCCGGGGGTGTCGGGGAGCGGTGACTGGGCGGCTCTGAGAGCTGTGGAGTGTCGGGGCTGTGGGACGCGTGCTCTGTCCTCTCCTGGCTTTCCCAAGAGATCACGAATGCCACTCCACACGTGTCCCTGCCTCCAAAGTCACCAAGCATGGGCTCAGGAGCTGCTCAGGACCCAGGACCGAGAGTGGGCGGGAAGGGGGAGGGGAGACCCAGCTCCTCCAGAGACCCAGGCCCACTGTGAGACGCGGTTAGGAGATGGAAGAGGTCGTGTTGAGCCACTGGGGCCAGGCGGGACGAGGACACTCACACTGCATGGTGGCTCTCGGGTGGCAGCTCCTCCGGAGACTTTCCTCGGCAAATCCCCCTCTCCGTGGGGACTTCCAGTGCTTCCTGCTGGACGTCGGCCTCCTCCTTCCATCCTTGCAGCCTGCCTGAAGCTCAGGATTGTTCTCGTCCTACTTTGCAAGTAAAGACACTGAGGCCCAGAGGTAAAATAACGTTCCCCTAAGTTCACCAGCCTCTAAATCGCTCAGCCTGAATTTCAACCCAAGTCCCCTAGAGCCCACGCTCCTAACACCCGGCCTGAGGGTCGCAGCCTCCTGAGGAGGGCGCTATGCTGCAAACCGGCCTCGGCTTGCCGGCTTGCCGCAGACTGCAGAACCCCAAACCACAGAGGAGGACTTTGGCATTGTTGGTTATATTCAAATCTAAAGCCTTTGTGCATCAAAAGACTGCATAAACAAAGGGAAAAGATAAGACCACAGGATTAGAGCTCCCGCAAATCAATAAGAAAGACACAACCCCATGGAAACAGGGGCAGAGGATTCAAAGGCAATTCACAGGAGAGGAAATCCAAACGAGCAGTGCAATTATGAAAACGTTTCACCCCCACCGATCAGAGAAAAACAAATTAAAAACAGGAATGGAAGGCATTTGGCCCCTTCGGAGTAGCAAACATTCCCAAGTTCGACAATTGCTGGCGCTTCAGGTACAGCCAGGCAATGGCGGGGACCCCGAGACATGCACACGCCCAGCGATGCCCCCCCAGGCACCCGCCAGACGCATACGAGGGTGGCCACAGCAGTGAAGTTTTTATTGTGGAAAATTGGAAATCAGTCAAATGCCCATCCACAGGAGAATGGACAATAAATTGTGGCACGTACTTAAACAATGAAATAGATTGCCTGGCGGAAATATATGTGCCAGTGCTCTGCACATCAGTGCACATAAATTGCATATATGATGTTGAATGCAAAAAAGCAAGTTGCAGAAAGCCGTGTACAACACTGTCATTTACAAAAAGTTTGAAGCTACAAAGCAACACTTTGCATGTTTTATGAATTATATATGTAGCACATATATATATATATATATATACACACACAGGAATGACTCATGCCAACTTCAGGGAATTGTCTGAGCAGGATGGAGGGGAATGAGCTGAGAGAAGCTATCTATTTGAAATGTCTTCTTTAACAATGTAGATCATGGGAACATGGAAGCTGTATGTACATGTACCTACATTTTTCGTATGTCAAATATCTTAAACGATTAAAAAAAAAAGCGGAGGGCTGGACAATTGCCATAAGGCCCATTCTATCCCAGGTCACTGTTTGAAAGTTTCCTCTGGAATTAACTTCCCGGTCTTTGGCCGAGACTCTGTTCCTGACATTGGTGGCATGCACGGAATCGGCTCCTGCCCTCAGCAGGCCGGCCACTCACTGAGAGGGGGCCGCATCTCCCAGCCACCTCCCCACGGTGTCTTCCTCCACTCTCTTCCACCGCCGTCCCCCACCACCCCTTCCGGCCTTCTCAGCAGATGGCGGCTCATGAAGCATGTTCTCCTCTGTAGAAATTCCTTGACAAACCCAGAGGCAAAGGAGACTCGAAGAAACTCTACCTCGTTTGTCAGCGGAGTTCCCTTTGCTAACCGTGGACTGGGCTCGACAAGGGACACTCAGTAAGAAGGACTGAGCTGGGAGTCAGGATCTCTGCTGTTGACTTGCTGGGTGACTTTGAGTAAGTGGCACAACCTCTCTGAGCCTCCACAGGTGTACTGAGAGAGGTGGCGGTCTACCGTGGTGGTTTCAAACCTAGAAGCCTCAGAATCAACTAGGGAGGTTTTTAAAATGCAGATGCGAGGGCCCCTCGGTTGGAATCGCCTGAGGTGGGGCCTTGGGGTTGCAGCTCCATTGCATAGCAGGGGATTCCAATGCACAGCCACGCTCGGGAATCATTACACCGCGATTCCAGGTCGGACATTCACGTATGCGAGAAAACTCTGTCCACGCTGCCTATTTTCTCTCCCCATCCCCAGTGCCTTTCTGCATCCTTGCTAATCATCACCCTGAATAGTTTATGCCAAGCAGGGTGCTGGGTGAGAATGAGGGAGCAGATGAGCTTCCAGAATGCGGCCCCTCTCAGCCTCCCACTCCTTAGTAACCGCAGGGAAGCTGAGAAAGAAGGCGGGAGGGGGAGCCGGCACTCGTACCCCTCCACAGGTGGAGGAGGGTCTGGGGTGGGGGAGCATGGCCTATCTGGTGGATTCTTGCCCCTCTGCCCAAGGCCCAGCACCCCGGCTCCTGGGACAGCTCCTTCTCCCTGCCTCCACCCCTACAAAGGCAGGAGTCACTGCAAATCACAGCATTCTAGAACATCAAAGGCAGACCAATGTTTTCCCCATGCAGCCATTCACTGCTGTCTTACCACCTGTATATTATTTAATTGCTACTTTCTCTTACATTGACTCACTGCTTTTTACTTGAATGCCTACTTTAGTCCCATTCTAAGCAATAATACCTGCAAAATAGCAGGTTTGATGTGCTAGTTATTTTTTTGTCTAATACGCATTAATACAAATACATAATGATTTCCATTTTAAAATGTCCATCTATTTATCTCTTGAAATCACTTTGCATCTTGATTTCAGAAACACTGAACTAACCCAACCCTGAGGCTTCACAGAGATGCAGACTGGGGCTCAGGGAGGGGCAGAGCTTGCCAAAGGCCCGGCTACTGGGATTGAACCAGGTATTTCCACACTGGTCAGGCCCCGCCACCCTGGTGACCTTGACCTTTCGGGAGACCTTTCTTTGGTTGTGCACTGCCCCCTCCTGGCTGGTTCTCCCGCAACACACGTCCTCCTGGCAGGAAGGAGCAGTCGGAAAAGGGGTCTGACTCTGCCCAAGGTAGCAAGCCCCGGGTAGTCAAGGAAGGCACCGTTGAGGAGGTGGCATTTGCACTTGGCTTTGAGAGATGGACAGGAAACAGTCAAACTTCAAAGAGGAAAATGGCAATTCTACCCAAATGGTGTGAAGGGAGTGAGATGTTCCAAGGACAAAGCGTACTCAAGATCCAGTGGCTGCTGCAGATGATAGAAGACACACCAGGGAACAGGCTGGGAGATGGGCTTTAAATGCTTGTAAAGAAGATGTAGCTCGACCCTGTGGTCAGTGGTTCAGCCGGGGGAGCTTTGATAAGCAGGGGAGTGATGCAATGCCAAACACAGTGTGGACAGTGAACGGGGACAAGAGACAATGGCGGCAGGGGCAGCCTGCAGGGAAGAGGATGTGGCAGTGGCCCAGGCAAAAAGGCACAAGGGCCGGCCCCTGCCTCTAGTCCGCTGGGGACCTTACCAAGTCACTTCCTGTCCCTGGGCCTGCTCCCTTGTCAGTAAGAGGACAGCACTGGCCAGATGCTCTCCAAGGACCCTTCCAGCTCCAAGATATAAAACCACGAAAATGAGAAATTATGCTGATAAGGCTATGAATTGTGCTACGACCCTTTGGCAGTTCATCTGGCTTTACCTATTAAAAATAAAACACACGCACCCCTCTTGATTGCAGCCTACAAAAATGAAAGTTCCAGTCTAAAAGGATATATTTACCAGGATATTTAGAGCAACGCTGTTGTATTAGCCAAAAACCTAGAAGTGAGTAGCCTAAACCACACTGTCTCCCATCTCTGTCTGTCTGTCTGTCAGTGGTCCTGCCCAGGGATGAGTTCCAAGCCTCCAGCAGCTGGAGCCTGAGCTGCGTGGCCCAGGCCTTATCCTGTCTGAGCCTCGGTTTCCTCATCTACAACCAGGGGTTGATAACCATTTGCATGCTTCATAGGGTGCCGTGGGGGTTAAGCCGGTAGTATTGTGAGCCTGGCAGCACAGCTCCAGCTCACTGTACCCACTCTACAAATGTGAGCTGCTACTATTATTCAAAAGGGTGTGGCAGAGCCAAGTGTCTGCTGTGAAATGGCTCTGATATGCTGTCATTAAGTGAAAAAAGAGAGTTTCAGGGTTGCGCGTTTAGTCTGATCCCCTTTCATAAGAAAGAAAAGAAAGAGAAAGGGAAAGGGGAGGAAGGACCAGCACCGTGTGATGAATGTCTGCGTCCGGCTGGGCAGAGGGAGGACGTGAGGGCATCCAATGCCAGACCCCTAAGACTGGCTGGGGCGGGAGGGGAGCGCGTGGGGAAGTTGGCCAGAAATAGAGAAGAAGGAGGGAAAGACAGTAGACTTTGTCTCGGCACATCTCGGAATTGTTTAACTTCTTGCTTCAGTACCAACCTGTAAACCTTTAAGAACTCCTTTGAGGTGGAAGAAAAAAGAAAGAAAAATCGCCATCCCATAAGAGGGAAGGAAACCGTGGGAAATCTACTGGTCAAAGTGACCTGGCCACTGTTAACAGTGCATGAAGGAGGCAGGGGGCAAGGGTAGCCTTCCCAGATGGGCCCTTCTCTTGACAGGCCCAGCGCTGGCAGGGCCTTTGTCCAACAGCTTCATTTAACAGAAGGGAATGCTAGGACCAGAGAAGGCAAGAAACTGGCCCAAGGCCACACAGGCAAACTGGCCTTGAAGGCAAGTACTCCTGGCCCAGTAGCCTCTCCTCTGTACCACGCCACCTGCCGCCTCTGTGCCAGAACCATTCCTGCTAGGAGGAGAGTGGAGAGCCCTCCTGCTGCTCATTCTTCTTTCACCCATGTCCCGAGTGCCCGCACTGTGCCCTGCAAGGTGACTAAGGCCTGCTGCTTGCCCACGAGACGCTCACCGTCGAGCGGTCTGGAAGCTTCCAGCTTCTACCACTAACAAAGACATCTTTTTTCCTAACTGGTAGAGAAATGCTCAGAGGCTAATTTTTTTTAATGCACTGTTTTGTTTGCTCGTGTCTTAATTGTTGCCATGTTATATTTTATCAGTTTAATGTTCTAATTTTGTGCTTGGGCCCTAAGGCAATTCAGTGAAGGGTATGATTTGGAAAATCAAGGAAATAAAGAAATTGTCCACAGAAGAGCCAGCCTCCCAGGAGCCGGGGACAAAGCATCAGCGCCGACAATGAATTTTATTAGGAACAAAACAAAAACAAACAACCTGTTGCCAGACAGAAGGTATTAGACCATCCTGATTTTGTTTTATTTTTGTTCTTTAATTTAATACCAATTCTCCATTTCTTCCAGGGTCAGACAAGGATGCACAACTCAGTTCCTTCTCCACTGCCTTCTAGAAGCCTTCCACATTCCCACCTCCGGGCATATACTTTAGGTGAACACCCTGCCTGCTCTGCCCTCTCCTCTTCTTCAGGAAATGTTCTGAAAGCATCCATGCATTTGCCAATATTTATTAAGTGCCTGCTGTGTGCAGACAGGGTGCTAAAGGTTGGAGATAATGCAACCAACAAGACCACCACGAGTCTGCTTTCAGGGCGTCTGCATTCTACTCACCCAGGCTTCCTCAAATGGGGTAGGAATGCCCTCGAGGGAATGAAAATTGGTGTTGGGGGTGGGGGTTGGTGAAAAAATCCTGAGATCTTACAATGGTTTGTGTGCTCATCATATACGTTCGTCACCCAAGCAGAAACCTGGGTGCCATCCCTGATTGGAGTTCCCAGGCCTCTCTAATCTTAGCTCCCAACCTCACAGTGGCCCAGGCCATGAAGCCTTCCACTATCCCCCTGAACGCTGACCCCATCTGCCTTGCTAGATCCCCACCTGCCCAGCCTAGATCCCAGAGCCCAGAGACTCACCTTCTCCTTGGCCAACACTATAGACCCCTGTGTCCTTTTCCCCCACCCATGTGGCAAAGCCCTAGATAAACATAGATAGACCCCACCGAGTACTTCCCCCTGCCTGCAGCTGGGTAGGAAAGCCCGGATGGCGGAAATCACTCGGCAGGACAGAACACACACACACTAATTACCACCAACCTCAACTGGGTTGCCAAGACCATCAGGTGATTGGGGATTTTGTGGGCAAACTGCTTCTCAACTCTCTGAATGATCATTCTCCTTCCTTCAAACTGTTCACCACCTCTTCCTTACTCTCAGCAGAAGACCTTGCCTCCCACTTTGCAGAAAAAAATAGAAGCTCAAGATGAAATCTCCCTTAACATCCCACTTTAAACCTACATCTACATCTGCACCCATCCAATCTTTGTTCCCACTTTTGGGTTCCAGAGAAGCCATCCCTCCTCCCCCCAAGACCAACCCCTCCACCCACACGCCTGATCCCATCCCTTCGCACAATCGCCAGCATTACTCACTGTCTCCCCTATTTCCTGCAGCCTTGATTAATCTCTCTCCCCTAGATCTGCCATCAGTCTTTAAACAATCTCTAGTCTGTTTCACGTTAAAACACACCTCCTCCAACACACACACTGACCCTATCGCTTCATCTCTCTCCTCCCCCTCACGCTAAAGCTTCTCAAAAGACCTGTGCCTCCCTCATCCCTCCTGCACATCGGACCGCTGCCATCTGACCCTCCCCATCACGCCACACAAGCAGTCCTACTCAAGGCCCCACCAATCTCCCTGCCTGTTGTCAAGCTGAAGCCCAGGGCTGCATCCTCATCCTCCGTCAACTCTTCCCACCTCCCCGAAATGCTTCCCTTGGCCTCCTTCCATATGCCCACACTGCCGGGTCCCCTCCCACCTCTGCAGCCACTCCCGCTCGGCTGTGCAGGCAGATCCTTCTTTGCTCAGTGCTAACCTGTGGGTGTGCCTCGGCGCTTCGTCCTGGGCCACCTCTCTTCTCCTCCCAAGTTCCTCTCCCTGGGCAAGCTTGTCTTCACCCACAGCCACAATCGTCACCTCTCTGCTGACAACTTCCCATCTTTTTCTGCAGCCCAGATGTCCATGCTGTGTCCAAACCCAGGTTTCCAAGTACCTACTCGACATGCGCACTGGGCGTCTCTAAGGCACTTCAAGCTCAACCTGTCTAAAGTAGAACTTTTACTTTCCTCTCCCCCTCCACACCCTCCCCTCCTCACTCAAACCACCCACCATCCCGGTCCTCTTCCAGTTCTTCCTATCTCAGCAAAAGGTGCTGCCTACCTGTTCGCACAGAAACCTCACAGTCCATCCTGACACTTACCCTCCCATCCCAACACATAACTGTGACAACTTTCCTTCCTGATTAACTCTAGGAACCTTCCGCTGCTCTCCAACTCTACTACCACTAGCACACCACCCTCCTCTTCTCCCTGGATGCCTGCCTCCACTCCTAACCCTAACTTGTCTTCCACATCTGCTTATACCCCCCACTCCACTCTCCGCAGGGCACTCGCATAGGTCACATTAAAATTCAGATTTCATCTATCCCTCTTGGGCTTACACTGTCAGTGGCTTCCAATTGCTCTTAGGATGAAGACAAAAAACCCTGATGTGGTAGATCCTTAATGTGGACTGTGCCCTCTGCCCACCTTCTGCACTGTCCAATCCTCTGCTCTCCCTCTGGGCCCTGCTACAAAGGCCTTCCCTTGCCTCTTCTCTCAGCTGTACCTTCTGCCTCAGGCCCTTTGCACAGGCTCTTACCTCTGCCCAGGCTTCTTGTCCCCCACCCTCTCCCTTCAGGTTTCCTCACAAACATCACTTCCACAGGGAATCCTTCCCTAACCACCCCCCAAAAATAGATCCCTCCTTTCTGTTAAGTGCATTCACAATAATAACTAACACACACACACACACACACACACACACACACTGGGAATACTATTGTTAGGAGCTTTTCTAAGCATTTCTGCTTAGAACTCATTCCTCCTAACAATCCTACCTGGTGGAAATTATAATTATCTCCATTTTACAGATAAGGAAACTGAGTCACAGAGGGGTTATATAACTTGTCCAAGTTCACCTAGTTAATGAGGTAAAGACAGAATTTGAACCCAGGCTGTGTGACTGCAGTATAGCTTTTAAATACTGTATTATTTCATGAGAATTTTCCTTCCTGGGCCGGGCACGGTGGCTCACACCTCTAATCCTAGCACTCTGGGAGACTGAGGCGGGCGGATCGTTTGAGCTCAGGAGGTCGAGACAAGCCTGAGCAAGAGCGAGACCCCGTCTCTACTAAAAATACAAAGAAATTAACTGGTCAACTAAAAATATAGAGAAAAAACTAGCCAGGCGTGGTGGCACATGCCTGTAGTCCCAGCTACTTGGGAGGGTGAGGCAGGAGGATCACCTAAGCCCAGGAGTTTGAGGTTGCTGTGAGCTAGACTGTCTCCATGGCACTCTAGCCCGGACAGAGTGAGACTCTGTCTCAAAAAAAAAAAAAAAAAAAAAAAAAAAAAAAAATATATATATATATATATATATATATATATAAAGAATTTTCCTTCCTGCACTTACTCACCATTTGGAACAGTGTATTGTATGACTGTTTGTTCAGCATGTGTCTCCCTCATTAGACTGTAAGCTCTATAGGAGTACGATTGTTTCGTCCCCAATAGTAGGTACTCAATAAATGCTTGCTAAATGGCTGAATGTAAGTAACTTAGTCACTCTTCCTCATCCACCACATTCAGTTAGTCACCTGGTCCTACCCATGTTTCTTCCTGGAGCAGGAGTCCCTTACCCTAGGAGGTCCATTTATGTGTTTATCTGTGTCCTGAGCTTGGGAGGAAAATGTTATGTGTCTGTACACATTCAACACGTTCTTGAGCAAGGGCTGGCTGGTTTGCACTGTCATCAGATTCTCAGCGGGTCCATGAAGAACAGCTGACTCAAATATTCCCCAGCCTAGCTCACCCTTTCCTTGCCAGCCTTCCTTCAACAACTACACCACCTCACATCCAGTTTAGTTCTCCACAAATTCGTCCACCATACTTTGGTCATAGCTACCTTTTAAAAACACAAACCCAGCTCACCTTCCTTCATAAAGCCAGAGACTTTCTAATGCCCTTAGAACAAAGGACAAACTCTGAGGGAGATGGGGGGAGGGGAGGGACAGGGTCATAGGCCCTATCTACTTCTCCATCCTCGCGTGTCCTTATTTCTTCCCTCTCCCCTCAACTCTACAGCCCAGCAGCACAGGATGAGCTCTGTGTTTGGGGCTCCCAGTCTAGGCCAGGGTGGTTTCTCATGCGTCATGCAATGCCCTCTGCCTGGTGTGCCAGTCTTCTCCTTTGCACCTAGAAATTCCTACTCTGTCTTTATGCCTCAGCTTAGATGTCTTTTGGGGGTTAGGTGCCTCCTCCTTGGGCTACCATAGGCTATGCTGGTCCCTGACAATGCATAGCAGGCATTGGACAATAGTTGTTTGGTTACTGTCACCCTGGCCCAGGTGAGCTTTGAGGGCATCCGCCATGTTTTATGCATCTCTCCCCCCCACCCCCAGACCCCCCAGGTTGTAGCCAAGGTATGGTGCTCAGTAAAAATCAGTGAAGGAATGCATAAACTAGTGACCCACTCGTGCCTGGTTCGTTAGGTCCCCCAAATTTGTGAAATGAATAAATGAGTGGATAACTGGAGGATCAGGTGTAGAGACAGATGCAGATTATAAAGTTCATAGGTGAGTAAAACCGGTCGCAGCAGTCAGAGAATTAACATGGGAGACAAATCTCTTCAAGTAGCAAGCCTGAAGGATTAAAAAGATGGAGTCACTTCCACCGCGGCGGCCCCGGGGGCGGGTCCAGGCCTAACCCCGCCCTCTCTGCCCCAATGGGCGGTCTTGTCGCCATCCGAGTCCCCGCCCCTTTCGCCCGACGGGGCGGGGCCTACCACTCCAGGAGATGATACTACATTTCCCGGCGTGCCACGCGGCCGGGGCGAAAGAGGAGCCGGAAGTGGGACGCGCGAGGTCTAAGGGCGCGAGGGAAGTGGCGGGCGGGGGACTGACGGGGGGCGTGCAGGTGAGCCGACCGGTCGGAGGTCGCGGGCATGGCCGAGGCCAGGAAGCGGCGGGAGCTGCTTCCCCTGATCTACCACCATCTGCTGCGGGCGGGCTTTGTGCGCGCGGCGCGGGAAGTGAAGGAGCAGAGCGGCCAGGTAGGCGTTCGAGGGCCGTGTGCGAGGGCCGCATGCAAGATCTAGAGATTAGCTGCCCTTGTCCCCTCTGCAGGGGACCTGGCGGGCTCCGGGAGCCGGGTCCTGCGGTGCTCGAGGACACCGGCCAGGGCTGCCGGAGGAGCCACAGCTCCTGCTTCTCCCCTTGCAACTTCCAGCCCCCTGGGCCTCAGTTTCCTTGTCTGTGCAGTGGGCTGGACGGGACGTGTGATCTGGAGCGCAGGGCTTTGTAATTCCCGCGCCCCTTACCTCCACCCCCTTGCGGATAGCGGCAGTTTTAAGTTTCCTAAGTCTCCAACCACGTGGCTCGGCGCAGTACCCCTGGGACGAGGAGGTTGCTGCGAGTCTCAGGGGTAGATTGCAGCCAGTCCCATGGGGGAGCGTCTAGAGAAGGGTCCCGTGGCCCCTCAGTTGAACCGGAACTCAGGCCCTTAGCAACCCTCTGTACTGAGACGGACAAATTTGGGACTCAAACTCGTGGTGCAGTCTTTTCTTGCTTGATTCATTCATTTGGCAACTGTTAATCTGGTGCTTGGGGTTCTGGTGAGCCTTCCTGGAGCTTATAGTCTAGTCAGGGGGACAAATCACAGAATCACAAAAGTGACTGTACACTTAACACTACTTTGAAAGTGTTAAGAATAAAGGGCATAGGGATGTGGCAGGCTGTCCTTGTCAGGGATATCCAGAACTGCTTCACAAAGAAAGTGGCATTTGATTTGAGATCTGAGGCTGGGCGTGGTGGCTCACGCCTGTAATCCTAGCACTTTGGAAGGCCGAGGCAGGAGGATTGCTTGAGATCAGGAGTTCAAGACCAGCCTGAACAACATAGTGAGACCTCATCTCTACAAAAAATACAAAAATTAGCTGACCATGGTGGCACTGTTGTATTCCCAGCTACTTGAGAGGCTGAGGCAGGATGATTGCTTGAGCTCAGGAGTTTGAGGTTGCACCGAGCCTTGATGATGCCACTGCACTCTACCCAGGGCAATAGAGTGAGACCCTGTCTCAAAAAAAAAGAGATCTGAAAGAAGGGAGGTGGCTATTCCAGGCTGACATGCAAATGCCCTGTGGTGGGAGGGAGTTCATTTGCTTGCTGGCCTCAGGAAAGTCCACCGTGGTTCAAGGGTGTAGTACAAGGACTCTAGATGCCCATGGGGAAATGGAGGCAGGGGCTGCCTGGAGTGGCCTGGTGGGGCAGTTTGGTCTTCATCCAAACAGCAGTCGTAAACCACTGGAGGGTTTTAAGCTGGTAAGACAGTACCCTGAGTAGTCAGTATCCCATTGGCCATGGTGTAGGCTCTGGTCCTGATGCTTGGTCTCGGGGTCTCCTGAAGAAACTGAAAGATGAAGGGCCCCGAGACATTACCTCTGCTTGTACCAACCCTCTGTGAACCCCAATTGCCCTTCCTACTCCATTCATATTGCTTAACAGATAAGTGCATTGCGAGCTGTTCATTGGGGCATATGCCCAGGCAAAAGTATCTGCGTACATTCTAGCAGGAGCAGACAGGTGACTAATGTTAGGCCGGGCATGGTGGCTCATGCCTGTAATCCTAGCACTCTGGGAGGCCGAGGCAGGAGGATCGTTTGAACTCAGGAGTTTGAGACCAATTTGAGCAAGAGCAAGACCACATCTCTACTAAAAATAGAAAGAAGTTAGCTGGACAACTAAAAATATAGGAAAAATTAGCAGGGCATGCCTATAGTCCCAGCTACTCGGGAGGCTGAGGCAGAAGATTGCTTGAGCCCAGGAGTTTGAGGTTGCTTTGAGCTAAGCTGATGCCACGGCACTCTAGCCCAGGCAACAGAGTAAGACTCTGTCTCAAAAAATAATAATAATAATAAGTTAGTAATACAGTCTATATGGTGATGGTAGGTGGTAGGTATAAGAATAAGGCAGGCAAGGGGGGTTAGGAATATCAGGGTTCAGTTATAAGTAGGGTCCTCAAGGAAGCCTCACTGAGAAGGTGACAATTGGGCAAAGACTGGAAGGAAATGAGGAAGTGAGCTGTGTGGTTGGTAGGGGAGAGAACATTCTAGACAGCAAGAATAAGAAGGTCCTGTTGGGGGCAGGGTGGCCTGACACATCTGAGGACAGTGAGGAGGCCGCTATGCCTGGGGTGGAGCAGAGTGAAACTAACTCTCGAAGTCTCAGTGTTACTGGCTCACTTGTGCTGGGCACTGACATAGATTGTTTTGTTCAGGCCTGATAGCAACCTGCAACGTGGGTGGGTATTGCTGTTATCCCCTGTTATAAAGAAGGAAACTAAAGTTTGAAGAGGTGAAGAGATTAGTCAGCCAGTTAACAGAGGAATGCTGCCTGACTCCAGATGTACCCTCTTGGCCACTCTGCCCAGGTTCCTGACACCTTCTCCCCTTGCCACACACTGCTTACCCACCCTCCTTAGAGCTTTTGACATTTACATAGACAATGGGCCCTCTGGCCTCTGCTCAAATGGCCTAGATTCTACTGGATTCCCTCTGATTCTGCCAAGAGATTGGCACCATTTGAGTCCAGTCTCTTCCCAGCAGACTAGTGGACCACTGCGGTCATGCCACCTGACTGCCTCTCTGGTGTCTGAGCTGTGGTTCGTGCTTTGGGGAGATTGACTAGCCAGGCCTTTGAAAGGTGTTTTAAAGGTCAGGGGTGGGAAAAGCCCTAAGTGTGGATAGTGCTAGGGAGGCTGGATAAATGCTAACTTGGAACATTCCAACTCCAGCTTCTCAGTGGTGCTGCACACCAACATGTCTTAAAAGGTTTTAGCTGGAGTTGCTTGTCCTTCTTGCCTCTGGAAGGTTTTGGATGGAACTGGCAGGACCAAGCAGATATACTTCCCAGAACAAAAAGATCTTCTGAACCACCTGTTTGTGCAAGTCATGAGGTCAGGGAGAGTTGAGCCCAAGGAGGACCTTTACTGTGCTGGGGAATTAACTGTGGCTCTCTCTTTACTTCTCTGCAGAAAATCTTGCTGGCTCAGCCTGTAACCCTCCTGGACATCTATACGCACTGGCAACAGTAAGTCTGGTGGGGCTGGGGGGAGGAGGGGACACCCCATGCAGTCAGCTTGGAATAAGCTAGGATCTTAGTCTAGTCTAAGATCTGTCCCCTTAGCCCACTACAGATACCATGTTGCCTCACATATATGGGTGTTTCTGTGTGAACATCAGGTAGTGGAAGGGGACATTGAGAACTGTGATCTCTTAGGAAGAAAAGCTTCTCACCAACTTGTTATTCATTTGGTCAACAAACATTTATTGAGTGCCTGCTAAATGCCAAGTCCTGTTCTCAGTATGGAAATGTCAAAAATGAGCCAGACATGGTTTCTTCTTTCCTGCTGCTGACAGTATAGTCAAGGAGGTAGGCATGAGTCAAAGGGTGAAACCATTGAGTGTAAAACTACAGTGGTAGTAAGGATTATGAAAGAAAGTTACCTGGTGCCACAGCCACAGAAATGAGGTGATCTTCGACTTGAGAGCTGCAGGAAGTGGGGTAGTAAACTAGGCAATAGGTGTAGAGAGGCAGACAGAGCGTACTTGGCAGTGGTGGTTGCTAATGCTGAGGCCTGTGGCCAGGGGACAATACAGATGAGGCTGGGCAGATGGCAGGGCCCACCCCAGGTAAGGCCCTGTCATCCAAGGAGAGAAATTTCATCTTTACCCAAGAGCAGTAGGAGCCATGGAAGGCTGAAACAGTGAGGGAGGAGATCGCTCTGCACCGTTGTAAGTCTGGTCAGAGCTTCGGGCATCATCATCCAGGCAAGAGCTGATGGGGCTTGAGACAGGGACAAGAGGCAGACAGTAGATTCCAAGAATAATAGGGGACAAAACCAGGATCTGTGGGTGGGTGGGAGAGGAAGTATCCAATTGACTCACAGGTCTGGCTCGTGCACCTGGGTGGAAGGTGGGTCCATGCACAGTGCTGGAAGGGAACCCAGTTTGGAGGGATGGATTTCAGGGACAGGTCGGCTGTGAAATGCCTGTGCAACAACTAAAATGTAAGTGTTTTTCAAGCAAGGGGGAATAATCTAAGGATGTATCAATAGAGAAGTGGCTTAAGAATGAAGGAGGGCATGATCATGTTCCTTCCGTGCACTGGCCTCACCACAGCCAACTAGGGGAGTAAAGGACCTATAGATGTGTCGCATGAGGAATGGTAGAGAATACTGAAATGTCCTTGATGTAAAAGAGGCAGGTGGGAGGAGGTGAGGGACCACTGTGTACACATCTTTGAGGACAAAGAGAGTAGCATGTTCTCTGAGGTCCTGGAAGATAAAAGTTGGTCCCCTATGTACTTGCTTCAGGAAGACAGGTTTCAGCTTCTAAATGTAAGCATTTGATCATAAGAACCATCTAAAAATGAGGTAGGCTACAGTGTGAGTGGTGAGCTCCCTGTCATTAGAGGTATGTAAGCAAAGGCAGGAACAGTGTGGAAAGCTCTAGTGGAGAGCTATGGTCTTTGAAAACCCTGCCAGCCCTCAGTTCGTGGCTGTCCTCTGCCGCACAGGTGAGCGCAGGGCACAACCTGTACTTCCTCACCATCTCACTTGCCCAGATGTGTGAGTGGTATTCATATACTTCCTTCTGCAGAAAACTGCTTCAGTGAGCTGCTCACACCCTTCCCTGCCACTGGCCCCTTTTATGGGTGAGGGTTACTGAGTGGGACAAGCACCTCACACCCACCAAGGGCAGCCTAGCCTAATAGTACCCCACGACTAGCTGTATGACCTTGACCTTGAGCAAGTTTCTTGGCCTCCCTGAACCTGTGTCTTCATCTGTAGACAGATGAGACCTCCTGTAGACCTCCTCCCCCTGCTCCCCAGTATTTACCGAGCACCTACTACAAGCCAGGCACTATTTTTAATATAGTTGGGAACAAACTAGAGAAAAATTCCTGCTCTTGTCAAACTTACATTCTACTGGGAGGAGAGAGGCTAAATAAATTGATATATGTAATAAATGAAACCTGTTTTTAGCAGAAGATTCCTGACAAGTGGTCTTCCTGGAAATAGGGGACCTGAGCATCACATCCTAAACTGCATGCACAGCAGTGTCCATCCCAGCTAGAAAACATGGGGGTGACTCTCTGGGGGGTGGGAGGGGGGCTCAAAGGGGGCGAGACTTGAAAGTTCAGGGGACTTCACTGTCTGGGTGCTTATCCTACCAGTGCCCCAAATGTACTTTGGTCCTGGGCAAGTCACTTAGTTGCCTATTTTTTGACTTGTGCCAGGCACTGAGCATACTGAGGGTATTGCAGTGAGCTGCCACCTCCCTGCCTCCCCGGGGCCTTTCTGTGTAGGTGGGGAGTCAGACAGGAAGTAAATAAAATAACAGAAGCCAGAGAAAAGTGCTCTCAGGAAAACGAAACAGAAAGATGGGGCAGAGAATGCATTGGGGGAGGGGCAATCAGCAAGCGTCTCTCTGAGGAGGCCACATTAAGAGTTGAGACAAGAAGGACAAGGACTCTGGCAGAGTCTTCCAGGAAGAGGGCACACCACAGATAGCAAATTCTGGAGGAGGAAGAGCCTGGAGGGTTCTATGAAGTGCCACATGGGCTGGCACCTGTCACTAAAGACTGTTAGCTACTGCTGTTATATAACATTATCAAGCATTCCTGATTATCTTAAAGAATAATTGAGAATTGTAAAAGCACTTTATGAAATGAGTGAAAATGCAGAATACAAAATTTTACCTACACTGTGTTTTGATCACTGTTGAAACACTATGCACATTTCCTCTGGGGGCTGGGAGGATGTGGGAACATCTGTCCATTGAGATCTCCTGAGTTGTTGTGTTACCCAGTTGGTACAGACAGTCACAGTCACCCTTGTCCTGCAGAACATCAGAGCTTGGCCAGAAGCGAAAGGCAGAGGTGGATGCGGAACTACTGGCTAAGAAGACCCGTGTGTCAGACCCCATTAGCAGCTCAGAGAGCTCAGAAGAGGAGGAGGCAGAGGCTGAAACCGCCAAAGCCAGTAAGAGCACTGCATGCTGGTCACTGCTGGGGGACCTGGGCCTCCCGATCAGGCCCCCCTCATTGGTGCTTGTGGGGACTCAGCCCAGGGCCCTGCACCTTTGGGAACAGGCTGTGGGATATTGGATTATTCCAGGGTAGAGTCCTCCTCCAGCTTGCCCTTTAGCGAGCCCTGGGAAGACCAGGACCTTTTAAGGGGAAGATTGGGAGGGAACCATGAATCTTCTTCAGTAATTATTTGAGCCCTCCCTCCGTGCCAGACATTGTGTCCCCAGGCTCTGAGTATCCAAAGCTGAACCAGAAAAACCAGATGGGTCCTTACAGTCTTATTTGGTGTACATGCAGTGTGGCCTAGGAGCTGCCTTTGTGCAAGCTCCCAGGTGATTCTGATAAAGCCAGAGAGAAGGCAACCACATTTTCAAAGTCCTACCAGGGAGATATCAGAAGGCAACTAGCAGACACCTCTTCTGTGGGGCCTGTGGGCTGCTCAGGGAGTTGCTGACCTTCCTGTCATTTTTGATGTGTGCACATTAGCACCGGGGGCTGTACGGGGCACTCTGGTTTTAGAGCATTGGCGGGGGTACCCCACTCAAAGCCTTTACAGCCCCTTTTGCTCCCGAGTTCCCAGGGCTCCTTGAGCTTTGCTCAGCAGCAGCTGTAACTCCACAGAAGAATCGCTGTGTCTCCTACGCATGGTATCTCTTTCCTACGCAGTGTGTTATTGCTTTTTTGCTCACGTGGAAGACAATTCCTACAATTTGGCAAATAATTCTTCCACTTATTTTTCCTGAGCCTTTTTTTTTTTTTTAAGAGACAAAGTCTCTCTATGTTGCCCAGGCTGGAGTGCAGTGGCTGTTCACAGGCATGATCATAGCGCACTGTAACCTTGAACTTCTGGGCTCAAGCAGTCCTCCCTTCCAGCCTCCTGAGTGGCTGGGACTACAGGCATGCATCACCACGCCCAGCTTCCTAAGCCTGCTTTTAAAGATGTTTGAGATCATACTAGATGTATATTTTATATCTTGCTTAAATTATAGATGCAAAACAAGTTCACTTTGAACTGTACAAAATCATATAGAGGAAAATGTGAAAATTACGTATTCTCCTACCCTGTCCCCTTTCATTCCCTAGCTGTGTCTCCCAGCAAGTAGCCTTTAAAACTCCCTCCTTTACATCTGTATGCATATATATCTGTATGTATCCATACACATACGTGTATAGACCTACATACTGTGGGAAACAGAAGTGGTAAAATGTCATACTGCCAGGCTGTTTGATATTGATCAAGTTTCTAAGCTGTGATAATGGAATTGTATTATGCTTTAGGGGGCAGGGGCAGTTTTTGAAATGGAATCTTGCTATGTTGTTGTTATTGCCCGGGCTGGCCTCAAGCAATCTTCTCACCTCAGCCTCCCATGTATGTAATTACACTTTTTAAAGAGCCCTCATTGAGAGAAACGTGCTGAAGGATTTGTGGGCAACATGATAGGATGTCTGGCATTTTCTCCCAAGTAACCCATGATGGGGAAGGGTATGTGAGACAAAGATGAAATAGGATTGACCGCAAGTTGATACTCCCTCTCTACTTATGAACATGTTTAAAATTTTCCATAATTCCCAAGAGAGAGATGGAGGTAAATGCCAGGAAAAGAATTAGATCATGCCATTCATCTCAGCAACATTCTTTTCAACAAGAAGTCTGAGATTTAGGCTGGGCGTGGTAGCTCACGCCTGTAATTCTAGCACTCCGGGAGGCCTAGGTGGGTGGATCGTTTGAGCTCAGGAGTTCGAGACCAGCCTGAGTAAGAGCAAGACCCCATCTCTACTATAAAATAGAAAGAAATTAGCTAGACAACTGAAAATATACAGAAAAAATTAGCTGGATATGGTGGGGCATGCCTGTAGCCCCAGCTACTCAGGAGGCTGAGGCAGGAGGATCACTTGAGCCCAGGAGTTTGAGGTTGCTATGAGCTAGGCTGACGCCAGCCACGGCACTCTAGCCCGGGCAATAGAGTGAGACTCTGTCTCAAAAAAAAAGAAGTCAGATTTAAGGAGACAATACCCTGGTGTAAAAGCACCAGCACCAAGAATCTATAAATCTCAACATCTAACTGGGTTGAGGTCTCGTGGTTCAGCTTGCTCTGTGGCCCTAGAGCTGACTACCTGACTGCTGTCTTCTTGCTGTGGACTTTTAGGGCTACAGTGTGGTGGCTTGTGTGGGTGGAACCACTGGAGTTGTGCAGTGCCTTTGTGGTAGCACACAGCAGGAACATGAGCAGTCCTTCTCACTCTGGGAGCCTCGACTTCTCGTGCTACAGGGGAGTTAGGAATCCATCAGGGATACCGACGCATTTTCTTCTCTCTTGCTCGTGGTGGTCATGGCTGATGCATCCCAGAGCTCATTCCCACAGGTCTGGGCTCAGCCACAAATCCTCGTGCAGGTACCAGGCAGCCAATACCAACTGAGTTATTAGGTGAGATGAAACCTGTTTGCCATTCTCAGATGAGAAAAGCTCATCTGGCGGGTGTTTGTGTCTTGCAGCCCCAAGACTAGCGTGTACCAACTCCTCAGCCATGGGGGCAGATTTGCTGTCAAGCATGAAAGAAAAAGCCAAGGTGAGTGCGACCTCTTTCCAAGCTGTTGCCTATGGGAGTTGAAGTGCCCTGTGGGGCGGGGGGCGGGGGAGGCAATTGCCTGTGTCAGAGAAGAATAGGGTTGTGAGTAATTGTCCAACCTCATTTCCGATCTCAACCTGTCACCAGCTGTGGGATCTTGGTGAGTCCCTTCATCTCTCCAGGCCTCAGTTTCCTTTTCTATAAGAGGAGAATAATTCTACTACAGTGGGCCACCACGCACATTGTGTACCTTGAGGGAGCACGGTGTCTTTCCCCTTCATTCCCTACGTCCATTCAATAGATCTTTACCGAAACCTGCTGAGCCCAGGCACTGTGTGGGCCGTGGAGACACCATACTGAACAAGACACCTGTTGTTCTGGAACTCTAAAAGCATATTCTAAACCAGAAACTACTTAGGAAGTACAGTATCATTTTCTGATAATCCATAAAGCAGTGCTAAAGACAGGCAGGATTCTGTCTCTGAAATTGCTTGGAGTGTTAGTAACAACGTATAAAATAATGAAAATATCCACAAAAACTGTTGCAAGCAACAACTATGTCCTGAGAACTGTACTTCCTCTCTCAACACCTCTGTGAGGGACAATACGGTTTTGGGGGAAGCAGAAACTTAGGGAGTTAATTTGCCTAAACTCATACAGCTAGGAAGTATTAATAGTAGCACTGGGTTCAGATGCAGGTGGCATGTGCTCTTAATCCACCATGCCATACCAGATGTGTCTATCGCTCTTATTCTCTGTAGACAAAGACAGAGACAGCCAGCAAGATGGGGAACTCCATGCCAAACCCTGCCTCTATGAAGACAGTGTCCCACCTCCTGTCTGGGAAGTCACCCAAGAGGTCAGGGGAGCCCTCAGCAAATACCGTCTTGGCCTCAGAAACGGAGGAGGAGGGGGGCAGTGTCCCAGTCTTCGGAGCCGCCGCCAAGCCTGGTGAGAATCCTCTACCTCTAGGAGCCGAGGCCCAGAGTCTGGGCTGACAAAGTAGGCCTTAGGCACTGCTTTGTCAAGCTCCGGGACATTCTGGAGTTCAAAGATTTGTCTCCATGACAGTGAGGGTCCTGGCCCTCAGGCCACTTTCCTCTCTCCTAAACGAGGGAAGATCAGCTGAAGGGATACCAGCTCAGGCTTCGCATCCTGGGTAGGGGATAGAGCATTTTCTGGTTTATTACACTCTGGTGGGTGACAAGGACCACTGTGGTGTCTAAGAGACTAAACCGAAAGGCCTGGGTTTAATTGACCTCCATTTCTACGTAAAATCAGTGCTTGCCGTGCCTGCCTCAGTGGATGTGATAACGGAGGGAGATGCTGTAAACTGTCATGTGCTGGTGCACATTTGTTGGGTCCTATTGTGGCCCTTACCAGGGCCTCAGACACGTGCAGGCAAACGGGGAATGGTGGGCCCCATCTCAGAAGGGGGCTCCAGAGAGGGCGGGTCTGTAGCTCTGCACATGAGGGTGAGCTCCCAGCACCCGGCTTTGATTAGCAGCTGGCATTGGGGGGGCGGGTTCTGGGCAGGGGCAGGTGAGTCTGGAAAGGGTGTCCCTCAGTCCCCTCCACGTCCATCCCTCAGGGACGGTGTCAGCAGGCCAGGCCGACAGCTCCAGCGAGGACACCTCCAGTTCAAGCGATGAGACAGACGTGGAGGTAATTGCTGCCCCCCCCCCCTCGGGCGTTGCCCTCTCCAAGCCTTTCTCCCTCCCAGGAGCCTACCCAGGCTTCAGATGCCAGTGGACCCGGGTTAGTTCAGCCACTGTGTCAGGTGACCAGGAGCTGGAAAGGCTGCGGCCAGGAGAGAGAGGGAAAGGACTCTGGGGCTGCCCACCTTACTCCGAGCGTGAGACGGGACCAGGTGTGGGAGAGGGTGCCGTCCTTCCTGTGAGGCCAGGCAAGGTTTCTTGGAAGAGGTGGCCCTGGAACAGGGCCTTGAAGCCCAGCTGGCGTCACTGGGAAGGGATGGGAGGTAGGGTGTTCCAGTCAGGAAGAGGTGCAAGGCCCAGGGGCAGCAGTGTGACTGTCGTGTGGTGTGGTCAGGACTGAGGCTGCTGAGAAGGTTCTAGGCCCACTGGTGAATGCCAGGCCGAGGCACTTGACCAGAGTTGGATGGGACCTGTGGCTTTGTCTCTTCTCTGAACTTTGACCTGGGAGAGGTCCCCATAGGTCATTCCTCATTGTGTACCTACGAAGTGCCAGGCCTGGGCAGTCCAGTGGTGAGCAAGATGGGCATGGTTCATGCTGCCATGGAGAAAGCAGGGGCGATGGCTGCTGTGAAGGGAACAGAGCCATGAGGGACAGTCACAGGAACCGGACACCGAGGCGTGGGCATAAGCAGAAGGGACAGTGTGGGTAGAGACGGAGACAGCCGAGGAGTTCGAGGTTACTGTGAGCTAGGCTGACGCCATAACACTCTAGCCCGGGCAACAGAGCAAGACTCTGTCTCAAAAAAACAAACAAACAGAAAAATAAAACACTGGTCTGTAATTTCATGATTGGGGGCAAAGTGATACAAGATGAGGTCACAGGCAGGGGCCAGTTCCACCACCTGACCTTGAGGACCTCCATGAGGGGTTTGGGTTTTATTCTAGGCTGTGACAAGGCATTGCACAGTTCCAGGCACAGAGATATGATGGTCTAATTTGTGTTTCCAAAAGATTGCTGGCTATGGCCTGGGTCGAGACCATTTAGGAGCTATTGGAGTGATACTGGCAAAAGACACTGGGGGCTGGGACCAAGGCATCAGGATTTTTTAGAGGGAGAACCAGTAGGTATGAGGGATGGACTCCCTGTCCTGCCTCACCCAGCAACCCTGTGAAGGTTGAGACCTCGCCCCCATCTACCCCACACCTGGCCATGGGCTGTTCCCTACCTTCCATCCTCACCTTTAGGCCCTAGGTACCGCCAGCCATAACCATGCTGCTGACCCGGGGAAACAAGCCCCTAAACACATTTCCACACACCTCGGTGGGCCAGAGGCTGCACAGACCTCCAGCAGAAGTGAAGAGGACACGGATTCCCCAGTACCCAGGGCCGGGTGGGGAGTCTAGGAAAGAGCTCAGAGAAGGAAAGAGTATGCCTGAGGAAGCCTAGCTAGCCAGCAGCAGGGCTGGTGTTCAAATCCTGGGCTCCTGGCCCTCAGGGTGGCTGCCATGATCAGGTACTTGAGTTTCAGGGACAGACAAGGATGAGCCCTCTTGATTGAGAGGGACTGCCTCCCACTCCCAGCTGAACCCTGTCTGCCAGACGGGGGGACAAGCTTGATAGTTGAAAGTTCTGTCCCTAAAGCCAGATAGCCACGGGTTCCAATCAGGCCTCTGTCCCTCATATTGATTTTGAGTGATTTAACCTCTTTAATCCTCTGTTCTGGGAAATGGGACAAGATAATATCTGTCTCAGGAAGTTGTTTGAGAATCGTAACCTGTGGAGCACCTTACACACCTAAGGAGAAACAGTTATTGTTCATTTCCTAATTCCATCCTCTTGTTCCAGGCAAAACCCTCAGTAAAACCAGCCCAGGTCAAAGCCTTGTCCATCCCTGCCAAGGAGCTTCCAGTACGAAGGGCAGCCCCAGCCCCTGGGAAGGTGGGGGATGTGACACCCCAGGTCAGAGCAGGTGCCCTGACCCCAGCTAGGACAACCAAGAAGCCAGAAGAGGAGTCAGAGAGTAGCGAGGAGTCGTCTGAAAGTGAGGAGGAAGCCCCTGCGGGGACCCCCAGCCAGGTGAGGCCCAGAGGTGAGAGTAGGAGTGGCAGAGAGCGTGCAGACCCTGCCCACAGGGGCCACTGCTCCTCAGCTTGGTCAGGTTTGCTGTGCTCAAGGGCTACCGGATGTTGTGTGGGCATCCATCTTTCAGGAGTGCAGATGTGAACTTTTATGTAAAATCTGCTTTCCCCACATTGACTCAACAGTGTAAAAAGAAGCAAGCCAAGCACAGCCTGTCTGAGCAGCCTGCACCTTCTACACGGGAAGGTTCTTAGACGATCAGAGCTGCTATTTTCTGGGGTGGGGGGTGTCTCAGGGCTGAGTGGCCAGGGCCTTTCCAGGGAAGACGGGCCCTCCTTTTGCCAAGGCCCCAAGGCAGTGCAGAGCCTGAGAGAGCAAGGCAGAGATAGTGAAGAGGCCAGGGCGGAGACCTCGCCCGTGAGGCTGAGGATGGGCTTCCCAGGGGTCCTGCTGCTTTCCACCTGCAGAGCCCAGGGAGGGCCTCCCCCATTCCCATCTGCACATTCGCACTGCCTCCTCCCTCCGACCTCCGCACCCCGTCCCCAGCCAGCCAGGTATGCTCCCAGAGGCCGATGCCTGTGCCCACAGAGCTCTCCAGCTGGTGGGAACCCAGCAGGGGACAAGCCGTAACCACCCTGTGTGCTAGGGCGGCCCAGGGGCCTCGGGGAGAGCTGCCCTGGAAAAGTAGTGGCTGTCTGGGACCGAGAGGCTGAGGAGACTATGACCAGATAGAATGGGGCAGGGGGAATGAGGCCCCTGGAGTGAGAGCGTGACACTGGTGGATTTTTGAGGAACCAGAGTGTGGCGGGAGCACCAGGCAGGGTGGGGGTGGGAGAGGAGCAGGGTGTCTTAGGAGTCCATGAAGGCCTCTGGCCTTTGGCCTGAAGGCATCCCCAGAGGGTTCTCAGAGACGGGAGAACAACTGCTCTTTCTCTTTTACTAGGTAAAAGCCTCCGAGAAAATTATTCAGGTCAAAGCTGCCTCGGCCCCTACCAAGGGGGCCCCTGGGAAAGGGCCCACCCTAGCACCTTCTGGGAAGGCAGGGCCCATAGCCACCCAGGCCAAAGCAGGGAAGCCGGAGGAGGACTCGGAGAGCAGTAATGAGGAGGAGTCGGACAGTGAGGAGGAGACGCCGGCTGCCAAGGCCCCGCTTCCGGTGAGGCCCAGGGAGGAGACCCCAGGCACTCTGCACTCGCTGTGTGGTGCCGTTCACTGTCTGGTCGTGTGTCTCTGCTCTCCTGTGTCTTCTCACACGTCTGCCCTCCGGGCTCTGTTCTGTTTCTCACTACAGGCGAGGCCCTCAGAGAAGACCCCCCAGGTCAGAGCTGCCTCAGCCCCTGCCAAGGAGTCCCCAAGAAAAGGGGCTGCCCCAGCAACCCCTGGGAAGACAGGGCCTGCAGCCACCCAGGTGGGGACGCAGGAGGAGGACTCGGAGAGCAGCAGCGAGGAGTCAGACAGTGATGGGGAGGCCCCAGCAGCCATGAGCCTGGCCCAGGTGAGGCTGGAAAGCCGCCTGTGGGCTTTCCTTCCCTCTGTCCCTAGCGCCTGTACGGCTCCATTTGCCCTCCTACTGCCTGTGTCTTCACACACATGCTCCCTCTGGGCTCCCTCCCCTGATCTTGTCCTTTGTCACTCCCAGGCAAAGCCCTTGGGGAAAAACCCCCAGGTGAGACCTGCCTCCACCGTGGGTGTGAGGCCCTCTGGGAAAGGCGCCATCCCAGCACTCCCTGGGAAGGCGGGGACCACGGCCCCCTGTGCCCAGGTGGGGAAGCAGGAGGACCCAACGAGCAGCAGCGAGGAGTCGTCAGACAGCGAGGGGGAGGCGCCCACGGTCGGGGCCCCGGCCCAGGTAAGGCCCCATCTGTCCTGTCAGGCTCTTCTTTCCCTGTCAGTGCAGAGCCCCACGTGGCCTCCACCTGCCTGCCCTCTTTCCGCACTGAGACTCCGGCTGCCTTCGCAGTCGCTGTGTCTGCACACGTCCACCGTGTGGGCCCCTCTCCTGATCCTGTGCGTTTCCTTCCAGGCAAAGCCCTTAGGAAAAATTCTCCAAGTCAGACCTGCCCCAAGTCCTGCCAAGGTGCCATCAGGAAAGGGGACTGTCCCAGTGGGCCCTCAGAAGGCAGGGCCCGTGGCCACCCTGGTCAAGGCTGAAAGGTCTAAGGAAGACTCAGAGAGCAGCGAGGAGTCGTCTGACAGCGAGGAGGAGGCGCCAGCAGCCATGCCTTCCGCTCAGGTGAGGCTGGGGGAGGAGGCTGCCACACCTGTCACCGTCAGCCCCACAGGGAGCTGTGCTGCCCTTTAGTCTCTGCACGGGTTCTGGTTGGCGGAGAAGAATGGCAGTGGGGCTCCACCCCGGAATGGATGGACAAGGGGCTCTGAATCCAAGAGTCTTCTCCAGCCCATCTTCGGTGTCCCCTCAGGCAAAACCAGCTCTGAAAACCCCTCAGACCAAGGCCTCCCCAAGGAAAGGCGCCCCCAGTACCCTCGCGTCTGCCAAGACGCCATCTGCGCGAGGGGGCACTCCAGCCCCCTGGAAAGCAGGGGCGGTGGCCCCTCCAGCCCAGAGACCAGAAGAGGACTCTTCAAGCAGCGAGGAGTCAGAGAGTGAGGAAGAAGAGAGGGCTCCCGTGGCAGCAGTGGGACAGGTGAGACCTGTGTTTCCTGGGCTGGCCAGCCCCCACATGGTCCTTCGGGCTCCTGTGAGAAACTTCTCTTCCGCTTGTCATCCCAGGCGAAGTCTGTGGGGAAAGGCCTCCAAGCAAAAGCTGCCTCAGGGCCCTCAGGGCCAGGGACTGCCCCAGTCCTCCCTGGGAGGATGGGACTTGCAGTCACCCAAGTCAAAGCAGAGGCGCAGGAAGACTCCGAGAGCAGTGAGGAGGACAAGGCCATGACTCCAGCACAGGTGAGGCCTGGGAGGCACCAGCCCATCCCCCCACACCTGTGCCATGCAGAGCTGAGGAATGGCTTGTCTGGGGCCACTCTTGACCCAGCATGCAGAACCTCATTCTCCACTCGTCGCTCCGTGTCTCCTTTGCCCTCTGGAGCTCCAGGGTCCCCTTCGTGGCTTTTTGAGCTCCCACTGATTGCCAATGCTTTCCAATGCTCTTTCCAATGCTTTCCCACTGCCGGGAGCTGCCCTGCTGAGGGCTGCTATGGCGCTGGCCCGCAGGGGGGTCCTGCTTCAATAGGGACATAACTGGGTGCACAGGTGCTTCCAGTGTGATGGGCTTGCAGTTAGGGTGCGTCTGGGCCACAGAGCGGTGACAGATGGGAGTGTCGAGGGCCTTTGGAAGAAGCGATGTCTGCACCGTGGGCCGAACAAGGTGGCCTGGTGTCATGTTGCGGGCAGAGAAAGCAGCCTGTGCGAGGCTGGGGGATGGGAGAGTGCCTGGCTCGGGTGACTTGCCACAGACAGCACGTTCTGGTGGGATCACACTGTCGGGTGGTGGGGTGGATGGCAGGGGTTGGTTGGGAGGCAGACTGCCTGGGATCGAGTCCCAGCTCCACGTCCTGGCACGTGATGTAATCCTTTGGAGCCTTTGTTTATTCTTCTGCAGAGTGGAAATCAGCCCCCGTAGGTTAGGGTGGGATGTCCCCTGCACACCCAGCAAGGGGCCTGCACACAGCCAGCACGCTGCCCCGGCAGCCTGAGGGTGGGCAGGCCACTGGAGCACAATCAAGAGTCCGCTCTCCCAGCCTGGGAGAGCCAGGGTAGTGAAGATAGCTCACTCCCTATGCTCACCCACCTACTGTTTATTATTTTTAATTGTCATTCTTTTTTTTTCAATAACCACTCAAATTAGTCATTTCTCTTTTCCCTGTGCCAGAGTACACATTGCTACAGATTTTTTTTTTTTTTTTTTTTTTTTTGTCCCCATCTCACTGTTGACTTGCGGAACCCAAGTTCCCAGGATTCCTCTGCTGAGGTTTTAAGCTACGTAGGGCCCCTCCAGAGTCTCAGCCCGGCAGGCTCATTCCAGACTCAGTGCCTTACAGGCTTTCATTGTGCAGGTCACTTAAATATTTGTCTTCCCATCTGAGCCTCCTACCTGTACCATGAGGTAGGTGTTTTGTTTTTTTATTCTTTGAACCAGGGGTTATTTAGAAGTGAGTTGTTTAATTTCCAAATATCTGGGATTACCCAGGTTTCATTTTGTCGTTGGTTTCTAATTTAATCACATTGTGGTTGGAGAACATACTTTGTATCATTTTAGTTCTTTTTTATGTGTAGAGACTTGTTAGGTCAGGTTAGTCTTTGTGTCTTTTGCTTTGATCTCTCGCATCTGTGTAAAGGACTTGACTCCCCTCTGGATGACTGAAGGCTATGCTGATGAGCATCCGGCCTCAGTTACACAGTCCAGCCTTAGGGAATGTTTCTCCTTGAAGTCCTGACTCTTGGTTTCACCTGGCCTCATGTGGATGAGGGATGCTAGGAGGAGGGTGCATCTTCTGACACTGACCAGATGACAACTCTGAGTGAGGCAGAGGCCTTGAGATGCTGCCATGTTCCTCATTCCGTTTCACATTAGCAGGGCTTGCTCTCCTTTCTCTAGGTATATATTTGCTAGAGGCCCGGACAGGCCTTTTGGGGATTCTCTGGATATCAGTTAAGATTAGGTTAAGCTGAAGAAAACCTCAAGCAACAATGGCTTTCTGTCTTGTTCTGCCATCCTCATTACCTGGCTTCACCTCATAGTCTTAAGTAGCTGCTTGAGCTCCAGTGATTAGCTCAGCATTCCACCCAGCCAGGAGGAGGAAGTGATATGATTCCTTTTATGGCACTCAACTCACATTTAGTAGCCAGAATGTAATGACATGGCCACCTGGCTGAAATGGAACCTAGAAAACACCTTTGTTCTGGGTAGTCTTGTGCTTGGCTGACGCTAAGAAAAGGCTACCATAATAAGTTTATTTGAGTGCTTATTATGTGTTATGTACTGTATTAAACTCTGAACCTCCTATTTAATCCTCACAATAACTCTATAGGTAGGCCTCATTATTATCCCCATTTTACAGAGGAGGAAACTGAGGCCCAGTAAGATCAAATGATTTGCTCGGGTTCACACAGCTATTAAATGGAGGCACCAGAATCTAAACTCAGGCATCTGACTGCTGAATTAGTGCTCTGTGTCTCACACTCTCCCTCCCTAATTCCCTTTTCTCCTTCCAGGTAAAGGCCTTGGTGAAAGCGTGTCTGGCCAAAGCCAACCCAGCTGCCACCAGAGTGTCTTCAGCCAAAGGGACGTCAGCTCCCGGAAAAGGTGTCGCCGTAACTGCTCAAACCAAACAGGGGTCCACAGTCAAGGCACGTGGGGCCAGAAGCCACAGGAGGTGTCGGGGTTGGGGTGGAGAGGAGGACCAGGCACTGACCCCCGCCTGGACAAGGGCCCTCGTGGGCGGGGTGACTTCCCACATGACACCATGGTGGGGAGCTTCACCTGAAAGGGATCGTTGTCCGCTTCCATCCCTGATACCGTTATCTCGCAATGCAGACGAAGCCACCAGGGAGAACCCTCCAGAACAGTGCCGTCTCAGTGAGGGCCCAGGCACCGATGCCAAGTGTGGGGAAGGCGGGGGCCACCGCAGCCCAGGCCCAGACAGGGCCGGGAGAGGAGGACTCAGACAGCAGTGAGGAGGAGGCGCCAGCTCCGGTGAGGCCCAGAGGGCAGCCCCGTGCTTTCCTCACCTACTGGGAGCCACAGACGTGCCCCAGCCCCACCCCTGCATGGGGCATAGCTACGTGTGCCCCGTCGGTCTCCTGTGTCTCCTCACACGTCCACCCTCCGGGCTCTCCCCTCGCTCTTTCTCACGCCAGGCAAAGCCTTTGGGGAAGAACCTCCAAGTCAGAGCTGCCTCGGCCGCTACCAAGGAGTCACCGAGGAAAGGGGCTGCCTCAGTGCCCCCTAGGAAGACAGGGCCTGCAGCCACCCAGGCCCAGGCGGGGAAGCAGGGGGACTCAGAGAGCAGCAGCGAGGAGTCGGACAGTGACGGGGAGGTCCCGGCAGCCGTGACCCCAGCCCAGGTGAGACCTACCAGGCCTCCAAGCCACCACCACCCCCTCCTCAGTCAGAACTGGGGTTCTGGCCAGGCGCAGTGGCTCATGCCTGTAATCCTAACACTCTGAGAGGCCGAGGCAGGAGAATTACTTGAGGTCAGGAGTTCAAGACCACCCTGAGCAAAAGTGAGACCCATCTCTACAAAAAATAGAAAAATTAGCCGGGCATCATGCATGGCATGTGCCTATAGTCCCAGCTACTTGGGAGGCTGAGGCAGGAGGATCGCTTGAGCCTAGCAGTTTGAAGTTACTGTGAGTTATGCTGACACCACTGCACTCTGGCCCAGGAGACAGAATGAGACCTTGTATCCAAAAAAAAAAAAAAAAAAAAGCAAGCACTGAGAACCCTCTTAAATGCTCGTAGCACTAACCTCTGCCTTTGGTACATCAAACTGACTGCTAGTGATGAAAGACGTTGGCCCTGCCCTCAAGGAGCTTACCATTTATAGGGCAAGACAGGTGACTACAGAATATTCTGGTGCTGTCTGATGGAGCTGGGAGAACAGGTCTCTGTGAGGTTAGAAGAGAGGATGATTGAGCTGAACTTGAAGGGAAACCAGGCGTTCATGAGACCCAGAGTGGAGAGGGGCCCTTCCGGCGGGGGGAAGCAGTGTGTGCAAAGGGCCGGGGCATGCAGGCGTGTAGTCAGCAAAGGCAACTGTCCTGTAGGGTACAGTCCCTTCCAGGTGCCAGGCTAAGACACAGGTGCCAGCCATGTTGTGGCCTGGACAGTTTTTTTGTATTTAAGTTTTTAGTGAATTTTTCTATTAGTCACAGTGTCCTAAACTACAGAGAAAACACAATTCCAGAGAGCTTACATGATAAGGGGACTGATTAGCTCATAGTACATGAAGTCCTAGGGTCCAGCTGCTATAAAAGTGGTTCCTTCAGCAACTCAGCATCATTGGTGACCAGATGTTTTCCATCTCCATGCCCTACCAGCTTCACTGGCACAGCAGGGCTGCAGCGTCTCCTAAAGGGCTGGGAGTAGACTTCCCTTCAGGTCTCATGCAGACCTTGGGTTAGACGTGCTGTCCCTCCCCCCTCACCCCCCCCCCAGTTGTTGATAAGGGGCCTGCAGTTCCCATGGCTGTCTGGGAGGAGGCGCCACCCTCCCCCAAGTGTTTGGTGGGGGCCACCAGAACAGAGTCAGGGGGTTGTTAGCAAGGAAAACAAGGGAGCACGGCTATTGAGGAGACAGCCAGCAGTGTGTGTTATAGCTGCCCCATTTAAAATCAGGAAATGACTCTGGAAGGCCGAGGTGGGCGGATCGCTCAAGGTCAGGAGTTCGAAACCAGCCTGAGCAAGAGCGAGACCCCGTCTCTACTAAAAATAGAAAGAAATTAATTGGCCAACTAAAAATATATATATATAGAAAAAATTACCTAGGCATGGTGGCGCATGCCTGTAGTCCCAGCTACTCAGGAGGCTGAGGCAGGAGGATTGCCTGAGCCCAGGAGTTTGAGGTTGCTGTGAGCTAGGCTGATGCCACGGCACTCTAGCCCGGGCAACAGAGTGAGACTCTGTCTCCAAAAAAAAAAAAAAAAAAAAAATCAGGAAATGACATGTTCAAATCAGGATCATCTATCTTCTCTTGAGGAATTGGAAGGTCAGGCAGCCTGAGTCCCACTTTTCTTGCTGGGGTGAGTGGTAAAAGGTGGCGCCTCTACCCAAGTAGGGACACACAGCTGTCCTCTAGCCTCCAACTGCAGTGCCCAGCAAGCCTGCCCCCTCATACCCAGCCTGGCAGCAGGGGTGGCTCCCGCTTTTAGCTGCATGTGTTACAACCAGATGTGAGCTGTGCTGGGACCGCTGGCTCACACCTGCAACCTTGTCCCAAGCTGCTGTCCCAGTCTCATTCTGACTGCGGGCCAGCAGCATTGCAGCCTTAGGGTTTTAGCTGCATCTGAGTCATATATCCATTCCAAGTTCAGAGTCAGCTCTGGAAGGAGGAAAGCAGGGTGGAGCTGTGTGTTTCCAGTGGCTGCGGGGCATGCTGGACCGGCAGCTGTCCATGGGTGTGTGTAGGAACGGACCACGCTGCCTTCCTGGAGAGCCAGAGTGCACGAGGGCCCTTGCCTGCTGGCCGTGTTTCCCCTCAGCTGATGCCCCTCTCCCCAACCATGTGCATGTCCAGGTCTTGTCCCCTCAGAAGAATGGTAACCTGAAAACTGCCAGAAGCAAGACCCTGGCCCCGGCAACCCCAGACAAGAAGGCAGCGGGGTCCTCAGAGAGCAGTGACGAAGAGCTGCCGGCGAGCCAGGTAGGCCTTGCCTTCCTTCTGGACACGCCTCGGGCTCAGCTGGGCCGGGGCCTTCTGTGGGGGAGGGTGGGTCTTTCCCACGTCTCTCCATATTTAGACAGCACTTCGTAGTTTCTAGAGCTCTTTCCTCTGTTGTGACAGTCATC
The DNA here is from genome assembly GCF_040939455.1 of Microcebus murinus. Classification (NCBI taxonomy): domain Eukaryota; kingdom Metazoa; phylum Chordata; class Mammalia; order Primates; family Cheirogaleidae; genus Microcebus; species Microcebus murinus. The sequence continues at coordinate 16,619,906 of NC_134124.1, forward strand.
TGAGCAGTGACCCTGTGAGGCAGGCGGCAGAGCACGTTTGAGCACACAGGCTTCAGAGCCAGGCAGTGTAGGGGCGAAGCCCAGCTCCGCCACCTGCCAGCTCCGTGGTCCTGGACAAATGCCTCCCCCCTCTGTGGCTCAGTGTCCAGCTGTAAAGCAGGGACAATGGTGCCACTCGCCTCTCTGTGCCCTTGTGCCAGTACAGGTAGCACTTAGCACAGTCCCTGCCTGATAAGGAGTGCCTGTTGCTGGCGGGAGGGTAGGTGCTGTCACCCCATGTGACAGGTCAGGAATCGAGGCCCTGAGAGTTCCCATGATTCATAGGAGGCTGAGGACGGTGCAGACGCTGGCCCCTGGCTCCCTGTGTATCTCTGTTTCCTGTTTGGGACCGGCCCCTTCTCCGCAGGGCTTGTCAGAATCCCACGACCCGCGCACCTCGCCTGAGACTGTGACTGAGGCACCTGTGGCACACCGTCACACGCTCTGCGGCTCCCAGAGCCCAAAGCCCATGGGCCTGCCCAGCTACCTCCCCGAGAGTGAGACCAAGCCCACCTTGTCTCCCCAAGTCAGCCATGCTGGTGTGGTCCAAGCTTCCACGTGAACCCAGGCTCTTCCATCAGACAGCACTGCCCTGTTGTCCTCCAGCCCCAAGATCCCAGAAGCTTCCGCCAGGCCCTCAGAGCACGCGTTCCCCTCCTAGGGCCTAACCAGAGGTGCTGAAGTCTTACAGCTCCCAGGCCAGTGGGGTCTTTTTTTTTAACCATCTCCCTTAAATGTCACATACCATGTCCTTTTTTTTTTTTACCCCCAGAGAGGTGGGCTCTTACTCTGTCACCCAGGCTGGAGTGCAGTGGCATGATCACAGCTCACTGCAACCTCAAACTTTTGGGCTCAAGTGATCCTCCTGCCCCAGCCCCCTAAGTAGCTAGGACTGCAGGCCACATCACCATGCCTGGCTAAGTTTTTTACTATTTTGTAGAGACAGGGTCTTACTGTGTTGCCCAGGCTGGTCTCAAATTCCTGGCCTCAAGTGATCCTCCTACCTTGGCCTCCCAAAGTGCTGAGATTACAGTTGTGAGCCACCGCACTCAGCCACATACTGGGTTCTTAGCAATCTGTCAGTAACATCGGATGCTGCTGGCACACCGGTGCTCCAGTGAGCGCTCACTGCCCTCTCCTCTCAATAGCACAGATCGCAAAAATAATGGTGAACAGTGACAACTAACATTGCTGGTCACTCCCCCTGTGCCAGGCACTGCGCTAGCCTTATATCTGTGTTCTGTTTAATCCCCACAACCACCCTATGAGGGAAGGTCCTTTTTTTATTCCCATTTTAAGGAGGAGGAAATGAGGCTCAGAGAAGTCGAGTGACCTGCCCCAGTGTCACATGGCTGATGACAAGTGGACAGACCTGGTGTTTGAGCCCAGGCCTTCTACGCTCTGACCTTACCTGGCGCTGCCTCACCACTCCCCTTTGCAGGGCCAGGGCACTGCCCTCTGGCTCTCTGCGCCTTGGTGAGGCCGCCTCCCTCTCTGAGGCTCTAAACAGCGGGGGGAGAGGGGGCTGCTTTGCCTCTCTGCGGGGGCGGACTAACATAATTAAAATGAACATCATGCTTAAACTGAACCATTTAATTGGTACGTTAGTCCTGAAGATTCTGGAGTCCCTATTTAAGAAGCAGAAGGAGAAAAAATCAGCAGTTTGTACATTTTCCCCAGGAGGATGCAGGGAAGACGGGCACAGCCCAGGGAAGCTGCAGCCTCCGCCTAACTGGGGGGTTTTCAGCTCCTTAATCCCCAGCTCACTAATTATGATTATTATCATTATCGTGCATTTATTGAGCACTTCTCTATTGACAAGTTTCGCTCTGTTTTTATTATTAGCCCATCAGTGGGGGAAAGGGATGGGTGCCAGGACGGTGGGCAGAGCCCCAGGCTGGGAGGCAGAGAGGAGACTGGCTTCATGCCTACGCCCTCACTGCGCTGCAGCCCTGTTGTGCAGAGCACTAGCCTCAGGCTAGGCCTGTGCTGCGGCCTGGGGTGGGTAATGGGGTGGGTAATGATCGGTATGCAAAGTATGCATATGTTAAATAGCTTAATTTAGCTAGTCCACAATGTATACATACATCAAAACATCTTGTTGCATACCATAAATATATATAATTTTTACTTGTCAATTAAAGATAATTTTTTAAAGTACCACTTCTTCCATTACTTTGCCAAAAAAGAAAAAGACATAGGCCATACCCCCAAAGTTTTAGGTTGAATCAGAGACAAAAGAACCTCATAAGAAGCTAAATTAGGGTGTTAAATCAGGGCCTGGCATAAGATCCTGGAAGGAGCTCTTGTTTGGTACCTGGAGAACTAACTCCTAATCCCTGCTCTGGCACCAGTCTGCTGGTCACCTTGGGCAAGGCCACTTGCCCTCTCTGAGCCTCAAGTCCTAGGGTCAGACTCCCTAGGGGCTTTTGAGCCTTGAGGTTCCAGGCCACTTCCCTTTTTCTCAGTCCCCTGAGGTGCAAACAGGACCTTTAACCAACCCCCAGGCAGTCCTGAGAGGGGCTCTTGGAGGAGTAGTGTCTTTGTGGCAATGTCCCTTGCTGGGGTCAGCAAATGGGGCCATTAGTCCCCTACTCCCACTCTGTCCCAGACTTGCTGGAATAGGGACACAGTTATGATGAGCCCGGCTTCGACAGGGGACAGTGAGCATTGTCCAGAAAGCCCCCAGATTTGGTCCTGCAGGCAGAGGGTCCGGATTCCCTCTGGATCCTCACTGCCCAGCACCTACAGGGAGTGATGGTTTCACCATTCCACTTCCAAGAAGTTTTTTCCAATCCCAGAATTACACCCCTGTGTGTGCTGTGCTTTGCAGCTCCCAGAGTGCATCAGAACCTTCCAGTGAGTGAGCCCAGGCTGGGATTGGTAATAGTGCTTTCATTGGGTGGGAAACTGAGGCTCAGGAAGCTCAGGGCTTGACCGCACAGTGAAGTGGAGGCCGAGGTGGGATCAGAAGCGAGTCTTGTCCTCCAGCCTGGGGCAGCACAGCCTGCCTTTTGAACTCTGCACACTTTGTCCTGCACTTGTACCACTGCAGTGCTGGGCTGTGGTCCCCATGCGCCCCGCCCCTGCCCTCGGCAGCCAGGCCCCCTGCGCCACCTCCCTCCCACAGCCCCGAGGCCGGGCGGGGCGGCGTGGGCAGGTGGAGCCAGGGGGAGGCTTTCGCTGCTGAGCTGCTTTTAACATCCCGAGACGCTATTGTTTGCCTCAGTGGGTTCGGTGCCTCTCTTCGTCCCGACAATCTGTTCCTCTGTCTTCTCACATATATATAGATCCCCCCTCCCTCAACTGTAAGCCTTCTCCCACTTTCCATCCTTCTCTTTTTTATAACGTGGGAAGGAAGGCTCTGGAAGTGGCAGATCAGAGCAGCCGCGGGGGAGGCTGTTTGGCAAGGGTAGGAAGGGCCTAAGCCCAGCAGAGCTTTCCCCTCAGGCGGGCGCCTTTCTGCTTTACTTTTCACTTCACCCCTCTCTGCACGGCCCCCTGGGGGACAAGGTGTGCTAAGTCAGGCTCAGGAGTTGGACAGCTGACGCAGCAGACACGCTGGGTCCTAGACCTGCCCCTGCCCCTCCCTTGGCCTTGGGCAGCCCCCTCCTCCTCCTCCCCACTGGCCAGAGGGAGCAGCACTCCAAGCAGATCTGATGTCTAGGGAGTGGAAGGTAGACTCACCCAGCTCCCTGGCTTCCAGCTACACACACTCATTAGCCGGGGCTTTTCGGAAGGAAACTGACGTGGAGTCCCCCGGGCATACAGTGAGCATGTTCGGGGAGCTGCCATTCCCCACCACACTGGCCTGTAGGGTACCAGGGAGCTGCTGCTGCTCTCTCTCTTTCCTTTACTGTTCTATTGGAAAATTTAAAGCATACCCAAAGATAGAATGATATAAAGAACCCCCGCGTACCACGTACTGTCCTCAGCCGCAACAGTTACAAACTCCTGAGCAGGCTGGTTTCATGCATACCCTCCACTCAGTTTCCCAACGCCCCTGGATTACTTTGAATCCAGTCTCAGGCGTGTCATTTCAACCACCAGGATTGCAGTGTGCAGCTCTAAACGATAGGGACTTTTTCTTTAAAGCACAACCGCGATATAATATCCCACCTGAGAAACCGAACTACCCAGTCAGTGTCCCCAGTTCCTCGTTGTCTCCTGAAGGGTACTTTTCTATTTGGTGTTTTCAAGTAAGAGTCCAATTAAAGGCCAGGTGCTACATTGAGTTATTAGTCCTTTAAGTCTCAACCATTGGTTCTTTCCTACCCACCTTCCCCATGTTTCCCATGTGCAGTTTATTTGCTCAGAAACTGGGTTGGTGCAGCTGGGGAGCTGCCTCCTGGGCCACGTCTCAGGAGGGCTGCATCAGTGTCTGGGGTGGGGCAACTAGACTGGAAACACCTCCCTGGGTGAATCGTATTTTCTGGCCAAGCAGCCTTGGGAAACCCTGCTTAGAGCCCCCCTCCCAGCAGGTGGGTGTCCCTGAAGTCAGCCAGAGTAAAGACAGTGAAATTGGACAATCTGGTCCTGGCTCTGCTTCCAGTAGACTGTGTCCTAGGGCAGCCCCCTTTCCTCGCTGTGAACCTGCCGTTTTCCCACCTGTATAGTGGCGCTGATGCTGCTGGCCATGGTTCACTGTGAGGGTCAGGTGGGGTGCTGGGTCTTAGCAGGTGCGTGGGCTGGAAGAGCCCTGGGCAGCTGGAATGGCCTCTGACTGCCCCCAAGTTCTATGGACCCCTTGCCTTATAAAACCCTCCCCTCCCCTGTCTTTTCCTTCCCCTGGCCAAGCCTTTAATCACTGGGGGGGTATGTTTTGTTTTTGTTTTTCAAGGTGATTAAAACCCCTCTGATTTTTGTCGACCCTAATCGTAGTCCAGCTGGCCCAGCTGCTACCCCCGCGCAAGCCCAGGCTGCAAGCACCCCAGGGAAGGCCCGGGCCTCGGAGAGCACAGCCAAGAGCTCCTCCTCCGAGAGCGAGGATGAGGACGTGATCCCCGCCACACAGTGCTTGACTCCTGGTGAGCATGGCCCTACACAGTGTCACTCTGCTGTACCTGTCAGACTCAGCTGGGGGGCTGCCAGTACTGCCCCAGATTGAGGCCCAGAAGGGAGAGGGCACTGGCCAAGCCACATAGCAAAGTGTTGGTCAGGTGGGGCTTGGGGCCAGATCTCTGCTCCCTGCAATGGCCATCCTGATAAGGGCCTGGCTCAGACCTGCAGTTCTGAGGGACTCATTGCCAGGGCTTTTCCGTGCCAGCTCCAAGCGTGGAACCCAGACCAGTGGCTGGAAGCTCCAGGGACCAAGTTCCTACATAGTCTAAGAAAGCTCTGTAACAACTGACTGAATGTGGAGCAGCCTAGCAGGGTGGTAGTGAGCTTCCCATCCTTGGTGGCATGTGAAAAGGGTTAGGTAGGGCCGGGCGCAGTGGCTCACGCCTGTAATCCTAGCTCTCTGGGAGGCCGAGGCAGGTGGATCGCTCGAGGTCAGGAGTTTGAAACTAGCCTGAGCAAGAGCGAGACCCCGTCTCCACTAAAAATAGAAAGAAATTAATTGGCCAACTAATATATATAGAAAAAATCAGCCGGGCATGGTGGCGCATGCCTGTAGTCCCAGCTACTTGGAAGGCTGAGGCAGAGGATCGCTTGAGCCTAGGAGTTTGAGGTTGCTGTGAGCTAGGCTGATGCCATGGCACTCACTCTAGCTTGGGCAACAAAGCGAGACTCTGTCTCAAAATAAATAAATAAATAAAAATTTAAAAAAAAAAAAGGTTAGGTAATCTAAGCAGAGACATTGCAGAGAGGGATTTCATCCATCAGTGGGTTCTTTGAATTCTGGGAATCCGTGATTCTACCAGTGATAGCAGGAAAATGATTAATAGTACTATTATTACTATAACACTTTTAAGAGGAAATCATACCTGATCTTGGTAGCATAATTTAAAAGTACAAATTAGTGCAAAAGAAAAAAATACCACCTGTAATCCCACTGCCCCAAATAATTACTGTTAACATTGGGCAAGTGGTAACTGTACAAAAACCTACGTGTGTATGTTTAAAGTGAGACTATCCTGTATATGATGCTCAGTAACCTTTACTAGGTACATTGTGATACTGGCTACAAAGAAGCCCTCTGCATGAACATACTACAGTTTATTTAGCCAGTGCTCCGTTTGAGGAAGCAGAGGGTTTTGTTTCTGGGGGGTTTTGGGCCATTATAAATTGTTTGGTGAACACGGGTGTAACAGCCTCTGCAGGTAACCAGGGGACTCTCGGGAGAGACTGTTTTAACTGCAGAGAGAGTCATTTGGCACCAGTGCTCCAGCCTGTGGCTCAGGAGTAGCAGCCTGGCCAGCCGAGAAAGGGGAAGGGAAAGCCTGGGGTCACTGCCATAGCAGCCCCTTGAGCTCCCTGGGCCTTGTCAAATGGTGACATCTCTTACCCAGGAGGCTTGGGGAGGGAAACAAACAAGCTTCTACCTCTGTAGCCTTGAGCACAGTGCCAGGTCCCCAGGAAGGGCTGGCAAATCAGGTTTTTGTCACTGCTAAGGTGGCTGTGGGGCCTCTGTGCCCTGACGTGCCGCCATCCTACTCCATTGCAGCCATTAGAGCCAACGTGACCGCGTCCGCCACTCACCCAAGGACAAACCCCAAAGCCAACATTGCTGGGGCCAGCAACAGCAAGGAGTCCAGCCGGGGATCAGACGGCAAGAGACAGCAGGGACCGGCCACTCAGGTACCACCTGCTGGGCGAGGGAGGGCCACTACTACCACTGTCACCTCTGTGGCCAGAGGCCCTCCTGGCCTTCTGGCTACAGCCCTGGTGCCAGCTTCCTGAATTGCCTTTGAGTTGTCAGGAAGAGAAATCTGGGAATACAACCTCCGAGTGGAGCCAGCCCTGCACCTTGAGTCCCTCATCAGATTTTCCAACATGGTTGGGCTTTTTGATTTTTGTTTTCCTCCTGGTTTTGAAATGCCATGAGCAAAAGTTGCCGTGTTTAGCATTTATAATAGTGACTTTAACATTCTTCCTAGCCTTCACCATGTTCAGTGCATTTTTATTTGTTCTGTGCCTAAATCTAAAAGCTGGACAGGGTAGGGTTAATGGCCCATTAACCCTATTAATGGGGGGCGGACATCCCCTGCTCAGAGAGGTGGTGTGCCATCCATGCACCACGCACTCCAGCCCAAGAAGAGCTTGTAGGAGCCTGAGAGCTGGGTGGGTGGCTGGGCCGTGGCTGTCCATTAGGCCCTGCAGCCAGCAGATGGTGCTGAGCATCTGTCCCTGCTGGGCACTGGGGAACCCGCAGCAATAAGACAGGGAGGGCCCTGCCCTCGTGGAGTTCCCAGGCCAGCAGGGAGGCAGCCATTACACAGGGAAACCAGAATATAAGTACAATACTCACAGCTGGTAGGAGCTTTGAAGGAAGCGGTGTACGCTAGAGAATAAAGGGGTGACTTGCTTTAGAAAGATGGGCAGGAAGGCCTTCCCAAGGTGGTGACAGCGAAGCTGGGGAAGCAGCAGTCACAGGATGAGCCAGGCACCCTCCAGGCAGGGAAGCGGCAGGTGCCAGGGCCCTCAGAGACACACTTGGGGAACAGCTGGCTAGAGCAGCAAGGAGAAGGGCACAGGCCACAGTGAGGGCTGCGCCACATCTGCAGGGAAGTGGGAGACCCAGAGGCCCTCAGGGAGGGGTCACGCCGGTTTCTTTTGTCCTGACACTGGTGGGTATAAAGTAGGAGTGGCACCAGCGGGGGGACCACCAGGCTAGAGATTTGTCCCCAGTGAAGACTCAGATTGAGCGATGTGGCCCCGGTGGGGCCTAAGCTGCTTCCCTCCACTGGGTCTTTGTACTCTTTGAGAACAACGTGATTTGCTCATAACCTGAAGCCTGCCACCAATTTTGTTGCATAGGTGGTGACATTGCCCCTTTGACTGCCCTTCAGTCCCCTATCCCAGCCTCATGGCTCCTGCTACCCAGACAGGACCTGGCCAGGGTATGGCATAGATGGCATGCCCCAGGAACCCGTGAGTCTCAAGGCTGCCTCTTGCTGCCCACAGGTGACAAAGAGGAACCGAGCTTCCCTCCCCCTGACCCAGGTCCTTGCCAGGAAGCCAGGAGTCCCAGCCTCCTATTGGCAGGACCCAGGCTTCAAGTGGGGTGAGCTTGGGGGCTAGGGGAAGCAGGCCCACCCTGCCCTGCTCCCGAAGGCCAGGCTGGGATCATCTTTTGGCCCTGCTGCAGAATATGGAAGGGAAAGGCACAGGCATGGCCTTGAACCCTGCACCACCACCTGCCTGCCTGTGACCTTGGCACTTGGTTCACCTGCCCAGGCCCCAGCGGCCTGGTCTGTGTGAGGGAATTTACAGTATGCTCTTGGAGAGTCACGTGAGAAGGAGCAAATGTATGATGCGCCTAACATGGTGCCTAGCCCTATTGGAGTGTTCAGGAAGGACCAGAACTTTCTTACCCTAATTTTTCCACTCTCTCCTTTCACTAAATGAGGTTGACAGTGCTGTAGGAACATTCCCTGTGATGGGTTCCCAGAGCATCCCTGTCCAGACCGGAGTGACCAGCAATCCCAGAAAACCCAAGCTTCCTGACAGCCAGCAGGCCACAACTGCTCCCTTGGGCCACCCCAAGGCCAAAGCCCCTGGGAGCTCAGATGACAGTGAGGACAGCGACAGCTCTTCAGGGAGCGAGGAGGATGCTGAAGGGCCCCAGATGGCCAAGTCGGCCCAGCGGCCAGGTGAGGGTGCCAGGAGAGGGATGAGACACAGCCTGGTGGGGCCCTGGGCTCTGGCCTCGGCTCTGCATCTCAATTTGTTCTGCGACCTTAGGCAGGTCCTCCTGCCCTGGGCCCCAGTTCCCCCCATGCAGCTCCGTGCGGGAGTCCGACCAGATGGTTTCAGAGACCTGGCTTTGCTGTGTGGCCACTCAGCTTTTTGATACCAGGCTTCCTTCTCTGATTCCTCGAAGCTTCAGGGCCTTGCCTCCCCTGCAGGGGAGAGCAGGGAAATGTAAGCAGGGCCTCGAGAATTAGAAATGAAGGTTTTGGCATTCAGGTGTCTCACCTAAAATGCTGTGAACAGAACAGCACTGAATTTTGTGAGAAGCAATAAGAAGCCTTGGGCAGGAGGGTGAGGAACCTACAGGGAGACCGGGGCATCATGGAGCCCTCCTGAAGGGTCTTCCCTGCCTAGTTGGCAGGGGCGCCCTAAGACTGCCAACAGGATACCTGTGCTTCTCCTGTAGGTCCAGCCACCTCCAGCAGGGAGACGTTGGTGGAGGAGACCACAGACTCCAGCGAGGATGAGGTGGTGGCACCTTCCCAGGTAACTACAAAGGAGAGGACTGGCAACCTCAAAAGTCTTGGGGCTAGAGCACCAGGCCCGGCTGCCATCCACCTGGTCCCTCAAGTCAGGGGACTGGGCCCTCCCTCTTCCCAGAAGCCTGGGGCAAGGTCATGTCTGCAGGGCACTGGGTGTGGCTCAGCCAGAAGAATACAGCCAAGCTGTTTCCTCCTCCAGGGCTCTATTCATTGTAGAGCCACGAGTACTTTAACCCTCTGAGTACTTAACACTGGGGCTCAGTAGAAAGGATTGACTTTGATTCTAGGTGATACCCTACAAAAAACATTCTTTAACAGATTTCTCTTAAGGTATCTATATGTGGCAAGCACTAGTGATTTTCTGTTTGCATTAATAATAAGACATTTTCTTTTTAAATGTGTCTTTCTAAAAAGTTCATTAATTCAGGCCAGGCACGGTGGCTCACGCCTGTAATCTTAGCACTCTGGGAGGCTGAGGCGGGCGGATTGCTTGAGCTCAGGAATTTGAGACCAGCCTGAGCAAGAGCGAGACCTCATCTCTACCAAAAGTCGGGTGCATGCCTGTAGTCCCAGCTACTTGGGAGGCTGAGGCAGAAGGATCGTTTGAGCCCAGGAGTGTGAGGTTGCTGTGAGCTAGGCTGACGCCATGGCACTCTAGTCAGGGCAACAAAGTGAGACTCTGTCTCAAAAAAAAAAGTTTATTAATTCAAACAGTTCAGGAGGTCCCCCTCTGGGCCTAAGTGCCCACCCACTCTGCACTGACTGGGCAGGACCCATCCTAGTCCCTTACCTGTTTTTCGCTGCAGACTACGCCTCGGGCTGGGTGGGGTGAGATGGGGTTGCGGCCTCTTTCACACTGGGCTTCTTCAGTCTCTCCTCTCAGGCTATGTGACCCCTGGACTAACCCCAGCCAATTCCCAGGCCTCAAAGGCCACTCCCAGGCCAGACTCCAACCCCTCAGTCTCCTCTGCTCCGGCTATCAAAGACGACCCAGATGGCAAGCGGGAGGCTGAGCCCCAACAGGCAGCAGGCATCACGTCCCCTAAAACAGGTGAGTTGAGGGCTGTAAGAGGGACACAGCAGGCCATGGAGGGACAAAGCAACAGTCCCACCAACGTGGTCCTGTCTGGCTGGAGAGAGTGAGACCTATGGCTGTGCACTGGGCCCAGAGGTGCTCCTCAAAGTGTAGGTGGGGCCCCGCGCCCAGGTGTCCAGCTGCCATGGTCCGGGACAGGCTGGAGGCTGGCGTTTATCCACCCCTGGGGATGCTGGTCTACCGGTAGGATAACCCCTGCCTTAGCAGAAGCTGCACCTTGGCTTGTGCAGTAGGTCCTGGCTCTCTCTGGCCATCCTTGTCACCTTTTCTTCCCAGCGAATGGGCTCACAGTGTGGGGACTTGGAGGGTAGCAGACAAAAGGCTGAGAGCCATGTTTGGAGGAATCTCCAGCACATGGAAGAGACGCCAGCAATGGAGTGGCCCCAGGGCTGTTCTGACTCGCTGTAAAGCCTTAGACAAGCCCCTGGCCACTCCGGGCCTTCTGTGTCTTAACCAGACACAGCAGAGTTTGGTGCATCCAGTCTGTATCAAGGAATGGCCTGCATAGAAAATAGTCACATGCTATTTGGAGGGCAGACTGGAGTACTCAAGTCACCCAGCCTGGGGCATCCACTATCCCCTGATTTTGCCAGAGCTGAGAAACAAGTATCTCAAATGGGCACACCTGAGATAGCGCTAGAGGTTCCCTAGCCTGGTGTCCTGGGGTGTTTGCAGACAAGAAGCAGAGAAGTGGGCTCTGGGGAAAGAGATTGCCAGGGCCAACTGTGCCCTCCCCATCCCCTCTCCAGACAGCTCCTGCCCTCATGGGGAATCACCAAAGGACAGAACTGGGCCTCCATCCATCCCGGGGCCCTCTGCTCAGCCTGCCCTGCCCACTTCCCCTGGTCCACCATGGCTGTGGAGCCAGAAGCTGCTGGAGACCCTGCGCGGTGCTGAGGGGCGCTGTCAGGCTCAGTGCACATTGCAGGGAGCAGCCCCAAGCCTGTGTGACACGGAGTGCCCACCTGGGCCCCTCTTTAAGACGAACACCTCCAGGGCCAAAGCACTGGGCCACCTTTCAGAGCCTGCTGTGTAGGAGCTTTGTGGCCCTGAGGCCCAGAAAGGGGCAGATGCCTGCCTGGGTCACCTGGGAAGTTAAGGCAGGGATGGGACCCAGTCCTGAGCTCTTGGCTGCGGCCTGCCCCGTGCTGGGTCAGAAGAGGAGTCGTTGCTCACTTTCTTCCCCAGCGCGCTCTCTGTGAGAGGCGGGTGCGACAAGGAGACATTTTAGAGGGGGCTGTGGAAGGTTTTTTTTACACACGTAGTCAGCACACAATTATCAAAGGCAAGCAGAGGCGTGGAAAATTCTAAACAAAGGCTGCACCAGAAGCCGCTCTGGCAGGCAGCAAACCTGCTTAGTCAGCCACCTTGTGCATATGCACTGCTCACAGCGCCCCCAGCCCACCGGACCCCGAGCCAGGAGGGCCTCGTGTGGGTGGGCATGAGTTGAGTGTCTGCATGGCCTTCATTTGATTATAAACCTACCGTGTGTAGTAGGGGGCCTCCCTGTTCATCTAACTCTCAGTTTGCATACAGGGAAACTGAGACCCAGGGAGGAGCTGGGTCCTGACCAGAGTCACATGGCAAGTTGGCAGAACCAGGTCCCCTTCCTCCCAGCTCTGGACGCCATCTCCCTGACCTTTCATCTTGTTGACAGATTTCAGGCTCTCATTCACATTCTAGAGTCGTTTTCTGTCCCCAACCCTAACTCAAGGGGAGTTTTTGGTGACAGAAGGAAAAAGCTCTAAGTTAGAAGTGAGATCAGGGAGTGCAGCTAGGAGAAAGGTGTGAGCTTAGGAGACAGGGTGGGGCAGAGTGACTGCTGGGCCTTGCTGTCCCCCCATCTGTGCCGCCGTAGGAAAAGGTGGAGCTGCTCCCCCTAAGCTCTCACATAACATAAGATCTGTCCCCCAACTCTCCCAGATCCGTAACCCCAAGTTCTCTCTCCATAGGCAAAAAAGAGGCCACTTCAGGCGCCACATCTCAGAAGCCCCGAAAGCCCAAGAAGGGGGCGGGGAACCCCCAGGCGTCAACGCTGGCATTGCAGAACGACATCACCCAGCGTCTCCTGGGAGAGTCCTGGCCCCTCAGCGAGGCCCAGGTGCAGGCCTCGGTGGCGAAGGTCCTCGCAGAGCTGCTAGAGCAGGAAAAGAAGAAGGCCACAGATGCCACCAAGGAGAGCAGTAAGAAGGGCCGCAAACGGAAGCCGTCAGGAGACCAGTTGGCTACCAAGGCCCCCAAGAGCAAGAAGAAGAAACAGCTGGCCGCTGGGGAAGGCGGGGAGGGCGCTGTGTCCCCGGAAAAGGCCTCCGTGACTTCCAAGGGGAAAGCAAAGAAAGACAAATCAAGTGGTGATGTCAAGGAGAAGAAGGGGAAAGGGTCTCCTGGCTCTCAGGGGGGCAAGGACAAGCCAAAAGGGGAGCTTCCGAAGGGGGCGGTGAAGGTGGAGGGTGGCGATCAAAGCAGCCCAAAGACCAAGAAAGAGAAGAAGAAATCCGACAAGAGTAAGTGACTTCGTTTCCCCAGTCCATGCCAAGGGCTGCTGGGTACCCCACTGGTGCAGGAGGGCCCCCAGCCAGCACCTGGTCTCCTTCCTCTCATAGAAGGGAGAGGCTGAGCAGTCGTTTGTCCAGGCCCAGGGGCCAGCTAGCGGCAGAGCCAGAGCCAGATTCCAGAGCGTCTGGGCCAGCGCGTCAGAGGCTCCAGAGCATGGCCTGCTCCCAGAGCCCAGCGTGCTCACTCTCGGCACCCAGCAGTCACGTTTTCAGCTTCAGGCTTTTGGAAGCCCCAAGCTCAGGCTGTAGCCGAAGCAAGGACAGGGAATCGTGTCCTCTCTCCCCTCAGGCCAAGTCAGCAGATTCTGGGAGATCCTGCTTCTCCGCCAGCTCCCTGGGTACACAAGGGACCAGGAACCAGAATGCCTGACTCCTGATCCCGAGCCCTGTCCTCTCTAGACATCAGTTTCCCTTTCCCTCAGTAGTAGTAGTGGCCCCTACTGAGCTCTGTGCCAGACTGCACATAGTAGGCCCTCATTTAATGCTCATGCCAGCCCTGTCCAGCAGGTCATTTTTCATTCCCATTTTCTAGGTAGAAAACCATGGTTCAGCAGTAGAGGCGCTCAGAGTCACAGATGTAGGCAGCACCTGGGCACTACCCTGGGTGGTGGTGAAGAGGTAAATGAGGCTGCGTAGATGCCCAGAGAATCAGCTCATTCTAGAGCGAGAGCCAGGCACCCTTGGGGCAGGACGTGCAGCCCCTTGGTGCTCAGAACTGTGCTAGATTCCCATTTCTAGTATGGATAGGTAGTGTCCTTTTTTTTTTTTCAGACAGTCTCACTCTGTTGCCCAGGTTAGAGTGGTTAGAGTGCCATGGCGTCAGCCTCAATCACAGCAACCTCAAACTCCTGGGCTCAAGCAATTCTGCTGCCTCAGCCTCCCGAGTAGCTGGGACTACAGGCATGTGCCACCATGCCCGGCTAATTTTCTATTTTTAGTAGAGACAGAGTCTCTCTCTTGCTCAGGCTGGTCTCAAACTCCTGAGCTCAAACGATCCTCCCGCCTCAGCCTCCCAGAGTGCTAGGATTACAGGTGTGAACCACCACACCCTGCTGGTAGTGTCATTTTTAAATAAATGTGCAGGAGTTTTTAGAAGTGAGTTAATTTAAATAAAAATGATAGTCCATCCAAGTCAGCCACCATGGTCCCCACCTGTCATCCTACCAGTTTGGGAGGCTGAAGCAGGAGGCCAAGAGTTTGACATCAGCCTGAGGAACATAACAAGACTCTGCCTCTACAAAAAAAAATTTAAAAATTGGCCAGGCGTGGTGGGGTGTGCCTGTAGTCCCAGTTAATTGGGAGGCTGAGGCAGGAGGATCACTTGAGCCTAGGAGTTCAAGGCTGCAGTGAGTTATGATCATGCCACTGTACTGTAGCCCTGGCAACAGAGTGGGACCCTGTCTCAAAAAAAAAAAAAAATAGTACCTGTCCATATGGTCTATGGATGGGACAGAAGTCATGAGGCTGGCCTCCGAGGGGCAGGCATGCTGGCCTTGGGATGGTCACCATGGCATGGCTCCCCGTGGTGTGGGCAGAGCTGGCAGGATGCGGTGTAGGGTCCCTGGAGCCCTGCCCCAGGGTGCCTCCTGACATTGATGCCAACACTTAAGACCACCATCTGTTGCTCAGGAAGTTTACCTTCTTCCCTCAGAAAAAAAAGATAAGGATAAAAAGGAAAAGAAGAAGAAAGCAAAAAAGACCTCAACCAAAGACCCTGAATTACCATTCCAGAAGAAAAAGAAGAAAAAGGTAGAGTGATTTGGGGGTGGAGGGGGGGGTCCTCAGGCCAGAAAAGGAACCCAAACCGAGTCCCCAGGGTGAATGTTAGCTCTTGCCACATGCCGGATCCAGTCTCTGCTCACTTTCCGTGCTGTGGGTCTGGTGGGGGCCCGCGTGAGTTGTGACACACTAGGAAAGAGGCATGTCCCCTCCTCTGAGCATGTGGAAGTGTCTTGTGTGTGAGGAAGAAGGGTGTTGGGACGGGGGCGGGGCGAGGAGAGGTCCCAGGGACAGGGAGACCAGTAGGCTCCTGCAGTTTGCAGGTGAGAGGAGACCCTACCTGGGCTGTGTCCCGCCTGGCAGGGTTTCCCACTGGAGGAACACGTGCGCGTGTCCACGGCATGGGTGGCAAAGCCTGGTGCTCTGAACGGGGGCTGCCTTTCCAGCCCGGGGCCCGGCACCGTAGGCGCAGCTGAAGTCACCTTGGCCGGCAGGGTTGCAGCTGTGTTCAGAGCTGAACACCTCTCGCTGCGAGCCCTGGGCTCCTTCCTGGAGGACACGTGAGGCACTGCCTTGCCCTCCAGGGTCCCTGCAGTCCCCGTGTCTGTTCTGGGGGAGCCGCCAGTACTCAGGAGGTGGGGGCAGCAGCGGGTGGGAGGAGCTGCAGGTCTGAGCCGCTCACACTTCTCTCCTCGCAGAAGAAGACAGCAGAGCTGACCGTGTGAGGGCGCAGGCACCAGGCGCAGGTACGCGTCCAGGCCATCCCTGGGCATCCGGGGTGGGAGGGCAGCTCTGGCAGCCCCAGAGAGCCAGGCGGACCTCATCGGTGGGAAAGGGGTTCCATTCCTGTGGGGCCCGTGGGCTGATACCTGGAGCTGGCACTGCAGCAGCAGAAGGATCCAGAACTGTAAGGGCAACGATCAGTGCCAAGTGTACCCTAAGTGAAGGCGCCGTGCTTGCCTTAGCGGGTGGTTTCTCTCCTTACCATCCTGTAACCTGGGGACATTCCTCTCGGGAAGGAAGGTGGTTTGCTGGGGATGAGCCATCATAATGATCTGCTTGGCTATGGAGGAAAGGCCCCGCCAGGTGGTGGTGACAGAGTTAGCTGCTCCACTGGCTGTGCTGGCCCGTGTCCCCCAGCCTCCTGTAAATGGGGGTTCACACAGAACCTGCCCCCTGGGCTGGTGGTAGGGCTCACGCAGCGCTGAACACTGAAGCGCTCAGCCCAATTCCCAGGGCGTGCTAAGCGCTAAACAGTGGCCACTGTGGTTAGTGAATGCCCCTCCCCTGCATTGGAGATGCCAAGTTTGATTGTCCTTGATGGAGGAAAAGGTCAAAAAATCTTACATCTGAATGTGTTTCCTTCCCCCAGGGATCTCTTAGCCGAGTGGTGACCATCCCACGCCTCTGACCTTGGCCTACCTCTGCCCGCCATGGGTTGGAACTGAATTTTTAACTTCCCTTCCCTGAGAAGAAGACAGCCAGCTGCAGGTCCCCGTGCTGGCCAAGCCAGCAAGCCTGCAGGGAGGCTGGTCCCAGAAGAAAGTGGGCCCAGCTTCTGCGACCTTGATCCCACCTGCCCCAGCACAGGGCGCTTCGTATAGATGTGTACAGTATATATATTTTTTTAAATGACACACCTCTCCCCTGGCAAACCCCAAATGCCCAAGGCCTCGGGACTTTGGCCCCCAAGGAAGTCTCTGCAGACCCAGCTAGGCCCGACCTGCAGCTCGTGTCCTGCCATGTGGTCTCTGGCTCATCCCGAGGCTTTGTCCTCCTTTTGTCAGTTTTTTCGGTTGTGTTGGCTTTTTTTTTTTTTTTTTTAACTCAGAAAATAAAAGACTTGAGGGAGATGTGCAAGTTCCGGTGCATCTGGGGCAAACGCGTTGCAGTGGCTTGCTCTTGGAACGGGCAGTCTGGCCAGCGCCCAGGATTCCTTCTTGACTGCATATCTAGGCTCTGGGATTCTGTGGCAGCTGGGACAGGCAGTTTGCCAGAGAAAGACAGGGGAGGCCCCCAGGGTCCTGCATGGGTGGGGAAGGCATCCTGGAAGAGGTGGCATCTGAGCTAAAGGAGAACTGAAGGAGGGTCACGGTTGGCTTCCGAATCCAGAGTAGGTCATGCAAACACCCAGAGGCAAAAACTGGAAGGGGACATCAGAAGCCACCTAGGGGGCCGGCTTTGGAGGCGCGTGGGGGAGGGTAGCTGTGGCAGGCACAGCAACAGCAGGAAAGCCCGGGAGGAGTAGCGCTGGTTCTGCGGTGGCGAGGGCGAGACGGGGATGAGCTGGAAAGACATGTCAGGTGATGTCCACAGGACTTGGCGGTGGCTTGGGTGTGGATGGAGCTGGCTAGGGGGTAGCAAAGGGTGTCTCTTGCTGTTCCAGCCTGAAAATGCAAAGGCTCGCTTCCCTGGGCCCAGAGCAGTATGGAGTTACCAGAGGTCCTGGAGATTTCTCTCCAAAGCTCTTAGCTCCTTGCTAGAGACGGCCGGGGCAGTGCAGAGAAAGAATGCTGGGCTGGAGACCCCGCTCGCTTCCAGCTGCGCCCTCGACCCAGGGCCGTAGGCCGGGCCCTCCCCGCCGTAGCCTCTCCCTGCGAGCCTGCTGGTCTGGAACAGAGGCTGCAGAGTAGTGTCCTCACTGACTCACAGTAAGTCTTTAAACTTAAAAATGGAGCAATTTCACTGACATTCTGGATTTCTGGCTCCTCTCGAAAGGTCAACAAATCTGGCAACAGGGCCTGCACTTTCTCCCGGCAGCAGCCGGTGAGAGCTGAAGAGCAGCCGGCCCCTCGGGCGGGCATGGGCACCCGGTTCTGCACAGTCCCCCACTTCCTGTCCGTCCCTGACACGGGGGCCCCACGTCGGTTGCCATCTGTTATCCCACTCGAACCGTTCTTAGTATAGAAAATGAAATTGGGGACATGGGAAAATGAAAGCTTGACCAAGAGGAACTTGTGCTTAAAACACTGTAGGCAAGAGCCTATTTCTTTTTGGGAGTGAAGAGAGTGTGTGTGTGTTGTGTGTGTGTGTGTGTATGTGTGTGTGTATGTGTGTGTGTGTGTGTGTGTGTGTAACATGCAGCCAGATATGTCTGTCCAAAGACTACAGCCCCATGGACATCTCTGTCTGGGCTCCCTGGGCTGCGTTCTCCCACCAGATGACTGAATTTGGGGCCTTTGTGTATCTCCTTGGGGCAAACAATCCAGATACCAACGGAAGAGCCAAGAGCCAGAGTGTTCTACTCACTACCTTTTATTGTTACTTGAGCTGTGGCCCTGAGGGTGATGACAAGCTGGCTGAGCAGAGGGCACTCGGGTTGGCAGAGAGTGAGGAGGGTTGTGGGTGGAGAGGCTGAGCTCTCCTTGGGGAGTGATGCCAGGGAGAGGGGAGAGGGTAGCTCATCCAGGCTGGAAAAGCTGAGGCCAGAGGGGACAGGTGGGCAGCAAATGTGTCCAGCCTGGGGTTGGGGGTAGGGTTGTCCCTTTTCCCTGTGCCTTTCCACCTCGTCCATGGGATCTCAGAGCCCCATGTTGGAGGCTGCTGTGATGTCAGGAATGGGGGTCTACCTAGCTTTCAGTCCACCTCAGGCTTTGTGTCTCTGTTGACAGGTGAGGGTTGGGCAGCAGGGCCCTGCTGCCTCTGTGCTGTTGTGACTTGATTTGTCATGTCCGAGGAAGACGGAGAGCCAGGCGCCAGAGTCTCATGGAATGAGGGGCAGGGTGGCAGGGTGGGAAGTGAGGGAGGGGCTAGAGTTGGGGGGCAGAGGGGAACAAGAAAGCTGTGGTCGCGCAGGGCTGGCTGGGTACTGGAGACCGCCTCTGTTGTTCTCACACCACGACTGTGGAGAGGGAAGCAGCAAGTTGAGGTTGGGGTCACCCGTTCATTGTCCCTGCCCCTTCCCAGCATCCTGGGTCTGCAGAGTCTAGGCCTGTCCACCCTCCACTGCCCCCTGTTCGAGGACAAATACCTTCATGGATTCACGTACCCCCCACAACCCTGTTCCTCATCTATGCATTGGTTTTGCCAAGGATGTCAGGGAACGGCTGGGGTCATGCTCCCTCTTCTGCCAGCGAGGGAACCGGCCCCGCTGGGGATCAGCTGCTGGCCACCAGATCCCTCTCTGCAGGGCCCTTACCTAGGTTCGGCTCCAGCTTGGTCAGGCCCAGCCCGGAAGACAGGTCCTCCATGTCCTGTGGCTCTGCAAAGGAGCAGTGAATCCATCATTCCCTGCGGTGCCACCTGCCCCACCCAAGGTGCCTGAGGGCAGTTCCCACACTAGCGCAGCTTAGTGCCTGGAAAAGCAGGCCGGGAAGGAAGCCCCTGCAGCTGCAAGGAAGAGGTGTGGTTGGGGGCTCTGGAGAGCAAGGCCAAGGAAGGCGGTGATGAAAGGAGACGTGCAGATCTGTAGGACTCCTGGATGCAGGAGGATGGTGCGTGGAAGAACGAAGATCACAGATGAAAGGTTGGAGGATAAATGAACAAATGAGGTCGACAAGCGTGGATGTGAGACAAGACGAGGAATGCGCTGGTGAGTGGATGGACAAAGGGCTAGACGCATGCTGACGGTGGCTGTCCCCCGGGAGCTGCCATTCCAAGTGTCCTGGTCCCATGTGCTCCAGAGGGGACCTCTTGCCCTTCAACCTTCCTAGTCCTGTCTGGTCCTCCGACTCTCGCTAGCACAGTGGCCACTGCTTACCACTGCAGTTATGGTGCCCGCGGCTCCTGGTGTGGGGGACCTCGGTGCCGTTGGGGAAGACGCACCAGCAGTAGCCGATGCTCCCATAGCACTGGAGCGGCATATAGTTGCCGTTCTCGTCGCACTTGGGACGGAACATGCCTGGGTGGACGGCAGGGATGCGGCTGACCTCTTCCTGGCACTTGGTCAGTGCTGAAGCGACAGGCATGATGAAGACACAGTGAGTGAGTGGGCTCTGGACTGCAGTCTCAGCAGAGCCAGAGACACACACACCACTGCTGTGGGCCTAATGCCTTCTGCCCAAGTAGCTTTACTCACTCTACCCATTACACAGATGGGAAAGCTGAGGCCTGAGGCCTAGCCCAACAAGGTCCAAGATCAAAGAGGACGTGAATGGCAATGTGTCTGATTCACTCCAGAATTTGACAATTTCTTCTGATACTTAAAGCCCATCAAAATTTGGAATTGTACCTGATTATGATTTCTAGAGAAAAGCAATGGATGCCTTGGTGTGTCTGCTTCCTGTTACTGGGAGTTCCCAAGTAGAAATGGGGTTACCATTTGTCGTGGAGGGGATCCAAGCATCAGCTGGGAGCTGACCGGGATAACATGTGAGGTGCCTTCTCTGAACCTCATGGAGAAATGGAGGCCCAGGGCAGGGTGGGCCTCTGACCTCCACTTCAGGACACGGAAGCCCAGGGAAGAGACTTGCCCAGAGTTGCACAGCTACTTGGAGGCAGCACCAGGATGAAAACAGCGCTTTGTGTTGGACCATAGCAGCATTTTAAAAAAAGCAGGGGGGTGGGGGTTGCAGTTTAGGCCTTGAACATCCTGGTATACGTTCTCCATGAGGTGGGAAATGCCAAGGCCCCCTTTACTCTCTGTCTGTGCGAACTCAGCCCCTCACTGCAGTTGTGGGACTAGTGTTGGGAAAGGCAATTACAAAGGTTCCTGCCTGGTGGGTTTCAGGCTGGGTTTGCTCCAGGCCGCCTTGTGCGGTGCCATACTCCACTCACGAGGGGAGGCCTCTACCCGTGGGCCCTTACAGCGAACACGCAAGAGCAGATCACAGACAAGACGGGGCCCAGGGGGCAGCAAACCAAGAAGGGACAGGAAGGAGGGACAGATGTGAAAGCGGAGAGAGGATGGGAGGTTCCCACGGTGCTTCAGTCAGGGAGTGCCGAAGGCCCAGCGGCTGCAGCTGCAGGAGAGCTCTGAAGGAGCTCCCAGAAGCCCTGGCACCCCAAAGCTCCCCGCTCCCTGTACCTTTTGGCGGGACCTCAGTGGGCTTTTCCTCCATGGAGTTCTTGCTTAGCTCAAACAGGAGCCACTGGTGCATCCAGCTCTCAAAGACCTAACGGGGCAGAGGTTGGGGGTCAGGCTCAGTAGCCTTCACCAAGCCCCTGCCCTGCCTGGCTTTGCCCCTGGGGACAGAAAGAGAGGGCCAGACTGGGGCCCAAACCCAGGGTCCCGCTGCAGCCTGGTTCCCCCTTAAAGACCCAAGGGAGTTGTCCAGGTATTTCCTCAACTTCAAGCCCTCCTAGCTGCCTGGGGCTTTGTGAGTCCTGGAAGCCCCTCCAGCTTCCTGAGAATGGCTTCCTCAGCCCGCCTCTTCCCAGCCTTGCCCGGGACTTTGGGAGAAAGAGGGTTCCAGTACAGAGAACCTGCTGACCTTCCAGTCCAGGCCCTCCATGGTGCTCTTGAGGTGTTTCAGGTTCTCTGGGAAGCTCCCCTTCAGCTGCGGGTACACCTTCAGGGGGTCGGCCCTCTGCAGGGTGGCAGGGCAGGAAGCATGGTTAAAAAGAGCTCCCCGGCAGGCAAGGTGAAATGTGTAGGCTGTATTCCCCTGGCTCTCCATTCTGAGGAGTGGACCCGAGCTGCACCAAGCCTGGACCCTGGACCTCAGCCATGAGGAGAGGGGCAGGGTAAGGGCAGTTCAGTTGCACAGCCACAAGACCCAGGGCCAGCTCTACCAGTAACCCTCAGGCTTCTCCCTGCAGATACCTACTCATCTTTCAGGTCTCCTCCAGGAAGACTTCCTTGGCTGTTCCAAGCTAGATTGGGTCCTCTGCCTCTTTCCTCACAAAGCCCCCTGCACCTCCCTCATCACCTAGTCGCTTGTCTGTCTCCCACGCTAGCCTGAGATCCCTGTGGCTTCAGGGGCTGGGGCCAGTCCCTGGCAGAGTAGACAAGTAGTAAAAGTTTAGGAAGGACAAAAGGGGTGTCTTGCTTAAGGCACTTTCAAGCTTTTGGCCTCAGTTTCTCCATCTCAAACACGAGGGGAGGCTGGAATCCATATAACATTTAAAGGCCACCGTTGCTTTCCTTCAACAATCCAGAGAGCACGTGCTGAAGTCTACATGAGCCAGGTGTGGTGGAGGCTTGGGAGATCGCCTTGCCGGGGCCCTGTGGGGGCTGCAGGGCCGCCTGGCTGGCTCTCCCTCACTTACCAGGAGCAGGTGCATCACATGGTCCTGTGTCATGTTGCCGTATTTGGTGGCATTCTGCTTAGGCTGTGGGAGGAAGGAACAGAGAGTTACCAGCACTGGCCTCGGAGGAGGGCGTGTAGAGTGGGAGCCCACGGCTGGGGTCTGGGTAAGAGCCTGCAGTTCCGGGCACTCGATGGGCCCATCTCTGCCGCTTCCAAACATGAGTGTGAGCAAGTCCTTTACCTTCCTGCCTCAATGCCCTCACTGGTCAAACTGGCATAAGCTTTCCTGCCCAGGGCTTTGTCAACAGCAGTTTTGTGAACAGAAAAACTGACGTGTGTGATATCAAGGGCCTTGGGAGTGGGCGGGGACAGTAAGATGCTATGGGAAGTGAGAAGCACTTTGTAAACTGTAGAGGGCTGGGCTTCCTCCCAGGGCTGGCCCCAAGAGGCTCTTTGTCTGTGGGGTACCCTCTCCTTCCTGAGGGGCGCCCTACTCCTCCCCAGCAATCAGGACCCCCCCAGCTAGGCTCTTCCTAGAGAACCTCCCTGCCCCCACCCCCAGCACCTGTCCTCCATGCAGACTAGACAGCATGTCCCCTCCCAGCGCCCAGGCTGTCCTTACCCCCTGGGGCAGGCCTTCCATGGGCAGCGCCTGCATCATCAAGGGGGTGGCCATGCGCATCTTGCTCATAGGCTTGGGAGCTGTGGGGACAGGGAGCACAACTTGGGTGTGGTGCTGGTGCCCAGGGAGAAGGGCATCCAGGTCCAGGGGCTGAGATCCCAGACCCAAGTGAGGGGCTGGAATTTCAGACTAGAGGCAGAGGACAGTGGGCCCAGTGGGTACAAGAGTGGGGTCTCCAAGGTGAGGGACAGCGGGGTGGGCGGGGGATGCCAGGAAGGAGGTGGGGCACGCACGCTTGGGAAGCTTCATGCGCAGGCTCTCCAGCTGCAGGTTCTGCGAGGTGACCGTCAGCTTGTCCAGCCGGCCCTGCTGCTGGTACAGGAAGTAGGCGGTGGTGGCCTGGCCCGCCAGGAGCAGAGCCACCAGGACAGAAAAGCCTGTGTACAGCGCTCCGCGGTTGCAATTCCTGGTGGGGGTTGGGGGGAAGGGTTAGAGGAGAATCCCCTGATGTGGCTGCCCCAGGAGTTGGCTGGGAGTGGAGGAGCGTACCCCCCTCTCCTTCAGCCCCCTAAGGCACCCCTAACAATCACACGTTAAGCTGGCTACGGGAATGCAGCTTGAAGTCATTCCCTAATCCCCCGTTCCAACCACTAACGTGCCGAAGTCCTCCCAATAGAAACCCTATAGCTCTGCCCACCCACCCCCCGGGCCTAGACTAAATAGAGACCAGTTCCTTGTCCTCTCTGGGCCTTGGTGTCCTGCCTGTGCAATGAGGGGTTGAGACGCAGGGTCTCCCCAGGTCCCCATTGCCGTGGGGATCTCCTGAGGATCAGGACTGCCTTCAAGGGGAAGGAATTTTGTTTGGGGGGCTTTTTGTTTTTTGAGATAGGGTCTTGCTCTGTCACCTGGGCTAGAGTGCAGTAGCGTCATTCTAGCTCACTGCAACCTCAAACTCCTGGGTTCAGGCGATCCTCCTGCCTCAGCCTCCCGAGTAGCAGGGACTACAGGTGCATGCCACCATGCTTGGCTAATTTTTCTATTTTTTATGGAGATGGGATCTCCGCTCTTGTTCAGGTTGGTCTTTATCTGGCCTCAAGCAATCCTCCCACCTCAGCCTCCCAAAGTGATAGGAATACAGGCATAAGCCACCGTGCCCAGCCTTGTTTTATTTTTTAATTGACTTTAAAAAATTGTATATACTTACTGTTTAAGGACAAAGGGGGTTTTTACCCCGCTACCTAACCACCACCACCACCACCCGCCCTTCCCCCCACCCCCGCGCCCCCCAGGCTGTGGAATCAGATTTAAGGAGAAAGGGGAAGGAAGTAGGACCAGGACAGCAGAGCGTGTGGCCCACCTGAAAAGGAGAAGTGGGCTTGACATTTTGGGGGTGGGGGTGGGGGAACGCTGGACCATGTCGCTGGAGCAGGCCAGGCACCACCCCCTCCGTGGCACATCCTCTGTCCCAGACTCTTCACGTGTCTTTGAGCAAGTCCCTGCCAGTCTCCACACCTCTATTCCCTTGTCTCTCACACGGGTACCCCTCACCCCCGCGATTCTAGGATTTGGTGCTTTCTTCTTTGAAGCCAGACCTCACTGTGACCACAGAAGTTCTCAAATGGTAATATCCACACAGTGTGGGGCAGGTTTCCACAGGAGTATAGATGCCTGTGTGACTTTCTCACTCTCTCTCTGGGCTCTCTGGGCTTGCCGTGTGCACGATGAGGGGTGGCCAGACCTCAGGGGTCCTTGTAGCTGTGGGTACTGGATGCTGTTTGGGGCACATGTGCATGTTACAGTATGGAGGATGTAAGGATCCCAGGACCCTCAGAGTTCCTGACCTGTTTCTCAGCCTACCCCAGCAGAGGGGCCACTAGGACGCTGCTATGGCTAGAATGTGCCCCCTCCAAAATTCAGGTGTTGCCATGGTGGTGCTATTGAGGGGCAATTGGGCTGTGAGGGTTCCTTTGTCATGAATGGAATTAGGTGCCCTCCCAAGGGGGTTTGATGGAGGAGTTGGTTCTCTCTTGCCCTTCTGCCTTCTGCCATGTGCGAACACAGCAAGAAAAAAAAAAGCCTTCACCAGGTGCCAGAGCCTTGATCTTGGACTTGCCAGTCTCCAGAACGATGAGAATCAAATTTCTGTTACCCTGTCTCTGGTATTCTGTTCTATATAGCAGCACAAAAAGGACTAAGACAGACACTATTGGAAATTGGCGGGATGAGACTGCACCCAGCTTACTCCAGCAACCCTCCAGGATGGCTTAGGAAACTCCAGGAGACCCTTCTGCCTAGTAACGAATGACATCACAGGCATGCCTTATTCTCACTGGCTCTCTGCTTCCCCCTCCCCCCCACCCCGTGCTTTCTGAGCTAAGGTCCAGCCCAAGGAAGAGCTATTCTGGAAGGAAAAAGCAAAAACCCTTCCTGGGAAAAGGGAGGAAACTAGACAGGAAAGAAGAACAAATTTTACTTCTTGGCTTTTCCAAGGAATGGGTGGCCAGGCCTGTAAAGATGGTGAAAAGTACCCCTCGTCTTGTGTCTCACCTGGGTTCAAGCTCTCCATGTGAGTAAAACGAATAAGCACATCTACTCTAAGGCTGTTGAATAAGATAAGGAGGGTAGAGCTCTTGGCTCCATACCTAGCACACTGTTAGCACTCTATAAATAAATAACCCTTAGTACTATTCTCAGGGGAGCTAATAGTTAACTTTAGCATCTCAGTTTCTTCCTCTTTATGAATCTTGAATGTCCCCTAGTTTTGGTAGAGTGCCAACTGTTGTCACCCCCTCTCTTTATTTCCTCCTTTGCACAGCCTCCTAAAATATTTAAAGAAAAAAAAAAGTAATTGGTCAAAGTCAGGAGCCAACCAGAACTAGCAGGAATCATGACACAGATGTTGCCAGGCAGAAGTGTTCACAGAAGGCTCCCAAACAGGCTCCAGTCTGGAATGGCCTGAGCACGCAGTGCTGGGCCCATTTTAGAAGCAGAACTGAACTAAATGAGAACCAGATGAGGAATTGACAAGAGGGCACCCTCTTTGAACACTGAGCCCACTGGGTCTGCAACTCACTGGGTGACCTGAGCTCAGAGGGGTCCCCACCTCCCCTCCCCACAAATCACACCTCTAAAAGGGGCCAGATGGAAGAGTGAGCTCACACTTTGAAATAAGACTAGTCCTGAGTTCAAATTCTGCCCCCAGCACTCACCAGGTGTGATAACTTGGGTGAGTCTCTTACCAATAAGAGCCTCAATGTCCTCCTCTGTAACAAGAGATAAAGTACCTGACTCATAGGGTGACTGTGAGAATTAAGATTGAGTTTAGCCTTTAGTTATGTGTCTGGCAAATAATCATAGTAGTAACTAGCAGTGACTGAGGACTAGCAACAGGTCCACAGTGGATGGGAACTAGTATGGCTATGGTTGTTGTGGTTATTACTGAGACTCAGGGAGAGGCAGTGATTTATCCAAGGTCACACATGACAGTAGCAGAACCTGGACCAGAACCCAGTCCTCACAAGGGAGTCTTCCCTCCTCGCCATGGGATTCCCCGGGGTTTTCACAGGCTGCTGCTCTAATAGTCTGTATCTGGTTACCTCGTCCCCCAGAACACGGCTCCCCATGACATCTCTGAGTGTCTCTCCCAAACCCCTTTCTGCCTGGCAACAGCTGGTGTCATCTATAGCTGTAAGTCCCTGTAGATCACAAACGACTTTTTGAAGACTGGGGGAGTCAGGGCATTGGGGTAGCTGTATTCTAGCCCCTTCTGGGAGGAAACACATGGGTGAGGCCATTTGGGGGCTGGGAGAGGGGTTCCGGGGTCCTCTGGCCTCCTGCTTGCAGGGAGCAGGGCACAGAGAGGAGCACAAACCACTTCAAGCCTTGGCCCCAGACTCTTAGCCAGAGCCCGTCCCTCCTTTCTTGCCCACCCCCAACATCTCTCCATCCCCTCTGTGAGGCAGCCCTCGGTCTCGCTCCACTCCACAGACACCTGCTTGCACAAACACCTAGGCCCACTCCCGGTGATTAGGAGGGAGCTCCTCTGTGAAGAGCTGCTCCTACCGGTCCGTTGGAGAAACTTTTTCCGTTGGGATCTAGAAATTTTCAAAATTCGATCCAAGGTTTCTAACCTAGGGCTCCTGGCTCAGCTTGGAGGACGGTTTCTGTGAAGCTCCTGATACTTTATAAAGCTCTAGGGAGAGAGTGTAGGGCTCACTTCTGATTTTCAGGAGGGGCCTGATGCAAAGAAGGTTCCAAACCCCTGCTCGAAGGGAACCGAAGCCCAGAGTGGGCCAGAGACTTGCTCACAATCACCCAAGAAGTGTTAGAGTCGAGCCCGAACACGTCCCTTCGGTGACTGCCCGGCAGTCCCCCTTCCCGCCTCCCGCCACCTGTGTGCAGTCCAGGGTCTGCGCGCTTCCCTGGTGCTCACACGTACCTCTCTGGGGCCCCTGGGCGCTGGGTCAGCATGGGCGTTTGCTCATGGTTGGAGATGAGGTCGCGCTGGTCATCCATGGCTCTGGCTCCTCCCCAAGGCTCCTGCTGCTGCTGCCGCTGCCTGTGTGTCTGGGACCCTGAACCCCAGGCTCACCTCTTGAAGTTGGTGCCGAGGAGGAATTTGATTCGTCCACAAGAGGACACTCCGCCCACCTGGCAGATGTGGAAGTGAAAGCCACAAAGCTGGAAATACCCCACTTGGGCAAAGCGGCCTTTCACAGGGCAGGATGGGGAAGGGGCGCTCCCCACGCAGGCAGGTAGAAAAGCCAGCACCGTCCCATTGGCTGCCCAGGGCCCTCATCACTTGTTTCTGGGCAGACCTTTGGATTCATACGGCTCTTTAGATGTTGCAAGAAACAGGCAAATGTCCACTCCCTAGACAGGAACTCACATGGAAGCAGAGAATGCCTTTGTTTGTCTCCCCTTCTCATCCGTAAATGAGGGGGTGCAGAAAGGGGCTGTGTCCCCTCTGTGAGCTTGGACAAGTCCTCTTCTCTGGCCTCAGTTATGTCATCTCAAAAATTGGGAAGAAAGGTTGGAGTCGGGGTTCTCTCTGCTCCCTTCTGACTCTAGCATTGTAAGAACCTAGGAGTCCATGTTTTAAGGCTCTGGTAGTAACACCCGTGAGATCGTTTCCTAAGCCCTCCTTTGTCCGCACATTTTATATTTGACATGCTTTGTTTCCTGTAACGTTTACAGTGACCCTTTGAGGAGTGTTTTATCATCTCCGTTTACAGATAGGGACACTGACGCTTTGAGAGGCTATGTGCTTGCCCAGGGTCACACACCCAGGAAGTGGAGGGCCCATGATTTTAACCACTCTGCTTATCTGCCTTCTAGTGCTTGAACCGTGTGGCTCAAAGCCCGGAGGACGGAGGCCTCAGCAGGGAGGGCAGAGGAGGGCCTGGGAGAGGTGTGGGGGGAGATTTGACAGTGCGGGCAAGGTGTCGTGGCCTCATTCTGTGGCTTGTATATTGTGACGTAAGACATACATTTGGTCTCTGCCCCTGGTTCCTGACGACTAACACCCACAGAATCTCGGGAGTGAGAAGAGTGTCATTTTGTATGCTCATCAGATACTGGTGGCCGTAAGTGCCCAGATAACTTCAGGATGGGGGCCAGTTGCCAGAGGAACCAACCATGTGATGAGAAGGTTGGGACTTTCAGACCCTCACCCTTGACTCACCCCACCGAGATGTCCAGGGTGGGCAGAGGGGCTGGAGATTGACTTCAGTCGCCTGTGGCCAATGATTTAATCAATCCTGTCTATGTAATGGAACCTACATAAAAACCCCAAACGACAGGGTTTAGAGACCTTTTGGGTAAATGAGCACATCCGTGTGCCAGGAGTGGGGCACACCCCAACTCCACAGGGACAGAAGCTCCTGTGCTCAGAACCCTTCCCCATCCCCTGCCCTAGGTACCTCTGCATCTGGCTGTTCATCTGTACCCTTTACAATAAACCAGTGACAGTCAGTAAAGTGTTTCCCTGAGTTCTGTGACCCATTATCCCACTTTATCAAATATGAGGAGGGGGGCGTCGGTCAGAAGTCCTGGAGGCCCGGGACTTGCAGCTGGCATCTGAGGTGGCGCAGCCTTGTGGGGCTGAGCCCCGCACCTGCAAGGTCTGCCGCTAAGCCCAGATAGACAGTCAGGATGGAACTGAATTGTAGGATGCTTGGTAAATAAAAAGAAAAAAGTTTGCACTAATGTGTTTTTTTTAAATAAACTTAGACTTTGTGGTTCTAAGATTCAATGAGTCTTGGATTTCAAGAGTCAAGGGATTATCAGTGGGAGCTAGACTATGGCCATACAAGGGCGAACAGAGTAGAGTAGTGAACATTGGAGACTCACAGGAGGGGAGGTTGGGAAAGGTGAGGGATGACAAATTACCTACGGGGTACAATGTGCACTACTCGGGCAATGGGTACACCAAGAGCCCAGGCCCAGGTACCCAGAGATGGGTACACCAAGAGCCCAGGCTCCACCACTGTGCGATATATACATGTAATGGAATTCAACTTGTATCCCCTAAGTCTATTAAAATTTTTTAAAAAGGGAAAAAAGAGAATCAACAACAACAACAAAAAGAGAGACAAGGGAGATATTAATAGTGTATGTATTTTGGAAGAACAGACATGGCCTTTGATGCAGCCAGACCTGAGTTCAAGTCCCAAGTCAGAAGCATCCTAGGTGTGTGGCCTCAGCCAGTTCCTGATGAGCCAGTTCCTCAATCACTCTGACTTTGTTTTCTCCTTTGTAATATAAGGGTGGTAGTACGAACCTCACAGGGCTATTAGATTAAATAAGCATTTAGGGGCTGGGTGCAGTAGCTCATGCCTGTAATCTTAGCACTTTGGGAGGCGTGGCAGGAGGATCACTTGAGGCTAGGAGTTCGAGGTTGCAGTGAGCTATGATCGTACCACTGCATTCCAGCCTGGGTGACAGAATGAGACCCTGTCTCTAAAACATAAATAAATAATAAATAAATAAGCATTTAACACATAGCTCATACCATAGAAGATGCTCAAGAAATGAAACTGTTACTCTTCAAATATTTACTGTTAAGATGTTTTCTGCATCTGTAATCCTAGCACTCTGGGAGGCAGAGGCAGGAGGATTGCTCAAGGTCAGGAGTTCAAAACCAGCCTGAGCAAGAGCGAGACCCCGTCTCTACTATAAATAGAAAGAAATTAATTGGCCAACTAATATATATAGAAAAAAATTAGCCAGGCATGGTGGCGCATGCCTGTAGTCCCAGCTACTCGGGAGGCTGAGGCAGGAGGATTGCTTGAGCCCAGGAGTTTGAGGTTGCTGTGAGCTAGGCTGACGCCACGGCACTCACTCTAGCCTGGGCAACAAAAGTGAGACTCTGTCTCAAAAAAAAAAAAAAAAAAAAGTTTTCTGGATGATTAAGACAAAAGAAATCATATAACCACACAAAAACTTACACACAAATGAATGTCTGTGGCACCTTTATTCATAATATCCAAAAAGTAAAAACAACACAAATATCCACCAGCTGATGAATGGGTAAACAAAATGTGGAATATGCCTCCCATGGAATGTTATTCTGCCATAAACAGGAGTGAATATCTCAAAAAGACAGTTTTTTTAATGAAAAGGAATAAAGTACCGATTCATGCTACAACACAGATGAACCTTGAAAACATTTGGCTAAGTGAAATAAGCCAGACACAAAAGGCCACATATTATTATATGATTCCATTTATGTGAAATGTCCAAAATAGGCAAGTCCATGGAGACGGAAAGTAGATTAGTTGTCGCCAGGGGCTGGGGGAGGAGGGAACAGAGAGTGGTTGCTAATGGGTATAGAGTTTCCCTTTGGTTGATGAAAATATTCCGGAATTAATGGTGATGGTTGCACAACTTTGTGGATATACAGAAAACTGCTGAATTGTACAATTTAAAAGGGAGAATGTTATGGCACATGAATTACATGTTGATTTTTTTTTTTAAGAGATAGAATCTCAGGGCCGGGCACGGTGGCTCACGCCTGTAATCCTAGCACTCTGGGAGGCCAAGGCAGGCGGATCGCTCAAGGTCAGGAGTTTGAAACGAGCCTGAGCAAGAGTGAGACCCCGTCTCTACTAAAAATAGAAAGAAATTAATTGGCCAACTAAAAATATATAGAAAAAATTAGCCGAGCGTGGTGGCGCATGCCTGTAGACCCAGCTACTCAGGAGGCAGAGGCAGTAGGATCACTTGAGCTCAGGAGTTTGAGGTTGCCGTGAGCTGACACTACAGCACTCTAACCAGGGCAACAGAGTGAGACTCTGTCTCCAAAAAAAAAAAAAAGAGATAGAATCTCACTATTATCCAGGCTGGAGTGCAGTGGTGTGATCATAGCTCACTGTAATCTTCACTCCTATGCACAGGCAATCCTCCTGCCTCAGCCTCCCGAGTAGCTGGTAGCTGGGACTACAGGCACATGCCACCATGGCCAGCTAATTTTTCTTTTTTTTTTTTTGTAGCAATGGAGTCTGGTTATGTTGCCTAGGCTGGTCTTAAACTCCCGGCCTCAAACAATCCTCCTGCCTTGGCCTCCCAAAATGTTGGGATTATAGGCATGAGCCACCCACACCCAGCCTCAATTTTTTAAAAGATTTTAATGATGGCTAGAGTACACATTTACTTTTGCTTCCTCTCTTACTTTGCTTCTGGCACTAAAGGGACAATGTGGGTTTGTGTTTTGGGTTTTGTTTTTGTTTTGAGAAAGTCTTATTCCTTCACCTGGACTAGAGTGCTGTGGCGTCACCCTAGCTCACAGCAACCTCAAACTCCGAGGCTCAAGGGATCCTCCTCCCTGAGCCTCCTGAGCAGCTGGAACTATAGGCGCGCCCCACCACACCTGGCTAATTTTTTTATTTTTAGTGGAGACTGGGTCTCGGTCTTGCTCAGGCTGGTCTCAAACTTCTGAGCTCAAGCAATCCTCCTGCCTCAGCCTCCTAGAGTGCTAGGACTATAGGCATGAACCACCGTGCCCAGCCCACAGTGGCTTTTCTTTTTTTTAAGTGTAAGTCTATAAGAACAAAGAGAACAGAAGCGAAAACAACCCATTTTAAAAGCTGTAGAGCAGGTGGATTAGTGTTAAGTTCCTGAGCAGACCCCCAAAAGATAAATCCTAAAGCTGCAGCTAGAAGAGCTGAGAAGCCACCCAGTTATGTGACTCGGGAATTGGTGTGTCAGGTACCTGGGTGGTGAGTAGATGTGAGACTGAAAAGAGGTCTGTTTGGAAGTCTGTTTACGGAGCAGTTGGCACCCCGTGTCCTCCCGCTCCCGGAGTGCCCCCCACCACCCAAGAGACGACTGGAAGTTTATTCCCCAGACACAGTAAAGCTGAACCTGAGAGTCCCAGTCCGGTCCCCGAATGTCACAGCCAGGGCCCCTCCAACCAGGCGACAGAGTGGAGGAACCGTCTCTGTGGAGCTTGCCCATGCCAGGAGGAAAGCCCTGAAGATTCGGACACTGGGGCTTTCCTGGTGGAGCAGCCCAGCCAGATAACCCAGTAGGACCCTACTCACGGGTCACAGCTCCTACTCGGTTTCCTAGACAATCGAGAATCACGGGCCAGGTGGGGTGGCTCACGCCTGTAATCCTAGCACTCTGGGAGGCCAAGACAGGTGGATCACTCAAGGTCAGGAGTTCGAAACCAGCCTGAGCAAGGGCGAGACCCTGTCTCTACTATAAATAGAAAGAAATTAATTGGCCAACTAAAAAAATATATATATATAAAATTAGCCAGGCGTGGTGGCTCATGCCTGTAGTGCCAGCTACTCTGGAGGCTGAGGCAGGAGGATTGCTTGAGCCCAGGAGTTTGAGGCGTGGTGGCTCATGCCTGTAGTGCCAGCTACTCTGGAGGCTGAGGCAGCAGGATTGCTTGAGCCCAGGAGTTTGAGGTTGCTGTGAGCTAGGCTGACGCCATGGCACTCACTCTAGCCTAGGCAACAGAGTGAGACTCTGTCTCAAAAAAAAAAAAACAAAAAAGAGTTATGGGACATCTAAGGAAGCCTTCAACATAAAAGAGAGTGAGCAAAACAAATACCCAAATGGAAAAGCACCACAGAGGAAACAAATTACCATTAATAACCTTAGGGAGATAAAGGACAACACTGTACCCATGAAACAAGAATATAATGCTATTAATAGAAAGGTACAAATACTGTAAAAGAGCAAAAACAGCTCTTGAAGATTTAAAATATGAGGGCAGATATTAAACAATCAGTAGGCAAAAGATAAAGTGTTTTTCTTTAAAGCTCCCAGAAAGTAGACTACAAACAAAGATAAAGAAAAAAATCAGAGAGAAAAGAGAATTAAATACCAGTCCGAGAGGTCCAACAGCCAAAATATGAGAGTCCCAGAAATAGAGAACAGAGAAACTAGAGGGGAAGGAATCATCAGTGAAACAATTCAACACAATTCCCAGAACTCAAAGACATAAATTTCCAAACCAAAAGGGCCCAGTGAGTACCGAGGACAAGGTACGAAAATCATTTCACAGCAAGGCACATCGCCTAGTTTCAGAAAAATAAAGACAAAGAGAAGATTCTGCAGATTTTCAGAAAGAAAAAAACAAGACATACACAAAGGAATCAGGATGACTCTAGACTTCTTAACGGTAGTGCTAGAAACCAGAAGATAATGGAGGAATGCCTCCAAAATTCTATGGAAAAATGATTTACACCCTAGAATCTTTACTGAGCTAAATTATCAAATAGGTATGAGGGTATCACTAAAGATTTTCAGACATCCTGTATCTCAAAAAAATTTCCTTTCCTGCCGGGCATGGTGGCTCACGCCTGTAATCCTAACACTCTGGGAGGCTGAGGCGGGTAGATTGCTTGAGGTCAGGAGTTTAAAACCAGCCTGAGTGAGACCCCCATCTCTACTAAAAATAGAAAGAAATTAATTGGCAAACTAAAATATATATATATACAAAAAATCAGCCGGGCATGGTGGCGCATGCCTGTAGTCCCAGCTACTCGGGAGGCTGAGGCAGGAGGATCGCTTGAGCCCAGGAGTTTGAGGTTGCTGTGAACTAGGCTGACGCCACAGCACTCACTCCAGCCTGGGCAACAAAGTGAGACTCTGTCTCAAAAAAAAAAAAATTTCCTTTCATAATGCCCTTTCTCAGAGAGCTTCTGGAAAGTATGCTTCGTCAAAATGAAGGAGTTCACTAAGAAAAAAAAGGAAGACATAGAATAGAGGAAACTAAAATTTAACTCATGAGAGGGAATGGAGAGCCCCAGGTTCTGATAAAGAGAAACCCTGAGAGGGAAGCCGCAGGTCCAGACTGGATTAGGCCCCAGGGCTCGGAAAGACATTTTTTCAATAAGATCAAATTGATAAACATCTGATATCTCTTAATGTACCAACAGGCAATTTATTTTATTTTATTTTTTTTTTTTAGTCTTTCTACCTGAAGCTGAAAACCAACAGGCAATTTAGA
Source organism: Microcebus murinus (assembly GCF_040939455.1). Lineage (NCBI taxonomy): Eukaryota > Metazoa > Chordata > Mammalia > Primates > Cheirogaleidae > Microcebus > Microcebus murinus. The sequence goes on from NC_134124.1 coordinate 16,653,872, forward strand.
TCATTTTTAGAGAGTATGAGGTTGAATGATGATAATTTCATAGAAAATTAAGCAAACAAAAAACTAAGGCCACTACTAACTCTTGGGAAAACAAAAGTTATATAGGAAATGAGTAGTAAACCTAGTATACTATGTCGATCAGCTATGAATAGCATTTATATTGTCATAACATAGTAAACATTGCATGCCGATTGACCAAACCCATGACGGAGACACAGGAGGATGAAAAGACAGGAAAAGGAACACAGGAAGTAGGGGAGGAAAGAGAGCTAAATGTTCATCTTCCATAGTGAAAAGCCAACTGATAATGTCTAAAGTGGAAACATCAGGAAGTGACAAACAATACTAAAAAGCTATTCAGAAATATGAAGGTACCAAAAGAATCGACTGAAAAATTTTGAAAGTGGTGTGAAAAGAAGGGTGAGGATCTGCTATTTTTCATGGTAATCCTTGTAGAGGTATTTGATTCCTTTAACTGTGTGAATTCATAACTTCAATACAACCTTAGACTCCTGGGCTCAAGCGATCCTTCTGCCTTAGCCTCCCGAGTAGCTGGGACTACAGGCATGCACCACTATGCCCGGCTAATTTTTTCTATATATTTTTAGTTGGCCAATTAATTTCTTTCTATTTATAGTAGAGACGGGGTCTCACTCTTGCTCAGGCTGGTCTCGAACTCCTGAGCTCAAATGATCCACCAGCCTCAGCCTCCCAGAGTGCTAGGATTACAGGCGTGAGCCACCGCGCCCGGCCAGGGTTCTACATTTCAAAAGATTAAAGAAACAATAAACCAAATGCCACTTGTAAATCTTGACAAAATGGTTTTTAAAAGGGTATGAAAGATAGATATTTTTTAGAAGCTGGAGAAATTTGAGTATCAGATGACATTTGGGAATTAGTAATGCTGCTGTTAGGTGTGATAATGGAATTTAATCTGGTAGGAGAATCTCTTTTTTAGGAGACAAAGGCTGAAGTACTTGGAGGAGACATGACATGATGTTTGCAACTTATTTCCAAATTGATTAGAAAAGAGAGAAGATTAACAATACTTGAATCTAGGTGGTGAGTATATGAATGATCAACTTTTCTCTGTGTTTAAAAGTCTTCATAATAAATGGTCGGAAAAAAATTTTAAGGCAACTGTGTACCAATCCAATGTCCTTTGCACAGAGATTGTCCCGGCTGCTGGGAAGACACTGTGTTCCCGTTGTTGTTACATGGACACTCGTGGGAACAAGGGCTCTTTCATAGCATAGGCACATCGTGTATGTTTTAATCTTCATCAAAATTTCTCAGTAACTACCAAAAGTTTTCTATTTTACTAGGAAAAAAAATTCCCACTCCAGCACTTATCAGATGTGTGATTGGAGCAAGTCACTTAACTCTGCTGTGCCTCAGTTTCCTCCCCTGTGAAAGGAGCACGCTAACAGAACCATCTCATCAGCTTGTCGGAAGGATCGAATGAATTGATGCAATGCATCAATTGATGCGATAAATGTTAAATAGTTCAGTGATGTGTTTTTTTTCTGCAAACTTGTTACATCTGAATCTGGGCCCCTGTGGGTGTGCAGAGATTTGGAGCTGCTCAGCAGAGCCAGAGGGAGCCTCCTCCTCCCTCTCTGGGCCTTCCTGGGAATCTCATCCTGTGGCGTCACCCGAGCTGGTCTAAGTGACTGCCTGAAAGGCTCGTCCTCCTTTGGTCTGCACATTCCAGGCCCCAAGCTGTGAGTTCCTAGCAGCTCACCCTGGGTGAGCCAGGCCAGTGGAGTCTCCTGAAACCCCCTCCCCCACCCCGTTCTCCTCCTTGGTCTCCTCCTAAGTCTCTGATGAGGCACCCTGAGTAGCAAGCAGGCAGTGCCTGCCCAGCCCCGTCCACTATCCCACATGGCCTGGCCCATCCTTTCTGTGTGGGGCCTCCTTGGACCCCAGTATACCTTGGCCCTAAACAAGGGGCTGGAAAGGGGGCTCTTTGCAAGGGACGGAGCAGGCCTGGGCTCCAGTCCTGTATTTGCTACAGCTGCATACTCTCATTCGCTCATCCATTCATTCGGCAATGATTTATTGAGCATATACGTTGTGCCAGGCACTGTTCTAGATGCTTGGGGTATATGAACGAACAAAGCAAACAAGTATCCCTGTTGGAATTTACATTCTGGTGGTAGGATACAAATCATAAATTATATTACTAATTAGTTAAAGAGTGGCTAAGTGCTATGGAAAAAAGGAAAGTTGTCGCTAGAGAAACAGGATAGGGGCAGGTCGCAGTATCTAATAGGGTGTTGGGTGGGCCTCACTGGCAAGGTGACATTTGAGCACAGGCTTGAAGGAGGCGAGTGTTGGCCTGGCCCATGTCTGTGGGAAGAGTGTTCTGGGCAGATGAAGAGCCAGAGCGAAAGTCTCACGGTGGGCATGTGCCCAGCACGGTGAGAACAGCAGGGTCGCCAGTGTGGCTGGACGGAGCGTCCAGAAGGACAGTGAGGGACACATGGTCGGCGAGGCATGCAGCCAGACCCTGTGGCCACCGACTGGACTTTGGCTTGCACTGAGGGAAATCAGGAGCCATGGGGAGGCTTTGTGCGGAGGAGCCAGTGCTTTAAAAGGGTGGCTTCTGCCGCTGGGTTAAGCACCTGCTTTGTGGCACTGCTGGGAAGGCCAAAGGGGAGGCCGGATGGGGAAGGACTTTGCAACGAAAGGCCCTGAGTGTGGCTCCAGTGCTTCCGGGAGAAACAGCCTAGCTGCTCTGGTCATTCCCATCTCATTGAAGGGCCAGGTGACCCCCGGAGAGGTTTATGACTTGCATGCAGGGCACGTGTTCTACACCCAGCTCAGGACCTAGGACTCCCCGCCCCCCCCCCCAGGCAGGCGCCATCTGGCAGGGGTAAGCAGCGTGGCTTTGGCCCCGTGATGCCTGCTAGTGTGGCTAGACAGGACTGAGTCCTCCCCGAAGGTCCACCCATTCCACAAGTGTTTATTGAGTACCAGTCATGGGCCAGGCACGGATCTGGACTAGGGGCCGGGACCCCCAGGCACTTGGAGACACCTGGGAGGGCTGAGCCTGTCCCTGGTGGGGTCATGTATTAGGTGGACACCAGGCTGCCAGTGGCTGGGCTTGGGCTTAGGGGTTGGGGACACTCTGGGGCAGGGGTCAGGTCACAGCTGAGGACAGGAAGGCTTTCGGGAGGCTGTGGTGTCAAACTGGAGAGACAAGGCCTGATGGAGGCTGCGGAAGTCAGAAGTCCCTCTTCCTACCACAAAAGGTCAGGGGAAAAAGAGACAGAGAAATGGACCAATCAGGCCAGACTGTGTGGAGAGAGGGGCGGGGCCCAGGCGCAGCTGAGCTTTCCTGCTGGGGGGATGGAGAAGATGACGCCACTCATAAAAACAGGAAGGCGTTAGCACCCTGAGGAACAGAAAGAAGCACAGTGCCTCACTGAAGGGTGGGGACAAGGGGTTTCAGGTGTTTGCTGAAGAGACAGGTGGCAGATCACATAGGCCGAGTAGCCTCTGGGACATCATTCCAAGAGCAGTGGGGAGCCAGGGAGGGTTGGCAGCGAGGTGCCAGTCTGGCCTATGTCTGGAAGTGATTTGAGGCGTAGAGATTTAAAGGGGGCAGCAGTGGGAGCCGGAGACTAGTTAGGAGCGGAAGTGGTTAGAGACGGTGGTGGAGACGGACAGGAGGGGCGAGTCCAGAGTACGTTGAAGGTAGAAATGTCAGGACTTGGCCGGGCGCGGTGGCTCACGCCTGTAATCCTAGCACTCTGGGAGGTTGAGGCGGGCGGATTGCTCAAGGTCAGGAGTTCGAAACCACCAGCCTGAGCAAGAGCGAGACCCCATCTCTACTATAAATAGAAAGGAATTAATTGGCCAACTAATATATATAGAAAAAATTAGCTGGGCATGGTGGCGCATGCCTGTAGTCCCAGCTACTCGGGAGGCTGAGGCAGGATTGCTTGAGCCCAGGAGTTTGAGGTTGCTGTGAGCTAGGCTGACGCCATGGCACTCACTCTAGCCTGGGCAACAAAGCGAGACTCTGTCTTAAAAAAAAAAAAAAAAGAAATGTCAGGACTTGCCCTGGCAGTGAGGGAGGAGAGGCAAAGTTAGTGCCAGGCTCGGGGCTGCAGGCCCGCGGTGGTGGCCCCCACTGGGAGGGGGACCCCTGGGGGAGGAGCAGGTTCTGGTGTAGGTGGACTCGGAGTTTTGCTCTGGCCAAATGACGTGTGACACCATGTGTAGACATGAAATAGGTGGCTGAGGACACCAGACTGACACTTTAAAAAGGGTGAACATGGAATGTGTGAGTTGCCAACATGCAGCCGGCATTTAAACCACAGGACTGGGGCCGAGCTCCGCAGGGCCTCAGTGCTAAAGGGGCAGCCCTGACCAGTGAGGAGGGAGGGAAGCGGGCGGCAGGGCCACCACAGACCCCAGCGAGGGCTGGGAGGAGGGTGTGGGCAGCTGCGTCCGATGAGCGCAGAGAAAAGCCCGTGGACTTGGCCGAGTGAGGTCATCGGCGACGTTGACAAGGCAGGGTGGGGACTGGGTTCAGGGGTGAGTGGGGCAGCACCGTGAGGGGCAGACACGGGCAGCTGCGGGGCAGGGCGCAGGCCTGAGTGCGAGCACGCTGTCCTGTCTGCTGTGCGATGACTCGTGGGAGGGGACACAAAAAAGAAGATGTCCTGCCCCTCAGAGGCAGAGGGCAGGGCCCTGGGGGGCCTCTCCAAGCAGCCAGGCCAGCTTCCTGTCACCCTTCTTTGTTCCTGCCCCAGCCCCCAGACTCAGACCCTGGACTCAGACCTTCTGCTCAGCCTGCCACTCATTTCCTCAATCTGCCACCACAGCCCCCAACTTCCATCTCACACAGGGGCCCCGGCTCCTGCCTTCCGTCCCGTCTCAGGGGCAGCTCTGCCTCACCTGTTTGATGTGAATTATGCCCATGTGGCTTGTCATGTTGTCACAACAAGCCCTGTGAGTCTCAGAGGGACCAGATGAGCTGCACAAGCACCAGCTAAGTGCTAGTAAGTGGCAGAGCCAGAATTTGAACCCAGGCCTGAGCTATCTGCAGAGTGCATTTTCTTTTCTTTTAAAAAATTTATTTTACATTTTACTTTTTTAGAGATGGAGGTCTTGCTATGTTCCCCAGACTTGTCTTGAACTCCTGGCCTGAAGTCATCCCTCTGCCTCAGCCTCCTGAAGTACAGGCGAGAGACGCACACCGAGCTGAGTGCATTCTCTTGACCCCCTGCTGCACGGCCTCCCGCTGGCCTCTTGCCCGTTTTGAGCAGTCTCAGTGAGCCTCTATTCCCATGGGGATGAGTTAGGGAAGCAGATGAGATTCCTTCCCAATCATTATTTCATATGGGCAATTTCTACCTCCATAAATCTCCAGACAAGCTTAATATCAGTCCACCAGGCTCTGTCCTACCCAGGGATGATGGCTTTTGAGAATTTCCTCACACCTCTAATGGTCTACTTGCATCCCTCCAGAGACAGAAAGCTCACTACCTCCATAAGCAAGCAACCCACTCTAGCAGTAGGACAGCATGACAGTTCTGAGCATGGACTCTGATCCAAGTTGCTTTGGTTGAATATCAACTCTCCTGCCTACTAGCACCCTGTGCCTCACTTTCCACATCTGTAAAATGACAATAATAGTCTACCTACTTCCTAGTGTGATTATGAGAGTTAAATAAGGTGCTACATGTAAACTGCTTGGTAAGTGCTTAATAAATTTGAGTTACTAACATTATCATTATTGTTATTTTTCATGAAGTGGAGCTACAACTGGCCTCCCTATAACCTCCATGATTAGGTCTAGCCCTGTCCACTGGAATGCTACCCTCTTTTGTACTCATCTGCACGTTATTCCTAGTGTGCTTCATTTCTTAATTTTCACTTTCTCCTGATGCCAGATTTTCTTTCTCCAAGTTCAGTTTTTCATCATGCAAACATGATTTCCCCAAGAAATCATGACAGAGTCACTGGTTGTTTGCCAAACAAGTTTAGCTTTGCCAAATAATACACAATTGGGGGTAGGAGAATGGTAGCTGCAAGGCCTCAGGTCCTGCCCTTACAGGCCTGCTTATTTGCTGCCAGGATTTGCAGTCCCTGGGTTTGGAACCCATCAGTGGGCCCCGCTACATGCACACCCAAGCATCTCCCATCAGGACAGCGTTATGTCATGATGAGCAGCCCAGACTCTGGAGCCAGACAGAGCTAGGTTCAAATCCAGACTCTTCCATTTACCTGCTGGGTGATCTTGGCTAAGGGGTGGGGAACCTGCAACCTCAATGCTACATGTGGCCCTTCTGATCCCCTCAATGCTACATGCGGCCCCTCCAAACGTCACAGAACAATTTCCTTTATTAAGAGGATTTTCTGTAAAATTTGGATTCAGTCAAAAGCCCGCACTCAAGGATCCAGAAGGCCACAGTTTCCTCATCTGCAAAATGGGACTAAGAACAATCTTGCCTACTTCGTGAGTTATTATGATGATTGATTAAAATAATGCGTGTAAAGCACTCAGCATGGTACCTACCTTAATAAATGTTTGCTTTTGGGGGATGGTCATGCTGGAGACTCAGACTTGTGGGGGAAGGGGGGAGAAAGGGCATTTATTGAAACCTTAAAATCTGTACCGCCATAATATGCCAAAAATAAATAAATAAATAAATGTTTGATATTAATATCTAGGGCTGTGCTGTCTAACATGGCAGCCACTAGCCACATGTGATTGCTGAGCGCCTTAAATGTGGCTAGTCCAAATTGAAATGCGCTGTAAGTATAAAATGCACAATGGATTTCAAACTCAGTACAAAAAAAGAGTAAAACATCTTGACAATAATGTTTACATTGATTACATGTTGAAATGAAAATATTTGGGATATATTGGGTTAAATAAAGTATGTTATTAAAATTAATGTCACTTCTTTTGCACTTTATTATTCCCCCCCACACACACACAGTAGTTTCTCCTAGGGGGAATCACTTTTTTTTTTTTTAGAGCCAGGATCTTGCTATGTTGCCCAGGCTGGCCTCAAACTTCTGGGCTCAAGCCATCCTCCTGCCTCACCTTCCTGAGTAGTTGGGACTACATGTGACCACCACCACGTCAAGCTATACGTAATTTATATGGCTACTAGAAAATCTGAAATTACATACATGGCTCACTTTTGTGGCTTGCATTATATTTCTTTTGGTGCTAATTCCAGTGGGGTTTTTTTTTTTTTTTTTTTTTTTTTTTTGAGACAGAGTCTCGCTTTGTTGCCCAGGCTAGAGTGAGTGCCGTGGCATCAGCCTAGCTCACAGCAACCTCAAACTCCTGGGCTCAAGCGATCCTTCTGCCTCAGCCTCCCAAGTGGCTGGGACTACAGGCATGCGCCACCATGCCCGGCTAATTTTTTCTATATATATTATTTGGCCAATTAATTTCTTTCTATTTATAGTAGAGACGGGGTCTCGCTCTTGCTCAGGCTGGTTTCGAACTCCTGACCTCGAGCAATCCGCCCGCCTCGGCCTCCCAGAGAGCTAGGATTACAGGCGTGAGCCACCGCGCCCGGCCTCCAGTGGGGTTTTTTTGTTGCTTCTCAGCAGGGGAGAAGAGAGATGGCACATTTGGTTTGGGGGCATTTGAATTTTACTGGCTGCACCTTTCTGTTACATACAGTATCTGAGCTGCAACGGCTCTTTAGAGATCATAGAGATGCAAACTCCCCTCTGTAAAGATGAGGAAACTGAGGCATAGGATATGCTAAGGGCCACAGAACTACAGATGGCAGAACCCAGATCAGAACCAAGGCACCAACATAACAGGCGACTTCCTGTCAGAACAATGCTGCCACCTGGTGGCCAATCGTGTATGACTGATGCACACCCCACCCAGCTGGGATCCCTTCAGGGTGATGTGGTGACGAAGGGCACAGTCTGTGGCTACAGACTAGCATAGGCTTGAATTCTTCCTAGCTGTGTGCCCCTAGTCAAGTCACTTAACCTCTCTGACCCTGTTTCCCCACATGTAAAATGTAGATAATAGTAGTACTTAACCTCAAAGCGATTGAATGAGGTAATAATACTTGCAATTTGAGTCAACAAATGTTTATAGAACACCAGGTATGTGTTGTTCCAGGTGCTGGGATACAGCAGTGACCTGAACAGACAAGTCCAGTAGTCACTAAGACCAGTGGTCTTCCAAGTGTGGTCTCTGGACCACCACCATCAGACTTATTAGGAATGCAAATCTCGGCCCAGCACGGTGGCTCATGCCTGTAATCCTAGCACTTTGGAAGACTAAGGCAGGAGAATTGCTTATGGCTAGGCGTTGGAGACTAGCCTGAGCAAGATCGAAAAATTAGCCAAGTGTGGTGGCGGCTGCAGTCCCAGCTACTTGGGAAGCTGAGGCGGGAGGATCACTTGAGCCCAGGAGCTTGAGGCTAAGATGGCACCACTGTGCTCTAGCCCGGGCAATAGAGCGAGACCCTGTCGAAAGGAAAGAAAGAAAAGAAAGGAAGAAAAGAAAAAGAAAGAAAAGAGAAGAGATGAAAAGAGAAAGGCAAATCTTCAGGCATCCATCCCAGACCTACTGAATCAGAAACTCTGGGGGTGCATCGTAGAAATCTGACTCTGATGTGCCTGCGTGCTCATGTTTAAGAACCACTGGACTTGGTGATATACATGCATTTCTCACATAACTAGCTTTTGGGGTTTCATTTACACTTGTATATCTCCAGAGATGGAGAGATCACTATTTCCTGAAGCCGTTTTATTGCCTCTTTTAGCAGCTATTTTAGGAAACTCCTTTTTTTGTTTTTTCTTGGTTTTTTTTTTGAGACACAGTCTCACTCTGTTGCCCCAGCTAGAGTGAGTGCTGTGGCGTCAGCCTAGCTCACAGCAACCTCAAACTCCTGGGCTCAGGCAATCCTTCTGTCTCAGCCTCCCGAGTAGCTGGGACTACAGGCATGTGCCACCATGCCCGGCTAAACATATATATTAGTTGTCCAGCTAATTTATTTTCATTTTTTTTGTAGAGATGGGGTCTTGCTCTTACTCAGGCTGGTCTCGAACTCCTAAGCTCAAATGATCCACCCATCTCGGCCTCCCAGAGTGCTAGGATTACAGGTGTGAGCCACCATGCCCAGCGGCCCCACTGTATATTTCTTTAAACATTTCATATGTAGTTATCTTATATTCTGACTCTGATGCCATCCAAAGTCTTTGGGGGGACCTAAATCTGTTTATTGTTTCTGCTGTCTCTTGCTGCGGTGGCTTACTTGTGTGTGTGTTGATTTTTTTCTTGTGGGCCCGTATTTGGTTTTACCTAATCTCTGGGAAACCAGAGAAAAACTGTGGTTTTTCTCAGAGAGGATTTGCTTTTGCTTTTGCCCAGAGCTCAAGGACACTCTTGCCTGGGCCCACGTTAGTCCAGAAATATGAATATTTCTGGCTTAATGTGAATGCCAAGTTCAGCTACCTCACTTTGGGCTTGGGTTTGGGGTGGGGACAGAGCCTAGGCTTAACCTGCGGCCACTCTCAGGGCTCTCCCACCCTTCCTTGCCTGCAGCTTTCCATCCTCTAATCTACTTCATCCTGATGTCCTTTTTCTTTCTCATTTCTTTAAAGCCCTTGGAGATTTCCTTCACTTCTTTGGAGTCCTGGAATGCATGTTTTGTTTGAACTTATCCAGGCTCTAGAAAAAGCCCTTCAAACTACAGTCATCCCTTCGTGTCCATGGGAGATTGGTTCCAGGACCCCTGAACATACCAAAATCCACGATGCCCAAGTCCCTACTATAGAATAGTGTAGTATTTACACGTACCCTACACACATCCTCCCATGTGCTGTGAAGCATCTCTAGGTTACTTATAATACCTAATACAACGTAAATGCTATATAAATAGTTGCTATATGCTGCATTATTATTTGGGTTATTTTTTCTGCTGTACTGTTATTGCTTTGTTTTTGCCAAATATTTTTGATCTGCAGTTGGTTGAATTCATGGATGTGGAATCCCAGGATACAAAGGGCTGACTTTATCCAGCTGGCTGAACTATAGAAGGGGGGAGTCCATTCATCCCTTCTCTCAACGATTTATCAAATAAATCTCTTTAGAGCCCCTACTTTGAGCAGACTGGGCTAGGTGCTGGGGCGGCAGACATTGAACAAGACATCCTCCTGCCCTCCCAGAGCTCCCAGATTCGGGGGAAATAGGCTACTGCGGTGGAGCGGGAGCAATGGGACAGGCGGGAATGGGGGTGTCAGGGGAATTCAGTGGAGAGGCACCCTGGGGAGCATCCAGGAAGACAACTTTGAGAGTGGGATGAAAAACCGATTCCAGCAGATGAGCAGGAGCTAGTGAGGCCAAGTGGGGGAGAGCAGAGGCTAAACAAGCCACACTGGGGGCAGAAGCACGCTGGCAAGGCGGAAGGCTCGAGGGGTGGGAGCACGGGATACCAGAGAGGAACCAGGTTTAGCTTGAGGAGAGTAGGAGGAGGGTGAAGGGCAAGATAAAACACTGAGTAGAGTCACCGAAGACACTGGGTTCCATTCTGAAGGCAGCAGGGTGGGGCACTGATAAAATGCAGGGGAATGGCACATGCCATCAGTTTTGGATCACAGGGTTGCAGTGTGAGCCCCCTAGGGATATGCGGGGGCCAGACAGGAAGGCAAGGCAGGAGCTCAGGTGGGAGAAGGCAGCCAGGGGAGAAGGGACATCTCTAGGGGCCTGGCCATTGCTGCAGAGTGACAGCCCCCAGCTTCGGGCTCATCTGCTCAGGCTGGGCGTCCAGGGTCTGCAATCTCTCGGGTAACAGCCCACCCACCCGGTCCTGCCTGCCTCAGCGGTGAGTAGGCTGCTACATCTCAACCTGAGCCACGCCACAACTTGGCTCTCCTTGCAAACACAACCTCCGAAAAGAACTTTCACAAAGATCCAGCTGATTGCATCTCTGGTTACTAGGAAGCAGCAGGACAAGTCACAAAGCCCCACCACAGGAAATAAACACGCACCAGCAACAGGCAGCCTTTCTGCACCAGGACTCCAGCCTCCTGTCCTTCATGCCAGCAGTCCCCAACCTTTTTGACACCAGGGACCGGTTTCGTGCAAGACAGTTTTTCCATAGAGTGGATGGGGTGAGGGTTGGGCACTGCAGCTTTATGCTGCTTGGCACGGGAACTGAGCAGGCATTAAGAATAGCAGCAGCTTCTCCGGTGCCAGGCACCGTGCTAAACACTTTCGTCTTGTGACCCCTTAGGAGGCAGCCACCATCACAGGGGCTCCCACTAAACGGCTGAAAGGTTAAGTACTAAGGTTGGACAGTCTGAAGCTGTGGAACAGGATTTTCATGTAGGCACGTCAACCTCTGGGTCTATGCACCCCATCCTGCTTTAGAAATCAGACTGACAGAAAGCACCCCTCATTTTTTTCTAATAATTTGATTTGGGAAAAATTCTAAGTTTACTAAAAGTTGCACAGATAATATAACATTTCTGTAGACCCACTTTCCCCTATTCGTACCTTACATTGCCATGATACATTTGTCAAAAGACACAAACATTGGTATGTTACTAGTTGACCTTTAGACTTTATTTGGATTTCACTAGTTTTCTACACTGAACCCTCTTTTGGTTCCAGGATTCAGTCCAGGATACCACATTGAATTTAGTTTTTGTGTCTCCTTAATCTCCTCTGCTCTTGTTTTTCATGAGTTTTAACAATTTAAGGAGTATTTTGGAGCATGTCCTCTGCTTGGATTATGGGTTTCCTGTGTTTAGACTGAGTTATGTATGGGTTTTAACAAAGACTATTACAGAGGTGATTTTTCACAAGTAGTAACCTTAATTTGGTTAAGTTAGCATATGCTAGGTTTCTCCACAAAGTTACTATTTCCCTTTTCCATATTCTACTCTTTGGAAAGAGAGACACTAAGTCCAACCCACACTCTAAGGGCAAGGGAGTTCCACTTACTAGAAGAGTATCTACTTAGATTATTTACAATTCTTTTATACAGAAGATGTGTATCTTCTTCATTTTTAAGATGAAGAAACAAATTCAAAGGGTTGATTTGTCTAACACCACAGGGTAAGTTCAGGACCCAGGACTCCAGGGCTCTTCCAAGGAGAAAAAAGATTGTAGAGTGCGTCTGTGCAAACACGAAGCGCAGTATCATTATGCAATAAAAAGGAACGAAGTATTGGTTCATGCTTCAACGTGGATGAACCTTAAAACATTATGGTAAGTTAAAGAACTTACACGTAAGACCACATAATGTAGACTCTCATACCCCATGTGATCCCATAAGATCATAAACCATTATTTCTACTGTACCTTTCCTATGTTTAGATACATACTTACCATTGTTGCAATTGCCCGCAGCACTCAGTGCAGTAGCCTAGGAGCAAAAGGCTACACCATCTAGGTTTGTGAGTACAATATTTTTGCACAAACTGGACATCACCTAATTACCTGACGAGTTTCTCAGAACACATCCCTTTAGTTAAGTAATGCACACCTGTACATGAAATGCCCATTATAGGCAGAGCTATATAGATGGATTAGATTGCCCAGGGCAGGGGAAGGAGTGATTACTAATGGGTTTGTTTCAGTGCATGGGGAAGGGGGTGAAAATGCTCTAAAATTGATTGTGGTGATTGTCACACAATTTGAATCTTAACGTAATACTAGAAACCATTGAACTGTATACTTTAAATAGATGACTTGCATGGTATGTCAATTTCTTTTGACAAATATTTCAATAAGGCTGTTATTTAAAAAGTGCAGCTCAGGAGTCAGAACAACTCTCCTTTTAAAAACTGTGCCTTTGCCAAATTACTTTCTGTGCTGGTTTTCTTAGTTGAGTTTTGGAGGTGACAGTACCTTTTCCAACAGGCTTAAGATTCAGTGAAATGACTGAAACGCCTAACTAGCACGTAACTAGTGCATCCCAGTAGCCCACACTTCTCCCAGGACCTTTCCATTTGCTTATTCCTTTTGCCTGAAACATTCTGCTCTAACATGCCACCACAGGTTTGCCCTAAGTAACAGGACCCCTAAACTTCCCCCTTACTGATTCTTTCCTCAAGAACTTATTCCTGTGTTCTCAATGCCTCCCCCTCCAGCCTAGGACCCTCAGCATCCTCTCCCCTCCACAGGCCTGGCTGATCCTGCTCATCCATCGGCCCGTCCCGCCTCTCCCGTCACAGGGTCCCATGGCAATCCTTTGAACACTCAGTACCATCTGGTGTCACTGGGACCGTGGAGCTGGTGCAAGCTTCCGGAAAGCAAGAACTTTATCTTTATCACTGATGAAAATAGGACTTGGTGTGTATTTGTGGGGTGAATCTTTATGTACTTTATGTACTGATGTGGAACAATCTCCAAGATGTGCCAAGTGAAAAAAAGCAAGATGCAGTAGAGTGAGCTACAGATTTTGCACAGAAGGTGTGGGGGGAGAACACACACCCACACGTGTTTATATATGGCTCGGGTCTGGAAGGCTCCTCTTCTGCTCAGGCTACACTTGGATCAACAGTTCCCACTCTGCTCTGGCTCTTTAAGAATTGGTCCATTTTTAGAACCATCTCTACTTTCAAAACAAGGTCCCTAAGGTCTTGGTCTGCTTTAGATGACCAAGGCAACTTAATGCCACAAGCAGTGTGAAAAAGACCCAACTGCTCTCCTCCGGCTCCTTCTCGCAGGCCAGTTCACAGAATATGGGCTCACTCTGTTCCAAGTCAGGAGCTGAAACAATCCCTCCTGACAGGTCATCTTCACCCTCTGAAGCAGTATGCCCTGCCTGCAGCTTCACCACCGCACCTGTGACCTCAAGTCAGCCCCACTCCCTGATCAAACCTAAACAGGAGGAAGGAATCAAGTATCCCTAAGTGGAGGAGAAAATATAAGAGTTGAAATAGTTTACACGAAGGCAATTTATTAACAGAAAATATTGTGAGGAGTCCAGTTCACAGTCGGCGACCACGGCGACCCCCCTTCCTGCGGGTGCTGTCGGAGGGGATGGGGGTGACGTCCTCTGTGGGGAGGAAAAGACAGTGTCATTGCCTGGAGCTGCATGGGAAGAACCCCGAGGCCAATGGCCTAGCCAATCAGCATGGATCCTGTGCTCCCCGAATAACTCCTCAGAACGTAACAGATGGACATGGAGCTGCCCCACCTGCTGTTTCCTCAAATTTCCTGATGTGGTCCTTAACTCGCTTTCTATAGAAGGGGAAACAGGCTCTAAGACAGTATACAGAATGTCAGAGGCAGAGGACAAATCCAGGTTTCTGACACGGACTCACTGAACTCTCCAGCAGAAAAGCCCACTGGATACAGGGAGCATGCTGCACCACTATACTCCAGCCTGGGCAACAGAGTGAGACCGTCTCCTCCTAATCCTCCTGAACAGGGCAACCGCAACTCTCTCCTTTTCAATAAGTAAAAGGATGTTGAAAATAGTCTAAAAAGATTATTCAAGCAGACAGCTGGAACTTAAGACTATAAAGGATCAGTACACATTGCTACTAATCGCACAGAAACAATAGGGAAGTGCTAATACCTCCTTTCTAGGAGCTATAATGGGCCAGGAGATCACAAACTTGAGGGTATTAATGGAAGTTGTTAGCCGCCCACAAATCATTTGTGGTTGTCACAACCAGCACACCCTACTGATATTTAGCAGGCAGAAACCAAGGGTGCTTGCTGAATGTCCCACAATGCAGGAGACCAGCACACACAAAGCGCCAATAGCAATGCACCTGACAAACACTAGGAAGGACAGTTCATCTTCCATCGTCGTCACCAGCCTGTCTCAACCCCTGCACCAGGCAATGTGGGGCAGAGATTCATAAACAAAACTAGGCTGTCCCCATGCAGATAGAAGGACAGTCATATCAAAGTGATAGAGATATTCAGAGAGAGCCTAAGTCACAAGGTGCCTCTTGCAGCCTCTCTCTCTCTTTTTTGAGAGAGTCTTGCTCTGTTGCCCGGGATAGAGTGCCGTGGCATCAGCCTAGCTCATGGCAACCTTGAACTCCTGGGCTTAAGCAATCCTGCTGCCTCAGCCTCCCGAGTAGCTGGGACTACAGGCATGCGCCACCATGCCCGGCTAATTTTTTCTATATATATTAGTTGGCCAATTAATTTCTATTTCTAGTAGAGATGGGGTCTCGCTCTTGCTCAGGCTGGTTTCAAACTCCTGACCTCCAGCGATCTGCCCACCTCGGCCTCCCAGAGTGCTAGGATTACAGGCGTGAGCCACCACACCCGGCCTCTTGCAGCCTCTTTAAACAAACCTAAGTGCTAACAGTCAGTCACCAGACCAGTGCCTACATCCACTGCGCACATCACATGCCTTTTGGGCCCAATGTTTCAAAATAAATCCAAGTGTTAGCTAGAGAGATAGGGGGACTTACCAATCCTCCCGATCTTCATACCAGAGCGGGCCAGGGCTCTGAGGGCTGACTGGGCTCCAGGTCCAGGGGTCTTGGTCCTAGGAAATGAAAGTTTGAGAAAGGCCATTGGCCAAGTCAGTGGGACTTTTAAGATCCCACAACCCTCTAGTTAGGAAATCTGCAAACTTTCTGTAAAGCGCCAGACAGCTATTCTAGCTTTCATGTCCCCTCACCCCCAACTAAAGTCCATATCCTTACCCTGTCCTACAAGACCCAGTGAGACTCCACCCTTTCCCCCTCTGATCACTTTTTATGCCACTCTTTCCTTCATAGGTGCCCAAGTTCACCACGACTCTAGCTGGAATATCCTCCCCCTGTCCCTCCTTCACTGGAAGGACTCCTAGTCTTCATTCAAACTTTAGTTTTAATGATATTTTATCACCAACTCTTTACTTTTGCTTCCTGGCATCTGTCACAATTGAAAACCACATACCCACCCCTCCCCCACTACTCTGTTGTTTAAAGTTTGATGTCCCACCAGCTTAAGTGCCACACTAGGGACTGGGCACAGAGGCTCATGCCTGTAATCCTAGCACTATGGAAGGCTGAAGTGGGAGGACTTCTTGAGGTCAGGAGTTGAAGACCAGCCTGAACAAGAGAGAGACCGTGTCTCTATAAAAAATGCCAGGACAACAGAGCCAGACCTGGCCTCCACAAAAAAATAAAAAACCACAAAAAAACAAACTGGAGTTTGAGATAAGTGCCACACTAGGAGGGCAGTCAGTATCTAGGTTATTCCTGTTATTTACCTGTTATTCTTTTCTAGTATCTAGAACTCAGCACCTGATAGGCAGTGGGTACTCAATAAACACTAAGTTCCTGGAGGCGGGGTGCACAAAGGGGCCAACTATTAAACATGCACACAACCAAAATATCTTGTTCAAGGTCACAACAACAAAAAAATCCAAGTGCCCTGGCACCCAAGTCCAGTGGACTTATCCCCACCCAGCCCCCCCCCTCCCCCCCGACGTACCTATTTCCTCCGGTGGCCCGGAGTTTGATGTGCAGGGCAGTGATGCCCAGCTCCTTGCATCTCTGGGCCACATCCTGGGCAGCCAACATGGCAGCATATGGTGAGGATTCATCACGGTCAGCCTTCACCTTCATCCCACCAGTCACTCGGCAGATGGTTTCCCTGGGACAGACAAAAGCACAGAGTCATTTGTTTCTCATCCAACAGGGATCCACTGAGTGCTTATGCCCTAATGAGTGAAGAGCACCATAGCTCAGGTATGACAAAGGAGGAAGGACGATGGTCAACTTGAACATGAATACTGATCCCAGACAAGACCACCATGGGCTCTGCATTCATGGGGTTCGCAGTCTAGTGGGGTTGAAAGGCTGAGCACTGCTAAATTTCATATTAACACTTTGTATATTACCACACTCTAAGAACAGAATGTGTTTCCTCTCTTGTAAATCCTCAGAAATCACATTTATGGCCTAAATGAGCATGCATGTTTTTTCACCTGAACAACACAGTGATTCTTCAGAGAGAACCCCCCTAAACCGCTACCCAGTCCCAGCGTCATTTCTTCCCCCAGCCTCTTGTGCCTTTCTACACAGGTATACTCACTTGCCAGAAAGATCAGTGACATGAACAAAGGTGTCATTGAAGGATGCAAAGATGTGGCACACACCAAATACATTCTCTCCTTCAGCCACCTGAGGTCCAAGGCTTATGACCTGTTCCTCCTTCTTTTCCTTCCCCTTGCGAGGTGCCATTTCTGAAGCGGAAAAAAACTTCAATGTTAACAGACAAAAAGTTCCCAGAACCCCTTTTCCCTAGGAAAGGAATCCCTAAGTTTTGCACCTGTTTCCCTCCATCCAAGACTATGCTATATGCTCTCATCTCTGCCTCACTAAAACTCATTTCTCCCTACACTTGGGGGTGTCTCCTAGCGGCTAAAAAAAGCAAGGTACTATGAGGTAACCTTTCCCTAGCAACTACCAAAAACACAGCTCACAACACCTACAGGATAGAAGCTTAGGGATGGAGCAGCAGATCATTAAGCATCCCTAAAACTTTTGCCCAGTGGGCCTCCAAATACAGACAACATACTGGCACAGGTCTCTAGAGACCTCTCAGATCAACTTAGCAAACCTAGGGAAATGCAGTTCCCCTCTCTGGGCCTTATTATTTCCAACAGATAAGCTGAAAGATTTTATCATTTGTTCTGGGTGACACAGAAAGTCAGCTGCAGCACAGAAATCAACCAGGTTAGGAGATTCTCAGTCCACACACAACACTTCCAACAACAGGATTGCTTCTGGGTTTCCCAGCCCCAGATATCATTTACAGGTGAGGCCAAAGAAGCCTGAAAGACAATACCCCAAAAGGCAAGAAGCAGCCCAAGACCAGCACAGACCCATGTATTGATGAATACTGTTCTGAAGACCCTTATCAAGAAAAGGGGGAGGAACAACCCAAAAATCCATTGCCTGACTCAACTTCTGTACCAACGAATTCAAGGGTCCCTTATCAGTACAGCCCTCAAGCCTCATCTCCTATTTCCTGTGTTCCACCTGATGCTTCCAAAAGCCAATCTAAGGACTCTCTCTTATCCTGTGGCAATTCATCCTTCTACAACTATCTGAAACATCCCTTACATTTTTACTAGAATCAAATAGTAAAGGTACTAAAATATGTCCAAAGGAAGACTAATGGAAAAGACCCATCTGAGAGATAACATGTGTCTATGAAACCAAAAAATTCTAATAACCTGATATGGCCTAAAATGTAAGTATAATCATACTGTCATGAGACCTGAGTAAGGAAGATGCTGACAGGAGAAAGGTAGATGAGAATGAGAATGGGGAGAGGCCAGTAGAGGACTGCTTCCTGCCTAAAGCCCCAGGCCTTCTGAACCTCCTCAGGCTCAGGCATCACAACAATTTGCTAAAAAAGTGTCTTAACTTCCAGTTCAACACTCTTGCCTGGTGCCAAGAATGCCTCTATTCCACAAATAACTACCCCAGACCTGAAAGTCTATCTCAAGTGTTCACAGATTTCTCCAGGCCTTACTTATGTAACATTTAGTGAGTATGTGATCACAGTAAGTACTAGAAGTGTAGGTCTTGGGTGTACAAAGTTAACTGTTCCTACCCTCAAATTAGACTAATGAACATGACCCAGTGGACTAACTACTGTGAGGAAGGTGCCACAGAAGAGAAGCCCAAAGTACTGCCTGGAGAAGCCTAGAAAGGCTCCAGTAGATCTCAACTATGTAAGCATGAATAGAAGTTTTGACATGGTGGCCATTCATTTAATTTGCAGTTTCCCAATCCTAACGTCACCCAAAAGTGGCAGTAAGAAGAGGGGTCATCCGGGGATACACAAACGCATGGCAAGCGCTTAGCAAACAACTGCTGCTGGGCCCTGAGCACCCAGAACTTGCAACGTGCTTTCAGCGATGTCAAGAACCATCCACATGCAGGAAGCATGCAAAACAGCATCAGAGTTTTCCCTGCATCTGTTTCTTGAACCATAACTACAACCTCGAGACTGGTGTTACTGCCATGCCTATTTCGCTAACAAGAAAACACTCACTTGTAGGTGCGGGCCTGCGCTCACCCAGAAGGAAACTAGCGAGGTTGGAGGTGGGCCCACGTCGACCAGGGCGTTCCCGCTCCCCCAACCACGCTTTGCGGTCGCTCAGCCGTGGCCGTGGCTGCAGCACGGGGCCGAGGCCTTAAGACGTGGACCCGCACTCACCCCCACTTCACAAGCTCTTCCCTGACTCAAGACGGCGGCCTTCCGAGACCCGGCGCGAACCTGACCCCCGGTAGGCCAGGATCCGGTGGACCAAACGCGCGCCTCTCGCCCAGCACCTGGCTCGGCTCCGGCGGAAAGACCCCAGGCCCGCGCCCCTAGCCTCACTGGGCCCCCTATGCTGAAGGATGCCACCCGATTGTCCGCGCCGCGGCCTCTTACCTGCGTGTCGTCTCCAGACTCCGCACCGGAAAGAAAGAGTGGGAGAGGGCGGAGCGACGGGTCACTTCCGTGTCCCGGAAGTGTTCCTCTGAGGTCACGGGGCAAGGCCGGCTCCCGGAAGAGGCTGCCTTTGTTGCTTGCAAAGAGATTAAGACTTGCCCTAGTGAAAGACAGTTTATTTAAGGCAGAGTGAAGGGAAGCAGGGTGCTGGGTGTCGCTGCGAGCAGATCTGACTACGCGAGTGCACAAAGCGGCTGCACCAGGTGGGTGAGGCGGGCCTGTGTTCCAATATGGCGGCGGCCGCGGCTAGAGAGACTTCCGCCATCCTGACTCTGGGCCTGGCAGCCTGGGAGCGGCAGCGCACCTCGTGTTGCGGAGGGGAATAACAACAACAAAACCTCCGGGATTGAAGCTGGGCGGGTGGCCTGAGCCTGCTGGCGAAGCTGAGGTGGGAGGGTCCCACAAGCCTGCAGTGAGTCCGGTCTGGACAACATAAAGAGGCCGCCCACACCCACACACACATTTCGTCTTTTTCTTTTCTTTTTTTTTTTTTTTTGAGTCAGAGTCTCACTCTGTTGCCTGGGCTATAGTGCTGTGGCATCAGCCTAGCTCACAGCAACCTCAGACTCCTGGGCTCCAGCGATCCTTCTGCCTCAGCCTCCTGAGTAGCTGGGGCTACAGGTATGCGCCTCCATGCCTGGCTAGTTTTTTCTATGTATTTTTAGTTGGCCAATTAATTTCTTTCTATTTATAGTAGAGATGGGGTCTCGCTCTTGCTCAGGCTGGTTTCGAACACCTGACCTCGAGTGATGTGCCCGCCTCAGCCTCCCAGAGTGCTAGGATTACAGGCGTGAGCCACCGCGCCCGGCCCACATTTCGTCTTTAAAAAAAGAAAAAGAGGCTGGGCGTGGTGGCTCACGCCTGTAATCCTAGCACTTTGGGAGGCCGAGGCGGGCGGATTGCTCAAGGTCAGGAGTTCAAAACCAGCCTGAGTGAGACCCTGTCTCTACCAAAAATAGAAAGAAATTAATTGACCAACTGAAAATATATATACAAAAAATTAGCCGGGCATGGTGGTGCATGCCTGTAGTCCCAGCTACTCGGGAGGCTGAGGCAGTAGGATCGCTGAGCCCCAGAGATTGAGGTTGCTGTGAGCCAGGCTGACGCCATGGCACTCACTCTAGCCTGGACAACAAAGTGAGACTCTGTCTCAAAAAAAAAAAAAAAAAAAAAAAAACCAGCCTGAGCAAGAGCGAGACCCTGTCTCTACTATAAATAGAAAGAAATTAATTGGCCAACTAATATATATAGAAAAAATTAGCCGGGCATGGTGGCGCATGCCTGTAGTCCCAGCTACTCGGGAGGCTGAGGCAGGAGGATTGCTTGAGCCCAGGAATTTGAGGTTGCTGTGAGCTAGGCTGACGCCACGGCACTCACTCTAGCCTGGGCAACAAAGCAACACTCTGTCTCAAAAAAAAAAAAAAAAGCCGGGCGCGGTGGCTCACGCCTGTAATCCTAGCTCTCTGGGAGGCCGAGGCGGGCGGATTGCTCGAGGTCAGGAGTTCGAAACTAGCCTGAGCAAGAGTGAGACCCCGTCTCTACTATAAATAGAAAGAAACTAATTGGCCAACTGATATATATATAAAAAAAAAAATGTAGTGCCCTCTTTCCCCTTTACAAAAGAAATTAATCACAGAAAATGCATAAAACAGAAACATGTAGAAAGGAGAACAAGAAGAAAGGAGTAAGAGTCTTATCTACTGCTACATACAGGAAATAGCTGTCTTTTTTTTTTTTTCTGAGACAGAGTCTCTCTCTGTTGCCTGGGCTAGAGTGCAGTGGTGTCAGCCTAGCTCACAGCAACCTCAAACTCCTGGGCTCAAGCTATCCTATTGCCTCAGCCTCCCGAGTAGCTGGGTCTACGGGGACATGCCACCATGCCTGGCTAATTTTTTCTATACATATTTTTAGTTGTCCAACTAATTTCATTCTATTTTTTTTATTAGAGATGGAGTCTCACTCTTGCTCAGGCTGGTCTCAAACTCCTGAGCTCAAAGGATCCTCCCACCTTGGCCTCCCAGAGTGCTAGGATTACAGGTGTGAGCCAACATGCCTGGCCAAGAGGTTCTTTGGTTTTTTTCTTTTTAAAGATTGCATCAATAGCTGATATTTTACACTGATGGGAATGGTCTGGCAGAGAGAGAAAAACTGTCGCTGGAGCCATGACCTTGAGCAGGTGATAGGTGAGGGGCCTGAGTGTGCAGGTGGAAGAATCAGATTTAGGCGGGAGTGTGGATAGCTCATCTTGGGTGCTGATGGGGGAAGGAAGACGTAGAGGGTGGCATATGTGGCAGCAGGAGCACGAGAAAGTTCTCACCAGGGAAGTGGGAAGCAAGCAGCTTCCTCTCAATAACCATATGAGGCAGAAAACTTTTATTCCTTTCATTTTACAACTGAGGAAACAGGTAAAAGGTCAACAGCTGTCCATGGGGCTCCAGGATCAGAGCCTAAGCAATCTGACTCCAGAGCCCCAGCAGTTGTAATCCAGGGGTTTTCTAAATATCTATTGATTGGATGAAGGAAGGGCAGGGAATTGGCTTGGAGGAAGCAGAGCCCAAGCCCTTTCCCGGCTCAGCCTGCGAAGCCCCTTACTTCCCACTCTCAGCAACGGTGCATACTTTAATTTGTCCATGAGCTCTATGCTCTCCTTCCTTGGAGAGCAGTTATGCAAATGGTAGAGAGGGAAGGGCCGGGAGAAGAAGATGTGGCCCAGAGAGGGTGCATTAACTCACTAAGACACACAGCCAGGAGTCTGACACCAAGTGTGGCCCAGTTGCCCTGGGGCTTGGAGATAGGGCCTTCTGGAATGTGTTGTCCCCTGCAAAGCTGTTGTGAGGTCACCAGTCTGTGGCTGGTCTGAGCCCCAGGATCCTGGCGAGTCCTGGGAAACAAGGGCGAGCACATGCTGTGTGTGTTGGGGGTCAGGCCAGAGCACAGCCTAGGGGAGGAAGGCTACAAAGGGTCTGGAGATGGCTCTGCCCTGTACCCTGCCAGTTTCCATCCTCCACCAGCTGGGACCCGCCTGCCCCCGTGCTCACCTGCAGTCTCATGCATCTCATCAGAACCCCTGTAGGGGCCCAGGACCCTCTCGGTGCTGCCCATGCAGGCACAGGTGGGGCCTGCTGCCAAGGGGCTCTGTCTCCCCGACCATGGACGGGACAGAAGGAGCAGTGTGATGGCATATGGAGCAGGGGCACGGAGGGCAGCTCCAGCTTGGTCAGGGGCCTCTCTGGGGAGGTGCCATCGAAACACAGGCCCGGTGGGGAGGATTCTCAGGTTAACACAACAGCCTGTGGGAAGGTCTTGAATGAAAAGGGAACTCCTTCAGGCATTTGGGAGAAGTTCCCTGTGGCTGACTGACGGGAGTGGTGGGAGGTGAGATGGAAGATCAGGGGGTGGGCCTCGGGCTGCTAGGGGAGGCCTCCATCCCCTCACCCGCCGGAGGCGGCCCCTGCGTTTGATCCTAGGCAAAGCCCTGCCCTGGGAGGAAGGTCGGAGGTCGTGGGGAGCGGCCCCACCCGCGGCGAGGGGCACACCGGGGCGGAGAGTCCCGCTCTGCCGCAGCGCCCGCAGTGCCCGCTAGATGGCGCGTGATCTCCGTGCTGCCCCGGGAGGGCCGGCCTTGGCTGGGGCGGGGATGGGGGCGCGCACGTGGTGCTTTAGTTTCTGAGCCCAGAAGGGGGTGTGTGTGTGTGTGCACGCGCGCGCCTTGATGTACACACTCTCCTTTTGTGTCTCATCATACCCTCCCCCGCCGGAGCCCAGATTATTATCCTAGTTTTACAGAGCGGGAAGCTGAAGCAGGAGGTCAGGGGCGTCCTGAGGTCACTACAGGTTCAGAGTGGGGTGGGTGGGCAAAGACTGCATCCAGGCCTCTGTGCACTTTGCCACGCCGCAGAGGACTGCTCCGAGTCCTCCAAAGGGAAGCGCAGGCCCCAGTGGAGTGGCAGTGCCAGGATATGGATCCTGAGTCATTTGTTCATTCAGCACATTTATTGAGCACCTACTGTGAGCCAGGCACTGGTGATCAATAAAGCAATGGATAATACAGACGGATCTCTTTCCCCATGGAAGGGGCAATCTAATGGAGGAGACGGCCAGATGTTATACAGGTAAACATGACAGATTGCGGCAAGTGCGGTGACAGAAACAGACAGACACAAGAGGGCTACAGGGGTGGGCTCACTCTCGTGGAGGGCAGGGCAGGCAGGCACAGGACTCAGGAAGACATGTGGAAGCTGAGCTCTGAAGGATGAGAAGGCGCAGCTGCCAGGCGAGCTGGAGACACAGCGTTTGGGACAGAGGGAGCGGCTAGTGTGAAAGCCGCCATGGGGAAGAGCCTAAGGAACTGCAAGGAGCTGGGGCTGGAACCAGGAGGAGGGTAGGCAGTGAGGTCGTCCAGGAGGGTAGGAGCGAGGTGACGGGGACTCAGACCCTAAAAGACAGCTCGTGTGTAGGCGGACAGCAGCATCCCAATCTGAGAGATACTTGGGAAGTAGAGTCTGCAGTGTTTTCAGATGAATTGCCTACGGGGCAAAGATGACCCGGGTTCTAAGCACGAGCAATGGGTGGACCAAGGCGGGAGGCCTGGGAGAGGTCACGGCTTGGGTGGAGGGTGGGAGTCCAGCTCACGCCCTGCTGTTTTGGGAGCCATCTGCGTGGTGTCCCGGTGGAAAGATGGCATGGGCAGCTGGAGCTCACTGGAAAGGCGGGGGCTGCAGACATAACTTCAGGAGCCTCTCGGTTGTATTTAGTGTCAAGGGATCAGATGAGATCGCTTCAGACAGCCCGCAGTCTGGGCCGTTCTACAACAGTAAGCAGTGAAGGCCCCATCAGTATGGCCTGTGGGAGAAGCTGGCTGATGCCCGTCATGGCGGCTTAGAGAGAGGAGGCTTCATTGAGAGAAGGTGGAACAAAATATTTATTGTTCTTTTTATTATTATTATTATTTTATAGAGATGGGGTCTTGCTATTGATCAGGCTGGTCTCGAACTAACCTCAAGCAATCCTCATGCCTCGGCCTCCCAGAGTGCTAGGATCACAGGTGTGCCTGGCAGAACAAAATGGACCCTGAGGGTGCCAGAGACCGGGACTCAGGGGCCCCTGGGGCCGCGTGGAGGAGCTGGGCGTGCTGACTCTGTCTCTTTGTCTGGTTAGATCTCCTTTCCCAGGGACACCCTTCCCCCACCACCATCTGGCAGGGCCCAGAGACTCAGACCCTGGGGTGGGATGGGGGTGCAGGCAGCCTGGGGGGTGGGGCTGTAATTTCAGCTGGGGGCAGAGCTCCTAAGTTTCAGCCACCTGGTGTGAGGTTCCTCTTTCTGGCACCTTCCCCATGACTATCTTGCCTGCCAGCTCCACCCTGGCAACTGCAGCTACTCAGCATCTCTCTGGGAGGAGGGCCCAGCCCGGGCAGCAGCTCCCTGCCGCTTTCCCACCTGGAAGGGCTTTGAGTCAGGTGGCAAGGCACCTCTGGGGACTGGGGGGAACCGGAGGGGGCTGCCAAACTTAATTAGTGGTTGGGGATCCCTGGAGCCTGCATCTGACAGGCCCCCCAGACTTTCATCTTCAAAACTTCCCCACCAACCTGGATGAAAGGGCCAGGGAGGGGCCAGGTATTAATTGTAATTATTAGTTTCGCTAATAAAGAGAAGAAATGGGATTACCACCACGCTCAACAAGTTCTCCCCTCTTTGTCTACCTCGTCTCCCCTTCCTGTGGGCTCCTTTTTCTTTCCTCTTTCCCTCCTCCATTCCTCTTTCTATTTCTCTAGCCTTGCCACTTCCATCTGTCCTTGTGTCAGGGCCTGGGGACCTGCCTGCTTTTCTTGGTTCCCACAGCTGTCTCTGTCGGGATGTCGCTGGCACCAAGACATCGGGGAACACACCGTGCTTGTCTGGCTTGCAGAGGAAGAGTGGGAGGAGACATAAGGGTGGAAGAAGGTGTGTGTTAGGCTGTGTCCCTTCATTCATTCAGTTTTACAAATAGTTATTGAACACATCTGTGTGCCAAACACTGTGTTGGGTGCAGGGGATTCAGTGCTGAGCAGGACAGACGCTGGCCCTTCCCTCAAGAGTAGGTGTTCTAGCAGGGAAGATGGACAGTGAACTGACAAATAGGTACACTGGAAAGGAATAAATAGCAGATATGATGGAGAGAGATCTGTGTGGCTGCTTCAGACTGAGCGACCATCGAGGTGACATTTGGGCAGAGCCCTGAATGGTGAGAAGGACCCAGGTATGAGGGAAGATTGGGAACAGGGTTCCTAATAGGACAAACAGCCTTTGCAAAAGCCCCGAGCTTCCCACAAGTGAGACGTGAAAGGAGACTGAAGCTGCAGGGGGATAACCCGAGGAAGCAGGAGCGAGAAGAGCGGGGAACAGGCCTGGCGCCATGGGCATGCAGCCTCCGCAGCCACACAGGGCCCCGTGCTTGGTTAAATGCTCTGCAGTTGCTGTCCTGAAATTCTTAATAATTTTCAAACAAGGACTTTTGCATTTTAATTTTGCACTGGGCCCTGCCAGTTATGTAGCTGGCCCGGGTTGGGAGGTTGGCTAAAGAAGTGGGTGTCTGGGCGTAGAAATGGGAGGGCCACTTGGCTGGTGTTTGGTAGGTGAATGAATGAATGAGTGAATGAACGAAGCTGTATGTGCACATGTGGAGCTCATCTATCAGGCTGTCAGAGGGCCACGTTAGCCTAGACCGAGGGCTGCTGCTATGCAGAGAGGGCTCACCAACAGATGGCCCTAGGGTGGCCCACATCCTGCCGTACCTGCTGCATTTTCCAGGGCCTGCTGCCTGCAGGGCTGTGCCGTGTGCACCAGAACTGAAGTGGCACCATGAACAGGTGGGTGAGGCCAGGCTTGGCCCAGGCCCTGCTTTGGGAAACAGGGTGACTCCTCTACTTTATTATTTTTTTTTAATTTATTTTTTTATTTTTAGGCAGAGTCTCACTCTGTTACCCCCGGCTAGAGTGCCGTGGCTAGAGTACCATGGCATCAGCCTAGCTCACAGCAACCTCAAACTCCTGGGCTCAAGCGATCCTTCTGCCTCAGCCTCCTGAGTAGCTGGGGCTACAGGCATGCGCCACCATGCCCGGCTAATTTTTTCTATGCATTTTTGGCCAATTAATTTCTTTCTATTTTTAGTTGAGATAGGGTCTCACTCTTGCACAGGCTGGTTTTGAACTCTTGACCTTGAGCTATCCACCGCCTCAGCTGCCCAGAGTGCTAGGATTACAGGCCTGAGCCACCGCACCCAGCCATACTTTACGTGGAAGTGGCCCTGTCTTGCCTGTGAATCCTGAGATTTTAGAACCAGGCGGACTTGAGTGCAAAGGGGGCTTTGCCACTCTGATTAGTGGATGTGACTAAGTAAACTTTCTGCTGGTGATTTGCTTCTCTGAGCCTCAGTTTCCTTATCTGTAAAATGGGAATCACTACTTCTTAGAACTGTTGAGAGGATTAAACAAGGTAATAAGAGGAAGCTCTTGGCAGAGTCAGAGCTTGGAAAATATTTGCAATAATAATAATAGTTATTGTTATCATACAATCTCTAGAGATTTGGGTAAACATTTGCTTCTGCCCCTAAATGTCTGTATAATCATGAACAAGTCACTTAATCCTCTTGGGCCTCAGTTTCCTTTCCTGTTAAACTGGGAAGATAACTCTAACCAGGATGGTCGGGGCCATCCAACATGAGCACCTTTGTAAATTGATGTGCACGTGTGAGTTCCTTGCACACTCCTGACCCCATCTCCCCCATCTTGGGGAGGCTTTCTCCAAATCTGCCCACCCAGAAAGAAAAGCCCCTTCAGTTCTTGGCAGTTCCTGGATTCTTAGCACTGAGTTGCTGCCTTCATGTTGGAAAATCTGCCTGGGAGTGAACCTTAAGTTCAAGGTCTGTGGTTGGGCAAGAAAGAGGAAGGTTCAGGCCGGGCACAGTGGCTCACTTAAGTAATCCTAGCACTCTGGGAAGCCAAGGCGAGAGGATTGCTTGAACCTGGGAGTTCAAGACCAGCCTGAGCAAGGGTGACACCCCCATCTCTACACAAATAGAAAAATTAGGCGCGTGTAGTGGCGCATGCCTGTAGTCCCAGCTACTGGAGAGGCTGAGGCAAGAGGATCGCTTGAGCCCAGGAGTTGGAGGTTACAGTGAGCTAGGCTGATGCTGCTGCACTCTATCCAGGGCAACACAGCAAGCCCTTGTCTTAAAAAACAAAAATAAAGAAAAGGGAAGGTCCAGAAGTTGGGGTTGGGGAGGGGGAGGCTGAGCTAAGGGAAGACAAAGGAGCTGGAGCCAAAATACCCTGGTGGCCTTGCTTCCTGCCTAGCTCCGGCAGGAAGCAGCCAGAAAGCTGCAGAGAATTAGTGTCTGACAAAGGGCCCAGGCAGCAGTCTCAGGCTGGGCAGAGACTTCATCTCCCACATACACCCCGAAGGCCAATTTACAGGATCCTCCAAAACTCATGGGAAGCCCTAGCAGCACCAGCCTGAGAAGGAGGCCCCCTGCCCCATGGGAATCTTGCCCCAGAAGTGGGGAGGAGCAGCTAAGAGGGGCTTGGAGCCATCCCGGAGTGAGGAGCATGAGCTCTGGAGTCAGGCTGCTTGGGACCGAGTCCAGGCTCTGCTGCAAAGCAGCGGTGTGATCTTGGGGCTGTGTGGGCTCTCCGTGCCTCAGTTTCCTCACCTGGAGCACAGGGATAATAGTCACACCTTCCCATAGCGCTGCTGGGAGAAAGGAGTGCTCTGAAGTTCTTAGCAAAGCCTGATGCGTAGTGAGTGCTTTAGAAAGGTTAGTTATTATTATGTTCTTTTAAAAAAGGCCACCCAGCAAGTTGTGACAATCTGTCAGATCTCCTGATAGACTAGTTCAAAGCCTTCCCTCTATTTTGCTTTATTTTGGGCTGGCAGTATTCATTCATTCATTTGTTTATTCAATAAATATTTATGGAGTATATTTATGGCAGCAAAGTGTGGCAGATAGGAGGCCCTAGAACCTGATTGGTGCCCGGAGGGGCATCTGAGTGAGAACTAACATTTATTTAGCAACTAGGGGTTCAGCTTACATACACTCAGATTCGCACTGGTCTGGAAATGGGCATTCCCGGTTAGCAGAGGAAAGAGCCCCAGTGAAGCCATGGACACGAGATCACACAGCGACCGATTAGCAGCTCTGGGCACTTGAATCCAAGCCACTTCACTCCAAAATTTGTGCTTTTTCAAATCCAGATTCCAGGTCTCCCTTCCTGCCGTGCCCCCGCTCTCCCTCCCAGCCCACCAACCCGCCTGCTTTGGCAGAGGCAGCTCCCTGGAGGCCAAAGGCCAGCTGTTTTCTGTCACCCTCTATAGCAGGATCTTTGTCACTTCCTCCCCGGTCCTCCTGACCGCACGGAACAACCTCGGGGCTTTCCTCACAGGGGAAGCCCGGGCTGGAAGCAGCCCATGGAAAAAGTGGCGGTGGTGGCTCCTGGTGCTTGTCTCCTGGCCTGCAAAGTGTCTAGGCCCCCAGGAGCAGAGCAGGGCGGGGCGCGCTCAATGGGTGCTGAGCCACTGCCTCCCCAGGGCCTGGACGCTGCCTCCCCCGCCCTGTGGGCTGAAACGAGTCACAGGCCCTCTCTGGGCATCAGCGTCCCCACCTATAAAGAAGGAGAGCAGTGACATAGTTCTAGCAGTGACCCTCTGCTCGGTGTCTGGGCCAGGCGTTATGAGATGGTAGCAGTCCCCACCGCCCCCAGTCTGCTTTTCCTCTCCTGAGGATGAAATGGGACTGTGGCCTCAAAAGGACTTGGAAATGGAGTGCAGAGGCCGGGCGCGGTGGCTCACGCCTGTAATCCCAGCACTCTGGGAGGCCGAGGCGGGAGGATGGCTCAAGGTCAGGAGTTCGAAACCAGCCTGAGCAAGAGCGAGACCCCCCATCTCTACTATAAATAGAAAGAAATTAATTGGCCGACTAATATATATAGAAAAAATTAGCTGGGCATGGTGGTGCATGCCTGTAGTCCCAGCATCTAGGGAGGCTGAGGCAGAAGGATTGCTTGAGCTCAAGAGTTTGAGGTTGCTGTGAGCTAGGCTCCCCACTCTAGCCTGGGCAACAAAGCAAGACCCTGTCTCAAAAAAAAAAAAAAAACAAAAACCCAAAAACGAGTGCAGAGCTGGATGGTGGGGCAGGTGCAGAGGCTGACTGCTGCGGCTGAGGCCCTCACCACCCAGCTGCAGCTCAGGCCTCACCTGCGCTGCTGCCCGAGGCCGAGCCCATTTCCTCAGACCCCTGCACGACTATGGTCCTGGGCAAGGTTCCAGCCAGGAGGTTTGTGGGCCTGGCAGGAGCATGCTGCTATGGTTCTCAATGTCTGTGTGCCCCCAGTCCCATATGTTGGAATCCCAACCTCCAAGGAGATGGTATTAGGAGGTGGGGCCTTTGGGGGAATCGGGTCAGGAGGGCACAGCCCTCATGCATGGGATTAGTGCCCTTATAAAAGAGACCCAAAGGAACTCCTTCGCCCCTTCTACCATGGGAGGGCACTGTGCCATCCATCAACCAGGAAGCTGGTGCTCACCACACACCACACCTGCCAGGGCCTTGATCTTGGACTTCTCAGCCTTCAGAACCACGAGAAACACATTTCTGTTGTTTCTGAGGTACCCAGTCTGTGGTATTTCGTTACAGCAGCTTGAATGGACTAAGGCACCTCCCAAAGCCAAGAAGTCATTCACCTGCACATAACACCACCCACAGGCCTTCCCCCAGCCTGCCTGTCATTCTGTCTTGCCGGGTTTGCCCTTGATTGGCCCCGCAGGTGGATGGAAGAGGGAGTTTGGGGTAGGAAGCTGGCGGTTATTCCTTCCGGCAGAGCACAACACTCACCTCGTGCGTAGCTTGGAAAACCCCTTCTGTCCTTGGGTCTCAGTCCCCCCAGCTGCACTGTGAGAGGCATCTGTCACATGCCCTCAGAGGGCCCTTCTGGGTCTCCAAGCCCCAGGCCATGGCCTCTGATGTTGCCCTCCCCAGACCCCAGGGACTTTAACCTTTAGCACGTGGAGACCAGTCCCACCCTCTGGAGACTCATTCTGGGGTTTTCGCTCCCCAGCCCCATCTGCTGTGGCCCGGATGCTCTCCAAGTGGACAGAAACCAAGGGGAGGAGGCAGGGGCACGCCCTGTCCCCAGGAGACCGGAAGGCAGGGGTCTCACTCCCAGGCCAGGGCACGTGGACAGAGAGAAGCCGTGCTCGGGAGGAATGGCGGAGAGGCGGCTCCATGTGGGGGGCGCGCCCACTCCCTCCCACAGGCCGGGCCAGATGGCCGGGTGGCCGGGGGAGGGCTCTTTGCTCTGTCCACCCCACAGGCTCTGCAGAGATCTGGTTCTTTCCACACAAAAGATGTGGGGGGGGAGAAGCCGTCCCCACACGCAGACTCGGGGCTCACGAAACCTTTGAACCTGGCGGATCACAGTTGTGGTATTATAGACCCTCGGTATGCTGCAGAATCCTAGAACCTCAGAGGCACAGCATCCTGGAATTTTAGAAAAGTGAGTCACAAGCCAGGCGCGGTAGCTCACGCCTGCAATCCTAGCACTCAGGGAGGCCGAGGTGGGAGGATTGCTCGAGGTCAGGAGTTTGAAACCAGCCTGAGCAAGAGCGAGACCCTATGTCTACTATAAATAGAAAAAAATTAATTGGCCAACTAACATATATAGAAAAAATTAGCCAGGCATGGTGGCGCATGCCTGTAGTCCCAGCTACTTGGGAGGCTGAGGCAGAAGGATTGCTTGAGCCCAGGAGTTTGAGGTTGCTGTGAGCCAGGCTGATGCCATGGCACTCACTCTAGCCTGAGCAAGAGAGTGAAACTCTGTCTCAAAAAGAGAAAGAAAAAAGAAAGAAAGAAAGAAAGAAAGGAAGGAAGGAAGGAAGGAAGGAAGGAAGGAAGGAAGGAAGGAAGGAAGGAAGGAAGGGGAAGGGAAGGGAAGGGAAGGGAAGGGAAGGGAAGGGAAGGGAAGGGAAGGGAAGGGAAGGGAAGGGAAGGGAAGGGAAGAAAAGAAGAGTCACAGGATTTTAGGTTTGTGAATTGTGGTGTCCAACACTGGCCACTAGTCACATGGGGCCATGAAGCACTTGGAGCAGGCGTCCTCAAACTACGGCCCGTGGCGCCACATGTGGGTGTTTTTGCCCGTTTGTTTTTTTAATTCAAAATAAGATATGTGCAGTGTGCATAGGAATTTGTTCATAGTTTTGTTTTTTTTTTAAACTATAGTCCGGCCCTCCAATGGTCTGAGGGACAGTGAACTGGCCCCCTGTTTAAAAAGTTTGAGGACCCCTGACTTAGAGCGTGATCAGTTTGAACTGAGATGTGCTGTGAACATACAATACATAGTGGATTTTGAAGATTTAGTACAAAAGAGTTTAAAGCATTTCATTAATAATTTCTTTGTATAATTACATGTCAAATGATAACATGTTGGGTATGTTGAGTTAACTATAATATATTTCTAAAATTAATTTCACCCACTTCTTTTTTTTTTTTTTTTTTTTTTTTTTGAGACATAGTCTCACTCTGTTGCCCAGGCTAGAGTGAGTGCCATGGCGTCAGCCTAGCTCACAGCAACCTCAAACTCCTGGGCTCAAGCGATCCTGCAGGACTACAGGCGTGCGCCACCATGCCCGGCTAATTTTTTCTATATATATTAGTTGGCCAATTAATTTCTTTCTATTTATAGTAGAGACGGGGTCTCGCTCTTGCTCAGGCTGGTCTCCAACTCCTGACCTTGAGCGATCCTCCCACCTCTTGGCCTCCCAGAGTGCTAGGATTACAGGTGTGAGCCACCGCGCCCGGCCTCACCCACTTCTTTTTACTTTTCAAAATGTGGCCACTGGAAAATGTAAAAGCTCGTATGTAGCTCACATTATATTTCTAATGGGCAGAGTAGTTCTAGAACCTAAGAATCATATTTTAAAATCTCAGGATCGTGAAATTGTCACATTTCAGAACTTTAGAGTGACAAAATTTTAGAACCAGATTTCCAGATCTTTACATCACTGACCTTGAATTTTAGACAGTAACTCCCAGAGCCTGACAGAATTTGACAAGGGTCCTGATCCATCTCCCACCCAAAGCAGGGATCCTTCTAGCCCACCCTGAGCAGCGCTGACGCAGCAGATGCCTTTTGCCAAGTGGAGAACTCACCCGGACAAGGCCAAGGCCGCTGGGCTTTCTGAATGGCTGGTGGGGGGTTCCGGCTGTTGAGTGGGACCTGCTTCTGCAGCTTCTTCCACCCCTGCGGTGAGTCCCACAGCACCTCCCTGGGCTCCCGGACAGGTCTGCACTCTCCTCCCGGGAGAGGCGGGAGTCTGGGTCCTGCCCCTTCCTCTCCCGTGACTGCCCCAGAGGCTGCAGGGCCTACCTTGACACGGGGCCCTACAAGGGGGGTCCCCTTCAGGGACCCCACCGGGACCCTCAACTCCTGACAGCCCTCTCTGCTTCCCCATCCCTGAGCAGAACTGTTCCTGGGTCCCCAGCAGTGGAGCAGGGGCCTTCCAGCCTCTGCCAGTTTGTACTGATGGATTATCCCTTCTCTCCATCTGGGGGGGGGCCTGCATCTTGTGGTTTCTAGACCCTGCCTGTTCCCGGGTCCCGGCAGGTGTGCAGTGAGTGACTACAGGTGCTGGGGTCAGGGGTGGCACAGGAATCAACAGATCGATTTAAGGAGTCCCAAGTCTGCCTGAAAAACACTTTTTTTCAATTCTCAGGGACTGTGGGGAGGAAGAAGGAAGAGGCTTTCTCACTTGCAGAATCAGGAATTCCAAGGCAGCACTGAGTGGCAATGACTCACTCAGAGGCGTCTGCACAGGGGAAGCAGATTAGAGGTCAGGGAAGCCTTCCTGGAGGAGATAAGAGTGGAGCCCGGGCTTGATGGAGAGTGGGTGTTGGTGTTGTGAAGCCGTGGGGGCAGGGAGCGTGGGTCAAAGTGGCGGCAGCTACAACTAGGCCGGGCATGCTGCTCAGCTGAGCCATTTCCTAGTATCTCATTTAATCCTCTGAGCAACCCTAGGAGCTAGGGTGTCTAGCTGTGTCTATCCCTAGGAGCTAAGTGCTGTTATCCTCATTCTGCAAATAAACAATTGAAGCCACATTAAATGATAGCAAATGGGGGCTGACCCTGGATTCCAGCACAGGACAGTCTGGCCCAGAGCCAGGCGCTGGACGGAGGGGGTGTGGGGCAGGTTGGTGGGGTGTGTGTGGGTCGTGCCGAGTCTGAGTGTGAGTGCGCGCCGCGTGTGCATGGGGGGCGTCCCTGCCGTTCCCTCGCTCTTCCCGCCCCCACCCCAGCCGCGTCTCAGCACAGACCCAGCGCAGACAGGTTGCAGTGAAGAGAGGGCCTTGGAATGACGAGCATGTCCATGCGTGTTGGAGCAGAGAGCCCCAGACGGGGTGGCTGCCACACCAGTCCCAGAGCCGACCTCCCGCGGGGCCAGCACTGCCCCACTCCCCTGCTGGTACATTCTCGGGGACCCAGGAGTGGTGTCTGGCCTTGACCAGACCCAGACGCCAACAGGGGCCAGGAGAACACTGCAGACGAACGTCGTGCGCTGGGTGTGTGCATATGGAGCGGTGGGGACCAGGGAGACCAGGATGGCAACGTCCAGACCAGGTGACCTCCACCACCCCTTCCTGCTTCGTTCAGTGGGAACCTTTCTGGATTCTGCTGTGGAGGCACTGGGCCCCTGAGCCAGCCACTTAACCTTTCCGCCTTGGTTTTTGTTTTGTTTTGGTTTTTTTTTTTGAGACAGAGTCTCACTTTGTTGCCCAGGCCAGAGTGAGTGCCGTGGCGTCAGCCTAGCTCACAGCAACCTCAATCTCCTGGGCTCAAGCAATCCTGCTGCCTCAGCCTCCCAAGTAGCTGGGACTACCGGCATTTGCCACCATGCCCGGCTAATTTTTTTTGTGTGTGTGTATATATGTTAGTTGGCCAATTAATTTCTTTCTATTTATAGTAGAGATGGGGTCTTGCTCTTGCTCAGGCTGGTTTTGATCTCCTGACCTCGAGCAATCCGCCCGCCTTGGCCTCCCAGAGAGCTAGGATTACAGGCGTGAGCCACCGCGCCCGGAGTGTTTTGTTTTGTTTTGTTTTGTTTTGTTTTGTTTTTGAGACAGAGTCTGTTGCCTGGGCTAGAGTGCCGTGGCGTCAGCCTAGCTCACAGCAACCTCAAATTCCTGGGCTCAAGCAATCCTCCTGCCTCAGCCTCCCAAGTAGCTGGGACTACAGGCATGCGCCACCATGCCCGGCTAATTTTTCTCTATATATTAGTTGGCCAATTAATTTCTTTCTATTTATAGTAGAGATGGGGTCTTGCTCTTGCTCAGGCTGGTTTTGAACTCCTGACCTCGAGCAATCCTCCTACCTCGGCCTCCCAGAGTGTTAGGATTACAGGCGTGAGCCACCATGCCCAGCTAATTTTATATATATATATAATTTAATTCTATTTTTAGTAGAGATGGGGTCTGGCTCTTGCTCAGGCTGGTCTTGAACTACTGAGTTCAAACAATCCGCCCTCCTCAGCCTCCCAGAGTGTTAGGGTCACAGGTGTGAGCCACCACTACCCAGCCTGCCTCGGCCTCCTTGGTTTTTTTGTGTGCTGCCTGCCTCACCCCTACCCTGCAGCAGAGCTGAGGAGAAGCAATGACAGATGGGATTGATATGGAGGAACCCTCCCTGTATTTTTGGTTAATCTAATCTTTTGATTTGAGTGCTGTTAAAAGTGCTAGCTCTAAACTGAAGAGACTGGCAGAATGAGGCAGTCAGATGGTAGACTGAGGAATTCAGATGGTGGAAGAGTGGATGAGGACCAGTGCGGGAAAGAGCATTCCCTGGATGGCCCTTGTACCTGCTGCCCTGCCCGAACTGAGCGGTGCACTCTGCTGCCCGGGCCTCCACCTGGCCTTACCCTCCGGGGACTTTGAGCCTGTTGCTGATAAGGGTTATTTAAGGACCACTTGTGCTTGGGAGTGTTTTTCTTTTGTCTGGTTGTAATTGGCCATTGCCATGAACAGGGAAAGGGGGAAATTAACCAATTTACATTTGTTTGCAGAAATCATTATCTTTCCTGTGTGAGGAGTTTGCAGATCTTTTCCACCCTCCATCCCAGTTCCCTTGGTCAAGTTTGAACCCTCTAGGGACTGAAGATTCCAGTTTAGCTGCAACTTGGCTCTTTTGCAAGCTGAGAAGATCTCCTGCATGTTGGCCAGACCTTCATTTTCTCTTCTGTAAAATGGGAGTGAAAAAAATTTCCACTGTGTCTATCTCTCAGCGCTGCTGTGGGGTTGCAGGAATTGGTGTACAGAATGGGAAAATGCTTTCTAAAAACCAGAAAAAGTGGCTGAGTGAGGTGGCTCATCCCTGTAATTCTAGCACTTTGGGAGGCTGAGGTGGGAAGCTCTAACAGTTCAAGACCAGCCTGGGCAAGAGAGTGGGACCTGTCTCTACAAAAAATAAAAAATTAAAAAGAATTAACAGGGCAATTAGGTGGCCCAGCTACTTGGGAGGTTGAGGTAGGAAGATCGCTTGAGCCCAGGGGTTTAAGGTTGTTGTGAGCTATGATTGTGCCACTGAACTCTAGCCCAGGTGACAGAGTGAGATCCTATCTCCAAACAAACAAACAAACAAAGTATCCAGAAAGAGAACTACCTGTCCCTGAGAGAGAGGGACAGTCTGGGCATGACACGCCACGCATCCTTAGGCTCTGTCTGAAACAGGAAGCTTGGTCCTCGAGTAACAAACAGAAGAGAGCAGGTGGCGTGCAGCAGAATAAGTGATTAATTGCTGTTAATTGTCTACTTCCCCTGTCTCAGACAGTCTTTGATTTCCAAAACATCTTATATCCATTGTTCACCTCAGGCGTGGGTAACCTGCCCATTTTACAGGTTTTCTCCCTCATTTGTTTAACAGATATCAAGCTCTGCCAGGAAGCAAATTGTCCTTGTCCTTGAAGAGTTCAGTGTGTGTGTGTGTGTGTGTGTGTGTGTGAGAGAGAGAGAGACAGAGACACAGAGAGAGAGGAAACTGTTACACCATGTGGTCAATGCTATAATTATGGTGGACATGTTCTCCAAACCACAAATTAGGTCACATGGTCTGACAGAGGCTATTTTCTGCCTCCAGTGAAGTCCAAACATGAAATCACATGTAGTTACACACTCATTGAATCACCTTTTATTTTTTTTTAAGAAACAAATGACATGAAATTTGGATTGTCCTTGACAAATCCCACCATATTTCCAGAGAATCAGTAGAGCTGTGACTGGGGCACTACTGGCCTCCCGCAGGAGCAGGTTTCCCAGAGGAAGTCCTGCGGAAGTGGGACCTTGAAGGCTGAATAGGAGGTCTCCAGGCAGAGAAAGAGGGGGTGACCTGAATGGCCTTGGGACGGGACCTACTCTTCCTGCTCTAAGGACAGCCTTGCTGGGAACCAGTGATGCCGCTAAAGTAGCCAACACTGTTTGTTTTCAGTTAACTTTTCACTTTGTTTAAAAGACCCACCCTATCCTCCTGGGAAACAAAATGGTTACAGACCATTAAAACAACATGGTTACATTACATTGTATCTTCCTGCGTATTTACAAGTTACATTGCATTGTATCTTCCTGTGTATTTGTAAGTTACATTGCATTGAATCTTCCTGTGTATTTATAAGTTTCGTTACATTGTATCTTCCTGCGTATTTACAAGTTACATTGCATTGTATCTTTCTGTGTATTTATAAGTTACATTGCATTGCATCTTTCTGTGTATTTACAAGTCTGTAAACCCCAAGGGGCTGAGCACAGGGGCTTCATGTTTTCTTCTTCTTCTTTTTTTTTTTTTTTTTGAGACAGAGTCTCCCTCTGTTGCCCAGGCTAGAGTGCTGTGGCGTCAGCCTAGCTCACAGCAACCTCTAACTCCTGGGCTCAAGCAATCCTCCCGCCACAGCTTCCCAGGTAGCCAGGACTAGAGGCATGAGCCATCATGCCTGGCTAATTTTTTTTTCTATATATTTTTAGTTGTCCAGCTAATTTCTTTCTATTTTTAGTAGAGACGGGGTCTCGCTCTTGCTCAGGCTGGTCTCGAACTCCTGACTTTGAGCGATCCGCCCACCTCGGCCTCCCAGAGTGCTAGGATTACACGTGTGAGCCACTGCACCCGGCATGTCTTCTTCTTTTCTGTGTCTCCCACTTCCCCTCCCCAACCAGGATGGTGTGTGGATGGGGCGCTAATAAATGTCAAGTGAATAAAGGAATGAAGTACCATAGATGGGCATTTTGTTAGGTAGACATTTTCATCTGTTTCGCCATGAATCTATCATCTAAGTTTTTCAGCAAACATGTGGTGGTTTTCTACAATGTGCCTGCTGCTGGGCAGGGTGTGGGGCTCATCGGGGTCCGAGACAAACGCAGCCCTGCCCGCACAGGGCTGGCACTCTAGAGAGAGACAGTGTAACTACGAGGGTGGAGAAGACAGGGATGTGAAATGTGTACCAGCAGGCCTGATCTGGATTAGGAGCTGCAGGAAAGCCCCGGAGGAAATGAAGTTTAACCTGAGACCTAAAGGGTCCTACTGGATCACTTAGCTGACATTTATACGGTCAGCCCTCTGTATCCACTTGCTCTGCGTCTGTGGGTTCAACCAATCATGGATGGAAAATATTTGGAAAAAAGTTGTGTCTGTACTAAACATGCACAGACTTTTCAGGGTCATGAGTCCCTAAATAATACAGCATAGCAAACTATTTAGATAACATTTACATTGCATTAGGTATTATAAGTAACAGAGATGATTTAAAGTATCTATGTCCAGCAAAAGACATACTCAAAAAAAACCCAAAACGTATACATGGGCAGATATACCCAGGTTACATGCAAATAATATGCCATTTCATATTAGGGTCTTGGGCATCCACTCATTTTGGTATCTGCAGGAGGTCCTGGAACCATGCCCTGCTGAGGAGGGATGACTCTATAGTGCTTATCATGAGACAGATGTCACACTAAAGGCTTTACATAGTTAACTCATTTAATTCTCACAGTGGCCTTAGGAGGTACATGCTATCATTATCCACACTTTACAGACGAGGATACTGAGCACAGAAAGTTTGAAAAACTGGTCTGGGTTAGGCATGGTGGCTCATGCTTGTAATTTCAGCACTTTGAGAGGCCTGGGTGGGAGGATCCCTTGAGCCCAGGAGTTTAAGACCAGCCTGGGCAACATAGTGAGACCCTAACTCTATAAAAACATTTAAAACCTAGGTCAGGTATGGTGGTGGTGGTGGTAGCTCATGCCTATAATCCTAGCATCTGGGAGGCCAAGGTGGGAGGATCACTTGAGGTCAGGAGCCTGAGCAAGAGTGAGACCCTATCTTTACTAAAAATAGAAAAAATGAGCCAGGTATGGTGTCATGCACCTGTAGTCCCAGCTACTCGGGAGGCTGAGGTGAGAGGATTGCTTGAGTCTGGAAGTTAGAGGTTACAGAGAGCTGTGATCATGCCACTGCACCAGCACACCTGGGTTACAGAGTGAGACCCCATCTCCAAAAAAACAAAAAACAAAAAAACTGGCCCAAGGTCACATAGTTTTATGTGTGGTAGAGTCAGGATTCAAACCCAGGGGAAGGTGAAATATACCATTTAGGACAAAGAAGCCATGAGACTGGACAGCAAAGCAGAAAACTTATCCTGGGATCAAGGGGAAGCCATTGGTTTTAAGTAGGAATCAGGTGCTATGAGGTCTCATCAGAGACAAAGAGGGAGGGAGAGAGTGCAGGGATGGCACTGTTAACACGAGTCAGGGCAGAGACATTCAGGGTGCAGGGTGG
Organism: Microcebus murinus; assembly: GCF_040939455.1. Taxonomy (NCBI): domain Eukaryota; kingdom Metazoa; phylum Chordata; class Mammalia; order Primates; family Cheirogaleidae; genus Microcebus; species Microcebus murinus. Next base: position 16,693,142 of record NC_134124.1, read on the forward strand.
CTTGGACTAGGGTACTGATGAGGAAGAAAAGGGGCTGGGTTAGCGGAAAAAACTGTAGGCAGGACCAGTGGGACTGGCTCATGGATGGGATGGAGGGACAAGGGTGTAGTGTCAGATTTCTGGACTGGACACACAGGAGGAGGGGGAGAAGCAGGTTGGTGAGTTCAGTTTTGACTTGCTGACTTTGGGGCAGCCAGGGAGGGTGTCAAGTTGGCAGTGGGGGCTACCTGGGGTGGGGAGAGCTCTGGGCAAGAAGTTCTCGAGGGGAGGAAGGAGCAGGGCATCTCAAGGGCAGTCTTCCTCGGAACCTCCCAGACGTGCGGTTAGAAATGTAGGCCCTATGCTTCACCTAGACCTATGGTGGCCAACTCCCTGGGTGGAGCCTGGGCGTCACCTCCTTGTAGGCTCCCCAGGCGGATGACCGAGAGCTGGAAGGCTCTGGGCCCAGTTCACTGAACAGCAACTTTGAAGACTTGGGTAGTAAGAGCTATCAGAGATACAGAGTTACCCCAACTCACAGTCTGTCCCCAAACGCTGAGGGCGAGCCTGCTTTGGATCTGTAAGGAAGGGTAGCCCCTGATCCGACTGACCTCCTTGCTTCCAATCCCCCCCCTCCCCTCCATGCTCCCGCAGGTAACTCTTGTCACCTGCTTCTCTTGCTCACAGACTTCTCACTGCACCAGGCCCTCAGGATGAGGTCTAGTCCGTGGGCCTGATTACATACACGGTCACCCATCACCTGCTCCCGAGCCTCCTCTCCAGTTTTCTTGCTCATTCTTTCCTTCCTGCTTCCTCCATGCCCCCTCCCCACGCAACATTCTGCTTTTCCTGAGCCCTTCCCACGTGGCCCTTGCACGGGTTGTTCCATGCTGGGAATGCCCACCTCCCCACCCCAATGCCACCCATTCTTCCCAATCCTGCTCAAAGGCTTCCCTCCAGCTCCCTGCATTTGCTCTCCTCTTCCTCCCTCAGAGCCACAGCGCTGCCCCGCACCTCCCTCGCAGCACTCAGCTCCACCAGCCTCTGGGCACGAGGAGGGACCTGCAGGTGACCTCCAAACAAGCCTGGGCATTTCTTGAGAGGACAAGAGCATGCCTTTTTTGATTCTGCATCTCCCTTGCCAGGAGCACAGTGCCTGGCACAGAGGAGATGCTCACGGGGCCTCATGCAGATGGACAGACTTTCCAAAGCAGAGGTCAGCCTGGGTAGGATCCCAGGGGCTTGTTTAACCTGTCCAAGACCCAGACCATCTCCAAGGACTTTAGATTGCTCACCGCAGGAACACAGATCACCAAGGAGAATTTGCTGGGCCATGCTGATTCCCCTTGCCAGACTGGTGGGGTGACTGGAGTAGGTACTAGGGTGTCACAGCCTATCTTTGTATGTGGCCTGCAGTTTAGGCTTGTGGCCACCACCGTGAGGTTCAGTCCTATCTGACTATAACCCATCCAAAGGTGGGTACATATGGGAGTCAGAAGTCTCGTCCCATCCCCCTGCCTGTCCTCCTGTTCAGGCCTCAACACTTTTCCCCCTCTGACAGCTGAGCAGGCTGAATGAAAACCCTCTTCCCCAGCACAAGGAGGTCACCCTTGGCAGGAAACAGGATGAGTCTACCCTACCTTCATGTGTCTAGCTTAGCTTCTCTCTGTTCTTTTTCTTTGCTCTGGTTGCTGATATAGTTTGTGAGCTTTGTTCCTGTGGTTGGATAATCTTGAGACCCTGAAGGTCCTTAGGAATCCATCAATCCCCTGTTTTCCAAGTTTGCCCCAGCTTTACCCCAGACCCACAGAATCGGGGTCTCCAGGGGAGGGGCCTGATGCTTTGCATCATTAGCAAGGTCCTTAAGGGATTCACTGCTCCCACCCCAGTCTGCTCATTTTGCAGGCTGGCTCCTGCATGGCAGAAAGCCCTAGGCTGGGAGCAGTCGGATGTGAGTGCCAGCTAGGGCTCTCAGCTATGTGTGGGACTCCCCCAAATCGTCTCATCCCTGTGGCTCTCATTGCTCCCACCTGTTCAATGGGGACAACCACTGCAATCTTGCGTAATTTGCAGGGCCCCTGGGCTGGTTGGAATAACACAGGAAGGGGGAAACAGGCTCAGTGGGAGAAGAGATTTGCACAAGGTCATCTACCTCTTCATCTGCCTGTTATGTACCAGGCAGGGGGATTCAGCTGGGAACAACTTGTTGGGGGAGATGGCATTCTAGCAAACAATGAAACCAGTAAATGAACCAGATAATCACAATAAAGGAAATAAATGGGTTTTGAGAGTCAGGGCAAAGGTGTGTGTGTTGGGGGGAGGGTCTGCCCAGGAGGGGTCACTTGGCAGAGAACTGGTTGGGGGTAGGGGGCCGTCCCAGGACGCCTTGGAGGGTTGTCACAAACGCAGTGGTGGCAAGGTCGGAGGTGCTCTCCGGCCCAGCCAGGGCCCCACGAGGCGCAGCGGGCGCGGGTCTTTGTCTCCCACATTCTCTCGGCTGCTGCTCTCAGCCCCCCTCGCTGTTTCTTTGCTGACCCCGAATAACTTGTTGGTTTCCCCCAGGCTTTGTTTCCCAGGGGTCACCGCCTCGGGGACGCCCAGCAGCTGCCCAGGGTCCTTGTGGGTCCCGCATCTGCCACCCCCTCCGGCCCCCGCCCCCTACCCGCTCGGAGACTGGGGTCAAAGGCAGCCCGCGTCACGTGGTCGCCGAGCAGCACCGAATCGGTCGGGAGAGCCGAGGGAGAACCAGGGTGGAAGCCGAGAAATCCAGCCCTGATAGCAGCGCCCGGTGCCTCCCCGGCCCACGCCCCGGGCGCTCGCCACGCGCCCGCCGGCCGCCCCGGCCTCTGGAGCCCATCTCCGGCCCGCACCCACGCGCCATCACGGGATCGAACCCCGCTCCCAGCGGCCACGACTCGGGAGGTAGGCGCGGGCACGCGGGGCAGGGGAGAGCGGCTGGGGGGCCCTGGGCGCGCGGGTACGCCCCTCTGTGCTGCGCAGGCCGGAGGGGCGAGGCAGCGCGCCCCAACTTCTGGTGTTCGGGAGACCCCCTCCCCACCCGGGACGTGGGGAGCAGCGGGCTGCCGGGCGCAGCGCCGGCCGGGACTGGGGGCTGGGCGCCGGGAGGGAGGGGCGGGGGAGGAGAGCGAGCGGGAGGCGGAGCGGGCGGCCGCGGCTGCGGCGTGGGGCGGGGGTGGGAGCGGCGGGAGCGGCCGCGAAGGGGTTAACCCCGGCCGGGGCCGGAGCCCAGAGGCGCACGCACGGCCCGGGGGACCCGGGCGTCCCGCTCCTCGCCGGGAGCGCCCCTTCCCCGGGTGACGCCCCAGCCGCAGCAGGTAAGAGGCCGGAGGGCCGGGGCCTGCCAGTCCCCCGTCGCCGAGCCGGCGGGGCCCGAGCCCGGCGTGCAGGCCGCGCGGGGCCCCAGCGGCCGCCGGCGCAAGTTTGGTGCGGGCGGGCGCCGGGCGGGCGGGTGGAGTCTGCGGGGCCCCGCGCGCGGGGGTGGGAGGACAAAGGGTGGGGGGCCGCGCGGGGCCGGGGCAGGCCGGGGTGCAGGCGAGGGCAGCGCGGCAGCTGTAGGTCACGGATAATGTCACTCACGAGGAATGCCCCCTCCCCCTCCCCCGCTCCCGAACAGGGGAAACTTTTGTCTAGTGTGGGAGGGGGTTAGAGGCCGGGTCCCAGCTTCCGGAAGGGTAAGGCAGCCGGACCGGTTTTCTCCGAGTTCCGAGCGGCCTGGTCTCTAACTCCCCTCTTTCCTAGGTTCTCGGGAGCAAGGAGTCCCCCCTTTAAACGCTGCTCTTTAACGCCCTGGGACAGGGGTGAGGATGGGGCGCCGGTGGGACGGAGGGGGCGGCCGGGAATCTGGGGACTGGCCACCTGGCTCTTTCCCAGATTCGATCACCTCAGCGTGCCAGGAGCTGTGCCAGCCAGGCTCAGGGGATAGAGCCCCACCTCCTGCACGCCCCATTGTCCCCCTCCCGCCCCAGGAGAACGTTCAGAATGGCCTGGCACTGTATTGTCCCCTGGTCTGAGGTTCAGACAGTCCCAAGTGCTTGTCACTTCCCAGTTGTGTGACCTTGAGCTGGTTCCTTACCTTCCCCTAGCCTCAGTTTCTTCACCTGTAAAATGGGGGAAATATAGTATTTGCCAGGGTGAGGATGAGACTAGTCTGTGGTACCTCAGTAAATAGTGGCTTGCTTATATTCAACAGGTATTTATTGCATGTTTACTATGTGCCAGGCACTGGGCTAATTAATGGCTTTCCATACATTGTCTCACTTAATTCTCTCACATTACTTTTTTCTTTTTCGAGACAGGGTCTTGTTCTGTCGCCTCGGCTAGAATGCAGTGGCATCATCATAGTTCACTGCAACCTCAAACTCCTGGGCTGCAGCAATCCTCCTGCCTTAAATTCCCGGAGTAGCTGGGACCACAGACAAGCACCACCGTGCTGGGATAATTTTTCTATTTTTTTATATAGACTCACTTTTGTTCAGGCTGGGACATTACTATTAATCACATTTTACAGAGGGGAAACCGAGGCACAGAATGGTAAAGATCACAGTGGTAGGAAGTGGTGGAGCTGGGATTTGACCTCCCTCTTCCAGTCTGTGTCTTAGCCGGAGGTCTCTGCAAGGACTTGCTGTGACCTAGCCATGGTTTCGTTTTCAGTTGCAGTTCTATGGACATCTGCCCCTCTCCCCATGACCTTTACCCCCAGATGATGCTCCCTTCTGCCCTGTGCTTATTGTGGGCGAGGTCTTGTGCCCTGGCTCTTGTTAGTGTGGGCAGCTGGAGCAGGAGGGGATGTCAGCGTGAGCCTGGGCCCGGAGCTCCGTGGTGGTCCAAGCTCTGTTGCTGGCCGGGTCCGTGGCAGGAATGCTCTCCTGGTGCGGGTGGTGCAGGGAGGAGCCCGTCTCCTGGCTCTGACTGGGGACAGCTGGTGGCTTTGTCAACATGCCTCTCCCTAGCACCCAGGGATGGCAGAACCTTTCCTTTCCATTCAGACCAGGGCACTTTCACATCAGCAGGGGGCAGAGGTGGGGCTGAGATGCGGAGCCTTTGGGCAGATGAGAGCTCTAAAGCCAAGGGCTTTATGCCGTAGGGGTGCTCTTATGTGACTTGGCCATTGGCAGGGCCCTCATTGCTAGCTAATGGGTGGGTCTAGATGCCTCAGCCCCAGAGGTCCTTCAGGATAGAGATGGAGGCTGGACTTTGAGCAGTGTCAGGATTGCAGAATCCTCATGGAGACCACAGGTGTGTACAGGATCCTGAGTCCAGCGGGCACAGTGCTGGGCACCCTATAGGCCAGCAGTAAATGTCCCATGTGTGAATGTTTGTGGTGGCTCAGACTTCCGCTGGCTTTCACACCCTGGGCCGGCCCAACCTTTTGGTGGGGGTGACATCTTTTGACTACTCATCAGGCTGTGATTGGGGGCCTTAAGTAATTACTTTAAAAATGGAAAACAAATTGCTATTTAATTATTCTTTTTTTTTCACTTGGAAGACAGGCATACAGCTATTTAATTAATGATACCTTAAAACCTAGGGCCGAGGAAGAGAGTGGTGGGTGGGGGTAGGTAATGACAGAAGTTCTTAGGGGAGGAGAGTTTGTGCATGATAGCCCATAGCCCTAAGTGCTCTGAGGGCCGTTCCAGTGCTGTGTCTGGAATTTGCAGGCTTTGTAGGCTTTTCCTGGGCCCTGGGAAGAGGGGGCCCTACTGGGCTGACAGTTCACTGTCAGCTTGCAAGAACAGGAGTGGAAATTCCACTACTTAGTTGGACATTGAGGGGACTCAGAAAAGCTGGGGATTATGTAGAGGGGCTGGAAGGCTGCGAGTGTTCCTGAGGGATGGGGCTGTTCCTTGTCATGTGGTCAGACTCTCCTTGTTATTATGTTTGGAGTAGGAGGAGAAACCTGCAAGAGAAGATGGAGAGTGAGCCTCTTGTCACAAAGAGGTATGCAAGGAACAGTTTTGCAGTCACAAGTTGAGGATGTGTTGATTTTGAAATCAAGGATTTGAACTCTGCACCTCAGCAACTTAGAAACGAGCTCTGGTCTCAGCTGCCCAAAGCTTTCTCTGCCCTGGATTTTGGACCCACTTGACTGTGTTTTGGCCACGCTTCCAGGCTTTGGGACCAAAGCCAGGCCTGCAAGTCTCTTGAGACCGGGCAGACTTCTACTGGCTTGGAATTTGGTTTGGGGTATGGCTAGAAATGTCTGGACTGTTTGGAGCACTTGGACATTCTTTACTTGAAATGGAATGTTGGGGTAATTTGTTAAATATGTATGGAAAATGTCTGTGGCTGGGGTGACAGGGGACACGAAATGGGGTAGGGTGCTGCTGGATTCTGGCTGGAGAGGCTGCTGGTCTGACGGGGGAGGGAAGACAATGACCCAAGTGATGGTGGAGAGGCAGGATGTGATCGTGATAAATGGGCTTTGGAAGGTCAGCGGAGGGAAAAGCTCTCCGGTTGTTAATGTCAGCACGGCATCCTAGAGGAGGAAATGTTTGCCAGGATGGAGGCTGTGGGAGGGGGGCATTGGGTGATCAGATTGGGTCGTGGGGAGCCTGCGGTGTCCTGCTCGGGAGTTTGGATTTTATTCTGTAGCTGATAGAGAGGACAGAGGGTTGTAAGTAGCCTGTTGACACGATGCCTGTTACTGTGCCTTGTGTCAGGCACTGTGCCAGGCTCTTTACAGACACTCCATTGAAATCTCACAATACCCTGCAAAGTAGCTGCTGCTGCCGCCGCCGCCACTGGTAACCTCTGTCCCATTTTCAGATGGAGAAATGGAGGATCAGAGGGTGGAATCACTTGCAGAGCTGCAGTTGGAACCCAGGCCTGCCCTGTAGTGTTGCTTCTCTTGGGAGTCATTTAGCCAAAAATGGTGGCAAGATGGGCAGGTTGAGACCAGCCCAGAGACACTGCTTACCATGGTCCAGCAGAGAGCTGACCAAAGTTTGACTCAAGAGTGGGATCGAGAGGCAAGGACGGGGAGGCTGCAGGACTTTGTAACTGTCTTGGGGATTGGGGCCATCTCAGGTGGGCTGAGGTTTGGGGAAGGACACTTAAGGGTCAGTGTGACTGCTTTCAGATCCCTGAAAGGCTGTCTGTGGACAGAGGGCTTGGTCCTGTCCTGGGGGGCTCCCAAGGGCAGAGACAGCAGCAAGGGCGACAGCTCCAGGGAAGCTAACCGGGCAGTAAGCTGCCTAGGGAGGAAGCTGCAGTTATGCAAAGAGATTGGAGAATTGTAGCGGGTGCAGGAGGATGTACCAGCAGGGTCAGGCCTGGGTGACTGTTCTCAGTTCCCTTTTTACCCGAGAATCTCAGCTCTTGGGTGGTGCCTGGCCTGCTTTCATCCCCTGCTTTTCTCATAGCTCTTACACTGTCACTTCTGCGCATCTTGGAAAGTTCGTGCCGCCTGGCGTGCAGAGCTCTGCCTGGGAGAGTCCTCGCCCTTTGGGATACACTCGGCCCAGCTGGCCTTTGAGGGGCCCCTTGGGGATGTCCGGAGCAGTGGCCAGAGCCTGGGCTGCTGGGGACTGTGGTTGCACAGGGAACTTGAACCCTCTGCTTGCATTTCCACATCTGGGAAATGGGGTCAGTGGCTCTTTGTCAACGGTGAGGAAGTAAGGCTGAATCAGGAATCAGGCTGAATCTGTAGGGTTTGGGGAAAAGGGCTGGTGGGTGGTGAATTTGAAAGTGAGGAGCAGAGCAGGGGGTGGGAGTGGGATGGCAAGGTTGTTCCCCTCCCTCCCTGCAGTGGAGGTTAAAGAAGAGTCCCCTGGTCTCCGTGAGTCACCAGCAAAGCTGCTTTCTCCGCCTGTGGGGCTCTTTCAAAACTCTGCCCATCAGCTTTTGTCTTGGGTCTTGGAGGTTTGGAGCTCTTTGCAGCTCTGTGGAAGGGGTGGATGTTTTGGGGGCAGAGGTGTTGGACCATGTGACCTCAGGGCTAAAGCCAGTCGGCCATCAGAGCTCTTATCTAGATGGAGGAGAATTTGTGCGCAGTTGCCTCCTGGCCTTTTAAATTCCTACCTGCCTTATTTCTTGAATTAATCTAAAGATGTGCATGATGAGTGAGCACTTGTTTATTTGAGGGCAAGGTGAGGGAGGTGCCTGCTGTGTGACTACAGGGCCCCATCTCCCTCCCTCCTCCCCTGTCAAGCAGGACCTGCCTCTTTCCTCCTCCCTGGCTGTGCCCCTGGCCCTTCCTGCCTCCATCTCTGCTCATGGCTGGGACGCTGCAGCCCACTCACTTCCCCTCACCCACCCCAAATCCTCTTCCGCCAGTGCCCAGTTCTGGTGTCATCTCTTCCATGCAGCCACTTCTAATTCCCCAGAGCTGGCACTGCGCATGCCCTCTTTCACATGTGCAAAACCTGTCGCCTGGACCTCCCAGGGAGCCCTTCCACTCCTGGCTGTGAACCGGGGTTCCTTAAAGACACAGCTCACCTCTTCTGCTCTGGAGGCAGGGGCTACATGGGGCCCATTTCCAGAGCGTGGGCAGCACTGCCGAGTGGAGTCAAAAGTCCTGGGTTCAGATCCCAGTTCTGCCACCATTAGCTGTGTGATCTAGGGCACATTACCTAAATCTCTCTGCATGTTGGTTTCCTCATCTGCACAGTGGGATAATGATAGTTGTGTTGTGGCAGGGAGCTTGAGCAAATAAATGCTTGACATAGTTAAGAGCCCAGTAAGTAGAAGCTGTTTAAAGATAACGATGGTTATGAATATTGTTTATAGCTAGGAGGTGATCTGTGAGAAGGCTCTCCAGAATTTGTTTCTGAACTTTCTGCCCGGTGACCTGAGATGGCTTGTACAGATGAGGAAACTGAGGCCGGGAGAGAAAGGGCCATTTGCATGGTGTGCTGGAGCTGCTGGCCTCATCTAGGAAGCCTGGCGGGATTTCCTCTGTTTGTTACACCTCTCTTTTTCCTCTTCCCTCCTGTCATCAAGGTTAAGGTGCTAAAGTTTCATTGGCTCAGTCTCCTCCCTGGTGACCATGTTGAAGGGTGTCTAAAGCATGTGCCAGATAAATTGGGCTGGCTGGAAGGCCCCTTTGGGATGGTGGCCCTGGAGCCACCCTCATACCTAGGGACCCATACCCTGGACTGTATGGGCTGGAGTTTCAGGGGACCTCCCACCCAGCCCCCCAGTTCCCAGGGAAGGGGGAGAGGATGGTGGCAGGGAGAGGTGGCAGGGCTTGGTTTTGGGGCAGGTGACTAGGAGATTCAGACAGCAAAGGTTGGGATTAGGCTCTGCAGCCAGATGGTCTGGGTTCAAATCCATGCTGGGCAACTTCCTACTTGTGGGACCTCTGGTCAGCTGTTTAGTTCTTCGTCTGTACAAAGGGGATAATAATTATCCTCATCTCACAAGATATAAAAGGGTAATGCAGGGAAGATGCTTAACTATGAGCCCAATCCATGTTAGTTATGGTTATTATTGTGGTTGATATTATTGACTAAGGAGCTCATTTAACCCTCAATAGCAGTAGGGTTAGACACGCTGAGTATCCTCTTTCAGCAGCGTGGGGATGAAGGCATAGGGAGGTGGGAGGGTCAGCCTGAAGTTTAGACTCAGGGATCGTAGTCAGGGTCTGCTGCTGTCTGAGGGGCTGCTCTGGCCAGAGGAAGTGGCCTTGTTCTGTGAGGCACTGGGAGGTAAATCCAATGGGTAGATGGGCCGGGGGAGACTAACTTCAACTCAGTGGAATGAGGAAACTTAGACAAAATCAGAGCAGCCAAGGTGGAAGGGGTTGTGTCTGGAGGGAGTGATCGCCCTGTTTCTGGAGGTGGGAGCAGAAGCTCATGTGATTAAGATGCCGTGTAGACTCCGGCCTCGTTCAGCCCTGAGGTCTGGCTCTGTACAGGAGGGCGTTGTGGAGTCTCGTCCTCCCGAGGCCGGCCACAGATCTGCTTGTCTGGGCAGGTCCTGGGTGGCGTTAGGCTTGCTCTAGTCATTGCCTAGCAGCAGCCACCTCTCGCTTACACCACCGGCCTTGCAAATGCTGCCTGCCCAGGCAGAGGCCAGGTGAGGAGAAGTGAATGTCGTCATGGCAGGGCCTTTACTCATGCTGTGCCCTCCTGCCTTGCACCTGGCAACTCCTGCTCCTGCTCTTTTTTAAATTTTTTTTGAGACAGAGTCTCACTGTGTTGCCCAGGCTAGAGTGAGTGCCGTGGCGTCAGCCTAGCTCACAGCAACCTCAAACTCCTGGGCTCAAACAATCCTTCTGCCTCAGCCTCCCGAGTAGCTGGGACTACAGGCATGAGCCACCGTGCCCGGCTTATTTTTTCTATATATATTAGTTGGCCAATTAATTTGTTTCTATTTATAGTAGAGACAGAGTCTCGCTCCTGCTCAGGCTGGTTTCGAACTGCTGACTTCGAGCGATCCTCCCGCCTCGGCCTCCCAGAGTGCTAGGATTACAGGCGTGAGCCACGGCGCCCGGCCCTGCTCCTGCTTTTATAGGAGTATAAGCATCGTCTGTTCACAGAAGCTCTACCTGCTTCACCTGCAGGCTGACTCAGTGGTTCTCAAAGTTGGGTTCCGGACCAGTAGCATCAGCATTCCCTGGGAACTAGGTCGACGTGCAAATTGGCTGTATCCTGACCTACTGAATCAGATACTCCGGGAGGTGGGATTCAGCAATCTGTTTTAAGAAGCCAGGTGATTCTGATGCTTGCTGAAATTTGAGAAACACTGGGTTGGGGCATAAAAAAAAATCACTGCATCTTTCCCTAGACTCTCCTGTTTTCAGCATATTCAGACACCCAGCAGATGCGGGGGACACAGAGGAAAGCCTAGTTTCTCTCTACCCTGTCTTCAAGGAGCCACCATCTTGTAAGAGCCTCGGGAAACGATCTTGTGACACAGTGATGGCTACGACAGAGCCCCACCGTGATTTCAGGAGATGTTGCTGGGGCAACTTGAGTAGGGCAGGTTTGGGGACCTAAAGAGTGAGGGAAGTTTTGTAGGTGGCAGGAAGGGGTTCTGGGAACACACCAGCTCTGCTCTGGGGCTGGTGTTGGGAGGGGGCCAGGCAGAGAGTGAGGGCCCTGCCTTAGAGAACCGTGTGCTGGGCTGTGTGTGCCAGTGCACGCATGTGCGCGTCCAGTGGCCAGGTGGGGTCTGAGAGGGTTGAGGGGCCTTAGCTATCCCCAGTCCAGTGGGTTTAAGCATCTAAATAATATATATATATATATATATATATATATTTTGAGACAGAGTCTTACTCTGTTTCCTAGGCTAGAGTGCCGTGGCATCAGCCTAGCTCATAGCAACCTCAAACTCCTAGGCTTAAGCAATCCTCCTGCCTCAGCCTCCCAAGTAGCTGGGACTACAGGCATGCACCACCATACCTGGCTAATTTTTTTTCTATATATTTTTAGTTGTCCAGCCAATTTTCTATTTTTTTAGTACAGATGGGGTCTTGCTCTTGCTCAGGCTGGTCTAGAACTCCTGAGCTCAAACGATCCATCTGCCTCAGCCTCCCAGAGTGCTGGAATTACAGGTGTGAGCCACCGCGCCCAGCCGCATATAAATAATTTTGATAATGAAGATTATACTCACTGCTCACATTTATTGACAGCGTATAAATGCTTACTAGGCCCTTCCATACCACCTTGTGTGGAGTAAACTCAGAGCAATCACATAAGGTAGGCACTGTTATTGTGCCCATTTGATAGATGAAATACCAAGGCCAGACAGCTATATGGAGGTAGATCTAGGAATTCCATAGGGGTACTTAGAAACATGCTCTCATTGGGAGAAGGGCAAAGGGGGATTGTCATGGAGGGCTTGTGTAGCAGGCACAACTTAGATTGGCTTTCTAGAGATGTCCCCAAACATAGTCTATCAAATGCATGAATTAGGCTTTGGGGGAGGGCTGATGGGATTGTTTTGGGGTGGTTCGGGCTCCAGCCTCCAAGTTAGTGCCTCCACTGCAGGCATTGTTATTCTGTTTTGTGGATGAGCCATACGAGGCTCAAAGAGATTCAGGCCGGACACTGTGCCTGTAATCCTAGTACTTTGGGAGGCCAAGGCAGGAGGATCACTTGAGATCAGGAGTTCGAGACCAGCCTGAGCAAGAGCGAGATCCTGTCTTTACTGAAAATAGAAAAATTAGCTGGGCATGGTGGCACATGCATTTAGTCCCAGCTACTTGGGAGGCTGAGGCAGGAGGATCGCCCGAGCCCAGGAGTTTGAGGTTGCTGTGAGCTAGGCTGATGCCATGGCACTCGCTGGGGGAAAAGAGTGAGATTCCATCAAAAAAAAAAAAAAAGAGATTCAATGGTGAGTTCAAGGTCCCGTAGCTAGGGCGAGAGATCAAATCAGAAAAGTGAATCTCCTTTGGTTCTATCAGGAAGGGGTGTGAGGTTCAAGATCAGAGCCTGAAGTCCACTCTGCTGTTCTTTCCTGCCCAAGGGTCCCCAGGCTACTGCCTAGGAGGCCAAGGGCCTCCCTGACACAATGCAGGAACCTCTGCATTTCTCAGTTAGGGCACTGAGGCCCAGAGAGGGGCAGGGACACGCCCCTGGCCACAGCGAGTCAGAGTTACACTGAGCCCAGAGCCCAGAATCGTCTCTGTTCTGACCCAGGGTAGGGTTTGTTTCCCAAAAAGCGATTCTGCCCCACCCCATCTTTGGCAGGCTGGGTGGCCAAGGCCCTCAGGGTGGCCCAGAGCCATTCTGGGGGCAGAGATGGGGGTGCCCTGGGCGAAGGCTGCCAAGAAGGGGTGGGGCAGCTTCAAGAGGAAGAACACCAAGAAGCCCGGACCCCAGGCGGAAACCAAATGTATTTTCTAGGTCCTGAGAGGATATTTGGAACAATGGAAGTGGGATGGGGGAAGTTGGACTATACAAAGGGCTTCTTGACATCCTTAAACAACGAAAAAAAGTAGAGGCTTTAGGTTTGACTTTTGTTTCTCTGAAGGATGTTTATGTAACTTCCTGAAAGCAGGGTCCCAGAGCTCTGTGCAGTTTGTCGGGGGCGTCTATGGACTGGGGCTGTGGCGCTGGGAAGGACTGAGCGGGTGGCCTCCCATTGTACGGTTGGTGAAGTGGAAGCTTCGAGGTGAGAGGGCCTGTTTGGGCTCACACAGTGAGGCTTGCCAGGGGGCTGTTCAACTTGACTGAGTCCCCCCAGGGCCCCCGCTGGCATGGAGGCTGGGCAGGGGCTGCGGTGGTCCCCTTTGGAAACGCATGCAGCTGCTGGGGTTGGGGTAAGGCTGGGTCTGGTCTCCAGCGAGGTGGGCCCCCTGGTGGGGAAGAGCCCGAGCTGGTGCGCTTGGTGATGCCACCCCCATCCAGATGCCGGGCCCAGCTGTGCTCGTCTGCCTAGCAGCTGGGAGCGGTGAGTCACACCCAGTGGGTACAGAGGCGCAGGCCATTGTGTGTCGTGATTCATTCTGTTCTCCCAGCCCTGAAGGGATGACTAGGCCCTGAGCCTCGATTCATGCCCACGCCCGTGGATGCAGGCTGCTGTGGGTTTGGGCTCCGAGTTTGCAGAAATGAGGGGCCCACAGGGCCCGGGAGAGTCTTTTCCCTCTACCGCCGCCTGTCTCTTGAGTATCCCGTGATCTTGACCTGTTCTTTCCCACCAGTGCAGAGGTCTGTGGGCCCGAAGTCAGGTGCAACATTTAGTAGGCATTTCTGTGCTTGCCTTTTCCGAAGACAGAGTCTGTGGGTTCCATCAAGTTGTCAGAAGCCCGGGTGTCCCTGGGAGTGCTGACGGGGGCTGCAGGCTTGAGAGGCTGTGGCAGCGAGGTGCAAGCAGAAAGTAGCCTGCTGGCAGTGTGGCATCGAGGTTTGGGGTGTGGTCTCGGAGACCCGCTGTTGGCTTCTAAGCCAGCTCCTCCACTTGCCTTGGGTAAGTTACTTTGCCTGTGCTTCCATGTCCTCATCTGTAAAATGGCAATAATCATGTTTAGCTCATGGGGTTACAGTTAGGCTTTTAGATAAGATAATGTGTGTAAAGGACTTATCTCAGTGCCTGGTACAAAGTAATCACGTGGTAAGAGCTTTCTATTATTATTACTTCTAGCTCAGCTGCTCATTTGCTGTGTGGTCCTGTAAATAAATGCCTTATCGTGGGGTCTTAGTCCCCACCCTGGCTCTGCACTCTGTCTTGGGCTTTCCAGGAGCTGCAGGGCAAGGTTGGAGAGCGGGGATGGGCAGGGGACGGGCAGGGGACGGAGGAGAATCCTTTCTGCATTCTGGGCCTCCCCAGCCCAGGCCCTCCCTGGCTTTGTCCCGAGGCAGGGTTATGTAACCAGCCAGCCTGGCCAGGCAGGATTCGCAGCCTCCTCTGTCCCTCCACTGGCTCTTGCCCTCCCTCCCGGCCCCCCGTGGAGCTGTTGTTAGCTGACCCATTCCTCAAGCTCCAGGGATGAAACCGGACCCCAGCTATTCTGCCACCGAGTCAATTTAGTCCTGAGATTTGCTGGGCTGGCAGCCCCTCCTTGTGCCACCTGGAAACAGAACAGAGCTGATGCCTTTGTGCCTCCTTGTTTTGGGGAAAGGCAGGCCATCTAGAAGGCTTGGGTTCTTGGTCCAGTCTGCCAGGTGGTAGGGCCAGGAGGCTCCCGCCATGGCCCCTGTGGCCGCAGTGGTACAGCCCACTCCCACCCCTGCTTGCAGCCCAGCACCAGTGCCTCCTCTCCCAGGAAGCCCTCCCTGATGCCTCAGCTGCAGGGAAGCTGGCCTCCACTGAGCTCCACAGTGTGTACTCTGATCCTCTTAAGAAAACAGAGGCCACAAACTGGCAGGCCACTTCTGCCCTATGGGCAGATTTTGTTTGGCCCATGCCAAATATCGAGCTGGTTGCCAATGGGAGGTTTTACATAAAAGTCCAGACTTCTGGCTTTACTTCAAAAATTGGAAGATAGGCCGGGCGCGGTGGCTCACGCCTGTAATCCTAGCACTCTGGGAGGCCGAGGCGGGCGGATTGCTCGAGGTCAGGAGTTCTAGACCAGCCTGAGCAAGAGCAAGACCCCGTCTCTACTATAAATAGAAAGAAATTAATTGGCCAACTGATATATATAGAAAAAACTAGCCGGGCATGGTGGCACATGCCTGTAGTCCCAGCTACTCGGGAGGCTGAGGCAAGAGGATTGCTTGAGCCCAGGAGTTTGAGGTTGCTGTGAGCGAGGCTGACGCCACGGCACTCACTCTAGCTTGGGCAACAAAGTGAGACCCTGTCTCAAAAAAAAAAAAAAAAATTGGAAGATAGGAAAACCTTGAGCCTATACTCTTCAGTGGCCACTGCTGGAGACGAGGCACTTAAGCTCCACTCTGCCCTAGCCCCAGCCCTGGCCCCAGCCAGCCACTTCATACACTTCCATGATTTTTCAGGTCCCGAGAGGCATCTGAGTTTGCAGCCCTGTGCTTAAGGTGTGGACAACTTTCTCTTCTGTGTTGTTCCTTTGTGGGCTCTTTGAGGGCAGTGGGGGCCGGAGGCTGACTCACTTATGTGTACCTGGAAGCATTGTGCATAGGCTCAGGGCCGGGTACTGAACAGGAGCATAATAAGTGCTTCCTGTGTGAAGGAAGGCATGGCAGTGCTCTGTCCTGCCAGCCGTGAGGGTTCCATTTACTAGAGGTGTCTGGATCAGCCTGCCCTGTGGCCCTGGCATCCTCCCCGCAGATAAGCTCTGGCTGCTTAGCCACTGACCCAGGCAGCTTCTTAAGCTGCGGATAAACAGTGCCTGAAAGTTGTCCCCGCGCTGCAGTATGACAGGAGAGGAGCATTTCACCTGCACCTGTCCCCAGGTTTCCCTCTCACAGGGGGCTTGGAGGAGTTTGGGGAGGGGGAGGACCGGGCTCGGCAGCCTTCAGAGACTGTCAGGTCCAGACCTGTGTGTCCTGGGGGTTGTGGGTCAGTTCAGGTGTCGCTGGTCTGGGCTTCCTGACCGTGGGCCTTTCTCAGCTTGCTTCTCCTCCTAGAGCGTGTTACTTTATCCACCAGCTCCTTCATCCGGCTGTCTGACCCTTCAAGGTTTGTTTGGCTCTTTTAACTGAAATCGTAACTGTCCCCCAAGGCCTAAGATGTTCCTCCTAGAGATCTTAGCTGAGAGGTTGCAGTGGTTCTGGGTACAAGAAGAGCCTGGGAAGCGTGCAAAAAACGCACACAGATTTCTGTCCCGTTCCCCCCTCGCAGCTCCCCATTCCTTCAGCCTAGGGTGAGCCTCCGCTCCCCAGAAGATTCAGAATCAGGGGGGCCAGTAGACCGAGCCAGAGGACCCTGTCGTCGTGCACAGAGCCCAGGCGTGACATCAGCATGTCCCTTTCTGTCTCTGGGCTTCTTTTCGCCCTCTGCGCTAACATGCTGGCTCCTCCTGGTTGTTGGGCTGAGGGCCTTGTGCGCCATCCTTGGGGAGGATAACAGAAGGGCCCAGGGCAGGTGCCGGTGTCTGGGTGCGGTGAGTGCTCCCAGCCCTGGCCCCCACCCGGCCAGGCCCAGAGGAGTTTCACGTTCACACTGGGTAACAGCTTGGGAGAGGAGTGCTCTGATCCAGGGGACAGGGCAGGCTGGACGCCCGGGTCGAAGTGGGCAGGGGCTGTGCCAGGTATCAGGCCTTGCCTGGGTGGCTCAGTGACCTGGGTGGCTCAGTGACCTGGGTGGCTCAGTGACCTGGCTACAGGCTGAGGGGCTCCCTGCTGTGTGGTCCTGTGGCCGGTAGGCTGAGACATCAAGGGTGGGCCCGAACAAGCTGTTTACAGCTGGGTAAACTGAGGTACACAGAGGGAGGAGACCCTCCTGATGTCACACATGAGCATGTGGAAAGTCGTGCTGGGACCCCAGGTCTTCCGACACCAGGCCAGGCCATGCTCCTCCGGCCCCACCTCCCTCCGCAGGGCCAGCTGCGGACAGTCATCTGATTGTCTGTGACCACCTGGTTAGAGCTGGAAGAGTGAACCATGGTCACAGCCACCCTAGAGGCACGAAACCGGTTGGGTGTGCAAATTACCACTCAGACATCCTCCATCTCTCTTTTTTTTTTTTTTTTTTGAGACAGAGTCTCGCTTTGTTGTCCAGGCTAGAGTGAGTGCCGTGGCGTCAGCCTAGCTCACAGCAACCTCACACTCCTGGGCTCCAGCGATCCTTCTGCCTCAGCCTCCTGAGTAGCTGGGACTACAGGCATGCGCCACCATGCCCGGCTAATTTTTTATATACATATCAGTTGGCCAATTAATTTCTTTCTATTTATAGTAGAGACGGGGGTCTCGCTCAGGCTCAGGCTGGTTTTGAACTCCTGACCTTGAGCAATCCGCCCACCTCGGCCTCCCAGAGAGCTAAGGATTACAGGCGTGAGCCACCTCGCCCGGCCTCTTTTTTTGTTTTTCCTTAAACTGTCTCTAATGGGCCCGCTGCCCCTGTGCCCGCTTCTGCCTGGCACTGGGCTTCATGCTCTTTATTCTAAGAACAAAGCTTCCTTCTGACGGCCGCCCTGCTGACCACAGGACAAGGGCAGGCGTGGCACGGCCTCCCCCCTCTGCGTCCTCTTGCTGGGAGCACAGGGCAGGCAGCCACGGGCAGATGCCAGGCCCCGGCCACTGGTGGGCTGTCAGGGAGCATGGTGGCAGCCCAGTTCATGTTCCCTCTAGTGGCCCAGGTGCCAGCACCCAGAAGTTCTCCTCCCATGGCCAAAAGGATGGGCAAAGGCCCCAGACAGGGACAAATGCAGAGTCCTGTCCATTGGTCCCAACGGTATTTGTCCCAGCACAGGACTGGGGACTTGGCCGGGAGCTGGTCATGTGAGACCTCCGGATTCAGCGGGTGCAGGTGGCGTATCACACCCGCCCCCAGCTAACCCTGATCTCCGGAGGCCAAAGGTGTGTTTGGATGAGGGAAGGAATAGTCCCTCATTCCGCAGTCTTATTAAACATCACTTTGGTCCCCGCCCTTCTCTAGGCACTAGGACATGGTGGTGAGCGAAACAGACCAAGTCCCTGTTGGACGTGGGGCTGACATGCGAGTGGTGGGACGGGACCAGCAGACCCGCAGACATGTCGGTTCCTCAGGTGCCCAGACGTGCCTGGAAGAAACATAAAGCTGGATGGGGGGAGTAGCAAGTGTGATTTGAGGGAGTGGCCCTGCCACGGCAGGTGGTCAGGGAAGGTCCCTGGTGGGGGGGGGGGGGATCTGGGAAGAGCTTCTAGGCAGAGGGCGCAGCCAGCAGAGGCGTCCCGGCAGGAGGGCGTGGGCGGGGCGTGAGGAATAGCCAGGAGGCGGGGGTGGCTGGGTGGAAGGAGTAAGTCACTGTGGTCAGAGATGGGGTCAGAGATGGGGCCGAGGGCTCAGGGCAGCAGATCGGGCTAGGCTTCCTGGCTTACCCAGAGGACTCTGTTTTTTAAGTCTGAGTGATAGGAAGCTGTGGGGGGCTTGGGTCTGAGGACTGACATACATTTTAGAGAGACCGTGTGGAGGGTGGCAGGGGTGGGCGTGGGACCACCGGCCAGGAGGCTGCTGCACTCGCAGCGCGAGGGAGGACAGGCCGGCCCGTGGCAGGGACGGCGGGGAGGCAAACTGGGGCTGGGCTCTGGATTTATTTTGCAGGATGAGCTGATGGGATTTGCTGGTGGATTAGATACGGGGTGCGAGGAGGAGAGGGTGTTGACCGCGAGGACAGCGTTGCTATTTACTGAGACAGGGAAGGCTGCAGGGCAGGCAGGTTTGGGGAGAGAAATGGAGATTTCGGGTCAGCTGTGTCAGGTGGGGGCCTGCGCTGGTGGTGGGAGGGCACATGGGGCCGGGGCCCTCCCTCTTCCTGTTGCTGCCCGGGCTATTCCTGCAGGGTGCCTGGGGGTGGTGCGTAGGGTGCACCCCCACGCTGGGAGCAAACGTGTCCTGCTCCCTCACGTGCCTGTTCCTCTCTGCAGACCTCCCCCTGCTTCCCCTTCCTTCTGGACAGAGGAGGAGGAAGATTCTGAGTCTCCCATTGTCACAGGGGAGGTCCCGTCCCAGCCCTGCTGCCTGGCATGTCTTGTGGGCGGGAGTTCCTTCCGGGGCGGAGGGGGGGACGGAAGGGAGGCTGGAGACCTCAGGCCTTATCCTGGCTCTGCTGCCAACAGAGAGAGCTCTGTGCCTTGGTTTCCCCTCCTGTACATAGAAGTGTTGGGCCGGCTCCAGAGTTCAAAGGGTGGCAGGGAGCATTTGAGGAGGCGCGTGGAGTCAGGCAGGCGTGAGTGCGAATGCTCCTTGGCTGTGAGACTCTGGGCAAGTGATGTAACCTCTCTGAGCCAATAATTTCTCGTCTGTAAAAATGGGCCAATTATAGGAGCTGCTTCACAGGTTTACAGTGAGGGTTACGTGAGAAAATGTCCATGACGCACTTAGCGAGGCATTGGCACGCCCCGTCAACAGAGGCTGTGTCAGTGACCCGTGTGGCCGGTCGGGTTCGGGGGCCTTGCCCAGTGGGTGGCAGGTTGGTGAACAGGCGTGTGGTTCGCTGGGGCAGCTGTGAGTGTGGGGACTTGGGCTGAGTGCTTTCAGTAAGTCCCTGTACCCTCTGCCTTGCAGAGGAGAGCTAAGGGCTGCTGAAATGGACTCTGTCCCCTGCCCCAGCCGAGGTCCTCACTGCCCTGGCACGGGCAGCCTCTGTCTTGCACAGGGCCCTTGGGACTGGGGGTGGTCATTGTCCTTAAGGTCTCCTATAGGACTCCTTGTCTCTGCATCCCAGTGGCCGGCCTTCAGGGAATTGGGAGTGAGGGCTTGGGAGGGGGGTGGGTGAATTGAGTGGACCGAAGTTGCATGCAGGGTTCTGGACAGGGCTGGCGGGGCGGGGCAGGGCAGGGCCTGGAGTGGCATTCCCCTGGGCACTTGGCGTGACCCCGGTTCCTGGGCTGGGTCCAGGCCGGGTGGTGCTTGCTCCAGTGGAGCCATGGAGAGGTTGACAATGGGCGGAATGTGGCCCTCTCAGGACCCACACTTCACTGGTGCCCAGGCATGCCAGCCAAGCCCTCTGCTTCTCCAAGCCTGTTTCCAAGCAGTCGAGCTGTGCCAGGACGGCCAAGGACATTTCAGAGTCCCCGGGGCTCACAGCCAGGCCGTCTCCAGGCATTGCCTGTTTTCCCAGGGACCTAGAGTCTTTAGGGATGGAGTGGGTTTTGGAGATATTCCAGGGACTTTTCTTAACAGCCGGGTAAATTGAGGTCCAGAGAGAGCAAGATACTTGACCAAGGTCTCACAAGGCCGCCTCCCTCATATCTGTCACCTCCCTCTGTTCCCAGGTCCCTTGCTCAGACTCCTGGCCTTCTGCCCGGACGTTTGTAACAGCTTCCCTCTTGTGGGCTCCCTTAGAGTTTTGTTTGTCCTTCCATTATCGTAATCATGCCATAACCTGCCAGGCACACACGCTGTTTGGTGTGTCTGCCTCCTGTCCCCTCCAGGAACTGCCTGGGACAGTCTCCCAGACAGAGCTGCACAGCGCAGGGGTTTAGGCCCCAGGCTCTGGGGCACACCGAGCTTGGTTTGAATGCCAGCTCTGCCCCTTCTGGCGCGGTGACCCTGGACATGATACCTGACATCGCTGAGCCTCCGTGTCTCTGGTCTGTGCAATGAAAACAGGTGCGGTGCTGAATTTACGGGGATGTCGAGATGGTTAAATGAGATAATACGTGAAGTGCCGAGTACAATACCTGGCACTGAGTAAACTCTCAAAATGACCAAAAACGACCAAAAATGGTCATTGTTGTCCCAAAGGCCCAGCCAGTGCTGGTTGACCTGGAAAGTCGAGAGCACGGAGGGGCAGGCGCAGCCCTGGGCAGGGAGGCAGAGGATGTGGGCCCCAAGTTCATCTCAGACAGTGCCTCCTTGTGTGCTTCTTGGGAAGTCGCTTGTCTTCCAGGAAGCCCACTTTCCTCTTCTGAGAAAGGAGGAAGAAATCCCCACTACACTTTTATAAATTGGCATGTGACACCAAAGCAACGCCTGTGAAAAAGCTTCGTTCACATCTGTGCAACGATTTAGAAATGACCCAGCGGTGGTTGTGGTGTGCTGCTGGCAGTGAGCGCGTCGTAGCCACAGCTGCGGACAGAGGGCCGGGCTGGAGGCCGGTGAGTCTGCGGAATGCTCAGTGCCCCCGCAGATGTCCCCGTCCCCGCCTGGCCACCAGCCTGCCTGCACGCTAGCCTCGGCATTGTATGCTGGGACATGTGGGAGGTGCAAAGAGCCGATGGCATTTTCCTGGCCCCGGTAGGTTTTGGGCTATCTGTGACTGATGCCAGGGAATGTGGGGATTAAGAGCCAGACGGATGCTGGTTCGAATCTCAGCTAAGCACCTCCCAACTGCGAGCCTGAGCAGGTTGCCCAGCCTCTGTGAACCTCAGTTTCCACGTTTGTGAAATGAGGCCCCGAGGAAGGGGAGGGCAAGCATTTAGCAAAGGGCCCAGCACATGCTGGTATAGGGTAGTCGTATAATGTGCATTCGGCGTGGAACACGGGGACAGATGGGCTTATCCACAGCAGGGAGCTGGGACTGTCGTACCTGTTGCTGGGGGTTGCTGCAGAGGTCAGGTACGCTCCCCGCAGAATCACCCAGTTTTGAGTTAGGAGGGTCCATGGGATCATCTGGCACAATTCCATTTTTTAAATTAATTAATTTTCTATTCTATTTACTTATTTTTTTGAGATGGGGTCTCTGTTGTCCAGTCTGGAGTGCAGTGGCATGATCATAGCTCACTGCAGCCTCAGACTCCTAGGTTCAATCGATCCTCCCATCTCAGCCTCCTGAGTATCTGGGACTACAGGTACAGGCCACCAGGCCCGGCTAATTTTTTTCTTACTTTTTTTGTAGAGACAGAGTCTTGCTATGTCACCCAGGCTGGTTTTGAACTCCTGACCTCAAGTGATCCTGTCACCTCACCTAAAGTGATCCTCTCGCCTTGGCCTCTCAAAGTGCTGGGAATACTAGGTGTGAACCATGGCACCCGGCCAAAAGTAAAAGGTGCTGTGGCTCACATCTATACTCCCAGCACTTTGGGAGGCTGAGGCAGGAGGATCACCAGGAGTTCAGGCTGCAGTGAGCTTTGAATGCTCCAGTGCACTTCAGTTTGGGTGACAGAGCAAGATCCTGTCTCTAAAAAAAAAAAAAGTTAAAATAAATTTTACTTGTTTAAATTTTTAAATATTTGTTTATTTTTGAGATCACTATTTTTTTGTTGTTGTTGTTATTGTTTTGAGAGTCTCAGTCTGTTGCCTGGGCTAGAGTGCTGTGGCATCAACCTAGCTCACAGCAAACTCAGACTCCTGGGCTCAAGTGATCCTCCTGCCTCAGCCTCCTGAGTAACTGGGACTACAGGCGTGTGCCACCATGCCCGGCTAATTTTTCTATTTTTAGTAGAGATGGGATCTTTCTCTTTCTCAGGCTGATCTTGAATTCCTGACCTCAAGCAATCCTCCTGCCTGGGCCTCACAGAGTGCTAGGATTATAGGTGTGAGCCACTATGCCCAGCCAAAATTTCCTTTTTTAGGGATGGAGTCTTGCTATGTTGCCCAGGCTGGACTTGAACTCCTGGGCTCAAGCAGCCCTCCAGCCTCAGGCTCCCGAGGAGCTGGGATTACAGGTGTGGGCCACCAAGCCCAGTATTGTGATTCCATTTTATGTGAACAGAGCAAGGCCCAGAAAGGGGTGGTGCTTGCCTGCGGTCTCAGGCAGCTGGTGCGAGGCTGGGAATAGGGGCATAGGTGCCTGTGGGCATCTAGGTGCAGAGAATCAGGAGGCGCCTGAGCGCAGACCTGGGTTAGTGCTTCATCTGGGACTTGAACTTCACCTAGGTCTTCTGACCCTGTGAACCGTTCGGGACCCCTGTGAGGCACCTTCTAGAGTCTCACCGAGGCCTGTGGGGCCCTTTAAAAGGAGGCTGGGTGAAGTCGGTCACCGGGCGCTTTTTGCTGTGTGCCTGCTCTCTAGCTGTCTGTGTTCTGGAGAAATCCAGGCCTCCTGCACACCTACCCCGGCTCCCGCCCCTCCGTCCGCCAGCTGCGCCTCCGTGTCAGTGCGTGGAGCCCCTCACGCCCGAGGTGTGTTGGCAGCAGGCTCTCGTCCTAGCGACAAGCCCCAGCGAGTCTGCAGGGAACAGGCTGCTTTCATGTGGGCCTCGGTGAAGCCCCTTGGTCTCAGCAGGCCCCTTGTCCTGCCCGCCAGGCCTCGGGGAGATTAGGGGGCTTCTGCGGCTCCAAGGCCCTCAAAGCTTTTCCCTTCCTCTGTGTCATCCCCAGCCCGCCCGACTGCCTCCTCTCTGGCCACCGCCTGAAGGCTTTTCGGTTTTCCCGGGGCTTTGGTATCTTCCGGCGTGTGCTGGTCTTGGGGTGTCCACCTGGGCAAGTCTCCCTGTCACCACTGCGGGGCCTCGGGTCACTTCTCAAGAGGTGGCCAAGGCTGCTGATCCCTGGAAGGGGCTCCTAGGGTTTCCCTGGGGCTGGTGGGACCCTTGGCCACCCTTATGGGGTGACACAAGGTGCCTGGACAGCCAGACCGGTCTCCATCCCTCAACACCCCACACATAAACACACCACTCTTCTTTCTATTTTTTCCCTACTGCAGCTCTTGGGCCCTGAAATTCTACCATTAGCAAATTGCCTTGTGCTTCCCTGGCGTCCTCTAAGAAGGCAAGTGCCTTTTCAGGTGGACACTTTTAAGTGAACACAGACAGACGTCAAGACGCAAACCCAGCTGGCCTGGCCCTCTGCCAGCTTGCCGTGCCACCGCGGCCAGGCCGCTTCTCCTGTCTGGGCCTGGGCTTTTCGAGGCCCTGTTCAACTCTAGCATGTTGACACTCTGGCACGGATCCTAACACCCGCCACACCTTTGTCCGTCACTCTTCTTCCTCCTCTGCAGGGTGGGGCAATGGGAAGGGCCTGGTAGCTGGGCTGGGCTGGGGGCGGGGCCAGAAGCCAGCATCCTATCAGCTGGGCGCATCAGGACGACTCTTTTCCCCAGGACAGGTGGGGAAACTGAAGTCAGGAGCAGGCAGGGCCTTCCGTGAGGTTGCATAGAAAGTTAGGCAGGGCTGGAACCAGAGCCCAGTTACCCTTATTATTGCCCGCAAGGGCTCCTCCATTCTGGCTCCCGCCTGTCCTGAGAGGGACCAGGGCACCCCTTGGCATGGGGTCAGGGACATGCTTCTCCTCTTCCAGGGACGGCCTCTCAATGCAGGGCCCTTGCCTGCTATGGGGACCCTTGGGCGTGGGGCAAAACTGGGGGGGGGGGCACATCTTTCTGAGATGAAGGAGGTGGGCCGCAGGGGCTGGCCGCCCTGACAAGGGAGGTGGCGATGGGGGAGGCTGGAGGCTTCTGGGAACGTGGTTGGTGGCTCAGGGTGCCCTGGGGCTACCTCCCTCCCTCCCTCCCTCCTTCCTTCCCTCCCTCCTGGGGAGGGGACTGGGCTGACAGTAATGCCATTTGTCCTGGCTCTGGGATTAGGTGCAGCCACCGAGAGGACGCAGTGAAGGGGAGCGGAGCCACGCAGCCGGCGCCCGAGCTCCGGTAGGTCTGGCCTTCTCTCCCCGGCTCCCGGCCCTCTGACCACTGTCCCTGGTGCCCTGGTCTGAGTGTGCGTGCGCGTGGTGTGTGTGCATGCACATGCCTACCGGGGCGCTGGGTCCTGTCTGTGCCCAGGGTCACGGGCAGGCTCCTCCAGTGTCCCGGCCCCTGGCTGCCCCACAACGGGGGCCGCTGCTGACCTGGCCGGTTCTTGGTGGAGGAGGAGGAGGAGGGGCTGCGGGACGGGGAGCAAGGGCTCCGTTTCTCTTGCGGCTTCTCCGACAGCGGGGCAAGTCCACAAAGCCACCTGAAGCCAACAGGTCCAGGAGTTAAGGATTGACTTCACAATCCCACAGGGGATGCTGGAATGGGAGGTCCCAGGGCACCCAGATGCTATGGACCCTGAGAGCTGTGGCCTGTCAAAGAAAGTTTCCACACTCTTAACTTGGTTTTTGGTGGCGGCGGCTGATCCCAGCCACCCTGGATTTGTGTGTCTGGGGCATGAGTCCACTAACAGTCATCACATTCTCAGAGGTTTCTGTGACCCCCAGAGGGTCACACGCTCCTGCTCTAGTCCCGCCCGTCGTCTTGCAGGTGAGGAAACAGAGAGGGCAGGGGCTTGCACACAGGGAGTGATGGGGCTTGACTCAGAGGGGACACTTCTCTCTCGTCCCCCGAGTGTTCAGAGCCTGGGGAGGGGCTGGGAGGCCGATGTGGATTCCAGGCTCACGTGGGGTTTGGCTCCTGCATCCATGAGGTGGGGGCCCCTGAGTCTGCCTGCTCCTTGGGGTCTCCCAGGGGCGTCTGCGGCCTGGGGTTGGCTGTGCGAGGGGGGGGGCAGGGCTGGTGGTGACCGGCGCTTCCCAGCTGGTCAGCAGGGACACAGACAGGGGAGAAGCTCAGGGTGTGATACAGTTGTTTTTACTTCATTAGGAATAAATGACAAATACACCGAGTAAGGACTGGGGAGAGCTTGGGGTCGCACCTGGCACGCACCCAGCCCACGAGGCATGCTGGTCACCATTGTCCTGTATGCTGTGCCTGCTGGCTGAGGTCTTCTGCTTCTGGCCCTCACTCCTGCCTCCTCCTTCTTCCTTAGCTGAGACTTCTCCCTGGGGCAGGGGACAGACCCCTTTCTTATATGGGGTTTGTTGTGGGGGTCTCTCTGGCTGAGGAACTGCCTTTTTGGGGGTCCCTGGTGTCCCACTCTGTTGGGGCAGGCTTTCCCAGGAGGCTGAAACTTGCCGTTGCTTGAGAAGCTGGCCCAGCAGTCCCAGGGCTGGTCACCTGCAAGAAGCCTCTCTCCTGGGTGTGGGATGCTGGGCAGCAGGACCGTATAAGAGTTATGAACAGGGGCTCCGAGGTGGGCTGGAAGGGGTGTCCTAACACCAGTTCTGCCCAGCTGTGTGACTTTGAGTCAGTTACTTGCCCTCTCTGAACTTCCATTTCCTTGTCTGTCCAGTGCACATGCCAGCGACACCGCCTCTCAGGGTGGGAGAGTTGAGGGTGGGGGAGCTCAGTCAGTGTTGGCTGGTGTCGGCGAGGGAGGTTATGACATTTGTAGGGAAATGTTTTCTTTCTTTCGATTTTGATCTGAGCCTAAGAAAAATAGTTTGGGATGGATGTGACTCTGTTGTGGGCAGATTTGGCATTTGGGGGGAAAGGGAAGCCCTCTCTTGGGAGGCTTGCATGGGCCACTGAGTGGCATTCCCTGCTGTGGTCCTGACAGCCCAGGTCTGCGTGAGGAGCTCGGTGGGCCGGGGGGAGCTTGTCCTTGGGCCTGGAGGGCGGCTGCTCCTGGCCTGCCCTGTCCCCACACGGCCCCCTCCCCCTCAGGCTGTCTGGTTTGTTTGCTGGGTAAACCTTTTCTTCAGAGCTGGTACAAAGGTAAACTCTCAACCCAAGCCCTGTTGGAAGAAAGACAAATTCTCAACAAGCGAGGTCTAAGTTCCCGAGGCTTTCTGCTGGGCCTTCCCTGCCAGGGAGCCCAGCACCAGCGCCCCGGTTGAGAACCAGGGAGTGAACCAGCGCTTTATACTCTGCTTGCCGATGGATGGGTGATTTGTGGGGCTGCTTCCAAGAAGGATCTATTAGAGGCTGCTTGGGATGTTAAAACACACATAACGTGGACGAAAACAAAAACAGAGAGAACTATTCGAAGGGAGCAGAGAATGGGATATGCGGGGCACCCGGCCAGCGTCAGCTGTCCCAGGTGAGCACAGTCAGGCTGTGGGACTGAGGGACGGACACCCAGGCTCCGGGTTTGTGCTGAAATTGCCATTCACCCCCTCATTAGCTCTGTGGGATGTGGCAAGTCACCGGCCCTCCCTGGGCCTCAGTTCCTCATCTGTGAAATGGGAATACAGGTTGTGGTGCTGTGGTAAGGGCGAAATAGTAGCATGCAATACAGACAGAGTGTGTCTGGTAAGTGGAAGTTAACATTAGTAATGCATTTAGCTTGGAGCTGCCTGGTAGCAGATTCACAGAGGGGGATGAACTTGGCAAAAGCATGTCGCTTTGGAGCACCTACTGTGGGTAGGAGACCGCTTGTGCCTTGGAAGACCTTCGGTGAAGCTGGAGACCGGCATTCTGGTCGTTGTCGTCGTGAGAGCAGCTAACAGCTGGCACTGGACGGTGGGATGCAGAGCAGGAGAGCTGACCGGGACTTCTGAAATCCATGGCCAGCGGAGCCCAGCTCCCTGCTGAGGCTGGCCTTGCAGGAGGAGTGGCAGGGTTTTAACAGACAGGAAAATGGGCCGCAGGAGGTGGGAGTGGGGCCGGCCTGGCCAGTGCAAGGGCAGGGAGGCCTTCCCCCTCTCTGGGCCCCCGTCCCCATGTGCTTACTGTAAGGTGGACTGTGCTGTCTGTGGCCCTGCGACTCTGAGCCAGACTTCCGACAGCCCCTCCCTTGGGGTGGCGGCCCTGGACTTAGGGTGGGGTGACTGACAGGCAGGCGGCAGCCTGGCACCCAGCCAGGCGGCACTGCAGGGGTGGTGGGGGAGGGGCATGCAGCGAATTCCAGCAGAGGAAGGGATTTGCTTCTGGTCTGGCCTCCCTGGGGTGTAATTGGGCTGGAGAAACTCCCGCACAGCTGGGAAGCAAATGTGGAGGATTTTCCTTGCTGCATTGGACCTGGTGGGTGGGGCAGGCCAGGCCGTGGCAGGGTGGCTGCGGAGTGGGGCAGCTGTGGGTGTGCCTGGATGGGCGGGTGGTGTGACTGTGCTGGGGGTGTGACGGGCTGGGAGGGGTTGGGCCAGCTGTGGGGAGTGGCCCTGGGTGTATATGTGGCCACCAGTGCCTGGGCCTGCAGCCGCCACTGCCTCCTCTCCTGCTCGAGTCCCCGCCCAGAGTCCCTGCCAGAGCCCGGGTGCCATTCACATGCTTCTGGGCCTGCTTGCAGGGCTCTTCCTGCGCTGGCCTCCTCTCGGCCACCCCCTGCCCCTTGCCCCTGTGCATGTTGTCCCAATGCCTGTGACAACACCATTTAAGCATGTCACTACCCTGCGAGTTTTCCTGTGGATTCATTTGCGTGTGAGTGGTGTGGTATGGGAGGAGGGTGGCCTGCAGGGGCATGGGCAGCAAGGATGCAGGCTGGAAATAAAATGTGAGAGCTGGGTGAGCATTTGGGGCTGGGGCACCTCGCCCATCCACCCCGCAGCAGCATCACTCCAGAGACCTAAAACCCTGGAGCCCCAAGGCCTCTAGAAACCACTGTGGGAAGGTCTTGGTGGCCACTGCATTTTCAGTGCCCACTTCTGTGCTTGGTACCTAGTGGTGCTCAATAAATGCAGAATAAGGAACAGGGAGTGGATCATTTGCTTGTTCCCAACTCCCAGTGTGATCTCAAACATTTCACTTCTTCCTGGAGCCCATTCTCTTGTCTTCCCTGCTGGCTTCAGCCTGACCTCCCTCCTTCTCTCTTTGTCCACCCACTATTAATTTGATATGTGGTTTGGACCAGTTCCTTCCTGAGCCTCAGTTTCCAAATCTGTTAATGGATAATCATTTTATTAGCCAGGCACTGAGCTCATTGTTTTATACACATCATCTCTCTTTGTCTTGGCAGCAGGCCTGTGAGATAGTTCAGTAGTGTAAACCCTATTTTACAGTTAGGCAAACTGAGGCTCAGAGAGGTTGACAGATTTGCTCAAAGGTCATGCATAGCGCTAGTAAATTATGGAGCCAAGATTCAAGCCCAGGCAGGCTGGCTCCAGTTGAGCCCTTAACTGTGATGCTAGCTGCCAACGCTAGGGTGAGCTAGCGTGATGCACACAGCCCTTCCCAGGATGTCTGCTGGCACACAGTAGGCGCCAAGTACGTGTGAGTTGGGTTATTGGGCACAGCTGGCGTAGTCTCTGCTCCCAGGCAACTCTTATTCTCATTCCTGGAGCCCACCCATTCATCC
The DNA here is from genome assembly GCF_040939455.1 of Microcebus murinus. NCBI lineage: Eukaryota > Metazoa > Chordata > Mammalia > Primates > Cheirogaleidae > Microcebus > Microcebus murinus. Next base: position 16,722,016 of record NC_134124.1, read on the forward strand.
GGGGCCCAACCTAGACCCCTTTCCTGGCCTCAGTCTCTGGACAGCTTGCTCTGTAAGAGGGTCCTTGCACTTCAGCCCCCTTTTTCTTGTGGGTCCTGGGGAGGATTGTGGGGAACCAGAGCATTTTCGGGTGGGGAGGTGGAATAGGGAGTGACTTTCAACTCCAGAGCAATGGCCACGGTTACCGTGGTATTTCCCGAAAGTGCAGCATTGCCATGGCGTCTCCATGACAACCAGAGCATCTCATTCATTATCCCCAGCACCTTGGCAGGGAAAGCTGGGACTAGGGCTGGAAGAGTGCAGTGGGAGCCTGGCGGAGCGCTGGGGTTCTGGGTGGCTGAGGTTCTGCCTCATGCTCCTGCCTACCCCCAGCCAGGGTTCCCCCACAGGCTCCTCCTCACGGGGTGTGGGTTCAAATTTCAGCTCTGCCACTCTGTGATTTTGGGCAAATGACTTAACCTCTCTGAGCCTCATTTTCCTCAACTGTATATGTGGATAATGACAGGATTAGTTGTAATGATTAAATGAGATGATGCTTAGCACAGCGCCAGGTTAACAGTGGTAGCAGTATTAATAATGATGATGATTATAATGGTGTTGTTATTATTTTTATTACAGAAACCCCTGGGTTTAATGGAGGACTAAAAGATCAAAGACAAAGTCAGGAAGGAAACCTGTTTGAGTCAAGATTTAGTGGTTTCAAGCTGGGTACAGTGGCTTACGCCTGTAATCCTAGCACTCTGGGGGGCTAAGGTGGGAGGATTGCTTGAGGTCAGCAGTTTGAAACCAACCTGAGCAAGAGCGAGACCCCATCTCTACTATACATAGAAAGAAATTAATTTGCCAACTAAAAATATATAGAAAAAATTAGCCGGGCATGGTGGTGCATGCCTGTAGTCCCAGCTACTCGGGAGGCTGAGGCAGGAGGATCGCTTGAGCCCAGGACTCGGAGGTTGCTGTGAGCTAAGCTGACACCATGGCACTCTAGTCCACGTAACAGTGAGATTTTGTCTCAAAAAAAAATAATAGCTGGGCATGGTGGCATATGCCTTTAGTCCCAGCTATCAGGAGCTGAGGCAGGAGGGTCACTTGAGCCCAGGAGTTTGAGGTTGCAGTGAGCTAGGCTGATGCCATGGCATCTAGCCCGGGTAATAGAGTGAGACTCCATCTCAAAAAAAAAAAAAAAAAAAAAAAGCAGCTTCCATGTGACTGTGGCAAGTCACTTCACTTTGGAGCCTTCCTCTCTTTGTAAATACTAAAGCTGCTTATTCATTTGTATCCACAGTATGGACACGGTCCTGGGAAAAGTGGGAGCTCTATGTTGAATTGGTCTTGGTCTCTGCCCTTGAGCGGCACCCAGGCTTGGGGTCAGGAGGAAGAAAGGAGACTTACTTGCTGCGGGCTTCTGTGTGCCGGGTGCCGGGCAGGGCCTCCCCTGCAGAGATCGGTCAGTCCTGGTCCACGGGCAGCAGGAGGCAGAGCCGTGTGCAGAAACGCCCCCCGTAGACGCCACACAGACCCTAAGCTCAGGTGCACGCAGGGGCTGGGCAGGAAGCCAGGCCAGGGGGGAGGCTGGCTGTGAGGCTACAGAGAGGGACGGAGGTTGTGCCAACCGGAGGACGAGGGGCACTCTGACGCATGGCGAGGCGGGCACTCTGGGGAGGGCGTGTGCCCAGCGTCACCGGAGCATACCCCCTTTAAAGAGGAGCTAGAAGTTCTGACCTCTGCATAAAATCTCCTAATTTTAAAATGTTAATAACAAATTCCAAATTATAGAAAAATGCCGTGTAAGCCAAAGAACGCATAAACATCTGCGTTTTGTTTTGGCCCCAGGGTCCTGCACTTCGGGGAGGGGGAGGGGGCGGGGCGGGAATGGGACTGGGGGTGGGAGCCGGGGCGGGGGTTGGAGATGACTTCAGAGGGTGATGGCTTTGGAGCTGGGATCCTGAAGGATGAGTAAGTATCCCAAGGGGGGTTGGGGGAGGCATTCCAGGCAATGGGAACTCCACCAGCAAGGCCCAGACGTTTGACCGATATTGGTGCCTGGCTGGGAGAGGCTGGAGTCTAGGGGTGGTGATGTCAGCAAGGCCCAGCAGGCCAGCGTGGCAGGGGACATTGAGGCCCCAGCCTCAGATGTTCTTGAGGCCTTGGTGGCTCCAGGGGGATTAGAAGCCCCCCAGTTCTTTAGCCCTGAGCCACAGGGGAGTGCGGGTGGGTGGGGAGGGCCTTGGATCGCTGGCGACAGGCCTGGGGTGGGTTGCAGGGGGCTGTGCTGGAGGCCCCCCCTTGCTGGCAAGCTGGGTGGTCTGCACTTTGTTTACAAAGCAACCGGCTTTCCTTCCACCTTCTCTGGGGACAGGGGCTACTCTGCGCTCTGTCTGGCCTGAGTTTTGCCGCAGCTTACCCTAAGCCTCCTGGCTTCTGACTGTGGATCCATCCATCCAGCTCCTGGGGAAGGCCATGGCCTCCAGAGAGGAGGCTTGTTTTCAGGCATGCAGTGAGGGGAGGGGGTGCTCTTGGCCACCTGGGTACCCCCATGTAAAGAGCAGGCCCCCCTCCCCCCCAGTCTGTGGCAGGAGCCAGCACACTCTTCCCGCCTGACTCACAGGGCTGCGGACATAGGGGTGAGCGAGAGGGAAGTGCTCTGTGAGCTCAGTTGTGAGCACGCTAAATAAGCGACGAGGGCACGTGATAACAGCAGCTGTGCGCCAGCCCTGGTTCTGAGCATTTTATATATCAGCTCATTTAATCTTCACAACCTTGGGAAGTATGTAAAACTTTCCTGTTTTAAATACCAGGATACCGAGGCCCTGAGGAGTTAAATAACTTGCCCAAGATCACACAGCTACTAGGTGGCGGAGCTTGGGTTTGAAAGAAGGAGCCCTGGGCTCCATTCTGCACGTGTGACTGGTGAGCTCTGTTAATCTAGGACTTTAGGTCCATGGGTGGGCTTGAGGGGCGCTCTGAACTTGTTAAAATTGTTACTTTTTCCAGTATATGTGCATGTGTGTGTGTGTGTGTGTGTGTGTGTGCATGTGTGTATTTTACATGCCATCCTTCACTACTGTGAGAAAAGGGATTTATTGTTTTGGAGCAGTTCTAGGTTCACAGCATCACAGGGAAGAAGGCACAGAGATTTCCCATATGCTCCTGCCCCCAACGCGCACAGCCTCCCTACTATCGCCTGGCCCCACTGAGTGGTACATCCGTGACAACTGTCAAACCTACACTGACACGGTGCCTTATTGCCCAGAGCCCACAATTTACGTTAGGGTCCCCTCTAGGTGCCGTGCACCCTCCAGGCTTGGGCAAACGTAGAATAACATGACTTTCGCTGCCAAACAATCGCTCCTTGCTTCACTGATTCATCTCCCCAACCTGCAACCTCTGGCAACGCTGGGCGTTTCTTTTTTAATGTGCATATTTTTTATATCTGAAAAATCTTGTCGGACTCCCACAGGGGTCTATGACCCTCAGACGCCTGGGCCTCAGTGGATTGCATCGTTAACATGCTGATAGGCTGTTACTGTGACAGCTGGTGGGCCAGCCACTGCGATGCTCAGGCCTGCGGGGAGTAGTGGGGTTTGGTGGCCAGCGTGGGCAGGGCACCATCAGGGCATCAGGGCATCCCTACCACTGTGCTTCTGTCCTGGCCCCAGGCTGAGGGGTGGGGCTCGGCTGTGGCCACAGGCTGCCTCATCAGTGGCCAATGGAACATGGTGTGCATAAGTAGGACCAGTCACCCCAGGCTTCCTGGATCTGCTCTGGACACCTGCACCTTCTTGCCCTCTTCTCAGCTAGAATTGCAGGGAGTCCCTGGAAAGTGCTGCCTTATCCCCAAGCTGGGCATGTGCCATTCCCTCTTCCTACCCCTGGTCAACCCTTACTTCTTGTTCTGTTCAGCTCAGATGCCACCTCCTCCAGGAAGCCCTCCCAGTCCCCCCTCCCCCCTCCAGAGGGGTTAAGCACCCCTCAGTTCTCCCAAACACCCTTTCCTGCCCCCACTGTCCCCCTGCATTGTAGATGCCTGTTTTCTCGGCTGCCTCTGCTTCCCTGGGGTGTTGGCACATAGTGGGGACTGAAATGTAGAATATCAGAGGTGGAAGAGCCCCCAGAAATCATCCCCAACCCCCCGCTAAAAGGCAGGAAGTGACGATAGGGTACGCTTGAGGTCACACGGTGCCTCGTGGCAGAGCTGGGACCAGACCTGCTGTCCCGGCCATCTCCTCGTTTATCAGGCAAAAGGCGGAAAATGGAAATCACCCAGAGATAATCACTGTTAGTGCTTTTTTTGTGTTGAGCACCAGTTTCTAGCCTATGCACAAAAACATTTAGCAAAAATATGACCATACATACGTACAGACTGTTTTATAAACGTTTTCTGCTTTAACAATATATATGGTAATTACATTTCTATGCCAGTGAATGTACTTCTTCGACATATTGTAAATGGCTGCCTGAGATTCCATCACAGGCTTGCGTTGTGATTTCTGAAGATGTTCCCCTATTGTCGGGCATTTGCTATTATAAACAGCACTGGGATTCGTATTCCTGTGGGGAAACCTTTACACACTTCCGCAGTAAGTACCTGGAGGGTGAATCTGTAGAAGTGCCCCTGTGAAGTCTGGAGCATGCCGTGCCCACGGCGAGCATGGAGCGCACCGTGTAGTCCAGGGGCTGGGCAGGAGTTCACAGGTCTTTACTCCCAGGGCTGTGCCTGAGCCTTGCCTTCCACCCTGGCTTCTCTCACCTTCCTTTCTGGTCCCGGGGAGCCCCCCTGCTGGCTTCCAGCAGCTACGGCTGATAGGAAGGTGCTGGGATTGCTGGGAAACCTCATCCCTGCGGCTTTGACTCGTGTTTAAGGGAGACTGGAGGGCTGTGCTTGGGCTTGCTGTTTGGAGTGAGGGAGTTGGGGCCTTTGTGCGGTGTGTGTGTGGGTCTTCATTGGCTCCTTCTGGTGAGATGCGTGTAGGTGGCATGGCCTGGGTCGGGGGTTCAGGCTGAAGGGGGAGGCTGGAACCCACAGTTCTGGCTGCCAGGGCGGAAGAAGGCCCAATGCAGGGGAAGCTTCCCCACCCATCTCATGGCAAGCTAGAAATCCTCGGACAGGGTGTTTGGTCACTTGCCGTCCTGGGCCGACATGTGCACCTGAGGATGACAAATGCCTGGTTGCATTAGGGACAAATGTGTCAGCTGCCATTTCTGAGTGTTTCTTGTGCCAAGCTCCTCAGACACGTTTATACGGTGAGTCTCGGCCACAGCCGGTGCTGCCGGGGTGCTGATCTTACAGGGGAGCTCACCGATGCCCGAGAGGTGCAGTGACTCACCTCTCGCACGGCCGGGACACGGGTGCCCCATGGCCAGGGCTGTGAATCCTGGGTTGGCTGCTTCCGCCAAAGACTCAGTCTTTTCGTCTGTCAGATGGGGCTGCTGGGCCCATTCAGGGTGAGCAGTGGATGAGGAAGTGAAGGGAAGGTGGCAAGGACGTGGTGCTTGGTAGTATTTAGAATTCCACGTCTATCTCTCAGGCCTTGCAAGTATTTATTGTCTCTCTTTGTCCTTCCCGTTTCTGGATTTTTCTTGGCCCAGTCTTAGACTCTGATAATAGCAACTACCATTTGTAGGTACCAGGTGCTGGGTACTGCTCTAAGTCATTTATTTATTTATTTATTTATTTATTTATTTTTGAGACAGAGTCTCACTTTGTTGCCCAGGCTACAGTGAGTGCCATGGCGTCAGCCTACGTCAGCTTACGTCACAGCAACCTCCAACTCCTGGGCTCAAGTGATCCTCCTGCCTCAGCCTCCCCAGTAGCTGGGACTTCAGGCATGCGCCACCATGCCCGGCTAATTTTTTCTATACATAATTTTAGTTGGTCAATTAATTTCTTTCTATTTTTGGTAGAAACGGGGTCTCGCTCTTGCTCAGGCTGGTCTCGAAGTCCTGACCTCGAGCGATCCGCCCGCCTCGGCCTCCCAGAGTGCTGGGATTACAGGCGTGAGCCACTGCGCCCAGCCTGCTCTAAGTCATTTATAAACATTGTTTATATCCATTGTTTAATATCCAACCTCTTGTGAGAGTGGGTACTGTTTGCTTGCCACATTTCACAAATGGGACACTGAGGCTCGGGGCAATTAAAGAGCTTGTCCCACGTCATGCACCAGTTTGGGCGGCACTACTTGAGCGTGGGCTGCCCGGGTGGGGTCCTGCGTGTCCTCAGTGAGCTGATCCCCGGAGCCCGCGCTCTGACTCTCCTGTTCTCTCCACAGCCTCGGCCCCGCGGGCCCCACGGAGTGAGTGTCATGCGACATCCCCAGGCCTGCCCAGGGTCCTCTGGCCCACTGCCCAGACCCCCCAGGAGGCCCTGACGCCCTGGGGCACTTCTGCTCTGCACAGGACCACCAGGGGGTTTGCCATGGTGACATAAAGGGGCGCAGAGGAAGGAAGGAGCGCGACCAGCCTGCAGACTGCGCCCCTGGCTGGGGGGAAGGGCCTGGGGCCCGGACCCTCCACCCCCACTGCCCACCGAGGGCCTCGCTTCCTAAGTCTCTGTGAATTGCTTGGCCAGCGGACGACTCTTGTGCCTCCTGTGTGGGGGCTTGGGGTGGCCAGGGCAGGCCAGGCCTCCGGTGGCCGCGGTCTGGGGGGGCCAGGATGCCTGCCCTGGCGTGCCTCCGGAGGTTGTGTCGGCACGTGTCCCCGCAGGCCGTCCTTTTCCTGCTGTTCGTCTTCTGTCTGTTCAGCGTCTTCGTCTCGGCCTACTACCTGTATGGCTGGAAGCGGGGCCTGGAGCCCTCGGCGGACGCCCCTGAGTCCGACTGTGGGGACCCCCCTCCCGTGGCCCCCAGCCGCCTGCTGCCGCTCAAGCCCGTGCAGGCGGCCGCCCCTTCCCGCACGGACCCTTTGGTGCTGGTGTTCGTGGAGAGCCTCTACTCGCAGCTGGGCCAGGAGGTGGTGGCCATCCTGGAGTCCAGCCGCTTCAAGTACAGAACCGAGATTGCGCCGGGCAAGGGGGACATGCCCACGCTCACGGACAAGGGCCGCGGCCGCTTCGCCCTCATCATCTACGAGAACATCCTCAAGTACGTCAACCTGGACGCCTGGAACCGGGAGCTGCTGGACAAGTACTGCGTGGCCTACGGCGTGGGCATCATTGGCTTCTTCAAGGTACGCAGGGAGCAGGGGCCCCAGACAGTTCAGAGCCCCGTCTCCGCGCTCGTGAGTCGAGTGCCAGACTTCTCATCTGTGAAATGGGTGTAACTGCAGCAGCCACCTCCCGGGGTTGTTGGGAAAGTTAAAGGGGTACGTGCAAAGCACTCGGAGCACACAGTGAGTGCTTTAGAAGTATTAGGGGAGCACAGTAGGGGACAGCCTGCCATACATGGGGTCCAGCACACAGCAGGCACTTGCCTAAAGGAGGCCCTGGGGGTGGGTGCAAGATGGGAGGGGCATGCTCTGCTAGGTACCCCAAAACTGTCACGGCAGTCCTCCCCAAGAAGGGCTTTTGTCTCTGTGTTGCAGATGAGCAAACCAGTGCTTAGGGGGGTTAGGTTACTAATCTGAGAGTATGCAGCCTGTGAGTGGGGAAGCTGAGATTTGAAGCCAGTGTAGACGGTTTGGGCTCTCCATCCCATGCTCGTTCTTCTTGGCTGCAGCTGGGTGTGGAGTTTGTGCACCTCCTGACCCAGGGCCATTTTGCACTGGGAGAAAGAAGAGAGAAATCCCACTGGGTGGGTGGGGAGCTGCTCTGGGGTGCTTGCTGAAGGGTGTCATGGGCAGACTCTGTCCTTGGGAGGGGAGGCTGTGACAGTAGGTGGGGCACCCGGAGGCTGTGGTTGGAGAACCGTGAGCTGCAAGATGAAGCAGGTGCTCGCTGGGACGCTAGCTGTGTGCTCTGGAGGGCCTTGGTCCCTTCCTTCTGCAAGTGTTTACTGGGCGCTTCCAGTGTTCCCGGTGCTGTGCTAGGCGCCGGGGACACGGGGGTGATCGGAAAGGGCAGATTCCCTGCTCTCATGGAGCTGGCATTTCAATGCAGTGGGAGTGGGGTGGGTGACAGGCAGTGAACAAATAAACCTAGGATGTGGCAGGTGGTGATTAATACAAAAGGAAACAAAGCAGGGAAAGGGCGCAGGGGGTAGTGGGTGTGGGAGCTTGACGCTATTTTTGATAGAACAGCCAGGGAAGTCGTCTTTGCTAAGTGACCTGAAGGAAGAGCGGGGAGGAGCCTTCCAGGCAGAAGAAACAGGAAGTGCACGGGTCCCGAAGCAGCCTCTTGCTTGGCATGAGCGAGGAGAGGAGGAGCAGGAGATGGGCAGGGGTTGCCCATGCCCGCCTCGGGGTGCCCACTCTCACCGAACCTTCCCGCACACTGCGCGGGGCCCCGTGCTCGGTGCCGGGAGGGGCTGGCGTACTGGAGGGTTTCTCACGGCACGTCCTCTCACGCGCTAATGCAGCAGGGAGCCCTGCCACTAGAACGGTGCCGTGAGCCAAGAGCGAAGTCCATTCGAAGTCCTGCAGTAGAGCAGCCCGTTGAGATTTGTCCCCCACCTGGCTTGGTCACAAACCCTTTCTTTCACAGAGCACCCTTGGGGAACGCTGGCCTGGTTTTGTGGCTTTATAGTGGCATCAAGTCAGACTGTCTCCATTGTCTGTCTTTCTCTTTTCTCCTGGACTCTGTACTCTCTCCTGCCATGAACTCCATCAGGCTTGGTCCAGAGCCCCAGGCCCGGAGCGTGTCAGGATGGCCGAGGTTTATTGGGTGTTCATTCGGTGCCATGCGCCGTCTACATGCTTTCTGTGCGTCAACTCCCTGCACGCCAACTGCCCCGCGCGGCAGGTGGCTAGCATCCTGGCTGAAGAGAGCTTAAGGAATGTGCCCAAGCCCTCATCTCCAATAAGTACAGATCTAGGATTTGAACCCAGGCAGTCCGGCTCCAGAGGTCTTAGTCTTCACTGCTGAGTGATGACTCCAGGAGCCTCGAGTACCATGTACTTAGGGGAAGTCGCATCTGAGGCTGCACGCAGTGCTCGGGGCTCCCGCACTCTCTGGGACCGGGCCCAGGGCTGCGGGCCTTGGGCAGTTGGTACAGTGAGGCCTGGGCCCTATCTAGCCCCAGTTCTTTGCTCTACAGAAGATGAACAAGAGAGTCCCAGGAGGGTTGGGTACATGCTCAGAGTCTCACTGTGGGGTCGATGGCAATTGCAGGACTTGGTGCTCTTCCTACCCTGTTGCATAAGATGCTTGGTTTGGAGCAGCAGCCCGTGCTTTTCTGTTCCAGTGCATGCCCCCTGGTGGTCAAGGCGCTTCTCTTGGCTCTTTGCAAGACCAGCCTTGGCGCTGTGTGTGGGGCTGGCCGGATGGGGACTGTTTGTGAACTCTGGGATCTGGAGACACTCATTTTCCAGTTCCCCCGGTGCCGGGTTCCCAGGGCAATGTGAGAGCAAGGGCTCAAAAGTCCAGGAAGGTCCCGATCTTCCTGTCACTTAGAAGCAGACTTCTGGGCAGGATTCTCAACCCATCCGTAAATGGGGCCAATTACAACCCTTGCCTCGCTGGGTGGTATTGAACATAAAACAAGACAGCAGGTGGGAAGCGCTAAGCCCAGTGCCTGGTACCTGGAACCAGTTGACAGCAGCCATCATGCTTCGTCATCTCCAAGTTCAGCAAAAGCACCGGTGGTTAGCCCCTTGGCTGTCTTGTGGCCCTGACCAACATGTGACCCTGTGAGGTCCTGGAGGTTGGAACGGGGTCATCCTCACCTGGAACCTCAGTTCTTGGTACTGTCACACCTCAGTCTTGCAACTGTGGGTGCCCTGGGGCCGAGCACACCTGGCAGAGGTCTTGCAGAGGCTACCTGGCCTCTATCTTTGAGCACTTATTGCATGCCAGACACTGAGCTTGTTGCTTTTCAGACGCTATCCTGTTTAATTCTCACAACTACCTCATGAAGTAGGCGCTTCGTTTTCAGGTAAGGATCTGAAGCTCAAAAAGTTAAATGGCCTTTCCAGAGTGACATAGCTACAGATTTCATCTGAAATATTTGGGACCCAGAAGTGTTTCAGATTTGGGAATATTTACATTCTACTTACTGGTTGAGCATCTCTAATCTGAAAACTCGAAATTTGAAATGCTCCAATCAGCATTTTCTTTGAGCATGATCTTTGAGTATTATATTGGTGCTCAAAAATTTTGGATTTTGGAGCTTTTTGAATTTTCACATTAGGGACACTCAATCTATAGTAGGTCATAGAGCTAGGATTTCATAATCAAGCTTGTTGCTTCTAACCCAATATGAGAGAAAACTGACCGATGGGCAGCCTGAGGCCCAGAGAGGAGATGCAGGGTCCCTAAGGCCATCCAGGTGGTTAATAGTTCAACCTGTGCTGGATGAGACTGCTACCTCCCCATTCCCACATCGGGGCTGTTCCTTCCTCTGCCTGGGTGACCCCACTGGAAGACTTGGTATCTCCTGAGTGGGTCCTCAGTGGTTAGGAGTTGGGGGGACTTCCACTCTGACTATGTCCGTGCTCCTCCTGGGGTGAGGCCTGCAATGGGAGCCGGCCTCTGCCAGGCCAGGCCTCCCTCCTCCCTGCCCCGGCTGGGGTGGGCCGCCAGTGACTTGGCTTTCTCCCTTCCTCGATGGCCAGGCAGCTGGCTGGGCTGCCAGCGCCTGGCAGTCAGCTCGGCGTTGCGACTTTGAAATGGGATCCCTCAGTACCTGTGGTCCAGTGTGGCATCCCAGGCCTCAGCAGGTGACAGGCAGGGACTGAAATGTCTCTGGCCCTCACTGCTTTTGCCCCCACATGGCCTGAGCAGTTCCCATACTTGGCCAGTGCTGGCCTGGGGTCATGGGATGCCTGGAGGTAGGGGAGGTAGCCTCTGAGTGTCGGGCTGTGCACTGGGCCTCACCCCAAGGCTGGCTCGGGACAGGGTGGGGAGCTGGCAGGTACCCCTGTGTTTGGAGAGTGATGTGCAGGCTCCTTATTGCGGTTTACAGGGTCAGGGCCCTGCAGAGCCTCTCTGGGAGTTAGAACAAAGCACTTCCACGTGGAGATTAGTAAAAGGCATTGTTCTGGACAGGTGCAACTCTGTACCTGGGCACAAGGCTCAGCTGAGATTTTGCCCTGCTCACCACCCAGCTGCATACCCTCCTGCAGTGCTCCCCATCCTCATATAGTGCTCCCCATCCATACATAGTGCTCCCCATCCATACATAGTGCTCCCGGTCCATGTATAGTGCTCCCTGCCTGCGTATAGTGCTCCCTTGGGTAGCTCTCCATAGGGCTCTGCACATGACCCTATATCCCTCTCCAAACTCATTTTGTGCCCTTTGTCCACTCTTGCTTTACCCCACCCCACATGGATCTTTTAAAAATGCAAATTGGAACCTGCTACTCCAGGCCTCAGAACCCTTTGATGAAGTCTTTGATGTCTTCCTGCTGCCACTTAAAGCTTCCAGGGTCCTGCAGGTCTGGCCCCAGCTGATCTTTCTGTCCCATCTCCTCCTCTCCCTCTTGATCACTCTGCTGGCTTCTTGCTATTCCTTGATCATGCTGAGGCCTTTCGTACCTCAGGGCCTTTGCGCTTGCTGTTCTTGAAACTTTCCCCTACCTTTGCCCTAGTTGGTGCTCACTTGTTCTTAAAATGTTAGCTTAAAAGTCCCAGGTATGGTCAGTTGCCCTCTGAGCCAACTGACTGTGCCCAGCAACCTACTACTCTTCTACAGCTACACAGCTCCTCTGTGCAGCGTGTGCTACACTGCAGTTCTGTGTTTATTCCTGGGATTTTTTTTTTTTTTTTTTTGAGACAGAGTCTCACTTTGTTGCCCAGGCTAGAGTGAGTGCCGTGGCGTCAGCCTGGCTCACAGCAACCTCAATCTCCTGGGCTCAGCGATCCTACTGCCTCAGCCTCCCGAGTAGCTGGGACTATAGGCATGTGCCACCATGCCCGGCTAATTTTTTGTATATACATTTTTAGTTGGTCAATTAATTTCTTTCTATTTTTGGTAGAGACGGGGTCTCGCTCAGGCTGGTTTCGAACTCCTGACCTTGAGCAATCCGCCCACCTCGGCCTCCCAAAGTGCTAGGATTACAGGCGTGAGCTGCCACGCCCGGCCTTATTCCTGGGATTTTTCATGGATGCTTCTCTTCCCTGCTTGTCTTTACGGTTTATGAGGGCAGGGGCCGTGCCTGTTTTTTCTCACTGTATCAATGGCACTTAATACAGTGTCTCGCCCAGTGAATAATTGTGGGACGAACAGACGAAACCTGTACTGAACAGCTTTCATGTGCCAGGTACTGGGGACCTGTCTGTTCCTCTTTCATTCTTTTAAAAAGTCCAGTTACTCATCAAACTGTGTGCTCCCACTGGGTACCAAGCCTGTGCTGGGCACCAGGGCTCCAAAGGTGGAAATGACATGGTCCCTGCCCTCTAGGGGTTGCAGGCCGGTGGGAGAGAGACCCTGAGCAGATAATGCAGCAGCTGAAATGAGAAGTGCTGCAGCCGAGGCTTTAACGTGCTCCCGGGGTCTGGTGTCGGGCAGGTGGGGGAGGGAGGAGGGGATGGGTACATTCACACCTAATGGCTGCAGTGGGCACTGTGTGGGGGATGGGCAGGCTTATAGCTCTTACTCAGGCGGTGCAAAGGCAATATATGTAACCTAAATGCTTATACCCCTGTAATATTCTGAAATAAAAAAATAAATGTAAAAAAATAGAGAGAAAGAGAGAGAGAGAGGTCTCAGGGAGTCAAGTGCAGAGAAGAGGGCACATGCATTGGGTTTTGAAGGATGAGCAGGGCTTGCTAGGCCAAGATGACAGAATGGAGCAAGGACAGACTGCCATCCCAGAGGCAGGGGCTGGGAGGGTGAGGAAGGGCATGAGGGAACGGGCTATGAGCCAGGGAGAGGAGATGGGGGGCTGTGGGCACTGTCTGCAGATCCCTAGGAGCTGGGCAGCAGCAGGCCCTGGGAGGAGAAGGGAGGCAGAGACCTCACCATGGCCAGCAGTGACTGGGTGGGCATGGGAGCTAGACTCTGTGAGGGGGTGGCCTTGGGGGCTTCAGGGAGATATGGGGAATTGGGGCTACTGTGGGGCTCCCCCAGCCCCCAGCAGACACCTCCTCTTTGATCTTCTATTAATATGTTGTTATCCACATAAGATTTCTCCTAAAGAAAGGTTTATGTGGCCAAAGCCAGTGCGGCAGCCCCAGGCAGTTGAGCCTGGTGGTTAGGTACGTGGGCACCAGGGCCAGGCCTTCTGCCTGCGAGCCATGGCTCCTGCTGACCGCCGTGCTCCTGAGGGCAGTGCTCCCTCCAAGCCTCAGTTTCCTCCCTGTGAGGGGGAATAACCAGGCCGATACAAAGACTGAATGAGCGATTGATCATGCCATAGGCCCTGTTCTAAGCACTTTGCCAGCACTAATACTGATCATCCTCCACCACCCTAGAGGTATTTTCTTAGCCACATCTTACAGCAGAGGAAACTGAGGCACAGAGAGGTGACACAACTTGTCCAAAAGCCAGGCAGTCTGGCAGAGTCCATGCTCTCAACTGCTAGACTTTCCTCTGTGATTCAGCCTCTCCAGGCCTCAGTCTGCTCATCTGTAAAATGGGTATGACAGCAGCGCCTCCGTCGTGGGGTCACTGGGAGGATTGACAGCATTCCTGCATGCAAAGTGCACGGAACCCAGTGCCAGGCTTTGGTAAGTGAGTATAGCCAGTATAGCACCGTGGGAGGGTGGAGCACAGGGCTGGGGATATGGCGAGCCCTCCATGAATGCGGGCGAATATTGTCGATGTCGCCGTTACTGGTCTACGTGTGAGAGTCTGTGTCCCTTGGGGTTCTGCATCTGATGGCTCTTCCCCTCCCCGCTCCTGCCACCCACCCTGGCTGCAGGCCAACGAGAACAGCCTGCTGAGCGCGCAGCTCAAGGGCTTCCCCTTGTTCCTGCACTCGAACCTGGGCCTGAAGGACTGCAGCATCAACCCCAAGTCCCCGCTGCTCTACGTGACGCGGCCCAGCGAGGTGGAGAAGGGCGTGCTGCCCGGCGAGGACTGGACCGTGTTCCAGTCGAACCACTCCACCTACGAGCCGGTGCTGCTGGCCAAGACGCGCTCGTCCGAGTCCATCCCGCACCTGGGCGCGGACGCCGGCCTGCACGCCGCGCTGCACGCCACCGTGGTCCAGGACCTGGGCCTGCACGACGGCATCCAGCGCGTGCTGTTCGGCAACAACCTCAACTTCTGGCTGCACAAGCTGGTCTTTGTCGACGCCGTGGCCTTCCTCACCGGGAAGCGCCTCTCGCTGCCTCTGGACCGCTACATCCTGGTGGACATCGACGACATCTTCGTGGGCAAGGAAGGCACGCGCATGAAGGTGGAGGATGTGAAGGTACGGCCGCGGCTGCCAGACCGCGTCAGGCAGGGCCTTGCGGGTGTCAGACCTTGCTGAGGCCGCCATGCCTTTGCCTGGTGTGTGTCTCCCCTGTGTTGTTAGTCATTTAAGGTACAGCCCCGCCCCCACTCCCTCCCCTGGCCAGTTGGTTTTTATTAATTGTCTTAAGTGTTACTTGAAATTTTTTTTTTATCTTTATTATTGGGATTATATGCACAATGTAAGTTACTTGAAATTTAAGTATTCAATATAGAGGAATATTTGCACCTGAGGTGCAGAGTTTATCTATGGAGGAAGAGACCCAATCACCGAAAGATGGGAGCTGTGCAATGTTATTATTCGCCTTTTAATTTAGATACAGTTTTTAACTGTTAAAAATGTTTATGGCTAGGCGCAGTGGCTCATGCCTGTAATCCTAGCACTTTGGGAGTGATCCTCCCGGTGGTGGGAGGATTGCTTGAAGCCAGGAGTTCTAGACAGGCTTAGTGAGACCCTGTCTCTACAAAAAGTTAAAAAAAAAAAAAAAAAAAAAATTAGCCAGCTGTAATTCCAGCTACTGGGGAGACTGAGACAGAAGGATCCTTTGAGCTCAGGAGTTTAAGGTTACAGTGAGCTATGATTGCACCACTGCACTGCAGCCTGGGAGACAGAGAGAGATAATGTCTCTAAAAAAAAAAAGGAAAAGAAAATGTTTATGTTAATGTCAGAGTTTCCCGAGGCTGGAGGATCGCTCAAGGTCAGGAGTTCCAGGGCAGTCTGAGCTAGAGCAAGACCCCATCTCTACTAAAAATAGAAAGAAATTAGCTGGACAACTGAAAATATAGAAAAAATTAGCCGGGCATGGTGGCACATGCCTGTAGTCCCAGCTACTCGGGAGGCTGAGGCAGAAGGATCGCTTGAACCCAGGAGTTTGAGGTTGCTGTGAGCTAGGCTGATGTCACAGCACTCTAGCCTGGGCAACAGTGAGACTCTGTCTCCAAAAAAAAAAAAAAAAATGTCTGAGCAAAACTCTTAAAACAAGAATGAGAGCTTGAATCATACATAAAGGATATTTTAACTGAGATATATATAGATAGTGGAATGCATGTGTCTCACTCAAAAAGTGTTTACCAAACAAAACTATATGTAAAAGCACTTTATAAACCACAAAATTTCACAGACATGTGAACTATGACTGTGAAAGAGAAGCTTCCAAATTAAGACCATTAAGCAATCTTTAAAATAACAGTTTCCATCTACTCACCATGTTACTTAAAGTTATTTGCAAAGGAGCTGGCATCCTGGTGTAAATGGGAAATCAGGATAGGTTGCCATAAATAGAGGGCAACCATAACAATAAATCCAATGAAAACAAAACGGGGGATTAAATGCTGGAGACTCTGCAGCCTGCTGACAGCCTGTTCTCTCTTATGGGAGATTAGCAAGCGTTAGAAGCATATTAGCACCAAACCAAGACTTCGCTTTGATGTCGGTAGGAGGCTTTACAAAGAGACTTCTAAGAGGCATGCTCTTCTCCCTGAGTGTTTCCGGCTTGTGGGTGCTGCGTTCTCCGTGCACCTAAAATCACTGGTAGGGATTGGCCATGGGGCCTGGAAGGAAGGTTCTGGTGGGGTTCGTCCCCTGCCTTGGTGAGGAGCGAACACTCTGGCCTGCCTCAGTCCTCCGGAGCAGAAGAGCAGAGAGGATGGTATCGGGGAGCAGCCACTGTCTGGGGAGTCAAGACCTAATTTGAGTCAAGTCCCAGTTTGGCCCTGATTGACTAGGTGACTTGGGCAAGTCCCTTTCTGCTTTTGAGCCTCAGCTGTAGCACTCTAGGGTCCATGGGAGGTTCTCAGTCTTTCCTGGTGCCCAGGGTTTTCCCAGAGGTGGCTGGATAGCTAGGGTAGGGGTGAGGAGGTGTTTAGGGGGCCAGGCTCAGCCCTCCAGGCTCCTGCCTCAGCTGGACAGGGCGGTGTTGCTCTGGTCTGCTTTCACGAGTCGTATTTCCTCCTGAAATTTCATTCCCCCAAGGGCTCTCCTGTTTGAAGAAAATTTTAGCCTTCCAACTCTGTCTTCATGCAATGCCACGACCCACCTGTGGCAAAGCAGATCGCTCTGTTTTCTACTTAGGATTCTCTTCTAGTGGCCCAAGCTTGCTCTCTCCTGCTAGAGCCCGGGCCCTTGCTTACCTGTCTAGGGGGAGTCCAGGTGAGACTGTGGCCTGGGTTGACCCCACAGGGAAATCAGGCTGCGGGGCTTATCGTGTCCCGTGTGAACCCTGGATTGCCCTCTTTGGTTTCTGATTTTCCCCGTTTTTAAAATGTGAGGAATGATAGCAGTTTGGAGCCATTTCTAAGGAAGCATACGAATAGAAACTATAAATAGAGAAATAGAATACAAATAGAAAAATGCAAACAGAGGCGCCCTCTTCCGTGCGCCCAGCTCAGTTCAGACTGCAAAGTGCTTCTGCAGCCAGGGTCTCGTTTGCCTTAAACATCCTTGTGAGTCAGAAAGGGCAGAGTGTTTCCCTCTTTAATCCCAGGCACAGGCTACAACTGAGCCTTCTTTCTGAGACATGAATGTCGCCTCATTAGCTTGTACAATCCTGGCTGTGCAGCGCGATTTGAATAATAACCAACAGCAGCCGCTTATTCAGGGCGTGGTGGGCGCCAGGCCCTGCGCTCAGCCCTCTCTGCGCTTTGCTGGTCCTCACGGCAGCCTGGCGAGGTGGGTATTGTCATGAATCCCATCTTACAGAGCAGGGCACTGGGCTCGGGAGGCGAAGTAACTTGCCCGAGGCCACGCAGCTGGAGCGTGCAGGTCCCCTAGGCAGTGCGTGGCCAGGACTTTCAGTTTGCAAAGTACCCTACTAACAGGCTCTTAGGGGTTTCTTAGCAGCTTTGTGAATCACGCAGTCCTAACCCCAGAGTACAATTGTCCATTTGTTTCACAAGTGTCAACATCCCTTCATTGACTTGCAAAGTGCTGGGTGTGCCGTGCATGGGAGCATTGCATTGCTGGGCACGCAGTACATGCTTGGAAAGGTCACGATCCTTTGACCTCAGCCTTGCATTCCACCAACAAGGAGAAATCCTTCACATTTGACAGGTGAAGACACAGGCTCACCGTGGCAGCGACCAATAGCAATTGCAACCGTTTTCCATCGCTTACTAAATGTTAGCAGTTGTACATGCAGTATCTCACTTAATTCTCCCAAGAGCCCCAGGAGGGAGATACTATCATCCTTATTTTATACCTGAGGAAACCGAGGCCTAGAGAAGTTACAGAGCTTTTTCAATGACCCATAGCAGAGGCAGGCAGAGGTGCAGGTCTCCTCTGGCCAGGGGCCTGGTGGAGGAGGAGACACAGCTGAAGTTGTGGAGGTCTCCTAGGCAGTGCGTGGCCAGGACTTTCAGTCTGCAAAGTATCTTACTAACAGGCTCTTAGGGGTTTCTTAGCAGCTTTGTGAATCACGCAGTCCTAACGCCAGAGTACAATGGGGGTGGCATTATGGGGGTGCAACCTCTGCAGTCACACAGCCCTGTGCTGAGAAGGGCCCATGCAGGGGCTCATGCTCTGCTTTTGCCTTCTTGACATTTGTCATCATTTGTGAACAAGGGTCCCATAGTTTCATTTCTCACTGGGCCCTGCAAGCTTTGTAGCTTGGTCCCGGAGCACAGGGAGCTCCTGGCCTCCCTTCACTCCCTCCTTTCTCCTTTGCCTAGGCCCTGTTTGACACGCAGAACGAGCTGCGCACACACATCCCAAACTTCACCTTCAACCTGGGCTACTCAGGGAAATTCTTCCACACAGGTAAGCGGGCCTGCCCCTGCCTTTGCTAGCAACTCCCACGGGCTCCGCAGAGCACCATGCCACACGGGTAGCACGAGGGCCTCCTGAGCCAGCAGCCCGCGAGAGCACTCACAGCCCCAGGCAGCTGGGGATAACAGCAGCTGTAGCAACAACTGGGTTTCTGCTCACCCCTCCCCTGCCCTCCAGGCTGTGGTGTCCTGCATGGGGCACCTCCTCCCTCTCGTCTCTTCCTCACCACCCACCTTTTACAATTATTCGTATTCCTTCTTCTTATAAAAGAAACTGGGCCGGGCGCAGTGGCTCACGCCTGTAATCCTAGCACTCTGGGAGGCTGAGGCGGGAAGATTGCTCAAGGGCAGGAGTTCGAGACCAGCCTGAGCAAGAGCGAGACCCTATCTCTACTATAAATCAAAAGAAATTATCTGGACAACTAAAAAATATATAGAAAAAATTACCCGGGCATGGTGGCGTGTGCCTGTAGTCCCAGCTACTCGGGAGGCTGAGGCAGGAAGATCGCTTGAGTCCAGGAGTTGGAGGTTGCTGTGAGCTAGGCACTCTAGCCTGGACAACAGAGTGAGACTCTGTCTCAATAAATGAATGAATGAATGAATGAAACCGGCTGTATTTGAAGGACATTACAGAAATATAGAGCACAGAAAGTGAAAATGCCTTGTACAACCACCCCAGGATGACAAGTGTCCTAAATTTATTGCAGAGCCATAGGGTTGAGGTTGATGGCTGTGGGTTGCTTGGTTCACGCCTTACTTCCTCTTTCGGGCTCTCAGCTTCCTCACCTGCTGCCTTCAGGGACTGTGCAAGAGGGAACAGCCCCCGAGCTGGCCATCTGCAGTGGCCATTCCTGTTGCTCAGGCCGCTGTGAGGACAGCCTGTCTTGAACTCCAGGCAAAACTGTATTAGTCCACAGTTCCGAGGAGGGAGATGTGCAACACAGCCCCAGAGGCAAATAGGAGTGATTGCGCACTGGTGGTCTGTCTGCATTTGTATATTCGTGACCCTTAGCGCATTGGAGGTGGTTGTGGTTATACAAAAGAGGCAGAGGGCTAAGCATCCTGTATGCATATGAAGAGCTGCTACGAATCGGTAGGCAGAAGACAAATGGCCCAGGTTGGGTCATTGGAATAAGATCAGAGATGGGAGAAACCTTTGAGATGGTCGACTCTGAACCCCATGTGGCACAGATGGGGCCCAGGGGCCCAGAGAGGAGAAGGTCTTGGCCAAGGTCCCTCACTGAGTCAAGAGCGTGCTCTAGACGAGAGTTCGGGGCTCTGGCCTGGGGCTGTGTCTGCTCCAGTGCTGCGGCTCAGAGCCGCCACTCCAGGCAGCTCCTGGGTGGCCGTGGCCGTGTGCCGCCCTGCCTGGGTGCAGGCCCAGGTCGGAGGGCTCACGGCCGGCGGGCTGGGCTGAGCTGCCTGTGCCGGCTGCAGGTACCGACGCCGAGGATGCAGGGGACGACCTGCTGCTGTCGTACGTGAAGGAGTTCTGGTGGTTCCCCCACATGTGGAGCCACATGCAGCCCCACCTTTTCCACAACCAGTCTGTGCTGGCCGAGCAGATGGCCCTGAACAAGAAGTTCGCTGTCGTGAGTAAGATTCCCTACGGGCAGAGGCGGGCGGGCTAGGGGCCGGGCTGGGGGGCTGGACTGCTGGCCTCTCACTGCCGTCGCAGTTCGCTCTGATGGGTTTTCAATGACATCCCCGTGCCAGGGCCCAGGGCGAGCTGCATTTGTAGCCACCGTCTCCTCCAAGCCTCAAGAGAATAGCCCCACTTTACAGAGCAGAAACTGAGGCTCAACGGGGTCACACCAGTCCTGAGAGGTCCAGCCAGGACTTAAACCTGGGCCTGTTTGTTTCCTGAGCCCAAGCTCTTAGTAGGGCAGGAGGCTCCGGGAAGCTGGAAGAGGTGCTCGATGAGGAGGGACTGAGCCCTGAGTGCCAGGTAGGCTAGCCGGGGCCCCACAGCCAAGTAGAGGCAAAAAGAGGCAGGAAGAGGCCCCGTCCTGTTTCCTCGCTACAGGGTGCTTGAGTCCTCTGCGCTGGAGGGCCTGTGCGCTGGACCAAGAGGCAGGAGACCTGGGTCCCAGGTCTGCCAGTCACTCACTCTGAGACTCTGGGCACGTCCCTTCCCTCCCGGGCCTCCACTTCCTAGTCCGTACCACAAGGGCTTGGACGACGGCCCTGCCCTCCGGCCTCTGACTTTTCTCTCCCATTCTGCAAGGGGGAATAAGGCCCCAGGGGAAGGGCCCCAGGCTCATCTTGCCCTGTCGTCCTCTCCCCAGGAGCACGGCATTCCCACGGACATGGGCTACGCGGTGGCGCCCCACCACTCGGGCGTGTACCCCGTGCACGTGCAGCTGTACGAGGCCTGGAAGCAGGTGTGGGGCATCCGCGTGACCAGCACGGAGGAGTACCCCCACCTGAAGCCAGCCCGATACCGCCGCGGCTTCATCCACAACGGCATCATGGTAAGCGGGGTGGGAGGTTGGTGGGCACAGCCTGTCGTGTGCATCTGTGTGCGTGCGCGCGCCTGTGTATATGTGCGTCCCCACGCGCTGTTCCGGGAAGTGTGGCCTAGGGGCTGCAGACCAGTGTCTGCTGCCTCCTCTGGCCGCTGTGGCTCTCCCCCCCAGGGAAGGTGGGCCACCAGTCCGGCCCCTTTCATGAGCTCCTTCTTAGCTTTCGTGACAGAGGATCAAAGTGAGTGCACTTGAAAGGGGTTTCCGATGAGGACGTGGCTCAGGGCTCTGCTGCGTTCATTTGTTTGCTCATTTAAAGTCACTTCTCCAGCCGTTACTATGCATCTGTCCACGTGTTAGGCACTGAGGACATAGAAGTACACAAAACTGAGAAAAGTTCCTCCCCTCGCAGACCCGACATGCTAGGGCAGGAGACAGACAGTGTGCTCATGCATGTGCTAAGTATGGTTACATGGTCATAAGTGCTATGCAGAGAGGTCAGCCAGGAAGGGAGATAAGGAGTGTATGTGCGTGGGGGGGAAGAGAAGACGGGGGAGAGGAGAGGCTATTTTGTGTTTTTTAGAAGCAGAGTCTCGAGCTGTCACCTAGGTGGGAGAACAGTGGTATAATAACAGCCCACTGCAGCCTCGAACTCCTGTCCTCAAGCGATCTTCCCACCTTGGCCTCCCAAAGTGCTGGGATTACAGGGATGAGCAACTGCACCCAGCTAGGAGAAGCTATTTTATATGAGGAGGTTAGGAGGGCCTTTGTGGGAATGAGCCATGCTGCTATATAAGGAAGAGCACTCAAGGCAGTGAAAACAGCAAGTGCAAAGGCCCCGAGGCAGGCTGGCCTGGGTGTGTTCAAGGGCCAATTAGGAGGTCAGTATGGCTGGGAGTTAGCGAGTGAGGGGAGGTGGGTAGCTGAGGACAGAGGGGTGATGTGCCAGATTGTTAGGGCCATGTAAGGCCAGCCAGTGGATGGCCTTCACCTTTTAGTCTGAGATGGGAAGGGTTTGGATGGAGCATGATCCGACTGGTCTTTTAAGAGGATTTCTATCCTTCTGGCTGTCGTGTGGAGCAGAGACTGTTGGGGGTGAGAATTGAAGCAGCGGACCAGTTAGGAAGCACTGCAGTTGGACCTGGGGCACAGCGTTGGGGCGTGGTCACATTCTGGACTTGGGATGGTTAGAGCCGATGGGTTAGGTGAGTGGGAGATAGACAGGGTGTGGGGGAGAGAGGAGTCCAGGTTGATTGTGAGGATTTTAGCCTGAGGCGCTGGAAGGGTGCGTTGTCCTCGGTTGGGTGGGCAGCCGTGGGAAGGTCTGTGCCCTCGTGCAGCCAGCCACCCACCCACTGACCCCCTCAGTGCTGGGCACTCGGGTGAGCCCCAGGGATGAGGTGGTGACAAGGCAGGCTCCCTGCTGCCTTGGAGCCCACAATTCCGGAAGACAGACAGCAAACACTAAGCCTGAGCGTGACCACGAGGCCGCCAGCGAGGTTCGGATGCTGCGAGGGGACTTGTAGGGCGCACCCAGGAGCTGCTTTAGAGAGGACCAGGAAGCCTAGCTACAAACGGTCCAACAGTCCCACTCTTACTTCGGGGCCTGCTCCTTTTGTGCAGAGAATAGCAGTGAAGTTGGCAAAGCAGCGAGGGCCTGTGGCTCGCCTGGGGGAATGTGGAAGGCTACGGAGAGTCTTTGGGGGCTGGGCGGCCGCGTGGAGGCTGCCTTTCTGAGGAGACACCCTCCTGGCCCTTCTCCTGAGGAAGGGTCCTCCCACCACCGTCCATGCCTGGAGATGCCATCGCTCCTCTTGCCGCCCCGTCCCCAGGTCCTCCCGAGGCAGACCTGCGGCCTCTTCACACACACCATCTTCTACAATGAGTACCCTGGCGGCTCCAGCGAGCTGGACAAGATCATCAACGGGGGCGAACTCTTCCTCACCGTGCTCCTCAATCCTGTGAGTGCTCCACAGCAGCTGGACAGCCCGTCTGTGTCCGACGCAGGCTTCCCGGAGCCGGGAAAGGGCGGAGAGGCGCGAGGGAGGGCCCGGCAGTTGGGAGACCTGCTCTCCCCAGCCCTGGCCGTGTCCTGCCCCTGCCGTGTGACCCTGGCTAAAGAATCCAAGCTTGCATTTTTTAATGTTAATACAGAAGTGTTAGCATTTTTGTGCATGTTCCCTTTCCTGCCCCCCCTCCCCCAATTTACAGAACAAAACACAAACAGCTCCCACATCCACGTCCCATTTCTGGGTTCACACCTGGCTGTGTCCAGCCCAAGGTCATATGGCAAGTTTGTTGGTGGCCCCAGCGTACCTTGCCCTGTCATTGGGCAGCCCTGCATGCTGAGGTAGGGTCAGAAGGGTCAGAGGTGGGGAGAGGGTGGCTCAGACGCTGACCAGCCCCTGCCTCCCTCCTCTCCCATCCCCCGGAGCAGATCAGCATCTTCATGACACACCTGTCCAACTACGGGAACGACCGCCTGGGCCTGTACACCTTCAAGCACCTGGTGCGCTTCCTGCACTCCTGGACCAACCTCCGGCTGCAGACGCTGCCCCCCGTGCAGCTGGCCCAGAAGTACTTCCAGATCTTCTCTGAGGAGAAGGACCCGCTCTGGCAGGTGGGGGGCCAGGCAGCCTGGGCACCTTGTGGCTGGGATGGAATGCCCGTGATCTGGGCACAGGCTCAAGGCTCGGCCGCCACGCCCTCACACTCTCCCTTGAATGTAAACTCGGGCATGTTTGCTCACCAAGGTGGACACACTTGCTCCTGTGCAAACATATGTGAACATGTATATATGTGTGCACACCTCCCCATGCAGACCTGCATGCATGCACACTCATGCACAGCCTTGGGAAAAACTGTTAAAAAACCGAGTGAACGCAGTGTAGGTGACACGTAGAAAGCGACTGCCCTGCGTTAGACTCTTTCCAATCACTTTTGCTCCCATCTAACTCCAGCAGGCTCTGAGCTATTGGGAAGGGGAGGGTTTGGAGATAGTTCTTGGGAAAGTCTGCGCCTAGGGACAGTTAAAAACTGGGAGCAGAAGCTGAAATTGGTCTCACAGTTCAGACTAGGGGGCCCACAAACCATGACTTATGGGCTAAATCCAGGATGTGGTCTGTTTTGTAAATAAAGGTTTATTGGAGCACAGCCACGCTCCTTCTTGCGTGTACTGTCTGTGGCTGCTGCCCTGTTACAGGAGCAGAGCTGGGTGGTTGCAATAGAAACTGGGTAGTAGCCAAAGCCTAAAACATTTCCTAAACGTTTACTAAAAGACTTACTAAGCTCTACAGGAAAAGTTTGCAGACCCCTGGCTCAGATGCAGCTTGTTCAGTTAAATTCAACAAGTGCTCATGAGTTCCTATTATGTGTCAAGCACAGGGCTGGGCATTTTTCTAGGCTCTTTGGGGGACGTGTCAGCCACTCAGCGTCTGGAGGTGGGGCTGTGACAAGGACCAGTGTAGGTATTATGCCGGTCAGGGCTGTCAGAGCCACGTATCTGTGTGCAATGGGAGTCCATCCCCTGGGTTCTTGGGCGCCCTCACTTCCCTTCTACTGTTTTAGGATCCCTGCGAGGACAAACGCCACAAAGACATCTGGTCCAAGGAGAAGACTTGTGACCGCTTCCCGAAGCTCCTCATCATCGGCCCCCAGAAAACAGGTAGGTTTCTTGTTCTTGGGCCAACTTCCCCCATTGCTTGCTGTCTCAGCCACAGAAGGCTGGAGAGACCTCACCCTTGCCCACTGCCCAGTAATCTGCTCCCTCTTTCCCAGGAAGTGGGAGTGAAGCTGGGGTGAATTGCCTTTCAGTATGGAGGTGGGAAGGGGGTGGAGGGTGGGCATGGAACTCTCCTATTTGCCCTGAATTGCAACCTCGGGGAGCTTTCTCTGTGTCCTCCTGGGAGTCTCTGAGTCTAGGCAGAGAAGTCCAGATCAGCTGCTCTGCAAGTTTGAGCAGTGCCAGGCAAAAGTAGTTCATTGCAAAGAGCACTATGATCAACTATTCATGTCTACCAGGGGTACGGGAAGAAGTATTGACATGATTGCTAAGTGTTTGCCATCCACACAACCCTGCAAGGCACAAATGGATACTCCCATTTTATAGTCAAGAAACTCAAGGCTCACAGAAGTTAAGTGACTTCCCTTAACACATTTAGTTAGGTAATGGCAGTTCCAGGTCTTGAACCCTGGTCTCTGTGACCCCAGAGCGTATACTGTTAATTGCCAAACTCTCTAGCCTCTTTCTCTTTGAGGCCCTCTCATTATAACATATAAACCATCACACCGCAGGGAATGAATGAACTACCCGAGGAGGAGGTAGGACAAGGAGATGGGTGGGTGGGGCACCCGAAATAGGAGACATTGGAGCCAGATTTCTTAGGTCTTCAAGAAGTTCACATGAACAGAGCTGGAGGATCATGAGCTTGGTTTTCCCTGAGCTCCTCCCAAGTGCCAGAGAGGACAGAGGTTCAGAGCCGGAAAGGACCACCAGAGAGCATCCAGCTCAGGGATTCTGGGGAGACAGCAATCAACTTGGCATGGCTGTGGAATGCAGTGGTGAGAAGGTTTCTGAGGCCAAGTCCTTGGTTAGCGATGAAGAATGCTTTGATGGATTAGTGATGTCTGCAGTGGGTACAGGAGTTAGGGTGTTCACATGCATGCTCTGTGTTTGCCATCCTGGATTTAGTATAGTTCCTTCGTTGTACAGATGATGAAACTAAGACCCAGGGAAGGGAAGGAACTTTCCCAGGATCTCCCAGTGAACAATGGAGAGCTAGGCCCAGAACCCAGATTCCATCTTTTCGTTGGGAGCTGGGCTCTGGGTCTCAGCCGCCTCCCCTCCCCATAGGCACCACAGCTCTCTACCTGTTCCTGGGCATGCACCCGGACCTAAGCAGCAACTACCCCAGCTCAGAGACCTTTGAGGAGATCCAGTTTTTTAACGGCCACAACTATCACAAAGGCATCGACTGGTGAGTGGGCCTTTCTGTCCATAGCAGGATGGGAAGGCCATCATGGAGCCTTCCCAGGGGGCCGGCTGTGGCCGCGGCAGGAAGCAGCTGGTGCTTATTCACACGCAGCTGAAGTTCCTGTAAACAGGGACAAAGCACGATGACCCTGAGTCATGGCATGAGAATGTTGTCACGGACAGGACACTTGAGGAGGAAGCCCTTTGCACCTTTGCCTTGTCACCTGGGGCCAGAGACTGCTGAGGCCTGAGTCCATTCCTCCCTTTCTTGCATAGAAACATCTGAGTCCTAGGGGAGGAGAGGGACTTGCCTAAGGTCCCCAGGTCTGCTGGGGACAGAGCAGGGGCTAAAGCACAAATGTCTGGCCCTTTCCATTGTGTGAGCTGGCCTTTCCCACTGCATGGAGCCTGCGCGTGGCTGGTGGTGGAGCAGGCGTCCTGGCGGGTCCCTCTGAGGCAGCTCGCCAGCCTTAAGGTGTCACCTAGGGAGGTGGTGAAAATGGTCGCTTCCCACCAGAACCGGCTAGCAGAGGCTGCCTGAAGGGTGCGGGGGCTAGTGCAGAGATGGCTTTACTTCCCAGTTTCTCAGCTTGCATCTTTCTCTACTGTTTGTCTTTTACGTCAGTGGGTTACCTAGGTGGAGAGATTGTGGGCCTTCTATTTGTTTGTTTTTTGGTATTTTCTGTGCACATTTCTCTTTTGTCTGTCTTTCCATCCATCAATCTGTCTGTCTGCCTGTGTGTCTATCTATGTATCCATCCATCCATCTTTCCATCCATCCATCTGTATCTCTAACATGTCCACAATCTTTTATCTAAAACCCGTTGTGCCCAGGTGTGTTATTGGAAGTCAACATTTTTCACATTTTAGAGAAGTAATATGGTATGAAACCATGTATTTAGCAACATCTTCAGCAGCGCCTGGGGCAGCACCCATTAGTGAATACCTTAATATGTAGCAAAGTGTATGAATATTTCGGGGTTTGCTGCCAAATGGCTTTGCTACAAACTCAGGAAACAAAGCTTCTGTTTTTGGAGTTTTCTCAGTTTAGATATTCCAAGCGAAAGATTGTGGACATACAAAGACAATTCAGAAAGATGAGAGAGAGTGTGATTCCTTGGCCCCGTTCCTGAGGTTTTGATTTTGTAGATAGGTCTAAGGTGGGCACAGGAATCCAACAAGCCCCCAGGTGACTCTGATAAAGGAAGGGGGTCCTTGGGTCACCCTGGGGAACTCTGTTTCCCAGGATAGAGGAAGGATCCTACAACCTTAATTAGGGTGGGCTTTGCTCCCCACAAACCCCCTGAAGTTGTACCCGAATTTTGCATAAATAGGTGCCCTCGGGAGGGTCCAGAGTGTTTTTGCTTTCAGAGGGTACTAATGCCCATGCACCACCCATCACTCCAGGTGCTCACCCATGGCAGGCTGGGGAGGCGATATGGATGGCAGTAGGTGACCCCCTCTTGTCTCCTGGTCCACAGTGACAGCCTAGAAAGTGCCATCCCAGGTCAGGAAAGAACCCCCACCTTCTGGAGGGAGAAGGGGGCCTCCCTCTTCCCCATGCTGGTCCTCCCTGGTCAGCCAGCGCTGGGCTCTAAGCCCCAGTGCGCCCCCTGGAGGCAGAGGGAGTTAGAGCCCTGTCCAGGTAGCCGCAGGAGCGTAGTGGGATGGCGGGCAGGATCCCGGGGTTTAGGACTGAATGACAACCCACCTCCCGTGCCCTGCAGCCTGTGGCACACCTATGAGCCTTCAGACCCTCCAGACCCCACAGCGTCCCCTGTGAAGGAATGGGTTTGGAACAGGGAGGCTGCCCAGTGGCCATCCCCCACTAGAATCCCCGCCAGAGCGAGTCCTCCTGGGACTGGGGGCGCTGCCCCCAGCGACCCTCTCCCTCTCGCGCTACATTCCCCAGGCCCCCTCCTCACAGGTCTGGCCTGTGAGCCCCGCTCTCTGGGCTTCCTGCAGGTACATGGAGTTCTTCCCCATCCCTTCCAACACCACCTCCGACTTCTACTTTGAGAAAAGCGCCAACTACTTTGACTCGGAAGTGGCGCCCCGGCGGGCAGCAGCCCTTTTGCCCAAGGCCAAGGTCCTGACCATCCTCATCAACCCAGCAGACCGGGCCTATTCCTGGTACCAGGTGAGTGGGGCTGGGCTGGTCTCTCTGGGGGGGGGGGGCGGTGCAGCGCTCGGTCTGACACTCAGTTACTAATTCACTCAACAAATATTTATTTATTTATTTATTTATTTATTTATTTATTTTTTAAGATAGAGTCTCACTGTGTTACCTGAGCTAGAGTGCCGTGGCATCAGCCTAGGTCACAGCAACCTCAAACTCCTGGGCTCAAGCAATCCTTCTGCCTCAGCCTCCCGAGTAGCTGGGACTACAGGCATGCGCCACCATGCCTGGCTAAATTTTTCTATATATATTAGTTGGCCAATTAATTTCTTTCTATTTAATAGTAGAGATGGGGTCTCATTCTTGCTCAGGCTGGTTTTGAACTCCTGACCTCGAGCAATCCGCCCACCTCGGCCTCCCAGAGTTGCTAGGATTATAGGCGTGAGCCACTGCGCCCGGCCAACAAATCTTTATTAAGCACCTTCCGTATGTGGGCTCTGCGTGAAGCACCTGGAGCGTGGTGCTGGGTGAGAACAGAGCCCCACCTCCATGGCGCTTCTAGCCTGGTGGAGGACACAGGCAGACATTGATGGCAAAAGCCAGCCGCCAGTTAACCACCCTGCCCACCAAGCTTCGCGTGTGGTCCCTGATTCTGGCACTGACAAGAGGTGGGGTCTGGGTGAACCTTGAGGAAGCGTAGACTTGGTGAGCAGTGGTCTGGTTGCTGCACACTGGTGAGGTGGGGTGGGAGCTCGGGGGATGGGACACAGGACCTGCCACCTTAGTGGAGGATGCAGACGCCTGATCGGGTAAGGCGGTCACCTGGACTTCAGTACATGATAGAGGTATGACTCCTAGTCCCTACTTGAGACACGTAAGAAGCAGAACTTTCTTTAACTTCTATGGCCTGAATTAGTTTACTCTGAGTGCCAGCCCTCTGGGCTTACAGGAACACTTCCAGGACTTTTGTGGGGGTGGGAGCAAGTCCCTCCCCTGGCTGACAGCCTTCCTGGGGTTATGCCACACTGCCGAGTATTTTGATTCAGAAGTGGCACCCTAGCAGGCAGCTGCCCTGTTGTCCAAGGCCAAAGTCATGACCATCCTCATCAACCCAACAGACCAGGCATCTTCCTGGTGTTGGGGGCACCTGGGCTTTAGTCCACAGTTACCTGGGAGGTGCCCACTGTCCTGGGTTAGGAAGGCTCCTTCAGGCTTGGCCACTTCTGGTAGCTCCCTGCCCCACTCTGGGCCTCTTCAGTTGGGTACTTTAGTGGCTGCTCCTGTCTGGGGTGTCACTGTGTCCCCCGCAGTGCTGGCAGGAGGCAGGTGCAGAAGCTCTTTGCTCCTGGTCCCACAGGACTCTCTCCCCCTCCTGCCACTCCTGGAGCCGGATGAGGAAGCCCTCGCTTCCTCTTACACCTCAGGGCTTCTGTTTATGCCCTGAGCCCTTTCCCATGGGCCTTTTATTTAGGGGAAAAAAAACCTCAGAAACACGCACAGGGCATTTGTCTCTTCTGCCATGCACACCAGGAGGTGTGCCCCCACCTCCTGGCGATGAGCAGAGAGCCATCTGCTGGGGTGGTTTGTGTGTGTGTCCCCTTCTTGCAGATTAGAAAACCAACATTCAGCAAGTTTCACGTGGTGGCATTGTGAATTCAGGCCTTCTAAATCTAAGACCCTATTCTTTCTTCTGTCCATGGTCGAGAGGGGTGAGGGAGATAAGAAGAGACTAGTTCCTACCAGGAGGGTCTAGGAAGATGCTGGAAGGATGGTGGTGGCCTGTCTCAAAAGGAGGTCAGGATGAAGAGGAGGTTGCTGTACACCGTTATGGCCCCTGCCCTGGGCCGTGTGGGATCCTCCGTGGAGGGGGGTTGGCTGGTGAGGGTCTTGCCCAAACCCTGGACTTTGAAAATTCTGCAGATTCTCATGACCCATGGCATTAGTTGAGGTGGTTCAGACTCAGCATTTTCCCGTTTACAGTTCTTTCCCAATCCTTCTGATTTCAGAAAGAAAAAATGCTCAGTTTGGTTCAAGTGGCTCTTTTGTCCTTTCTAACACTACTAAGCTCTGTTTTCAATAAAGAGAGTACAGGCTTTGGGTTCAGGGCCTGTAGCAGACATTTGTATCCGACTGGAGTTTGAGAACATTGCTTTGTTTATCTGCATTTATGAATGGTTGCATTCTGTAGGTGATAACTGATCCTAGTTTTCTATTTATGGAGCTGATAGTTTTCTTTTGAAATAAATTTTTGTGAAAAAGAAAGGTGAGTCAGTATAAAGAGAATTATGTTGACATTGGCGCATACAAGTGGTTTGTGGATATGGCAGAAAACACAGAGATGGGGTACAAATGGCCGATGTTTATTATAAGCCCTGATTTGGTCCAACTCCTGTCTTGCAGAGATGGGGAAATGGGGCCTCTGGGGCCAGTGGCTTCCCTGAGGCCAGACAGCCAGGACTTTGAACCCAGAGCTCGTGGTTCCAGCCCAGGATCTGTCCACCTCATGGTGTCCCACCAAAGGCCACTTCTTTTGTGCCTTCCCTGTGACATGCCGACCTTCTCCCCTTGCCTGCAGCACCAGCGAGCCCATGATGACCCAGTGGCCCTGAAGTACACCTTCCACGAGGTGATCACGGCCGGCCCCGATGTGTCCTCAAAGCTGCGCGCCCTCCAGAACCGCTGCTTGGTCCCCGGCTGGTACGCCACTCACATCGAGCGCTGGCTCAGCGCCTTTCACGCCAACCAGGTAGCTGCCTGTCCCTGGCCCTTGGGAGGCAGTCACAGTGCTGGCTTGCTGTAGCTAGCAGAGAGCCCAGAACCTCTCTCGCCAGGCCCAGGGCTACAAATGCCCTCACTGGAGAGTTAGACCTTTGGGTCTCTAAAAAGGTTTTAGCTCTGTTTATCCCCAGGTTGATACGTGGGAACTCCCCACGCCCATGTCCCATCACCATAGGCTCTGGAGCCCTAAGGGGACCAGAAATCCCTGGGGTGGGCAGCTGGGAGCGAGGGGACTGGGAGGGAGAGCCTGGTTGGAGGGGTAGGCAGGGGTTAGATCACATGAGGCCTTTTAGGGAAACACTTGGAGCATCTGAGCAGGAGACATGGGCATGAAGCTCGGAGAGAGACTGGAAGGGGGATGTGTGGCTAGGAGGGGTAGACAGGGTTTTGGTGATAGCTTAAATTCCAAGAGAGGATGACATCGGGCAGGGGAAGCCGGCAGGGAGTTAGCCCACAGAGGACCGAGGCTTGGAGATACTTGTTATCCAGCTGCAGAGGAAGAAGCAGGGTGAGCGTGCAGGGTCCCAGGTTTGTAAGCAGGCCCGTGCCTGCTGCTGTGCCCACTGCCCTGTTTGCCGCTGGAGTGGGAGTGGGAGCAGGTCCAGATCACCTTCTCTTTTTCCTTCTTTCCAGATTCTGGTCTTGGATGGCAAACTGCTGCGAACAGAACCTGCCAAAGTGATGGACACAGTGCAGAAGTTCCTTGGGGTGACCAACACCATTGACTACCACAAAACTTTGGCGTGAGTGTCGCCTGGGTCTTTCAGCAGGGCAATTTCCCTGATCAGGCACCTGGGCCAGAAAGTCAAAGGCTTGAATAATTATGGGAAAGACGCAGGTTCATTAGCAAGTATGAAATTTTATTAACATGACTCAAGTCATATTAATAAAGGTATCCACTTAAGAAAAAAGGAGGTAATTAATCTGTCCTACTCAGGTCAGCCCACCCCGGGGTGTCCTCTTCAGTCTGGGCTGAACATTGTTAGAGTGTTTTATCTAAATAAGTTAGGCCAGCAGTGAGCAGCCCCGATTCCCACGGGCTTTCTCAGCATTAGATTTTGACTTAAATATAATTTCAGGAAAAGGAAACCACACATGTAATTGTTGTGGCTAATGATCTCATTCACTCAGAACCTGGCATGAGCGCACTGAAAATGCCCGCCCGTGATGCGTGGGCGGCCGCCTGCGTTGCAGGGGCGCGGGGCGGGGAGAGGCCCCTTCCAGGGCTGTGTGACAGGTCAGGCCGGGTGAGGAGCCTCAAGAGGAGGAGGAATGGAGTCAGCCTCCCTGACTCCATTCTTGGGAAAGCCTTGCAGCAAGAACCTTCCTTTCTCACTGTCGTGGAAGTTGAAGGTGGAGAAGGGAGGGAAATCAGTTCTTCACCTTGAGGCAGAAAGGGGCACCTGCCAAGGGTGTGGGCTGTGGTGTCAGGGACGCCTGGACTAGGATCCCAGATCCATTTCCTTAAGATTGATTCTGTTTTCCTGACGTCCTCATGCTCAAGAATGTCCTAGTGGCTCCTGATCTGGGCTGGATTCTGATACCAGTATGCCTCCCCTCCGTGACAGCTTCAGATCTCATATCCCCAAAATGCCTTTGAAGGTAGCATGATGTTGGATATGGAAGTCAGTCTTGCTCCGTCATTTCTTAAAGTTACTCCAAAAAATCATAGGCATGCTTAAGTGCAGCTGCCGATACTGCATTCTTGGCTGGGCTTGGCTGTGGCTCACGCCTATAATCTTTGCACTCTGGGAGGCTGAGGCGGGAGGATCACTTGAGGTCAGGAGTTTGAGACCAGCCTGAGCAAGAGCGAGACCCCTCCATCTCTACTAAAAATAAAAAAAATGGGCCAGGTGTGGTGGCGCACGCCTGTAGTCCCAGCTACTTAGGAGTCTGAGGCAGGAGGATCACTTAAACCCAGGAGTTTGAGGTTGCTGTGAGCCAGGCTGATGCCACGGCACTCTAGCCTGGGGAACAGAATGAGACTCTGTCTCCAAAAAAATAAAATAAAAAATTGACAGATATTGCATTTCTTGATAAAGATGCAGTTTATTAAAAAGCAAAAGAACCTTCATTGAGCTTTTTTTCTCCTCTGTTGTCACTTGAAGCTGGGAGGGGTAAAGAAGGCTTCTTGGGTTAAAAAAAAAAATGTTACTTACCAGTAAATTAGAGAATGCTTGGAAAAGATTTCCCAGAATAATGAAGGATAGGAAAGTTCATTTCCTATCAGAGAAGGCTGCACAGCCCAGAGAAGCCCCAGAGTATGTGAGATGCCTTCTGCTGGGTGGAAGGGCAGGTGTGTTTGGTGTCGCCCAGGGAAAAGTGTGGGCCAACAGACGGCAAATAGTAGCCCACCGATTAGATGAGCACGGGTTCCGTGTGCGTAGGGGAGTAGAGTCCCTGAACTGGGCTCTGCCGTTCCTGAGGAGCTGGAGCATTGCCCTAAGGTGGGAAGAGGATGGGCCGGGCCAGCCCTCACCCAGAGGCTTCCCCCCGCCCTGCAGGTTTGATCCAAAGAAAGGATTCTGGTGCCAACTGCTCGAAGGAGGAAAAACCAAGTGTCTGGGCAAAAGCAAGGGCCGGAAATACCCAGAGATGGACTTGGATGTAAGTGGCGGACACGCTGCCCATGGCAGCGGGATGAGTGGAAGGGGCTGTGAGTGGGAGGAGCCTTTTCTTGGGCAGTGTTCTTAAGAGGAGGAAAGAAATACGGGCTGGGACATGGTGGGACAGAATTGATGCAGTCAAACAAGTATTTATTACCTTCTAAGGGCTGAGTGCTGTGAGTTTTTTGGTTTTTTTTTTATAATTTCAGAATATTACGGGGGGGGGGTACACATATTTAGGCTCCATGTATGGCTTTTGTACAGTTTGAGTCAGTGTTTTCTTTTGTTTTTTAGAGATAGGGTCTCGCTCTGCCTCCCAGGCTGAAGCGCAGTGGGCTGATCATAGAAGGGGGTCGTGAGGATGTCAGACATGGTCTCTGGCTTCAAGGAACTCCTAGTCTAGGAGGGGGAAGTCACACGTGCCACTGAGGTTAATAGAATACAAGGCAAAGAGTGCTTCGAGCAGTAAGAGAGGCACACAAGTGCTCTGGGAACTGAGAGCGAGGGGATGTCACTTGAAGCTGGGAGAGGTAAAGAAGGCTTCTCAAAGGAGGGGTGGCAGTCTCCACAGTTGGGCCTGGAAAGATGGGGTTCATCCCGTAGGATTTGGACCTATGGAATCGGGTGATAGCCCATTCTTGAGTTCAGAACAGCATATGCAGAAACATAGGGGAAAGGTCATGGACTGTGAATCTTGTGGTGGTCCCTTTTTCCTGTTTGCTTCTGGTTTTGATTAATTCTCTCTTTTCTCCCTGTCACAAGAATTTTGACCTTGTGAGCTATATTTTGGTGCTCTCCTACCATACAGGAGTTTTCTATTGGAAGCTACCATTTAGAAGACGATTGTGAATCATTAAGAGGTGTATGGCTTGGTGCCAACAGAGTGGTGGTTTTAAAGAGGGGGTCACTCTTGAGCCAGCGCAGCACCGAGATCTGAGCTTTCCTTCCCGTTACAGTCCCGAGCCTTCCTGAAGGACTATTACCGGGACCACAACATCGAGCTCTCCAAGCTACTGTACAAGATGGGCCAGACGCTACCCACCTGGCTGCGGGAGGACCTCCAGAACACCAGGTAGCCGTGGCCACCACAGCCAGACTGAATGTTAGTGATGGCAGGGACGTCCCGCCGCACGCTGAGCCAGACCCACCTGCGGAGTCGGGAGCGGGCCGCAGCCAGCCAAGCACTTACATGAGCAATACTCTGCTGAGGCCCGTGTGGGGCCAGGAGAAGAGCCCGGCCAGGTCCACAAGCGCCTCAGAACACCCACTGCTGGGTCTGTGGCCAACAGGACCTCCCAACCACCAGAGGTCCATTCTGTTCACAGCCTTTCCTGGGGAGGCCACTTCCTGTTGGTGGATGGCCACTTCCTGTTGGTGGACGGCCACTTCCTGGTAGAGGAAGTCCACAAACTCTCTTTTCTGTTCCTCACTGTGTTCTCCCAACCATCCCCTCTCCTTCATCCCATCATGCCCTGCTCCAGCAGGGCATCCCCTCAGTATTAGCTGCCATATTTTCCCTGTCCACTGACAATGAGGGAGAAGAGCCCAGCCGGGCCTTTTGCCAAACCAGGGAGAGAGACTGGACACTTCCCTGACTTGTTTCAAGCCAGGCTCTTCAAAGGGGTCAGCTGGATACCCAGAGTCAGTCACCAGGCTGGATGTGAGGGTGGCCACCTCGAGAGAACTCTGAACCTCCACACCTGGTTCCTACCTTCACATCTCACCTTCCCTTTTGGGGGAAAGAATCTCTGGTTCCTATAGTATCCACCCAGTTCCCAAGGCCTCCTGTAGGGCCCTGGAGCACTGCCATGCCATTTGGGCCCAGGGACCCAGGCCTCAGCTGGACCCCTTCTTCACCCTGGGGTATGACGTGCGTGGTATTTCCTGTGGTAAAAGACGGAGGCGGTTCAGGAGTCTGCCAGTATACATGTTCCCCTGTACAGACGTGCCCCCACCCACCCAGCCTCGGCTCCCGGCAGACGTGGGCAGAGCTGGTGAGACGCCAGCCACTGCTTTGCCCCAGCTTCCTGCGGCTGAGGGTTTCCAGAGACCCCCCTAACCTCCCAAATACTAAGAAGCTAAAGTATTTTAATATTTTGTTTTTTCTTTTCTTGGTGCCAGAGTTTATACCCTGGGTGCTGGGGTCGCACTGTGTTTTTTATATATATATATATATATATATATAATGTGTATATATATATATTATATTTTTTTTGGTTGGGTTTGTTTTTAATTCAGTCGTAAAAAATGGTGGTAAGCCCCAGTCTCAGGGGGTGTCTTACCTTCGTGCTAGAGAAGGAGATGGAAGGGAGGGAGGGTGTGTCTTTATGTGTCTGGGCCTCAAGGAGTCAGCAGGAAGGTGCCCTCAGAGAGGTCTCTCTTTACTCTCCCCAGTGCCATGGCTGTCCTGGGGCTACCCTAGGTGGACAGAGGTGGTGAGACCCACTCTCTCCAGGAAATCTGGCTTCATGAAGCCCAGTGACCCTGGGGAAATTTTGGCCAAAGCAAACAGCCAGGGCTGCGGTAGGAGAGCTGGGGCCCAAGCTGGCCCGTCCCCTCTCCCTCACATGGTGCTAGGCTGGGAGCTGCTCTGGGAGTTAGGGTGCCCACCGGCACCCACAGCACTGGCTCCCGGCCCCTGTAGACAGTGGGATTTCTGGGCTGATGTCTGATTGGGGTCTGCTCCTCTCCCCCCTTAACAATGTGAAGTGACTGAGGCTGGGGTGCTTCTCCCCGGCCCCCTCCCAACTGCCAGTTCAGCTTTGAATCGACACCCAGGAAGTGCTTTCTGGAGAGCCTGTCTTGTTCAGAAGACGCTAGCATCTTGGGCTGGACGGGTCCTTTGACGGGTATGGAGCGGGTCCAGCAAGGGGCGCTGGCCTGCTCGGGGGATGTCACGGAGCTGGCTGGGAGCAGGGCCGAGCCTTGAACCCGAGGCTCCCGATTCCGAGTCTAGTGCTCTTCTTCCAATGCCACACTGCCTCTGAGCCCTTCTGGGGACCCTGCTCTGTGCCAGGTTCCTGTCCCTCCCTCAGTCACAACCGTGGTCATTCCAGAAAATGGGGACAAACCACTCCTTCCCAGCCAGGGTGCCTTTGAGCCTCCCCACCCCCAGGTGTGCGTGTGCCCTGCTGTCTTCTCCCCGCCCGGAGGTCCCGCCCCAGGCCGCGCGCGCCTGGATCCCTTCTGAACCGACGCCCTTTCCTCACGTTCTCCGCTGGGGTGGAGAAGAAAGTTGGACACTCTCGGGGACTGGCCGCGTGCAGTCTCGTCGTGTCGAGAGCAGTGTCCCCTCACGATTCTCAGTGGGGCCTGCAAGCCTGGGAGCCGCGGGCGTCGTTGGCCCGGCAGGGACGAGGAGCGGTGTCTGAGGACAGGGTGGCATGTCTCCTCGTGCGCTCGGAAAGACCTGGCCGCACCGTGGAGCCAGGCTCCCGGAGAGGGGCGGCGACTTCCGCAGCGCAAGCCCCGGGAAACTCAGGCTCCTCGGGTCTTGCCTTTTACGCCGACTTGACAGCTTTACTCCTTATCTGTCAGGGAGGGCGTGGGCTCTGTGATCCCTGAAGACCTTGCCGCTCCCGAGTTCTGAAATCCCCCCTCTGGGCGGGGCTGCTTCCTTCTCTCAGAGCTTGGGATGCAGAGTCGAGCTGGCCTGGGCCGGCCCTGCCTGGGCAGGCGGCTGCTCCTCTCTGTGCTCCGGCCTCGGCAAAGCGGGCAGGTTCGGGATCCTGTGATGGCAGAGGAGATATTTTCGCCCGGGACCTTCCGGGAGCCTGGGGACCGGACTTGCCACGTGTCCCAGATCCGTCTGTCTAGGGCCCTGCTGCTACTTCCCTTCCCACTAACAGATCTTTCTTGAGGACCCACGAGGCCCAGACACAGCCGGGACCTGCAGGTATTGGGTGTGTGTGTGTGTGTGGGGGGGAGACAAGCTGCCCTAGGGGCTCTCAGCGACTAGGCACACAGACGCCCCCGCCCGGGAAGAGGGGACCAGACATGAGTGGGGCTGTGCGGTCAGTCTTTAATGTCCACTAATTCACTGTAAGCGTTTGGCCAAAAAAATAGAGAACTAGCTTGAATTGTGCAGGTGACTCCACCATCCGCTCTGCAGCCCTCTCCACGAGCCTTCGCCTTGGGAGGGTGCAGGCGGGAGGCGTCACCTACAGCAGCCTCAGTTGTTGGGTTCTAGAACCTTCCATGATGTGAGCACCTTGCTGCTCAGAGGATGAATGTGAAGCTTAAAGATGGGCCTTTTCCGAGCCCCTGTGTACAAGCAGTCGGTGCTTCTGGGCCCAGCTGAAGAAGCTGGACTGACCGCAGAGGTTAGTGGCCCCCACACGGAGTCGTGCCCACAGGCCTGGTAAAGGGAGGAGCAAGTACAAAATTGTCTTACCGGACATTCTACTACGAACTCCGGCTACCCAGCATCTAGATTTAAAATTATTAACATTTTGTCACATTTGTTTCTCTCTCTTTCTGTACATATCTATATATTTTTTTCTGATCTGGTTTAAAAGTATGTTGCAAAGGTCGTGGGACTTTGCCTTTAAATGCATCTCCTAAGAGGTAGGCATTTTCCCACCTATTGGTCCAACATTGCAGTCAAGACAGCACATCATTTCCTAACGACAACTGCTATCCGGTCTATATCCAAATGTCCCCCACTGTCCCCCAAATAACTTTGACCTGGTTTTGGAATCAGGCTCCAGTCAAGGTGCACACACTGCAATTTTCTAGCTGTGTTTTTTAAATCTCCTTGAATGGCAAAAAAGTCTTCCCTCTGCCCACTTTGAGTTTTTTAGTGACATTGTTTTTGAGACCAGCAGGCCCGCTGTCCTGTCGGAAGTGCCACGTTCCGGATTTGTGGGATTGTTCCCTCATAGTGTCACACAACCACTTCCTCGGTCCCCTGTGTTTTCAAGGGTAATTCAGGCTACGTGGGTTTTTGCCTTTCACGCTGACTTGACAGCTTCACTCCTGCCTAAGATGCGCCTCCACTGTCACCTGTACCAAGTGCCAAACCAGCAGAGGAGCCAGGGGAGGGCCAGGGAGGCTCCCTGGAGAAGGCAACGTCACGCTGGGCCTGGGGGGAGGGACTGGGGGGAGGGACGGAGGGCTCCCTGGAAGGAGGCTGGGCCAGGCAAGGGGAAGGAACCTGCTGGGAAGGAGCCGTCTCTGGCTTGAGAGTCCTGTGCTGCCCCCTTTGACCCTGGGGATGGGCCACAGGGCACAAAAAACACAGCATTTCTCTGTCTGTTTTTTGGTCCCAGGGTTCTCGCTTCCCGGAGGCCTGTGGTCTGTGCACTGGAGCAGAGCTGGGCCTCGGGGCGCTCCAGGGAAAGGCCTCCCCCAGCTGCAGGAGGCAGGAGCTGTGCAATCTCCCACTGGGTGCATTCAGTAGCAGCCCCACCATCTTCCTCCCAGGCCCCTGCTCCCGGGTGAGCGGGCAGGTGGGGTACAGCCGCAGCAGGGTTTTCACAAGTGCAGGAAGGAAGCAGCTCTGCCCTGGTTGAAGTGAGGATGGGGGCCCAGACCTGCACCCCGCTCCGGGCCCTCAAGACAGCGCTGGGTCCCTGCTTTGCCATCTCTGAGCTAGATGTTCTCGCTGGCTCAGACGGCCAGAGATTGTGTTAGTTACTCCGAGCGACGGGCATTGGCTTTATGTGGGGTCCATGCCAAGGGCTTGGGGGAGGCTCTGGCTGTGTGTTATCCTAAGAAGTTCATCCCTACTGCTCTTCTTCCTCTTTCTGGCCCTAATGAGGGAGGAGAGGGTTTTCTATGACTGTGCTAGCTTTTATTATCAGCAAGAGGGCTCCTTTTGTAATTTGTGCATGAAATTCATGTCATTTCCTGGGGAGAGGAGAGGGCTGACTGGAGAGGGAGGGGGGCACGCTAGGGGAGCAGGCAGAGGTTTCCTTCCCTTGTGGGGGGTGGGGAAAGGGGTGGAGAGGGGGTGCTACCCAGCTCGCCTGTGAGGGCTCTCAAACCAGCCGTTTTGGGTTGTGTTAAAGGTGAGAACCTTCCTCCATTAATGTACAATCTTGAACTAACTGCTAATAAAGTGGGGTTCTGTTTGTACACATTGGTCCTGTCTGTCTGTGTGTCTGACTTTTTTTGCAAGGCCTGCAGGGGAGGGTGGAGATAGGAGTGTTTGCATGCATGGCCAAAACTTGTCTCCCCCTAATCCTCCACGTGCACGCGCACACACACACACACACACACACACACACACACACACACGGTGATTTGGTCAAATCAGATCATTTCCACTGGGTTATATATATTTTTAAAAATTTTTTAAAACTTTATTTAATATATTTATTTTTTAAATTTTTACAACTCCATCTATTTTGTGATCCACTGAGTTATAAATTGAAGCTTTTCCAGATATAGCAGAGGCATATCCCAGGGCAGCCGGATTGTCAGAAGTGCTAGGGTCGGAGCACTGGACTGAGAGGGGACTCAGGGGCAAGCACCATTTCTGCCACTAAGGTACTTGGGGATGGGGGGCAAGTTCCTTTTTTTACTTTCTGATCCTCAGTTTCCCTCATCTTTTAGGGGTGTGGAGGGGGTTGGACTCAGTGACTTCAACTGGAGAACTTGCCCAAAATGCAGATTCCCAGGCCCACATGCAGGGATTCAACTCCAGCAGATGTGGGCTGGGGCCTTGCAAGCATCTGCGTTTGAAACAAGCTCCCCGGCAGGTGGGGCACCCCACTTTGGGAAACCTGGGCTCAGATTGATGGTTCCTACGGGTTGTAATTAATGCGGAGAGCCCCATTGTCCAAGAAAACCTTGGGCACAACAAATGGCTTTCCAGCCCCCCCCTCCCCTCCTACCTGCAGGGTGGGGGGCAGCGCACGTGTCGGGATCTGCTCTCTCAGTGTCCCTTGGGAAGCTTTAAAACATGCACATTGCTGGGCTCTCTCCAAATGTACTCCCTGAGAAACTCTGGGAGTGGGACCCAGCACTGTGTACTTTAACAAACTCCCTGGTGCTCAAGAAAATCTGGGAACACTGGATCAGGCCACCAAGTGTGAGCCTGAGAAGGTCCACAGAAATGTGCGGGCAGAGCAGGGGCTGCCGCAGACACAGCTGGGTGGGCCCAGGACCCAGGAGGGTGGACTGAGCGGCCAAAGTGAACATAGCAAAATGCCAGCCCCAGTGGCCCAAGGGTGGTGCCTGCAGAGAACTCTGGGGATTGTCAGCTGGAAGCTCAGCGCAGGTCACGTGGCCACCGGCAGGCAGAACACAGCTGGGGCTGCATTGGCAGGAAGCTCTAGCCAAGGCATGATACAGAAGGGACACCTGTGCCAGCCGAGGGGCCAGACTACATCAGAGTGTCTTGAATTTTTAAAACAGCTGAGATTCTTTTTTGAAAGAGTCACTTCATTGAAAACCAGGTGAAGGTGCAGGTGCTCTGGCTGGAGTGGGGGCGAGGCTCTGACCAGCTCACCTCCTCCCTCTAGCGCATCCTGTCTAGCCCAACCCTCAGATTCCTTGAAACACATTTCGAAAACCCAGCCCAGCTGCTCGGAGAGGTCCCGAGATTC
This sequence comes from Microcebus murinus, assembly GCF_040939455.1. Taxonomy (NCBI): domain Eukaryota; kingdom Metazoa; phylum Chordata; class Mammalia; order Primates; family Cheirogaleidae; genus Microcebus; species Microcebus murinus. The sequence goes on from NC_134124.1 coordinate 16,762,703, forward strand.
CTGTAATTCTATTAATAATAGGTTCAGTGAATAAAAAGTCCCTCAGCCCATCCTCATCCCCTACAGCAACGAGTCCACCCGGGAATCTGCACACCGGGAGTAGTTCTGGGTTCTAGAGGTGGGCGGCTCCCTCGGAGACATCCCGGGCCACGTGCCTAGGGCAGCGTGTCTCAGAACAGCAAGACACCGGAGCAACTTAGATGTCCGTCCCCAGGGCACCTGCTGAATCTCCGCCAGCGTGCCCATCCGCTGTAGCATCATGATGCAGTTGACAATAATTAGCTCACTGTCCATGTCCCGCCAGGGAAATTTCTATAAGAATGACCATTGTGCCTATTGTGGAAAGAGAGCACTACGGGGCATGTTTTTTTCCTGGGGATATGTATATATCTCACAACAAACTGATAACAGTGAGAAGGGGAGGTTTCAAAGGGGACTTCAGCCTTGGCTGAAATACTTTTTTTCTTTTTTCAAGACAAGGATAATGTATTCATGTATCATTTATAAAATGAAAAAAATCTTCAATAATAATGGAGGCAGCAGAGAGGAGGACTGCAGGCTAGACTCACGGGCTGATGCTATGAAGGCCAGTCCTGCTGTACCCAGCTGTACTCACACGTCTTCCAGAGCTAAGGTGTGCGGGAGGCCCAGAGCGGTGCTGGTCAGTTTCTTGCCTTGCCACGTCTATCCTGGGACTTGTCAAGACCCGGGGCGGAGGGGCCTGACCTTCAGGTGACTGTAGACTCCTCTGTGGCCCTAGGAGCTTAGCTTCCCCATGCTCACAGTTAGCATCACCAGTGCTGGGACAGACTGACACCACCTGTCGCCTGATGTGATGCACTCAGAAGGACCCAGCCTAACACCTGGGAATTTTTTGACAAAAACAACATGAATTTAGCCAGGGGGAAATGGCAGGGGGAAATTCTTACCGAGGGACATTTTGCAAAATAGCTGGCCTGAACTCTAGCAACCTCATGGTCATGAAATATACAGGAAAGCTGAGAAAGGGTTCACGATTAAAGGATACTAAAGAAACCAGGTAATCAAATGCCATGTGTGACGCTTGGAGGGATCCTGGACCAGGCAGCAAATAGCTATAAAGGACACCACAGGGACAACTGGCAAAGTGTGAATTTGGACTGTGTGGATTAAATAATAGTATTCTATAAGTGTTACATTTTGTGATTTTGATTATTTTACTGTTATGTAAGAGGATCTCGTTGTTCCTATGAAGTACACCCTGAAATATTTAGGGGTAAATGGGAAGAAATGAAGCTGAATTTTGACTCATGCTCTTTCTCTAGCGGGTCAGATTGGTCCTGCTCAGGTGCAGTCCAGACTGTGTCCACCAGGGGGCACCATCACCCAGCCTATCTCAGGATAGTCGCATGCGCCTCCCCTCCAAAGACTGGGCTGCTGGGTAATGGTGGTGGGGTAATGTTATAAATAATAAAATCAATAAATAATATAAATAATAAAAAGTATTTCTCACTCTGTGTCAGGCAGGCACTCTGCTCATCTCTTAATTCTTGTAACAACTCTCTGAGGCAGGTATCATCATCATTCCCCTTGTATAGGCGATGAGTCTGAGGCTCAGAGAGGGTAAGTAACTCTGCCAGGACCACACAGCTGGGAGCCTTTGGCCCACGAGACTCCACAGCCCGACGACTTCCAGGCTGTTCTGTCTCTGGGCATCTGGTGGAGAATTATTTGCTGCTTTGCCGGGCAGCAGATGGGGAGCTGCCCTGCCACAGGTTCTCCAGGAGGCTTTGCTCTGTTACACCTTTCGGGGAGGGAGGGAGAAGCTGGAGCTTGAATTCCCCAAACTTTGCCCCATTCTGGGGTGTTATCCCTTGGGGAAGACTGAGGCTGTACAGCGCAGTCGTCAAAATGCACACAGCTGGGCAGATCCGGTTTCAAATCTGGGCTCGTACTGGCTGTGGGACCTTGGGCAAGTACTTCCTACCTCTGAGCCTCAGTCTCCGCATTTGTGAAATGGGGATGGTGACAGGCCCATCTTGAAGACTAAGGAGACAGTGTTGGGAAGCCCTCAGCAGGGGCCTGCTGCACAGTGAGTGCTCAGTGAGGTCTGCTCTGGTTCTGGGTGTCATGCAGCCCCCACGTCTGAACCTGAGCCCGGGGGTGGCACTGCCATCTTTGTCCTGTGGCTGATGAAGATGGGCTGGGGCCAAGAGGCCCAACCCAACGTGGAAACTCATTACACCTGATTGTTCCCCCTGGGGCCTTGAAATGGAAGCGGTTGTGTGATCTTAGGCACTGAGAATGACCCTTCAAAATGCACACACAACTACTGACTTCACAGAAAAAAGAGGAGCACAAGACATTACTATGAGCAGCTGTGTACCAACAAATTGGATGACCTACATGGAATTCCTAAAAATTCCTAGGGGTACACAAACTACCAAAACTGACGTAGGAAGAAATAAAAAAATCTGAATAGCCCTATGACAAGTCAGGGGATTGAATCAGTGATCAAAAAACTCCCAGGAAAGAAAAGCCTAGCACCAGATGGTTTCACTGGTGAATTCTACCAAACATTTAAAGGAGAATTGACACCAATTCTTCTCAAACTCTCAGTATACTTTCAGTATACTACAAAACTACAAAACATTGCTTAAAGAAATTAAAGAATACCGAAATAAAAATGGAAAGACATGCCATGTTTGATTAGAAGACAATACTGTGAAGATTACAATACTACCCAAAGGAATATACAGATTCAATAGAATTCCCATGAAAATCCCAACAAGGTTTTTCCCCCAGAAATGAAAAAAATCCATCTTAATATTCATATGGAATCTAAAGAGACCAAGATTAGTCAAAACAATCTTGAAAAAGAAGAACAGGGTTGGAGGACTCACATTTTCTGGTTTCAAAACATATTATAATCTACAGTAATCAAAACAGTGATGTACTGGCATAGGGTTAGACATATAGATCATGGAATAGAACTGAGAGCCCAGAAACAAACCCTCACATCTATTGTCGATTGATTTAAAAGGCAAGAGTCCAAGACCATTCACTGGAGAAAGAATAGTCTCTTCAACAAATGAAACTGCCAAATCTGGGTATCACAGGCAAAAGAATGAAGTTGGACTTTTACCTTATACCATATACAAAGATTAACTCAAAAATGGGTCAAAGACCTAAATTTAAGAGCTAAACTATAAAACTATTAGAAGAAAATATAGGTACAGACCTTCATAGATTTGGTAATGTTTCCTTAATATGACACCAAAAACACAGGCAACAAAAAGAAAAGAAATAGATAAATTGGTTATTAAAATTTCTAAAACTTTTCTGCATCAAAGGGCACTATCAAGAGAGTGAAGAAAAAATCCACAGGATGGGAGAAAATATTTGCAAATCATATGTCACATCAGGGTTTAATATCCAAAATATATAAAGAACAACAAAGACAAGAACAAAAAGACAATCCAATTCAAAAATGAGCAGAGGACTTGAATAGACCTTTCTTTAAAGAAGACATACTGGGCCAATAAGCACATGAAATGGTGCTCAATATCATTAGTCATAGAGAAATGCAAATCAAAATAACTTCACACCTACTAGGATGGCTATAATTTTTTTAAAAAGGAAAATAAATGTTGGCGAGAATGTGGAGAAATTGGAATCCTCATACATTGCTGGTGGGACTATAAAATGGTACAGTTGCTGTGGAAAACAGACAGTTCATCAAAAAGTTAAACATTATTCATAATAGCCAAAAGTAAAAAAAAAAACCCCAATTTTCCATCAACAGATGAATGGATGAACAAAATGTGGTATATGCATAAATATACAATAGAATGTTATTCAGCCAATAAAAAGGAATGAAGTCCTGTTATATGGTACAACATAAATTAACCTTAAAAACATTATGCTAAGTGAAATAAGTCAGACACAAAACCCCAAATATTGTGTGATTTCACTTATGTGAAATAACTAGGATAGGCAAACACAGAGATAATAAGTAGATCGGAGGTTACCAGGACTCAGGGGAGAGGGAAAATGGTTATTGCTTAATGAGCCTGGAGTTTTCCTCAGGGGTGATGGAAAATGTTGAAAATAGAAGGAAGTGATGGTTGCATAATACTGTGAATGTACTCAATGCCACTGAGTTGTACACTTAAAAATGGTTTACATGGCAAATTTTACATGTATTTCCACAATAAAAATACATATACAGCATTCAAGGAAGCTCTGTTTTTAAAAATTAGAGATAGAATTCACATTCATAAAAGAATGTTTTTGTTTGTTTTGAGACAGAGGCTCACTCTGTTGCCCAGGTTAGAGTGCCTTGGTGTCAGCCTAGCTCACAGCAACCTCAAACTCCTGGGCTCAAGCAATCCTTCTGCCTCAGCCTCCCGAGTAGCTGGGACTACAGGAATGTGCCACCATGCCCGGCTAATTTTTCTCTATATATTTTTATTTGGCCAATTAATTTCTTTCTATTTATGGTAGAGACACGGTCTCACTCTTGCTCAGGCTGGTTTCGAACTCCTGACCTTGAGTGATCCGCCCGCCTTGGCCTCCCAGAGTGCTAGGATTACAAGCGTGAGCCACCGTGCCCCCATAAAAGAATGTTTTAAAGTGTATAATTCAGAGGTTATTAGAATATTCACAAAGTTGTGCAACCATGACCACTGTCTAATTCCAGATCGTTTCATCATGTCAAAAAAAATTCCATATCCATTAGCAGTTATTCCCCATTCTTCCTTTCTCTCAGCCCCCGGTAAACACCAAACTACTTTCTCTTTCTATGGATTGCTTATTTTGGACATATCACATACGTGGAATCCTTCAATATGTGGCCTTGTGTGTCTTTTTTTTTTTTTTTTACTCAGCATAATGTTTTCAAGGTCCATCCATGTTGTGGCATGTCTCAATACTTCATTTTTAATGGCTGAGTAATATTCCGCTGTATGGCATATTTTGTTTATCCATTCATCAGTTGGTGGACTTTTGAGTTGTTTCCACTTTGGGCTATTGTGAATAGTGCTGCTATGAACATTCATATACTACAGCCGCCCCCAACCTTTTTGGCACCAGGGACCAGTTTCATGGAAGACAGTTTTTCCACGGATCGGGGGTGGGGACGGTTATACAATGATTCAAGTGCATCGCATTTATTGTGCAGTCAAACCTCCCTGCTAATGATGATCTGTATTTGCAGCTGCTCCCCAGCGCTAGCATCCCCGCCTCAGCTAACCTCAGATCGTCAGGCATTAGGTTCTCATAAGGAGCAGCAACCTCGGTCCCCGCACGTGCAGTTCACAGTAGGGTCCGCGCTCCTGTGTGAATCTGATCTGGCAGGAGGCGGAGCTCAGGCGGGGATGCCAACAACAGGGGGCAGCTGTCGATACAGATGCAGCTTGGCTCACTGGCCTGCTGCTCACCTGCTGTGCCGCCCAGTTCCTAACAGGCTCATACTGGTCCACAGCCCAGGCGCTGGGGACTGCAGATGTGCACTATCTGTTTGACATTCTTTTCAGCACATACCCAGGAGGGAAGTGCTGGGTCACAAGGTAATTCTAGGTTTGACTTTGTGAGGAACCGCCAAACTTTTTTCCACAGCAGTTGAATCATTTTGCATTCCCACCAGCAATGTGCAAGGGTTCCAATTTCTCCGCATCCTCCCCCAAAACTTTCCGTTTTTTTTTTTTTTATTATAGCCATCCTAGTGGATGTGAAGTGATACCTCACTATAGTTTTGATTTGCATTTCCCTAATGACTAATGATGCTGATTGTCTCTTCATGTGTTCCTTGGCCATTTATTTATCTCTTTGGAAGACTGTTTATTCAAGTCCTTTGCCCATTTTTGAATTGGGTTGTTTGTCTTTTTGTATTGATGAGAGTTCTTTATGTATTTTGGATACTAGCCTCTTATCAGATAGATCATTAGGTCTTTGTTTCATTCCGAGTTAATTTTTGTGCGTGGCGTATGGATATCCAGTTGTCCCACCACCATTTGTTAAAAAGACTATTCTTTCCCCCATTGAATTGTCACGGCACCCTTGTCAAATATCAGTTGATGATAAGTATAAGTATATACATACACTCTCAGTTCTGTTCTCTTGATCTATTTGTCCTTGAGCAAGTTCTAGACAGTCTTGATTACTGTAACTTTGTAGTAAGTATTTAGATTGGGAAGCGTGAGTCCTCTAGATTTGTCCTTCCTTTTCAAGATGGTTTTGGTTATTTTGAGTTCCTTGCGTTTCTACACAAAATTTTAGATCAGCTTGCCAATTTCTGCAAAAAAAAAAAAAAAGGTACCTGGGATTTTGATAGGGATTGAGTTGAATCTGTAGATCAATTTGGGGAGTCTTAACATATATCTTAACAACACGAAGTCCCCCAAGCCGTGAAGAGGGGATGTCTTTCCATTTATTTACACCCTCTTCAACTGTTTTCAGTGAGGCTCTGTGGTTTGCATTGTCTCCAATCTGACTCTGTTGTTTTTATAATCACATAGAAAATGTTTAGAGTATGACCAAGGGGTGTGGGTAGAAATGGCAATTGGAACTGAGTTGGTTTGGGGAGGTGTGACCTGGGTCAGGGATGACTTGGCTTTAGGGGCCCCTCTGGGGAAGGAGGTTCTGATCTTGGGGACAGATCTCTCCCCTGCCCCGTGGGATCCTAGATGGGGAACCGGCCAGTCGCATGGCTGGGCCTGGAAGGGGGAGTCCACAGGTAGGTGGGGGAGTTGCAGGCTTGGCTTCTCCCCCCGGGACCCGGGCCTGCTGCCTGTGATATGGGGCATGTGCTGCCTGGTCCCCTGGCCCCAGGCTACCCGGCACATTGCATTTCCCAGTGCCCAGCAGGGAGAGCCCCTGACAAACTGCATGGCCAGAAAATGGTCCCCACGTGGTTTTCCCTCTGCTGCCGCATCTCCACTCCTTGTTTTTGCTTCCATGATTCCCTCCACCTGGCCTGTTTTTCCTTTCCCATCCTACCACCGGAAGCCTCTCAGCCTTCAGGGTACCTTTCCAGAAAGCCTTCTGCAGCCCCCTCTCTCCTACCCCTGCTCTCCCTCCTCTGGGGTGTCCAGGACTGAGCTCAGATGGCTGACATGGGGTCTGGACCCCTTACTAGGTGACGAGCTTTCCAAGGGCCCCCAGCCCCTTCAGGCCCCAGGCATGGGTGGCACCTGGCTGCCTGGCAGTGCCTGTGCCCTGTGGTGGTTGATGGCACACAGGGCAGGATGTGAAAGTCCTGGTGACTCCCCCACCCCATGTTCTGTCCACAGACACTGGGAACTCTGGGCCTGAACACCTACCTGTGCCGGCCTTCTAGTCTCAGAATCCACCAGGCAATTACGAAAAGCTCCAATGCTCAGGCCTTTCTGCCCTAGATTCTGACTCAGAAGGGCCCGGGAGTCTGTGTTTTACCAAGTTCCTAGGAGGTCCTGTGGTGTAGCCAGGTTAGTCCAGTGAGCTTTCCTCCTGCCCTCTACCGCGCCAGCCTGGGTGCCGCTGGGTGGAATATGGACGTGGATCCCTTCCCTGGGCGACTCTCCAAAGACCCTGTAAGTCCCCTCACTCTCAAATCTCTGCCTTCTCTTCCGTTATGGCCTTTATGGAGGCTCCTTCCCCTGCCTGTCGAATTCACAGCCCTCAAATCTCCCTTCCTACAGAAAGGCTTCCTGGCTTGTCTCCGCATACTCTCTGATCACAGCCATCCATAGACGGTCAGCACAAATACAGAAATAGAATAGCAAGGGGTATGATATAGTGACATATAATATGTATGGGCTATATTACAGGAAATTTTATTCTAGCACATGTTTCTGTTATCATATGGCATGCATATATATATATATATTTTTTTTCTTCTTTTTTGAGACGGAGTCTCACTCTGTTGCTGGGATTGAGTGCCATGGCATTAGCCTAGCTCTCAGAAACCTCAAATTTCTGGGCTCAAGCGATACTCTTGCTTCAGCCTCCCAAGTAGCTAGCTGGGACTATAGGCATGTGCTACTATGCCCAGCTAATTTTTTCTATATATTTTTAGTTGTCCAGCTAATTTCTTTCTATTTGTTTTTTCTTTTTTTTTAGTAGAGATGGGGTCTTGCTCTTGCTCAGACTGATCTCGAACTCCTGAGCTCAAACGATCTGCCTGCCTCGGCCTCCCAGAGTGCTAGGATTACAGGCGTGAGACTCTGCACCCGGCCGGTCATATATTTATATTATGTTACAGCTAGATATATTACAGGCATTTAGGCATAGATTCACGGGTTAATTGTGACATGGTAGAGCTGAGAAAGCCCATCTAGTGTTGTTACTTCCTCTCTTCCCCATTTCACAGATAGGTGAATTGAGGCCCAGGTGCACAGGTAATGGGGCTCAGGTGACTGAGAATCCTTGGCCCCATGCCCTGCTCCCTTGCATATAAGCTCGCTCAGGTTTGTGTAGGCCTCCCCTCTCCCTGGCTCTGCCCCCAGTTCTCTGGCTCATGGTGCCTGTCTAGCTCATGGCAGCTCATGGTCTGGGCAGGGGAGGCGGAGGGCAATCCTCAGCCCCATCCGGCCGCCAGTGTGAATGAGGGCCAGGGCCCATCTGCACAGCTGGAGTGGGTTACCCAGCTGTTTATGGGTCTCTGCCTCTGGTGTTTATAGTTCCGCCTTCGGGTCTGCTTCACGTCCCACTAATTAGAACAATGCCCCAAGAGGCGGCGTGGGGTGGTGGGAGCCCACGGGACGGGGGGCAGTGGGCTGGGCCCAGGCCCCGGCTTCTGCATCGTCTGGTTCCAATGAGGATTTCGGGCTTGTCACAAGGACACAGGAAGGACAGCAAGATGGTGCCCAGTTAAGAGCTGATGAGAAACAGACTCACATGGGTAGGGAGAGAGACAAGGAAAAGGCTAAAAATGCAGTCAGCTGTGACTTAGGCACTTAGGACAGGCAAGAACTTGGGCCAAATATTTCCTATTAAGAAAATACACTTTTTGCCATCACAAAAGTTATAAATGTCCGTTGTGGAAACTTTAGAACATACAGACGCATAAGAAGAAAATTTAAATGTCTGTGTCCCACTACCCCACAACAATCACTGCTTTAGGACTTTTGCTTTCTATCTGGTATACAAAGTTGTTTTTGCAAAAAGGAGACTATGCCTAAACTCTATTATACAAACCTAATAATAAATTGTCAACATCTTTACATGGCATTAAATATTTTTCTACTCCATTAAATTATGTTATTTCCATTTTTATTGTAATACAAGATTATCGTGAAAGGATTGCAATCAATTAGTGAACAAAATCAAAAGCACAAGTGTCCCCCTCATCTCTGTCTCCGGGATAACTCTAACTCTGTGGTGGGAGTCCCTCAGACCTTCTCCTGTGTTCCTTGCAAACGTGTGCACGCAGTTCAGCTGTGCCATCATTTGTTGAAATGATCCCCTCGCGCTGGGCATTGGAGTTAGGTGCACGGCTGCGGCTCGAAGCCCAGGAGCAGCCAGTGTGACCGGGGAAGCCTCCTGGTTCCAAGAGCAGATCGGCTTCTCCCAGAAGATCCCAGCAGGGCAGCCTCAGGAGCCATGTCCTCAGCAGCGTGCTGGCGGAAAACACAGGACCGAGTTCCAGCGGGCTGTTTCCTGGCGAAGTCCAGTTTGCTCTTACTTTTTAAATGAATACAAATAACGCACATTCTCTGCAGAGAAATTTTAGACTTCCGGTAAGCAAGCTTAAGAAAACGAAAATCCCCCATGCTGTGGGAGTGAGTGCTGGCCACGTTTGCTGCTGGTAATGTTCACGGGGTGACCGGGCTGCGCCTCCCCCTGCAGCGCCGAGTGGCTGGCGTGGTCCGCACAGTTCCTGTCGCATAAATGGCGCACCTCTGTCCTCCTAGGTTTGGTGGATCTCCCGGTCTCCTGGCTGCAGGGTGGCCGAGTCTCCCCTGCTCTGAAGCAACCCTCACTCCACACCCTCAGCTGCTTTCTGGAAGTTTTTTCTCCTCCAACATAAGGTTTTATGATCTGCTTTTTTTTCTCACTTAGAGAGACGTTGTGACCATTTCCTGGTGGTGTTGTTACATATTCTTCTTTATGGATTCAGTTTTGAGAACTGACCACACTTTGTTTAATTGTCCAATAGGTGGGTTATTGTAGACTTTTTAAGCATCATAAACAAAGCCATGCTGAACATTTCTGTGGCTTAACCCTTGAGCACGGCCGCGGTTATTTCCGCAGGGCTGCTTTCCCTCCTGCCCTCACCGAGCCATTATCCCACTTTATCCCAGGGGGGGGAGGAGCACCCAGTTCTCAGCTGGGCCCGGGGAGTCTCAGCTTGAGGGAGCCGTCCTGGTTTGTGTGGGAGGCAGCAGGACGGCCTGGGTAAGCAGTCTTCCAGAAACGGTCTCTCGGCTGAGCGCGGAGAACCACGGAACAGCTGGGAGTCAGACATGATGACCCTGTGCACACGACGCCCACGCAGACATATGAGCGCGGCCGCCACGGCCCTGCAGACAGTTCAGTTAGAAGAAGAACAGCAAACCAGTCTGAAAAGGCGGCGTCTCTGCCTGCAACAGAAGAAAGAGGATGCAGCTCCTTCCTCCGCGCAGATGGGTTCTGAATCTGGGGCAGCTCCCAGAGGTCCCGGGGCTCTGCTCCTGGAAGCACTCGTGGGGATGGTCCACGGGGGCCTAACCTAGTCGTTCTGGTGCACGGGCTGTTTGGCGAGTCTCGGAGGACTAGCTCCCCAGGGTAGACGGGAGAGGGTTCCAGGCAGGGGAAAGAGGAGCCCAGCCTGGCGGTGGGAGAGAGACTGAGGGCCACGGCTGCCAAGGACTAAGGGCGGGACAGCCTCGGCCTGCAGAGCGGAGGTCAGGGGCAGGGGTGGCGTGGGCGTGGCTGGGGGGACGGGGGTCAGCGCTTCACCCCACGGGGATGGGACCCGACTCTGGTTCAGTAAGGAGAGACATGAGGAGGTTCGGGCCTCCCCGGACATCTCCTCCCTCCCTCCCCTGAGCTCTCAAACACCCCGAGCCCCTTCCCTGTGTTGGGCTGTGCAGACGGACGGGGGGGGGGGGGGGGAGAGGCAGGGGGTAGACGTGGGCCTGGGCGCTGGGGACTGGGCCTTTGGAAGCTCTGTGGGCGGAAGGAGGCCGAGCAGGGTTGCAGGGGAGAGAAGGCGCTCTCCGTCCACCTGGGCGGGCGCTGCCCCTTAGGGGGCGGCGTGGGGGCACCAAGGTGCAGTGTGCGTGGCTGCACATCCCAGCCCCACCTCTCCTGCGCTGTGTGGCTGCAGCCTGCCTGCCTGCCCTGTCTGAGCCGTCATTTCGTTACATGTCAATGGGAACAACGATAAAAGAGGGCGGATAAAATCAGGTAGGGTGCGTAATGCAGCACCCAGAGTGCTCGGCACACACCAGCTGCTCCTGTCTGCAGCTCCGTCCGTCCGCAGTGGCCGAGTGGCGGCCTTCCTGGAGCTGAGGGCGCTGCTCCAGCTCTCTTTGTGAGTGAGGCCCCTTCGACGTGTGGAGGGAGCTGCAGAGGCCCTGGCCAGGAGCTGGGGACACCAGAGTCGCCTGCAGCCTCCCCTTCACAGGTGCTGGCCCCAACCTCTTTGGAGGCAGCCCCCTTGCTCCACGCTGAGTGCTCTCCTCTCTCTCTCTCTCTCTCTCTCTCTCTCTCTCTCTCTCTCTCTCTCTCTCTCTCTCTCTCTCTCTCTCTCGGGAAGTTGAGCTGTGAGCCCCGACAGGTGGGCAAGCCTCCAGGTACCCAGTGCATACCGAGTGCCAGGCCCACAGTGCGCCACTAGTCCCGTCACGGGGTCCCCGCGGGCCTGAGTGAGGGGCTTGGGCACCTCCTCTGATCCGGAGGCTGCAGCCAGGCTCAGAGGTCTGTGACTTGCACAGACTTAGACCGTGGGTGGCAGGGCCAGGACCCCAGCCCTGTCTGTCTGGCCACAGGCCCTGGCTCGTGACTGCTCTGCTGTGCTGTCCTGGCCCCCGCCTGGGGTCCCCTCGCATTCCTCCCTCCCCGAGCCTGCCCCACCTGGCCCGCCCTGGCCCTGCCATGGAGGTGAGCCCTCGGCGCGCTCACAAGGCACCATTCATCCAGGCAGGCTGCTGATTAAAACCATGTGTGGTGTGGCCGGCCAAGGTGGCGGCAGCTCCGGAAGCCAGGCCTGGCCCAGGCCCTGTGGGCCCTGAGACGGCTGGGGGAGGGGGTCGGCTGACCCCCAGGCCTGCCAGGTTGGGGGTGCTCTGGAGCAGGACTGACCTCCCCCTACCATGTGCACACACCCAGGGGACCCTGAACTGGGACCCTGACTCCTGGGCCCGGGCTGGGGATATGGAAGGCAGAGAGGGCCCCTCCAGGTGAGGGTGGGAACCAGGCTTGGAACGCCGCAGGCCCTTGCAGGGCCCTTTCCAAGGCTGCCTGGGAAGGGCAGGCCCTGACGACAGGGTTTGGTTCCTATGCGCGCGCGTGCGCGCCCACTCGCACGCATGCGTGCTGAAATCTACGCAGGCTGCCCCTCAGCCCTTGCACTCCTGATCACTTAAGGGTTTTGAAAGGACAGTGTGGTGCAGTGGTGAAGGCCATGGGCTCTGAAGGCTCACAGACCTGGATCTGAGTTCCACTTCTGCTGCTCCTGGGCTGCGTGACCAGAGGCAAGCTGCCCGGCCTGCCTGAGCCCCCATCCTCATTCACCAAATAATGGCAGAGGCCTGGTCAGAGTGGCTGAGCAAAGGTGGAGCTACTTTGGCTGGGGTGGGTTTTTATTTTATGTATTTATTTTAAAATTTTTATTTATTTATTTATTCGTAGAGACAGAGTCTTACTGTGTTGCCCAGGCTGGTCTCAGACGCCTGGCCTCAAGAGATCCCTCCTGCTTTGGCCTCCCAAAGTCCTGGTATTATAAGCACGAGCCACTGTGCCCGGCCAGGGGTGGGCTTTGAGATGCTCATGGTTGGTCTCACTGGCCCCTAGCCCTGGGGCCCCTAAGTCCTTTTGGCCCTGACTCCTGACCTCTGAGTTGTGGCCTGTCGGTGAGCTGGGAGGGTGCTGTGCGAGGGGCGTCTGGGTTTTCTCTGAGGCTTGGAGGTGCCGGTTGGTGGGGCTGAGCAGGGGAGTGTTGGCCCCCAGCCCGGCGTGAGGTGCAGCTGGATTAGCTACCCCCACCCAGGCGGAGAACAGAGCGGGGCATTGTTCACAGGGCCGCCTCCCCAGGCAATGAGGCCCCCACAGGAAGGGGTGGGCGAGTGGGCCAGGCCATGGCCGGCGCTGACCGCAGGCTTGGCTGAGCCAGGACCCTTCGGGGGCCTGGTCTCTGAGAAGGCGTCCTGGTTTCCCAAGGAATGCGTGTTCTTATGGGCCACTCAGGCCTGCTCCAGCATGAGGCTGGGGAGAGAGACGGTTTGAGGGCATTCGGTCCTGACTGGGCAGCTTTCATGGGATGGCCTCAGCACCCTCTCCAAGGGTGGGACTAGCCCCCAGATGGGCGCTCCTTAGAGTTAGGGGTTCCCCAGACCCTACCTTGCATACTAGGTGTTCCAACATCAAACCTGGAAGAGCCCTGCCCCTCCTTATACAGGGCTGAGTCCAGGAGGACGGGGGTGCCGTGTCACCCAGAGTCCGTGAGCACAAGCTCGGCACTTCCCCTCATGGTGGGCTGCTGGGGCGATGGGAGTGAGCAGATGGCTGTCGTGCGTGAGGAGGCGGCTCAGAGCTGGTGTGGGACGGCCTCTGCCGGGGCTGTGTGACTGGGGTGGCCACCTGCCCTCTCTGAGCCTCTCTGTCCTCCTCCTAAAGCAGAGAAGAGAATCCCACTGCAGGGGACTCCGTGAGGACTGAGAAGATGAGTTAGTGATGCAGAGCCTCAGACGAAGCGTGTGCTCTGGAGGCAACCTGGGTTTAAACCCCAGCTTTTCCCCTTGCCAGTTTTATGACCTTGGGCAAGTCCCATTCTTGTAGAAAAAAAGAATTTTAAAAATTTGCCATATAGTATTGTTGGGGAAACAAATTAGCTAATATGTAGTTATGGGCTTGCCATCACTTTTTTTTTCTTTAATTTTGATTTTTAGAGACAGGGTCTTGCTATATTGGCCATACTGGTCTTGAACTCCTGAGCTCAAGCAACCAGCCTCCTGCCTCAGCCTCCCAAGTAGCTGGGACTACAGGCTTGTCATCACTTTGGGCGCATGTTGTGATGGTCCATTTTATGTGCCAACTTGGCTAGGCTACAGTCCCCAGATATTCAGTTAGATACTAATCTAGGTGTTGCTACGAGGGTACCATGTAGATGTGATTAAAGTCCATAATCAGTTGATTTTTTTTTTTTTTTTGAGACAGAGTCTCACTTTGTTGCCTGGGCTAGAGTGCTGCGGCATCAGCCTAGCTCACAGCAACCTCAAACTCCTGGGCTCAAGCAATCCTTCTGCCTCAGCCTCCCGAGTAGCTGAGACTACAGGGACATGCCACCATGCCCAGCTAATTATGTCTATATATTTTTAGTTGGCCAATTAATTTATTTCTATTTTTAGTGGAGATGGGGTCTCACTCTTGCTCAGGCTGGTTTCGAACTCCTGACCTTGAGCAATTCACTCGCCTTGGCCTCCCACAATGCTACGATTACAGGCGTGAGCCACTGCACCCGGCCATATTTCTTTACATTCTTCATGAACAATCCAGAAATTAAGAAAACAATTCCATTCACAGTAGCATTAGAAATAATAAAACACACATAAATAAATTTAGCAAAAGAAGTAAAAAATTTATACTCTTGAAAACTACAAAATTTGTTGAAAGAAATTAAGGTTCTAAGTAAATGGAAAAATCATATATTCATGGACTGGAAGGCTCAATTAACATCATTAAGATGGCAATACTCCCCAAGGTGATCTACAGATTCAAAGCCCCACCTTTGGAGGAAGGTGGTTGGCAGTGCCCACAGGGTCCCTCACCTGTGGCTGTGGTGGCACTCTGGCCAGATGGGGTCTGCCCTCAGGCCAAAAACACACCCTTCGCCATCGTTGCCTCTTTAGAGAACACCATGGGGTGGGAGGTCCTGGACTAGAACGGAGGGTACCTTGTCTGAGTCCCCATCTGTGACTATCAAAATGCCAGGTGACGTCTTTGTAAAACGTGACAAGCTGATTCTAAATTCACACGGAATTTCAAGGGATTTCAAGCCAAAACAATCCTGGAAAAAGAAGATTAAGGTAGGAGGATTCATACTTTCAGATTACTGCAAAGCCACAGTGACGGTGTGGCACTTGCACAAGGGTGTGTATGTCGATGGTATGGAACTGAGTCCAGAAACAGACCCATCTGTGGTCAACTGATTTCCAACAAGGGTGCCAAGACCATTCAGTGGGGGAAAAGAATAGAGTTTTCCACAGAGGGGAAGGGCAAGACAGCTTGGGCTTTGAGGTCATCGGGCAGACTCACTGTGCGACCCGCCATTGTCTCGCTGTGCGACTCTGAGCAAGTGGCCTTGTGCCTCTGAGCCTGAGTGTTCTCACGCGTCGGTGTGAGGGCAATGAGCGGGTACCCATGTCACAGCCTTGGGCACTCCAGATCCGCCCAGTGTGTGAGGTGCTTAGCAGAGCTGGCCCCTTGGGCAAGTGCTCGATCGGACACGGTGGGAATGGGTCGTGCTAGTGAGAGTTGGGGGTCTGGTGCCCCCTCCACGTCCCTCCCTCCAGGGAGCCCCTTTCTTGGGAACAGGCAGCAAGGCCAGTGGGGCTTGAGTCTGCAGACCAGCTCGGGTTCTGTGGCTGGTAATAAATGAACAGGAAAGGAGATTCCATTACGCAGGAATGTCTGGGGAGGGGGTGGGGAAGGAGCCGGCTGCTCTCCCAGCACCAGCCAGGCCTGCAGCTTTGATTGATGTGCCTTGCACCACAGCAGCGGAGGCCTGGTGGAGGCTGGGCCCCTCGCTCACCCCTCCTGGAGCTAGGCCAGCAGCCAGATGTTCTGGCCTTTGGGGAGCTGGAATGGGGGCAGGGGAGGCCGGCCGTGGGCCAGAGGGCAGCTGCCCAGATGTTGAGCCTTTCTGCCTCCTTCTCAGCAGCTGGGCTCAGGTGGCTTTGGTTCCACCGCAGACCTTTGGCCAGGGGCCGTGTCCCCCCGGGCTTTGACTGTTCATGGGGATGGGGGTCGTGACTCACTCTGGACTGCCGGGAGACGCACATAGCTGCCCAGGAAAGGCTTTCAGCTCCAAAGAGCAAAATGTCCCACCTGCCCAAGCTTCTTGTATTATTCTGGCCAGGGCCTGAGCTCTCCATGGAGGAGGGAAATCCAGGCGAGGCCCTTGGATCTGTGATTTGGGGGGAGGGTCTGGAGCAGACCCTGGGCTGCTCAGCGAAGGCTCCTCCCGTTAAGACAGATGGAGGGATGTGGCCCCAGGAGCTCTTCTCAGACGCCACAGTTGTAGCAGAGAGTTGCACAGCACCATCTCTGACCCTTCCAAGGATTTTATTATTAAACGCATAATAACTAGAAAAGAAAAGAATATATATGGAACAACCAAAAAGAGAGTTAAATATCACCCAAGATTCCCCATGTAAAACGACTCACTGCTTATAGGTTGGCGTAAGTTCCCTATTATTTACATTCTGGGTCTCTCTCTATATTTATGTAGGTAGACTTTTCAAAACAGTGGGCTCATGATGTATACCTAGCTCTGTAAGTAGCCTTCTTCACTCAACAGCAATGGTGCACATCTGCCCATGTTAGGAAAGTGGATCTACATTGCCCTTTCTAGTGCTTTTCCGTGTGTAGCTGCCCCATGCTGCAGGGCTGTTAGGTGATTTTGAAAATTTCCATAATATGGACTATGCAGCACTGAATCCCTTTGTACCTGCACCTTTGCACACATGTGGATTATTTCTGTAGGATAAATTCCAAGAAGTAGAACTGCTCAAAGAGTATGTCATGTGAACTCATTTAATTTCACACACGGGCCCTGGTTCTCCCAGCTCTGCTCATGTCTGTACCCCAGGAGCTGCCCGGATGTCTGCTGGGCCCTGACCCCACTTTGGAGGAAGGGGTTGGTAGTGCCGGCAGGGTCCCTCACCTGTGGCTGCGGTGGCACTCTGGCCAGATGGAGTCTGCCCGCAGGCCAAAAACACACCCTTCCCTATTGTTCCCTCTCTAGAGAACACCATGGGGTGGGGAGGTCCTGGACTAGAACGGAGGGTACCGTGGCTGAGTCCCCATCTGTGACTGGGGGAGCCAGAGTCATTGTCCTCATCAGTTCGTATGGTCTATGAATGACAGCAGCTCCTTTGCAATCAGCCCGGTGGCAGGGGCTGTGTGACTGGCACAGAGACTATGGTGGGCACGAGGGCAGGACATTGTGGCACGGGCACTGGCCCCAGGCACAGGCCTGTGCAATGACAAACCAGCTTCCCGCTGACAGCCACGGGGAAGGCCTTCCAGGGTGAGAGCAGCTCAGCCCTGGAGTGAGCTACTAAGGAAGACATGGCCGCTCCTCCTTGGGGACAAGGAGGTGTGACAAAGCAACACGAGCTGCAACCGCTCAGAGAAGGTTGGAGAAGGGCAGTGGACTTGGGGGTGACCTCACGAGGCTTCCTGGAACCCAAGGATCCTGTCAGCTGCACAGACGCAGCATCTCTTGGGACATTCCCGAGCATACACTCTCATTTAACTTTGCACGAAGACCTGCTTGTCAACTAGTGCCAGCAGCATTCTCTGCCCTTCACACACACACACACACACACACACACACACACACACACACACACACACACAGGAGCCTGCACTTTCATTGCCTCACACAAGCATGATCGCACACAGACACACAATAGTAACAATATAATGATAATTGTAATACCCTATTATTGAGCATTTACTATATGCCAGGCCCTTCCCAGGCATTGTCTAATCCTCCCATTGCTAGCTCTATTGCATGGACGAGGTGAAGGCACCAGCCTAAGGTCACAGAGGTGCTGAGCAGAAGAGCCCCGCCCTTGGCAGGCACTCAGACACACCCTCCGCCCTCCGCCACCACCCCGGCCTGCGGCAGCTCAGAGCTTACCACATAAATCCCCCTGTGCCGCGCCCGGCCCTTGGTACACAGGCGAACAGACCTGGCTTGTCCAGATTTAGGCAGCTGGAGACGCAGTAAATCCAGGCTGTAAACCACCTTCCTGGCTTCTCATGTGAACCCAGACTTTTCCCCAGGCCCTGAGCTGAATGGGGGCAGCAGTGCCCACCCCCATCTCGCTGAGTCCTGTCCCCTTCCCTCCCTCGCGCTCCCTGCCTCCTCCCCTTTGCCCCTTTGCTCCCCAGAGCCAACCTTGAGGACCTACCCACCCACTGGGTGCCTGGTGGGGGGGAGCCAGGACCCCATCCTCAGGACGAGTCAGCCTCTCCCATGTGGTGTGTATGTGTGTGTGTGTGTGTGTGTGTGTGTGTGTGTGTGCCAGCACTTTATACGCATCTCTTCCATCCCTGATAACACAACAAGTAGATGCTATTATTACCGTCTGTCCTTTGTTTTACAGATAAAAAAAAAAAACCAAGGCTCACAGCCAGTCAAGACTCAAACCCAGGTCTGTGTTCTCTAAAATCCCAGCTCTCCCAGCAGGATGCATGGCCTTCGATGAGGCTTTGGCAAGGAGCTGGGATTTGAGCAGCGCTGAAAAACGATGGGAGGAGAGAGGGGCATTCTGGGAAGTGGGCACTGTTGGAGCCAAGGTATGGAGGCTGACATGTGCCTGGTGAATCCGGGGTGACAGAGCAGTCAGGCAGGGGGGTTATGGCTAAGGAAGCCATGGGAGCGCTTGGCATCCTCAGATCTTTCCTTGGAGGAAGGAGCAACAGGTGAGCCTGGCCCAGGTACCCAGGTCTGGGAGCCCTTGCAGACTCTGCCAGGGCTGGCCCCAGAGGAGCCGCCGGGACGCCCTGAGCTGGGCAAAGGTCTTCTTAGCGTCATAAACCAGGCTCCATGAGAGGAGGAGCCGAGAGGCCCCTAGTGGCTGTGCCACCCCACAGAGGGACGCTGCCAGGGGCCGGCATGGGCACCAGGCTCTGAAGGTCCTCAGGACACATTGCATTGGCGTCAAGGTCCCGGGTGTACGGAGCAGCGGCAAGCTAGCCTGCAGGGCTGGCGGAGGTGAGTGCCAGGCACAGGCTGTCCTTGTCCTTGGCAGACCTGGTGGGGTTGGAAAATGGGGAAGGAGAAGGGAAACCCCATCCCTGCCAGTTGTCTCGCTCTAGGAAGCTGAGGTCAATCCTGCGATGTGCGATATCACATCCCAAAGTCACAGGGCTTTGAACCAATCGCACTGCACCAGAGCCTGTGAAAGACTCAGGCAGGACCCTCCTCAGCACACCCGCGGGCTCCCTTCCCACCCCATTCCCCCTCTTCTAGCTACATGCCCCTCCTCCTTCAGGCCTCAGCCCAGGTGACTCCTCCTCAGGGAAGCCTGCCCTGATGCCTGCCCCTTCCCCCGCTGCAAACTGGAGATGGGGTCAGACTCCTCCAGAACATCACGCTAAAACTGGGGCTTCTCCTATCATAGTTTGCACTTATATATACTCACCCATTCGTGGGATTATTTGATGGACATTGTGCCCTTTCTAGCTGCAAGCTCTGAGAGGGGAGGAGATGTGTCTGTCATGTTCACCAGAACAGCCTTGGACCCTGTTGAACAAATGGATAAATGGATGGGTAGATGTACGTACGTGTGCACGTATGGATGGATGGATGGACGGACGGATGGACGGATGGATGGATGGATGGTGGGTGGGTGGGTGGATGGTGGGTGGATGGATGGGTGGATGGTGGGTGGATGGATGGATGGATGGTGGGTGGATGGGTGGGTGGATGGTGGGTGGATGGATGGGTGGATGGTGGGTGGATGGATGGATGGATGGTGGGTGGATGGGTGGGTGGATGGTGGGTGGATGGTGGGTGGATGGTGGATGGATGGTGGGTGGATGGGTGGGTGGATGGTGGGTGGATGGGTGGATGGATGGTGGGTGGATGGATGGATGGTGGGTGGATGGTGGGTGGATGGATGGGTGGATGGTGGGTGGATGGATGGATGGATGGTGGGTGGATGGGTGGGTGGATGGTGGGTGGATGGGTGGGTGGGTGAGTGGAAGAAGGTGTAGATGAGCGGATGCTGGGTCAGTAGGTGGGTGAGTAGATGGGGGTGGATGGATGGAGAGCTGGCTGGATGTGTGCATGGAGTTTTAAAATGTTAGACTTGTAGAATGTCAATAATCATGAAGCTCTTGAATGCTAAAGTCATATACTTTTTTATTGATTATATTGTTAAAACGTAGCTCAGCATTATAATTAGAAAGGACAATTCCCT
Source organism: Microcebus murinus (assembly GCF_040939455.1). Taxonomy (NCBI): domain Eukaryota; kingdom Metazoa; phylum Chordata; class Mammalia; order Primates; family Cheirogaleidae; genus Microcebus; species Microcebus murinus. The sequence goes on from NC_134124.1 coordinate 16,783,024, forward strand.
CTCACAAGAGGTGAGCAGATAGCCTCTGAGAAGCAAAACAGATTTGTCCAAGGGCACAAGCAAATTAGGTGACCCCCAAATCCCTGTTTTTTCACCACCGTGTGAAACAGCCTCTGGGAAAGGGCTTGAAATCCCTCCGTCTAGTTCTGTCTCTTCTGAGGTTTCTATGTGACCTGGAACATGTTGTTGGGGACTCCATTTTCTCTTTAAAAGAAAAAGGCTGGCTCTTTCCCCAGGGCCCAAACCTAGCATTTCCCTTGCATTCTGGGAAGGCCGGGCCCACGGGGGGCTCTGTCAGGCCCGGGTGCAGACGCCCCCTGCACCTTTCTCAAAGCCCAGTGGGGCTGTTGGGGGTGCACCAGGCCCTGGGGGTGAAGTGAGGCACCGATCTTGGGGAGAGGACAAGCCTCCCCTCTCCCTCGAGCCAGCCTGACCCCCAGCTGCGTCTCCACGCGTGGTTTTCCACTCTCTGGAGTGCCCTGGAGTGCAGGCTGCGGAAGGGGCCCTCAGTGAGTTTCTGGCTCCACACGCCCTGCCTGGAACTTCCTTACAGCCCTGGACTCCTGCAACCCAGCCCTGACGCCCTGAAGCTGTTGGGGGTGTTCTCTGAGGAGACCTCCCCCAGAGCCGGCCTCGAGCAGCCTGTCGGCCACTGTTGGCGAGGGAGGGGCTTCCGTGGCAGCCATGGAAGAAGCGGGTCTCCACTGCGCTCAGAGCCCAGACACAGGACCGTGAGCATCAGGGAGAAGGGGGCTCATTCCGCTTGTGCATGGGGCGGGGGGAGTAGAACCATGCCATGTGGCAGAGGTGTGGGGGTGGGGGGTGGGGAGATGGGGACTGAGAAGAGAAGAGGAGGCTGGGGCAGTGCTCCCAGGGGCTCCCAGGGGCCATAAAGTCAGGCTGAGGCCTTTGGACTTTAACCTGTACAGAGTACAGAACCATTTTTTTTTAAAAAGCTTTTGCGTATTTTTTTGGCATTAAAAAATTCATATAGCACGCTCATCATAAAAAAAAAAGCAAACAGTACAACTGAATGTTCAATAAAAAATAAATGTCCCTTTCCCTCCCCCAGTTCCCTCCCCCCCCAGAAGCAACCCCTGTGGACAGGTCTTGTGTACCCCTGGAGCAATGGCCTGCGCTATGTTGGTTCAGCGTGCCCACCCCTCCCTTCGTAAGTGGTAGCATATTAAACACACCGGTCTCCGTGCCGGTGTGTGCTTCATAGACCCTTTCTCAGCAGCTCCTGTGTGTCTGCCTGTGGGTTTGGCCCCACTTGCTGTCCTGCTCATGGACGCTCCATACTTCGTCACCAGTCCCTAGAGATGGACATTGACATCGTTTCTAGGCTTTTGCTTCTGCAAACAGAAGTGCGACAGATATATCCCGGTGCATCCACCTTCGAGCACGTGCGCTGGTGCACGAGCTGGGCAGCTTCCCAGCGGCGCATGCCGGCCGGAGGGCATGTGCGTGCAACTCAGCGGGTAGCACCGTGTTGCCACCTCAGAGGGCTCAGAGCAGGGCAGTGACAGGCGGCCTCCCAGGTCTGGTCAGTTGCTGCTGATGCATTTGGCAGGGGGCGGAAAGAGCAAATTGTTGGATTATGAGCCACACAGTCTTGAGGACTGAGATGGGCTAAAGGATCTTCAAATGAGGATTCCTTCTGAGTCCCTGGGAGCCCTTTCCAAGCCCCCGGCTCCTGTGCTCTCTCTGGTGCTTTCTGGAGGCTGGGACAGAGGGGCCCCAGAGGACTCTTCCTTTGCTGTGGGGAGAGGTGCCCTGCTCACGGGCCATGCAAGGACCCGCATCCCCCTAGGGTGGCTGCAAACAGCCTAGTGGGGGGGGGGACAGGCTGCCGACAGCTGCGAGGAGCCGAGTTCAGCCAAAACCCGCGCGGAGGGCTGCCAAGAGTTTCCTCTTTTCATTTTTCCAAGCCTTGTGCTTTGGGCTGGGGCACAGTGTCATCCTCATGTTTCCTATTACTTTACAAGGCTCCCATCAAAGCGCCAGCCGCGCAGGCCCTTTGATGTCTGGGCTGGAGCCTGCCTCCGCCTTGGGGGGAAGCATCTCTGCTGAGGAGCAAGAGGGGAGTGAAGCCTGCCATGGTCCCCACGCAGCCCCCCTGTGTGTCCCCCTGGCTCCACTCCGGCTGGGACTCGGGCCCCTGGAGGGAGGTGGAGGGACCACCACCTCATGAGCAAGCTGAAAGGGCTCTATGACAGAGCCCAGGGCTGCAGAGACCCAGAGAGGGCAAGGGGGTTTGCTCCAGGCCACACAGCAAGTTGGTAGAGCACTCCAGCTCTGGTGCCAATCAGATGCTGGGCGGGACGTAGAGGGATTTCTGCCAGGGGCAAGGAGAGCCTGGCAGGCAGCTTTGCTTCTCTCTGTCTCTCGGTTTCCCTCCGTCACGTCCTAGAACTCTCTGGGTGCTGACACCCTGCAGCTGAGGGTGGTGCTTGTGTGCGGGTGTCTGCAGCCACCCTGCCCTGCCTGGGTTCAAATCCTGGGCTCTGTCCCTTTTAGCTATGTGATCGTGGGAAAGTCACTTAACACATGCGAGCCTCTCCATGATTGGACGATGGCAAGTCCCACCGCTGAGGGTCCCTGTGAGGGTGGGATAAGAGGATTCATGGAACGGACTTAGGACAGCGCCCGCTCTATGGACAGTCTCAGAAAGAGTGGCTCTTGCTGAAGAAGAAGAAGTGGGCAAGGCTTTCTGGAGAAGGGGCGTGTGACCAGACACTCACTGGCGCCCCCCCACACCCCGGTCCTGGTCTGGGGGGCTGGGCCTTCACTGCAACCCAGGGACTTAGCTCCTTCTCTGCTCCCCTCCCAGCCGCCACCTCTCATCCCAGGGCTCTCTCTGAGCCCGAGGGTTGGGCTCAGAGGGGGTGGGCGGCAGATGAGGAAAAGGTGCCAGGCATGGGGTGGGTGCACCACTGGTGTCTGGACCGGAAGGTCTGGTGGGTGGGAGGGTGTCTGGAGGACGCGGCCCTGCAGCCCTGACTCCAGAGGCAGCCGGAGGGGAAGGGGGGTGGGATTCTTGGCAAAGCTGAAAAGGCTTGGATTTGACTTGGAAACACATTGAGAAGTCCCTGGCGGCTGCCTCCTCAGAAACGGCCTCTCTGAAGTCGGGCCCGGGCCAGGGAGGCTGTTTTGTATAAAGGGGCTCTGGGGACCTCGGTGATGGGGAGCGGCCGAAACCTCTCCCCCAGAATTGCAACACGCGGAGCCTCCCGCACTTCCTGCAGGCCTGCCCCTCGGGCTGGAGAGTTCCGGTAGCCCAGCAAGTGCGGGACAAGGGACAGGGCAGGGGAGGAGGGGACCCGGGAGCTCACAGATGGGGAACGAGAGAAGTGCCTTCTCAGACAGCCCCAGCCTTGGCCTCCTGGCCTCCACCTTCCTGCTTTTTGTCATGTCTGTGTTTAGCCTGTGATAGGACTTATGTAACATTTTTAAAATATTGGTTCACTTTTGAAAGCTTGACTACAATTATTTCAAAAGGAACTTTATATTGCTACTCTAAAGGGAAGACTTGAGTGTCTTGACTATCACTTGCCATACATAGTAACCATATATATAAAAGACAATAAAAACAAAACCACGTTGTTAAATTTTACCGAGAGCCTGAGACTGGTTCACTCTCTGATACAAAACGGAGACTAACAAGTATGAGAGCCGTGCTAAAGACAGGCCAGCACTCCACTAAGACTCTCTTCTTGATTAGGCTTGCCAGGTCAAATGTAAGACATCCAGTTAAACTTGAACTTCAGATAAACAATGAATAATTTTTTTAGTATAAGTATGTCCCAAATACTGCATAGGCCCTACTTACACTGAAAAAAGGTTATTTGTTGTTTATCTGAGATTCAACTTTAACTAGGCATTCTGTATTTTTACTTTCTAAATCTGACAACCCTACCTTTGATCAATGAAGAGTTTTTAAGAGTTTTTAAAGGGACAATTTTTTCATTGTGAAGAGATCAGATGTTTCCATGTGATGTCTCTATGCCACCAAAAAAAAAAAAAAAAAAATCTTGAGAATGACTGTTGTGATTCAAGGTGGAATTCGACCAACGAGGCACTAGCTCGGGGATTTGGAGGTAGGCAAGGGTGTTCCAGGTGGGGGATTCTGAATGCTCCATGATGGAGAAGGCGGAGCTGGGGCTGGACCCTGGAGGTCAGCTAGCGCAAGGCAACACTCCCGAAGTTCTGAGCACCCTTCCCCTCTTTGACCCATGGCCTGAGGGACCGAGGACACTCCTTGGATATAAAGGCTTGACCTTGCCCTCCGAGGACAGAGGAGCTTGTGTTGGAATGACTGTGGTTTGTGAGCATGAGTGACTCTGTGTGTTTGTCCAGATCACACCCTCTCGGGACAGAAAAGGGCTTTTGAAGGCTTCTCCTCTAACATTTCCTCCCACCTCTGCTCACCCCACGTGGGAATCTAAAACTTGCCTCCAGTGATGGGGTGCTCCCTACCTACCAAGCTATCGCTTTCCATGACTGGGCAGCTTTGACTCGTAGAAAGCTCTTCCTTAGACTGAACAGAAACCCACCTTCCCGTAGTGTCTCTGTAGATTCACTTCCGCCTTCTGAACGGGGTGCCCCGCTCTGCCCCAGGACAGTCCTTCAGAGGTTTGTCAGCCGTGGTGATAGCCCACTGGAGACCCAACTCTTTGGAGTGCACCCCTTATGGTCTGGTCTCTGGCTTCCTCTTTCACAGAGAAAGGGGCTTGCGACCCTAGCCTTGGGTCATACCTGGGGTGGCCCCGACACATGTGGCGTCTTCAGGCAGGGAGCGAGGAAGAGGCTGGCCATGGGAACGCTGGGATTGGGGCCAGGACAGGACCCGGGCAGGGCGGGAAGCTCCTCGCTTGCGGATGCTCAGTCTTCAGGGACTGGAGCCCTGGGTTCTGTTCCCGGTGCAGCCCCTCGTTTGCTCTGGGACTCCAGGGACTCTCCTCTCCTTGCTGGGCCTGTTTTACATGCCGTGAGTGGCTCGGCCTATTCCTACAGGGAAGAATGTGCATGTCTGTTCCGGTTGGTCAGTGCTGGCTGGAGTTCCGTGCTAAGAAGGATTCTGAGGCAGCATCTGGGTTTGGAGGGAACACGGGCAGTGTGGCCAGTGGAACGGTGGTCTGGGAGCTGCGCAGGTGCCTGTCGTGGTCTCAAGGGGGCTGCCAGCTCTGGCAGCGTGTGGCTCTGGACTGACAAAGCGCCACAAGATGACGTGGTCCGCGAAGTCAGATTTGGGGTAGGGCGTGTCCCTGCTGGGTGGAGGAGGCTGCCCGGCATGGCTGCGCTGCCCCTGGCGCTGTCCTGCCGATGGTCAGACGTGTGTTAGCTGCCACCCTGCCACCCAGACGGCCGGAGGACAGGGGTGCTCTGTGGGATCCTGCGTGCAGCCAGGACTCAGGCGCAGCTTGAGGGGGCGTGGAGGGCTCAGGGGAGGCTAGCCGCGTGGGGCCGGGCGCCTGCAGATGGGGCTTCCCTGCCAGAGGGAGGCTCTTTAGGGAACAGAGACTTGGGTCAGAGCTGGGGCTTGGCTGCTGCATAAAGGGGCTTTCTTTCCAATTTTGACTTGCACGGCCGCGAGGCTGGAAGAGGGGAAAGCCCAGACTCTGAGTATCTCGGAGGGGTCCTGTTGAATGTCCAAGCTGGGCAGGGTCCCTGAAAAGCACCCAGTCTTTCCCTCCACCTGCAGACAGCCTTCCTGACCGATGGCCGTGGAAGTGGGTGTCGCTACCGCCCTGGCCTCCCTTTGCCCCTGGATCCGCTGCTGTCTCACTGCGTGGCCTTTGTCAAGTCCCTTTCCCTCTCTGAGCCTCCATTTCCCCAACTGTAGGAGGAAGGATTTGTGTAGCTGGTCCCAGGTCTCACATTTGCAGACTTCATCATCACCATAATATGCTCCTACAGTTTCCAGAGCATGTTCATAGTGACCATTTAGTTTCTCTCTCAATGACCTGGTGAGTGGGCATGGTGAGCAGTATCCCTCCAAGCATTTATTTATTCACTTTTTCGAGACATAGTCTCACTCTATCACCCAGGTTGGAGTACAGTGGCATGATTATAACTCACTGCAGCCCCAAACACCTGGGCTCAAGTGGATCCTCTCACCTCAGCCTCCAGAGTAGCTGGGACTACAGGTGTGCACCACCACACCCCAGCTAATTTTTTCATTTTCTGTAGGGACAGGGTCTGGCTATGTTGCTCAAGCTGATCTCAACTCCTGGCCTCAAGAGATCCTCCCGCCTCGGCCTCCCAAAGTGCTGGGATTACAGGCGTGAGCCACCATGCCCAGCCCTCCAGTTTTTTTCAGATGATAACATTGAGGCTCAGAGAGGGGGAAAGGCTCTTTGACAGTCCCATGGGGAGGTAGTAGTTGAGCTGGGACTCCTGCCGCTGCACAGACTCCATCCACGTCCCCAGAAGTTTGCAAGGGGCTTCAGTGGGACCCCGGATGCTGTGGAGGAGCAGAGTGTTTGGGAGGAGGGGTATGGGTAGGAGCAGGTGCCATTGCTTCATTGCCTGTTTTCTATAGGGATTTCCATGCAGGAAGTCTTTTAAGGGAAAATTATGTATGTCTAAAAAAATTGAGAGCCATGTTCTATTGCAGGACCTCTCAGGTGGAAGCTGAGGTGGGCCCTCTTGTGAGCTGTGCAAGCTCTGGGTTGGATTAAGGAAGAATTTCATGTGTCTAATGGAAATGAAGCGGATTTGCACATCTCACATCAGAGACATTTAGCACATGATAACACTGGGTGGTGGGAGGAAAACTTCAAAACACATAGAAGCACAAAGCATGAAAATGTCAGCATCACAAAATATTAATGCTGGAAGGATCATTATTTTATTTTATGTTTTTGTGTGTTTTAGAGATGGGGTCTTGCTCTTGCTCAGGGCTCAGGTTGGTCTTGAACTCCTGAGCTCAAGCCATCCTCCCACTTCAGCCTCCCAGAGAGCTAGGATTACAGGCGTGAGCCACTGTGCCCGGCCTTGGAAGGATCTTTAGAAATCATCTGGCCCATCTGGCCATCCTTGCTCTTTACTAAAGGGAAACTGAGGCCCAGAGAGAGGAGGGACTGTGGCCTAGTTCACACAGCATCAGTGACAGAGACAGGACTAGAACTGGGGTCTTTGTGACTTCCCTGACAGTTTAGGCACGGGCCACTTTCTGGGGAGGCAACAGGGGAGGGGAGCAGGAGAGGGGGAAGGCAAGAAGGGGTGGGGGCCTGGGGACAGGCAGACGAGAGGTATGTGGGGCCCAGCCACTCGCTGATAAGAGACCGACAATGCCATTCCAAAGGGATATTTTATCAAGATGTAATTTTTCCCGCTGCAGACACTATTTTCTTTCTCGTGCAGACTGTGCTGGCCTCCGCGATAAGGCGCCTAGACATGTTCACACTAAGGCAGCCAAAACATGAGGCAGGAGGAAAGAAATTCCCTTCTTAGTCTCCCCCCACCCGAGTCTACTCCCCCCTCGTTTCCTCTCATTCTCTCCAAGTTCTCATGCCCCCCCACCCCCAGCTGGCTGGCCCCTTCCTGCCTTCCCGTAAGTCAGCCCAATGGAGTCAGGAAGGTATGTGGCCAGCGCAGGTCAAAGGAGGGGAGCACGGAGGGGCGTCCCCTGGGAAAAGAGGCCCCGGCCAAGGCTGTGTGGGGCGGGCAGGTGGGGGTGGGGCCTGGTGCCTTCACCCACAACCCTGGTCTTGGAGCAGAGCACGGAACTTGCTCTGGTTTGGGAGTTTAAGCTGCAGGTGATTAGGGCCTCCCCCAACTGCAGATTTTCTACTTCCTGACCTCCTAATCCATAGGTTGATGGGGATTCCTGGGGTGGGGGGCTATCCTGCCTCCTTCCATGTAAAGACCCCCAGACTGAAGAGATCTGGCCGGGGAGGAGATCTGGGATCCTGACCCAACAAATCTACCAGTCACTCACTGTTGGTCTAGTCCCTTCTGCTCTCTAGACTCTCTAGGCCTCAGTTTCCCCAATTGCCCATGAAAGGGATTGGACTCAGATACCTTGGCCTTGAAATTCTCCCTCTGGCTTTTTTCAGAAGATGATAGAACACATCTCAGGCCTCCTGGGTACTTGGCGAGTGGACTGCATGGCTCCCATGCATCTGTACCCCGCCCCTGCTCTGCTCAGGAAGCCCACCCCGCCCTCCACATCTGGATGGAATTTACCCCCCAAGGCAACTCAATTACCAGCGATCTGATCAGGACGGCTCATGTGTCAGAGGGGGCCCTGGTGAAGGTTGTTCTGCCAGAGATGGGGGTTCCTGGGCCTGCAATTCTCCACCCGTCTCACTGCCCAGGGGACCTTCCTGAGGTCCCTGGGGAGATGGGGTCCAATGAGCCATGTCCTGCTCTTATCCTCTTAGCAAGGGGAAGGGACCCTGAGAAGCTGTCCCCTGCTCCACTGGCTTAGGGCCCCAATTCCAAGCCCTGAATCAGGGCATGGAGGGAGGCTGGAGTGTGAGGGATGATGGTGTATAAATATTACACCCCCTGGCCCACCAAGCGCCCCACCAAAGGAGTCTGCACAAGGTGGTGCCCTCCTGACTTCTGTCCGCATTCTGAACCCGAGCAGAGCAGGGAGCCTGGGTGGTAGGGCCGGCAGGTGAGTGGGGCTTTGGGCGAGTGCTGTGTCTTGGTAAGCCCTCCTTAGGGAGTCAGGATCATCCTGCTGTCTTCCTGTGGCTTCTGCCAAGTTGGCGAGTGGGCTTTGGGGCTTCCTGTGTCTTTACGTCTCCACTCGACGCCTCTTATTCCACACCCGTTGTTCAAGTGCTGCTTTCTTGGATGTAGCACCTTCTTGCTGCCCCCACCCCTCGGCGTCAGCATGCACGGGAGGGTCACTGAGCCCAAAGTGCTGGGCCGGAGTGTGCTGTGCTGACTGGATCTCCACCATTTGGGTCCATGCAGTGACTTCCTGGGAGTGGGAGACCACCAGGTCACCTATGAACGGGTGAACTGGCCGGGATCAGAAACAGAGTGGCTCAAAACCCTCAAGCTCGTCAGCCGTAGGGTCCCACCTGTGCACCTTCACTGCCCTCCAGGCGACACCACGGTCCGGGGGTCCACGAAGGCTGGGTAGAGCCTCCCAGGCTGTGGAAGCAGCTCACACACACCTGCGGACACCCTCTTCCTTCCACCTGAGAGTCCAGCCAGGGCCACCTTAGCGTTCGATGCAGGCAGTACTCACTAATGCAAGTTCAGAACAAGGCCCTGTGCCTGTCGCTGCTGCAGGGAGAAGGAAAGCCTGAGGCCGAGTCTCACTCCTCCAGGGGCTCGCGCTGTCGCTGGGGATAGAAAACACAGGCCCCAGGGCCAGTCTGTGCAGCAGGTTAGAGCACAGGCTGGAGCCAACAGCCACACTTGGGTACCGGCTGAGCCACTGACAGGCTGGGGGGGCTTTGGGCAAACAGTTCAGTCTCCCACCCAGCCTCATGTGGTTGTCACGAACGAGCATGTGACACATGTGAAACCCTCAGTGCCGTGCCCGGCACAGAGTAAACGCTCCACGAAGGGCAGTTTTATTTGTATTTTGTGAAATAATTGACATCTGGATGATAACTTTGCACCTACCTGGGAGATTTCCTAATGCTGAGCCCAGCCCAGAACTCCTAGGCAGCCCCGCTTCTAAAAAGGCCTCAAGCTGTCACCAGTGGAGAGGTCCATGTCTGTGCACGTCTGTGCACCAAAGCCCATAGACCTTCGTCATCGGCGAACTGGCGAGGAAGTGGAAGGGACAGCTGTGAGTGTGGCCCGGGGAAGGGGTGCCCGGAGGCCCGAGGGGGTGGCCAACACGGGTGGAGGTTCTGGGGTGGGGAGGAAGGCGGACATGAAGGGGGCCAGGCTCACAGGGGTACTGGATCTCCTCTATCCCCCTGGGTGGCGTGGGGCACTGCTGTCGGTCCCCTGTGGGGTGTCGGGACAGAAGGGCTTCCTCAGAAGCTGGCTGCAGGTGCGGGTACAGGTTACGCCGGGGCCACCCGTAGGCAAGGAGGCGGGTCAGGGCCTGCTGGGACCCAGACAGGCTTTAATGCCAGGATCCAGACACAGCATGAAATTCCAGACGGGGAAATCACCACGTCCTGCGTGAAGCCCCTCTCACATGCTTTATGTCACGTGGTCTTCACGGTTCAGTGCAACGGTTATCTCTGCTTCCCAGGTGAGAGGCTGTGTGCTCAGAGAAGGGCCCTCACGCAGCTTGTTAGTGGCCGGGCAAGGCCAAGAACTCGGGTCTCCTGCTCCAGTATCAGTGCTCCTTTCATGGCGGGTCTGGGGGTGTCTGCCTGGTGGGGCCAGGAGAGTGTCATTAGATGCAGAGACATTCAGGGCAATGGGCTGCTGGGCAGTCTTGGGGCCCAGGGCTGGGGCCAAGCAGTGAGTGAGCCCCCCGAGGGTCACACGCGCCGGCTGGGGACCAGCCCCTCCGCTGAATACCGGTGTGGCTGGGGAAGCACCGGAACCTCTCTGAGCCTCAGTTGCCCTCAAATGGGGACAACTGTGGCACCGACTGCAGGCTGTGCCGGTGAGGATGGAGGCTCTTGTCGTGCTGCAGCGCGGGGAGGGCATGGGCTTGTCCCGCAGTGACGGCTGCAGCTGGGTACTGGCACGGCTTGCGCGCGGCAGGGCCTCGGTCAATATCATCCTGGTGCATCGTTTGCACTGTGCTAACCACCGAACAGATGGACCTTAGCCAGCCAGGGGCCAGGACTGAATTCTGACACGAGAGGGGAGCTGAGGCTGCCTCTGGAGGATGAGCGGACACCTCGGGGACACCGCGCAGACCAGGAGGAAGGGGCCCTGACTGGAGGCAGTGGGGACAGCTCAGCGGCAGAGCCACGCCAACAGGCACAGGTTCAGAAGATCCGGGTTCTATGTTCTGTTCTGTTGTCGTCTTGCTGTGTGACTCTGGCCGAGGCCTGGCCCTCTCTGGGCCTCTATTTTTGTTCCCAGAGGACAGATGGGGGGCAGAGGGTGACTGGGAGCTGAGCTGTCAGGGAGGGAGGCTCCTGCACCTGAGGCCTCCAGGCCTGTTGGGATCTGCCGGCCCGAAGGGGATTTCCTGGGGCCGGCCCAGTTCCCAGCCCTGCTGACGTCGCCGCTGGATGGGTGCCCAGAGCTGCACTCCAGGGGAAAGGCAGGCGGGCACGCTCCCAGCCCACATGCCGGCCCTCCCTCTGGGGCCCTGGGGTCTCCCCGCCTCCACCCCCAGGTGAGGAAGTGGGGGATCCCTCCTGTTGAGAGAAGACAGCACTCTCTCTTGGCCCAAGATCCCGACTTGCTGTGTGACCTCAGGCAAGTTCCTGCCCCTTTCTGGGCCCTGGCCCTGGGTCTCTGCAAGAGGAGATGTCCCAGCTCTTTTGGAACTCTAACCCTCTGGGATCCGACTGGGGCCTGGGGTCCTGGGAACGGGAATGGCGTGGGGGGCTGGATTCCGGGGACTGGCTTCCCGCCCTAGCGCAGAAGGGGGTGGCAGTGGGGGCGTGCCGTGGGAGAAAAGGAGCCCCACGTCCTCCAGGTGGCTCCGAGAGAAGGCGAGACAAGCCTGAGCTTTTAGACACATATTTACTTTTAAGTGTCCTGTGTCACGGGGGGCTTTCTCTTTGGGTTTTGAAACGCTCCAGAAGTCAGCGCTCTGCGCGCCTATGTTTGCCGAGCAGAACATGGGCTGTATTTATTCATCCTTTAGCCCGAGCCCTTAAAAATATAGACGGCTAATGTCTTCAGTATGTATGAAATATCCCATATGCTCGGAAACAAAAGGGGCTCTGTTATTAAAGTTTCATTTCCACACGCCCCCTCCCCTCCCTCCCGCCCGCCCCCCTGACACCCTGCCCTCCTCCCGTCCCGCTCAGCCTGCTCGAGACAGAGCGCGACTGAGGCGGCAGCGGGCAGGCGGCGGGCAGCGGGCAGCCGCGGACGGCCGGGGCCGGGGCGCAGCCGGGCCCTGTGTCAGTGGGTGCCGTGTCCGGCTCCAGGTGAGGGGGCGACCTCGGGGAGAGAGACCGGCGTCTTCCAGGGCACAGGGGCCTCGGGGGCCCCGGGATGGCCAGTGGGAGAGTGGGGGTGGAGGTGGCCCTGCTTGTGGGCGCCTGTGGGGCCGGGGCCCTGGCAGGGCCCGGCTGTCTGGGACGGAAATGCCCGCTCTGCTGCTAACTGAAACCACATGTGTCTCCCAGGCAGCGGGGCAGACACGCCGCCAAGCCTGGGGCTGGGGACCGGGGGAGGAAAGATGCGGGCCGGCCCGGCCTCGTGCCCCGGGCGGGTGAGGGGCCATGCAGGAGGGCTTGGGGTCACTCTCATGGGTGCAAGCGAGAGTGTGTCGGAGAGTGTGAGCGGGCGCCTGAGTCCCACGTGTGCGCACGCCGCGCGAGTGCGTGCGCGTTTGTGTCTGTGCGTGAGCCCGTCTGCAGGTCCGGTGTCCCTGCTCGCTGTGGTCTCCCTCTTGGCCTCCTGTGGCCAGAGCCCTCGGGGGACTCCTGCTGTCACCCAGAGCTTGGGGCCGTCTGGCCGCCTCCTGGGAGGGCCCCCTGGGGTGGGGAGACAGTCCTCACCAAGCTGAGACTCCCCGTGGCCACCATCGTCCTCTGTTCCTTCTCCGGCCCAGCTCCGTCTCTGGCACCTGCACATCCGCTCCCCACCTCCCAGAGGGGCACGCTGGGAAGTAGAGTGGGGAGGTGGTAACGTCCCTTCTCCCACATCTGTTTCCATCTTTTCGGAGTAGTCACCTCCGGGAGCTGGGCATTGTCACCGTAGCCCTGGAAGGTAAGAAAACCGAGCCTGAACGCGGGGACAGCTTGGCTGTGGCCATCAGGGAGATGGTGGTGGGGCTGTCCAGACCCATCCAGGGGGCTCAGAAGACGCCGGGCCATGGGGTCGGCCTTGGGGAAAGGCCAGAGGCCACTCTCAGGTCCTATGGCAAATGAGGCCCCCTCCAGCGCTCAGGTGATCTGAGTCCTGGGTTGTCTCTCCCTAAAGAATGAGCCCTGCTGGCAGCCAGGCCCTGGGTTCCTGTGCCGGCCCTGCCACTTTCTTGCTGTGGATGTTGGACAGGTCTCATCCCACCTCTGGGCCTCAGTTTCCCTGTCCCTATAATGGCAAGGTTGGGCCAGGATAAGCCTTCCCAAAACGTGGTGTGCATACCTCTGGCGGCTCATGGACGGGTGCCACGTGGATAGCTTGGGTGTTGGTTTTACCTGCATTAGGGAAAGATGTATAAATAGCATATCCAATGAATAAAGGTCTAATTGCCCCAAAGGAATGAAAGGTGGGACCAGTAGAAGACCCCTGGGTCCTGTCCATTGACAATGGGCTTCCACCATTTTAAAAGGCTTATTAGCATGTTGGTTCTGGCTGTCCAGGGCCCGAGGATGTGAGCTGCTGTGTAGACCATCTTTCGGCCCCTGCAAACTAGCAGCCCTATAATTCTGTGATTACAGAGTGGGAAGCCCAGTTGCCACCTTGGGCTGTGTGTGGGCTGTGTGTGGTGTGTGTGTGTGTGTGCGTGCGCGCGTGTGCACACGCTGTGTGTGCCATGTGGGAGGGGGCCGGGACAGAATGGGCAAAGCTGGGGAAAATATCAGCCTAGCCCACATAAGGACAGGATGGCCAAGGTCAAGGGCAGGGAGTTTGGGAAAGAGATTCGTCTCCTCACTGACATTCTCAAGTGCTTTGTCTGGCCTCAGCCTCACTCTGAATCACCGGAGTAGGGGCGTAGGCGGGAGGCCACCCTGGCCTTGGCCTTTCCTGCCATTCAGCTCTGGCTTGTGGCCACTTGGCTGCATTTTATCTGCCAGCCCGGGACTGGCCCGGGAGGGGTGCACTGGGAGGATGCAGGGGTTTGGGGGGATCCCCTTGGCCGAGCTCCCCAGTGACTTCTCCGGGCTGGGCTGGTCAGTACTGGCATCCTTGGGGACATACCCCTCACCGTCTTCCTGCGTGTTTGCTGTTGCCGTTACTGTTACCTGTGACGGTAAGTGCTTCTGTGGGGATATTCCTGGGTGATTTGCCTTATCAGCAACTATTAGGGAAGCCTGACCCGGCTCTGTTGCAAGAAGTGCAGCTTCCAGGGTTGTTCTTTCCTGTCTCAGCCTGCAGCTGGCAGAGGGTACCGAGCTTTGGCTCAAGGATGTGGACAGTGTCCTTGGGTGGGGATGAACTCATGGCCCCTTCTTGGGGAGGCAGCAGGTGCAGAGGAAGGAGCTCAGGGCTGGGTCCATCGAGCCCTGACACTAACGTGCTGTGCGACCCTAGGCGAGCTCCTTGCCCTCTCTGGCCCTCCTCTTCTCTACCCCAGGAGCTTGTCCTTGATGAGACTGAAGTGATTCTCCAGCTCTGCCCTAGAGAGGAGCAACATCCTACTTCTAGGGGATTCTTTTTTTTTTTTTTTTTTTTTTGAGACAGTCTCACTTTGTTGCCTAGGCTAAGAGTGAGTGCCGTGGCGTCAGCCTAGCTCACAGCAACCTCAAACTCCTGGACTCAAGCAATCCTGCTGCCTCAGCCTCCCGAGTAGCTGGGACTACAGGCATGCGCCACCATGCTCGGCTAATTTTTTTCTATATGTATTAGTTGGCCAATTAATTTCTATTTATAGTAGAGATGGGATCTCGCTCTTGCTCAGGCTGGTTTCGAACCCCTGACCTCAAGCAATCCACTCGCCTTGGCCTCCCAGAGTGCTAGGATTACAGGCGTGAGCCACCACGCCCGGCCATAGGGGATTCTTGTTCTTACAGAAAGGTGCCCTTTTTTTATGGGGAAGAACTCTGTGAGTTTGTGGGTCGGGCTCCCTACAGCGGGGTGGGCCCCGTGGAATCTTCTCCTTGGGATACTCCTTGGGTCTAGGTGTCCGTGAGGCCTAGGCCAGCTGTCTCAACCCCTAGGAAAGCAACTGGCCAGGGGCAGAGGCACAGTCCCTGCCTGCAGAACTCGTCGCAGCCTAACTGGCCTTCAGTGTCCTTATGGGTCCTGCTGAACCACTAGTAGCTACACCCAAGGCCCAGGGCAAACAGAGTCCTGCTTCAGGATGCTCTGGGCAGCTGTACGGGCATCGTTACAGAGAGACCCGCCCGACCTGGGGGTGGGAGGTGGCACATGAACTTAAAGAGCAACTCCTTCCCAAAGAAACGTTCTCATCTAGAAAATGAAACCGGTCATGCAACCCAGGTCTGCATAAGCCGCCCTTGGTGGGCTTAGCAGTGGGATTGGGATCGAGGCAGAGGGTTCTAGATAAACTTGGCTTACCACTGACAGTGATGCCCTGGGCTCTCCGCTTCCTTAGATTTCACCTTGACTTCTTATTCCTGGGTTTGGCAGAGGCAGCGTGTGGAAGTGGTGACAAAGCAGTTTACCTATAGAGTCACATCCAGGTCTGTTGGTGACAGCGTTCAGGCAAGGGAAAACTGAAGTTTGCTGTCGGGTTAGGAAAAAGAAAAAGAAGGAAAAGAAGTCAGGTGAACCGGTGCTCTGCTCCTGCAGCAGCTGTGGGAACTTGCCGGATCATTGCATCTCTTCAGCTCTACTTACCTGGTCTGTAAAATGGGTTTTCCCAGAGCTTCACAAGATGCCAGTGCAGAAGCCCTGGCACACACTGCGGCTGGCACCTGATACATTGTAGTTCAAAGGTATCTGTCAGGCCTGCCGATAACTCTGCTGACTTAGGGAGGGGGTGTCATTGTCTCCCCTTTACAGAGGGCAGAGCAGGACACTGAGTGATGGGCCCTGAGATGAGGAAGAACACCAACTCCTTCCCAGGCCTGGGTTCCAGTCCCACCCCTGCCCCCTTAGCTCTGCAACTTCAGGTTACTTAACCCCTCCCAGTCTCAGTTTCCTCGTCTATAAAATGGGCAGGAATGCTACCTACCTCACAGGCAGCTATGGAGATGACATAAGCCAACCCAAAGCTCCTGGCACATAGTAGGTGCTCAGTGAGGACTACTCCAGCTGAATGGAAACCAGAAGCCTTTGCCCCAAGCTGCTCCCCTCCAATATTCCCTCTAGTCCCCAGTGGGGCCACAGCCTTTGCGAGCGGTCAGGCCAGGCGGCCAGGGGCCCTGGAGCCCATGAGGGGCTCTGCCCCAGCGGCTGGTCTCCAATCTTGCCACAAACACCACTAGACCCCTCCTGGAACGTTCTGCCTGAGTCTCCGGGACGGGGGGTGGCCAGCACCGGTGGCTCCCTTGGCACTGACGGCAGGAAGAGTGTGGTGGTCTCATACCTGAAGGGGGTTTGGAGAAATGAGGACAGTCAGGAAACGGAGGAGCTCCGAGAGGGGAAGGGCCTGCGCGGGGCCATGGGGCCGGGAGGCAGGGCTGGGGCGTGGAGGCCAGAGGGTGGCAACCCTGCGGGGAGAGGGCAGGGGAGGCCCCAGTACCTGCCCCGGCGGGGCCTCCCTGCAGCTCCCCGGGAAGCAGCAACGGGTTAAAGGGGAGCCGGAAAGGAGAGGAAAAAGCAAACAGGAGAAGGCCTGAGCGGCTTGCTGGGGTGCTTGGTCGGACCCAGCCACCTCCCGGGCCCCTCCCAGTGGCCCGCCACATGCATTTGCGTGTGCGTGCACACACAACACACATGCATACAGAGAGATAGAGACACATAGCTGCACACACACGGACAGACACACAAACACATGCAGACAGATACACATATTACACATGGACAGACATACATAGAGACATACATACACACAAATACACACAGATATACACAGAAACACATAGAGATACACAGACATGCACAAAAGGTATACACACAGACACGTGCATACTCAGAGACATAGACATACACAAACATACACACAGACACAGACACAAACACACAGGCATATAGACACACACACACTCAGAGAGATATGCATATATACACATGGACAGATATGCACAGAGACAAACATACACACAGATATACACATATTTACCCAGAGACATACATATACATACACACAGTCACATAGACGCACACAGAGGAACACAGACAGGTATACACACAGACATATATATACACCTACATACAAAGAGACACACAGACACACAGACACACAGAGAAGACATATATGCACACAGACGTAGACACAGATAGAGAACAGACACATAGATGCACACAGATACACACAGACACACAGAGACTCATACAGACACACAGATGCGCACACACGGATGCACGCATATACACACAAACATACGCAGACACGGACGCACGCGCACGTGCACAGACATGCAGCAGGGAAGCCCCACGCAGGAGGCAGGCGCTGGGATGGAGGGTCTCTGAAGCTTCTTCGATCTCAACCTCCTCCCTCCCCCCTGCCCCAACCACCCGCACTAGCTGGGCGCCTCACTGTGACAATAACGCCACCTGCCACGTTTGGAGCACTCACCGTGGGCCAGGCTGTGGGCCAGGCTGTGGGACAGGCTCTTTACTTCCGTTAACTTGTTTGATCCTCACAAGCCCCCTGTGAGGTGGGTGCTGTGATCAGCCTTGGTTTGCAGATGAGGAAACGGAGGCTCAGAGAGGAGCAGCAACCCGCCCTGGGTCACGCAGCGTGTGCAGTGGCTACTCCAAAGAAGGCCCCAGGAGCAGGCCCACTGGCTGGCCGCCGCCCGCACTGCCTGTGAGGCCACCTCCACCACTGCCAGGCCAAGCAAAGCAGCAACATGACTTTGCCTTTTCGCAGGCCCAGGGAGGGGAAGTGACCTGCCACGGCCACAGGGAGCGGGAGCAGGGCCGGCGTCCGAGCGCGTGCTGGGCCGTGGCTGCAGTGAGGAGCAGAGGCGGGGCTGGGGCTGGCCGGCCTGCCAGCGCTGCAGGGTTCAGCTGGACACCCTCCAGCCTCCTCTTCCAGCACCTCTGTCCCTCAGACCTCACCTGTCCTGTCTCTCGCACCCTCACGCCGTTCCTCCACCAGCCGTTGCCTCAACCAGTGTATCCTGAACTTTTAAAATAATAGTTCTGGGTCGGCCAGGCACGGTGGCTCATGCCTGTAATCCTAGCTCTCTGGGAGGCCGAGGCGGGCGGATTGCTCGAGGTCAGGAGTTCGAAACCAACCTGAGCAAGAGTGAGACCCCGCCTCTACTATAAATAGAAAGAAATTAACTGGCCAACTAATATATATAGAAAAAATTAGCCGGGCATGGTGGCGCATGCCTGTAGTCCCAGCTACTCGGGAGGCTGAGGCAGCAGGATCGCTTGAGCCCAGGAGTTTGAGGT
Source organism: Microcebus murinus (assembly GCF_040939455.1). Taxonomy (NCBI): domain Eukaryota; kingdom Metazoa; phylum Chordata; class Mammalia; order Primates; family Cheirogaleidae; genus Microcebus; species Microcebus murinus. Next base: position 16,801,240 of record NC_134124.1, read on the forward strand.
TGCTGTGAGCTAGGCTGACGTCACAGCACTCACTCTAGGTTGGGCAACAAAGTGAGACTCTGTCTCAAAAAAAAAATTCTGGGTTATTGTTGACAAAACCTATTTCCCTCCTGTTAATTTTGTTTCATCCCGTGTGTGTGGTAGGAGGAGGGTTATTATCTTCTTTCGATAGATTGCATCTTGGCTCTGCTCCTTACCAAGAGTCCTTGCCAGCTGGGGACCAAACTAATTTAGATAATCCCAGGTCCTCCACTGGGCTCAAAATATCAACTGCACAGGGACAGGATGCGGCCATATGGCACACAAGTAGCAGTTGTATAGTGATGCCTTTGTGGACCACAAGCATAGTAAGATCCAACAGGGACGCAGCTGTTGGAAAAAAAAAAAAAGGCTAATCTGATGTAAGGCTGCATTAATAAAGGTAGAATGCCCAGAATGAGGGAGGTGATGGCCTTGCCATGCTCTCTGTTAGCCTCAACCCCCACCTTCTAGTACCCCCAGGTAGGACCGGGACATCAGACAGTGGGGATCCACAGACTTATCAGAGCTGGAGGAAGCCTTGGCAAGCATCTTGTCCAACTCCTTCACTCTATGGAGGGGTAAACTGAGGCAAGTGAGGATGGTTTGCCTGAAGTCAGTGGGCTCATAGGAGGTGGCAGATCAGAACTCTGGCTTGAACCCGGGGCTCCAACCCTAAACTCCTGCCTCCCCAGTCCTCCAGGTCACGGATGGACTGAAAACCTGATTCCCCCAGTCAGAGAAGGCTCTTGCCCAGAACCCATAGTGTTTCTTATTGGAGATTCTGTTCAGTGTGCATTTATTGGGCACCTACTGGATGCCAGGCATTACAGAGGACCCTAGGCAATGGCTGCCACATTAGAGCAGGGGGTGACAGTCTCCTCCCGCCCTGTCACCTTCAGAGCACTTTCCATTGTCTGAAATAACCTGGCATTTTTATTCGTCTCCCTGCCCCATTCTGCACCACTCTCAACACTTCCAAGTGCAGGAGAGTGTCTTGTCCCCCTCGCTCCCAGCTTCCACAGCTGTCCTGGCTGGCAGTGTGCGTTCAAAACTACTTGCTGAACAAGTGAATGACAAACAAAACTGACACAGCCCAGCCCTCTGCAGCCGCCCAGCAACCCGCCCTTCCCGGGCCCATCCACGTGCCTGGCATGGTGTCCAGTGCTTCTCCCATGTCATCTCACGGCCATGCCTCGGAGCGGGTGCTACCCTTGGCCCTGTGTGACAGATGGGGAAATTGAGGCTAAGCAGTTAGGTAGCTCCTCACGGCCTTTGCCACCTCCCACTTTGTGTCTCCTTCCCCTGTCCATGCCAGATCCACTGAAGGCAGGAGCCACATCTGCTTTCCCTCTGTCCCCCCCACAGTGTCCTGCACGACGTGGGCCTGGGGGGCCCCTGTGAGTGTTTGTGACCTTCCCTTGGATCGAGTGGGAACTGGGGAAGGGAAAAGAGTGCACGGTGGGTGAGGGAGGATCCGTGGAGAACACCAAGCAAGGGACAGATGGCAGTAAGACCTAGCGCCCATGCTGACAGCCATCGCCAAAGACCATTCCACCCAATGCCTCCCTCACTCACATTCAGGTTTTGGACTCCCTCCAGGGAAGCCTGCTGAGGAGTTTCCCAGGCTCTGCTTGTTCACCACCAGTGACAGGGAGCTCAGCACACATATCGAGAGGCATGTGGTAATGCAAGGAAATCACTTAGCCCAGTGCCAAAGGGTGTTGGGGTAGCTGATCTTTACTAAGCAGTTTCTCTGGACCAGGCCCACATAAACCCACGCCACCGCCATCAGAGGTAGACGCGACTACTGTCCCAGTATTACAGATAAGGAAACTGAGGGACAGAGAGTTACATAGCTTGTGCAAGGTCTCACGGCTGGCAAGGGGCAGCATGCAGGAATCCTGCGAGGCCTGGGAGCGCGGCAGTGGAGAGCATGCCCTCCTGACCGCTACGCCAGCGCTGTCGAAATGTAACGCGAGCACATGTGTAATTTTAAATTTTCTAGCAGCTACACTAAAAAAGTAAAAGGAAACAGGTGGAAAAAAGAAACCCGTGAAATCAATTTTAATAATGCATTTATTTAAACTCCAAATAGCATCATGTTAATATGTAATAAATGTAAAAGAAAGTTTTGCTAAAGAGACATCTTTTTTTTGGGGGGGGTACTAAGTCTTGGAAATCTGGTGTGTATTCTCTGTTTATAGCACATCTCAGCTTAGGCTAACCACGTTTCAAGTGCTTTGGTAGTGCATGTGGCTGGTGGCTGCCATGCTGGACAGCATGGTCCTATACTATGCTGCCTGTCAAGGTGCTTACTAGGGTATATCCTGGTGCATAAGGAAGAATCAATAAATGTCAGCCCCTAGTATGATTATTTTTGTCACTGGTTGTTGTTGTTGGTCCAAGGAGAAGCCCTTGGCATAAGCTTGCACTGATGTCGCTATTCTTAATCCGGTTCCTCCAAGTTGGCTGAGCCAACTTCATGAACCTTTGGCCTGTGGGTCCAGAAGAGCCCCCCACTCTAGGAGGGGAGGGGAGGCCAGGCTGAAGCCCCTCCACGTCCCTGGCTGGCCAGCTGGGTACCACATGAAGTGAGGCCTCCTTGGGGTCTCAAAGCCCGTGGCCCATCTGCTCCGCAGCGTGGGCGGCCAGGCCCACATCTGCACGGGAGAGGGAGGCCGCCCCTTCTGGGGTTCCTGCATTCTTTAGGCTGGTGAGACCTTTAAACAGAGAAACGAACAAACAAAACCCACCGTTCTCCTTCTCTTCCCACAAGTTTACTTTCAAACTTTATTGATTTCCTCCTTCTCTTGAAATTAACTCCTTTCTCGGTCCGCGTTTTGTCCTTTGCAGGTACATAGCAGAGTCTGCACCCAACTTCCATAAAGAATGTGCTCTCTTAATAATAGGGAATATTTTTTGAATACTAACTAGGTACCAGGCTCTATTCTCTGCTTATATGCATGGCCTCATCCAGTCATTGCAACCCTGTTAGATAATTTCTTTTAATGTCTTGATGAATTGAATATTTGAGGCTGAGTCAGGGTTTGAACTCAGGCAGGTCCAGGCCAGAGCTCATAACTGTACCATTTTTCTTACTTTGCCGTTTCTTTTTCTTTTTTTCCCTTCTCAGATCTAGATATCCCTTCCTGCCAGTATTAATACAAATTCTTTTTTTATGAAACCCTGTGAGTTAAAAAATGGAGCAGGGGCCGAGCATGGTGGCTCACTCTGGGAGTAATCCTACCACTCTGGGAGGCCAAGACAGGGAGGATTGCTTGAGCTCAGGAATTCCAGACCAGCCTGAGCAACAGCAAGACCCTGTCTCTACAAAAAATAGAAAAATTAGGTGGGCATGGTGGCGCACCTGTAGTCCCAGCTACTACTCAGGAGGCTGAGGCAGGAACATCACTTGAGCCCAGGATTTTGAGGTTGCAGTGAGCTATGATGACGCCACTGCACTGTAGCGGGGGGGGGGGGGTGTGCAGAGCAAGACCCTGTCTCAAAAAAAAAAAAAAAAGGAGCAGGAATGAGGGGTCTGCACTGCCCACATCCCTGTCCGGTTGCTGGACAGCTACATAGTGCTTGCAAAGAGCCAGTGCTTCCCAAACCCACCTGCACACAGGAATCGCGTGGGAAGCTTCAAAATATAGTGATCCCGGGTCCTCCCTGCAGAGGTTGTGATGTGATTCACCTGGGGTGTGGCTGGGTCTCTGGAGCATGTAACAATCTTCAGGTGATTGTAATGTGGGCCAAGTTTGGGACCCATGGTGCTAACCAGGAGAGGCACAGGCTCACGTAGCCCTCCCAGCAGCTATGATGCAGGTGTGGCTAGGGCTTGCAGATGAAAAAACAGAGGCTCACAGAAGTAAAGTAACTGGCTCAAGTTCAGACAGCCAGGAAACGGGCATGGTGGGAATTCAGTAGCCACGGTTTTAACCAGTGGTGTGCTGATTAACGTTTAACTGGCTCCTGGGGTTGGGCAGGGAGCCTTGATCTGTAGCGTTCTGCCTGTTTCCATGGTGTTGCTGCTCCACCATGGCCCATTTCAAGCCCCCAGCTTGAGATCCCTGAGTGCAGAGCTGGGGAAGGGTGTGCACATTGGCTGAGTCATTATGGCTGACATTAGCCCATGGCTGGCCCAGCTGGCATGGTGAAGAGGGGGTCCTATTGGGTGGGAGGTAGATATGATTAGGAATTTTCTGGATCTTCAGTCCCAGAACCCTTTCTCCAATGAAATATTTGAGAATCCCAACTCATGCAAAAGATAAAAAGCAACATGACTGGGCACGGTGGCTCGTGCCTGTAATCCCAGCACTTTGGGAGCCTGAGATTGGGAGGACTGCTTGAAACCAACCTGGGCAACATAGCAAGACCCTGTCTCTACAAAAAATAAGAAAAATTAGCCAGGTGTGGTGGTGTGCACCTGTAGTCCTTGCTACTTGGGAGGCTGAGGCGAGAGGATCTCTTGAGCCCAGGAGTTTGAGGCTGTGGTAAGCTATGGGCACGTTACTACACTCCAGCCCGGGTAACAGAGAAAGATCCTGTCTCAAAAAAAAAAAAAAAAAAAGCAGTATGTTATCAGCGTAAGTTTATTTTATAAATGTAAGCCATGACATCATGCTCTTGTTCAAACGAGGCTAGCCCTCGGGGCAGGATGAGGGGGGAGCTTGTGAATGTGGATAGTGGGTGACAGTGAGGAACAGCGCCATAGCCAGGTGCCTTGTGCTGTGTGGCCTTGGGCAAGTCCCTCCCCATCTGGGTCCCCATTTGCTTGGTGTGGTCAAGAGGATTCCAGACTGTGTGCGGGCTGTGGCTTTCCAGGCTGGCCCTGGCCCTGCCACCCCACCCCCGACCCCGGCCAGCCTCAGCCCTGTATTTATAGCTGTGATTTCAGTCTCCCCAGTTCCCCTGAAGCCGGTTCCCTGGCCCGCGTATTTATAAACCCAGCAGGGCAGAAATAGAAGTGACGTGCAGGAGACTTGGCTGATGCTGGGAACAGGCTGGATTCAGCAAGTCCATTGAGAAGGGGCTGGAGTCCCTCTGCGTCCTGGGTCCACAGGCGATCCAGAGCTGGGAGAGCACCTGGAGACCCCATCCCCAGCCCTGTGGTTGTGTGGTGGGGGTCGCCAAGCCCCAAGAGCCGAGCTGGAATGAACAGCTCTTTGCGCTATGAGACGGCCTCTCCTGGACCCTAGGGAAACCTCCAGGGACCGTCCCAGACCCCAAACACCTGCCAGGTCCCAGCGTGGTCATTTTCCTGCTCTGGGACTGTGGGCAGAGACTCACCCTCCCTGAGCCTTCCTTTCCTCGTCTGTTCATTGGGACAGCAGCAAGAGCTGGCCTTGTAATGTTATTGTGAGGAGGACATGAGATCGTAATCAATCCCATGTACATGTGCAGGGCCCGGCACATGCTAAATGTCCAATGAATGATAGCCTTCATTTTAATTCTGTCCTCAGTCACCCCTCCACAAAAATAATAATGATGACAATAGCTGCATCTTTTCCAGCACTTATACTGGTTACTTTATTTAATCTTCACAACCACCACGTGACATCACTATTATCATCCTCGGACTCGTATTTTACGACGAGGAGATGCTCTATCGATATAATGAAGTTAGGAGAGAATGTTTTCGAAAAATAATGCTAATATGGGAAATCATATTTTTTAATGTACAGGATAACAAAAAACACTCGGTCCTCACTGGCAGACATAGCCATTGTGGAATCGGAAGGTTCTAAAATGAAGAATCACTGAGTAAACAGAATATTAGCATAAGAAATATCTCTCAGGGGTTTGCAGGGCTTATGTTTCTGAGTTTGCCACCTCATGTTGATGTTATGTTTTTTATAACTGCATATGAAAATTTAACATAATAGTGAACTTGAAATACACAAGCCATACATGGCATCTGTCAAGGTTTCTCATATGAACACCACTGTTTTCTCTATCTTAATGATGCATGGCACTCCCTGGCCCCCTTTCTGGCTTAATTTTCCATTGTATTTAGCACCATCTGACATACTTTCTTATTTATTCATTATCTGTCCACCCCAGCTAACATGTGAGCTTCCCGTGGGCAGGGTTCCTTTCTCTTTTGTTCACTGTGTACCGCCAGCACTTAAAATAGTGACGGCACATAGCGGGCGTCCGGTGAATACGTGTTGAGTGAACAGATGAATAAATGAATGACTGAGTCTCCATTCTGCCCAAAGGGCACCTGCTGAACTGAGACCTGGCTGATACTTTTCTCTCCTGAGACCACTGCCCAGCTGGGAAATCTTCCCAGCCTCTCACCACTGCCTGGTATCAAGGGACAGTTTCCTGCTGCTCCCAGACCTCTCCTCTGCTCCATCTGGTGACCACCCAACACCGGGCCCTCGGCGCCAGGGGGTGCACAGGGAGGGAGGGAGGAGAGAAGGAGGGAGGAAGGAGACGAGGTCAGACAGGCCGGGCAGCCAGGCTGGTGATGCCGAGACAGGGAGGAAGGAGGCCGGGACTGGTCAGTGCGTCCCACAGCACTAGAGGGAGGGGTGGGCCATGTGGGGGCCACAGTGCACATCCCCCCAGGACTGACTGTGCCCACTGGAAACACTGGGACGGGGCAGGTCCAGAGAGGATTCAGGTGTGGCATCAACCTTGGCTGCTACCACTCCCACCAACCACTCTGCCTTTTTCAGCTGGGGACACGGAGACCCTGTTGCAGAAGGAAGTGATTCTTCCAAGAATGCATAGCAAGGCAATGGCAAACGCCAGGCTTCCTCGTGTTCGCGGGCTCTGGAGGTCGGAAGGGCTGGGGATTGCCCCGCCTTGGAGCCATGGGGAAGGAACCCCTACCTTGTCTCCTTGGAGAGAGGCACGAAGGCAGGAGCATACTCTTAGCTCAGATTCTTGAGGACAACAGAAGCTCTCTTCCTAGTGTCAGGGAGGACTCAGCTCTGGGCAGGTCATACATGACCCCCACGCCTCGCTAGTGCTGAGAGGGCTGCCACACGGGGGTGGGGTGGGCAGGCACCCCCTGAGCCATCTGCACCCCAGGGTAACTCCATTTTGCCTGTGGACTATCTATAGTTAATTCCTTGTTCATTTCACATTCAAATTGTTTTCACTTGATAAATATTGAGTGTCTGCAATGTGCCAGGCAATGTACCAGGCATCAGGGAGAATCTCCTTCCTCCCTCCCTTCCATCCTTCCATCTTCCCATCCTTTTATTTCATTCATTCATCCTTTCATTCTTTTATTCCGCAACACTACCGAGATAGTACAGCCTCTTAGATTAGTGGTATTCAGAGCTAGACTATCAGGATGTGAACCCTGACTCAGCCACTGACTAGCTGTGAGAGCTTGGCAGGTCACATAAGCTCGATTTCCTTATCTGTAGAATGGGGATAATAATAGCACCTTCCTTATAGGGTTGTGGCGAGGATCAAATGAATTGATGCATGCTAAGTGTCTGAAATAGCACCTGTCATAATAAACACTTCATAAACATCAGCTATTATCATTGTTATTGTTTTATGTGCTTGGCACTGTGCCAGGCACTGAGGCAATTGCTCCAAAATGCTTCCCCCACAGGGACTCCTGCGTACCAGCCCTTGTTTCGGTCTCCTGCCTCCTGCTCTGGCCTTGCTGCCTCCAGCCCCAACCACAGAGCTGGGCCTTGCGGTGGTTCCCCCAATCCTGCAGGGCTGCCCCCAAATTGTGTCTTCACCCAGCAGGAGAGAATCCAGGCAAAAAAAAAGCCCATCACGATATTTTCTCCCAGTCTTACCTCTTTTAGCCCTTCTATACATGCCCTAACCCCAGCCCATCCAAGCCTGGGGTGCTTCACATTCATCCTCAATGGTCCCGCCTTCTTGCCTTCATTGGGCCTTGATGGATCCTTACCCCAGGAAGCCCCCCCTTCATGCCCCTCAGCCAAGAATCATGAGGTCTGCCTTCGAATCCATGTTTGCAACGTTACTTTATTCTGTGAGCAATGGGGAGCCATGGAATGCTTTTGAGCAGCTGAGTGACACATTCAGAGCAACACTTTAAGAAAATGGATCAGATTCTGTATGGGATGGAGACAGGAAGAAAACTGTAGGTGGGAAGGCCAGATAGGAAGACTTCTTCCAGAAGGGCCTTTGGAGGAATGAGGGTCTAGCTTCCTGTACTACATCTCCCCTCCCAGCCTACGTTAGCCTTCCACTGTAGAATCAGATCCCGTGATCTCCCCAGCATGACTCAATGAGTCAATGGAAGAGTCAAAATAAGGACCTGTGCCCTGACCCCTGCAATGTACCTACTTAAGCCCCGAGGCTCAGAGCCGCCCCTCACTCCCTTTACATTCTGCTACAGCCACAAGGCAGGCTCTTCTGGCCAGGGAGGACACTAAAGATAACAGGGGATCAGAGCGAGGCTGGACTGTGCCTTACACTCACTGCAGCCTGTGCACCAAGCATGGGGGCCCTGAATGGCAGGCTCCCCAAGCATTGGCAGAGCCAGCAGGCTAGCAGCACACAGCAGTGCTCTCTCATTCCCTGCGGGGAGAAGAAATGAGCCTATATTTTCTCTATTAATCCCTACAAACAACCCTAGGAAGTAGCTCCTGTTTTAAGCCCTGTTTTGCAGATGGTGCAACTGAAGCTCAGAAAGCAGAGACTTGCCCAGGGTCAGGCAGCCACTGGGCGGTGGAGTCAGAATTTGAACCCAGATCTGATTCCAAAGCCAGTGCCCTTCCTCATCCACATAGAGAGCAGCAGAAGGGACAGGAGGGTCCCAAGGCCACACTCCCTGGGCCCACCCATTGCAGAAGCCAACAACAGAAGGAGCCCTGGGAAGACTCAGCCAGCCCTTCAGGCTGCAGAGCATCTGACACTCAGCTGGGCTGTAGCCTGGGGACCCTGCTTGGACTCATGGGAGGGAAGGGGAGGGATTAGGGGAGGCTGAGCCCTCAGGGGACCAGGGCTAACCTGAGGAGCTAGAGCTGGAGTGTATGGGTACCCAGGTCCCGGTCCCATGCCTGCCTCTGACTTGTTATACAACCCTGAGTCCTTCCCCTCTCCAGAGGACCATGGGATTAATGGGGTCTATCAGCTCTTCCTGCCAAAGCTTAGGTGTTTAGAGCTGGGGACCAGGAGAGGAGTATGCATTTGGGGAAATGCAATAGAGTGTTGCAAGATCCCCTCCCACATCTGCGGAGGCTGGAGTGGGCCCTGCTCTGCCCACAGAGGAGATCTGCCCACACGTGGGCCGGTGGTCTGCGCTGTGGTTGAGCTCAGCAGCCTCAGGGTCTGTGGGGGGCCCTGGAACCCGAATCTGCAGCTGCTGAGAGCAGCGGGTGAGCGCACAGACCCCAGCAGTCTCAGTTCACATCCTATTTGCCACTCACCGCCCATGTGACTCTGGATATGGTGGGTACCTCTCTGTGCCTCAGTTTCCCCATCTGTAGACTACAGTCATAGGATGCCTTGCAGGAGTGTCAGGGAAAGGGCTCAGCCCAGCACCTATCAGGTGCTCAGTAGGTGGCAGCTGCCGATTTTGCTGTGGGTCCAGAGACCCACAACTCCCGGGCAGGGGTGGGTGCTCCGGGGCTCAGGCCTGCACAGGGCCTGCCCCAGCCCCCCACTGGGTTGGGAGTCCTCCTCCCTCCTTGGAACGGAGCCTCGAATCAGGGTGCTGCTGCCAACCCCTCCCTCCTGGCTTGGCAACGTGAAGACAACGCCGGCCAAAAATATTTGTGTGGGTGGCGGAAAGTTAACTTTTCCGCCTCTCTCTTCTTTCCTGGAAACCGTGGCCACCGTCAAATACAGCAAAACAGAAGCAGGGATAGAGTGGGGCGAGGCCCCTGCGGGGACTCGGAGGAGCCTTGCCCCCTCCCCAGGCCCACTCGTCTGCCTCTGGCCATCTGGCTCTGTGGGGGTTGGGAGTGGGGGCTGGCTTAGCATCGTGGGTCCTGCAATGCCAGAGTCGGATGGACCCCCAGCATGGTCTGGGTCAGCACTGCCATTGTGCCCTCGGGGAGCTGACTCCAGAGTGCTGAGAGCCCTGCCCAGGTTGCACAGCCAGTCAGGTCTCTCAGACTTCTACTGGCTCCTCTGAGGGTCTAAGAGTCTTTGCAACTCAAATGGCAGCAGCCGGTGAGTGAGGAAGCACCTGGAGAGGAGTGAGGGCCTGCAGCCGTCTCTGCCATGTCTCTGCGGCCACCATCAAGGTCAAGGTGTTAGAGCCAGGTTAGAGCCAGGTTAGCCAGGTTAGTCCCGGCCATTAGCTGTGCGACTTCACCGATCTGAGCCTCTCCTTCCTCAGCACTGCGATGGAGCAGTAACAAGGCACTGCTCTCACGGGGTTGCTGTGAGAACTTGCTGCAGTGACCCGAGCGAGCGCCCAGGATGAAATAGGTGCACAGTACTGTGAGCTCCTCTTCCTCCCCTCGGGCAGAAGGTGGGCTTCATTTTCCTGATTTCCCTGCCGCTGAGGCTGATAGAACAGGTGCCAGGATATCTTTCTGATCCTGACGCTTGTCACTTGTTTGCCTTTCCCCTGGTTGGCTCTGACTTGCCCTGGGGCCTGGTAATGCGCTTATCTCTCCGCCCGCCTGCGGCACTCTCCTGGCACAGCCCCAGCCAGAAGCCAGGGCCTTGACCAGCCTGCTGCGCTGGGGGGTGTCTCACCCCTGCCTGGGGGCGGAGGCATGACCACAGCGGCTGCGGTCAGTCCAGTCCCCGGGGTCACTCATGTCCACAGACTTGCACAATGTTCAGGATTCTTACTGCCCATGGGAAGCCAGCGTGTGTGTGTTGGGGGTGGGGGGTACTTCTCTCCGCATTTTGCAATAGGATGAACGAGATTAGGAGAGTTCACACTTGCCTGAGTTCACACAGCTAAGCAGTGGTGGGATCCAGTCTTTAAGTCAGATCCATTAATTCCAGGGTTTCCTCCCAAGTGGAAGTGGCCATTAGCTGTCTTAAGTGCTATCCGCCCACCCTGGCGATCTCGTCGACCCCACCCTATGCTTGCACAAATGATTTCTAAACCTTTGTCCCCAGCTGGCACCTTGCCCTGCTCTCCAGGCCCCCAGTGGAACTGCCCGCTGCTCATCCCCCCCAGAAATCCAAAACCCTAACTCATCCCCCTGCTCCACGGAACACCTGCTCCTTCCCATTTATCCCTGATCTCTATTAACAAAATCACTCTGTCACCAGAGCTAGGAGCCTGGGCTGCATCCGAGACTCCTCCCTCTCCCTCCACACCCACTCTCCATCTGCCTCCCAGCCCAGCCAATTCTCTCGCCTAAGTCTCTCCCCCTTGCACCCCTCCCCACCAGCCCCTGCAGGAAGCCTCCATCCCCTCTCTCCGCCATCATCGTCAATCTTAACATTTATAAATAAGCCGCCTAATATTATTTCTGTTCTTGTTATCATTAACAGCTCTCCCACCAGATTTTAAGGCTTCATGAGCCAGAGTACCGTATCATCTCCAGTCCCCACTATGTCCCCAGGACTTTTTATGGTATCTGAAATATAGTAATAGGAGCTTAAGAAATTTTTGTGGATGGCCGGGCGCGGTGGCTCACGCCAGTAATCCTATCACTCTGGAAGGCCTAGCCAGGTGGATTGCTCGAGGTCAGGAGTTCGAAACCAGCCTGAGCAAGAGTGAGACCCCGTCTCTACTATAAATAGAAAGAAATTAACTGGCCAACTAATATATATAGAAAAAATTAGCCGGGCATGGTGGCACATGCCTATAGTCCCAGCTACTTGGGAGGCTGAGGCAGTAGGATTGCTTGAGCCCAGGAGTTTGAGGTTGGTGTGAACTAGGCTGATGCCATGGCACTCACTCTAGCCTGGGCAACAAAGTGAGACTTTGTCTCAAAATAAATAAATAAATAAATTTTTGTGGAATGAAAGAATAGCCAATGTGTGTTAAGTTGTGGCTTAGAAACTGTGCTAAGCCCTCTGCATGCATTTTCTCATGTAATCCTCGGTGCAACACTAAATGGGAGTTATTACAATACCCATTTTACCGATGGGGAAGTGGAGGTCCAGAGAGGTTGTACGGCTGACTGCCACACAAGTGGCAGGGCTGGAATTCTAACTCAAAGCCTGGGCACCATCTCTCTAGGTGCGCAGCCTTCTTCTTCCTTCTTCTGCCCCATTCCTGTGATTCCATGACAGAATTCTCTTTAGGGGGTACCCAGATAAGTATCTTTAAATAACTAGATGTTTATTTAATGTGCATTAGGGGAAAAATGTCTTACTTAGCACAATATGCTTGTGGTTTTCCTGCAATTATTGCTTAAGATAAGTCTAAAGTAATAAAAGTAAGTTATTTAAAGTTGACTAAAGGAGAAACATTAAGTAAATAAAGTTTCAGGTAGCATAAGGATATGGTGAAATTCTGGGATGTTGAATGACTGAAGCTTGGGAAACACTGTGAAAGTGTGGGACCTGTACCTTAAACCCCAGCCAGTTCTCAGAGTCACCTGAGAGGGGGCAGGTCTGGGAAATTCAGCCGGGAACACCCAGCGAGCTGTCTCATGTGCCGTTTCCTTTCTCCCTGTGCAGACAGATCGCCCTGAAGGGTCTCATACACCGAGTTGGGTTAAGAAGGAGGGCTTGGAGGTCACCACTCCACCCAGCCCCGGAAGGACTTATCTTCCCCTCAGCTAGACCTCACCCCAGCTCTGGGACTCAGCAGAGCAAGGAGAAGCTGCAAAGAGCCAGAGGAGACCCCCAAGAGGAGCAGAGACCAGCGTCACACAGGTGTCCCCGGCCTAGGCCCCGCCTGGGCCCAGGAGCCAGCTTCTCCGCTTCGCTGGGCAGAGGCAGCACCATGCTGGGCCCTCACCTGCCACCTCCACCCCTTGGGGCCAGCGAAGGGAGGCCTGCGCCCTGCGCCTTCCGGATCCCCGACGGGAGCTACAGGTGTCTGGCTCTAGAGGCCGAGGAGAGCAGCGGCGAGGAGGGCCAGCAGGGAGAGGCGGGGCTCATGGACCTGGAAGAGGACGAGGGGGTCAGCAGGAGTGGGGACAGCTCTGCCTGCAGGGCCACCCAAGGGTCGCTGCCGCTGCCCGAAGCCCTGGAGCTCCAGCCGCCCAGCTGCTCCAGGGAGGTGCAAAGGGGGCCACAGCAAGACAGGCCCGGCCAGGACTGGGATGTGGCGAAGGCCCAGCAGGTGACACCAACCAGCCCCAGCCCTGGCCCTGGGCCCAGGGTAGCCCAGAAACCAGGTAAGCTTGTGTTTCTTTTTGCCTACAGTTCCAGAATCACAGGGACAGCCCCACGCGTCCTTAACACTGCAGCTCCTGACCACATTTTCGCGTGATGCGTAACAAGCTATCACGGTCCCACGGGCGTGCCCAGATCAACACCTGCAGGGAAGCGGGAGCGGCTATGGGCACACAGCGGCTCCAGCTGCACCGAGTGTAACCCCACGCCTTCCTCTAGACAGGGCATGTGAGAAGGTGGTGAGACGGAGCTGCCTTACCTTGCTTGCTTAAGAAAATGTCCCATGTCTTGTGTGCCCTGCAATCATTAGCGGTAGCAAATGCCGGTGGAGTCTGGGGTGACCGATGGCAGGACCTCCTTAGTAAGTGTGTCGAGTGCCGGCTACTCGGGGGTGCTGGGGACAAGCAGACATGGTCACTGACGGGTGGAGCTTATGAGGGAGAGACAGAAGTCTTTGAGCCAATCCGACCGCCCAGTTTTACAGAGCGAGGAAGAGAGTGCTCGAGGTCGCAGGGCATGTGAGTGGCTGAGCTGGGCCCCCAGTCCTCACCTAGGCCCCGGTTCCCCATCTGTTAGCGATGACAAAGGCAGGACCCATGCCACCTGGGCTGCAGTGAGATCCTATGACAGCGTGTCGGCAGAGTGGGGAAGGGAGGTCGAAGATGATTTCCCCGCAGGCGGCTGGAGTCTGCCGAGCTGGGCGGGGCGGGACAGGGAAGCCCGGGCTGAATCACCTCCGCTGCCAGGCCCATGGAAACGCTGAAGTGGGTCCAGATGGGGAGGACGTGAGCCGGGCCACGCTTGGCTCAGGCAGGAGGCGCTGCCAGCAGAGCCCGGGGGTGCGGGTCGTGCGGGGGACACAGTCCTGGGAGTGCTGGTGCGTCAGGAAGCTGAAGGAACACTTCACTTCTCCGCAGGCGTCGCTGATGCCCAGCTGGCATCTCGCCAACCTTCCTGCCCACTCCTCTCTCTGAAATAATCCTCTCCAGGCTCTGATCACCCCCATGGCCACCATCCCCCTCCCCTCCCCCAGGCTTGGGTCACACAGGGAGCTGGGCAGGAGCAAGGAGGGACCTTCAGTGCCCCTGGGGCAGGAAGAAGGAGGACTCAGAGAGGCTCAGCAGGGGTGAGCTTGGCAGTGGGCCCTCGCACCAGAGCCACCCAAATCTGGGCCTCTTGCAGCCTGAAGCCCCCAGGCCCTTCCCCACTTGCAGACTGAGGCCGGGGGTCGGGAGACATGGCCGCGGGTTCTGGGCCTCCATGCTGACCGGCCAAACCCTGGCACATTCCTTTCCTTTGATGAGCTCTGGTCTCCTCATCTATGAAAAGAGAATGAGAACATGAGTCCTGTCTACCTCAGAGAGCTGTCGTGAAGTTGTAACGATCTTAGACGTGGCAGTGTTTTGGAAATTTTAGAGTCATCTAGATAAATATGAGAGGGATGCTGACAATTAATTTAAATTACCACCATGAGTTCACCAATATATGGCTGCTGCTCTTTTAACAATGTTGAGCACTTACGTGCTAAGACCAGTGTGCTAAGAGCTTTACATTGATTGATTGATTGAATTGGGGGATTGTGAGGAGGGGTGTTGAGTTGCCTTGCTTGTATTTGTTGAGACAGAGTCTCCCTCCGTCAACCTGGGTAGAGTGCAGTGGTGTCATTGTAGCTCACTGCAACCTCCAGCTCCTGGGCTCTAAGTGACCTTTCTGCCTCAGCCTCCTGGTAGCCAGGACTACAGGCTTGCTCCGCAACACCTGGCTGGGCTTTTTTTTTTAATTTCTTTTTGGCAGAGACAGTGTCTCGCTCTCGCTCAGGCTGGTCTCGAACTTCTGAACTCAAGTGATTCTCCTGCCTCGGCCTCCCAGAGTGCTAGGATTACAGGCATGAGCCACCGCACCCGGCCTACACTTTTCATTTTATTTAATCTCATAGCAATCTCCATGAGGGAATACTGCTATTATCTCCATTACGCAGATGGGAAGATTGAGGCTCAGAAAATATAAGTGACTTGTCCAAGACATATGGCTAGCAAGCTACTAAGTCATGATACAGTGACAGTTTTTGGACATGGAGCTTGTGCTCGTGGCCATCACTCTCTTCTGGAGTTGTAAGGGTAAAATATTGTCTGGGGACATCCTGGAGTGAAAGAGAACATGAATGGAGAGGAGAGAAGGGACTACCTTAATGAACCCTGTTGGCAGGTCATTTGATAGAATCTCACTCTTGTTATTGTACTATAGCCTTCAAGGCAGGTATTATTCTCCCCTTTTACAGGCGAGGCAACTGAGGCTCAGAGATTTAAGTCGTCTGCCCATTTTTAGTCTTCACACAGGCAGTGCCAGAGCTGAGACAGTGACCGTGTTCTTCTTTCGTTGAACAGTCTGGTTCATTCCACTCTTTAACACCCAGCCAGTTGGCCATCCAGTTCTGGTCTGAACGTTTCTAGGGACAGAGGGGACAGGAGTGACAGAAGGATGGGATGAACAGGGAAGACTTCTTGGAGATGGAGGCAGGCAGGAGGCCGGGTCTTGCAGAAGAGTCAAAATCTGGGTGGTCTTGGGTCAGAGCCCACACTGGCCTTTCTGCTCCCTTGGGAAAGGGAGTGGCCAGCGTCCCTTCTCTCTGCCCGGAGATCCGGAGGGAAGAAGCCTGCGGGCTGCCAGGTTATTAGTGGATTAGAACTTCCTTCTAAAGCTTCCTCCCATTACGCCGGAGGATTATAAGCATCTTCAGACAATTACACCCATCCTTCCGCAATTATCCCTGCCTCTGTAGAGGGCTCCCTGGCAGTTTTGAGTATGGGCCATGGCATTGTCTGCCTTGGGCACCAAAGAGATCTTTATTTGGGATTGGTGGGTCCCAGTGCCACTTCTCTAAGTCCCGAGTACTGGCTGAGCAGGGCAGAACAGGGTCCTTGGCGGGCTGGAGGGGTAGGGGAAGGGGGCACAGAAAGGTGAGGTGGGCGGCAGCTCAACTCCAGTTTCCTGCCACCAGCTGCTGCCAACCTGGGGGAATACATGTGGGAAGGAAAGTGTCACGTAGCTTGTGATCAGGCCTCAGCCAGCACTAGCTGACCCACGGCTTGCCAACAGAGCCCCACACTGTGGCCATCTCCACAAAGCTGGTCGTAACTGGCAGGGCTCATTGAGATTATTGTGCAGATGGAGACTGAAGCCCAGAGGTGGCAAGCAACCTCTCCAAAGTCACACAGTAAGTTGATGGCAAACCTGGGCCTAGAATCCAGGGCTTCTGTGTCCCAGTTCCCCTGCCAGGGATGACTTCATTTCACCCTCTACACAACCCTGTGACATCCGTACTTTCCTCATCTCTGTTTTACAGATGAGGAAACTAAGGCATGAGGAGTTTAAGTGGATCGTCAAAGTCTCACAGCCTGTGGGTGGAGGTTTGAACCCAGGGAGGTCTGGGCTCGTGCTTTTAACCACCCTCTCTGCTGCCTTGTCTCCATGGCGACAGGCAGCAGGCTGTGTTCTTCCACCCACCTGGGGCTGGAAAAAGGTTGTTCAGGCTCTGGCAGTTAGTGGGAGGTTCTGCCAAGCCACATTCCCTCCCCCTCAGATGTGCTGCGGGGGGCAGACCTGGGGCCCACCGCTGAGCCAGCGACCTCCTTTATTGGGGGTCGGGGTGTCTAGAGCTTTCAGAGGCCTTTCCAACTCTAGTGGGTACGGTTCTGAGCCTCTGGCTGGGTTGGGGTGTGGGTCCGTGTTGTCAGATGAGCCCTGTCCCTGGGCATGCATGTCTTGTTGAGGCAGAGGAACTGTGCCCAGGTTAGGAGCTGACAGTGGTCACTGGGCCAAGGACAAGGCCCCTGCTCCTCAGGCTGGGGGAGAGAGGCAGACAGAGCAGGAGGCTGGGTGGGAGGCTGCCCACTGCCCCTCCACTCCCCCACATACACCTTGCTGTGAACTCACACATACAGGCTTTCACCCACATGCCTAAACAGACGTGTAAACACACTGTATAGAGGCCATGTTCTCATGCAAACATTCATTCACATGTATGCACTCACACATCTGCATACTTGTGGATGCCCTCAGACACTCAGACATCCATGCATGGTGTACATACTGTCACACACCCTCCCGAAGGCCCCCTCACCCTTCCATGACTGTCACAGGTGGACATGTGTCTCAGATTTGCTTACAGAGCTACAGTTCCAGCTGAAAACATATAAGCAGACATGTACACCCTTTCTAAGCACACACATTCCCTCCCATAGATACAGGTTAAAAGCATGTTCTTTTCTCCATCTTCTTTTGCTGCACACCTACACTTTGCAATCTCTCTTGCATTCACACATTCTCTCCTACGGGCACAGCCACTCTTGCACGCCCACTGTCACACACCTACGTATAGACTGAACCACTTTCTCTCCCTTCTTGTCCCCATCTCTCTCTCTCTTCCATACCACCCACACAGTAATCCCAGCCTCTCTCTCTCTTTCCCTCTCACCCACACAGTTTCCTGGTTTCCCACAGGCTGGGCTGCAGCCACTTCCCCAGCACATGCGCTCTCTGCTCTCCGGGTAGGCAGTACCCTGCCTGGTGCCAACCGCCAGGACCCCCTCCCGAGCCCCTCCCCCAGCTCGATAGGACAAGAGCAGCCAGCAGGGTCAGGGAAACTCTCTGAAGCCCATGAGGCCAGGCAGAGGGATGGGAGCTGGCAGGGAGGGTTTTTCCCCTCTGTCACTTGACTTCCTGCACTAAGAGTCTGCCCACTGGGGACAGGAGGCATCCCAAACCCAGGCCACCAGCAGGTCTGCGCTTCACAAAACCTTGGGTGGGGTGGGCCTACTAGCACATTTCTGACTTCCTGTTGCAGAGCTCTAAACCCAGAGCTCTTAATATAGAAGACAGATGAAAGTGGAACCTCCCTGATGGAAGGGGTGGGGAACTCAGGGAAACTTCGGTGAAAACCCAGGCCAGCATATTTGCAAGGCTGGTTCTGCTTCAAAATTATCGGGGCTATGGAGGGTACTTGGCATCAGTCGTGTCCTGAGCCCACCAACTCCCCCGTGGGAAGGGGCGCTGGAATGTGGGGACCTGGCCTGTGAACAGCATGCCCGGGGGACTCTGACGCCCTGCCCACTGCCACTGGGCTGCATGGCATTTAGTTCAACGAAAAGCACGCAGCATCCTCGCTGCTGACTTGCTAGTTAAGTCCCTGGAGGCAGCAGGCTGGTGGGGAGGTGCTACCCTCTGCAGTCACGATTTGCCTGAGTCCTACCAGGAGAGACAGTCCTTGTAGTTACTGGGGCTGAGAAATGGGGCGAAGACGGGCCTGAGGGAGGACTGCATCCCTCAGGGGGTGTGGGGGGTGGGAGGTGGCGTCAGTTCTGGGGACAGAATCACAAAGGCAGATTTAAGGGGGGCAGTGGGAAGAAAAGAGAAGAGAGAGGGAGACGAGATACGGGACACAAAGAAACTGGGTGAGAGAGAAAGCAGAAGGATTTAGGGACAGACCCACCGACCTAGAGACACAGAAAATGATGGGGAGACGGAGAGACAGACACGCAGGCAGCAGAGAGTCAGGCCCGGCGAGAGGGAAGCGGGAGCGAGGAGGACCCGCCTAGAGACGAGGCCAAGCCGGTGAGGAGGGAGTCGCACCCCCAGGGCGGGGCGGGGCGGCGGGGCGGCGCTAGGGCCCCGGGGAGCGGGCGGCAGGAGCGCGGCCGGTCCGCCCGCCTGCCCCGAGCTCGGGCTCCGCGTCCCGGGTCCTGGAGCGGCCGGCCAGGCGGCGGCGGCGGCGGCGGCGGCGCTGGCGAGGAGGGGGCGTCGGGCGCCAAGCCGATGCCTGGCGCAGGGCGCGGGGGCCGGGGATCTCGGGGCCGGGCGCCCTGATGGACGCGGCCAGGTGTGTCGAGGCGGCGGCGCCCGGGAGCTGGGGGACCGCGCGCAGCGGCCGGAGGTGAGTGAGGGGCGCCGGCCTGGCAGGGGTGCGGGCGCCGCGCGAGCCTCGCCCCTTCCCACCTGCGCCGTTCGCGGCGCCGCCCAGGAGGAGGTGGCACATCTGGGCTCCAGTCCCAGCTTGCTGGGTGACCTTGGCCAAGTCGCGTCTACACTCTGGGCCTCAGTTTCCCCACCTGTAGGGGGGATGGAGGGCTCTTCCAGGCTGTCGAGCAGCTCAGGAGCGGGAGGACGCCCGGACACCGGGAATCTACTCTTCGGGCTGCTCGGGGGCTCCGGCCCTTCGGCCCCTCCCCGCAAGCAGATCAGGGGACGAGGCACCGGGGCTCACTAGTGGGCGACAGTCCTGGGTCCATGCCCCCCGGCCCGCTCTGGGAAAAGTCGGCCCGGCTTGACGCAGGAAGAGGCAGGTTGGGCTCTGCCCGGGGTTGACCAACATGGGCGCCTGTGGGGGCGGCGGGAACGGAGTGTGCTGGGCCCCTGCCCCCCTGCCGCGGCTGGGGCTCCGGCGCGGGGGTCTGGCTGTGCAGGCAGAGCACGCAGGATACCAAATTGTCCCATCGCGGGACCACCTGGCCCAAGCCTCACCTGGGGAAATTCAGGCCTTCCTTGAGCACCTCGGGAGAGGGGAAATGTCCTAAGGGCTTCACATCACAAGGCCCCTGCTGTTGCCCCATCTGCTGAGGCGAGAAGCAAGGCCCCAGGGGTGCACGGAGGGGAGGGTGGGGCTCCTTGCTAAGCCACTGCACTGGGGAGTCAGGGGGCTCCGTCCAGGGCCCTGGCACCACCTCTTTGAAGACTCTGGGGAAAAGGTGTCCTGTCCTCCCCTGGCATCACCTCTAGTTATGGGCTTAATCTGGATGGGGACAGGGACCCCCCTGGCTTCCATGCCCAGGTTGTGTAAAAGGGACAAGAGCTGAGTAGGAAGCAGCATGCACCTCATTCCTCACTCCCCACCCTGTCCTGAATGGCAGGTGGCACTGCAATAAACCGACTTGCTGTGTGATCGTGGAGCAAGCCCCTTGCTCTCGCTGGCTCCCAGTGACAGGGTTGGGAGGGTGGCCAACTGCACTGGAGACAGCAGTGCTGGTGGTGGCTGTAGGACTAGCCAGAGGGTGCCCTCCCCCGTGTCATGTTGGAAAGTGTGTGGGGGGTGAGACTGATGCGGATCAGGAGGACCAGGGTGCGCTGGGGCAAGGGATTGGAAGTCTTACCAGTGCCAGCCTGCCCTGTCACCAACCCGAGGCCTGGCCACGTCCCATGTTGAGGGTCTCAGCCACCAATAGAAACTGATGATGTACTCCCCCCACTACTTACCATATTACCTCTGACAGTCAGAGGAGACCCCTTGGGGGAGTTGAAAATGTCCCCTGCCTCTGTCTCCATATGAGATCTTGGGTTGGTTCTGGTCCTCAGTTTTTCCATCAGTACCAGGGGGACGGACTAGTATCACTCTAGCTTGATACTTGGAGAACTCCCCCCAGGCAAATTGTTTGCTGCTGCTATGCATGAATCGCAGCCCCCACTTTTCAGGCCTGCCCTCACTTTGCAAGTCATGGGACAGCTCCCTCCCACCCCCCAACTAGCATCTAAACTAAGCTGTGGTTGCACTCAGCATTTACACAGTTAAAACAAGGCCTTTAACTCCTTCCCTCCTTAGTCAGCTGTGGCCCTTGTCCACTCCCCTTCTCCTGGATGTTCCCGGGCCTCTCCGGTCAGCATTTTATCCAGTCTCCAATGTCAGAGTAGGGGAGACTGAGGCCCAGGAGGGGAAGAGACCTGTCTGCACAGGGTGATTCTGTGGGCGGCAAGAGCCCCTCTCCTTGGGAAAGAGCAACTCCTTGGTGAGTGGGAGGGGGCTGGTGGCCATGGAGCATCTGGAGAGAGGGGAGAAGCACAGGAGCCTCCTTCTATCTCCTCCCCGCTGCTGGTCACGCCCTGTGTCCAGGTTGACGCGTGTCTCCCCGAGTCCACTTCGGAGCTCTGCGAGGCGACCCGGCCGGGGTCAGCACGCTGCCTCCACCTGCCAGGGCCGCCCTCTCGCAGGCCGAGCACACCTCCAGGCCCCGGGCCTGGCCGGGAGGCACCTTTTCCTTCAGGGCAGCTCCCAGGCTTCCAGACATGAGCTCATCAGAACCGCTGGTGCCAGGAAGGGAGGGACTGAGGGGAAGCAGGCAGGGCTGCCCAGATAGGGGCACGGGCGAGGGCCTGCAGGCTCCGCCCCCCCCAGTAGTGAGGAGGCAGGGGCAAGACAGACCAGCTGGGGGTCAACTGGGAGGGGTTGCGGACAGGCCAGTGCCCTGGGCTGCAGCGCTGGGCCAAGCTCTGCCACCTACTCACTTGCTGTGTGACGTTGGGTAAGTCCCTTGCCCTCTGTGAACCTTGGTGTCCCTGGCTGGCAGTGAGGTGGAGTGGGTGCTTGGGCACTGGGGTTACAGTGGTGAACAAGACAGACAGACCCCTGCCTTTAAGGAGCTTGCATTTAATTGGGGAGATAGGCAAGAAAAAAGGAAGGAAATAAATCATCAAAATAGTTTCACAGGGGCCAAAGAGCCATGAAAAAAATAAGCCACGCTGTTAGCGTGGAGAGCAGTAAGAGGGGCTACTCCTGACTGCGGTGGTTGGGAAAGGCCTCTCTCAGGACGTGGTTTTGGAGCGGAGAGCTGAATGTATTTAAAGGAGTGCTCAGGGCTTCCTGGAGGAGGCATATCTGGAACGGGGGCCTAGAAGAACTGGAGGGATTTGCTTGCTTGCGGGGGAGGGTGTTCTAAACTAGGGGCTGGGCCGGGGCTGGGGGTGGGCACTGGCTGTAGGTTGCATCCTATGGGGCGTCCAGCTGCAGACCCAACCCAACGGCGCTCCTCCGAGATCTGGCGAGAGGGGTGGCTGGCCGGCCTGTGGAGAGGCTCTGCTGAGTTAGGCTGCTGTGTGTGTGAGCTCAGAGGCCTTTGTGCACTGTCCCTGGACATTGGGGCCCAATTGCTACCCAGGGTGGCCAGAGGAGGAGTCAACATGAAAACAGCCTCCAGGCCCTGTAATTCCAGAGGCTGACAAATGCCCTCTCTCCAGAATGAAATCTGTACCAACTGGCTGCTGCCTGAAATTCCACCACCCTAGCTTCAGCTTTTCCACTCGGCGGAAGGGTAGTCTAGTCCTGTGCAGACCCTGCCCTTCCCTACCCTGCCTGGCCTCCCAGGGCTGCTGAGGGTGGAGCGAAATTCCGCCTACTCCTGACTTTCTGCAGGGAATGCCTCCTGCCTGGCTAATCCACAGATTCTGAGCCTGGACCCCCCGGGTCCCCTCCTGGCTAGCTAGCCGGGAGATCCCAAGTGTGTTATGTAACCAACCTCTCTGGGCTTTTGTTTCCTCATCTGTAAAGCTGAAGCAATAACAGACCCTACCTTGTACTGCTGTTCCAAAAATTAAATGAGATGATAAATGCTTAAAAAATGAGCTACTACTTATTAATAGTATTGTCATGTTTTGGTCTCTGTTAAAATAGCAAGCCCTTAAGAAGATGGGCTCTCATTCAGGACTCGCTCATATGTCAGTATGAATTACTTTTTGACGTGTGGACAGGGACAGGTTTTGCTGGTGGGAGAATGGGCACAAGCACGGTGGGAACGGGCCTGGACCGAGCCTTAGGAGCGGACGCTTGAGCCTCCAGTCTTAGCTGACCAGCTGGTGCTCTGGGCAAATTGTTTGCTTTCCTGGGCCTCAGGCTTCAGATCTGACTGCTCTGAAATGGGCTAGTGAGGATCCAGGGGCTCGTGGTCAGTAGACACCAAAAACATGGGGCCAGCAGGAGGGCTGACACCCTGGTGTCAAAGGTCAAGGAAGGGGCGGGCTGGATGGGCCCCTCCGACAGGAAAGTGGGCTGACCTGAGACACTCGCATCTGATCCTCCAGGGTAAAAGCTCTTGGAGTCTAAGAGCGCTCATTAGGTAAAAAGCACGGTTCTTGAAAAATAGCTGTTTACTGTTACTTGCTGTGTGTCATGAGTGTTCTAAGTTCTTTACATGTCAACAACCCCATGAGGTAAGTACTGTTATTATCACTATTTTATAGATGGGAAACTGAGGCACAGAGAGGTTGGTTACGGGAGCTCCTAAAGTCACACAGCTGGTAAGTGGCCACACTCAAACCCAGGCAGTCTGGCCCCCAAAACTACATGCTTAACTGCTGTACAACACCATCTCTCCCACATTAGATGGGGTGCCAGAGGCTCAGAGAGGCTAAGCCACTGGTCTAGGAACACACAGTATTTCTCTTTGATTCTCATCATCGCTGTCCCTTGGATCCTGGAAGGAGAAGCCTCACGGGATCTGAGGTTCAGGGCTCTGAGGTTGGTCCTTGAACAAGCTCAGCCTCTTTCCTTCCCCTCCCCCACGCCACTGAGAGTAGGCCAGGGAGGATCAAGTGTGCCCTGTGGGCACCGTGGGCATAGGAGGCTCTGCCAGGGCCCGATGAGAGGGCATTGGAAGTGCCATGGAGCTTGAGTGGATCCCAAGTGCCTGAGCTCTAATAAACTCCCATGCAGTGTGCCATGCCCCCATTGTTATACAGTCGGGGGGAAACTGAGTCCAGAGACCAGCCCAAGGTCCCACAGACAGGAGGAAGTCCCTCATCCCTGGGCCTCCTGTTCTGCCTTCAGGGATGCTTAGTACTTGTGGGCACCAAGGAGAGATGGGACGTTGGGGACCCTCCCCTTAATCCCAAGGTGACCCTGGCCTCAGCCAGGACACGAGTCCCAATATGGGGCCCTTTGAGAGGGCACTCGGAGTTGGGGGATGGGGAGGGCACTGATTAAAAAATAGACTGTCACGCGCATGTAGAGCAAGCCTGCCACGGTACCCAGCCCGAGCCAGTTGGCTCCCTCATGCCCAGCTGCCAGGCCCCACTCAGGTCTCCTGCTGGGGGCTCCGCCCACCCCACCCTGGCTCTGCGCCCGAGGCTGAATGCTCCCAGCCACCCTCTTCTTTCCCTCCTCCACCCCTGCCCAGCCTCCAGGCAGATGGTGCTCTTGCTGAGCTTGGGTGGGCCTAAAGCTCAGCTGTTGGCTTTAAGCTGTACCAGGGGGGTCTGGCACCAGCACACACTGGCTGTGTGGCCTTCCATGAGGCCCTTTCCCTCTCTGGGCCTCAAACATTGACAGAGGAATGCTGTCAGCACTCTTCACAGCTTCCAAGCCTTTCCCAGATGTCTCATTTAGACCTGGCAAACAGTGCTGGAGACCCCACTCGGGCAGGTGACATGACCTGCAAAGGCCACTCAGCTGGGGAGCAGCAGAGCAGAGGCTATACCCAGATAATCTTGCAAATCCCAGTCCTGTCCAAGTCTGGGTGAGCAAGGTCACATGGGATCACAGAAGGCTTTGCAGGAGTAGAGCAAGCCAAGTTTTACTCATTTGTTCTTTTACTCAATCAGCGTTGCCCAGCCATGACCTAGGCACGGGGCATGGCCACAGCCAAGGGCCCTGCTCTGCGGGGCAGGGTGGACTGATGGTAAAAGAAAACAGGTGGAATGAAACATCTGACAGGAGGCTGGAGGAGACGTAGAGGGTGCGGTTGTGGGGGAGTGTGGCCTCTGAGGGCAGGGAAGGGCCCGGGAGACCTGTGAGCAGGCCTGAAGGGTGAGGAGCATGGCGAGAAGGTGCCACTGAGGGTAAGTGAAGAAAGGGCTACAGGGGAAAGAGCAGCTCGTGCAAAGGCCCTGCGGTGAGAGGGTGCTTGCGTGGGGTCCTGGAGTGCAGGCCTGGCGCCCGCCAATGGATGGAGACAGACCCTAGGAAGGAGAGCATTCCTAGTACTGGTCTGGGGCGCTGGTCCTGTCTCCTTTTCCTCTTTCCCTTGGCTGCGAGTGCCCTCAACCAGCCCCGCCCCCGCCCCAGCCATCATGGATGACTGGACGCAGAGTGCTCTTCCTGGATCCCGTTTGTGTCCTGATGGCCACCTGCTGCATCCCGCCTGCAAGGAGGGCTGTGATGGTTGCAGGCCTCGGATGCAAGCTGGGGAGGGCACGTTCTTGGGCAGGAGGTGGCAGTCACTCAAGCCCAGCACCTCTGTGCAGGCGAATCCTTATTTCCTCTTAGTCCTTGTGAGAGTCTGTGGACCCCAGAGGTTCGGCTTTTTTTGGCTGAAGGAAGGCCTGTCCCTGGACCTGCTCCCACTGCCTGTCCCCTGTGCCACTCCAGCACCAAAGCTCTCTGGGGCCAAAGCCCTGGGATGGCAGTCAGGAGGCTTGTGTTCTGAGCCCAGCTCTGCCGTATGCTCTTAGCACATCCCTTTTCCTCTCTGGGCCTCGGTTTCCCCATTTGTACTATAGGGAAACAGTCTGGTCTTTCTGTACTCAGTATGGCCCATGGATGCAGTATCAGCATCACTCAAAAGCTTGTTAGAAATGCAGACTCTCTGGCCCCACCCCAGGCCTCCTGAATCAGCATGTGCATTTTAACAACATCCCTGAGTCATTTCTATGTACTTTAAAGTATGAGAAGCACTGTTCTAGGTCAGTCATTTTTAAACTTAAAAAAAAAAAACCTATAGAATCTTCTTTCCTCTCCAAAGTTTTACATAAAAGACACATAAGAGGGGACCCACCCATTCTATGTTTATTCATCCCATGAACAAGGAGGGGGAGGCGTGCGGAGGGGTAGCGGCTGTGTCAGGATGGCTTCAGAAGGGAGGACGCAAAGATGCAGTACCCAGTGGAGGGGTGCGTCTTCTCAGGCCTCTCGACCCCTTGAGAACTCCTGAGCAGGGGGCCTGTGAGCCCTTTCGGCTCTGACCTCCAGGGTCTCCTGTCTTATGAGTTTGGAAAGGGGGGATGGAGGGAGGGCGCTTGACAGTCCTCAGCCTAGTGACGCCGTTCCCTGCTTGTCCCCATCTTGGTGCCCTGCCCTCTTCCCTTTGGAATCCCTGAAAGAGTAGCTGGTGCTATTCTTAGCATGACATGGTGGTGAGAAGAGAACATATTAGTGCATTATTTATGCCTCTGAGTCAACAGGATTACACCCAGAGCTCCCAGAACATGCCCCTCCCGGCGTGGCCTTTGTCACAGCCATGGCAGGCGGTCCACTTTGTGCAGACGGGAGGGCAACTTCCCAGGACCCAGAACCCATCCCTTGTGGCCCTGTCTATCCCGGCTCAGGGCCCCTCACCCTCAAGCTGGGAAATGGATCACGAAATACAACGGTCAGTGAGGACTAGGAGAGAGCTGCTGGGGCCATGCCATTTCACGCCATCATTGGTTGAGCACATATTTATTGGCCACCTGTCAGGTGCAGAAGGTGGGGTGCATGGATGGATAAAACAGGGTTCCAGGAGCTCACACTTTAGCCAGAGTTAATGTGCAGTAGCGTAGATGCCAGGCATTTGCACATGTGAGAGCCGATCCCCGCAATCACCCAGCAGGGTAGGAATTTAGAGACCGTTTTTTAGAGGAGGAAACGGAAGCTCCACATATCCAAGGCTTGCTAAGGGTTGTCACAGCGAGTGATCAGATCGAACTCAGGTTGGCTAGAACAAAACGACCATTTTCTCTATTTATTCTATATATTATTTTTTTCCTACCCTTCTTTTGCTGCAAAAATGACCATTTTAGATTAAATGGTAGCGTGTAGCATTAAGGCTTTGGGAACCCTCTGCCCTCCCAGTGAGGGGGGCCTTATGGCTGGAAGGAAATTGGCTGGTTGACGTTGTCCCATTCTCCGTGAACCCTGAGTTACTGGAGAAGTCGTGTGTATCCGGTTTTCATGAACTTGCAATTGAAGGACAGCTACACCGTGGGCTGGAAGTCAAAGCCATATGGGATGAGCAGATGAGGCCCCGAGGTGACACATCTCAGGAAGCCCTGCCAAGGTGTCTGGCTGGGAGCCAAAGCCCCGCATGCTGTGAGATCCTGGCCACGTCCCTCGGCCTTTCTCTGCCTCACTTTTCTGGTCTGTAAAATGGTGTAATGATCCCTGCTCAGCCTCTATCTCTGATGAATGAAAAGTGCTAGGAAAACTGTAAAAGTGCTGTGCATATTCAAGGGATTGTATGTAATTACTATATATAATTATGTATACAAATATATTTTATTAGAGTCTTATCATGTGCCAGACTACATTCCAGCATTTTTCCTATGTATTAATTTATAAGCTTATTTATAAAATCATGGGCTTTAAAGCCCAGTGGGTCCCCAAGCTGGATGGGCATCAGAACCCCTAGGGAGCCTGTTTAAGTGTATACTCTGTGGGCCCGCAGGTAGAGGGTGAGCCCAGGAATCTGCATTTTGACCACATGCCCTGCAAGTTTCCGATCTCGGCCAGAAAGGAGAAGGGACTTGCCTGAGGCCTCACACTGAGCTGGAGACCAGGTTGAGACTAAAATCCAGGCCTCCAGCTCCGGGTCTGGTCCTTTCCTTCTACTCTAGAGCTGCCCCCTGGCCCCCTGGAAGGGTGAAGCTGGGGACGGTGGCATCGAGTGAGGATGCTGGGAGTGGCGCTAACGTGTACCGTGCTGTGCTAGGCATTTCACGTGGCTTATCCTGTTTAAGTGCAGCAGGGGTGGATAGGGGGACATTCTCCACAGCAACATGATCCCCTGGGGCATTTGAGCATCAGGTGGCAGATCTCAGTGTACCCCTGGGAAAGGGAGACTATGATTGAGGGGCAGAGATACTGGAGAAGTGAATGGGAAACCACACCACTGGTGTGTTTGCCGTTCTCCAGTGGCCAGTCCTCCACGTGAGTCCCGTGTGCCTGCGGGTGTTCAGTGTGCACACATTCGTGTGCATCTCCTGCCCCCTCTCTGGGGGTGCACGCACGCCTGGGCATGCTGTGCTGCGTAGCGCGGGTTAGAAGCAACAGCACCTCTGTGTGTGGGCACGTGTGCAGAGGAGGGTGTGCTGCTGCCTGCTGAAGCCTCTCCAACATTAAAAGGCTACTGAGAATGTGTGTGTTGCAGGGGTGTGTGTGTGTGTGTGTGTGTGTGTGTGTATGCAAATGGTTGCAACAACGATCCCTGAAATCCCTAAGGTCAGATGTAAAAAGGTCATTAGAGAACCTTTCTTTCTTTCTTTCTTTCTTTCTTTCTTTTTTTTTTTTTGAGACAGAGTCTCGCTTGTTGCCCAGGCTAGAGTGAGTGCCATGGCATCAGCCTAGCTCACAGCAACCTCAAACTCCTGGGTTCAAGCAATCCTCCTGCCTCAGCCTCCCGAGTAGCTGGGACTACAGGCATTCGCCACCATGCCCGGCTAATATATATATATATATATTAGTTGGCCAATTAATTTCTTTCTATTTATAGTAGAGACGGGGTCTCACTCTTGCTCAGGCTGGTTTCGAACTCCTGACCTCGAGCAATCTGCCCGCCTCGGCCTCCCAGAGTGCTAGGATTACAGGCGTGAGCCACCGTACCGGCTTCCTTCCTTCCTTCCTTCCTTCCTTCCTTCCTTCCTTCCTTCCTTCCTTCCTTCCTTCCTTCCTTCCTTCCTTCCTTCCTTCCTTCCTTCCTTCCTTCCTTCCTTCCTTCCTTCCTTCCTTCCTTCCTTCCTTCCTTCCTTCCTTCCTTCCTTCCTTCCTTCCTTCCTTCCTTTCCACTCTGTTGTCCAGCCTAAAGTGCCATGGAGTCAGCCTAGCTCACAGCAACCTCAAACTCCTGGGCTCACGCAATCCTTCTGCCTCAGCCTCCCAAGTAGCTGGGACTACAGGCATGTGCCACCATGCCCGGCTAATTTTTTCTATATATTTTAGTTGGCCAATTAATTTCTTTCTATTTTTTAGTAGAGACGGGGTCTCGCTCTTGCTCAGGATGGTTTTGAACTCCTGATCTTGAGCAATCCTCCCGTCTCGGCCTCCCAGGGTGCTAGGATTACAGGCGTGAGCCACTGTGCCTGGCTGAGAACCCACTTTCTTTATTCATGTCCCACCTCCACATTATATGCACCTTCCTCAAACCTGCTGGGCACGAGCCTGCCTCAGGACCTTAGCACTGGCTGTTCCCTCCGCCTGGCCACTTTTCCCCTAGACATGCATACGCCTCATTCCCTCACCTTCCTCAGTTCTTTGCCCAGATGTGCTTCTCAGTGAGGATGACTTTGATTGCCACGTTTATCTTTGCAAACCACTCCCTGCCCTATGCAGTTCGTATAGCTCTGGTCCCTGCTTTACTTTTCTCTATAGCATTTACCTTCTGACTTACTTGTGCACATATTATCTTGCTCCCCTGCTAGAATGCAAGCAGAGATTTTCATCTGTTTCTCTTCATAGCTATGAACAGCGCCTGGCCCTTAGCTGGTGTGCAATAAATACTGGTTGAATGAATGAATGCATGCACCACCTGTACTTATTTTTCTTTAAGTCGTCCAATTTTGTTACTGAAATATCCACCTTAGCTTTCCTCTAAGCAGTAATATACCTGAGATCATAGGTTTGGTGTGTTTATTATACTCCTTTTCCAATGAACACTTGAAATTTACATAACTATTAAGATTGTAAATATCAGGGTACCACTCAAATCCCTCTGCTTCCACTAGAGCTGTGGGCATGCCACTCTCTGAGAATCAGTGGACCAGTCCAATCACTCCTTTGAACAGATGGACAAACTGAGGCCCAAAGAGCGTCAGGGATTAGATCAATGTCCCACCCAAATGGTGACAGGACAGACCCTGGAACTAAGTTTCCTGACCCCCAGTCTTCTTTTCGTTCCTAGTTCTAGGGAAAAGGGGAGGGCAGGACTGGATGATTCAGCCTCTCCTTTGGCAGGAGACGCCTCCTGCCGGGGCGGGGCCGGGCACGCCTGGCAAGTGGCGAATGGTGGGGGTGGGGGGCACGGCAGGGTCAGCAGCCTCCAGCACCCCAGCGCCATGGTGCCCTCCTCTGACGGGGCCTGGGGTTCACACCCGGTTCGGTTCTCGCTGCGGCAGCACACTGGCTAGAGGTGACTCTGGGATCCCTGAGCAGGGAGGATGCTGGGGGTGGGGAGATGGGCTTGGGCTGTGTCTATTGTGAGCACAAGAGGGACCAGACCCAGAGAGGGCTGGTGAAGACAGAGAGAGAGAGAGTCCCAGCCTGATGCCGTTCTGCAGAGGTGGGTTTGTGCAAGAGCCTGCAGTTAAACCCCCCTCAGGTGTGACGGTGCTTTGTACTTTATGAGGCATTTCTGCATCTCATTTGCTCAGCAGACATTATCATCCCTGTTTCACTGATGAGCAAGTTGAGACTCAGAGAGGTGAAGGGATTTACTAAAGGTAGCCCAGCAAGTGGAACAGGATGCCCTGTGGAGCCCCACGGATTGGGTTTGGCAAAGGAGGGCTGTCTGCCGGGACCCGCCGGGCTGAATGGGTTTGGGAGCGAGAGGTGGCGCTGGAAACCCACAGACTGCTCCCTGGCCAGATAACCTCCACCAATCACAAAACCTTTTTGAGCCTCGGTTTCTTCATCTGTAAAATGGGAATAACTGGCGATCCTTACCTCGCAGCTTGTGAAGATAGAACACCACAATAAAACTGATGACACTTGAGCCTAATGCCTTGCACATAGGAAGTGCTTAGTAAGCAGCCACTCGAGTAAGGAAAAGGAGCACACCGGCCTGTGACCACTTGCCAGGACTGAGGGATTCCCAGCGCCTCCTTAGGCAGATGTGAGCCAGCCTGAAACTCAGAGAGGGTTGTCACCGCCTGGGGGACCCTCAAGGTGCTGGGGGCAGGTCTGTGTGTCCCAGAGCCCCATGGCGAGCGGTGGCTAAAAAAAGCTCTTCCAGGGACAGCGCTCTCGCTGGCTCTCGCTGGCTCTGCTGTTTGCCCCGTGCCTGTGACTCCGGTGCTTGGGCCGTCATTATCATTCCTCCTGCGTTTTTTCTCCAGCGGTTATTTATTTTTCTGTGAGGAAGGAATGTGGGGAATTTACCACAGGGTGCTGGCCTTCGCTTTCAGTGGCCTCTTCTATAAGAAGGAAGCAGGCGAGACAGATGGCAGGAGAGGCAGAGGAGGCGGAGGGTCCGGGCCGGCTCTGCGGCCTGAGCAGAGGGGCAGTTATGTAACCCACCCAGGGGCCCGGGGCTGATGCCGCGGTGCTCCTGGTCTCCGGGCGTGAGCCCCTCAGTGGACATGGCTCCTGTGGAACAGCGCCTGGCTCACGGCATCCACCCCCCGGCCCCTGGGCAAGCCCCGTGGGTGTGTTCCTCTTTCAAAGGTTCCTTTCTCTCCAGCTGGTCTTGATTTGGGGTATGGGGTGGGTAGGGGAGTGGGGTGGGGTTGACTTTGAGCCGTCTAGCCTCTGCTGAGCTGTCCCCATTGCTTAGAATGACTCTTCATCTTTCAAGACCTAGGGCATATGTCACTCCCTCCAGGAAGCCTTCCTGGATTGCTCCACCCGAATTCATCACTCTCTTTGGCTATGTTCTCCCTTCTCTTCATGAAAGATTCTGCCTCTTAGGTCTGATTTCAGGTTTCATCTCTCTCTATCTACAAATGTGTTACTTTCTCCTTTTTTCCCTCCCTCACCCCCTCAGAAACAACCCTCTAGATTTCCAATCTACAATCTAGGTGGATCCTGGATCTAGACAAATCTAAAATTCATCTCCAGGGATGAGTGATGGAGCAAAAGGTGAAGGTGGGAGGCTTTGGGTTCTGGGCGTGCCCGTCCTTCAGTAATTTATTTATTCCACACGTATTGAGCCCCTTCTGGGCGATGGCATCTGCTGGCTCCAGGGGCATTTAGAGAGGATGGAGACAAGCCCCGGCCCCAGGTTGGCACAGGGTTAAGGGGAAGGACCGCATCTTTGGAGGGCCCAGGGTGTGCCAGGCCGTGGGATGAGTGGAGGGGACCCAGAGGGGACTCAGGCCCCGCCCTGGCCCTGGCAGAGGTTTAGAGGAATCCACCTCTTCCTTGCCCTGGCTCGCTACCGTTTTGTCTCCTGGATTGTGTGTTTTCTTTGGGAGGGTGGGGCATGATGGTCCCTTCTGTACTCCCAAGGCTTCCAGGGAACTGGGAGGGGTGGCACAGCAGGAGTGGCTTGGCGAATGCAGGCCTGGTGTGCCAGGGTTGGACTGGGAGGTCGGAGCCTGGTCTCTCATCTTGGCTCTGTGCACTGGCCCCTTCCAGTTTGCTGTGTACCTAGGGCTCAGCCTGCCTCTCTGGTTTGCTGTTTGCAAGTTTCTGGAAATCTACTGCTTATAGATTAGTGATTAGGCCAGTAGAACAGGCAGGAGGAGGACTGGGGCCCCTGGCTGGGACCCTGCAGCAGGACCCTGGTCAGCCAGTGGTGAGCAGGGCGTGTGGCCTGCAGGGTAGTGGCCAGGTCAGCCCTGGGCTGGCTTGGGAGCCCTCACTTTAGTTTCCCCTACCCCTCCATCTCTACCCTGCCTGGTCCCGACCCACTACCAGCAGGGAGAGAGAAGCCAGGAGTTTGGCCAGGCCCAGCCTCCTTCCACTCTATCCCTGAACTTTCTCAATCTGCTCTTTCATCTGGGCCCCACTCCTGCTCTGAGGCCTCTGGGCCAGGTTGAGCATGGGAAGGAACACTGACCTAGGAGTCTGGCTGGATTGACGAGGGCTTCCTGGAAGAAGTGGCTGTTGGGCTGGGCATGGGACAGTGGGTGGGGAGAGTGAGTGTGCTTTGCAGGGGGAGCTCTCCAGAAGGAAGGTGCCCCAGGCGTGGGATCAGTCAGACTGCCCAACTCTGCTCTGCCCCTCGCTAGCTGCGAGACCTGGGATGAGTTCTGTGTGCCTCATTTTCCTCGTCCATAAAATAGGGATAACGGAACCTCCTTTGTGAGTCCTCGTGAGAATCGAATGAGAAAAGACATGTTAAGCTGTTAGCTTGGCATTATCTGGTGCTCCCAAAATGTTGGCTATTGTCATCCTTATGGACTTTGCCATTATTCTCCAAGCACCTGTGGCAGGTGTGGGGGAGGGGAAGGGAGAATGACAAAAGTGACACAGTTGAGCCCCTGCCCTCGAGGCTCTTGCAGTCTGTGGGGGAAAATAAGCCCCAGACCCTGATCGCTGCAAAGCATAACATTGGGAGAGGGGGCCTGGCCCACGTGATGGGCCCTGACCGGGTGTTGGGCCACCCTGGGCTTGAATCCCAGCCCTGCCTCTGTCTGACCGTGCAACCTGGAGCAAGTCACTGCACCCCTCTGCGCCGGTTTCTCGTCTGACATGGCGATGAGGGTACTGCTGGCTCACGCGTTGCTGTGACAGTACATGAGCAAGGGCCTGTCGTGGTGCCTGGCATGTGGCGAACACACACCTGAAAGGTGTGTGTTTTACTAAATGCATGATATGCAAAGTGATGAAGTTCTGAGTGGTGCAGATGAAACACTGGCGGGCCAGGGAAGGCTTTGTGCTGGGGGTGGTGGCATTCGAGCTAGGTGGGAAGGCTGGCAGTTTGGGGCACGTGGAGAGGAGGTTGGACAGAGCAGAGGTCCAGGAGCGGGGTGTGTGCAAACCATGCTCGGGGGCAGGAACCCACGGGCAGCTGCGGGAACCGCGAGCCACTGACCTCTCCCCACCAGTAACGTGCGCTCTTGAGCGGCCCTGACGCCAGGGGCTTTGAATGCCAGGATGGGGACTGTCCCCTTGCTCCTGTCCTGGGGAGGCGGCAGAGGGCTCTGAGCAGGAGAGAGGCATGAGGGGAGCCGGGGGAGGAAGATGAATCTGGCAGCGTGGGGCGGGTAGAGTGGCGGGGGAGAGACTGGGGGTGGAGAGGCCATTTAAAAGGCTGTTGCAAAATCGGTTTTCCTGATAAAGAGCCGGCTGAGTCATCCGTGGAGGAGAAAAGTCACATCCAGCTCCTCCGTGCTGCTGTAGATGTGGGATTTTCCTGTCCTCGTCAGCCAGGCGATTGGCTGCCTCTCCCGGCGCTCCGAGAACCGAGGCTGCCGGCCGGCGGCGAGAGCTCCTGGGGGAAGCCGGGCTGCAGGGAGGGCCCAGCTGGAGTGAGTAAGAGGAGCACCCAGGGGCGCCTTTGTGGCTTGGGGTATGTGATCTAGGGCATGTGGCATCCCCCCCCCATCTCAGTTCCCCCTCTGGGCATCAAGGAAGAGGCGAATGGTGACTTCTGCCAGCCTGTGGGTGGCGAGGCTGGGGCTCAGCCTGGGGCTCCCCACCCCACTTCTGTCTTCTCTCATGCCCGGCGGTCGTTCCCACCTAATAGTCCCACGGAGTACTGTGCTCCAGAGAGGAGCCCTGGCTGCCTGCCGGCCTCCTCCGTCAGGCTGCACTCACCAGGGCCCTGGCTGGATGGAGAGCGCCCCAGGGCATGGAGACTGTGTCATTTCCTGCTTTCGGTGGGGAGGATGTGGGGCAGGGGCTGGCAAGGTAGCCAGGCCATTACTCAGGCCGCTTCATCTTCCTGCCCCCAGCTCGGCCAGAGGTTGTGCAGCGGCCAGCCATTGGCTCCTTCCTGACCCCGCCAGGGGGGCAGTTTACGCAGCCTGTTTACTCTTCCTGTTGCCAAGACTCCCGGGCAGCCACAATGGGCTGCCTTGAGCCAGTCTCTGTTCCTGCCCTGGCTCCCTGTCCCACCCCACCCACCCACCCCGGCCTGGACACTCCCATTGACGGCAGCCGTGTGAAGAAGCATTTCCTTGAATTCTCCCTGTCCTGACCTTCTCCTGTGGCCTCCCTTCCCCTGCCCTCCCTCCCTCCTGCAGAGCCATGGGCCCAGTGAGGGGCAGAACAGGCA
Organism: Microcebus murinus; assembly: GCF_040939455.1. Taxonomy (NCBI): domain Eukaryota; kingdom Metazoa; phylum Chordata; class Mammalia; order Primates; family Cheirogaleidae; genus Microcebus; species Microcebus murinus. The sequence continues at coordinate 16,836,081 of NC_134124.1, forward strand.
GCTGCCTGCAGAGGGTGATGGGGTTGGGAAAAGGCTCGTCCCTGCCTGAGCCAAACTAGACCAGGGGTCTCCCGACTCCCAACCTTGTGATCTTTCCACTCTACTAGTCTTTCATGCCCTATCAGTCATTTCTACCTTAGTAAGAATGAATTTATCAGCTCTTCTGAGAGGAGGAAGGGAGAGAGCATGAGTTGCTCTAGGCAGCTGAGTTTCCAGGGGAGAGGGCCCTGCAGAGGAGCACTGACCACGAGATGAGGACGCACAGGGCCCTGCCCACCACCATCCAGAGGCACTGGGGCCCCTCTTGGTGCCTCCCTCCAGGGACCGGGCTGGAAGGCACAGTAGTGAAGGGATGGGACAGAGCAGCCAGACTGGCTGAGTTTTGACTCCAGCTCTGTCACTTACAAGTTGTGTGACCCTGGGCAGGTCTCTCAGGACCCGGTTTCATCTGCAAAATGGGAAGAATAATAATACTCACCCCGGGGCTGTTGTGAGGACTGAAGGAGGTGATGAGCACGGGGCTAGCACTGCACTTGGGCCTCAGCGAGGGCTCAGCAGTCACCGCAGCCATCAGGCCCTCGGTCTCACAGCCGTGCTGGGGCTTCTCGCCCCTCTTCCACTTGCCTTGTTGGACCCAGGTCTCCTGACCCCAGGCAGCTCCTCATTGGGTCTGCCCTTCCCCCTTCCTCTCTTGAAGGCCTGTCTTCAGGGCTCCTGACCCCATGTCCAAGGTGGGTCTTTAAAGGGCTAGTGTCCCAACCTGGCCCTGCAGGGGCTTAGCTTGGAGGGGGTAAGAGGCAGTGGTGCATGGTGACCTGCACAGGTGCAGGCTGCAGACAGGCAGATTGAGGACTCAGTGAGGTGCCTGGCCCTCTGGCCCTTGGCCATCCTCTGCCTCTCTGGCACCAGGGAGCACAATCTTGGACCAGCTGGCCGGGGCATTGCCAGAGGTGGCAGTTCCTGGAGCTGCCCCCTGGTGCCCTGTGACAAGGGACAGACTCTGGGGAGCCTGTAATTGGCCAAGCCGCCCCTTCTCCCAGCTTTGTTTGTATAGGGTGGCAAAAATTGTCTGGACTGCTGGCTGGGTCTGGTCCAAACCTCCTGCCGAATTCCTTTTCTGTGGAGTCACTGTGGGTTGGGGTGGGGGCTGTGGGAGCTCTCCTCGGAGGGCAGGGCTCACTCACCTCCTGGCCTTTTCTGCTGTTGCTCTTGTCCCAGAACAGTAGCTTAGGGATGGTTCCGAGCTCAGAGAGGTGTTGGCGGAGGGTCAGCAGCACAGCGCAGGCTGTGACTGGAGCCCAGCTGGAGCCAGCAGACCTGGGTCCTCGGCCCACGTCCTTCTCTGTGACCTCTTCCCTGACTGGTCTCCCAGTCCCACTTATCTCAGAGGGCCTTCCACACTCTGATAGTTGAGGATTTTCTAAAGCCATTGCCTTTTTTAGTCAACCTGGGAATGGGGCTGAAACAGAAAGGTGAGGAGGAAAGCAGAAAAATGCAGGGACATGGAGAGGTCTCGGTCATTCAAACACCGAAGTGCTTTCTATGAGCCTCCCAGTGTGGGAGCCAGCCCGCCAGGAGCCTGGGACTCTGCACTCACGTAGAGCCAGGGGTGAACCCAGCTCTACTCCGCTCTGGCTCTGTGACCTGGGGCTGCTCACTTGACCTCTCTGAGCCTTGGTTTTCTCATGCATAAAATGTGCATAATAATGCACTGTGCTTTGTAGGGTTGTTAGGGGAATTAAGTAATATTTGCAAAGTGCAGGTATACAGTAAGTGCACAGTCAGCGTTAGCTACTATGGCTGCAACTGTATCACAAGAAACACTGGCAGGACTAGAGATGGTTATCCTGCCAGTGTCCTGCGGGGATACAATTTGTATCTGCAAATCTCTGCAGGACTGGCAGGCTGGAAAGAGACCGCTTTTTATCTGTGTAGCCCCGGGGCGCAGAGCCACATCAAGAAGTGGATGAAAGTTAGTAGGGGGAGCAACTTCATAGCTGAGGAATGTTAATTAGTGGACGACACCTCCTGGGGTAGCGAGCTCATGTCACTGGAGCATGTAAGCAGAGGCTTGCACACTCAGGGATTTGGTTTTGGGGGACACAAGATTGTGTGGGGATTGGACTCATTGGCAGCTACCTGTGAGATTCTGAGGTTCTGTGTTTTGGGGCGATAAGCTCTGCCCCCTCCATAACTCTGGGACCCCTGCTGCTTGGCCTTCAGGACCCTGACCTACGGAGTGCATCTCCTTTGCTGGAAGACCTGAGTCCTTGCAGGGAGTAGAGTGGGACAACCAGTTTATTCCAGGGGAACATGGGCCGTCTGCCTGTCTACCTGGGCTTGGTGGCAATAAGCCGCTGGCGTTCGTGACTTCATTGTGGCCTCCCAAACCTAATGTCAACTGCTTTACCCCCTTGTCAGTTAAGGAGGCTGTGGCTCTGAAAGGTACAGGAGCTTGCCAGGGTCACACAGGTGGCTAATGGCAGAGACTGGCTTCAGGCCAGCAGGCCTGGTTTCTAAGCAGAGCAGAGGAGCTGGACCTTGCACGGGCTGAGCAAGCCCTTAGGGTCCTCCGTGTGGCTGGCCATCTCCTGGTTCAGCCCCCCACAAGGGAACAGCCTGGGTAGATCTTTTACAGAGGGGGTGATTCAGGCGGGAGAGGCCTTACCAGGTGCAGCAGGTGTCACGGTGGGTAGGGCAGGCTGTGTGCTTAGACTGTTTCTAACAGGTGGGGGGAAAGCCAGCCCTGATGGCAGGTTGGAAAAAGGAGGGTGGTGCCAGAAAGCCTGTGGCTGCTTGGCCTGGTCCCAGTGAAGCTGCCGTCTGCAGCTCCTCTGCTCTGGGTGGGCCTCCCTGCTGGCTCCAGTGAGGGGGTCAGCAGGCTCCAGCCCGGGCTACTCTCTGGACCTCAGTTTTCCCATCTATAAAATGGGGTGGTGGTGAAATAGCACCTCTATAAAGGCTCTTCCAGCTCTGGGAGTCTATGAATTCCGAGCCTCACGACTGGCAGGATGCCTAGAAAGACTGTCCCCGGAGGCCTCCTCCACATGTCACGGCCAGTGCTAATGAGGGCAAGGTGGGAGGAGGGCAGGGTCAGATTCCTCAAGAACTAATTAGCTTCCCACAGGAGGGAGGAGAAGGGGGAGCCAGGAGGAATGTTCTCAGCCACTGACTGAGCTCCTGACCCTGGCCACAAGCTGGTCCATCCATCTGTCTGTCGGTTCCCTTGTTCATTTATTATTCAACAAGTATAAACTGAGCACCAACTGTGTGCCAGCCAGGCACTGGGGCCAGAAAGAGAAATGGTTGCCTACAGTGAACTTACAGATTAACAGGGGACTGACCCCAGCCTGATCCCCAAGCCCCTGCTGATTCTGTCCTCCCATATGGCCAAAAGGGACCTTTTGGGATGAGCAGACAGCTTGAGCATGGGCTGTGGACCCCGAGGGAACTTATTCTGACTCTGGCTTTGCCATCTGTAGCTGTGTGACCTTGGGTCAGTTACTTATAGGTCTCTGAACCTCAGTTTCCTCTTCTGCAAAACATGAGCAAATAATGCTTGTCTCAGAGAGTCCTTGTGAGGATAAGGTGAGAGAATGCAATGTTCTAGTGTAGTCACTTCTGAAATTAGCCCAATTTATTACTTTTCTAGTGCTAAAATATGTGAATTTTTAAATAAAGATGGGAAGAAATTCTGGAAGGCTATAGAAGAAACTAACAACAGGGGTTACCTGATTGTGGGGTGGAGCAGTCAGGAACGGAGGGATACTTTTCACTGCATACCTTTTTATGTTTTTATATTTAGACCATGTGAACGTATTACCTGTTCTAAAAAGAGAAAGTGTCAGTGGCATCTTTTTATAAAATCAAAGCAAACTACTGTAAGTTTGAAAGTATAAAGGGCCCTGAGAAAGGCACATAGGAAATGCTATGGGGGTTCATTCGTGCATTTGGTCATGTCTGCCGAGGGCCCACGGTAGGCCAGGCACTGGGCTGGGGGCCGAGATCAGAGTGGTAAACAAGTCAAGCAAGGTCATTGCCCTCTTAGAGCTATGCTCTAGGTGAGGAGACAGATGATAAACAAGGAAACATAAAGACCATTTCAACACGGTGGCGTATGCTATGAAGAAAATAAAACAAGGAGATGGGATAGGAGAAGGGAAGGCCCCTCCAGAGAGGTGACATTCCAGCTGAGACCTGAGCAGCTGGAAGGAGCCAACATGGAATGCCACCTGGAAAAGATTATTCCAAGCACAGGAAACAGCAAGTACAAAGGCCCTGGGGCAGGAACATACTTGGCATGCTCAAGGAACAGAAAGACAGCCGATGTGGCAGAGCCTAGTGAGAGAGGAGAAGGGTGGTGGAGGGTGAGTTGGGGATGGAGTGGGCCTTGACTCCCATGGTGAGGCGTTCATGCTCAGTTTGATAAAGTGCCACATCAGCAGCCTTCAGCAGGAGTCCAGCAAAGGACCAGTTCATCAGGGACAGCTTCACAGAGGGGGTGGCATTTGAGTCGGGCCATGAAGCAGGTAGGGGATCTTTATGAGGAGAGCCAGTTCTAGGGTCTAGTGAGTAAAGATCAAATTCCAAAGGAAAAGATCCTGTGTAGGAGGGGCCCAGCTGTCTGTCCATCTGTCTGTCTGTCTGTGCACCCCTGTGGCACTGCATCCCATTGCTAACCAGGCCTCTGTACCTCTCTGCAGCGCTGGGCCGGAGCACTAGCCTCACCGAGAAGGACCTGAAGGAGGCCAAGGCGCGGAGCCAGCAGATCGCGGCCCAGCTGACCACCCCTCCCAGCTCCAATTCCCGCGGCGTCCAGCTCTTCAACAGGCGCCGGCAGAGGGTGAACGAGTTCACCTTGGAGAGCCACGGCCAGAGGGGACCGAAGCCCAGCCAGGAGTCCCTCAGAGTGCTCCCTGCAAGCCCCCCAGGCCATGCCCCAGGGCTCAGCCTGAGTCCCACCTCACCGCCTGAGCCAGGCGCTCCGAGGCACCCCAATCCCCAGAGCCCCGGCAGAGGGGTCCCTGGCCACAGCATGGAGGGCTACTCAGAGGAGGCCAGCTTGCTGCGGCACCTGGAGAGGGTGGCCAGTGAGGAGGAGGAGGTGCCACTGGTGGTTTATCTGAAGGAGAACGCAGCCCTGCTGACGGCCAATGGGCTCCACCTGTCCCAGAACCGGGAGGCCCAGCAGTCCCCGCCGACCCCACCTGCAGCCGAGGTCCACAGTCCAGCCGCAGATGTCAACCAAAACCTCTCCTCGCCCAGCGCCACCCTCACCACACCAGCTTCTAACAGCAGCCACAACCTGCCGGCCACCGACGTCAATCAGAACCCCCCGGCAACTGTCGCCCCGCAGAGCCTGCCTCTTGCTAGCGCCCAACAGAATTCCCCAGAGGCCCGCCTCCCGGCGAACGGCTCGGTGCCGGATGCCAAACCCAGCACGCTGTGTGCCGACGGGCAAGCCCAGGGGCCAGGAGCGGAGGTGAGATCCAGCAGCCTCCTCATCGACAAGGTGTCAGCTCCACCTCCCGCCACCAGCACCTTCTCCAGGGAAGCCACGCTTATTCCTGGCGCTGGGGCCCCAGCCCCGGATTTCATGTCCAGCTCCCTACTCATCGACGTCCAGCCCCACGGCCTCATGGTGTCAGCAGAACAGGAGCTGTCTGGGCGGACAACTGCCACCACGCCCACCAAGGTGTACAGTGAGGTCCACTTCACCCTGGCCAAGCCCCCCTCCGTGGTCAACAGGACGGCCAGGCCTTTCGGGGTCCAGGCGCCAGGGGGCACCAGCCAGATGGAGCGCAGCCCCATGATAGAGAGACGACATTTTGGGGAGAAGGCCTCGGCTCCTCAGCCCCCCAGCGTGGCAGACAGGAGCCCCCGGCCACAGAGACACATGATGTCCCACAGCCCCATGGTGGAAAGGAGGCTGGTGGGGCAGCGCAGCCCAGCCTCCGAGAGACGCCCTGTGGGGAGCTTCGCCCCGCCCCCCACCTACGCTGAGACTTTGTCCACAGCCCCTCCGGCTTCCCGGGTCCGGTCCCCCCCGTCTTATTCTGCCTTGTACCCCAGCTCTGACCCCAAGCCTTCTCATCTGAAGGGCCAGGCGGCCCCTGCCAGCAAGACGGGCATTCTGGAGGAGTCGATGGCCCGCCGGGGCAACCGGAAAGCCATGTTCACCTTCGTGGAGAAGCCCAAGGTGACCCCCAACCCAGACCTGCTGGATCTGGTGCAGACGGCCGACGAGAAGCGGAGGCAGAGAGACCAGGGGGAGGTGGGCGTGGAGGAAGAGCCCTTCGCGCTGGGGGCTGAGGCCTCCAACTTCCAGCAGGAGCCAGCACCCCGGGACAGGGCCAGCCCCGCAGCAGCTGAGGAGGCCGTCCCGGAGTGGGCCTCGTGCCTGAAGTCGCCCCGAATCCAGGCCAAGCCAAAGCCCAAACCCAACCAGAACCTCTCCGAGGCCTCCGGGAAGGGGGCTGAGCTCTACGCCCGCCGCCAGTCGCGGATGGAGAAATACGTCATCGAGTCTTCAGGCCCCACGGAGCTGGCCCGCTGCCCTTCGCCCACCATGTCCCTGCCTTCATCCTGGAAATACTCCACGAACGCCCCCGGGGCCTTCCGAGTGGCCTCCCGAAGCCCAGCTCGGACCCCGCCTGCCTCCCTCTACCACGGGTACCTGCCCGAGAACGGGGTCCTGCGCCCGGAGCCCACCAAGCAGCAGCCGCCGTACCAGCTGCGGCCCTCGCTCTTTGTGCTCTCGCCCATCAAGGAGCCTGCCAAGGCCTCGCCCAGGGCCACCTCGCCCAGGGCCGCCTCGCCCAGGGCCGCCTCGCCTGCCAAGCCCAGCTCCCTGGACCTGGCGCCCAGCCTGCCCAAGGCGGGCCTCCCTCCCTCGCCTGCCCTGCCTCGGCCCTCCCGCTCCTCCCTGGGCCTCTGCACCTCGCCCGGCCAGGACGGCCTCCAGCCCACTGCCGTGAGCCCTCCCTACAGCGGCGACATCTCCCCCGTGTCTCCCTCCAGGGCGTGGCCTCCCCGAGCCAAGCAGGCGCCCAGGCCCTCCTTCTCTACCCGGAACGCCGGGATCGAGGCTCAGGTGTGGAAGCCTTCCTTCTGCTTCAAGTAACGGACCCACAGGGGTCCCACTGCCAGTCAAGGCCCCCTCCCTGAGGGCTGGATGGAGAGCAGATGTGGCAGGAAATGGCACAGAGCTGAGTGAGGAGAACAGGGAGTCAGGCTCAAGGTCGGATGCTGCCACCAGCTGGCTTTGTGACCCTGGGCCAGTGCCTCTCCTCTGAGTGCGGCTGCCCCTTCTCTGCTCCCGGGGTTTGCACTCCATGTCTGAGCAGGGAGGAGGGCCATGGAGAGAGAGCCCCCTGGGCAGGCCCCGAGGAGGATGAGGGCTGCTTCTGGCCTTCTCGAGCTGTAGGGGTGCTGAGTCGGATGCCAGCGTCTTGCTGGGAGTGGCCTAGCAGGGGATCCCGCCAGGGACTTCGGGAGCAGAAAGAGCCTGCCAGTGCCTGTGGAATCAGCTGTCCCAGCGGGGCCCCCTCCTGAGGCCCAAGATCCTGGCATCTTTCTTCCTGCTGCTGGATTCTCACCTCCGCAGGCCTATCTCTTCCACCTCTGCCTTCTGGACGCCTCTCCGCTGCACCAGAGAGCTTAGCCTTGCCTCCGCCTCTGCTGCCCTCCTGGTCCTTCCGCGGGCTGCGGACTTAGCCCACCACTGCTGTCTGATGCTTCTCTTCCTCCTTCTCCAAGACCTGGCTCTGCTTTAGGGAGACTCCTAGGCCCAGACCTCAGTCCTGGTTCCACCTGGCTTGCCCTCACCGTCCTGGGCGGGGGACGTCCCAGGGGAACCCCCGAGAGGAGAGCCCCGCAGAAGGCTGTGCAGACGTGGTGTGCTGCTAAGAGGGTGGCCCTAGCTACGTGTCCATTGGTGGTTTGGGCTTCAACCTCAGGCAAGATCTGCTTGACTCAAAGAAGCCACCTCAGCATAGTGGAACAGGCCCCAGGGAGAGAAGCAGGGGAGGAGGGTTCTGGTCCCAACTCAGCCTCCCATTTGCTATGTGACCTTGGCCAAGTCACTCTCCTTTTAGGCCTCGGTTTTCTCATTTATATGATGAGGGTCCTTCTAGCTGTGACAGTCTGTGAGGACTGAGATAGGCTGGTGGTTTGAGAGAAAGGCCCTGTAAGTGACAAGACAGTCCCCTGGGAAGAGAGGGAAAGGAAATGGGCTATTGCCAAAGGACAAATGGGGTTAGATGTCTGTGAGGGTGACCTGGTGAGGGTGTGGCTGGGAGGAGATACTGCAGGAGGCCAAGGGATGAGCCCTTGGGCTGGGGTGCCCAGGATCACCTGAGACAGTGGGAGTGGGGCAAGGGCTGAGGCCAGACATAGCAGCTCGGGGGAAGGGATGGGTGGGACCTTCAGGTTTTGAGGAAAAGTCTGGGGCTCAGAGACCTGGGTTCTAACAGACTGACTGCATGCATGTCTTGGGGTCTCAGTTTCCCCATGCGTACAGTGAGGGTGTTGAGTCAGGTAGTCTGAGACCCCCACCACCTCTGACACCTTGGATGTGATGCAGCCCCCCTAGCCAGGCTTTGTGGGGGGTGGGAGAATAGAGACACAAGAGGCAGGATGCAGATGGAAGCCTCCCAAGGCTGGGGGCCGAGGACCACCCACTTCTCTTTCTTAGCCCTATTTCTGGGCTCCCCAGCGGGGCAAGGGGTGGTGGAGGCGGTGCCCATGCTGGGCTGAGCCTGCAGTTTTCGTGAGCTCTGGGCTCGTCTCCATGGGAACAGAGGGTGCCTTCTCAGTGAGCTCATTCCACACAGATCGAGGGGGTACGTGTAGGGGAGCTGTGAGTGAGCTCAGCCCCTTCGTGCCAGGCCCTTCCCAGAGCAGACAGAAGCCTCTGCCCCCTGCTCCCTTCGACCCCGAGGGCCAGCCACGGAAGAGCCCACCCTCCACTCTGCAGCTCCTGCAGCCAGGCTGAGCTCTTTACCCAACTCTCTTTTCTGTCCTGTTCTCAATACACTCTGCCTCAAACTGCCTTGCTTCTTTCTTTCTTCCGCGCTGCTGGCGGTCAGGGCTCCCTTCCTCGTCCCTGTTCTAGCTGGGGAAGTGGAGTGGGACTGCTCGGTGGCTGTGTGTGGAAGCGTGGCTGTGTCTGCGTGCTGCGTGTCTGCCTGCCGTGGGGACAGACGTGGGCTGGCTTGGAAGCGAGGGCTCCCTCTCTCCTCGCCAGGACAGTGCTCAGGGCACCAGGACCCTCTGCAAATCCCCTTCCTTTGTTTTCTCCTTCCCTCCGAGTTAGGCCAAAAATGCTATAGAGGATTTTGGAGAAAACACACTGCCGCTTCTGGTCCAGGCTTGCTTGGGTTCTTCAAAAGTGGAATTGAAATTCCTTTAGCTAGAGCATTCACTCTCTAGTTCCTTCAGGTCCCCTCCCACCCCATTATCTAAATTTGGCCATTTCCCACATTTGTCATTGTCACCGCCTGGCCCCTGAAAGCCCCCGGTGGAGAGGAAAGAACTGCCATTGAGAGTCAGGAGAACTGGTGCACCTGACTCCTGTGTGACCTTGAACAGCCTCTTCCCATCTCTGGGCCCCAGTTTCCCCTTCTGCACAGTGAAAAGCTTGCAGAAGGTGGTCTGGGAGCTCCAAGTGGTCTCCGACAGTCACTGTCTGACTCTGCCCTGCTTTGGGGCTGGTGCTGGGCGGAGGGGATGCTGCTTTCTGAATTTTCACCCACTGCATTTCCACGGAGTTCTGGCATATATATGGTGCGTTGAGCTCTCTGCCAGAAAGCAAACAGTTCTGAGCTCCTGCGGCCTTTTTGCACTGTGCACCCCTCTGCCCCCCGACACACGCACAGAGTCAGGGCCCAGACAGGGCAGTTCACATGAGGTCAGGCTCTGGCCCCCCTCCAGATGACGAAGAGCTGCTAACAGTGTCCCCAACATTCCAACCTCTGCTTGAGCCACCCTGTTTCACAGTCTTGGCTGAATTCTGTTCCTCCTTCCACTTCTTGGCCCCAATATTCCCCCTGTGGCCACCAAAGGCAGAGAAAAACGTTTTAGAGTTTTTTAGTAGCTATCATGGCCCTCCTTGACCTAGCTTACTCTTCTGGCTGAAGAGCCCAGGTTCCGCTGTCTCACTGGTTGTTGACCGGCCTGGCTAATGAGCTCTTGGACACACCTCCCTGCTGAGGGTGGCACTGTCATCAGGTCCTGAGACATGCCTGAGCCCATCCCATTTGGCCCTGAGACTCTGGTCTCAGACTCTGGTCTCAGCCTCCATTCAATCTGGCCCAGAGGCCAGGACCTCCCTCTCGGCTCCTCTCCCTAAGTCTTGGGGTCTGCCTCCTGCAGCTGGCAGGATGCAAAGCTTCCTGGGACGTGTCACCTACAGAACAGCTCCCAGTGTCTCTGGCTCATGCATACACAACTCTGACCATGGGAGTAAAAGAGGTGGGTCCCGCACTGAGCCTTAACTTTTCTGCTTGATGACTGGGAACCTGGATGTCCCCAGGAGGTCTCTAAGGGTCACTCCAGCATTACCGCCCCATGAAAAATGTCCTGCTTAGGCTGTCATACAACATTCCTCCCTAGGGTAAAGGACTCCAATTCTGAGTCTGGGTTTACCTAGAGACTGCTACATTCCGTTTAGAGAAAACATAATATTTGTCTGTTGTTTCCTTTTGATTGGGAGGGATTCAATTCTCAATTGGATGAGAGGATGACTGGCTTGGCTATGGCTGACCAGCGATTGGATGAAAGAATGGAGCTTGCGGATGGTTCTAGATTTTGATTGGGTAGGAGGTATGGCATGGACTGGCTAGCTTTAGACTCAGATGGATGACTACTGATGAATTTGGATTGGATTGGGAGGCCAAGTGGACTGGTTCTTGCTGGCATATGATTGGATGAACAGTTGGAAGGTTCAGGAGATACATGCTAGGCAGGGATTCTCAAGCACTCTACTTTCAAGCCAGTTCAACTGCTTCCACATGTTGCAGCCTTTGGGCAGCAGATAGTCACGTGCACACACACACACACACACACACACAGGTGTACACGCATGCGCGCACACACACACATATCCTGGTGGGGCAGAACACATTGGATTGTTATTTATGCCTCTGAGCTTCATTTTCATCATTACTAAAATGGGTGTGATAATGCCAGCTACCTCACCAGTCTGTTGTGAGGAACTAATGAGGTAAAGGATGAGAATGAATCCTGTAGACTGGAAAGTCCTTAAATAAGTAGGAAACGGGCATGGCAGTGCACGGCAGAGCAGCGCTTTATAGCCTCAAAGCTGTCCCGGCTCTTGGCCTCACCGGAGCCGCAGGCCCCTCCCCGTGCCGTGAAGTCCAGTGAGGGAGAGCGCTGTCTAGGGGGAACCCACCCAGCTTCCTGTTGTATTTGCATTTGTCAGGGGACCTTCCTCCCTGCTTGGCCATCCAGGGAAAAATGAGGTGACCATGGCAACAGGGCAGGGCGCTTGGGACTGAGAGGATCTTTCACTAAATCCAACCTTAATAATAATAGTCAATATTTTAAATTTTTTGAATAGATAATACATCCATATGGTTCAAAAATCTAAACTTATATAAAAAGTAATACATTAAAAAGCCTATTCCCACCCCCTGGGGCTGCGTACCCTGTTCCAGTTCTCTCCATTTCCTTGGAGAGACAGTTAGTTGTTAGTTTCATGTGTATCCTCCAAGTATTTCTTTGCGGTAATGAACATCGATTGAGCACTGTCTTCCAAGGGATGTTCTGATATATGTAATGTTCTTTCCCATGAGTTATCTCATTTAACCCTCACAACAACCCCATGGGGTGAGTAGTTGTTATACCCCATTTTGCAGAGGAGGCAACTGAAGCCCAGAGGGGTGGAGCAGCTTGGTAAGTTCAAGCAGCTTGAACTTACCAAGATCACTCAGTAAGTTAAGGAGTCTGTCTGCAAAGCGAAAGGCGAGCGTTCTTAACTACTAGTCATCCGCCTGCCGGTTGAAGGCAGTGGCGCACACCAGACAGCGAGGGCTTTCCAAGGCGTTCGGGGCTGAGAGTTTGGGCACCTGCGTCTTCCTGGAGGCCCTCGCTGACTTTGGTCGGTGGCTTCCCGCCTCTGCATTTTGGACAAATCATACTCGGCCCCTTTCAAGACGCGGGCAGAGCGGACCCCAGCACTAACGCCTGCCCCGCCCCCTCTGCTCTCTCCCCAGGACCGCCGGGAGAGCAGGCCCACCTCCCCGCCCTGGACGCCGGGCGCGTCCCGGCCGCCCAGCAGCCTCGACGGCTGGGTGAGCCCGGGGCCGTGGGAGCCGGGCCGCGCGAGCAGCATGAGCAGCCCCCCGCCGCTGCCGCCGCCGCCGCCCATGTCCCCGTCGTGGAGCGAGCGCTCCGTGTCCCCGCTGCGACCCGAGACCGAGGCGCGGCCCCCCAGCCGCCAGCTGCAGGCGCTGCTGGCGCGCAACATCATCAACGCGGCCCGGCGCAAGAGCGCCTCCCCGCGGCCGGCGGGCGCCGAGAGCCTGCGGCCCTTCTCCCCGCCGACCGCGCCGCCGCCGCCGCCGCCGCCGCCGCGCATGCGCTCGCCGCAGCCCGCGCGCCCGGGCCCGGCCTCGGCGCCGGGGGCAGCTTTCGCCCCGATCCCGCGGAGCCCGCTGCCCGCCGGGCCTTCGCCCTGCGCCGGTCCCCGGAGCCCGCTGCCCGTGCCGCCCAGGCCCTTCCTGTACCGCCGCTCGCCCACGGACTCCGACGTCTCCCTCGACTCCGAGGACTCCGGGGCCAAGTCGCCCGGCATCCTCGGCTATAACATCTGCCCCCGCGGCTGGAACGGCAGCCTGCGGCTCAAGCGTGGCAGCCTCCCCGCCGAGGCCTCCTGCACCACCTAAAGCCCCACCCCCACCCCAACCCCTGGAAGGCCGAGCCCGAAGAAGAAGAAGAAGAAGGGTCATCAGGCTTGGGGAACCCAAGGGGTCTGGCCTCCTTGGACAGCCCCAGAGATAAGGGATCTGGGGAGGAGAGCACCGGGCTTGGGGGTGGGTGAGGGACGCAAGCTTGGGTGCTAGCCCTTGCTCTACCTTTCGGTTGATGTGTGACCTGGGGCAAGACTCTTCCTCAGCCTTCCCATCTGTTTAATGTGGCTTCTGCCAAGGCAATCTCCAAACGTCTGAATTCCACCCTCCTCCCCCATCAATACATGCGCGCACACACACAAACGCGCGCCTTGGAAGAGCTAGGGTGCTGTGTATATGGGCCCCTAGACTTGTCACATCCACGGTTCCATACCCCTCCCTCCCCTCCTGGCTCTGCAAGTGAGATGTGTTCAGAACATCCTAGGCCTGTGTCCACGGCCAGGCCCTGGCTTGACCATCCGGCTCCCTGGCACCAAGTCCCAGGCAGGAGCAGCTGTTTTCCATCCCTTCCTAGAGAAGCTCTATTTTTACCACGGTGACCTTTAGTGAGGTCTCCCAGGCCAGCTCAAGGTGCCCCGCTGGCCCTCTGAAGAGAAGAGGCAGGAAGATGTTCCCCTGGCCTTTGTCATGCTATCTTCTCCAACCCAGCCCAGGCCAACCTCGGGATCTTATCTGCATCAGGGAAGACAGCTATAAGACAATGATTTCCCCCAGGCCCAGGACTTGGGCCTCCAGCCCCTCTGTCCCTTTTGGGCCCATTCATGGCAGGTTCTGGGCTCAAAGCTGAGCTGGAGAGAGAAGAAGAGAGATGCAGCTCTGATTGTCCTCACTTTGTGGCTGCCTATTTGACAGAGGGAAGCAAAGAGTTCCTTGTTATGGGAAGTATACAAGCTGTGGCCAGGATGCCTAGAGGAGGTTCTAGCAGGGATGGGGCCGGCTCAGAGGACCTCTGAGTCCTGAATTGCATTCCATCGTGTTAGGAAGTGGGGGGAGGTGGTGGAAGAAGATTGGCGGGACATGAATTCTGGGGCAGTTGGGCTTGGGTGGTTGAGTGAGGGGTTAGGCCAGGGTCTGCCTGTGTTTCTGGCGTCCTAGGACGTACCCTCTCTTCAGTTTCAGGTCCCAGCCCCGGTGTCCATATCATGCCCAGAAGAGTGCACACTGTCCCTCCTCATTTCTTTCCCACTGCACTCTGGCCTAGCTAGTGCCTGCTGCCCAGTGACCTTGGGGAGCCTGGCTGCAAGCCCTCGCCTGTCCCTTAAACTTTGGTGGCTCTGATTCCATTCCCCAGGAGGGACACAGGGAGGAATGTGTCTGAGTTCTGTAGTTTCCGAAGGTGGCTGGTAGTGCCTTCTAGAGGTTCAGAATATCAGCTTCAGGACACTCTAGGGAGCTGGAATTGGTCGAGGATCAAAGGTACGTAGGTGAAAGGATACCAGGATGTTCTAAAGGTGAGGGACAGAGTGTGACTTGGGGACTTACCCAATCATCAGGGTGATGTTCGATCTGGAACCCCCAGGTGAGGCTGGGGAAAGTTAGGGTCAGGATGAAAGGTAGTCAGGTCTGGGTGGGGTGTTTTGGAATAGTGGTGTGATCCCAGAAGGTTCCTAGGGTCTAAGGAATGGGGACATGGGTCATGTTGGTGGGAAGATGAGAGGGTGCTCCTGCTCAGTTAATGATGAGTGACCACATTTCCCGAAGCCCCCGCATACTGCAGGGTCCCTTATAGCACAGGAGATGGGGACTAAGGGCCCCCCAGCAGAGAAGAGCCCCATGAGGCCTCTCTGGCTGCTGCAGTGGCATAGAGGATCCGCTTCTACCTGCATGTCCCCAAGGGCCAGCAGGGGGCAGCCTTGCAAAGTTGCAGCTCCTAAACCAGTCTCAGCTGTTCTCTTATTGTCGCTGCCCTCTCCCACTCCTCTCCTTTGACCCACTAGAGCTTGCCTGTGTCCTGCATCTTGCCTCCTGTAGAATTCAGCCCTGGCCCTCAATAAATGCTTCCTGCACTCTTGTGCCTCCTGTGTCATTTACAGCTGTGTCTGACACCCTTCCCTTCTACCCGTGGGGCTCTGGGTGGATGGGAATATTTGAGGCACATGGGTGGGAGCATGGGAAGGAGCAGCCACGAAAAGAGATGGGGAACAATGGAAAAACTTGCAGCCATACAGGAAGTCCCTGAGTTGAAGTCCTGTCATTGACTAGCTAGGTGATCCTGGGTAAGCCCACTCCTTCTCCAGGCCTTAGCTTCCCCATCTGTAGAATGGGGACAGTTGGGTGCTAGGCAATGTCTCAGGTTGGTACAGTCCGGGCCCTGACCCCAGGGCACTGTCCCCAATGTGGGCAGGGCCAGGCTGGATCCGGGCCCGGTGCTCTGGGGCTGCTCCCTCGTGGAGCGTCGGGCTCCAGGGCAGGAAGAGGAGCCGCCATGAGAGGCCACTTCTGAGTCTGGGCAGCCCCAGTGAGGTCAGGATTCTCACTGTCAGGAGTCCTCCTCTCTTGACAGGAGCATCCTTTGCCCAGAGAAGGGACTGTGGCCCAGCTGCTCGGTGAGGTTGAGCCTGCCCCGGGAACACACCTCCCTCTTCCTCTCTAGCAGCTCAGGGCAGTCCTCAGCAGAGTCCGGGCTTCTGTCCTGAGAGAGCGTCAGAAATACACCCTGGGCCAGTCCATACCAACACCCAGTGTTCCCTGCCCTGGTCCCAGGGCATCCTTGCTAGGTCCACCCTTCCTGGGAGAGCTTTGTGTGTCCCTGACCCAATCTTCATCATCAGCTGGAGCCTCTCCTGAGCACAGTGTCCTACTGCCTCCTGGTGCTCTCATCCCAGTCCCCGGACACCTCAAGCCAAGCTCAGCCAAAACTGAACTCAGTGTCTGCCCCAGCCCCTGCTTGCTCCTGCCTGTTACCTGCCTTAGTCACCCAAGGGAGAACCAGGACCTGCGGGCTCCCCAAATACCCCCCATTCCCTCTCGCCACCATCATCGCCTTGTCACTGCCCGGCCTTGGAACCCTGCCTCCCACCTGGTGACAGTGAAATCCTCCTGCCTCCAATCTGGCCCCCTCCAACCCATTTTCCACATGGCAGCAGAGACCTCTTGGGAAAATGCCAATCTGACCACTCCATTTCACCACTTTGACCTCAGCCGCCCTTTATAAACACAGTTTCCTTTTGAAAAGCCTGCTGGGATCTGGCCCCTGCCCACCTGTCTGAGCTCATCCTGGCTCTACTTGCTACCCCCTACCATCCTTACACATGTCCTCTGCCTGCCATGCCCGTGTCCCTTCTCTGCCCAGGGAAGTCCCACTCATCCTTCAAGGCCCAACTCGAATGTCTCCTCCTCTGGGAAGCCCTCGCGACCTGCAGGCGGAGCTGCTAACTCCCTCCCCTGCGCACTCCCAGAGCATTTCCCAGAGCTTGTTTACTGGGCAGAATCTGACCTGGCTGAGCTCCTTGAGGACAGAGCTCCAGCCTTATTTATTTTCAGTCCTTAGGGTGCGGCTCAGGGAATGTGAGAAGGTGGAGGGAGGGAAGGAGAAGGGGGGAAGGAAGGAAGGAAGGAAGCAGGAAGAAGAAAAACAGGCAGGAAAGAAGAAAAGGATAAGTCAAGCAAAGATACTGGGGGACAACTCATGCATGCATGCCTCCATCCATTCCACGAATGTCTATCGAGTTCCTACCAGGCACCGTGCTAGGCGCTAAGGATGAAACAGTGAACAAGCTGAAGCCACCGGCTGACCCCCAGGATTTCCAGGTGACTTTGGCGTGTGCACGTGTGAGTGCGTGTGTGCACTTGCAAGCCGTTCTGTCTGCAAGGGCCGACTGCCGGGGCACCTGTCCTCCCTAGGGCCTGGTGCTTTTAGCGTCTGGCCCCAGCTCCTATTGCAGCCTGAAATTAGGCTGTGACCCACGACAGGGCAGGAATGATTCTCGTCAGCTGAAGCCAGAGCTGGCTGCAGGGCACGCCCTGCTTGCTGACTGGCGACTGCTGACCGCCGACACGGGCACCACGCAGCTCGCAGCTTCCCGACAGGGGTGTGAATCTTGAGGGTCTGACATTCCCTCCCGCCCGCTGCGGTCCCATCCTCTCAGGTACCAGGATGGTAGGGGGGCGCGGGGAACCACTGTGGGGAGTGGGCAGAGGGGACGAGCCGACTCCCAGAGCACCTTTCCTCAGCAGAGGAAGGGCCCTGCAGAGGGTCGGGGGAGTCTGGGCCCTCGTGGAAGCCTGGGTCCCAGGTTGGGAGGAGAGGAACTCTAAGCTCTAGGTTTCCCCACGTTAAATGGGGAGTGGGTGGCTAGGATCAGAGGTGGGGTGAGGCAATGGTTCTGCTCAGGACTTCAGGAATTTTTAGGCAGTAGAGGAAAGCAAATTCCCAGCATCGAGGATTCCTGTAAGGGGAGTGTTTATCAAGAAACACATCTGCAGACTGTGGAAATCTAAGCGGCCACAGAGCATTCCCGATCACCTCGTGCCCCTCACCCCAAACGCGTGCAGACACACTCATGTTTGCATGCAGTTTTAGGGGGGTTGTAGATGCCTTGAAGCCCATCCAGAGATCCTCTTGATTTAGTCCAACCCCCTTGTATTATAGAGGGGGAAACTGAGGCACAGAGCTGGAGAGCTACATGTTCACAGTTACAGAGGAAGTCGGGGATACGTGATGGAATCCATGTGGCCCAACTCAGTGCCCACTGGGCCAGGGCCCCTTGTGGGTGTGGGGGTGATAGATGGAGGCAGACCGTTTTCTAAAGGAAGGAGCCTGGGAAACCCGCAGCAAAAGGGAGGGGCTCCACGGAGGGGGGTTAGTCGGCCAGGCCTCAAGGGCTCTGCCTGTTCTCCTCGGGGCAAGTTAAGGAACCTGGATTTGGGGCCTGCAGGGGTTCTCTGGGCTCTGGACCACATTTTATCTGTAACTGTCTTCCAAGATTCCTGGAAAGTGCTATGAGATACAAACAGAGGGATGGAGGAGGAGGGAGAGAGGACTGAAGGAGAAGAGAGCACTATGGATGGCAGCCCAGGGATGGGGAGAAAGGGAGGCCGGGTGGGGGTTCTCTCCACTTTGTTGGGCCAGCCTGTGCCCTCGAGCCTCAGGGCCAAGCGCCAAGGATGGTAGGGGAGCCCCCACCTCGCAGACCCCAGGGTAGCCACAGACTAACCCAAGCTCCCTTGCCCCAGCCTCTCTCCGCCTCTGAGTAGTGCTCTCCTGGGTCAGCAGATGACAGTGGAGCCTGAGACCCCGCCCCCCCCCACCCCAGATGCCCCAGGCATCTACCCACCTCTGATCAGGATGCCAGGCCCGAGGAAAGTCCTAGAAACCAGCCCAGAAGACAATTTGCTTCCCTAGCAATGCAGAAATTGATCTGTATGACCTTGAGTGCCTTCTTGTCACTCCCCAGGCCCCAGCTTCCTCTGTACCAAAACTCCAGAGGCCCATGCAGTTCAGATATCCCTTGCTTGTGACGTTGGGGTGGGCCAAGGCTGTTCAGGGCTGGAGAGGTGGAACAGGGACATGGAGGAGGTCTGGGGAGGTAGAGGCAGCTTGGAACATCCTTGGGAATCTCTCCTCCTCAGGATGATCCCCAAGGAGCAGAAGGGGCCAGTGATGGCTGCCATGGGGGACCTTGCTGGACCAGGTAAGGTGGGCCCAGCCCGGTGCTTTTCTTAGACTCCATCCTTTCTCGGTCCCAGACTGGCGTCCACTCTGGCCTGCTGGCCCCAGGCCTGGGCAGACAGATGTGGGTTGCAGGCCGGCGTGAGGGAGAGCCTGTGGAATCTGCCGCCTGGGCCCGGAAGCTTCCCAAGGCATTGGGAAGGGCCTTGCCCTTGTGTCCACAGATCCCAGAGCTGAGGTTGAGTGCGCCAGCCTGGGCCCTGGCCCTGTCCCTGTCCTCAGCCAAGGCTTTACCTCAGCCCCAAATTGAGCTCTGAGGGCCCTGGTCCCAGGTTCCGCCCTACCTGTGGCCTAAACTCCTCACACGCTCATCCTCGCTTATTGGGACTTTGAGCCTCCCCAAAGCCTTGGGACAGCCCAGGTGGCCCAGCCCCAGGGAGGGGGTCAGGGTGGAAGAGCGGGCTGCCCAACTGGACTCAGACCATTTTACTTAAAAGCCAACTCATCTAATGAACAAATCATCCAAAATTCATGTTTATCAACTCCATAAAGTCTCTTGGTCTAATTTTAGAGTGTGTTCGTTTGGTTTACTTCAGAGCATTTCAAATAATTTAAAAATTAACGCAATTAAGTCAGGGCTCTCAAACTTTCGTGTGAGTCATAGTGACTTGGTGTAGATTAAAAATACAGATTCCTGGCATCTACCCCAGGGATCCTGACTCAGTGCACCTGGGGTAGAGCCTGTCCCTTCGCCTGTTAGACAAGTACTGAGGTGACTTGGGTGCGGTGGGCAGTGAGCGCCTCGGATAAACGCTGGGCCGAGAGCCCTTCTGCGGTGCGACTCCTTTAGGGCCCTAAGGAGTTGATCATGCTGTGTAACTTTCTATGTGAGTCCTTCTTTTAACCTATCTTGTGTGTTCTTGACTCTTTTTGCTGGTGTCAAGTTTCCTCCCCCCCCCCCATGATTTTGTGTGCTGAAATAAGCAAATTTTGTGAGTATTGATCTTCTAGCTGGAAGAGTCAGGAGATGTGTTTTCTTTTCTCTAGTCTAAGTCATTAATCAATTACAGACCCGCAAATATTGATGCGCATCGTGTATGCCAGACTTGAAGTATATAACTTGTTGGTTACTGCTAAGGTAAAGACCATTTTGAAATGAAAGAAAAGTAGGAAGAAAAGATAAATCTCACAGCATTACCACCTAGCAACAGCCATTGTAAAGTAATAATAATAAAAACGTTTACCATGATTGCATGTTTACTATGCGTCAGGAACTGCAGGAGCTTTTATGCCCTGCATCGGTTAACCCCCACAGCAGCTCTGTACGTGAGCTGCTAGCACCCCCATTTTGAAATGAGAAGACTGCAGCTCAAAGGGGAGGGGGGGTCACATCTGGCAGGTAGCAGAGCTGCGACATGACTCCAGGTCTCTTCGCCTCCAGAGCTGTTTCTTTGCTATGTGGTTATACGGTAATACAATACAGTACTCATACATAAGTTTTTAAAAATATTCATTTGCCATTGACTTGGTGTAAATAAAAAAAAATAAAAGTCAGACAAAACAGACATGAATGACTTTGAAAGTGGAAGTTCCTCATGATAGAACCATCTGGAGAGAACCACTGTTAACATATTTGTGTAAATTCCTCTTCTGTTCTCATATATATATATTTATATAAACGTACGTACATGTGGGCTAAATACTATCTGCTGTGCTCTTCAGCTTGGTTTTTTTTTTTTTTTCATGCCCCATTTAGCAGCATACCATCCTAATATGACTTATGTCACCGGCTCCCTCCCTGCTGCTCCCTGAATGTCATATTTACTTAATGACCCCAAATGGTGGCCACGAGGCTCATCTTAGGTGGGATGCTTAGGGGTGGGGGAGTGCGTCTTGTGCGAGTGACTTATGAAGGGAGTGCTCTCAGGAGGAGGGAAGTAGGGGCCGCAGCTTAGGGCAGGGGAGGATCTCTGAGCAAGGCTGTGGGCTCAGCCCAGCCCAGGTTCAGTCTGACCCTGTGCGGGCTCTCGAGCTCGAGTTGCTCCACGGAATTCATCCCACCTGCGGCAGCCTCCCTTCCACCAGCAGCTCTCTGCAGAAGGTGGGCCTGGGAACCATTAGCTGCTAATAAAGGGCCTCTGGGCAGCATCCACCACAAAACTGATTTCTAGTTTTCACAATTTAAACCCCACTGCAATACACATCCTTGTACATATACCTTTGGACATATTTATTCAACTTTTTCCCCAAGAATAAATTCCTCGAAATAGAATTACTTAGTTAAATAGATGATGCCCAAATTTTTATCTCCAGCTCAGTTTTCTCTCATGACCGCCAGGTGCACCATCCAGCTCCCCGCAGCCACTCCGGCTGGATGTGTCCACAGATTCTCAAACTCAACATGCCCAATGTGGGAAACAATGGGGAGAATTCGAATAAGGACCGCACGTTAGATAAAACAAACATTTATTCACTTGGAAAGGTGATGATCTTTAAGCAGTATTAATAAAAACAAGCTACAAAGCACATGTGCCATGATTTCATTTTGGTTAAAAACTCATATACGAATACATAGTCATTGAAAAAGATAAGAAAAAACATACACTGAGGCGTTAATAGTGGTGATCTCTGGGTGAGAAATAATTGTATTTCGCTCTTTTCTATCTGTATTTTCTGACTTTTCTCACTCCACCTATATGTTGTTTTTATAATAATAAAGACTATTTTAAGGTCGGGCGCGGTGGCTCACGCTTGTAATCATGCTTGTAAAGTCATTAATGTCTGTTTTGTCTGACTTTTATTATTTTTATTTATTTACGCCAAGTCAATGGCAAATGAACATTTTAAAAAACTTACGTATGAGTACTGTATTGTATTACCATATAACCACATAGCAAAGAAACAGCTCTGGAGGCAAAGAGACCTGGAGTCATGTCGCAGCTCTGCTACCTGCCAACGGCCCAGAGGGAGCCGTTGGTGAGCCTAAAGCCCACCAGTGAGCCAGGCAGAGGACGGTGGTGTTCCCGGCAGACTGAGCCCCTGCGTTGCTGCGTGAAGGGACTCTGGCGCCCACAGAACACGTTAAAGACTAGTCACGTGCCCTGGGCCAAATCTGGGCTTAGCACTCTGGGAGGCCGAGGCGGGCGGATTGCTCAAGGTCAGGAGTTCAAAACCAGCCTGAGCGAGACCCCGTCTCTACTATAAAAAAAAAAAAAACAGAAAGAAATTAATTGGCCAACTAATATATATATATATATAAAATTAGCTGGGCATGGTGGCACGTGCCTGTAGTCCCAGCAACTCGGGAGTCTGAGGCAGAAGGATTGCTTGAGCCCAGGAGTTTGAGGTTGCTGTGAGCTAGGCTGACGCCACGGCACTCACTCTAGCCTAGGCAAGAAAGCGAGACTCTGTCTCAAAAAAAAAAAAAAAAAGACTATTTTAAAACTAAAACAACAGGCCGGGAGTGGTGGCTCATGCCTGTAATCCTAGCACTCTGGGAGGCCGAGGCAGGCGGATTGCTCGAGGTCAGGGCTTCGAAACCAGCCTGAGCGAGACCCCCTCTCTACTAAAAATAGAAAGAAATTAATTGACCAACTAAAAATATATATACAAAAAATCAGCCGGGCATGGTGGCGCATGCCTGTAGTCCCAGCTACTCGGGAGGCTGAGGCAGGAGGATTGCTTAAGCCCAGGAGATTGAGGTTGCTGTGAGCTAGGCTGACGCCACGGCACTCACTCTAGCCTAGGCAACAAAGTGAGACTCTGTCTCAAAAAAAAAAAAAAAAAAAAAAAAGCTAAGACAGGAGATCTAAAACTGAACTCCCGACCTTTCCCCAAACTTTCTCTTCTCTCAGGCTTCGTCTCAGTGGGTGGCTGCTCTGCCCTTCCAGTGGCTCAGGCCAGACACCTTGCAGTCACCCTCTACTCCTCTGTCTCTCTCGTGCCCCATTCTCATGGCTTGGCTTGTAAAGATATCTGGAATCTGATCATTCCTCACTGCCTCCACCACTAAGGGCAAAGAGCTACACAGGGAATTCATGGCATAAATGCAAATCGCCAAAGAACTTCTGAGTACCAAACACATGCAAATTCCACTCTGAGGTGTCAGTTTTGCTCATCAGACGGGCAAAGACTCCGAAAAACGGTGACACCCAGCGTGGGCAAGTGTGGGGAGAAAGTGCATAAGGCATTCTCACACACAACGTGGGACCCTGTGACCGGGCGCCTCGGGGTTTGGGTGGTGAGAGCCGGCTCTGGCCTCTCCCGGCAGTGCCTTCCCTGGACCTGGGCAAGAAGCTGAGCGTGCCCCAGGACCTGATGATGGAGGAGCTGTCGCTGCGCAACAACCGGGGCTCCCTCCTCTTCCAGAAGAGGCAGCGCCGCGTGCAGAAGTTCACCTTTGAGTTGGCGGAAAGTCAGCGGGCGGTGAGTGAGCCTCTGTTGTGCTCTTGGGGAAACTGAGGCCCAGAGGGATCCGTTGGTGAGCCTAAAGCCCACCAGTGAGCCAGGCTGAGGACGGTGGTGTTCCCGGCAGACTGAGCCCCTGCGTTGCTGCGTGAAGGGACTCTGGCGCCCACAGAACACGCTAAAGACTTGTCACGTGCCCTGGGCCAAATCTGCAGCGGGCAGGACCTAGCTCAGACTGGAGCTGTTTCTAAGACGGAAAATGCAGAATGCCTTTTTTTTCTTCCTCCCACTGGAGGAAGGAAAAGCTGGGGAACAATCTTTTGGTAGAGAAAGAAGCAAGAATGGTTTGCCCCAGGCTTCAGAAAGACAGCGGGCGGGCAGCTTCAGATACTTCCAATGAAGTCGGGGGTATTCCATCCACACCCCGCTTACTTTCTGGGCTAGACAGGAGGCAACTGCCAGAGTCATGTGGCAGAAGAATAAAGATGGCAAAACACCCACCTTTGCTATGTGCCTAGGACACTGCTAGCTAACCACTGTACACCTGTCCTATCATTCGACACTCATAGAACCCTGCAAGGTAGATATCATCATCATCATCATCATATAGAGAAAGAAACTGAGGCTCAGGGAAGTTAAGTATGTTGCCCAGACTCAGTATTATTATACAGAAGCAATTAACATAGAGAGTATTTCTCTGTCCAGTGTCCACACACTGGACGTAACGCTGCAAACTATTAACTCATCCTTCCAACACCCCTTGGAGGTGGGCGCTAGGATTTTGTCTTTCTCCCTTTTTTGGTGGAGGGAGAGCCCTGTCCCCGGCCCCCTGATCCTCCCCGCGGTTTTTGCCCCCTCCCCGCCAGATGCTGGCCGGAAGCGCCAAGGGGAAGGTGACCCGGGCGGCGGCGCTGGAGCCTGGGACGGTGAGCGCGCGGGCAGACCCCACCCGAGGGGGAGCGCGGGAGAAGGGCGGGCGGCTCAGGGCGGCCACCCGCGGCCTCTGAGCGCCCGCCCCTATGCCCAGGTTGCCAACGGCCCCGAGGGGCAGAGCTACCGCTCGGAGCTCCACGTCTTGCCCGCCGCGTCCGGGGGTCCCGAGGGCGCCCACTTTGCAGCTGCCCCGGCGGAGTGCGCCCGCAGCCCCAGCGCGCTGGCGCCAGGTGAGTGGCCTCTTGGGGCTGGGGCAGGGCTGGGGACCTGGGAGCGTGGGTGCGCTCGAACGCCGGGCAGGAAGAGCTCTCAGAGCAGCTAGTGCACCACCTCTTTCCCAACACGCGCGCGCGCGCGCACACGCACACACACACACACACACACAAAACACACACACACACACACACGCCTCACAGACCAACACTCCAGCGCAGAGAAGCGCAGCGACGCGCCCAAGGTCGCGCAGCAAGTCAGAGTCCGAGCCGAGACTAGAACCTGCGCCCCAAACTCGCGGTTCCCTTGCTCCAGTCCTCCTTGTTTCCTGGGATGGGGAAGGGTCCCCTTTGCTGGAGCGACTTGGGCGTCCCCTCCCCTACTCCTCTTTCCTAACTCCGAAGTTCCCTCCCCCAACCAGGTCCGCGGGGTGGGGGTGGGGGTGGGGCGGGAGATGGGGCCGAGGGGGACACTGCAGAGGCGCCCGGGTCCGCGAGCCCCAAAGCCCGCTGCTCCCCCCCAGGCTACGCTGAGCCGCTGAAAGGCGTCCCGCCGGAGAAGTTCAACCACACCGCCATCCCCAAGGGCTACCGCTGCCCGTGGCAGGAGTTCATCAGCTACCGGGACTACCAGAGCAATGGCCCAAGTCACACCCCGAGCCCCGCGGACTACCGAAATTTCAACAAGTAAGGCAGGGCGGGGCAGCTGGGACAGAGAGAGAGAGAGAGAGAAGCCCCAGCAGTAGCCGCGTTCCTGCTCTGTCCTGAGCGCTTCCTATGCATTTATTGAGCTCTTGCTATAACAGTGCCTCAGCACCCAGTAGGTGCTCAATAAATGTAGGAGGATCGAGCGGCGAATGTGCCGCACGTCTTGTTGGGTCCTGGCCACAATAGCATGGGGCAGGCGCTAGCTACAGTTTTTCCTCTTCTGCAGATGGGGAGACCGAGTCTCAGGAATATGGACACCTGCCCAAAGTCACAGGACAGGAACCAGCAGTAGGGTTGGAGTCCAGTCTGGCTTTGTCTGACTCCAGAGCCCAGTGTCCTGTTCTCCGTAACTGCTGTGTGCCATCTCTTTGATGGACATCTAGGTTTGCGCCCACATCTTGCCAGTTCTAAGCCAGCCCGGCCTTTCCTTGCTTTCACCAACGGTCTAGAAGGTGGCTTGGAGGCTGCCCCAAAGCAAGGAGTGGCAGTGAGACACTGAACACCAGAAGCGAGGGCCACAGAGAAGAGGCGTAAGCCGGTTTAGCACATGAGGCCTCGACCTGGGCTTAAATGCAGACTCCAGGCCTAGCTGTGTGACCTTGGGCAAGTGACTTAACCTCTCTGAGCCTTCATTGCTCCACCCGTAAAATGAGGCTTTTAATCTTATACCTACTTTATAAGATTGCTGTAGGGATGACACGAGAAGCCATAGGCCATTTCCGGGAAGTATAGGCTGTCAATAAACAGTAGCTATTGTTATTATTTACAGGCTGAAATGATGATTAGAAAAGCTAACAGGAGAACGTGAAAGGGATACATTTAACGCTCTGCACTGGGGGCCCCCAGACAAAGCCTGGGAGTGAAGACAGGAGCTTGGCGCTGGGGAAGGCCTTGGGCTGGGGGAGACATATTAACTGCAGTTGGCTTCCTCGGCCCGATGCTGTTTCTGAACGTGCTCCCCTGGCTGGGCTGCTTTAAGTGAGGGAAAGGGGAGGCCACAGAGAGGAGGCCTCGGTCCGCTCTTCTGGCACCTGCTCAGACCACACGGGGAGACCGGGCCTGTCTGAGGAGACAGGCGGGTGGGCGCAGGGCCCGGCGAGGCACTGGGGACAACTGGCCTCGAGGAAAGGTGGCTCAAGAGACACGTAAGTGTCCTCGCACAGCAGAGTGCCAGGCAGGGCCCAGCAGGCACCGGGGGAGGCACGAGCTGCTGGCAGCCAGGCCCGCCCGGTCTCCTCGCGCCCGCAGACCCTGCCTGCCGACCCTGCCCGCCCAGCTATTCTAAACCCTCAGCAGACACTCCGTCCTGGCAGGCAGCTCCCGCTGGCTGAGTCGGGTTGCATCTCCCGTCCTCACACCTCCGATGTGACAGGCTCAGGCACACTCCCGCCTGCAGGAGGAGGGCCTGCGGGAGCCCTGAGCTCTTCTGGGGCAGAAAGAGCAACTGAGGCATAGAGAAGAGAAACAGCAGTTCGGGAGCCAAGCTGTGCTCGGAATGCAGGGCTCTGGGATCCCCGTCAAGGCCTGACTGTGGGGCCTGCTTGGCTGGGACGCTGCCCAGCCTGTTCCCTCGAGGCCTGGCTGTCGCCGCAGCAGCTGGGGTGGTCCAGGCAGAAATGGTTTCCTGGCCGGAGCCCAGGCCCTGGCTCGAGGTTTGCCTTTCCACCCCAGAGGCGAGTCCTCGCTTCTTCCCACTGGCCCCAGGCTGCAGGAAAAAAACCAACGCAAGCAGTGCTTTTATTTTTGTTACAATTAAGAAATAGTATTAAAACCACACACATAGATTCTTTAAAAAAAAAAAAATCAGGCAAATACAAATGAAAGTAGGGCCTTTTTGTTTCCCATCCTCCAATCCCGATTGCCTTCCGAAAGGTGGCACTGTCGTCGAGTTGGCCTGTATGCTCTTGGAACATTTTGTACTGGCAGCTGCATGCCTATAGGCTGCGGTCCCCCATCCCCAGGGCCACAGCCCAGGACTCATCCGTGGCTGGTTAGGAAACCAGCGGTGTATCAGCACCTGAGCTCCCCACCACCTCCCCTCCCCACGACACCCCACCCCTCCACCCCCGGTCCGTGGAAAAATTGTCTTCCATGAAACCGGTCCCTGGTGCCAAAAAGGTTGGGCACTGCTTCCTATACGTGACAGGGGATTATTGTGTGTGTGTGTTTGTTTTTTTCTTGGAGACAGGATCTTACTCTATTCCTGGGCTAGAGTGCAGTGGTGTCATCATAGCTCACTGCAACCTCAAAGTCCTGGTTCTAGTGATCCTCCTGCCTCAGCCTCCCGAGTAGCTGGGGCTGCAGGAGTGCACCACCATGCCTGGCTAATTTTTCTAGCTTTTTGTAGAGACGGGGTCTCGCTCTTGCTCAGGCTGGTCACGAACTCCTGGCCTCAAGCAATCCTCCCACCTCGGCTTCCCAGAGTGCCAGGATTACAGGCATGAGCCACCGTGCCCAGCCAATGTGTGTGTTTTGATACTTTGCATTTCATTCTGTAACTTGCTTTTTTCACTCCACATTATGCTTTGGAAACCTACCATACGAATACATGGAGATCTGCTTCTGTTTAAGCTGCTGTGTAGCATTGTGTCGTGCGACTGTGCTGTATCTGTCTTGCCCGTTCCTCTGCCAGTGGACTGTGGGCCGTTTCTGGCTTGTCACTAGTGAGCTGCTCACGTTTGCTTCCTTGTGCACAGGTGCGTGTGCTTCCGTGAGCCACGTGCTGGGTGACAGAGTTCACACATCTCCAGGTTAAAAGGTCCTGCCGAGTTGTCCTCCAAGGTCGCAGCAGTACTTTACAGTTGACCCTCTAAACAGCGGCACAGGAGTGAAACTTCGCCCCCAGCCCCCCACCAACTTTGCCCCATTGTCAAATTGTTTCACTGTGCCAGTCCCATGGGGGGATGTCTGTTGTTCTAAGGGCAGGTGAGAAGAGGAAGGAAAAACCCTACATCCAAATCTGCTCCCTTCCGGAGCTTCCTTGGCGAAGGCCAGAGTTTTGCCTAGGACGAGCCAGTTCTAACTCCGAAGCGTGAACGAGCCATCCCCACTAGGGGCAGACTTGGGAATGGGGAGAGCTGGAGAAACCTGGTCAAGATGGTGCAGAATCTTGCTGTAGAGAAGGGGAAACTGAGGCCCGGAGAGAGGCAGGGAGGGGCCCACACACGGTGGCCTGCGTGTCAGTGTTCTGCCACCCCTCTCCCGCACAGCCTCCCTCTCCTGCTGCTCTCTTTCCCCAGGACCCCGGTGCCGTTCGGAGGACCGTTCGTGGGGGACACCATTCCCAGGGCAGGCACCCCCTTCATCCCGGAGCTTCTCAGTGGCTTGGAACTCCTCCGCCTCAGACCCAGCTTCAACAGAGTGGCCCAGGGCTGGGTGCGCAACCTCCCGGAGTCTGAGGAGCTGTAGCCCCAGCCTGAGTCTTCAGTTCTCCAGGCTCAGGGTTCTGGTACCATCTGGAGCCAACTTGTGGACAGTACTTCACAGTCTAGGAAGGGCCTTGGCTCTCAAAGCCTTGTTGCAAATGGCCTCAAAGGCCGCAAAGTTGAGTAGTCCCCCAAAGTGAGTGTGCTTCGAAATTACTTGGGAATGTTGTTCCTAATGCAGATTCTGACCTGCCCCAGCCTTGCACTCCCTATTAATGACAGTACCCCAGGTGATTCCCGTGTCACTTGTCCGTGGTTTGTATCTTTAGGAATTCCGCAGCTTATACTCCCCCAGCGACAGGGTGCTCACTGGCAGCCCATCTTTATGTGAATAACTCTGATGGTTAGAAAGATATTCTAGTATTAGACCTCTAACATGCAGTTGGTCTTCACCATGCTCTAAACATTTCGCAAGCACTGATTGAGTGCTAGACACTGTGCCAGGCGCAGGCCCCTAGGAGGAAAAGATAGTAGGGAAGACAGATTTGTAAGGCAGGAAGTCATCTTATTTTAATTTGACAACTGAGGAGCAAAGTGCCACGGGGCAGAGGAAGGGGTGGGGTTCCAGCAACTTCCCAGAGGATCTGAGCAGGACCTTGGAGGAGGAGTGAGTCCGTAGGAGAAGAGGGCGCGGCGGGGAGAGCGTTCCTGGAGAGTGGCCCGGCGCGTGCAAAGGTGTGGACGTGAGCACGGGCGTGGGTGTCCTGGAGACCGGAGGAGGCTGCGTTAGAGGAGTCGGTGAGGGCCAGGGTGAGTGGGCTTTGCTAAGGAGATGGGGACGGTTTTAGCGATGAGTCTTGCTGGCTGCTGTGTGGGGCGCAGACTGGAGAAGAGTAATGCCAGAGGCCGGAACGTCTGCAAGGGACGAGGCCATGGGGCTGGACAGAGGGGCCACCCACCGGGCACTTACAGGACAGGTGCAAAGTGGCGCACTGATTAAGACTTCTTTCCACCCTCCATTCTGGGCAGGCCCCTTAGTTCCGGTGATGGTGGTGGTGATGATGGTGGTGGTGGTGGTAACAGCTGCTTTCTATTTGGTGCCTCAGTGCCTGGGCTGGTAGTATAGGTTCTCTACGTATCTTATTTCTAATTCTCAGTGCAACCTTGAGAGAAAGCTATTTTACAGATGTGGATATCCAGGCTCAAAAGGGAGAAGTGACCTGTGCAGGGCTAGGGTCAAAATGGGACTGTGTCTGACTCCAGTGGCTGTCTCTGCACTGCGCTGGGTGGGGGCCCACGCCCACTCACGGGGTTTAGAAGTCAGGAGCGCGGGCAGGCTGGGGCCAGACTGGATGGGATGGGTGTGACTGTGCTGCTGCCACCATGTGGGCTGGAGCCAGTCATTGCACTTCTCTGGGCCACCATTTCTCCATCTGTGAGAGGAAGACAAGTCTGGAGTCTCCTTTATAGGGTTGTTGGGAGCACAGTGCAGGACTCATTCATGCTAAGAGCTCGGTCAATGTTGGGATTCATGCAGCTGCTGCTCTGGGCTGGAAAAGATGTTCTTGCCGTGGGTGCAGCTTGAGAAGCAGGCTGCTGGGTGTCACTGGGGGCCGGGACAGCTGAAGCCTGCAGGAAAGCCTTTGGCCGCTGCGGGGCTCCCTGTGGGCATGAATCACCCCTGCCCCGTTGCCTCCCTCTGTCTCCTCCCTGATTTTCTCTCCGGGAGACAGGGAGGCGAGGAAGTTCCCGGGGTGGGTGGGATAGCGGTTGCCTTTTCCTTTTGCTCTGGACTTTCACGCCCCTTCTGGGTCCCAAGAGACCAGCAGCCTGACTCTTAGAATTGCTGCCATCCGTGTGTTCTCCTGAATTTGGGGGCTGCCTTTAAAGCCCCCATGGGCTTTCCATGAGCTGGAGACCAACACTAACGTGTCTGAGGAGTGCAGAGAGGACTTGGTCTGCCGTGGGTTGTCTGCCGTGCTCTGGGAGGTCACCGCCGCTGCCAGGTGCGGAAGGGAGCCTGGTGGGGACACTGCTGCACCCCAGGCGGATCCTTCTTTCTTTCTTCTTCTGATATGACTTTTGCTGATGTTGTGAAAAAGAAAAAAAAATGCTTATTGTAAAAATAACAAACAAGAAATAAAATGCGAAGTTACCTGCCCATGTAATCCCTCCTATGTGCATACACACACCTCCCACCCTCCTGCATTCTGTCCCATTCCCACATTCCAGAGGGAACCACTGGTGACAGTTGTTCCTTCTAGAATGCTAGAATTATTTGGATAAATATGTACGTGTGTATAGATGCATAGGTACACATGCAATTCTTTGTCTTAAGGGAATTATACCATATGTATTGTTTTGTATTTTGCTGCTTTATTCAACAACAAATTTGCATGCTGAAAAAGCAAGTCATTAACCTTTTGTTTGGTTTAGGGGCCTACCAAGTCCTTCCTATAAAACTCTATATTTTTGCCTGTTTTTGTTTCTTCTATAAATTAAATCATACAGTGATACGGAAATTAAAAAGACTAAAAATAGTGAAAATATTGAGAAACCTGACATTAAACATAGCAATGATGAACATAAATGAACTACATTTCATGCAACAGCGTAGATGCATCTCAGAAACATAATGGTAAGCAAAGGAAGGCAGATAAACATGTTTCCTGATGTGAGGAAAGACTTCATATAAAAGTCAGAGTAGCGATAACTTGGGAGGTGAGAAGGGTTTGTGAATGTGAAGGGCACATAAAATGCTCCTAGGGTAACTGGAAAAACTCGATTTCTAGGTCTGGGAATGGCAAAAGTTACTTTTCACCAAATGTACCCCAGCTGTGTACCCTAGAGGATAAGGGAATGGAATTTGGTAAGCACATAAGAGTTTTTGGCAAAACCTAATTGCTCATCATGCTGATCTAACAAAGATGAATTACTTAAAAAAAAAAAAAGACGAATTGAGCACGTATTCTATACTTCAATTTTTTATGGTTTGTGTTTTTAAAAAATCCATTAACCAAAGCACAGATATTACGATCTCTTCTCCAAAAAAGAATGCAGATAGGCCGGGTGTGGTGGCTCACACCTGTAATCCTAGCACTCTGGGAGGCCGAGGCAGGTGGATTGCTCGAGGTCAGGAGTTCGAAACCAGTCTGAGCAAGAGCGAGACCTTGTCTCTACCATAAATAGAAATTAATTGGCCAACTAATATATATAGAAAAAATTAGCCAAGCATGGTGGCTCATGCCTATAGTCCCAGCTAAATGAGCTCAGGAGTTTGAGGTTGCTGTGAACTAAGCTGACACCATGGCACTCACTCTAGCCTGGGCAACAAAGCAAGACTCTGTCTCAAAAAAAAAAAAAAAAAAAGAATGCACAGATAGTCATATATTTATGTATGTCTGCACATGTAGAGATATAAGTCACTGAATCTGGCAGTTATTAAAATGCTACATGTAAGATTCACATCTCATTCACAAATAGGCTGAAAATCCTTTACATGCTCAAAAGTAGGCAAACACCCAAAAGGGTGCAAAAATACTTGGAAGTACCCTACATTGCTTCATATTTGGTATTATAGCAATAAAATGAAATTTCCAAGTGTTTCTAAATTAATTTTTAAATCTTTTTTAAAAGGCAGATGAAACTGTCTAGAGAAAAACAAATTCTGCAAAGAAGCTAAAACAGGGTGTCATATGGGCATATCTAGCTCAGAAATACACATTTCAGATAAGTGACTTGAATTCAGCTTCAGGAAAAATGGATTTATGATAAATTTGCCAGTTTCCTTTTAAAATGACTTGTATAAGGATGACTTTAAAATTCTATGCATTTTTGTTTTAGAGTTGGGGTCTTGCCAAATTGCCCAGGTTTGAGTGCAAAAGCTATTCACAGGTGCACATCATACAGCATATTTCCAGCCCAGAATACCTTGCCTTAAGCACTCCTCCTGCCTTCGCCTCCCAAGTAGCTGGGATTATAGACAGACACATGCAGGGCACTCACTTGGATTTTTTTTTTTTTTTTTTTTTTTTTGAGACAGTCACTCTGTTGCCCAGGTGGGCTAGAGTGCCATGGTGTCAGCCTAACTCACAACAACCTCAGACTCTTGGCTGGGCTCAAGTGATCCTTCTGCCTCAGCCTCTCTGAGTAGCTGGGACTACAAGCATACGCAACCATGCCTGGCTAATTTTTTCTATTTTTGGTAGAGACAGGGTCTCACTCTTGCGCAGGCTGGTCTCTAACTCTTGAGCTCAACTGATCCACCCGCCTCTGCCTCCCAGAGTGCTAAGATTACAGGTGTGAGCCACTGCGCCCGGCCAACTTGGATCTTTTTTTAACATTCCCATTTATGAACCACCACATGCCAGACTCTGTGCTAAGTGCTTTCTGCGCATTATCTTATTTCAACCTCACAATCAACCTTTGAAATATGTACTAAGGCAGTCCTGGGCCTTTTTCACCATCAAGGAATGGATGGATACGGAGGTAAAAACTAAAACAGTCTGAAGCAAGATTTTTAAAATTCCCATTAGTATATAACTCATTTCTAACTTCACTGACCTCAAAGTTCAGCTACCAAAGGATTAAGAAAACAGAAATCTAGAAATAAGCCCACGACATTTGGAAAATTGACCCGTTTTAATTATTTAAAAACAAAAAAACACAACATCAAATTTCCTTTGCCATCTACAATGCAGTTATATCCAAACATTCTAAGACACCCCAAACAGAAGCAGGGAATTACAATGAGACGCTGAAGACACATGAAGGTGAATGCTGAAGATCAGAGTTGCAGCCACAGGTCACAAGTCTTCCATTCAAACACACTCCAATACTTTTCATCTCAGTTTGTTAAAGTGTTTTACAGGAAGTTCTCTGAAATAATTTCATCCCAGACACCAGGTTTCTTCAATGATACACAGCTCCATGAAATTTGTGTTTCCAGCTGATTGACAGGAATAAAAAGTAATTTTTATTTTTGTCTCTTGTTTTGCTGGCATGCAGAAGTAAACCCATCGGTCAGATTCCTTTTAATAAATGAGGAAAAGGAGAGGAAAGAAAAGATCTGGGCTGTGCTGGTGCTGGTTTCTACTTGTCTTTCTGAGGGTGTGACTTTAAGAGTTAAATCACACTTAGGTCACTACAATGATTAGTACTAGTAATCTTTCTTTTTTTAGATGATAAAAACGAAAATACCCAATGGACATACAAATGGTCAAAATGTTTTTTACTGCAGGTCAATTTTTCCCTCCCCCAAAAAGGTACAAAATGAACATATAATTGGGATGGCAACTCCAGTGGACATTCAATTCACTCATCTGCTCGTCCCCCATACGGGTAAGGGGAACAGGCATTAGGTTTTATTAGTCATGTTTTAGTAGTAATCAGATGTGTTAATGGCAGCTTATTTGAGGTCCGTCGATCCTTTGAATATGTGTAGGAAAGCATGGCTGTCGGTCTCTGCTCACATCTGAACACATTCAGCTACCATGGAAACTACAGGGGAGGAAAACTATATTTATTCCAAGATGCACTGGGATTTTTTTAAGTGCCCTTTCTTCCACAGAGCCCCAGAGTGGTGATGATGTGCTAGGGGCTGCTGTGTTTTCCGGCGTGAGCTCCCATCCTCTGAGGGTCCTGAGAAGGGTAGTGGATTGGTCCTGGAGCCCTCATGAAAGGAGGGGGCGGTCCCATTGGGTGGAACATGTGTGGTCCAAAACCTGCAGAAGGGAGAGAACAAATTTGCTAGGCTTGTAGTTCCCTTGACAACGTTCCAAACCTCTGAACCTCTAAGGTCAAAACCATCTACATGTAAATCAAGGTTGACATGGGGCTTAAGCAAATGTCAGTTCACAAGACTTGGTCAGTAATATCCACCTGTGTTATTTCCCTGGTTTTAGAGACGTTTCCCCTAAGTCCAAAAAACTCCACAGGACTCAAGGTATCTGCCAGGATGTCATCAGAACCTCTGCTATGTATTAAACATGCCAAATCCTACCACACAGGATGCAGTCAGGATTTGGGAGGTGAGGAAGAAATCAGGCTGATGGCAAGACTCTGTCATCATTAACCCCAGTGCTGGACTGGTATCAGAATGGAGGGTGTTCAGAAGCCAGACTCTTCAGAAACTCTTCAGATCTCAGAACTGGCTACCTGTGATTTCCTTACTGTTCACACTGTCCCTGATACTCTCTAGAGCAGTAATATACAAAGTGCCAGCCTGCAACCTGTTTATTACTGGCCACTGACAAGTTAAAGAGCTTGAGCCAAAAGGTAACTCAATTACATGACCAAGCACATTGCTTAGTTTGTCTGACAGTTTTTTTGTAACAAGACTTTCTTAATGAAGGAAGTAATTCATTGATTTACATTCAGACACAAGCTTCGTATCTTGTGGCAGACAGGTGATAAATACTTTGTGAAATGACACCTATTCACAGTCCACACTCTGAGCAACAGTGCTCTAGGGCTGCAGTCCCCATCTCTTGGGCCTCAGACCAGTGGAGTGGCTGCAAACAGATTATCATTAGCAGAGAGGTTTGACTGCACAATAAATGTAATGTGCTTGAATCATTCCAACCCCCCCCCCCCAACCCCGTCTGTGGAAAAACTGCCTTCTATGAAAACAGTACCTGGTACCAAAAAAGTTGGGGACCACTGCTCTAGGGCACTGGTAAGGATTTAGTTTAGAATAGGGAACGAATTGGTGCTAGATCACTGTAATCCAATAACTCCCACTCTGATTACACATTATACTCAGATCTCCAGAAAACTGGCACTTTCCTATACTTAGCAGGCCAGGAACAAAATGAAATATCAGAATCCCCACAGATCAGCTTTACTTGTAGACTTCTACAGGGCCAATGTGATAGACATGACTGTGAGGTGTGAGACAGGCCTTTCACAAGCACTCCTCTGGGCTAAGAAGGAAGATGGAAGTTACCTGGGGGTGGGGGTGGGGCAATACCAGGGGGTGGTGGTAGGGCAATGTTCACCACAGCTGGAGGACCACTTGGGGGTAAGTTGAAGTAGTTGGCAGAGGCTTCTTCTTCTGCTGCAGGAGGAGGAGGAAGAGCTGGAGGAAAGAATACAACCAACGCTTAGAAGGGAATACAACTGTGCAACATCATTTCTACCACCTTCAAATCGTTGGAGGTCCTGCTAGGGGAATGGAGCAGCTGCAGGAGCCAGATCTCAGTCGTCTTCTAAAAAGGGAACATCAAGGCAGACTGAGCTTCTGAAGTCAGCAGGAAGTCTGCACTCACCTCCTGGCAATCCTGGAACGGGCTCTAGCTTGATCCCAGAGTCTGTGGTTCCGTCCTTCTCTTTCTCTTTTCCTCTAGCAGCTTGGGATCTGGGAGACACATGTGCGCACAGGCTGTCAGCACTCTGTCCCACCTCATCTCACACCTCTGCTTCTCAAGATCCCCAAAGGGAGCTCCTTCACCCCCGCCTCCTCTTCAGCATACTCTTGTCCCATAAATGCCACAGTACACAGTAGATAAGAGCAAAGACTTT
Organism: Microcebus murinus; assembly: GCF_040939455.1. NCBI lineage: Eukaryota > Metazoa > Chordata > Mammalia > Primates > Cheirogaleidae > Microcebus > Microcebus murinus. Next base: position 16,871,770 of record NC_134124.1, read on the forward strand.
GACACAGAAAGACCTGGGTTTAAAACTTGCTAGAACTGTTATAAGGACTAGGAAAGGCAACACATCCATGTTTAGCACAGCGCTTGGCACACAGGGAGCTCTCCACAAAGGGAGACACTGCTGTTAGCCATCTCCTTCCTGGTTCCAAGCAAGAAACATGTTCGCCCTTTAAACTGGACATTTTACCTGTATCTCTTATGCAATCACCACTTTCAAGCTTAAAATATCTATTCTATATTTTATCTTCTTCACTAGGCAGTAAGCCTCTCAGGGAAGACTCTAGGTCTAATTCATTTATAAACCCTCAAATCTACCTTTCATACCTTGGCATTATATTAATACTTGGCCTATAATAGCTGGTCACAAAAACATGAACCTTCAAAGAAGCAGATTATTATCTCAAGCCCTTGAATACATTTTCTTTCTTTTTTTTTGAGGTAGACTCTTGTTCTGTTGCCCAAGCTAGAGTGCTATGGCATCAGCCTAGCTCACAGCAACCTCAAACTCCTGGGCTCCAGCAACCCTCCTGCCTCAGCCTTCAGAGTAGCTGGGACTACAGGTACACGCCACGACACCTAGCTAATTTTCTATTTTTAGTAGAGACAAGGTCTCTCACTCTTGCTCAGGCTGGTCTCGAACTCCTGACCTCAAGTGATCCTCCCACCTCAGCCTCCCAGAGTGCTGGGATTACAAGCGTGAGCCACTACACCTGGCCCTTAAATACATTTTCAAAGTAGGATTTTTCCAACATCCACAGGATCAAGTATCAAACAGAGAATGATTTTTTAAAGATCCTATTGATTTAAGCCTGTTTACCAAGAGCTAACTTGTCTCCAATGAGTTTCTTAAATATCTCAATAGAGTTATTTTAAAATAGTCTAATTCTCACCTTCCCCATTTGACGTTGAGTCTGCGGCCATTGACAATCAACTTATTAAAGGACTTCTCAGCAGCCACTTCTGCAGCCTGCCTTGTGGCAAACTGGATGAAAGCACACTGCTGTCTCTGCACAACAGTGATTGTCCGGATCTCTCCAAACTGGTAGAAATGATTTCTGAAGAGATACAGGCAGAGTAAGATGGGAATCAGCAATATAGACATGCTCAGGAGATTGAAAATGGATTAACTCTTTCACTGACTCACCACAGGCAGGTGGGCCCCATGGTTATCGGCCTAACTACCTACAGGCATTTCCCCCCCATATCTTGTCCTATGGTGGGTGCTGATTTTGAGAGAAGGAAAGAAAAGTAATGAGCAAATAAAGATTCTCAATCATCTCAGGGTTTTTCCCATAGAGGAAAGGGGGCTCCAATAGGTTTCTAAAGGACACTAAGCTCTAAACCCTAGATAAGGGCTGGCAAACTACAGCTCTCAAGGCCCATGAGCCAAGAATATTTTTTAAATGTTTTAAAGGCTGTTTAAAAAAAGGAGAAGAAGAAGAAAATGTGACAGAGACTGTATGTGGCCAACATGCCTAAAATAGTCACTATCTAGCCTTTTATAGAAAAAGGCTGCCGGCCCCTAGGGATTGTCTAGCTCACTTAGATAGGGTTTAATGGAGACAGGCTACCAAGGGCAGGTTATAAACTTACAGGAGTTTCTTCTCCACTTTATCTCTTTGGAAGAGGTAATTTCCATTACTATCTGCCCAGATGTCTCATCTAGCCAAGCATAATACAAGCCAAAAATAATACAAATTTATCAAATACCAGTCTCTTTAAAAAGCCAACAATTTCAACCATTAGAGTTTTATAATCACAAAGCTCTCCCCTCCCCTACATAATAAATCATACTTGGACCTGTGCCATACCTTAAAAATTCTAATTGGTGATTAGGTCAAATAGAATCCCATGTAATTGTTACCATATGCAAGGATGGATGATCATTCTTGATGAACACTATTACTGGGGCATCACAAAGGACAATTTTATAAAAATTCTGGTCAGCATGATACCAACTATAGAGTGGCTAAAGAAAAATGTACTTTGTACAGAATTACCATGCTTGCCTATGTTTTTGCAAATAAATTATTCCAGGGCAGTTAAAAAAGCATAAAGAACTCTTAAAAATTACACCCACAAACCTTAAATCTGTCTCCGTGATGGTATCACCCAGACCACCAACATATAGTGTGGTGATAGTTTTATCCTCTGGCGGGTCCAGACGAGGCATGGTGGAAGCCCGCTTTAGAAGCTTATCAGCAACAGGGTCATTGATTCCATAGTATCTGTCTTTAATATTCTGATCAGCAAGGGGGTCATCTGGATCTGTAGGCTTCTCATGTCTATGATTCAAGAAGAAGCAATGCATAAAGGTGAAACGGAAAAAATGCTGATATCTTCCGAAAGTAGCTACATATTAAGAAAAGTCCCAAATACATACCCTGAAATGCCTTTTGAACAAGAAACCACAGCCATACCAAAATATAATTGAAAACAGAGCCAATACCAAGGGATTAACTATATCACACTAGGACTTCCCAGCCTTCTAAAAGCCATTAGGCCATCTAAGCTGTCTAACTTTCCTTATAAAGAAACACTTTTGGCATGATCAACTCCAAAACAAAAGAGGACACATAGTTACCCTTAGGTCAGTGGTTCTTAACATATTTAAGGTCTTGCGTTCCACTGAGGATCTGATTAAAGCTATGGACCCAGCCCCAGAAAAAGGGCATATAATATTTTTGGGTGGGTGGAATAGGGTTAACCAATACCAAATCAAGAACTCCTAAATTCAGATGCTTGGCAGTCTTAACTGAAACTCACAAACTCTTTAGAAATCTGGTCTTATTCTGAACTCACTCACTCACAAACTCTTTAGAAGTCTGCTCTTATTCTGACTTTAACTATACATTGAGAGTCAAGCCATTTATATACCATGACAGTGAGGACTGACTTCTCAGTAAGAAACTTTTAGGGTCAGCATTATACTATATGGCATAGCAATTCAGTTTCCCAAGGCTCTGCTATAAATAAAAACTGATTTAATTAAGGTCTTCTAAATTTAATAGTTCTAAAGTATGAGATATACCACACTAGTTGTATGAGCTTTAGATTTTAAAGGAGAAATAGTATAAACTAGCACCTCCCATTTCTTAGAAGACTAATCATCTGAAAAGCAAATGCTGAAAATGAAGCTCAGCTCTTACCTGTATGGACACTCCTCTCCTCTCTTGCACTCTCCTTTCACCCAGAAGGAGCAAATGTGGGGCCGATTCCTTTTGTAGTAGGGTGTGGTCCGGGCCAGTTTGAGCAGCATGTCACTAGTAGATGTGGCTTTTCCCAGCATGCCAACTGGCCTTGTACCATCCGAGTTAGAAATCTACATGGGGATGACCAGTTCAAAAGATAAATAATATACACTGTGTTAATTCATTAGGGTTTTTATCAAAAAAGTGGCAGCATACTTCTCTCTCCATGTTCTGTGTATAGTACTCTTTGTTGACGTCGGACTTTGGCATGTCATCTTTAAAAGATAATCCTGCATCACGAACCTGGATGGGCAGGCCTAGTACAAAGGAAAGGAGGAAAAAAAACCCTCAGATATATTTAAAAACATATCCATACTGATGCACACAGAACACATCATCCTTCCCTTCTCCGCTGTCCTACTTGGTACCAGAGACTTTATTATATTTTTATTCAAACTCTTTAGCACCATCAAGCTAACCAGGCTATGCAGATGCTAAGAAATTATCCCAATTCCTGAGCTGCCATGAAATTTTATGAGATGAAAACTTTAGAAAATTTTTTAGATGAACAAACTTTGGTGATAGCCAGATTTTAATCTATAAATTAATAAAGTATCTAGTTTTTATTATAACACAATTTAATTAAAATAAATGTCAAAAGTAGTTTATTTTTATTTTTTTTTTGAGACAGCGTCTCACTTTGTTGCCCAGGCTAGAGTGAGTGCCGTAGCATCAGCCTAGCTCACAGCAACCTCACACTCCTGGGCTCAAGCAATCCTATCGCCTCAGCCTCCAGAGTAGTTGGGACTACAGGCATGCAACACCATGCCCGGCTAATTTTTTCTATATGTATTAGTTGGCCAATTAATTTATTTCTATTTTTATTAGAGACGGGGCCTCGCTCTTGCTCAGGCTGGTTTTAAACTCCTGACCTTGAGCAATCCGCCCCCCTGGCCTCCCAGAGTGCTAGGATTACAGGCGTGAGCCACCGTGCCTGGCCTATTTTACTTATTTTTAGGGTGGCCCTACAGATCCGAACTATAGTCATAGTAAGGGTCATTGTATTCCAGGACCAGAACACCTCCTTAACAAACATATAAATAACATCATATGTATATGGCAAGGACTCTGACTAGTAGAGTAACTTTGCTGAACTTAACATACATAAACTCATACATTTTACTTTTTTATTTTATATTACAGTAGAAACTGTTGTTGGTAAATTGTTTTCTCAAAGGACAAAAAAGTCACCTACAGTTAAAAAAAAAAAATCGCTCCCAAAAGCAGTTACTCTGAAACAGTCATAACACAATACATTAGTCCTAACAATGTAGTTGAGACAAAAGCCTAAAACATAACTGGCCTATGAACTTTTGGTTGGGATTGTGGGAAAAAACTTTGAACCAAAAAAGAAGCCCAAGGCAAATAAACTACCTATTATAGAATCAACACCTTTTACCTCACCTTGGCTAGAGATGGAGGTTTAGGCCAGTTGTGATTAATTCCCAACTTTCCAGTAAGTTGCCATTATTATTCAGAAGGACTCTAGAGTGGTCTAATTATGGTTCTCTTCCTGAGAAAAGCAGACCACAGCAGACATTCCAAAGTGGAATCAGAGTAAGAGATAGGGTGAGAAGTAGGAGACAAAAAGACTGGTTTGTTGTTTAAGGCACCTGCACACTTCCAGATCTATTGGACAGGACGAGCATACCATACTCTAGGTCTAAGAGGCAGGTCTGACAGACATTCTTCAATTTACTGCAGGTTTGGCATACTTCAGTCTTCTTGAACCGCATGCGGACTCCAGGACACCAGCGAAACACTGTGAATGGCCTGGCACAGATCTGGAACACAAAGCAAGAGCCACTGATTGTTAATGTCCTGATCTGGACAATCAATCTAGGAGATCTAGAAACAATGGGGGATTCAAGAAAGGATCCCTGAACCTAGGGTTTAGAAGAGACTTTGGCAATCATCTAGTCTAAACACCACCTGATGTTTCAATCCTATTTTTAGTACCCTTTCCTGTAGTTAAAAAATTCACATAGGACAGAAATGAAGTATTCAAAAGATCCCCTTCACCCTGAAGATAAACACCATTACTAATCTGAACCTTGATCGTTTTTGGGGGGGGAGTGAGGAATGTCATATAATCCTCTGAGAATCTTTTTTTCCCTGAAACAGAGTCTCTCTCTGTAGCCCTGGGTAGAGTGCAGTAGCATCATCATAGCTCACTATAACCTCAAACTCTTGGGCTCAAGAAATTCTCCTGCCTCAGCCTCCTGAGTAGCTAGGACTACAGGCACGAACTATGATGCCCGACTAATTTTTCTATTCTCAGCAGAGACAAGGTCTCACTCTTGCTCAGGCTAGTCTCAAACTTCTGAGCTCAAGCAATCCTCCCACCTTGGCCTCCCAGAGTGCTAGGATGACAGGCATGAGCCACTATGCCCAGTCTCTCTGAGACTCTTATGATAGCTATGACCTTCCTCCTCAGCTAAAATGCTCATGTGCATAGTCACACAACACTTGATATACAAATTTGTTCAATGCCCTTCCATGGACACCATAAGAATCCCTACATTAGAGAGTTTACTTTCATACTTCCCACACTAAATAGTTAACAGCCAACGAATGCATCAATGACATATGAAAGTTGTATAGCACTGATTTTTATCAGAGGACCTCAAAACTTAGCAAGCTGAAGGCTAATTTGGTAGAGAAAAGGAAGATAAATGAAATCATTACTCTTTAACACACATACTTACTTTACATTCCTTCCCATATTTTTCTTTGGTCTAAAATAGGAAAAAATAAAAAAGAACTAGAGTTACAGAAAGGAAAAACCAGATGCCTACTCTTTCCCTAAATACAATCCAAGAAATGTATCTGGAGCTCCCTAGCATCCTAAAGAGAAAAAAACAAAAAACCCAACCTTTTTTTGGGGGGGAGAGGTGGGGATATAATATACTCTAACAACATACTGTGAGTTATAATATCTCATGAGTCTATGGATCTAACACCAAGAAAGTGTCTTTCCACAGCCACAACTCTTAGGTTTATTTCTGGCTCTCAAGTTGGCCCCCAAGAACGAAAATTCCTAATGGTTCACACGGTTCTTAAATCAGGGGGGATACTGCCATGGCCAGCCCACTTTACAAAGTTTAGTCAGCAGGTAACCACTACAGACTTGCCTTGTGTTGTTGATGCCTTGTAGATAGCAAATGTTTTGCTCCCACAAGCTATTCAAACATCTTGAATATACTAACATATTGATATCTCTGAGACTGATCACAATAATAGAGCCCCAACCCAATTATTATTAACTGCTGCCAACTTTATACTTATTTATAAGGATGAGGGTATCTAACACTGAAGAGACATGGTACATTGGCCAAAAAACATTTGACTTGGAGCCAGGAAACCTACTTTCTAGTCCTGGTTCTTCTCCTACCTTGCTGAGATCCCTGGAGTCAGAACATCTGAATTTAAATCCCAGCTCCACTCCTTACTTACTGTATAAAAAAACGTAAACTCTCTCAGCCTCTGGTCAACAGACCTACTTTCTAGGTAAATGCTCAACAAATACTAGCTTCCATTATGACTTCTACATTACAGAATTGCTGCTGAGTTCCTAAGTGAGATAATAAGCATGACAGTCCTTTGCAAATCGTCCAGCGCTCGGGGTTAGAAAAAGAGCATTATTTCTTCTGCTTGTGTAAGAGAAACACTTCACAGTGTCCAAGTACCACAACATTGACAGAACATGAACAATAATACCCGTTTCACACGGGATCACTCACCATTCTAATATACGGGTTTTCTCCAAGACACGTCTGGCACAGAATGGGGAAGTCCTAGTGAAAATGAGAAATGTGAGCACCATGCTCCCAAGACCCCGCCACCTCAGCCACACAAGTGGGGGGCGGCGGTGGGGGGAGGGGCGGGGAGCGGGGGTGGGGAACAAGGCAGGGCAGGAACCTCAAGGCCAGCACGGCCCGGTCGCGGGAGGGGGCGCTGTCTGCACTTCCGGCAGGCAGCGGGAGAAAAGAAAACTAGCTCAATAGGTTGAAGGGGGCAAGGATGGAAAGGCGGCTGCTCCCAGCACTCTGGCTCAGCCCCCTCCCTCCAAGCCCGCAGGAGATCGCCCTCCGGCCTCCTGCTCCGGCCCAGCTAGGCCACGGCGCGGGCGCCCCCGAATTCCTTCAGCCGCGCGGTAGCCCGGGTCCTGCCCGCCCGCATGGCGCCCGCCTTCGCCGCCTCCTCCGGCAGGCACACTCACCGCATCCTCCCAGTTCTGCCTGTTGTAGGTGTTGGAACCCAGAGAGGTCGCCATCTTGGGAGCGTCGGGAGGCAGCGGCAGCTTCCGAGTTGGGAGAGAAGACCGCCACAATCCCGTCAAGCCCCGAGGCCGGCGCCGGGGCTGTTGACGTCTTATTTAGGCGGCTAGCGCCTTTTCCGGGGCGGGGCCTTGCGTCATGACGTCGCCTGCTTTTGGAAACTTGCTTGTTTAACAGTTGGGGTCCTGGTACACTACTCTTCGATGCTTCTTCTGAGTTTATGCCCGTTTGGAACAAAGGGCCACCAGTACGGTTGATTTGTTTAAGAATTAGGCGGAAGAATAAAGGAACAAATAATGAATGAAGGGCTGAGATTAAAACTGCGTTGTCTTTCACTGAGCGCTTATGCCAAACGCTGGGCGAATGTCTTGCGGAGCAGTGTCTCATTTAAATCGCACAATAACCTCTTTGGGGTTGCCAGATTTAGCAAAACAAAACAAAAACAGAACATCTAGTTAAAGTTGAATCCAAGATAACGAATTATTTTTAAAGTGTAACTATGTTTGGTACTTATACTAAATAAAATAGGTTTAGTCGTTTATATGAAATTCACATTTGTCTGGGTGACCTGTATTTTATCAGGAACGTTACCCAATGGGCAGGATAATGAGCCCTGGTCTACAGGAACGGAAATTGAGGCTTATTTTAATATTATATTTTTAAATTTTTAGTTGATTTGGCAGGTGAGTTGTTACACACTCCTTGGCCAATTCCGACTTCCATGGCCACCGCCCTGCTTTTTTAAACTTTTAATTTTTTATTTTTTATTTTTAGTAGGAAAGTGGGGGTTAGAGAGGGATTAACCTGCTCCTGGTTGTGGAGTTAGTGGTGACTGAAAGACGTTAGTACCATTTTTCCAACTTCAAAAATGAAAGGGTTTTATGGATTGTTATCTGATTTTTGAAACAACTCATAACCACTCTGCTAATATTCTACAATTTTCAAGCCATTCTGGTACCACTTTCATATTTGACTTAACCTATCATCAAACTAACAAGTAAATTTATTTAAATCACCTCATTTTTAAAAATCAGGTTTATTTAAAGTATAATTTACCTGGGATAAAATTTTACCCTTTTTAGTTGTATGGTTTTGAATTTTCACATACATGCACCATATCAAATATAGTTCATCATCCCCTCAATTTTTTTTTTGAGACGAAAGTCTCACTCTATTGCCCGAGCTAGAGTGCATAGCGTCAGCCTAGCTCACAGCAACCTTAAACTCCTGGGCTCAAGCAATCCTTCTGCCTCAGCCTCCCAAGTAGCTGGGACTACAGGCATGTGCCACCATGCCTGGCTAATTTTTTCTATATATTTTTAGTTAGCCAATTAATTTCTTTCTATTTTTAGTAGAGACAGGGTCTCCCTCTTGCTCAGGCTGGTTTTGAACTCCTGACCTTGAGCGATCCTCTTGCCTTGGCCTCCCAGAGTGCTAGGATGACAGGTGTGAGCCACCATGCCCTGCCCTGAAAGTTTTCTGTAGTCAATCCACTTATCCCCACACTCAGCCCATGGCAACCACTGATTTGTATTCTGTCCCCAGAGTTGCCTTTTCCAGAATGTATTAAAAAGAGAATCCCATATAGCTTTTTGGGTCTGATTTCTTTCACTTAGCATATTGTATTTGAAATTCAAGCATATTGTATTTGAGATTCATCCATATTGTATCAGTAATTTGTTTCAATTTATTGCTGAGTAGAATTCCATTTTATGGATATACCAGAGGGGTTTTTTTTCCCTCTCTCTCTCTCTCTCATTTTATGGTCCATTTGCCAGTTGATAGACATTTGGGTTGTTTCCAGATTTTAGTGACTATAAATAAAGCCATTATAAACATTCACATACAGGTTGCTGTGTGGACATAGTTTTCTCATTTTGCTTGTGTAAATACTTCAGAGTGGAATTTTTTGATCATATGGGAAGTGTATATTTCCCTTTCTAACAAAGGTCTTGGGTTTATCAAAACTTCTTGGATCCGTGATTTGTTGCCTTTTATTATATTTTGAAAATTGTCAAGCATCATCTTTTCAGATATTCTTTTGCCTAGTTTCTTCTCCATGTGTGATCCCAATTACACACATTAGACTGTTTGGTATTGTCCCACAGCTCCTAACACTCTGTTACAGTTTCACTCTTTTTTCTCTTTAGGTTTCTCTCTGGGCAATTCTGTTGACCTATCTCTCAAGTTTGCTGATTGGTTCCTCATCTATGGCAAGTCTACTGATAAGCCCATTGAAGACACTCATTTCTGATTTTTTTTTTTCTTTTTTGAGACAGTCTTGCTATGTTGCCTGGGCTAGAATGCAGTGGTGTCATCATAGCTCACAGCAACCTCAGACTTCTGGGCCCAACAGATCCACCTCAGCCCCCTATGTAGCTGGGATTACAGGTATGTATCCCCCCCACATAGCTGTCTCTGTGTTTCTATTTCAGTTTGTCTCCCTGCTGAAATCTGTTCACATATATTATCCATATTTTCAATTTTTTAACATCATAGGGACCAAGGAAAAATGCCCCCTTTTCCCTCTGAAGGTTTGCTGAAAATCAACTGACAAAAGGCAGATTAAGTAGGAGAAAAGGCATACAGATTTATTTGAGCATGGTTTTATGTGACACGGGAGCCTTCAGAATGAAGACTCAAAGATATAGGGGAAACTGTCTATTTTTATGCTTTGGTTCAACAAAGTATGGACAAAAAGGGTATGACCTTGGCCTCTCTATACAGCATTCCTACCTTCTGGGTATGAAGCAAGGCTCTCTCTAGAATGAGGGTCTTTTGGCCTACAATCAAAGTAGATCAGGTAATTTCTTTGCAGCCAGTTTTAAAATATAAAGGCATGGGAAAGTTTTTTTAAAAGGTTTATGGTTGGTTTTGGGGAAAGGGGGTTCTCGTTTCTGACTCTCTCCTTGAGAGAAAGGGAGTCTAGTGGGGTTTTTTTGTTTTTTTTGAGACAGAGTCTCACTTTGTTGCCCAGGCTAGAGTGAGTGCTGCGGTGTCAGCCTAGCTCACAGCAACCTCAAACTCCTGGGCTCAAGCAATACCTCAGCCTCCCGAGTAGCTGGGACTACAGGCATATGCCACTGTGCCCGGCTAATTTTTCTATATATATTAGTTGGCCAATTAATGTCTTTCTATTTTTTGTAGAGACAGGGTCTTGCTCTTGCTCAGGCTGGTTTCAAACTCCTGACCTCGATCAATCCACCTGCTTTGGCCTCCTAGAGTGCTAAGATTACAGGCGTGAGCCACCACGCTGGGCCAGGAGTCTAGTTTTTATGACCAGCCTTGAGGGAGAATGAGGGGCCAGACTGGAAGGCAGGAGGTTAGAGAAAAACTCTTGCATCTGAGGCCTTCATTTTGGCCTTAACACTGTTAGTCTTTGTCTACTAGTTGAACATCTGGTTCATTTTTGTATATGGTCCTGTAGATTGCTTTGTCAGTGAGAATTTGTGTGTTTCTGTTTTTTATTGAATGCCACTCCTTGCTTATGTAACGATAGGGTTGGATTTTTTTTTTTTTTTTTTTACTTTTGTCTCAAATTTTCTATTGAATGCCAGTCATTGATTATATAATATAGCATTAATGCTTGGGAATGGGCAAGTCTTTTTTGTCAGGCCATTTGTGTGGGGTTTGGTCAATCTAGTCAGGAGTTGAGCTGGAGTTGGGTTTTGTTGTTGCTATAGTCATCTTCAATATATCAAAGATTTCACAGCCTCTAGCATTATTTTGTACTTTAGTTTGGGGCTGAAGAACTTGTGTTATGGTCATGCTTCATCCCTAGCTTACAGCCGTCCTGCACACCTGGACAGTAATGGTCAATCTCTTTCTATGTCCCTGCCCATGCCTCAGCAACTGATGCCTGTTACTAGCAGCTTGCTAGGCTGGGTACTGGGGGAGGGGTAAAGGAGTTCTTTGTTGTTTATTCAATTCAGCTTCAGTCTTTAGCAGGCCATGTGTGCTTGGGCCTTAGGAATGGATCTTTTCTCAGCATTCTTTGCCTCTGAAAACTGGGTAAGATCATTTAAAAAGTGCAGAGAGAAAAGAAGTGCAAGAAATGAGATGTGATATACTGCAAGCGTGAGAAGATGGGAAAGAACTAGTAAAGAATAAGGAAGAAAAGTTTCCAGTAAGGTAGATGAAAAACCCAGGAGTGTTGGTGGTCCTGGAACCAAGTAAAGGATTTTCAAGAAGGGAGGGATCAATTGTCAGATGCTATTGAAAGATGACATAGCTAAGGACTGAGAATTGACTGTTGTATTTAACAGTGTAGAGATTGTTGGTGACCTTGACAAGAGCAGTTTTGACCAAGTGGTGGGGGTGACAACCTAACTGGAATGGGTTCAGGTGAGAATGGAAGGAAGAACTGGAAGATAGAGTTAGGAGTTTTGCTGTAAAAGTAGAAAAATGGGGTGGCAGCTGAGGATGGGTGTGAGGTGAATTTCTAAATTTCTAAGATGAGAGAAATCTTAACATGGCTGCTGGAAAGAGGAAAGGGAAAATTGCTTATGTGTTATCTGTAAATAGGTAAGAGGATGAGATTGAGTGTTAAGAGGTGGGGCTGCTCTCAGGAGGCTGAGGCAGAGGATTGCTCAAGGTCAGGAGTTCAAGACCAGCCTGGGCAACATAGCCAGACCCCATTTAAAAAAATTGGCTGAGCATGCTGGTGCACCTCTGTAGCCCCAGCTACTTGGGAGGCTGAAACAGGAGGATCACTTGAGCCTAACTAAGAGTTTGAGGCCACAGTGAGGTATGATCGCACCACTGTACTCCAGCCTGGGTGACATTGGAGACCTTGTTTCTAAATAAATAAGAAAAAAAAAAAGGTGGGGCTGGCTTTAGATAGTATGAATAATTAATCTACAGTAACAGGAGGAAAGGAAGAGTTATGAGGGTACAGATGAAGGAGATGAGTGGCCATTTGTGGAGGTCATACCATTTTGTACATTTCAAAGGACATCTTTAGAAGCAATGACCCAGGATAAAGCTGGTAAAGGGCTATAACATTTATATAATGGTTCTGAGAACATGTATGTAAGGAGCTCAAAGGAATATTACTTATATAATGTTATAGTAAACTAACCTGATAATGGAGTTTTAGCTTACTTCATTTAAAGAAATGGAAGAGGGCTTGCCCCACTGATCTCTTACACCAGGTGTCCTCACACTACGGCCCGTGGGCCACATGCAGGTGTTTTTGCCCGTTTGTTTTTTTACTTCAAAATGAGATATGTGCAGTGTGCATAGGAATTTGTTCATAATTTTTTTAAAATTATAGTTTGGCCCCCCAACAGTCTGAGGGACAGTGAACTGGCCCCGTTTCAAAAGTTTGAGGACCCCTGTCTTACACCAATTCTCTTTTTTTTTTTTTTGAGACAGAGTCTCACTTTGTTGCCCAGGCTAGAATGAGTGCCATGGCGTCAGCCTAGCTCACAGCAACCTCAAACTCCTGGGCTCAAGCAATCCTCCTGCCTCAGCCTCCCGAGTAGCTGGGACTACAGGCATGCGCCACCATGCCCGGCTAATTTTTTCTATATATATTAGTTGGCCAATTAATTTCTTTCTATTTTTCGTAGCGATGGGGTCTTGCTCTTGCTCAGGCTGGTTTCGAATTCCTGACCATGAGCAATCTGTCCGCCTCGGCCTCCCAGAGTGGTAGGATTACAGGAGTGAGCCACTGTGCCGGCCCTATCAATTCTCTTAACTCCACCCTTGTCTTCTGGCTAAGCCAGGCTACTTACAACTCATTTTCATGAAACCAAAGAAAAGACACATCCAAGTTTTCTCTGCTTTATTTCACTACATTAAGTTAAGCAATAAGGCAAAAACAGTAACCTGTCATTCATAAAGATCAAGGAGTGCCTCTCATTCCCAAAATGGACCAAAAAGGGTATTTCTTCACAAATATGCATGACATTTAGCTCATTATGCCTGTAAGCACTTTAAACAAAAAGAAAACTTTAGTGGGTGAATCAAATCACAAATCCAAATTAACATAGCCTTAAGTTTCCAAAATTGTAGTTTCAAGTGCTAACAGCATCTAACTCTCCTGTGGTGGTGCACACTGACTAGCATTAAAATTCCTGCACCTGATCTAATATAAAAAAGGCAACAAATACAGTACCTAGTTCACCAGCTGCAGGTGTTGAACCATTTCTATGAACACACAGAATACCAGCTTGTACTAAAATCTATCATGAGGAAACATTAAACCAATGGCTCTGTTACTTTGCAAGTTAATTTGGCTTCTGAAGAAAAAAAAATTTCTATGATCAAAAGTGTTTTTGTGTTTCTGTGACACATGGGAGTAATGAGACCCATTACTTCAACATTATTACTTTTGGGAACAAATACCAGCTACATGCCATAAACGCATGACACACAACTGTGTGTAGTCTACGTGCTACACATATGTGTAAACACATGAAGTTATTCTCTATTTTGATGCCCATTCCCTCCACTGGCAAATATAGAGCAGGGATTTCACAGTAGGCTCTCGCAGGTAGTGTAATGCAAATTAGACACTTTGGTAGGGGGGTCACAAAAACTTAAACTCTTTCTATTGTGTGCAAATTTATAATCAGCCCCTGCATCAACTACTAAGAGACTAAACCTGATTAATTACCACAATGTTAGAGAGGAGTGTTTTCTTCTTTCACTATAGCATATATATTACTCTGTGGGCATACTGTTTCATAAAATTGGCTTGACCTTTACATTATAATTTAGTGTCTTTCAAAAGCTTCCTAAATATTTTCATCTTTCAAGGGAGCTGACAAGGATTATGTCCTGTCTGTATTCTAGATTATATTTTATTTTTAAGTAAAGACTTAAAAACAAAATCAGGGTAAACAGGAAATTTCTCTTTTCCTCAAAAGTCTCTTGGCCACTAACAACACTTTTACAGAAAACATGGTGCAGCTAATGGTCTACTTTTAAGTCTCATTTTAGAAAACATGACAGAAATTATGGTTAGCAACCCAACTCCTGGATACCATATGAAAACAGCATGTCTGTTCTTAGCCCAGCATTTGAGCTACTTGCTGAGCTATTTTATGGTTTACAATCAAAATGGTCTTATTTGACTCACCACATGACAGAAGTCTTAAACTCAGTAAGGGGGAAAGTTCTTTTAATATCCAGTTTTGGATTCAAGAGATTATAACAGTTAATTTCCCCTTCAAATTAATGGAAAGAATGTTAGTTCAGATCATGCTAAGAATCTAGCATTTTAAAATGTTTCTGCATTCCGGAAGTGAATGAGTCCACTTGGGTTCTCTCTGGCTCTTTCCAGGTCCCAAATACTCAGAACAACTTACAGAGTTAAAAAGGCAGAGGAGAGGAGAAGGAGCAGAAAGTAAGACTTATAAAGATTGCCTCCATGGCAGCATAATCCCTGGATATTGTGGCAATATTTAAGTGAATGGGATTTGCTATCTCCTTGACATGACATGTAATTGCTTGCTTCTCAAATCCGTCTTAAAAGAAAAAGTTCCCTATTCTACTGGGAAAGAATTTAAGAGCAACTAACTAATAAATGTCCTGTATTCACTTAGAAGAGGGCAAATGAGAGTGCCTTAAGAATTTCACAGGTTTTTCCAATCACAAAATGAAAGACAATGTGACAACTATACTTTTATGACAAATGGCAGTCTATGGCAAAATGGGAGCCATGAACGCAAGTCAAGGTATGTCTCAGATTGCAAGATTATACTCAATAGAATGCGGAGAGCAATTGGTACACAGAGACCAATGCTGGATCATTAATAGCAGGTCCACCTTTGGGTTTTCATTTTTTAAGTTTCATCTGCAAGACTGTGATCCTTTGTGAGATCAGATTGAGAGATAGTATAGTCAGAGTTTCTCAGGTGGTAAATCTAATGCCACTCCAAGGAACGGCCCTCCCCTTTACTGGGATGGAACTATACTATTGATATTTGACGTGCAGTGAGGGAGACACAGACTTACTGGTGTCAGCAGAAGTGAGAGCAAGAGGAACAGCAGTTACGCTGTGTTCCTAATGCCTGGCCTATCCTCCCACCTTCCTAGGAATAGGAGCCAGTAGTGCGTGGGTACATTGTTATCAACAAGGCCTACTGAAGCAGTGGCTTCCGCATTTTAACGCAGGTTTATGGTAACACTGTCCTTTGGGATCTGCGTGCCAGTGGAACCTTTTAAGGTAGAAGTGGGCCCAGGCTGAGTTCCACATGCTGGGTGAGCCAGATGACTTCTGTGCCCTGGTCACTTTCTTCAATGGGGCGGATGGGGGCTGCCAGGTTTTTAAAATCATGCTTCATCTTGAAGCACACGGTCACTTCACCGTCCTCATGCTGTGGGGTAACTTTGATGAAAATACCCACTTTGTTGGCCTTTCTGAAGGCTATAATGCTGTGGGAAAGGGGAAAAAAAAGCACAGTATTAGGTTGGTCAGTAGTCAGCCAGACCATTAATACTTATGGTTAAAAATTTTTCATCTTATTCTTTTCTTCAGCATACAGAGAAAAACTATAAACACTCTGGTTCTTAACCTACCAGATATTTTCCTATGAGCTCCCACTTTTCTGCTTTATTAACCAACCCAAATGGGACACACTATTTTGTAACTTAGTTTTTTTCACTGTTTACCCCACCTTTTTTTTTTTTTTTTTTTTTTTGAGACAGAGTCTCACTTTGTTGCCCAGGCTAGAGTGAGTGCCGTGGCGTCAGCCTAGCTCACAGCAACCTCAAACTCCTGGGCTCAAGCAATCCTCCTGCCTCAGCCTCCCGAGTAGCTGGGACTACAGGCATGCGCCACCATGCCCGGCTAATTTTTTGTATATATATTAGTTGGCCAATTAATTTCTTTCTATTTTTCATAGCGACGGGGTCTTGCTCTTGCTCAGGCTGGTTTCGAACTCCAGACCTCAAGGAATCTGCCCGCCTCGGCCTCCCAGAGTACTAGGATTACAGGCGTGAGCCACCACGCCCTGCCTGTTTACCACACCTTTTAATATTGATGTATACAGATTATCTACATTCTACATAATGGCTGCACAGTATTCAAATTGTGTATTTACCATAACTGGTACATAGTGAGGTTGTTGCCAGTTTTTCTGTATCATTAACAATGGTGCTGTGAACACCTCTTTGCCTTTACCTTTGTGCACATGTGGAATATTTCTATAGGATATAAAATGATACTCAGGCAAGTTTTAATAACTCAAAGCTCAGGGGGAATTTCTGGAACACTATAAATCAGTGTGTTTTTATAAAAAACTTACATAAATTAGGAATTTTTAGCATAGAAAAATCTCTTCAGTTGTGGTCTCCATTTGTTTTCTCTCACGTGCCTTGAAGTTTGTACTTTAGTAACTTAGCTTTAAAAAGTAAAAGGGTAATGAAATAAACAGAATTTGATCTCCTATCTAAATGATACTCACTCTAAGAAAAGTTACTGGAATTACACATTAACATTTTATACAGTATTAATTTTCAGAAATCTGAAATCTACAGCATATAACAATGTGAACTACAGTTAAATTCGTTTTTTTTTTTTAGTAATCTATCGTGTAATTAGACTGGAATTTGATATCTCAGATGGGGATCTTTCCAGAAGTTTACCTTGGCTTAAATAAATTTCTGTACCTAATTAATGTAATTTTAAGGGCCCACATAAAGCAAGGATTTCACAGAACATATTTTGTATTGTACTAACTCAATACTTTTTGTATTTTAGTAACTAACAAACCCTTGATTTATATAAGAGTCATGTTAAAAAAAAATTCAAACAGTTAAAAATAGTAAAAAGACCCCCTTTGCTCCAATCCTGGGCAAAAAAAGTAAAAGGGAAAAATAAGTCTTTTATCCTTAATTTCCCAGGCAGCCACTGATATCTAATAAGCTTTTTAAAAACAAATTCAGATTTCTAGTCCTCAGCTAGACCTGCTAAAAATATCCTCTGGGGGTGGGGTCTGGAGAGCTATAGATAAAAAAAGAAAACAAAACACAATATAACACCTGACCTGGTGCTTTCTGAAGTCAACTCAAGTTTTGTATTCACTGCACTAATCTCACCTTTGCTTTCACTTTATTTTTCTAAACCATCCCATGTTATCTTTTCTCTCTAATATCTTGCTAAAGAAGATATTTGATTATTCTGTTTAAAAACCTTTAGTGTTCCCTGTGCTGGTTTATTAAGCTATTGTTTTCAGTTCCAAGCCTACCTTTCTATATTGTGCTTTGTGACACAAGATTCTGCTAAACCTATTTCTGCTTTGTAGGCTGGCTCCCTGTCAGGTTCTGTCAATATCTAAAGGGAGACTAGAAGCCTAAGGGAAGAAGGGTCTTGTTCTCTTAAGCTTCCTGTTTGCCTGTGGTTCCTAAGGGCATTACTCCAGCAATGGTTCTTGACCCAGGAAATGGCAGTATCCAGTTGTTTTCCAACTCTTGTATAACCAGCTTCATCATGCCACCCTCCTCTGCCATCATGAGATGCCAGCACCAGGCAAGCAATGTCTCTTCCCCCACCTCACTGGCGGTCTGAGTGTCAGCAACATGGGGCTCCTTCATCAAGCTTCTTAATTTTTTTTTTTTTCCTGAGACAGTTATCGCTCTGTTTCCCTGGGTAGAGTGCAGTAGCATCATCAGGGCTCACTGCAACCTCAAACTCCTGGGCTCAAGCAATCTTCCTGCCTCAGCCTCCCAAGTAGCTAGGACTACAGAAATGAGCCACCATGCCTAGCTGGTTTTTAAATCTTTTTTAGAGACAGGGTCTCACTATGTTGCCCAGGCTGGTCTTGAACTCAGGAGTTCAAGCAATCCTCCTGCTGTGGCCTCCCAGAGTGTTAGGATTACAGGCATGAGCCACCACCCCTCACACGATTTTTAATCATATACCTGAAAACTTTTTATCAACATGGGAAAGTATATTTCAGTGAAAAACAAAGGCTAAAAACTGTATTTATAGAATGATCCCAATGTTGGAAGAAATATCTGGAAGGACAAATTACAAAATGTTAACGGTGCTTATCTCTGGTGGTGGTATAATTTTATTTTCTTCTTTATGGTTTCATATATATTTTCCAAATTTTCTAAAGTAATTATCTTAGAAACAGAAAGAAAAAAGTTATTTTTAAAAATCCAGATAAGAAAACTGGGATATATAAATGGGCATTCTGTATATTAGCTAACTGTGGTGCTATGGTCACAAAAAGATCACTCACTCAGGATCGTCCTGAAAGTCTTGGGGTTCTGCCAACTCATCATACTCTGCAGCTGCATCCTTGCCAGCTAAAACGAGCTCCTTGGGAGGCACCACCACCTGCAGAGCAACACAGAGAGCCCTGCCTTAGAAGGAATCAGTGTGTGGTAGGACATTCATTCAATGGAATATAGCAAAGTATTAAATTGGTCTAGACATATGAAAGCAAGCAGCAAGTTTCAGGAAACATACAGCATTATTCTACTTATATAGTGTTTAAAAACACTGTTTAGAAATAGAGACATTTCTAGTAAAAGTGTAAAAACAAAGAAATTTAAGGAAATGATAAAAGTAAGTGAGTGCTTACTTTATTGGGGCTTTAATTATGTCTGTAATGTTTTATTACTTAAGGGGATGACAAGTACATGGGTGTTTGCTATGTTATTTTTTTATTTTTTATTTTTATTTTTTGAGACAGAGTCTCACTTTGTTGCCTAGGCTAGAGTGAGTGCCGTGGCGTCAGCCTAGCTCATAGCAACCTCAAACTCCTGGGCTCAAGCGATCCTGCTGCCTCAGCCTCCCATGCTATGTTATTCTTTATATTTTTTGGTATATCTGAAACAGTTAATCATTTTTTTAAGAAAAGAAAAACACAAAGGAGAAATATTGGTTCAAATATAATATTTTCTGACATGGTATCAGCTGATTCTTGGTACCTGATACATAAACATACAAGATACTGGGTATGTTTATGGTCATGGAAAACAGTTAGGCATTCTTCAGGCTTATCTGTATGTTGTAATTAGGCCTCAACTTCGCTATGTCAGAGGTTAACAGATAACATTATCTAAAGCAAACTTCTAATTACAGATACAAATGTGTCAGGGAGGTGTAAAGAGAGATAAAGACAAGCTGGGTATATGCATCAGGCACTTATTTTTGTTTCTGTCCTAACTGGAGCTGCTTATTAGCGTTATTTAAAAAAGGAACAAGGACAAGATAAATGTCATTTCTCTTTGGAGGTAATGTTAGTAAGAGAAATCATTAAAAAACAGAAGGAAAAAAGAAAAAGGGGATAGAAAAGTGCTCTAATATTATTTGAATAATATCTAATTACAGATATAGGCATCTTTTATATCAATTTTTATTATGAGTATCATGCTGAATTATGAAACAGTAATAAATGTTCTATAGAAAAAAGTTCTCGTTCTAAAATTTCAAGTACTAGAATCACGAAGTAGCAAAAACAGGAGGCCATATTTCATTTGTTCAACTAACACTGGGAGTCAAAATCATCCACTTTAATATTTAGTTAGTGCTATGTATACTTCATATAAGCAAAGGGAATCTGGAAGAGGCATTTAAAAGGAAATATTTCATGAGTCTTGAAGAATGACTACATAGACTGAGAGACTGAAAAGTATGTATGTTAGAGGAGTGGGGAGTGGAAATGGGCATTCTAGGTAAAATGAACAACATATGTAATTCTCCAGCATGAAAGTTTATAACCCATTGATCTTCTCAGATCACAACCATAATATGTATGGTTGTATGTATGAGGTCATTAAGCAGCTCTTATGCTATGCCAAGGAATGTGAACTTTATCTGAAAGTCAGAGGGATGCTCAACGATTAGCAAGCCATCCAGAGTTAGATTTTAGAAAGATCACCCTGGTGTCAATAGAGAAGATAGGCTGAGATAGAGGTAGTGGTGTATCAAAAACAGCGAGGTCAGTTAAGAAGCTGTTGTCACAATCCGGGTAAGAAATGGTGAGACCTTCTGGCCAACAGCAGTGTGCCAAAAACTTACGTGGTATCAAAAGAACTTGGTGACTAGATGTGGAAATGAGAGACAGTGTGGAGTCCCTTAAACCAGGTCAAGGAAGCCCATGCCACATACAGTCAGGATGATGCCAAATGCTCCTACCTTAGCAGTGCTGTTGATATTATCAGGGTCTCCCTCTTCACACTCCAAAAGAGTCACATGGGTGAGGTTCTCCACTGGATTCGTAAGAGTCAGGAGGACCTGGCTCTCCTGGGGATTAGGAAATGCATCTCTCAGACATGTGCCACTACTGCCAGCTAGGTCCACTTTCTTAGTTGCTATACCAAATATTTCACAAAATCATCATGCCATTATGCCTGAGCAATGACACCTACACATACCTCTATATCACTGCATTCCCTAAGTACTCACTGATCCCTATTCTATTATCTACATGTTAGAACTGTGGTCCCCAACCCCTGGAACGTGGACTGGTACAGGTATACAGAGCTCCCCTCTCCCTTGCCCCAGTCCATGGAAAAATTGTCTTCTGTGAAACTGGTCCCTGATCCAAAAAGGTTGGAGACTCCTATGTTAGACCATATACCCTCTAGACTTGCTCTTTCACTGAGGAAATGGGACAGAGCCCACTGAAATGGCCAGTTATTAAATCCAGAAATTCTTAGGAATGTATATTATCTAATTATTTAAAGTTACAACTCTTGTCCTACCCAGGTTAGCACTTAAGGACTAAAAAGGAGGCCCTCATAAATCAAATAAGGGACCCATAGCCTAGCCAGATGGATTAACAAAGAAAAAATGGCACACCAAGACCATGATAATCTGCCCTTGTTTGGTACTCTTGAGATTAGCAAAAAATCTTTCAAATGAACAGGGACTAATAAATGCTTTCATGAGCAGTATGAAAGGAAAGGGCTAAACAGGCTGCTGCTGAACATTCTACAATTCACTAGGGGTGTGTATGTGGGAGGAGGGGGCATAGATGAAGACTCCCAGGAAGAGAGGGGCTGTGGTAAGGAAGAAACCTAACTGATTCCTGGTACCTGACACATAAACGCACAAAATGATGGAGAATCTCTAGGCTAGAGAAGAATGAAAGATGTCTATGGGGTTCAACATAATCTTTCTTCCCCCTATTTATGATTCCATCTTTACATAAAGTGCACCCTGTTCCTTCTATATATATTTCAAAGATGCTATTGTCAAGAATGCCAGTGTAAAGAACTTAAAGTCTCAATCTCTTTATTATCTCAAATGGTGTTGTCTTTTCAATCCCTTGCTCACTGCATCCCAGGCCAAATACACACACAGCCACCCTCACACACATATACACACACTGGCAATCAATTCTTTCTTTTTCTGTTAATAAGCAAGGTACTAACCTTCATGTAGCGAAGGTTGGGAATTGACATGATTCTCACTTCTGGAATATAATTGCTATGCATGAATAAAAAAATATATTAATGTTCACTGGAGTCCCTTAAAATTATTACTTTTTTTTAAGCTAGCACAGCAAATAAAGGATTTCTTCATGTTAATTAGAACACATCAGAGAAAAAGAATTTTAAAGAACCATATCATCACCACAGTAAGAATTTAAGATATGAAACCAAATTAGTAATGAGTTCTTTCTGAAATCTTATATATACTCCTAGTTTATTTTTTTTAATTTTATTTATTTATTTTTTTTTTTGAGACAGAGTCTCACTTTGTTGCCCAGGCTAGAGTGAGTGCTGTGGCGTCAGCCTGGCTCACAGCAACCTCAATCTCCGGGGCTCAGTGATCCTACTGCCTCAGCCTCCCGAGTAGCTGGGACTACAGGCATGCGCCACCATGCCCGGCTAATTTTTTTTGTATATATATTTTTAGTTGGTCATTAATTTATTTCTATTTTTGGTAGAGACGGGGTCTCGCTCAGGCTGGTTTCGAACTCCTGACCTTGAGCAATCCGCCCGCCTCGGCCTCCCAAAGTGCTAGGATTACAGGCGTGAGCCACCACGCCCGGCCTATACTCCTAGTTTAAGCCTACATATATGTATATCATGACAGACACCTTCCTTATACATTTATTAGATCTATTTTTTGAGATCTCATTTAATTCATTTTTGCAATTTTAGAAGTCAGTTGGCTATAAGATCCAAGACTGATTTAATATTAATAATACATTGTATGATTATAAAGATATTACCATATACTTATCATACACTTATATGTCACTTACTATGTGCCAGGGAATGTTTTTTTTTTTTTTTTTTTGAGACAGAGTCTCACTTTGTTGCCCAGGCTAGAGTGAGTGCCGTGGCGTCAGCCTAGCTCACAGCAACCTCAAACTCCTGGGCTCGAGTGATCCTTCTGCCTCAGCCTCCCGGGTAGCTGGGACTACAGGCATGCGCCACCATGCCCGGCTAATTTTTTATATATATATCAGTTGGCCAATTAATTTCTTTGTATTTATAGTAGAGACGGGGTCTCACTCTTGCTCAGGCTGGTTTTGAACTCCTGACCTTGAGCAATCCGCCCGCCTCGGCCTCCCAAGAGCTAGGATTACAGGCGTGAGCCACAGCGCCCGGCCGCAGGGAATGTTTTAAGCACTTTACAAATATTGATCTACATAATTTTCACGGCAACTGCATGAGGTAAGTAAAATAAATATATATATATATATTTATATATATATATTTTTCCAGACAGAGTCTGGCTCTGTTGCCCAGGCTAGAGTGCTGTGGAGTCAGCCTAGCTCACAGCAACTTCAAACTCCTGGGCTCAAGCAATCCTTCTGCCTCAGCCTTCCGAGTAGCTGGGACTACAGGCATGTGCCACCATGCCTGGCTAATATTTTCTATATATTTTTAGTTGTCCAGATAATTTCTTTCTAATTTTAGTAGAGACGGGGGTCTCGCACTTGCTCAGGCTGGTTTTGAACTCCTGACCTTGAGCAATCCTCCTGCCTCAGCTTCCTAGAGTGCTAGGATTATAGGCTGAGCCACCGTGCCCGGCCAGGTAAGTAGTAGTATTATTCCCATTATAAAAATGAAGAAACTGGGCATGGGAGGATTAGCAATTTGCTGGTAAGTGGCAGAGTAAGAATTCAAACCCAACCAGTCTTGCTCTACTGTCCTTGCTCTTAACCACTATGTTATGCTACCTCTCTAAATAAGACAACAGAATATTGTACTTAAGTGTGCTTAGTCTAGACTCAAAAGGGCCCAGGTTCAAATCCCAGTTTAGTGTTTATATAACAAGATACTGCTTTGTAATGACTGGGGCAAAACATTTACCTCTTTGTGCCTTGGTTTTCTCAATTATAAAAGGGGGACACTAATGGTATCTATCTCTCAAGGTTACTGTGAAGAATAAATTACATAATAAGCTAAAAGTGCTTTGAAAAGTGCTTGGAACAAAGCATGCATAAGTGTTAGTTACTGTGCATATATATTAACATAAGACAAAATTTATTACAGAAACACTAAAGATGAAAAAAAAAGTACATTTTAGAATGAAGGTAATAAGATAGTTTAACTTTATTTTCATTTTTTTTTGAGACAGAGTCTCACTTTGTTGCCCAGGCTAGAGTGAGTGCCGTGGCATTAGCCTAGCTCACAGCAACCTCCAACTCCTGGGTTCAAGCAATCCTACTGCCTCAGCCTCCCTAGTAGCTGGGCATGCGCCACCATGCCCAGCTAATTTTTTCTATATGTATTAGTTGGCCAATTAATTTCTTTCTATTTATAGTAGAGACGGGTCTCATTCTTGCTCAGGCTGGTTTCAAACTCCTGACCTCGAGCAATCCGCCTGCCTCAGCCTCCCAGAGTGCTAGGATTACAGGCGTGAGCCACCTCGCCTGGCCCTGGTATTTTAATTTTAACTAGATATTTTTCACGCTGAGCAGAATTATCTGAGTAACTTAGTAGAAAGCCAAAAGACTCACTACCAAGAATTTACATTCAGCAGGTCTGAGGTATGATCAGGTCTGAGGTCTGATGACAAAGCATCTGTATTAAGACTGCCAGGCAATTCTACCATGATGCCAGAAAAAAATACTTTTTCTCAAAGCAAACTTAAGAAATTGATGTTAACCACAGACTGCCACTCAGGGTTTCTGTTATAATTCTTAATTAAGAAAGGAGCTCATCCCAGACTTTACATATGCAATTTTTGTAGTTCTCTTCCTTCCTAACCAGTCATGTATTAAATAATAGTTCAGTAAATCAACATTATTTTATGGTGAGTTATAACGCATTTGCAGACATAATAGCTCATTTCATTCTTTTCAACAACCTCGAGAGGGAGACATTGCTCTCATTTCAGAGATGAGGGAAATAAGTTTAGACAAATATAGTGACAGATCCCATACCCAGTGGCCCTTCTAGATCTTCCTAATTCAACAGACCCAGTACTTCCCAACCTTTTTGTTTCCCAATGACTTCCTTTTAATTGCTGCATAATATTCTACAGTGTAAGTTATCTCAATTTAATCACCTATTTTCTTGTTCATGGTTAAATCAGCTTGACAATGAAACTGTTTCTAGCTTTAATATACATCCTTAGAAATATATATTTATTTACTGATGCTTTTGTTCCTACAGAATAGATTCCTGAGAGTATTGCTGGGTTAAAAGGCTCATGCAATTTGTCTTGATATTACCAGACCACTTTCCAGAAAGACTAGCAATTCACAATCCTACCAATAATATATGCAGATGTGTTTATCCATATACACATGAGCACTAAATGCTATTTATTACTCTCTATTCAATAATCAACATATTTACATTGCCCCAGACCACACTATGTCACTTTGTCCCTGAGGCAAATACCCTTGATTCTTTATCTATAGATTTACCTTAAACTTCATGGCATGTAACTAAACTCAAAACCTAAACAGGAACAGACATCAAGATTATTCTGATGTAATTTTTCTTTTCCTTTTTAGGCCAAGAGTAAACATACTTCACATCAAAAAAACCCAAAAAATCCAAAACCAAAACCAACACCAAAAGAGTAACAAAAACACCAATCCTAAAATACTCACACAGCAACCAGTTGGATTTTGAATTTGATAGATGTTGGATTAAATTCTGGCTTGCTCAAATTATGTTCACATTTCTAAAAAGAAAACAAACATAAGTATCAGAGGACAGCAAGAACATACTTTGCTGATGCTGCTAAATTAAGAATGATAGCATTTACTAGAATTTTGTTTTGTTTATTCTGCTGTAAGACCATATGTTTTGAAATAGAGTGCATGCTACCGATAACCAAAATTTATAAAAGATGTTTGGACTTCTGGATATAAGCAACCAAACATCCAATATACCTTTGTGGTGTTTAAAAACTACTAAAATATGAGCTAACACATACTGAGTACTTTACTCTATGCACTGAACAATGTGCTCACTGGCTTAAGTGGATTTAACATCGCATTGCCATTACGAGGTAGGTATTGGTACTGTATCTACTAATGTTCCCATTTTACAGATGATTAAAATGGGACACGGAAAGGTTTAGTAAACTGGGCACCTTTATAGAGCCAATAAGAATGGAAGCTGGGATTTAAATCCAAGTAGTGTAATTTATAGTACTTATTGTGTAGATATACCATAATCTCTGCATATTTCAGTTTGTATTTGTGGAGGTTCAAGGTAGACTCCCAGAAGGGAGGCTGATGGAACAAATGGCAACCACTTATTTGTTTTTGGTAGATATTACTACATTAATGGTATATTTCATAAGAGACAATATTTATACACATTTATATTAATTTACATATCACTATTTCTCTTTTTAATCCTTAAGGAATCAATTTTTGGCTTTGTTGTTGTTCTTATTTTATACTAGTTCCTTAATCTGTTAATGCCTGCTCTTCCTTCTAGTTTCTTGGAACTTACTTTGCTGGTCTTTTTCCAACTTCTTAAAATGGATACTAAGATACCTGATCTTTTAAACTTTCTTCTTTTCTAATATATATACTGTCTATCTAAGCATGGCCTTAGTTGCAACCTATAAGTCTTGCTATATAGGAATTACTGATTTCTAACTTAATTGCATTGTTATCAAATAATATACTTTAATAGTTTCATCTTCTGAAAAATGTTGAGACTTATGTTATAACCCAATATACAGTCAACCTTGACAAGTGTACTTGAAAAGAATTTGTATATTCTGCAGAAATTGGGTATAGTGTTCTATATATGCCTATTTGGTTAAGTTTGGTCAAGTTCACTAAATTGTCCAAATGTTCTATATCCTTATTGATTTTAATCTATTTGTTCTCTCTGTTACTGAAAGAAGTATGTCAAAATTTCCCAAAATGAGTTGTCTATTTGTGTAATTTTCTGAAATGTTGCTTTACATATCTTGAGCCTATGTTACTTGATACATATGAATATAGATTGTTATATCTTCTTTGTGAATTGAATCTTTTTTTATGAATGATCCCCTTTTAAAAAAATTAGTGTTTGCACAATATCTCTTTTCCCATCTATCTTTACTTTCAATCTTTCTAAATTCTCACATCTGTGCTTCTTTTACAAGCATATAGATGGGTTGTTGCATTTTGTTTGATTCTTTAGACTGACAATCTATGTTTTCTAACATACACAAAAATACAGAATGGTATTATAAATCCCTAAGTACCCATAATCCAAGTTCGACAATTATTAATAGCAACTTGTTAACAACAATGGCCAATCTTTTCTCATCTATACTCTCACCCATTCCTCATCTGATTATTTTGTAACAAATATCAGACATCATGTCATTTCAGCCATAATTTTTTTTTTTTTTTGAGACAGAGTCTCACTTTGTTGCCCAGGCTAGAGTGAGTGCCGTGGCGTCAGCCTAGCTCACAGCAACCTCAATCTCCTGGGCTCAAGCAATCCTTCTGCCTCAGCCTCCCAAGTAGCTGGGACTACAGGCACATGCCACCATGCCCGGCTAATTTTTTCTATATACACTAGTTGGCCAATTAATTTCTTTCTATTTATAGTAGAGACAGGGTTTGGCTCTTGCTCAGGCTGGTTTCGAACTCCTGACCTTGAGCAACCTGCCCGCCCCAGCCTCCCAGAGTGCTAGGATTACAGGCATGAGCCACTGCGCCCGGCAAGCCATAAATATTTTAAGAGATAAGGGTCTTGCTATGCTGCCCAAGCTGGAGTGCAATGGCTACTATAAGTGTGATCATGATGCACTATAGCCTCAAACTCCTAGGCTCAAGTGATTCTCCTGCTTCAGTCTCCAGGGTAGCTGAAACTACACAAGCATGTCATTGCACTCAGCTTAACAATTTTATAATAGCATCAAAAATCCTGCCAGTGTTTAAATTTCCCCAAAGATTTCATAAATTTTTCTTTTCTTTTTTTACTTTCCCTTCTTCCTTCCCTCCTTCTTTGCCCAGGCCCTGTCTGTGTTTTGTTTGAATCACAATTTACATAAAATCTACATATTGTGTTTGGCTGATTTGCCTCTTTAGTCTCTTCTAATCTAGTGTGTTATTTGATAACATTCGCCAGAGAGGTTATTTAAATGAATTAAAATTAAAGATTCAGTATCTCAGTCATACTATCACATTTCATGTGTTCTTTAGCTACATGTGCCTAGTGGATACCATGTTGGACTGTACAGATACAGAGTATTTCCATCATCATAGAAAGTTCTGTGGATAGTATTCATCTAAAAGCTTTCTTTTCCATTCTGTTTTGTTTTTACAATTTATTTATTGATGAAATTCTGTCATTTGTCCTGTAGATTCCCAGTCTGGGTTTTGCTGATTTTTCTTCTTTCTTGCTTTCTTTTAAATTGATTTATTTTTTATTAGTCCTTCCCCCCTCTACCCTCAACTAGCCTACGAGCTATATATACCCTTTAAATATTCTATTAGGGGTCAGCACTATGTACTTAACTGTGGATACTACAGTTTCCACATCTATAAATAGGTTTAACAATAGTACCTACCTCACAGAGTTGTGAGGTGTGAGTTTATACTGAAAGCATTTAAAATTGTGCCTGGATACCTAGTACTTTCTCTGTGTTTTCTGTATTTACTACATTCCGGAGGTTTTGACATTAGTCAGATACCAATCATGTTGACTTTATTTCTCCTTTTCTCATGTACAAATGGCAACTACAGAATGAAATGCTTACCCGGCAACGCAGGGACCTTTTGATCAGAAGATGTTTGTGGCGAGGATAGAGCTGTGAAGCACAGATTGGTTGGAAGTCAGGCTGTAAGAGACGCTGCTGAAGGGTGGTCACTAGCATGAGAGGCAGAAACCAGGATTAGTTTACAGTGACTTTCAAACTCAGACTTATATGTAGTCAGTAATTGCACAAAACAATACTGCCTTTAGGAATAGTGTTGCTCAAAATAAATGACAATATAGAAATTTGACATTTAAAATTTCTTTAAATGATTAAATCTATTACATGGGTTTTATTTTCTATATATCTTTTTACTAACAACTATTTCATTAAAAATCTCAAATCACAAGGTATTTAAATAATAAAAGCAGAATTATATGTAACATAAAAACAGTAGAATAGTGTATAAAATTACCCTCTGTTAAATTTACTGGTCTTGTATAATAGTCTTCGGGTAGAGGTTCCACTTCATCTACAGCCTGAGCTGGCTCAATCTTTATCTCTTTCTGGTCCTCTCCTTCTTTAAGGCTAAAAGATAAAAGAGTCGTAATTTCTTAAGGATCTACCTAATTATCCTCTAAGTCTATGATATCAATAAATGAAGTATTCTTCTACTATAGAATTTTTTTTAGTTTAAGTTTTCTAAGTATAAGAATCTTTTTCCCCATTGACAACTATTTTCTTTTAATTACACTCCTTCAATATTCACTTTGACATCTGCTTTTCTCCTCAAAGTCATTTAATGTCCAAACTTACGAAAGTCCGGCAAGGCTACTGATGGATGTACCAGCTCGTGGTCGCTGAAGCCTGGTTCCAAGACCATACTTGTCCTAAACAAAGTTCAGAAATTCCTATTAGCATGACTGTATTTACCCATCCTATACTTTAAAAGAAAGAATTTTGGGTGGGACAGCATGAGAAGCTCAGGGAAATAAGCAAAAAATAAATAAATAAATAAAATAAAATAAAAGCTAATTTAAAAGCTTTTAAAGAGAGTAATTTGTAGCACCGTGTTATTATTCTACTCTTAATAAAAGCACAAAAGACAGAGACTGAAACTACATTAATACAGTAAAAGCGAACTAAATGTGAGCTTTTACTATTAATCTAAAAATAACGAAGCTATGGCTCAGGCTACGTGGAATGTTTAAGACGCACGATGAATGTGTTCTGGAATACCAGTGATCACCTGCTAACTTCTTCAGGTCAGCAATCATAAAAGAGAACTTACCACTACATGAATAGTGTGTTGCTGTAGAGCCCCAAATTAGCAGCAGGTTGCAACAGAGACAAAAAAATGCAGCATAAGACAGAAGCAAACTCATACAGCAGGCAGGTTATGGGAAAGTTAGAAGCATAATGTATTCAATTCAAATTCCTCTCCTAAGTATAATATACATTAGTGCATATGCTGAAATACCACTAAACTATTAGAAAAAGTCACTTCTTTGGCAAATGTAGGCGCTTTGCAAGTGTTAAATGTTTTATTATTAAATTCTAATCTAGATATTCTTACATGGATCTTACCAACCCTTAGGGTATCAATGGCTTAAGTAATTCTCATGCAGATACAGCATAAGTTACTTAATCAAGTTTCATTTCCTCAAGGGTAAAATGGGGATACACTATCCCACATGACTGTTGTGAGGATTAAATAAAATAATATGTGTAAGGTGCTTAGCACAAAGCTTGACACATCACTGCCATTCAATAAATGTTATTTATTAAATGTCAATCTGCTGGGCCTCAAGCAAGCACACCGAAAACAAATTGTTTCGTGAGAGCAAATAAAACTTGGAGGACAATTAACAAAAACTCCAGATCCTAATTTCTTGTTTCTGACTAGTAGTATATGAACTGGTAGAGAATGACTTCTATAAATAATTCCCATAAAAAGTTCCATTTGCATATATTACTATTTATTTAATCACACAAATGCACTATGTAAAAGTCAAGTGTTTTTTAACTTCAGGAAATATGGCAAGTTGTCAAAAAAAATTATGATACTGGAGCTGGGAAACCACTACTGCCAGGATGTTAAAGGTAGGCTACATGGGTAATATAAATAAAATCTACCATTTGCCCATCTTCTTCAGCAACACATAAAAGCTTTAAGTACCATGTTTCCCCAAAAATAAGACAGGGTCTTATATTTATTTTTCCACAAGAAGACACCCTAGGGCTTATTTTCAGGGGACGTGTTATTTTTTTAAGTACGGTACAACAATCTACATTTATTCAAATATAGTTAAGTCGTCTTCTTCTGGAATATCATCATAACTCTCCAAACCCCGAATTCCATCCTGAATTTCTTGCGACTCTATTTCCTTTAGAACCATTGTCCCAAATCTCTCATGTTGAGCAATAGAGCTCTCATGGGGCAGATGAGAAGGGCTGCTCTTCTTCTTTACTGCTCTGTGATGAAATGCATGGGTTGTGCAGATACGCTGCGTAGCCACGCCCATCACTAGGTCTTATTTTTGGGGTAGGGCTTATATTGCGGGAATGCTTAGAAATCCTGCTAGGGTTTATTTTATGGGTAGGTCTTATTTTCGGGGAAACATGGTAGAGTTCTACAGTGCCTATAAATTAAACAGTAGACTTTTGGGGGGAATAATCAGAAGAGAAAGGGGAGTGATGGCGATAGAAACATAAATGTCCTTAAAACACATAGAACTCAAACAGAACTAATGATATCGAAAAGCATAACTACTGGACTTAAATATCTACAATTTGAAGAACTTCTCTCTCTGCTACCCACCATTCAGGAATCTAGAACAATGGCCACTTTCTGAAATGATCATTGTTCTTATGCCCCACAAGTCTTGCAAATTCCTTTTGGTACCAAATCCTCACCGAAAAAGCCAGAGGCATATAGTTTCTACGTCGTGCCAGTTTCTTGCGATCTCGTTCAACCTTCTCTTTCTGAGCAAGCTGCTGATAATATTCAATCAATTTGTTCATCTGTAAAAAAATAAAAAACACTCAGTATTTGTTTCACAAAAAAGCTAACAAGAAACATACACAATTAATCAATGACACTGACCAGACATATAATGAATACAGAAGATGAATTATTAAGGTGGACAAGTTTGCTCTTTTTCTTCAAAGAGAATTTCTCTTCATTACGTGATCTGTTTTTATTTTTTATTTTTTTTGAGACAGAGTCTCACTTTGTTGCCCAGGCTAGAGTGAGTGCCGTGGCATCAGCCTAGCTCACAGCAACCTCAATCTCCTGGGCTCAAGCGATCTTCCTGCCTCAGCCTCCTGAGTAGCTGGGACTACAGGCATGTGCCACCATGCATGGCTAATTTTTTGTATATATATTTTTAGTTGGTCAGTTGATTTCTTTCTATTTTTGGTAGAGATGGGTCTTGCTCAGGCTGGTTTTGAACTCCTGACCTTGAGCAATCCACCCACCTCAGCCTCCCAGAGTGCTACGATTACAGGCGTGAGTACATGATCTGTTTTTAGAATTGAAATGGAACCTTAAAGTTCAACAATAGGAAGAAACAGGCAATGAGAAGGCTTGGAAATTTCTTGCTCTCTTTTCACTCTCTTATTTCCCCTCATAACTGCTCCTATTCTTTCTGCATGGCCACAGGACCATTTATTTCTAAGAACATGGCATTTTATACTCTGTTTTACTTCCCACTCCATCATACTTTTTAACTTTTAAAATACATTTTAATCATAAAAGCAATATATAAATTGTACAAACTTCAAACAATACACAAATGAAAGAATAAAAAGTAAAACAACTTCTTTATCCTTTATACCTAAGCTGACCTCTCCACTCATCAGAGGCATCTACTACTATTGGTTTAGATATCTCACATATTTATAGACATAAGCATATTATATTTTGGATATATTAAAGCACTTGTGTATAGACATACAGATTTGATACATATAAAAAAAACTACTTGTCTTTATTTTTCATGTGCCAGGAAAAAATCTTATTATTTTTATTTTTCATAGTTCATAGTATACAAAAACATTGGTACTTTTTTCCAGTGTAAGTATCATAGACTTTCTATCTAAGACAAATGTATCAAGCACATCATTCCATCTGGTACAAACAGACCCACCTCATTCTTTTTAAAAGCTGTATTTTATTGCATAATATACATGTTCTATAAAGTATGTAACTGTTTCCTAAATACTATTTAAATGGTCTTCTGTTACCCACTCTTGTCCTCTCAATTCCACAGCAATTATTTTTTAGAAACTCCAATCTGATCCTCTCATTCCCTTTCTTTCTTTAAAAACATTTAAAGGCTCCTCAAACTCCATAACTTAGTCTACACAGTGCTGCATGGTCAGACACAAAATACTTCTCCCTATTGGCCTAAAACTATGCTACACTCTAGTTTCTACTACATGCTTTGCTTATTCCACTTACAAGCTCTTTGCATATGCTGTTCCCCTGGCTAGAATTCTTTATTTTCTGTGCCTGCCATCCTCAGATCTCAGCACAATCCTAAGATGCCGATCTGATTAGTTGAAATCCTAAGAAATGTTCACATGGCACAATTTATCTCTTCTTTACATTACTTATCATAGTTCTCATAGTTTTTTATCTGGAAATTATTTGATTGATTCTCCCCCCATTAGACTTCAGTTCCATGAAGACAGGGGCCATGTATCTCTACTGTTCAGTACAGTCTTGGCACACAGTTAAGTGCCTGATAATTGTTTGATGAATGAATATACAGTTGGCCCTCCCTATCTGTAGGTTCTACACCCATGGATTCCACTAACTGTGGATTGAAAATATTAAAAAACAAAACCAATAAAAAAAATTCAGTATAACTATTATGTACATAGCATTTACATTGCATTAGATATTATAAATAATCTTGAGATGATTTAAAGTATATGGGAGGATGTAGGTCATATGTAAATACTATGCTAACATTTTATATAAGGAACTTGAGCATCCTCAGAATTTGGCATCCACAAGAGGCCAGAACCAATGTCCTGTGTATAACGAGAGATGACTGTATATATTTTTGTGCATTAAGTGCACATATTTCTGTAGGTGAGAATCCAGGAAGTAGATATAGTCAAGAGCTCAAGAAATCTGTACCAAGTTATATTAATACAATAACAGTATATGTGAGAAGACTCATTTTCTCTCACTCAGGATATTTTCAGTATTTCTAATTTTTGCTGATCTCATAGGGTGAATAATTATAAATTACTGTTTAATTTGTACTTTAACTGATAGTAATACTATATTTCTATAGCAGTTCATCATCTTTCTCAAATTCTATTTCAAGGGGTAGATTGATTCACTATGAACTGTTAAAGGATGCTCAAGTCATGATCCTATAAGTAACCACTACTGAGTCCAA
Organism: Microcebus murinus; assembly: GCF_040939455.1. Taxonomy (NCBI): domain Eukaryota; kingdom Metazoa; phylum Chordata; class Mammalia; order Primates; family Cheirogaleidae; genus Microcebus; species Microcebus murinus. The sequence goes on from NC_134124.1 coordinate 16,905,760, forward strand.
GGACAACTTCTAAATTAGTAGTGTTCCCAGGGATTAAAATGTCTACATGTTTATGATATTTCCAAGAGTATTTGAGAATAAATGGAATCCTTAACTCATTGGTGGGTGTGTGAAAAAACAAACAAACACTATTTTGTTTCCTTTTCCTGACATATAACTCAAATACAGAACTAAGATTACACCTAGTTTTCTCCATTAACTTAAATCAAGTGAACTAAGTGACATTGTGATTTAATGTCTTACAACAAGAAGCACTTTCTCTGTGCAAGATACCAAAATACACATCATGACTTCAAAGCATGGGTCATATGCACTGATAAAAGGGAAGATCTCTGGGCGTTTTACTTTCATCCCCTCCCTCTGATGATCCTTTACTTACCCGTGGCGTGTGAGAATTTTCAGGTTCCTGCCAACCACCACTAGCTACAAAATAAAGGAACATTAAACAAAACTTTCATAATCTGGTAATTTTATTTTAATAAAAAGAGGTCATCTGTAGGCCATTAAATGATACCTAACATAAATCACAGGATTTCTAAGAAAAATTCTAGAAATTATATAACCAGAATTGCTCAGAATGAAATTTTACCTTTAAATTAATGTTGATAATGATAACCACCACCATTACCATGAATACACAGCCTCTGTGCCAGGCACTTGAATTGTACTACATTTCTTTTTACTCTCATGATAACCCTCTGAGGTAGGGACTCCTATTATTCTCATTTTACAGGTGAGGAAACTGTGGCTCAGAGACATTAAATAACTTGTTCAAATTCACACAGAGAATAAGTGCTAGAGCCAGGATTCAAAGGCAAGCAAGCAGTCTGACTCCAGAGACCATGCTCTTATTTGCAACACTGTGCAATTTCTATGTTCCATGATCTTGGTTTAGAGAAGAATTTCTTACATAAGAAACACACTGCACAAATCATAAAGGAAAAGATTACTCAAGAAAGCTGAAAGTAAATTATAATGAATATTTTCAACAAATGGTCCTGCAACAATGGAATATCCGCACCCAAAAAAAAGAACTTCGACCCTTACCTCACAACATATATAGAACTTACCTTGAAATAGACAATAGACTTAAATGTAAGAACTAAAACTATAGCATATCTATAAAAAAATAGGAGTAAATCTTAGTGCCATTGGATTAGGCTAAAGAAATTGCTGAAATAACATCATTTAGTATAATATTCATATTTTAAAAGGTTGCCTTTATTTAAGACAATCATAAAAAATACGAATTATGTGAAAGAAATGTTTCAGTTGGAATACTTAAAAGTCTGAATATTTTATCTAATTGCTTCATTAGAATTGGTAATTTATTCTAAATAGCAATTTGGGAGACAGAATGATCTCATTATAAGTTTTTCTCTGTATATTACAGACAAGTACTTATAAATAAACAAATAGTTCTAACTAAAGTGGTTTCAAGGCTTCTAAGATACCAATGACATCATGGAGGAAATGAAATTATCTGTGCTCTTTAAGAGCTCCTGATATTCAATTATCACTGTCAAGATACCCTAGAGGAGACATATTCTAGAAGCTAGCACACGTTTTTAAGTTCTGAAACAGAAATTCTCTAATCTTAATGACTCATAATCCAAACAGCATAAAATATTCACTTACAAAGTAACAAACTGAGAAATCTATTTGGATTTCTGGGCTTTGTTTCTTTTACTCAATAGAAAGAAGTAAAATAGAAATATGCAAAAACATACTTTAGCTCACTGAGGCCTATGCTGCTTTTTTTTTTTTTTTTTTTGAGACAGAGTCTCACTCTGTTGCCTGGGCACTCTTAGAGTGCCATAGCGTCAGCCTAGCTCACAGCAACCTCAAACTCCTAGGCTCAAGCAATCCTTCTGCCTCAGCCTGCCAAGTAGCTGGGACTACAGGCATGCGCCACCATGACCAGCTAATTTTTTCTATATATTTTCAGCTGGCCAATTAATTTCTATTTTTAGTAGAGACAGGGGTCTCGCTCTTGCTCAGGCTGGTTTTGAACTCCTGACTTTGAGCAATCCTCCTGTCTCTGCCTCCCAGAGTGCTAGGATTACAGACATCAGCCACCACACCCGGCCTATGCTGCTTTGATGTTGTTTTTAACATTTAACTTAAATTCTTTAACAAATTCTAACTTAACTGCTACATTGACCTTAAAACATACATACAAATATTTACTGGCAATCAGATATACTTGTTTAACTTTTTTTTTTTTTTTATTTTTTTTTTTTGAGACAGAGTCTCGCTTTGTTGCCCAGACTAGAGTGAGTGCCGTGGCGTCAGCCTAGCTCACAGCAACCTCAAACTCCTGGGCTCGAGTGATCCTTCTGCCTCAGCCTCCCGGGTAGCTGGGACTACAGGCATGCGCCACCATGCCCGGCTAATTTTTTATATATATATCAGCTGGCCAATTAATTTCTTTCTATTTATAGTAGAGACGGGGTCTTGCTCTTGCTCAGGCTGGTTTTGAACTCCTGACCTTGAGCAATCCGCCCGCCTCGGCCTCCCAAGAGCTAGGATTACAGGCGTGAGCCACAGCGCCCGGCCTAACTTTTTATTTTTGAAAAGAGTACATATTTAATCAACTCAATGTACAAAGTCAGAAAAACCAATCAAGAGCTTAAGCACTCTAAACCGAAGGACAAAATCAATAGAATCAAGGATTAATTTTTTAAAAACAGAGTTGAATCTAAAGAAACTTCACCAATATCTATTACCAAAGATTGTGTAAGAATTTATAAAAAGGTTTTAGCTAATGTCCATCTTCATTTTGGTTATGGCAAATGACATACGAGTTTGTTATATGGCCTTCTCCATTTATAAGGTATAATTTCTATGAAAATCCGAAAATGGGTATTTTTACAAATTCAGAAAATTAATAAAATTTCAGAAAGTTAAGAAAAACACAGTGGGGATTTAGTGATGATACTATTTATATAAAGTATAAAAGCAACTCAAGATTTTGAACTGACTATATACAGACAATATTTCCACTCTGGTGTTAACCATGCAATATAGGATTTGTAAAATAAAAGGAAATTTCCTGAGAAAGATAAGTGCAATCTCTGCTCTGAAATGCTCAAATGACGGAGAGGTAAATAATGCCCTAGGTGGCCTTTAAATCCAAAAACACATAATGTTTCTATTTCGCTGATAAATATTTTTATACACACACACACACACACACACACACACACACGTGTGCGCAGGTGTATGTCTTTGAGCATGTTTGAAAGTTCCAGTCTCTGTGTGTGTGTGTGTGTGTGTGGAGCTATGCCTTTGAGCACATGTTTGAAAGTTCCAGGATAGATATTTGGACATGGAATTGTTGGGCAGAGGGTAAAAGCAATTTAAAATTTTAATAGATGTTGTCAAATTGCTCTCCAAAATGATAGTGTATGAGAAAGCTATTTTCCCATATTCTAGTCAACACATGATATAACCAAATTTAAACATTTTTGTCAAATAGATTAAGTTTTAATTTGTATTTCCATGATTACTAGTGAAGTTGAGCATGTATTTTTGCATATTTATTGACCATTTTCATTTCTACTATGAGAGCTGCTGTTTGTATCCTTTGTTTTTCTACTGAGTCTTTTTCTTATTGATTTATAAGGGTTCTTCATTTTTGGCAATTTATCTTTAGTCTGTTATATATGATCCATATTTTTCTTAGTTTGTCACTTTTATCCTTTAATTTTGTCCAAGGTATTTATTTCAACATCAGGAATGTTTGTTTTTTATGAAGCGCATCAGAATTTTGATTCTAAGAAAGTATCAGATATTTAAAAGCTACTTTACCAACTCTAAGAAAAGTAAACAGTATTACCTAGTTTCAAATGAAATATGATGGTCCATAAAGGTGAGAATATGAGACCACAGAAGATTTAATGACAAAACATTCCGAACTTAGCTCCTACCACCCCAACAGGTTACAGAAATGATAATCGATGGGCAATTATAGCACTGTCAATTGCACAAAATCTCACGTTGAACTCCACCTCACTCACCAACAGATTTGTCTGCCATGCCCACATCTCTAGACGTCCAGCGACAAAATCCACAGGCCAAGTAATAGGCTTTCTTCATGGTGGTCTTGGCTGGGTCATCTGGAAGCTGTGTGGAGATACTTGTTGCCCGGGTGGAGAGGGTGTGCATGCAGCCAGGACAGTCAAAGCAGTTGGCACATCTGTTATGCGACCAAAACAATCATTCATTCATTTAAAGAATATTCATCAAGCACCTACCCTGTGCCAGACATTGTTTTAGATGTTAGGAATTCAAGAGAGAACAAATGTATTAATAAGAAGGAGTGTCTCTCAAGATAAAAGAAATAAAAAATATTCCTGGGGGCCTCTTATTAACTTGGTTTTCACATTTCAAAAGTATAACGTGTTCATTTTAAAAACATGCAATTACCACCAAAGCTCCTGAAGAATTAGAGGCTGACCCAATCCTGTTCCAGAGAGAATCACTGTTAATAGGTAGAGTTTACTATTCCAGATACTTTGTATGTTTATACAGATCACAAAGATTTCTGAGGAAAAGAAAAATGTAGCTTATGCCTGTAGAGGTGACAGACCAATTGTATGTTGGCAAACTTAGAGTTAACAGTACAAGAAGCTGTGAAGTTAAATTTGGAAAATAACTGCTTGCCTGCTGTGCCAGAGAGCTGTAATAGATACCAAACTGGATTGGTTCAGAATCAGTACATTTACAGGGCTTTCTATTCTCTTCTTAGACACTACTCTTTCTAGTGCTCAGCCAACACTCCCATTAGGAGTCCCTTTGTCCTGCTGCTTTTAACTCTTCCGCCACCAGAGATTATCAAGATTTCACCTGCAGTCTTGTATCTGACTTGAAGTTCTGTTGTATAACTTTCATTACCTGTGATATTTTGCCACCTGGATATTATCCTCAATGAAGATATAATAGTACCCACCTCACAGGGATACTTTGAGGATTAAATAATAAAATTAATTTGTGGAAAGCATACAAAACAGTATCTGGTTATCAGGAGCTATTTCTCAGGAAAGACAAATAGTACTGGTTCACATCCATCAAGGTGTAGGGGTATAACTGGTAGCAAAACGACTTTTATACTAAGCTAAAAACTAAACAGCATCCAGTAGCAATAAGCCAACCTAGCAGCTAGACCTTGGTTTCTAATACCATTCTTCAGTAAAACGAACCAAGGCTTTTTGGAGAACTGAGTGATTTAAGACTGAGGCAGAAAATATACAAGATGTGCCTAAAGTATCTTTTTTTTTTTTTGAGACACAGTCTCCCTTTGTTGCACAGGCTAGAGTGAAAGCCGTGGTGTCAGCCTAGCTCACAGCAACCTCAAACTCCTGGGCTCAAGCAATCCTGCTGCCTCAGCCTCCCGAGTAGCTGGGACTACAGGCATGAGCCACCATGCTTGGCTAATTTTTTCTATATATACTAGTTGGCCAATTAAATTTATTTCTATTTATAGTAGAGATGGGGTCTTGCTCTTGCTCAGGCTGGTTTCGAACTCCCGACCTTGAGCAATCTGCCCTCCTGGGCCTCCCACAGTGCTAGGATTATAGGCGTGAGCCACCGCACCCAGCCAAGCCTAAAGTATCTTGTAGTATCTGTAAGTAAGAAAATGATCAAACTATGGAACAGAAGCCCCTTCCCCTCAATATGGGGATATATAAAAGGGATACAGGAGTTAATTAAAAGAGTTCCCACTGGCCAAGGTTGGAACAATTTGAAAAGAAAAGTAGTACTGGATTATAACCCAAAGTATAAAATAACTCATGATCCCATAATCCTATAAGTGATTAGATAACAAACTAAATAAATGGTGAAGAAACAGATCTTCCATGCAAAAGAATTCCAAATAATTTACATAGATAGTCCTCAAGGAGTGGGGACCATATCTCCCCATTCTTTAAAGGTGGGCTGTGATAGTGATTCTCCTTCTGAAGAGTATAGCACAGAAAAGGAAGAACAAAAAAAGCAGTAATTTTAGAGTGAAGAAAACCTAACCAATACCAGCTCAAGCCAGGTAATCAATGATAAGTCATACAGACTGTATTTACCCTTGATACAATGTAATGAAAGATGACACTTTACCTCTGTGATTTTCCACCCCAAAACACATTCCGCCAGTCTAAAGAGAAGAACATCACACAAATCCCAACTGAGTGATAATCTATAAAATATCTTATCAGTACTACTCAAAACTTTGGAGATTATCAAAACCAAGGAAATTTTAAGAACCTGTTGTACTTAAGAGGAGAGAGGAGCCTAAGGGGACACAATTACTAAATATAATGTGGTATCCTGAATAGGATCCTGGGACAGAAAAAGGAGATTAGGGAAAAACTGAGGAAATCTGAATGAAATGTAGAGTTTAGGCCACTGGAAAGGGCACCAGCTACCTCTGGGCCTCAAAATAAATAAAATAAAACAAAACTGTTCTAAAATAGAAAATGTATTTAAAAATCAAAGGGCAAGGCCGGGCGTGGTGGCTCACGCCTGTAATCCTAGCACTTTGGGAGGCCGAGGCGGGCGGATTGCTCAAGGTCAGGAGTTCAAAACCAGCCTGAGCGAGACCCCGTCTCTACCAAAAATAGAAATAAATTAATTGACCAACTAAAAATATATATACAAAAAATTAGCCGGGCATGGTGGCGCATGCCTGTAGTCCCAACTACTCGGGAGGCTGAGGCAGTAGGATCACTGAGCCCCGGAGATTGAGGTTGCTGTGAGCCAGGCTGACGCCACGGCACTCACTCTAGCCTGGGCAACAAAGTGAGACTCTGTCTCAAAAAAAAAAAAAAAAAAAAAATCAAAGGGCATTTAATCCTTGGCAATGGTGATGCCAATAAATAAAACAGTTGGTTAAAAGAGTTAATTCCATCCATTTTTTTTAACCAGCTATTTAAAAAATAGCTGAGGAAAACGGGGCAAAAACAAAACAAGACAAACAAAAAAAAAAACGATCCCAGTCTTACCTATTCTTTTTTAGTTTGGCTTCAGCAGATGGCATATTTTCTAAGCAACTGGGACAATAATGAGAGTCCACCTAGGAGAAAACAAGAAATCAAAAATATCAGAGGAAGAGAAATTCAGGGTAGCTTGTGTATACGTCTTGTTAAATAGTGCTTTTTAAAATATGTTATACTGCAGCAGAAGGTGAGAAACCACTGATCTGGCAAAGAACCTGGAGTGTTTTCAGCTTAGGGTTTGTTCTTCAGTCATCTGTTTTTTTCTACCAGATTTCCTAAAACCCTATTTTTTCTTTCTGATCTTTCCTATTCCATTTCATCAGGGTTTTATGTGTTAGATGTGTTAAAAGTAATAATTTAAAGTTTCCAACTGAAGAATTCTATGATAATCTAATGAATAGATTAATAAAATAATTGAATTTATAAAGCTGTGACCAAATATCCTATCTAGTTTAGCTTTATTTGACTACAATAATTTGACCACACTTTAATTGTTAAGGAAGATTAAAAAGTTTTCTAATTACTGAAGTAATACACGTTCACTGAAGAAAAGCAAAAATTAATATTTACATAGCCACAGCCCATCAATTAGAGATTTTTAAATGATAAACAGGATAGTCCCATTGTATTTAACTAAAAAAATTGTCAAAAAATTAAATTCATTGTATTTTTTAAGGTCTGAATAATTATTTTCTTTAATGTAGATAGATCCTATTTCGCAATTATAGCACACTGGTCACCGCAGATGGAAAGACATTCACTTGAACATAAATACTATGGCTTCTTTTTTCATCATCTGCTATAAACAGGACCAATTTGAAGATTAACAAAGTTGCTAACATAATCCTTAGGAACATAAAATAAAGTGGTGCTAATACTTGTACTGACTCATCATAAAACGCAAAATACAATTAATTCCTTTTTGTTCCCTTTCCAAATTCTGCTTGTCCCTCAATGTGCAGCTCCAGATCCAGGTTTTCCATTATAACTTTCTAACCTGTTTCAGCCCTCACTAGCTTCATCCTTCCTCAAACTAGAATGGCCTCCACATCACAGGTTCACATCAAGCTGTAAAAGAGGCTGTCACAGACTGAAAGTCCTAGCTGAAGAGATGCTCATAGAAATCATGGAGATGGAGAGTCTCATGCCCACCACAGGAGAATATGATCCAGTAAGTTCTGGGAATGGAGCTGGAGCAGGGAAACATCTAAAAGAGAAAGGACCTATCAAAGAGATTCACATAAAGAAAGTGCTAACGGAAACCACAAGAAAAATCAGGGCCAAAATTTTAATATATATGATCTTTCTTATTTAATTGCTTTCTTTGACTATTTTTAATGCCATGAAAATTATCTTCAATAATTATTATTATAATGCATAAAATGGCTTATAGTACAAGATGCGGTTTTTTTGTGCACTTTAATACACCAGACATCTTCAGTAAAATTCTAAGTCAGGCTTGTATAGGTCCAAATCCTGTTCCTCTCCCCCCCACCCCCAAGTATGACTTAAGGCAAACACCCTATGTCTGCTGCTTTACTTTTTTTTTTTTTTGAGCCACAGTCTCACTCTGTTGCCAGGGCTAGAGTGCAATGGTGTCATCACAACTCACTGCAACCTCCAATGCCTGGGCTCAAGCAATCCTCCTGCCTCAGCCTCCAGAGTAGCTGGGTCTACAGGACCATGCCACCAGGCCCAACTAATTTTTAAATTTTTTGTAGAGACAGGGGCCTTACTATGTTGTCCAGGCTGGTCTTGAACTCATGGCCTCCAGTGATCCTCCCACCTCAGCCTCTCAATGTGCTAGGATTACAGGTGTGAGCCACTGTGCCAGGCTTAACAAAAAAATTTTTTAAAGGTATCCACTTCATTGGTTTGGACAGGAGATTATATGGCATATAGCAAGTACTGAATAAACGGTAATTATATTACTATCAGATTTTTCTTCACAAGACTTAGTTATTAAACAGCAGGGTTTATGTCTTAACATGCCTTTTAATCACCAAAGATTACTGCATGAACAAGATATGCCTACGTAGTTGTAGAAATTTCAGTAGGTTTTGCTATTTGGTAGCTTTCTACTGGCCGGGGTCTTCTACTTTCGGAGCAATCCTAATTCTGATTCTGGCCCACCGGTGCCAGTGAAGGACAGCGCCTTACCCTTACGCGCCATGAACACAATTCTCTGAGCTTCTTATGTGACAGACTTTATTTTAAGCGCTTTTCACTCAACTCACCCACCCGAACCTCTTCCCTGCCGCAGGCCTTTACCCGACCCAGGGAACAGGGCAAGACAGTCTGATGGGTGCCCAGTTTCTGGCCAAAGTGGTGACAGAACTTCCAGGATAACAGGGTCATGAATGAGAATGTCTGCGCCTTCCCCCACCCCGGCAATCAGTCCTGGAAAGACGGTTTTTCGCCCCTCAAGTGGCCTGAACTAAACACCCCCACACCCTTCTTCCCAGTCCACCCTATTACCAAGCCCTACAGGAGACACCCAGGATCTCCAAAGTCAAGTTTAGCCAATCGGAGGCCGCTCTAAAACCAGAAGATCCGCTCAGCCCCACCCGAGACCGCCTCTTCTTTACAAGTGACAGATTATAAGCAAATTACATTGCAGGCAGAGCTGAGCGACAGAAGACAGAGCCAATGAGTCAGGTAGGAAAATGGATGCAACCCGCCTCCAACCGGTGGAACTTCCGGGCCGGTCGCGGTGACTAGGAAGAATGCCGCGCCCCCCCACCCCACACACTCTTCATGGACGACTCCGTTACCTCGTGAGACACGCATTCTAGAGACCGCAGCTCGCTACAATAGCGGCAGAAGTAGAGCTGAGAGAGCGGGGCCCGAACCTTCTTTTCTCCATGGACTAGATAGAGAACCCTCTCCGACTGCAGCAAGGACGCCATCTTGGAGAGGGAGGAGCCAACGACACTCCCGCCGCATCACGTGACCCGAGCGCCAGCGTCTTCCTCTCCGCCTTCCTTGCGTCTTCTACGTAGATTTGGCGTCAGGCTTCCGACCTGCTGTGGCTTTGCGCTGGCCGAAAATCAAAGCGCGCATGCGCAGCTTTATCCTTGGTTTCTCTCCAAGTCCTCCGCCTACCCCCAAGCATTTTTGAGAGCGTGTGCTGCCAGGACCCAGCTGAGACCTTTCCTTGCGTCCAGACTCGCAGATCAAATGCAGACAGGCTCAGTGCTTTCCGTTTCTTCCAGAAAGGAAGGCTGCTCTTTTGTTTTATTTACAACAGCCTCTCCCTTTCCCACCTTCCACGCAAACAGGCAGGAGGCAGATGGAAAGTCTCAAAACAACAGAGTTCCACAGCAGCTGGACAGCTCAGAATCACACCAGCACTTTTAATCACCTATAGGAGACTAGTGACCTCTAGGAAACTTCTGCATACACTATCTCATTTGAGACTGGTTAGACAGTGAGCTCCTCCACGCAGAGGCCCCGTCTCATTCCTTTCCAGGTTTCGTAGGTCGCAGTAGAACTCAGTCTGTAGTGTGGGCGTTCAGTTCAGTGGGTATTGATGAATGAAGGAACGAAATCACTGAATGAACAATGTTGGTAGTAGATGCCGTCTACAATTTTCTAATGCCTAAACTAAGGCTTAGATGTGTAAAATGACCAGCTAGAACTGCCTAGCAGAGACTGGAGCCATGTTGCTAGCCACCAGGCCTGTGTGTTTTTCTTTGTACTAATGTATTATTATCCAGTTGACATTAGAGTTAGTGCTTGAGAAGAAAGGAAACGGAATACTACTAGCAAACATTTATGGAGTACTTATTAAATGCAGGAAGCTGTGTCAAAATTTTACATGCATTGTCTCCTTTAATTATCACCAAAACTCCAAAGGGCAGGTACTATTCATTATTTCTATTTTATAGAGCAGGAAACGGAGGCTCAGGGAAGTGCAGTGACCTGTCTAAGGTATCATAGAGGTAGAACCCTGTTCTGACTCCAGAGCTTTCATGCATTACCTCTATGTATACTGCTTCAAGCATATTTTCCAATATGTTAATAATACCTTACATTTTTTTTTTTTTTTTGAGACAGAGTCTCGCTTTGTTGCCTAGGCTAGAGTGAGTGCCATGGCATCAGCCTAGCTCACAGCAACCTCAAACTCCTGGGCTCAAGCGATCCTCCTGCCTCAGCCTCCAGAGTAGCTGGGACTACAGGCATGAGCCACCATGCCCGGCTAATTTTTTTATATATATTAGTTGGCCAATTAGTTTCTTTCTATTTATAGTAGAGACGGGGTCTCGCTCTTGCTCAGGCTGGTTTCTAACTCCCGACCTCGAGCAATCCACCCGCCTCAGCCTCCCAGAGAGCTAGGATTACAGGCGTGAGCCACCGCGCCCGGCATACCTTACATTTTTATAGAGCTTTTTAATTTATAACAGAGCTTTCGTGTACATATATATTAATTATCTCACAACTTATGTCACGATTTAACAATTGAAGCCTAAAAGTCATTAAATTGCATTTACTCTGAACTTTTGTTCACTAAGCAACAACCTGGTACTAATTTAGTTTCCATAGTGGCTTCTGCTCTTAGAAAAAATATATTATTTCTTCATGTTAGTGAATTCTTTGCCTTGTGGTTTATTGACTAGTCTCTGCTAGTTTGAGTCCCTTTTCCTGAACTAATCTCCCCTGGTAAAATGAAGTCCCAGAGCTGCAGGTGCAGAGAGGCCGCAGACTTGAGCTGAGTCCATGTGAAACAGACACTCTTTGGAGGACTGGTTTTTGAACAATTCGGTAGACAATTATCTGGTCCCTGTTATGTGCCAGGTGCTGGGGAGGGAACCAGGGATAAATGAGGCACTTTCTGCTCTCACTTGGCTCAGAGTTTAGGCCCTGGGGCAGTGTTTCTCAAGTGTGGTCCTGGATCACCTACACAGAATTACCTGAGGGATTTATAAATGTAGATTCTAGGCCTTTTCCAAGACCCAGATTGGAATTTTTTGGGTGGGGCCCAGGAATCTAAATTTTTAGTAAGCCTCCCAGGTGAAGCTCATGCTCACTAAATTGGAGAAGTATTGCTTTTTGATAATCACTTATAAAATTTTCTGTCTTTGGCCTTGGGACTGGGCATAGTAGACCTTGTGTATGCTACCTTCTGACCATTCATAGCACCATCTTGCAGGATATCAGATGTTCTGTGCCCATGCTTTTGTGGAATATGGAAAGTCTACCATGGGAGCAAACTGAAACATCCTGCCTATCTCTTGCCAGTCTTCTCTCCCCACCTTCAAGGGGCCTGAATTCTATTCTCCACAGTTCCAGTTCCACAGAGCTCTGTCTCCCAGACTCTGAAAATTACACTTGGCTTTGGAGATCTGTGCTCTGGTGCCAACTCCAGTCCATAGGCCCTTCCCCAATCTTTTTATGCTTAACTGTGTAATTATTATAATACATGAATACATTCTTGGGAAACCTCTGGGAATCCACTTGGCAAACCTGGAAGTGTGACAGAGTTAACATTCTATGGGGTAAACTTTGACCAATATAGGGTGGGAACCTGTGAATAAATATCCCCCTCTTCCTTTTCTCAGAAATTTTCCATGGTTTTGTAGAAGGTTCTAGCAGGATGGAGCCCTAGTTGCACACAGTGATGACTGGCTTGATAATATAACCTTGCGTTGCTCTTTCATTCTTCCCAGCCTTGAGCTCACTCCAGTTCACTTGGGCTCACTTCTCAGTATTGGCTCCCTGCCTGCAAGCTGTCATTTTCAGCTCTGCTTTCTGTGGGGAGCTCAGGCGAAGACAGAGAACCAAAAGTTGAACTGCCAGATCAAAGGGTAACCACATTTAATAAATATTGGCAATGAGCCCTTGTAAAAAGCTGACACTCTCACCATGACTGTATGAGATGTCATTTCCCCACTGTTTTACTCATATGGAATATTATCAAATCTGAGTGAATAGTTTTGGCATGTTTTACCTATATAATCTTGAAAAAACCATTTACACCTCTGAGTCTTATTTCGTAACAGATAGAATGGGAAGAATCACCCCTGTCTTGGTGAGAATAAAACGTCTTCAAGGCTGTGAAAGCACTTTGTAAGCTATGAAGTACTAGGACATGTAAAAAATTACCCCTAAATATCCCAAGTATGAAAAACCCAAGGTGGTTTTCATTTCTCTAAAGAGTACTTCAGACAGGGATTATGCCAATAATCCCAGCACTTTGAGAGGCCGAGGCAGAAGGATGACTTGAAGTCAGGAGTTCAAGACAAGCCTGAGTAACACAGTGAGACCCCTTTTCTACAAAAAGTAAAAATAATTAGCTGGGCATGGTGGTGCATGCCTGTTGTACCCGGGAGGCTGAGGCAGGAGGATCACTTGAGCCCAGGAGTTTGAGGTTGCAGTGAGCTGTGATCACGCCACTGCACTTCAGCCTGGGTGACAGAGTGAGACCCCCATCTCTTAAAAAGAACAAAGGACTCCTTCAGTAAATTCACAATAACAACTTAAAAAACTGGGAGTTAGTCAGATTTTGGTCACATGAGGTCTTGTGGAGGGGCCTGAATTTGGTCTCTGACGTAAAAGGCTCCTCCGGTCCGCTACCGCTCAGGAATCCCGGAGCACTGCTCTGACCAGCGCTGGCCGCCCGCGGGGGCTGCCTTCCCCGCTTTGGGTTTCCTGCTTGCAAACTGCATGAATCATAGGTTGTCTTGCATCGACTCTATCTGCACACTCATCTAAAAGTTATAGTAAGTGAACAGAGGGGGAGGAAAACAGCTGCTGTTTCATCAACACCCCTGCTGGCCCCCCTCCGGGCCCCGCCCAGGAAACGTGGCGTTGGCCTGGCTAGAGCTTGTTTCCCGTCTGTCCGTTAAGGAGGCAAAGGGCTGCGGGCCTGCCTTCATTCTGGGAACCTTTCCCCTGGGCTGGACCTTGAATTGTTTTTTTTTACAAAGTTTCTTGTCTTTTCCCATATACCTGGTGGTCCTATTGTAACTATGCCCTTACCCACACCTAGCTGCCCTGGCCAAAAGCCTGGGAGCTTCTTGAGGCTCCTTCCTTTGATTCTACCTCCAGAACAAAAATTACCAAGACGATCTATTTCTTATCCCTGAGGTCAAAATATCCAGGAAAGGACCACTTTTATGTTTAAAAGAAAAAGATGAAGCTAACTTGTGCAGTCTCTCATTCACTTAGTTCCAACACACAAAGCGTGCTGACTGCCGCACAGGAAAGAGTATTTCACAAGAGGCCCAAGAGAAAGGGCCAGTCAGTTGCTAAACACATTAATCAGCCAACAGCCAAGGAGGACGAAGGCCCGCCAACACCCAGCGAGTGAGCTTACAGGTGGGTTCTCTGGCTCCACTTGACATGATTACAAACCTGGATGACAACCTGACCCCAACCTCATGAAAGACCCTGAGCTAGAACCACCCAGGGAAGCTGCCGCTGGCCTCCTGACCCTCAGAAACTGTGAGATGATAAACATTCGTTTTAAGCTGTAGCAATAGATGACTAATGCGATCACCTCCCCGACCACCGCAGTCACACTTGACCTTTGCTGCGCTGTAAACTTGTCTTTCCATCTCTGTCCCCCGCACTGTCCTTGTCACGCCTTGTGCCTTCCTCCCATACCCTCATACCTAACCGTTCTCTCTGAGGCCAAACCCAGAAGTCATCAAACCTGCCGAATCAGTCAAACAGATGACCGGTTAAAATTGGTAATTTGAGAAAAGTTTACTATAGGGCCTATTTGCAAAACTGTGGGTTGCATGGAAGCCATCAGAAGGAATGACTAGGGCTAGCAAACATTGGATGCTGTTATGGCCTAAGGCCTGGAGAGGCAAAGGAAGGGACAGTTCCTGGAACCTGGAGACAGAGAGAGCTGTGCGAAGAAGGCCCTGGACAGGACCCGGGACCTCTGGATCCAGGACACAGCCAGCCCTGGCATGGGGCTGGGGGTAGCATGCAAGATACCTCAGCGCCTGCTGCTGCAGCCTTCTTAAATGAACCCAAAGGGAGGCTGGACACCAAGGATGTCTATCTTAGTCTGGGTTCCCTCAGAAGCAGACTATGGGGTAAGGGTTTAAGTGCAAGTCATTTATTTGAGAGGTTCAGAGTACACCAACCAGCAGGGAAGGGAGAAAGTGATACAGGGATGAGAAGGTGGCCAATACAATTGTCTTATTAAACCAGCTATCACAGTGGGTGACCATAGCTTAGTCCCACAGTGAAACCCTGGGAAGTAACCTAAACACACCCCTCAGAATTATTCCACCAGAGGGTGAAGACAGTGGGGTATCTACACCCCTAAAGTCTTGCGTTGAGGGCTACTCCTGGGGAGGTCTGCTCATGTCTGCATGCTTTTGCACTGTCAGGCTGGCAGGCTGGCTTCCTGTGGTTCTGGAAAAAACCCTCAGACACAAAGATGCAGATTCTGGCAATTGGAAGTCTGGGAAGCCCAGACGTGGGTAAAGCCCTGGGGATTTGGGCAGGGACTGGCAGTGTCTGCTGCAGGGCCATTGATGTGGTCCATACAGGTGCACCCCCTGTTCCCAGAGCAGGGTGGAGAAGCATGTGGAGGGAGAATCTGGAAGCACAGATAAAACTTAAGTGCATACTTAAAGTCAACCAGTAAAATTTACCAGTAGTCTCTTAAATTCAGTAGCACTGCATAGGTTTCAAAACAGTATTTTTTTCCTTTAAATTCTCACAGTTACTGTCCTCTGCCCTCTGTCATAATTGTGTATCTAGCTGTCTGATTGTGCCTGCGCGTTGTGCAATGTGCACTGCACACTCTGTGCTTGCACATCCGAGCGTGCCTCAGCGAGGGCAGGAATCACTCCATTCCACAGAGCAGAAAACAGAGGCAGAGAGGACCTAACACACAAGAATCAGGTGCAGAACATTTAGAATCATCCCTGCCACTTACTGGTTGGGTAATCCAAGACAAGTTAACGTATCCTCTTTGGGCCTCTGTTTTCTCAAGTGTAAAATGCGGGTTAATAACATTTTCACTATAGAATTGCTGTAAGGACTGAGCAGCATAATACATGTAAAATGCTTGCTATAAAATACAGGCTAAAAAAGTATTTTTTTAAGTAAATAATCTTTTTTTGGGAAAAAAAGGCAGATGCTTTTTATTATATATTTTTTCTTGAGACCACAGTTTACTTCAAAAGTTACGCTGACCAAACTGAGATATGTCTGTCAGTAATAGACATTCTGTTCTCTCCTTGCTACATAACTGTGTAATAATTGAACACGTTGGAATTAAGCCATGATAATTGATTCAAATAATTATAACCATTTGAATGAGACCACATGACCATCACTCCACTTCAAAGCTGTAAAACGAAACCCTTCCATTTCCTTTTGTTTCTTCCCGTCTGCTGGGCAACTTGCTTTTTATCTCAAATTCCACATGTTTTGAAAATCCCATCATTTTACCTTCCTTCTTAATCATTAATTCGATGAGGTATTTCAGCTGCAATAAAAAAAGTTTTAATTAAAATAAAAATCCCTGCATCTCATTTTTAGGCTAAAAGCTTATTTCTTTTGAAACTTAGCAAGCAAGTGGAGCTTCCTGGAAGAGTAAGAGGGCATTTTGCCCAAGGATCTGTAGAGTGAAAAGGACTTTGGGAATTTTCCTAAGGGCAAAGGGGAAGGGAGGAAGACCAGTAATCTCAGGAGTCCCAATGCCCACTGCCTGACTTTTGGGAAGAACTGAGCTGTTTAGGGGCCTGTAAGGGGTGTGGGGGTGCCTAATGCCTGAGGCAGGACACAGTCAGACATCAGTGGAACAAGTCAGATCACCCTACACAGACATGGTTTTTTTTTTTTTTGGACTTTTTTTTTTTTGAGACAGAGTCTCACTTTGTTGTCCAGGCTAGAGTGAGTGCCGTGTCATCAGCCTAGCTCACAGCAACTTCAAACTCCTGGGCTCAAGCAATCCTGCTGCCTCAGCCTCCTGAGTAGCTGGGACTACAGGCATGCACCATCATGCCCGGCTCATTTTTTCTATATATATTAGTTGGCCAATTAATTTCTTTCTATTTATAGTAGAGATGGGGTCTCGCTCTTGCTCAGGCTGGTCTTGAACTCCTGACCTCAAGCAATCCGCTTGCCTCAGCCTCCCAGAGTGCTAGGATTATAGGCATGAGCCACCATACTTGGCCAGACATGCTTTTTTAACTTAAAAATGTAGTAACCTTAAGATCCTTGGACTTTAAAAGAATTCTTGAGGTGCAAGTGACTTGAGAGAGTATCTAATTCAACTCCCTTCTTTTCACTCTTGGAGCCCAAAGATTTAGAAAGGGGAAGGGACTCGCTCAAGGTAAAATAGCAAACTAGTGACAAAGCCAGGACAAGAAGCCATAGTCCAGTACTGCTTAGTGCCAGCTTAGTGACTTTACATTGTGCCAAAGGCACCCACTTCCCTCTGTCCCGTAAGCCCTCCAGCGTCCCAATGGGACCCCTTTGCAACATCTGTCTGCTTGCATACCTCCAGTGTTGGGGAGCTCATCATGTCCCAAGAAAGCCCATTCTGTCCATTTTCAGGCAGCTTTCTTAAAACCTTGTTTCTTAGGGTAAACTGAGATCTGCCTGTCCTCAACTGACATTCTCTAGTTCCAGGTCTGCTCCCTCTGTCTCAGGATATGCTTCAGAGGTTTGCTCAAAGTCCCCACAGCCCACAAGTCCCCTTATCTCTAGTCCAAACATCCTGTTTTCTTACAATTCTTTTTTGTTCCTGTTTTAGGAGCACTTTATATTCTAGACACACCATCACCTAGTTAAGCTTTCCTTTAGACTATATGGTGGCCAGAAGGGAATACAAGTGCCATGGTTAATTTTATGTGCCAACTTGGCTCGGCCACCATACCCAGATATTTGTTCAAACACATCTGGATGTTGCTGTGAAGGTATTTTTGAGATGAGGTTAATATTTAAATTGGTAGGCTTTGAATAAAGATTACCCTCTATGTTGTGGGTGGGCCTTGTCCAGTTGGTTGAAGACCTTAAGGAAAAGACTGACCTCCTCCAAGGAAGAGGGAATTCTGCCAGGAGACTGCTTTCAGACTCAAGTTCCAACATCCCCTCCTTCTGAGTCTCTAGCTTGCTGGGCTACTCTGCAGACTCTGGGCTTGCCAGCCTTCAAAATCATGTGAGCTAACTCCTTAAAATCAATCTCTCTCTCTACTCTCTCTCCCTCTCTCCTTTCTCTCTCTTTCTCCCCCCCCCCCATACACCATCCAATTGGTATTGGTTCTGTTTTTCTGGAGAACTCTGACTTAATACAGTAGATTTCTAAACATACAACTTTGCTTTAGGCACAACCTCAGAAACTGAAAGAGAGAAGTCTTGGTTGACCTATCATCATCCTGTCATTTATTCAGCTAGTGGAGCACTTATTGTGCACCTAGGTGCTGCTGATAGAAAGGAAAATACTGCAACCAGAATTTTGAACTTAAGGAGGACCTTGAAAAATCAGACCCTGCTCAAAATTATTAGTGCAGAGTGGCATAAAATGTAGGCCCAGTAGTCAGACAGTCCTGGGTTCATATTCTGGCTCTAACAGTTGCCAGCTGGTGACTTTGGCAAGTCACTCAACCTCCACGAGCCTCAGTTTTCCCCATCTGTAAAAGGAAGAATTTGGAATAGATTATCTTTAGTTTTCCCTTCAGTTTTGGACATTTGGTGTCTCAATTTAGTGAAAATTCAGGGAAGAATTGTACATCATATGAGGGATCTACTTCAGGGCCCAGGAAAAAAACCTAAATAAGAATGTCATTCATACATACTATCTATACAAACAAGTAATATTTACCAGTCACATGCTCTTTCACATTCATGATTTCACTTGATCCTATTTCATCCTTGCTAATACTCCTCGAGGTAGGCATTCATTTTCATATTTTGTAGCAGGGAAAACTGAGGCTCATAGACATTAAATACTTTGTCCAAGGTCACACAGTAGGGGCCAGAACCAGGATTCAAACTCCATTTTCAAAAATTCTGAACCACATGATCTTGCATTACTTCCTCTTGCTTGGGAATTCTTAACATTTGGGATGAATGGCATGAATTCAGAAAGTCCAAGATCTGTTTCAGCAGCACTATGTTCTCCTCAAATAGTTTATAGTTTGTCAAATCATAGTTTTCCAAATGCTAAAAATATAATTTGTATGCATACACACAGAGAGCTTATATCAACGTTTTATTTAGATGTTTAATGAAGGAACCAGTAGGATGACAAGAAATGCTGAAACAAAATTGATAAGTTAGATGCAAAATTGGTGAATGATCTATAGGGCAATTAAAATATAACCTTTGGGGTTATCTTTTCTCTCAGGCAGAAATCATTTGCATCTCTACTGGACAAAACAAAACAAAACAAAACAAAAAACTGTACCATATCAAACTTTCTACAAGTTAGCATCTAACTTTATAGGGTAAATAGAATTTCATTCTATCATGACTGGAGAATATACTTTGTAAGATTTCAGTCTACTTAAATTTCTTGAGACTTGTTTTATGGCCTGGTACATGTAATGTTCTATGTGCATGTGAGAAGAGTGTGCATTCTTCTGTTGTTGGGTAGAGTGCTCCTTAGATGTGATTTAGTACTAGCTTTTGCATGGTATTGTTCAATTTTTCTACTTCCTTATCGATTCTCTGCTGGTTGTTCTATGCAATGTTGAAAGTAAATCTCTGACAATTGTTACATTGTCTATTTCTTCCTTCAGTTCTATCAGTCTTTATGTTATTTTTCTCTGCTGTTAGTGCATGTGTTTATAATTACTAAAATTTCCAGTTGGATTGACCCCTTAACATTATAAAATGTACCTATTTATCTCTAGTAACATTTTTTATTTTAAAGTCTATTGTATCTGTTAATACAGCCACTTCAGCTTTCTTTTTTTAAAACCAGTAATATGGTCCTTTGTTGTTATTACCACATGTTATGAACTGTACATAATTATATATGCTATACTTTTATATGACTGACAGCACAGTAGGTTTGTTTATACCAGTGCCACTACAAATATGTGAGTAATGCATTGTGCTATTACTTTGTGATGGCTATGATGTCACTAAGTAATAGAATTTTTCAGGTCTATTATAATCTTTTTTTTTCACTTCAGCTTTCTGATGTTGCTGTTTGAATTATATATTTTTTTCATTCCTTTACTTTCAATCTATCTGTGTGTTTGAATCTAAAGTGTGCCTCCTATAGACAGCGTATAGCTTGGATCCTGTTTTTTCTGTAAATCCAATCTGACAATCACTGACTTTTGACTGGACTGTTTAATCCATTTGCACTTATTATTATTAATATAGTTGGATTTACATCTGCTACTTCATTTTTAAAAATATCGTTCATGTATTTTTCTCTTCTATTTCTCTTTTACTACTTTCTTTCGCATCAAATGAATATTTTCTAGTGTAATGACTGATATTTTATTTATTTATTTACTTATTTTTGAGACAGAGTCTCACTCTGTTGCCTGGGCTAGAGTGCCGTGGTGACAGCCTAGCTCACAGCAACCTCAAACTCCTGGGCTCAAGCAATCCTCCTGCCTCAGCCTCCTGAGTAGCTGGAACTACAGGCATGCACCACGGTGCCCGGCTAGTTTTTCTTTTTTCTATTTTTAGTTGTTTGGCTAATTTCTTTCTATTTATAGTAGAGACGGGGTCTCACTCTTGCTCAGGCTGGTCTCACTCCCGATCTCAAGCAATCCTCCCACCTCGGCCTCCCAGAGTGCTAGGATTACAGGCGTGAGCCACTGCGCCTGCCCATGATTGATATTTTAAAATTTCTCTCCTTTGCTCATCTATTCCAATACCAGAAAACAAAAGCCAAGAAATTAGTCTTTTAAAAAAATTTTTTTCTTCAAAAGCACCAGTTTGGTGAAAAGAAATTAGTTTCTTTCAGGTTTTACATGCAGTCCTTAAAATTGAGTGACTTCCTCTTTTCTCAAGGTCCTCAGCATTTGCTCAGTTTGCTGCCTTGCCAGCAAGTAAACTTCCTTACTATCCTACTGAGGTAATGCTGGGACCTTATAAGCCAAAGAATAGGTATGCGACTAGTCACCTGGTAGGACTGTAGCCTTGCTTCCACCAAGGAAGCACAACTGTTGTTCCTCACTGGCTATGTGAATATAGCTGGCTAAATGAAATTTATTTTCAAATGTAAAACTGTTTGGATGGCTTTGATTATATAATAGATTTGTTCAATATATCCTGGCAAAGAGGAGGGCAGATTCTTTGAATCTATTCAAATAATTACATAGCCAGGGACTCAGTAAAAGTATTTACTCTTCATTTTAGAGCAGGCAGTGGGAATAAGATGTTATTCAAAAATATTTCATTTCAGTTTGCATAAGCATAGTTTGCTAAATTGAGTGTTAGCAACAGATCAAGGAGGAAGCAAAAAATAAAAAATGAAACATAAGGCCGGGCGCTGTGGCTCACGCCTGTAATCCTAGCTCTTGGGAGGCCGAGGCGGGCGGATTGCTCAAGGTCAGGAGTTCAAAACCAGCCTGAGCAAGAGCGAGACCCCGTCTCTACTATAAACAGAAAGAAATTAATTGGCCAACTGATATGTATATAAAAAATTAGCCGGGCATAGTGGCACATGCCTGTAGTCCCAGCTACTTGGGAGGCTGAGGCAGAAGGATCACTCGAGCCCAGGAGTTTGAGGTTGCTGTGAGCTAGGCTGACGCCACGGCACTCACTCTAGCCTGGACAACAAAGTGAGACTCTGTCTCAAAAAAAAAAAAAAAAAAAAAAATGAAACATAAAAGGACTTCCTCTTATGCACATCAGAAAGTAGAACATTAAGAACAATCCAGCAATAGTCCAAAACAAATAATCATGATTATATTTTCCTCATGAGCTTATTAGGCTTACATGATTTATTCTTGACTCACAAATCTTGGATCAACAATATACTTCCATGTTCATTTGCTTCTGAACTCAAAAGAGTCCTAGCAATCCTGATTCCGTCGTGTGGTTCAGCCTGTAGATGTCTACTTGTGGCTAGAATGCCAGCTAATACTGAGAAGCCTGGCCCTGCAAGGCTATTCCAGTTTAGAGTACCTGGTAAAATCTTTTCCACCAAGGTTTTGGGATCGTCCTTCTTTGTCGAATACTCTTTAGCTTATAGCAGAAGTTTTCTGGCAAGCATGGAAGGAAAGCAAAAACATCTGTTGTTGATTAAACTGAAGCTCTGTTAATTTCTTACAGTAGACAACAATATCAGAATAGGGAAGAATGAAATCCTCTTTTGGGCTGTCAGTGTTTCCTCAAGGGGAAGAATATACTGTGGACATGGGGACAATGACAAATCTACTTTAAAAAGTAGCTTAGGGAAGATAGAACTTATTTTTTTGATTGGGCAGTTTGTCACATTTTGTGGGCTTAATACATGATGCAATTTTTATAACGTTATTAAGCCAATTAGGAAATATGGAGCAGCTGGGCCTGGTGACTCACATCTGTAATCCCAGCACTTTGGGAGGGCAAGGCGAGAGGATCCCTTGAGGTCAGGAGTTTGAGACCAGCCTGAGCAAGATTGAGACTCTGTCTCTACAAAAAAAAAAAAAAAAAAGAAAGAAAGAAAAATTAACCAGGTGTGGTAGTGAGCACTTGTAGTCCCAGATACTTGGGAAGCTGAGGCAGATTGATCACTTGAGCTCAGAAGTTTGAGGGTGCAGGGAGCTATGATGATGATGCCACTGCACTGTAGCCCAGGAAAGAGAGAGATCCTGTCTCCAAAGCAAACAAGCAAGCAAACAAATATGGAGCAATCAAACATACCTAATTAATTCTAGCATCCCTCTTGCTTGTGAATGATACATCACGTGTTTTAAGACGAGAGACTAAAATACTAAATCTTTAGCATTTTAGCCATACAGAAAACACCAAAGATGGTTTGACATGTAAAAACACACTAACAATTACATTTTTCTAATATCTGGAACTGATCTTGAGAAGGCAACATTAAAAAGAATTTTCAGGCCGGGCACGGTGGCTCATGCCTGTAATCCTAGCACTCTGGGCGGCCGAGGCGGGTGGATTGCTCAAGGTCAGGAGTTCAAAACCAGCCTGAGCAAGAGTGAGACCTCATCTCTACTATAAATAGAAAGAAATTAATTGGACAACTAAATATATATATATATATATATATATATATATATTTAGCCAGGCATGGTGGTGCGTGCCTGTAGTCCCAGCTACTTGGGAGGCTGAGGCAGGAGGGTTGCTTGAGCCCAGGAGTTTGAGGTTGCTGTGAGCTAGGCTGACGCCACGGCACTCTAGCCCGGGCAACAAAAGTGAGACTCTGTCTCAAAAAAATAAAATAAAATAAAATAAAATATAAAAGAATTTTCACAGAAGAATAATCACTATCATAAGACAGAAACATAACCCCTAGGAAAAATGAGCAGTTATAGTTGGTTAGCTATTAACCAGAGCGACAGTACGATTACTAAGTAAACATAAAGGAAGGTATAATTATAAGGAACACCAGCTGTTTCAGAAATAAGGAACTTTTGCTATGGTTTTGTTTTATTTTTGGAAAATCAAGTGCATAACAAAGTCAGCACAAAGCACAGAAAGTTATTCTGGTTAAATACATAATATCTCCTATTTGGGCCAATTACTCAGAAGTTAAAAATAACTTTTACTATCTCTTGTCAAGAGCAAAGTTAATATTCCAATACTAGTTTGTCATTTTAACATAGAGAAAAAGAAAACTAAATTCTACTTTTGCATTAATATAACAATTGCAAGTAAAGGATTCAGACTCCCTTTTAAAAAGTCTCACAAGTAAGCCCATTAAAGCAGAGTCAATTTAGTCAAAATTTTAACATATTTCATTATTTCTTTCCAGACTCATTATTTGTAGGTATTATAGACCTACAATGTTTTCTTTTCCCTAAGCTTCTACAACTTGCTCATTCAAATATTAATTTTTACTAATCTTTACATTCTGGCACATTTATTTTACTTGCTGACGAAATTACTTACTCTTTCCCTTGATAAGCCAAACAACACTTATCATCGTACATGCACATTCATGTTTCTTTGCTACTTCAGCTTTTAGTATAGTCTCCATGGCCCATATAAATTACAACTTTTAACAAATGTAACTACTTTTATTTCCTCACAGAGATGCCTGCAGGCAAGTAACTGAGACTATTGTGAAATATACAAACATTTAGCAGACTAGCAAAGATCAGAAGCAATCGCTATCAAACCTCCTGTGGCCACAAAACCCTTTTACAATTCTTAAAGTGGAAAAATAGAACATATATATTATTAATACTGTAGCCCAATGGTCTATCTGCTGTCAAACATATAAAAATAAGAGGCAAAGATGTGCGCATGTGTGCACACACGAGGCTTGGTGACCAATGCTTTTGTATTCTATCTTCCTTAGAAATGTATCCAGGCAGCTAAAAATTATTCACCAATTTGCTTGGTTTAATATCAGTCTAAGTTCTCAAAGTTAATTAAAGACCCTGGAAATTGTGTTTAAACTGATATATTAGAGAGTAACATAATCATTGATGATATAAACAATTTAGGAAATTTAGATTAACTATAATCTCCATGATAAAATATTGTCTATCACTCTATCTCATCGACTTGTATTATGTTCTTCATGGTTTCACAAACAGATATTATAATGCTTGTTTATTTTCTTGTTTACTTATTTACTGTGAATATTTTCCCACTAGAGGTAAGCACCATAAATAAAGATAGTTTGTCTTACTACACACCTAGAACAGGTGTCAGGTTTCAGTCTGAAATGTTGGTTCTTGGGATTCCCATGGCTGAAGAATGACCAGACACACCAAAGTTAGGCAAGCACAAAAATGAGGTTTATTGAGGAAAGAAAGATAGGATTATAGAGCAAGGGTAAGATACAGGTTTACAGAACATGGTACATATGTCACATATAATGACTGGGCCCATGGTTGCAGCAGGGCAATCAAAAGGAAGGGCAAAGAGAGAGGTCAGCTATGGTCTGCATCTTATTTTATAGTGCCTATCGGACCTATTTTGTGGTTCAGAGGTCACTATGGAACCACTTTGATTGGACAGTTGGGAGTCACATGACCTGAAACTAAACTACACATGTGGGTGCTAGGTCACTTTCCAGACTTTATGGTACCTATGCTGCTTGGCCTGTGGGCTAGAAAGTTTTCTGCATTCTTTTGCAGCTGGCATGCAAAGTTCTGATTGGCAGATCTGTAGGGTATCCCCTCCTCCCTCAGGTATGGAGAATTAGGGTGGGGCAGGACCAAGTTAGGGGCAACAGCACCCACTTTTGTTCCTAGGAGACCCAGAATCCCATCCCTCGCTATCTACCTAACCCAGGTAGGAGATATTCAATGAATAGTTTTGAATGAAAGGATATAGCAAGTCTTCACTTAGTGCCCTTGATAGGTTCTTAGAAACTGTGACTTTAAGGGAGATGATGTAAAATGAAACCCAATTTTACCACAAGGTATTGATATAAATAAGAGTTAAGTTCCATAGCATATTTCTGGTCACAAAAACATCACTAAACTTATAAAGTCTAAAACACTTCTAATATTAAACACTGAAATAAAAGTGAGCTATAAATACAATTAAGAAAGATTAATAAAAAACAAGTAAGATAATTATTTACTCAATTATTCCAGTTCAGGTCCTGGGTGGCCAGAGCCTGTTCCGCATCTCAGAGTGTAGGGCGGGCACCAACCTTGGACAGACAGAACTCCATTCCACTGTAGGGAACAATCACACACCCGCCCACAGTCGCTCAGGCTGGGACAATTTAGACACCCCGATGCACCTAGCGTGCACATCTTTGGGACATGGCAGGAGACTGGAGGACCTGGAGAAACCCTATGAAGACATGGGGAGAATGCGAGCTCCACACAGACAGCGCTCTGGCTGGGAGTTGATTTTTTTTCTCTTTAATGTTATAATGAAAGAACTTTATTTGAGGACCTGCTGTACATGAATAAGATCTTTACTCATAATAATTGTATAAGACAGGAGGAGTAGATCTCATTATAATATTTTATAAGTGAGGAAACTGGGCATTAATGGTTCTGAGACTCAGAATTTTAGTTTCCTGATTTCCAGTCCAATATACCACATTATTCCCCATGACTAAATAAATATACTTGTCCAGGTAAAAAATGAAAAGAGGAAGTCTTATGTAGATATGATCCATAGACAGGGTTTCTGCTATGGATTGCATCTGAGTGGGGGGGGTCCCTTTAGGCCGGGGACCAATGTCATTAGTCTAAAAATTCTAAACAAATTTCCCCCACTATCAGGGATCTCCAAGTGAGTATTACTGATGCTCTGAGCTCCCGATGGTTTTCTCTTTGGAGTACTTGTAATTGGGGACCAAGGAAGTGAGATGTGAGTTGCTGCCTGGTTTTTATTGTAACAAAAGCTGGTGGTTGAAATTGGCTATTTTTATTTTTCCTCCTACACCCCCCCAACACAGCATCCATTACTCTTCCCTTCCAATCCCTTCTTTGCAAAAACAGTCCTGCTGAGGCAGCAGACTTAACATGGTACGCTTCCCATAGGATATTCAAACTTTCTTTTTTTGGCTTGCTTTTTGAGTCTAGGCAAATTGATATTAAAGAGATACTAATACACTGCTAAATGGGAAAGGCAGACTAAGCCTTTCTCTTCTGATTAAAACATGTTGTTGGGTGACCACCCTTGCTGGCTCCAGTCCTAAGCCTCAGAGGGAAGCCAATGTTCGGGGCAGGGCACAGGGACTTACCAGTTGTCCACCCAAAGGAGGCCCTATCTCCTTCCACTAACCAGGGAGCATTTTGTACTAAGATTGTCCTCCTTTAACTTTTTTTTCCCTATTAAACGAGAATTTTGTATTAAACTATTTAGAATTGGGTTGTGCTTGTTTTTAGGATCTTACACTTTTCTCTTCGCATTAACATGTCTCACCCAACTTGCTGTTGGGTAGCAACCCTTGGAACTTTTGTCAAATCATTTCTCACGTCAATCTTCATCCTCATTGTCCTCTAAAAAACTGGCATCTGGTAATGTTGATTTAGAAGTCATTTCTGCTGACCTCATCCCTGAATCAGAAGAAACAGCAGGGGGTAAGTTTAGGGCCTGTAGGATACCAAATTTAGGCCTGGGTAAGGCAGTGCGGTTCTTTCCATACCCATTGGGTAAAGGAAGAAATTGAAACACCACTGGGCTCCAAGACTGCTCAAGATCCCACTGACTGATACTCAAGGCCCGCGCTCCTTTTTTCAGAAGAGTAAGACTGAACAAAACTCCACAGCTGAATCAAAAAGTGTGGGCGCCAAGATACCACCGACCAGGAGTCCCCCTTCACTCCATGGATGGGGCGAGGGTGGGGGAGTGGGGGGCCGGGAGATTGCGGAATTGGCATTGCGCTATGTGGAAGCGGAGCCACCAACAGAGAGGGGGATGGGAAGGCTCTCAAAGGCCAATTTGTGATGGGCCATTGATCACCTTGGACTGGGCCACTTCACCGTTATCACAAAACAAACAGGATGCTCAGAGGCATGTTATGGCAGGCAACCTACCAATTTCACACTGGTCCTCCAAGTCAATCCTGGCAACCAGGCTGGGAGGCAGGTGTTACTATCCTCACAGTACAGAGAGGCGAAGGTACATTGCAAGGCAGGGACTCCGAGTCCGCCATCCAAACGCACTTGCTAGACTTTCCTATGTCTACACTGCATCTGGAAACGATCTTGGAGGACACATTTTAGGCCGACCCTCTCACTTTACAACACAAAGAGCGGGGCCCCCCGAGAAGCGCGAAGTGACGTGTTTAAGGCCGCGGGGCGAGCGTGTGGCGAGCGGACGAGGGGAACCCGAGACACCCCGGCCTCTTCCCTCTCGGGCCGGTTCCTTCCTCCCCCGCAGCCCTCAGGGGAGGCTGGGGGAGGAGCCGCGCCGGGCCGGGGTTTTCCGGGGGCGGTCCCCGGCGTAGGCGCATTCCAGAGCCCCGGCCGCCGCGCGTCCCGGCCGCTCCTGCGCGCTCCCGCCTCGCGGGCTCGGGGAGCCGGGGCGCGTCCGGGCGCGGGCTGGGGCTCCGCTTCCAGGCCTGGGGGCGCTTCCGCCTGCCCGATCCAGCGCGGTCCTGGGGACCCCGAGGAGCGCCGAGCCGTCCCTGCCCCGGGAACTTCCCGCAGACCCGCCGCGAGGTTCACAGGCAGCTGTGCGGATCCCGGGTGAGTGGGGCCATCGGGCGTCGTTCGTGGGGCGCTTCGGGATCGCGACCTAACTCTCGAGCGGCCCCTGCCCCAGAGGGCGCCCCACCCTCGCTGTATGCCCTCTCCTCCCTCACTGTCCCCTTCATCACTTTCGCATTTCTTCGCCTCACGCCCCCTTCCCTCGTGTCCCGCGGTCAGCCCCTAAGTTCCAGCCCCTTTCCGTGCACATCGCTGGGCCTCTGGGGTGAGCCCCCTCGGAGACGGGCTTCCCTCCGGGCTCCCGGCCCCTGCCTTCTCGGGAAGCGGCCCTGCTCGAGCAGACTGCCCCCTTTTGGCTCGCCAGGCCCGGCGGCAGTCGGGGTCGGCCCGCGCCTGAGGACCCGCCTGGGCGCTGCGCTGGGTTTGGGTCCCTGCACCACCCAGGACGGCGGATCGTCTGCCCGGCTCTTCTCCCAGCCCCGCGCGGAAGGCGCCAGGAGTTCGGAGTTGCGGCGCTGGTGCCGTCTCTAGCTGCTTCGCCTTCCTGTCTCCCAGCCTCGTTTCTCCATCTGCGAAATGGGGCAAACATCTTTTGTCTACAGAAAGCAAAAGAGAAAGGTGTGCAAAGTATCTTGGAGAGAAGCCTTTCCTCCCCCCTCCTCCTCCTCCTCCGCGCCTTTGCTTAGGACTCAGGTGTTCCACTTGCTGGTTCTTTTGCCCCCTACTCTTGTCCCGCCAATGTCTTGAGGGTGGGAACTTCCTGTCTACCCTCATTTCCGAGGCATCCTCAGCACGTGGCAAAGGGCCTTGCAAATAGTAGGTGCTCCATACATGTGCACTGAGTGAAAGAATGAAAAGTGTAAGCCGTAAACATTTGCACAAGCCTCAGGGGTTCTTCTGATTGAGGGCCAGGCTGGGTCCACTTGTTTCTTCCAGACTAGCATTGACCTTGCTGCGCCTGCGGGCTGGTTCTCCCCCTTGCCTGTAGATAGTGACCACTGAACTCCCCGACCCCAGGCGGCAGGGGAGGGGCTGCTCAGTCATCCCAGTAGCAGAGATTCCGCGAACATCTGCTGTGATCTGCCCTACCTCTGCAGTGGGCAAATAGTCTGGAAGGATTGGGAATGCCTGAATCGGGGTGGGGATGGGAGCCGGAGGAACAGTCCTCTAGAAGCCAGGAGACCCTCCGAGTTACCCGGCTGGGGCATTTTCCCCCTTCTGCACGTGGCCTCCCTCCCCCATCTGTGAAGTGGAGCCGGAGGTGGAATAGATACGCGTTTGTGGCCGAGCATGGCGTGCTTTTTGGGTTATGCGGGCCACACGGCAGCCCTCTGGACACACGCGGACACAGCCCAGCTGAGCTTTAGGACACCACATCTGCAGCGACAGCTGAAAAAGCCAAGAAGTGTTTCCTCATTTTAGCAGGGACCTCCCATCTCCAGCTGTCCTGGGGTTATGAGTCATGCTTGGGGGTTACAAGTCATGCTGCATGAAATCTCCCACACGCCGACCTCTCAGGACCTCAGAATTGTGGCTCCACTGCACAGGGGTCTGGGGAGTCCTCTTTCTGTCACAGCCAGAGAACCGCTGAGCCGTGGTGAGGTGCTGCTATAGACGCAAAACAAATTAGAGAGTGCCAGGGCCTGTGGTTGGCCTAGATACTGGGCTTTTTGGGGTGACAGACCAAGGGGTAAAGGGCAGTCACAACCTCGGACGCTTTCTCAGCCATATGCTGATCCTTTTTCTTTTTTTAAAGAACGTGCTTCTGTTTCTTCTCTGTGGATTAAAACATACGAAGGAAGGAAATGCCTCCAAGGAAAGAGAATCCTTGTATCGGTTAGTCTTACACTGCCAGTGTTGGCAGTGGCATGGCAAATAGACACATGTATTCACACTCACAGTTTATAGGAATAAGTGT
This sequence comes from Microcebus murinus, assembly GCF_040939455.1. Lineage (NCBI taxonomy): Eukaryota > Metazoa > Chordata > Mammalia > Primates > Cheirogaleidae > Microcebus > Microcebus murinus. Next base: position 16,935,861 of record NC_134124.1, read on the forward strand.
TGGTGTTGCCGCCCCCATAGCCCCCCCACTCTGAACAGCCAGGTAAGCTGAACGACGTAATAATAGTCATACTTGACGTTTACTGAGTGCGTAGTATAAGCCGGGCATTATTCTAAGAATTTTACATGTATTAACTCATTTAGTCTTTACCACAGTCCTATTAGGGAGGGACCATCATTACGTCCATTTTATAGATGAGAAAACTGAGGTCCAGAGGGAGTCAGTAACTTACCCACGATCACATACGAAGTAAGCGTCAGAGCTGCAGTTTGAACCCAGGCAATCTGGTTCCAGGGTCTATCCTCTAAACTTCACTGGAGTTGGGGGGGGAACCAGGGTTCAAATCTTGCCTCTGTCACTTCCATGCAAGGTGACTTGGGAGAAGTTAAGTGAGAATTTGATAGCCACTGCACTAGCAGATCACTGGGGACCCTCCCAACTCACTGGGGAAACAGAAGGTGAACCTCAAGAGAGAATGGAGACATCTAGCAGGAAAGGCTTGGAGTTAGGTAGCCAGGAAGGAAAACAGGGCAGAATTACAATTGCCTGGTGTATTAAACAACGGCAAGCCAGATTCAAGGACTGAAGTGTACCTTAAATTGCTTAGTCGTGTGTAGATAGAGCTTATTTTATTGACTTGGACTCTGACTGGCTGATTGGGTATGTGACTTGCTGGTGACCTGTACATAGGATCAGGGAACATGAAATAGAGGAGGAGAAGAAGAGACAGAGAAAACTAAACTGGGCTCCCCAAATCAGTTTTAATTAATGATGACATGGATCTGGCACAGTTGCCACTACTCCCAACCCCCTGCCCCAGGCCAAGGTTGACAACCAGTACTTTGCACCTTAACTCAGTTTTCCGGACAGCCTCAACCCACTGCTTCTGGAGCTGTCATCTTGCTCTCCCAGACATCCCACCTCATTCCTCTGGGCTGTGGTCAATGAAGTTGCAAATGGTAAAACAGAAGACCTTTCTGTTTGAGTGCCCTGGGTGGTACCTTAGGAAACACGTTGGGGCTTTTTAAAGATTAATTTTCTCTTCCTTTCACTGTTTCTATTTTTCCTTTAAGGGTCTTCAACTGAAGACCATCGTGGAGCTGGGGACAGGGCTGTAGGGGAGGTAGTATGTCAGGAGAGCAGTCAGTCTTTGAGAGCTGGCCAGACCCTTAGAGGTCTCCTTGTCCCTCTTTTCCAATTGACAGACAGGAAAACTGAGGCCCATTTGGGAAGAATGACTTACTCAGGATCACACAATGTAGTGTTTTTTAATGCCACTGCAGCAAATTATCACAAATTTATTGGCTTAACAGGAACCCTGCAGATGAGAAGTTCGGTATGGGTTTCAAGAGAATAAAATCGAGGTGTCATTCTTCCTGGAGGCTCTAAGGGGAGATCAGTTTCCTGCTTATTTGAGGGTTGGCAGAATTCAGTTCCTGTGGTCGTAGGACCAAGGTCACCATTTTCTTGCTGGCTGTAAATCGAGAGCCAGCCCTTGCTCCTGGAGGCCGCTGTGTTCCTTGGCTCATAGCTCCCTTCCATCTTCAAAGCCAGCACCAGCAAATCAAGTCCTTCTCATGTCACATCTCTTCTGCCTTCGTCTTCACTGTTAAAGGCTCATGTGATTAGGTTGGGTTCACCTGCATGTCCAGGATAATCTCCCGTCTCAGAGTCCTCACCTTTAGTCTCATCTGCAGAGACCCTTCTGCCTGTGTTCCCTTGGCTTCACCCTCTGAATCATGCTTCCTTTTCCACATTCAAGATTCTGGGCCCCGTATGGTGGCTCACACCTGTAACCCCAACTCTGGGAGGCTGAGGTGAGAGGATCACTTGAGGCCAGGAGTTTGTCACCTGCCTAGGCAACATAGTGAGACTTCGTCCCTACAAAAATAAAACATTAGCTGGGCGTGGTGGCGCATGCCTGTAGTCCCAGCTGCTCGGGAGGCTGAGGCAGGAGGATCACATGAGCACAGGAGTTTGAGGTTGCAGTGAGCTATGGTCATGCCACTGTACTCTAGCCTGAGAGACAGAGCAAGACTCTGTCTCAAAAAAAAAAAAAAAAAAAGATTCTGGGGATCAGGATGTGGACTGGTGGTGGACAGGCATTATTCTGCCTTCCATACGCATGAGGCCCACTTTGGGAGACTGCCCTGTTCAGGATCACACAGTGAGTCAGGGAGTTAGCACCAGGGCTCTTGCAGCTGTACGATGGAGGCGTCCTGGCAGCCCCTCTCCCGGAGCGTCTCCTTTGTGAGCCCAGCATGCATAGTGACTGGCAGATAGCAATGATGGATGGTAGTGGCTTAAACAGGATGCTGTGGATTTGGCCGGGTTTTCGTCTCTGCTGATTCCCTCTTGGTTTCCAAGACTCTGTGATTGGCTGGGTCAGATAGTACGTGCAGTCTTGAACAGCTCTGGCTGTGTTCTGATCTCTTCAAAATATCTTGGTGTTTTTCCAGTTTTCTAGCCAGAGAGGAGCAGATAGAAACTCAGGCAGGGACTAAGTCTTTAGCCTGTTAGGAATTCTGGAGAGACAGGGGCTAGTTGGGGTGAAATGAGAACAGAGCGTTCCTTAGGGACCATGGGTCATCAAAGAAAGGCTTCTGATTGGATTCATTTCACATTTTTGATAGTTGCGTGTCCTGTCCAGTTTTTCCCCTGGCTCCTTCTTTGGAACAAAGGTCCCTAGTGGAATGACTCGTGCTTGGTTGGTGAATGCTTGAGGTTAACTATTATACAAGGGGGGGGGGCGGGGAAGAGGACTATTTCCAAGAGTAAATGTGAGGCCGGGATGTCCTTCTCACGTTGCACTTGGCATAGGAAACCCACCTCCACTTTTATCAGCCTCCCTGCCCTCTTCCAAGAACAGAGAAAGGAAGGTTCACACCTTGGAGGACAACTGCCCCGAACCACTCCCACCTCCATGCCCAGCTCCTGAGCACAGGGAGTCAAAGCTCCGATTTGAGCTTGCCAGCCCAGGCACGTCAACAAGAGGGAATCCTAGAGGACTTTATTCTGAAAGGCCAGTCCTCCTTCGCATGGCATGTACTGGGTAGGCTGGGAAAGACTCGGGTCCCCGTAATCCTTCCTGAATGTGCAGAGAACCCAGAAAATGATAGGACTAAAGGCTGTCTTTTTATTTTGGGGACAGGGTTCTGACTTTTAGGGTCAGTGCACCTCTTTCTGCACCTCCTCCGCCAGCTAGGTCCCCCAAGTTGAGCTCACGTCGGAAGTGCCCAGTCTTCATTTGTTCATGTCCTCATTGATCTTTGTTTATTGGCACTTGCGATGTGCCAGGCCCCTTGATAAACAAGAGAGACAGACGTCTGTTCTCCCCGTGCTTGCTTGCATTTGAGGGGGCAAAGGAACAGTCTTTAGCCTGTTAGGGGAAAAAGCCAATAAAAACAAATAAGCAACAAATAAGCTAATTTTAGATTGTAAAAAGTATACGAAGAAAATAAAAGCCCCAGGGAGAGAGGTCATTAGGTGCCCCAGGCTGCCGGGTGTCCTGTGGGGCCTTTCTTGGAACTTGAGCTGCCCTCTCTGCGTGGTCTGAATGTCCTACTCCTCCCTGCCGCTCTCCGCAGCTCCTGCTGAGGGTGGAGCCCTAGGAAGGGGTCCTGTAAGGCGGACGATGCTGGCAGACCCTGAGTCCTGTGTCCTGGGAACCGTCAGCCTTCCTGTTCACTTTCTGCCAGGTACTTAAAGAGTCAGGCATCTTCCGACGCCCCCAGCAACAGTGACTCAGAGATGGTTCTAGCTGCCTCCTCTCTGGCCTCCTTGTCTACTGGAGAGGAAGCAGGGGCAGCACCAGCCCTGGGCAGTGAGGGACTAAGGCCACACCTGCAGGAAACCACCTGCCTCTATCTGCCTTTTCTCCCACTTTGGGATAATTAAGCTTGCCTGCCAGCAGGAAGTCATTTCTTTTATTGCCTTCTTCCTCAATGAACTCCTTGGCAGTGAAACCGGTTGGATAACCATTGGAAAGCTCTCAAAAGTTAACTGTTAACCGCAGCTCAGATGTGGAGGGTGTGCATTTCCGGAGGAAGATCAAAGCTGGTGACAGACTGTTACCAGAGGCTATTTGCTTATGAAAGTGTCACTGTGGTTTCCTATGTTGGGTCACAGCACCAGAATGGCAGGGCCTCTGAACTCTTTTAATTTAGGAACTATGCTGTGAACGCAGCCCTTATTGTGTACCAGGCATCGTCTTAAGTGCTTTATGTGCATTAGCTCATTTGACCTCCACAGCATCCCAATGGAGTAGTTACTGTTATTAGTTATTATTCCCATCTTACAAATGAGGAAACTGGAGCTTGAAGAGGTTAAGCCTCCTGCCAAAGCCACCAGGACTGACACACCATCTAGCTCATCACCTCTGGGCTTTGTTGATGACATCTGTTCTGCTCATCCTGCCTTTTCCCTCCTTCCATCCTTTTGCACTCCTACTTATCCTCCAAAGCCCATATCGAAGGCCCCTTTCTTTGTAGGATTATATTTTACTTAGGCAAAAACAAAGCAATGAGGATTAATGTTTTTTTTTGAACATCTGTTATGTCCCAGGATTCTTTACATGTTGTCTCACTTTATCCTTGTGACAAGATGCTGCAATGTAGTGCAGCATCCCTATTTTACAGATGAGAAGACTGAGGTTTAGAGATTTTTAAATAACTCGCCCAAAGTTTCATCTCTACTAAGGGTGGAAGGTAGGAGTCAAATTAAAATCCTCAGCTCCAAAGTCCATGCTCTTTCCACTTCTTTCCTGTTCTCCAACAGCAAGTGGTTTGTACCTTTAGTGTAGCACTTCTCTGCCTAGCACTGTGATTAGTGCTTATGATTGATGCTTTTTTTCATTCCAGAACAGAATGAGTTTCTTAAGGGCAAACACCGTATTTTATTAATCTCTGTCTCGACACCCACTTCCCGATCCCTAGTGTAGATCACGGTGCCGTAAACGTTTATCAAGTTTCATATTTGGGCTGGAAGAATAGGTCAGTTTAATCGATCACTCTGCTGGTTGATTTTTTAAAAAATCATTAATATAGATTCATGATCTATCATCTTCGTTGAGAAAGTAAAGACATGGTCCAAGTCTGGGATGTTAACAAACTCTAGCTGAAGGAGGGGACTGCTCAGGTCAGAGAGTCCCGGAAGCCAGACGTTATTAACATAACAAGAATTAACATTTGTAGAGTGCTGGCTCTGTGTGGGAGTGCTGTTAGTACTGTGCGTGATTCTTATGTCATTCTCCCAGCTCCATGAGGTGGATACTATTTTCCCATTTTTGTTTTTTTTTTCTTTTTCAGTTGGGTTAAATGGTATAAGGAAGTTTAAGTAACTTGTTCAAGGTCGCTCAGATGGAGCTGCATTTTAAATCTAAGCAGACTGGCTTCAGAGTCTGGGACTTTAACACTACCCTGTGGTGTGAATGCAAGGGAAAGAATCTCCCCATAGTCCCTGTTGTTTCCAAATATTCCTTCTACTTGGAAGAATTTCCATGGCCATTCCATGGCCCTATTGGAATACAGGAGCTTGGAGATGTATTGGATTTAGAAAAAATGTTTATAAGTACCTAAACTGCTGGGTAGAGAAGGAGGGCATTCTCTGCAGGAGAGGCAGAAGCGAGCTGTGTTGAGCAAGTCAGTGCTGGGACGGAGTTGGAACCTAGGCAAAGTTGTCCTTGCCATCTTCTCCCAGGCCCTCATTCTGGGGAATGAAGTCGCTTAGGTTCCTTTGTGAAGTTCGTTTAGGCTCTGGGCCTCAATAAGCTTTTACATAGCAAAGAGGCATAGTCAAGAAAACTGCCTGGCCCTCATCCTTTATTCTGCCACCATGATGCCACCACTTTCTCCAAACAGCTGCCGCTTTCTTCCTCCAGCTCCAAATTTAATTCTCTTAGCCTCCTGAGTCTGTCGGAAGAACTGCTCAGTCTGCATTTTCCACTAGGGGAAAAGCTGCCCTAAAAGGCAGGCTCACCTCCCTGGATTTTTGCCTTCTCCCACATCTTAGCCTGGTAGTTCTTCATTATTTTGTTAGTTCTTAGTGCCTTCAAGCAGATTTTTTTTTTGGGGGGGCCCACTTTTCTAGTTGTCTTTAGTAAAAGGACTGGTGCAAATTGCCTAGTTGGCCATTACCAGAATTGGAAGTCCTGGTCTTTGCAGAACAAATCTCTTCTTAATTCCCTAAATCTGGAATGGCCTTGGCCAAAAACAGTAAGAGTCTGACCTGGATTTAGAAGAGAACTGTTGGTCTAGTATATATACTCCATGCTTATACATCTAGATCTGTGTGGACTCTTTGGATCCTGTAAGTACAGTGTCAGAAGACCTGAGTTTGAATCCCATTCACTTAGCTTTATGATCAGTGGCTGGTTAACCCCTCTCAACTTTAGTTTCCATAGTTGTAAAAATAATATACCCCACGTAGGATTATTGTGAAGGTTTAACAAGTTAATAAGTAGGACAAGGCCAGCATAGAACTTAGTATTTGGTTTTTGTTAATCAAATACAAATAATACAAATTTGCTAAATAAAATTTATTTTTGTTTTTACTAATTTAAACAAATACTATTTGTTAAACAAATGCTGAGTTGTATGATCCTGTGTTTGAGGAAATAAGGGGAGGGGGACTTCACTTCTCTGTGCTTCTTGGAAGTAAGAGCCATATGATGAGTAAATAATAGTAACTCTTAAAAGAGTATCTTGCATATAGCAAGTATTTGACAGATGAATAAATGAATGAAAATCCTGGACAGAGTTACTTGTCCTGATAGTACTCAATCAAAAATAAAAACAATGTTGCCCTGTCAAAGAGGTAAAAGTTGCTTGCTGGTAAGTCTAGTGACTAGATGGCACAGGTTTACTGCCTCGAATCCAATTATTCTAGAACTACCAACTTGTTGGAAATTTTACTTTATGAAATATAAATAATTCTTCTTAGAATTAGAAAATGTGTTACATGGTGGGATTGGCTGGAACAACGATTCCAGCCAAAAGCAAAAGGACTTTTAGATGCTTTAAAAAAATGGTCCCAAATGTAAAACTTGGTGTTTCCTAATTAGGCAGAAGGCTGTCCCCTTTCCAGCCTAAATTGGATCAAGGGGGAGTACTTGATAGATGGGATGAATTTTCCACCTTTGGAAAAAGTATGATTTTTTTTTTCCTCTTTTGGAGAAACTACATTTTTTTTTTTTTTTTACTCTTACACTCAGTCTTGTTAGTGGATACAAAACAGTCATTTTGAGATTATTGACTTTTCCATTAAATCGGATAAATTGCGTAAGCCCTGTGCACTGAGGACGAGCAGTGATGTGTCTGGCTCGCAGGGCTGGTGTTGTGGGGTCCGGGATCTGACGGGGCGGCAGATTTGGTAGTAGCGGCTCCTCGTGAGCTCAGGGTGATGTTAATGCAGTTTCTTAGACAAATTTATTTTGAACATATATGAAAGGCTATTATTCATTGAGAAGGCAGACAATAAAGTATGCTGGTTCATAATGGCAGGAGTTTAGGCCTGACTGCTGTTTTACTTCCTGTGGTCATAAAAACATCATATTCTTATCAGTGAAGAGGTTAAATTTGTGACATGAATGGCTTGGGCCATATTCCGACAAGAACCATTAATCAGAAATAACAAGCACTATATTTGCAAAGCAAATGATAAGCAAATTGATCTATAACTATCAATTAGATGTACCAAGAAACAAGGTTTTGTGCACTCATGAGATATACCCGGATGACAAACGGGGGTCAAATGGAAGTCAGCTGGGAGAGGCTTGGTGTCCTGCTTTTTCTCAAGCAAATTTTTTCTGGTACGCAATTAAAGATGCTGAACATATGGTTTTGGGGACAAAATTTTTCTTTCCTAGTGAAGTGGGGAGAGGTGGAAGTGACTGGGACTCCTATTACACGGGGAGGAACAGCCCATGGAAGGATACGCATGCGAGGATGGAGAAGAGTGAAACGGGGAGATAGAGCTCCCTGTGCCTGGTGCCTGTCCACGTCTACGGCCAGGAAGCCTCAGAATCCTGGAGCAGTAGCCCTGGAAGGGCCCTTGGAGAATGCTGCAAACTGTGGCTTTCACACTGTGTTCTGAGGAGCCCACGAAGTCAAGGGGAAACCGAACAGTGATGTAGCACCAAGTAAACAGACTGCACCAAATAGGGACACCAAAAAAAAAAAAAACACAAAAAACTGGGAAAAGTTATTTTCTCAGATTTTTTTTTCAATTAGAAGGAAAAATGTCTTTAATCATGACATATAAATTTGATGTGTTATGGTTCAGTGTTGCTTTTAGTTTGAACTGCCTGCGTGAAGTGGGTAAGCACCCTACTCTCTAGTGCTTAGGGTGTCCAAGGCTATTTATTCAGCTCTGCCGAGTGAATAGAACTGATTCTATTAGAGCAGCTTTACGTTTGTCAGTTTTTGTGATGTGGGTCGTAAATACAATTTCATTTGTGAAAGAGTAATATTGGTACAGTCTAGGATACAGGTTATAGAAAAAGTTTCATGTATTCATCGACTTGGCCTGTTTTGTTTTCTTTTTCATTAGGGGCAGTGACATGATCAAATTTATGTATTTGAATGATTATGCTGGAGTGGGGGTAGGATGTAGGATTGAAGGTGGGGAAAGACCCCTGGACCTCAGTTTCTCCATCTGTGAAACGGGACTGGTTTTTAGCTTTAATGTTTCATAATTCTTGATGGTGGGTGAGCCCTGAGTTCCTGTAAATGACAGGCTTTGCTTATGAAAATCAGCCGGGGCGACGATGTATTCCTGGCATTTGGAGTCACGGAGACTATTTGAAGTTAATGTGTTTACAGGAAGGGGGTTTTGTGGGGTTCCTTTGGCCTAAGGCAGGCTAGCTGTTGATGTAATCAGGAGCCCACAAAGATCGACACCCCCCCTGTCTCCTGTGACTCATGCTTCCGTGTCTTAGGCCTTGGAGAGAGTGATTCCATCTTCAAGGCCGAGGTGGAGCCAGCCTGTGCTTCCTCCTCCCCTGCAGGCCCCAGCGTGATAGTCCTGTGGCCCTGGGGAACTCTGCCAGAGGCTTCTCCTTCAACTTGGAACTTACCCAGATCTGCCCAGCCTGGCTACAGAGCACCTAGGAGTCGATTCCCAAATCTTAGTGTTGGAAGGGTCTGAGAGACCTTAGAGGTTGTTGAGCCCGCAGGGCGGTGTACCGAACCTGGCTGCACATGCAAATCACCTGGGAAACGGGGGAGGGGGGGGCTGGCCCCTCCATCCCCTTGTTTGTATAATTCAGTAAATCTGCATAGGGATCCGGAAATCAGTGTTTTTATACTGTCTTAAGGTCGCTTACCATGGTATATGGCATTTGGTAACCACTGATCTAGTCTCATATCTTAATTTCATTTGGTTTAAAAATTATATATGTTTGTATTTACTCTTTTTAATACAGAGAATTATCAAGGAAAAAAATGCTAAAATCCTATTTCCCTTCATCCCAGTTGGTGTAAAAAATTAGAATTAGTACATGGTCATGTTTAGAAAATTAAAATGATATAAAAATGTGAAAAATGAAAAGCGAAAACCTCTCTTGTCTCTAGTCTACCACCCCCCCCCAAAGGTAACTACTATTAACACTTTCTTGGGATTACACTCAGAAAATAATTTTCATGTCTTGTATCCTTGCCTGTCTGCCTTCTTAATTCTACAAAATCTGAACCAAAGGAATTATCCTCTATTTTTGCACACTATCCTGCACCTTGTCTATTTTTTTCCACTTAAAATATTTTATAGCTCACTGCACATCAGATTCTTTTTAATAACTAGTAAATAAGTTGATTTTTTAAAAATCTCAAACACTTATCATGTATTTCCCCTGTCTAACTGAAACATTGTTAGACCAACCTCTCTCCATTTCCCCCACCTCCTTGCCTCTGGTAACTACCATTCTACTGTCTGCTTCTATGTGTTAGATTTTTTTTTTTAGGCTCCATGTACAAGTGAAAACACGAGGTATTTGTCTTTCTGTGCCTGGCCTTATTCACTTAGCATAACATCCCCCAGGCTCATCCATATTGTCGCAAATGACATAATTTCTCTCTTTTTAAAGGCTGCATAGTATTCCATTGTATATACACCCCATTTTCTTTATCCATTCATGGTTGATGGACCCTTAGGTTGAGTCCATAATTTGGCTGTTGTGAATAATGTTGAAATAAACATGGAAGTACAGAGGTCTCTGACATAGCGGTATCAAATCTTTTGTTTATGCGCTCAGAAGTGGGGTTACTAGGATTATTATGGTAACTCTGTTTCTAGTTTTTTGAGGAATCTCCAGATTGTTTTCCATAATAGCTGTATTAGTTAAATAAATTAATATTGGTAATGCATCTGGAGTAATGCTTGAGGTATAGTAAGCACTGTATGTTTGTTAAATGAATGAATGAACAAATGGGTGAATGAATGAGTACATGATAATAGCTGCATGGTGATCTATTATATGGATATACCTTACTTTATTTTACTCTCTGTGTATACCAGTGGTCCCCAACCTTTTTGGGTTCAGGTGCTCAAATAAGGTCATCAAGGCTTCATCTGTCTGTCCATCACTGTGACAGATTCTCCACCTATGAGCAAGAGAGCCCAAGGCCCATCCTTTCCAGACTCACACCCTTTCAGGTCAGCAATCCCAGCAGAAAGGGTCATCTTTCCCAAGAGCTTGTGCATAAAAGCCCTGGGGAAGACTTTGGATGACTTGGCTTGGGTCACTTTCCTGCCCCTGAATTGTGGTTATGGAGATTTGTAATGGCCAAGCTTAGGTCACACGCCCATGATCAGTTGAGTGTCTCAACCAAACTACATAGAATAAGCGAGTCCTTCCCAGAAAAGAGGGAATTCTGTTCCCAGGAGAATGGGAGAAGAAGTACAGGACCCAAAACAGTGAATTTCTCATTTTACAGATGAGGGAACAGACCAGTAGTATGGTAGTTTAATAGTTAAGCATGGAAGCTCCGGAGTTCCACCCACTTGGATTCATTTTCTTGGTAAGGTTAACGGCTTTAGGGTCTGCATCTGTAAAATGGGCATAACTGAAGATAAAGGGCAAGAATAAAATGGACAGTAATATAGTCTCTGCATCATAGGGTCAGTGGTCCGAGGGAGGGACTGAATGGGTTAAAAGACATAAAAGCGCCTAGCACAGGCTTGGTAGTAGGAAGCCGTTGGTAAATGAAGCCATTTACTGTAATGTCATTAATAATCAAGGAGCCTTGAAGATGACGTGTCTGGTAAGTCACTCCAGCTTCTGGCTCCTGGGGGTTTCCTTCTAACTTGGGAGGCAGGGAGACTACGCAGCAGTGACTTTGCTTTCCTTCCTGTTGCAGAGTCAAGCAGCATGGATGCAGTCAGCCAAGTCCCCATGGAAGTCGGGCTCCCCAAGCACATCCTGGACATCTGGGTCATTGTCCTCATCATCCTGGCCACCATTGTCATCATGACCTCCTTGTTGCTGTGCCCAGCCACTGCGGTCATCATCTACCGTATGCGGACTCATCCGGTCATCAGTGGGGCTGTCTGAGAACCTTCTGGGAGGGCCAGGTGAGGGATGAGGACAGGAGTCCCTCCCCCAGCCTCATCCCTGTTCTCAGAAAAGCAGAGCAGCAGGAGGGACTTTGGAGCTTGGACCTCCGTTCTGGTTTTGATTCCGCCACCGACCAGCTGTGCGAATTTGGTTGAGAGTCCTAACTCTATGAGTTCCAGGTTCCTTATCTTTCAAATGGGGGTTGTGTTCCCTGCCCTTCCTACCTCATAGGGTTGTAAGAACCAAAGGACTTAGTCGCGCCGAAAGCCGTTTATGAGCAGTAAAGTCGCCACAGACACACACACACACACACACACACACACACACACACACACAATGTGATGCTGAGCGCTGAGAAGCTTTGAAGAACCAAAGGACCTGGTTGCTGGTGATGGCCTCAGCGGTAGCGAGGGAGAGCCTGGCATCGCAGCAGCCTTTGCCTGTGCCCCTCAGGTCGAACCACGCAAAGGACACCCTATACACCCTATCCTTATCCCTAGGGGCCAGCGATACATTGGCTCAAAGTTATTCTCTTCAAGGTGGCCCTGCCTTGTGTTTTCTCAGTTGGGAGGGAACTGAGTATGGCAGGGGGGAGGGAGATGGGTAGAACTTCCCAGAACCTTCTCTGTGCCAGAATCTCCGACCCTATGTAATCCGGAGGAGGGTTCTGCCACCTATTTCCAATGACAAGGGAGTTGGGGTGATGGGCTTCTTCCTGCACTGGAGTCTCATGTCTTTGTTAGCTTTGACACTTAAGCAATGTTGGAAAATGTAGGATGGCTGAGTTCCTTGCCCAGCTTTTAGGACCTCCAGCCCCCACGCCCTCGTGTGCCCCACCCTAGGGGAGGCTGTGTCCCTCTGCCCAGCTCCTGCAACAGTTAGCTCCGTGTATACTCCTTCACTCCCTCCCACCAGCGCTGCAGCCGATCCAAGGAACTTATTTTTATTTTTTTATTTTTTTTTGAGACAGAGTCTCACTTTGTTGCCCAGGCTAGAGTGAGTGCCGTGGCGTCAGCCTAGCTCACAGCAACCTCAAACTCCTGGGCTCAAGCGATCCTCCTGCCTCAGCCTCCCGAGTAGCTGGGACTACAGGCATGCGCCACCATGCCCGGCTAATTTTTTTCTATATATAATAGTTGGTCAATTAATTTCTTTTTTTTAAATTTATAGTAGAGACGAGGGTCTCACTCTTGCTCAGGCTGGTTTCGAACTCCTGACCTCGAGCAATCCTCCCGCCTCGGCCTCCCAGAGTGGGAACTTATGTTTTAAGAGACGTTTCCAGGACTTTTGGAACCAAGTCAAGACAGTGATGGTTATTTTAGACGCTACGATTTATATTTATATAGAGATATTTCTGGACCATGCAAGCTCTTTGTTATCAAAATCAAGAGCATCTGGGGATTTATTAAATTATGTACGAAGATAGCACAGATATTGGGATATTATTGTGTGAAAATGAAGCTTTTTACCTTGATCTGATTTCATTGATGTACACAACCAATTTCCAATAAAGTGCTAGAATGAGCATGGCTGAGGTCTTTCTTTCAAGAGCACCTATTAAACTCAGGACTCAGGTAAAAGGATTTCACTGAATTTATGGGCTTTAGACACCGTTGGAATGTAGGAACAGAAAGGGGAAGAGAAGAAGCAAATTAACTTCCAGGGTTCCAGTTTCAGCAAGTGGGTGAAGTTGTGCAGTTTACACAGGCAGATAATGCAGGGGGAAGAGTACATTTTCGATGTAAGATACCGAATTTAGTATTGGACGTATTGAGTCTGAGGTGCTTTGATATTCAGGGGGACGCTTTCAGGATGCAGTTGGAAAGCTGGGTCTATTCTTGGGCAGGATTTTGTGGCTGTGGTTATGGTTTGGGGGATCATCACGTATGATAGGTCTGCCATACAAGAGGGCTGGGTCAGAGCGTACAGACTGACAGGAGTGAGCTGCTAAATGCAGAGCTCGGAGGACACTAAACAGTGGAAAGGGAATAGAGGGGAGAAAGCAGGGAGATTGAGAAGGTCCTATGCAGGGAGGTGTTTCAGTAGGGCTGCCGTCATATTTTGTGGGTGAGGGAAGGAGTGGGAGGTTGGGAAGCTGAGACAGCGAGAAGAGGCAGCTCTTCCCAGAAGCAGCACGAGGGTGTCATGAGAAAGTGGTGGAGGACATTTGTCCTAGTCCATTTGGGCTGCTGTAACAAAATAGCCGAGACCGGGTAATTTAGAAACAACACAAATTGATTGCTCCTGGATCTGGAGGCAGGGAAATTCACAATCAAGGCACCAGCAGATCAGGGGTCTGTTGAGGGCCCACTCATAGATGGCAGACGGGTGTCCTTACATGGCAGAGGGGGCAGACGGGCGCCCCCTGGCCCCTTATACAAGGGCATTAATCCCCTCCACGAGATCAGAGTCCTTATGACCTACTCACCTCCAAAGGCCCCACCTCTCAATACCATCAGCAAGGCTGGGTTTCAACATACGTATTTGGGGGGGGGGGGCACAGACATTCAGACCAAATCAAGGGGACAGATATATATGTGATAAGATTCGGATTGCCTTGCTCAACCTCTCTTCCAGCTTTTTTTCTTTTGTGCTTTCCTGGATGTCGAAGGCTGGAAAGTGAAAAACTACATTGAAAATGAAAACCTGCATTTCCCTAAATACGCTGTTGCTAGAGATTCAGAAGTGACTTAGGCTTTGCTCTCCAGATGCATGCACGCTGGGTTTTAGTTTGGAACCCTTTGGGACCCAGCTGAGCTGCAAGAGAGAGATGACAGGATGTGAGGCATTCACAGTGCTGGTGTGAATCCCACGGCTGGTGCAGAGTCTGATACCTGGATCGCAGTTGAGGTGGAACAGTACTGCAGCCCACAGCCAAGATTGTGGCTTTCTTATTCCCTAGCGTACCAATTTTTGCAGAAGTAGCAATTCCCTAAGGTGGCTGGCTTTGCAGCATTCATCTGGAAGGAATTCTAGTATCCCCTGCCTTCTCTGCTCCTGCAATCCTTTTAATGATTTTAAGTGCATAATTCCCTTTATTAAAGGCTATTTAACTAACAGAGTACACCTTGATTGATCCAGATGGAAGAAAAATCTATTAATTCCTATCAATTATTGACCTAGCAATTCTACATCTAAGCCCACCATGTGATTTAGCATCGGTGGGGGAAGAACTCTGTGAATGAGAGGCCAATGGTCTTGGAGAAATAAGATGCCAAGGAACTGGTGGTCTCAAGGAGATCTCAGAGAGATTGGTGGTGATGGCATGAAAACTTTGCTCAACAGTTTCTGAAATAGTACTATAAGGATAGTGAAATAATTATGTGAACATCATCTGAAGGTGTGAGACAACATATAGTGTTTTTTGAAAAGAGAATGAAAATATAAATTTCAAATCCAAATTTCTTGTCCATTTGGAAAAATAAAGAGCTGGTAATAACAGTTTAGAAAATTGCATCTATTGAAATTACTCCTTACCTTGTGCTATTTAGTTGTGTGGACTGATTTAAATAAAACAAAAAAAGTAAAAAGAATGTGTGTGCACCTATAGGTGAGAATAGTACATGAACATATTTTCCATATGCTCCTGATACATGTCAGTTCACATTTCCACATTTAACACTTACTCTCCTTACTGGAGTTAGCAGAAATACCATTTTGGAAGAAAAAGATGTTTGGTAAATCAGAACATTATTTCTTGTAATAACTGAAGAGCATTAATAACCCTTCTTCCACACTCCTCCCTCCCCAACCCCAACTCCAGAAATAACCAACTAATTTGAGAATGACTATAAGAAATATGAGAGGCCGGGCGCGGTGGCTCACACCTACAATCCTAGTACTCTGGGAGGCTGAGGCGGGCGGATGGCTCGAGGTCAGGAGTTCAAAACCAGCCTGAGCAAGAGCGAGACCCCGTCTCTACTATAAATAGAAAGAAATTAATTGGCCAAATAATATACATAGAAAAAATTAGCCAGGCATGGTGGCACATGCCTGTAGTCCCAGCTACTTGGGAGGCTGAGGCAGTAGGATTGCTTGAGCCCAGGAGTTTGAGGTTGCTGTGAGCGAGGCTGATGCCACGGCACTCACTCTAGCCTGGCAACAAAGTGAGACTCCGTCTCAAAAAAAAAAAAAAAAAAAAAAAAGAAATATGAGAAACAATTGCAATGTTTTTATAGTCAGAGAAATGACCTGGTAAATATGGTACAAACAATGGAATGAAACACAGCAACTGAGCACTATCTATTACAATGGTAAGCAACAAAAAGTAAATTACAAAATTGTACCTTCTCAGTGGTACCTTCAGAATTTTTATACAATGGACCAAGGTTGGTAATCTAGTTGGAAAATGCAACATGAACTGCTATTATTTTTCATAGTCCTTTTATATAAGACTTGGAATAGGTCAACTGCACATACAAAGAAATTTGGAGGTGCTACAAGTAGAGATACTATTTGGAATATATATGCATCCAAACAAGATGGCAAAGAGAATAGAGAAGATTAAAGTAACTTTATTGGAGGCCATGAGATTATGACGACCATTTCTTGTGTTTGATTCTTCATGAGTTACAACTGTCGTGAATGCATGTATTGTCAACAAAATCATGAATACACGTATTGTCATTTTGCCACTAATAAAATTATTTCTGTGTCATTTTGTTCCATTTCTTGTTACAGGGGCAATTTCTGCTGTTATATTTCTTTTTTCCTTCCTTTCCTGGTTCTCAAGCTTTAGTTTGCACCAGAATCACCTGGAGAGGTTTTTTTAAATACAAAATTCCGGTCCCTATTTCACAAAGATTCTGATTCAGTGAGTTTATGATACAGCCAAGAATTCTGCATTATTAAGGCAGCGCCCCATCCCTTGAGAAACATTGCACTGAAATAGCTGGAAACTTTGTTTCCCTATGAGAGCTGTCTAGAACTTACACCTTCTTTGCATTGCCAGCTGGAGGAAACCTGGAAAATTTTGTGATTGAGGAAGCAATTGAAGCCCATGAGAAGCAGTAGGCGGGGAATTGGTGGGTGTGGGACCTCGGCTCTCTGTGTGTGCCTAGACTTTACGGAGAAAAGGAAAAACCTTCTGAGTCTGGTTTCCTGGTCTGTGAAATGTGCTGCGTATCGGAATTGAATGAGAAAATCATTCCATGCTCCTAACGGTCAATGAATGTGAAGAGCTTTTAGGCAGTCCACCAGATGGCGGTACAACCCTTTCTCTTGTACCCAAGTTTTGAGTGTCAATCCTATCACATTCCCAGCGGATCTACATTTTATCTTTACAGTTCTGGTTTCAGAGACTATGGCGGTAGCATGGGGGCACTCGCTCTGTGACAGTCCGGTTGCCAGTTGTTGCCTGTTCAGTATTTCTCCTCTTTGGTCCTGGACTGCCTGCAGCAGGTTCACCCAGGAGCATCTGTTGACAAATGCAGCTTCCAGGGCCCTGCCAGAGACATTCTGCCTGAGAATCCCTGGGATTCTTGAGTATCTGCTTTTTTTTTTTTTTTTTTTACTTTGTAAACTGCTTTTTATTTATTTATATTTTCTTTAAATTTTTTTTTTATTTCAGGGTATTATGGGGATACAAACGCTTTGTATAAATTGCCTTTGCACCGCCCGACAAGCGTGTCCATCCCCAGAAGGCACACTCTGCATCCGTTAGGTGTGGACTTAGACCCATCCCCTCCTCCCCACTCCCACCTGCCTGACACCATATGAATGTTCCTTCCCATATGTGCACATTAGTGTTGATCATTTAGTACCAATTTAACGGAGAGTACATGTGGTGTTCGTTTTTTCATTCTTGTGATACTTCCTTTAGAAGAATCGGCTCTGGCTCTATTCAGGATAATACAATAGGCAGTTCATTGTTTTTTTTATGGCTGAATTGTATCCATGGTATACATATACCTTATTTTATTTATTTATTTATAAATAAAAATATTGTTATGCTAAAAAAGGCATGTGCATACCTTTGACCTAGAAAATAATTCCACTTACTATTTTTAGCCTAGACAAATAATTGTAGATGTGTGTAAAGATTCATACACAACGATGTTCATCTCAATTTTTAAATAAATAATGAAAAATTGAATATAACCTAAATGTTTAATTGCAGCCACTAAAAATTATGTTTTAGAAGAATATTTAATAATGTGGAAAATAAATATGACATTAAGAGGAAAAATGGAAGGTACAGGGATGGAAACATTAACAATTAAAAATCAATCAAATGAAAGCTTTTTTTTTTAATTTCTTTTTATTTTTTGTTTATTTTTCTTTACAAAAATCAAAAGGTCAGTAAAATGAAAGCTTTTATAGTTATAATAATACCAAATTAGTCTTTAAGGAAGCATTACTAGTGATAAATAAAGTACTTGCTAATAAAATTGCTAATGAAAAATAATATCTAAAAATTCTAATTTTATGTATAATTTCATAGCTTTAAATAATATATATAATAAAGATGACAGAACTGTAAGAAAAAAAACCAAAGAAATTCAGATACATAATTGGACATCAACACACTTCTCTTGACAATAAATAGAAGAAGAGTTAAGAAAAGACTCAACATGATATTGGACTTATTTTAATTAAATTATATATAACAATACACCTCAGTCTAAAGAAGAACATATATTCCTTTTGAGTTTATATGCAACAGATACCTCTCTCTCTCTTTTTGTTTCCTTTTTTTTTTGAGTAGAGTCTCACTCTGTTGCCCAGGCTAAAGTGCCGTGGCATCAGCCTAGCTCACAGCAACCTCAAACTCCTGGGCTCAAGCAATCCTTCTGCCTCAACCTCCCGAGTAGCTGGGACTACAGGCATGTGCCACCATGCCTGGCTATTTTCTTTGTATATTTTTGGTTGTCCTGTTAATTTCTTTCTATTTTTAGTAGAGAGAGGGTCTCGCTCTTGTTCAGTCTGGTCTTGAACTCTTGAGCTCAAAGGATCCAACCACCTTGGCCTCCCAGAGTGCTGGGATTATAGGTGTGAGCCACCGCGCCTGGCCCTCTTTCTCTCTCTCTCTCTCTCTTTTTTTTTGAAACAGAATCTCACTCTGTTGCCCAGGCTAGAATGCCATGGCATCAGCCTAACTCACAGCAACCTCAAACTCCTGGGCTCAAGCAATCCTCCTGCCTCAGCCTCCCAAGTAGCTGGGACTACAGGCGTGTGCCACAATGCCAGGCTATTTTTTCTATTTTTAGTAGAGGTGGGGGTCTCACTCTTGCTCAGGCTGGTCTCGAACTCCTGAGCATAAGTGATCCTCCTGCCTCAGCCTCCCAGAGTGCAAAGATTATAGGCATGAGCCAATGTACCTGGTCAACAGATATCTTAAAAGACCACATACTGGGCCAAAAAACGAAGCTCTCCAGAATTTTAATGTGTCAAAATCATAGTGATTATTTTATCCGTCAACAGTGGAGTTAAACTAGAAATTGTTATTAGAATGATATTGAAAAAAAAAGCTTCTAAGTTTGGAAATTATACAATACACTGCAAGATACTTCCAAAGAAAATTAAAATGAATATTACAAAATATTTTATATTGAATAATGATTACATATAGCATATTCATTTATGGATTGCAGCTAAAGGTGTGCTAAATCTATGCTGTAATATATATACTAGAAAGGGAGAAAAATCCCATAAAAACTGTCACAACCAATATTAGCAGATCTCCAGAAAACTGTCAAAGTTGAACAATAACCAAGTGAATGCTAGATCAGATAAAGGTCAATAAAAAGGGGTAGAAACTAGCAGGCATTCCTCAAAAACACTGTAATACAACAAAACAATCCACTCCCATTGGTGCAAAAGATTACAGCCGAGGCAAGTAATAGAGCATCAAAATCATAAAAGGAAAAGTGGGAGACCAAGTCTCTTTAGGAAATTAGGGCCTATGTGTACTAGGAAATTAGAAAGTCAAGATAGTCACGTGCATGCCCATGATAGGACATATGCTCAGAGAAAGCTTGAGAAAAAACAGCACTGAGGTTCTTTAAAAAAATGAAAAATAAAACTATCACATGATCCAGCAATCCCCTGCTTGGATATATATCCAAAGGAAATAAAATTAGTATGTCAGAGAAAGATCTACACTCCCATGTTCACTGTAGCATTATTTACAATAACCAAGACATGGAATAAACCTAAGCATCCATCAATGGGTGAATGGATTAAAAAAATGTCATGTACATACACAATGGAATACTATTCAGCCATAACAAAGAAGGAACTCCTGTCGTTTGTGACAATCATGGATAAGCCTGGAGGACATCATGCTAAGTGCCATAAGCCAAGCACAGAAAGACAAGCTACCTCATGATCTGACCTGTCTAACATCTAAAAATCTAAAAAGTTGAACTTATAGAAAAAGAGAATAGAATGGTGGTTTCCAGGGACTCCATAGCGGTTGGAATTGGGGAGGTGTTGGTCATCGGATACAAAATTTCAGTTAGATAGGAGGAATAAGTTGAAGAGATCTATTGTATAACATCATGCCTAAAGCTAACAACAAGTATTTTTTTCTTGAAAATTGTTAAAAGGTATAATACAACTGTTCTCATAAAAAGTGATAAATATGTAAGGTATTATATACAGGGTATCCCAAAAGTTGCCATACATAGGGAAAATGGAAAATTGTAGCTAAGTGTACTTTTATTTAAAAACTATTTATTTTAAAATTTTACAGAAATTTTCCTTGTATGGAGACTTTTGGGATACCCTGTATATTTTAATTACCTTAATTTAGCCATTGCACAATGTATGCATATGTCAAAACATGTTGTACATAATAAATATATACAGTTTTTACTTGCTTATTTAAATAAATAAAATTGAATGCATATAAAAAAGAAGATGAATCAGAAGAAAGAATAAACCTGAGAAGACCTTCAGCTTTCACTTCTGCCTGATAGGTAGGTCAGTGCAAGCTTGAAGTGAAGGCTAAGGCAGAATTTTAAACAGCCTGTTTAAGCATTGACACGGTGCCCTGGTACCACGGTAATCTGCAATGATTGGGAGAGGGCTTTTTTTCTCTTGCTGTTTTCTTTCTTTCTTTATTTTTGGGAAGGAAATAAACTAAACACAGAAGAAGGTAGTAAGAAGAAATGGGGGGGGCGGATATGTATAATACAGAAAGAAAAAGTAAAATGGCAAAAGTAAGTTCTTCCTTATCAGTGATTACTGATTACTAAGTGAATTAAACTTCCTAGTCAAAAAGCAGACTGGTATAGATTCACTTCAGATCTGAAGACACAGACACAGGTTAAAAGTGAAAGGATGGAAAAAGATATTTCATGCAAATAACAATGAAAAGAGATCAGGGTGGAAATGTCCACAATAGTAGTTGGAAAATTCAATATTCCACTTTCAATAATGGATGCACCCTCCAGACAGAAGACCAATAAGGAAACAGAGAAATTGAGCAGCACTATAAACTAAATAACACTAACAACATAGAACAACATATTCAACCAGACCAGGTTATATATATTTTCTCAAGAGCACATGGAACATTCTTCAGGATGTTAGCCACAAAACAAGGCTCAGTAAATTAAAAAATATTGAAATCATACAAAGTATCTTTTCTGACTACCAAAGAATGAAGCTAGAAATCAATAAGAGACAGGAACCCAGAAAATTCACAAATATGTGGAATTAACACATTCTTACATATCCAGTAGGTCAAAGGAGAAATCACAATGGAAATTACAATACACTTTGAGACGAATGAGAGTAAAAACACAACATACCAAAACTGACAGGATATAGGGAAAGAAGTGTTCAGAGGAAAATTTACAACTGCATTTAAAAAGAGGAAATATCTCAATAACATAACTTTACACCTTGAAGAACTAGAAAAAAAGGGAAAACTAAACTCAAAATTAATAGAAGGAAATAATAAAGATGAGAAGGGAATTAAGTGAAGTTGAAATAGATAAACAATAGAAAGAAGTCTTAAGAGCAACGGTTGGTTCTTTGAAAAGCTGTGATAAACCTTTAGCTAGACTAACAAAAAAAAAAAAAAAAAGAGGAAACACAAATAGCTAAATTTGGAAATGAAAATGAGGACTTGACTACCAACCTGGCAGAAATACAGGAGGATTATCAGAGAGAATAGTGACAAATTATTCACGGGCAAGTTTGATAACCAAGTGAAATGGACAAATTACTACATATACAAATGACAAAAACTGACTTAAGAAAAAGTCGAAGATCTGAACAAACCTACAAAAACTAAACAAATTGAATTAATGATCCTAAAACTCTCTGTGGAGTAATGTTAGCAAGAAGGAAGAATAGGAGGCTTGGCACTCTCAATTCACCCACAGATTCATCAGAGAAGCAGTTCTAAGTGGACGAGTTCCCAGAGAAAACCCCAGAAACTAGTTATGAAACTCCTGTGCATTGGGGTACCGAAGAAATAACCGCTTGGAAACAGGTAGGAAAAGCTGAGACACACCCTCACCACAAACCCCACCCCTGGCATGGCCCCATCCAGCCACAGGACAACCCCCACCCCCAGCTTCTCCTTGAGGAGCAAAGGGTTTGGACACCACAGATGGCACCCCAGGCTTTACAGCTGCTACTCACGATCGCACATCTAACACCTTTACTTTTCCAGCTGCTGCAGAAGAGTCTGAGACCAGGGAGTTGAAATGTCTGGAGTGATGCAAAAAAACAGGAGTACGAGACAGGAAGTGCATTCTTATTTCACAGGCTCACCTGAGACACCTCCCTTCATCTTCTTGGCTGGGAGCCACAGTTTTGTTCCTGGCCAAGGAGACCCACTTATAAGGCAAAGGGCTGTGTGAACCTCTCATCTTGAGAGGTTCACACAGCCCTTTGTGATTTAAATAAACAGATTATGTGTGTGTGCGCTTATTTGTGCTGGACAAGCTATTAAAATCAGCACACCCTGTCTGCCCTGAACCAGCCCCTTACACCAGGGAGCAGGTAGTCCAGGGAACTCCTCAAACACCCACACCTTGGAGGCAGAGGGGTCCAAAGTCATAACCAAAGTTGTTCATCCCTGTGCAAATCCTATAGGAACCAGTTACAGAAAAGAGAAACATTTTCCCGGAGAAAGTGACATCCTGAAATTTATTGCCACACACAGAATGTGGGCAAATTTATTGCCCACATTCAGAAATTTGTATGATTGCATAGCTCTTCTCATTTGGAAAATAGATCTGATCAACCCACCCCCATCTTTTGTTCTTTGTTTACTATTACTTCAGTGGGATTCAAGAAAAGAAAAGAGATACATGCAAGTGTTCCATTCTACACCGTGACATGGAGCCAAGTTTACTTTCAATCCATTCATCCCCTTGGTGAATTTAAATGGTATGAAACAATAGCAAGAGAGGGATAAGCTATAGAAGAAACCTTTCAGTATCATAAAATGAGTGATAGAAATGTCAGATTACCATCCCAGACATGGAAGATAAATTTCATAAACATTTCTAAAGGATATCTGGGGGATAGACATACTGGAATCATTGGGGCATGCACTCAAGTTCCTCCTAAAGATGACAACAATCTTCGTTTTCTATAATTCCCAGTTCTTCTAAGATCCACCATAGTTTAAGAAATAAACACAGTGAAATTCTTACTTTCATTCCATCTAATCTTAGAGGTATTTGGCTAAGCTATTTTAGTTTGGGTTCCAAAAAAGCAATGCCAAAAACAAAGACTTGGTTACAGATGGTTTATCTGGTAGATGGTCCTGCCTTACACAACTGGGGCTCAATGTAACACACACATGTCCCAAAACTTTCCGCCTGAGACAATGTAGGCAGCTTGGACCCAGTTCCCAACTCATATTGATAAAAGGATGCCCCTCCCCACTGCATTAATATTACCTATTATACTTACCATTAATAATACTTACCAATATATACTTAATATACTTACCATAATATACTTACCAATAATAATATTACCATTAATATTACCTGTATACTTCCGGGCTGCACAAACAAACTGGGCAAATGGGCCATCTTGGATTTGAAGACAGTTCTAAAGCAGAATAGCAGAGAGAAACACTGGGAAGACACCTCATTCAAGTTAATAGAGCTGGCCTGTGCACACACACTCTCTTCCTCTCTCCCTCCCTCCCTTGCAGGGGTGGGAAACCTGTGTCCTTGGGGCAACATCTGGCCTTCTGGATCCTTGAGTGGGGCCTTTTGACTGAATCCAAATTTTACAGAACAAAGCATTTTAATAAAGGGATTTCTTCTGTGAAGTTTGGATTCTGGTGAGGAGCTGCACTTGGGGATCTTGAGGGCCACAGGTGTCTTTGAGGCCACAGGTAGAGGCAGATCTGGGGAGCTATGTCGCCTCGGGATCTACTGATAACAGCATCTTCACCGAGCACCCTCCATGCTGTGTGCCAGCAAACTCCTGGTGTCAACGGTGGGAGGTGGTTCTGTGAGTCTGTGTTCAGGCCATCTCTGTTGGTTAAATATTTTTAATGTCACCCATGGATACGCAGGTAAAGTCAGCAACATGCAGAGCTGAGGAGTTCATAGGAGGCAATGACCGAGTAGCACAAGGACGGAAGAGAAACTGCCTTCAATGGATGGGAAGCAACTCTTGTCCCTGGTCACTCCTGCCTCTGCTTCTCTCTGCTAGAGACCTAGATGCACAGCACACGTGCCCTTTTACCCCTGGCTGCTACCCACCCTCTACCTGAGCTGGATAAGAAACACTTTGTCCTGTGTCCTTGGATGAACATCAACCAGAACAATAGAATAATTGCAAGACCATAAATCACTAAATTCTTCAGATTTCTATAGTGCCTACACATACATTATCCCTACTTCATCTTCATAAACCCTGAATAAAATGAGGAATCATTTGAACATGATGAATCCCAAACACAAAGTGAGAGGATGCTCCAGACATTAGCTGAGAAGGACCCAGGACCTCAGCCCCCTCTGGGACACTTACCCTAGTATCAGATGCCTCTTCACCCCTCTGTTTGTAGCCTTCCCCACCCACAGACAATCCATCAGAAAAATCCATCCAGATCTCTTCCTTCTCTCGCAGATTTCTCATGAAAGGCATCTCTTCTTGCTGCCTTCTACTTATCTAGCTACACTTGACACTTAGCTCTGGCCACTCTCATCCCATCTGTTCTTCCAAGAATGTCAAATCTGATGGATGTACATGTTATCTGTTTGGGCAACAGTTGCCTGTTCCCAAAACAAAGAGGGAAGAAGTTCTGGCAAAATCCTTTGAATCTTCTTCCCTTGCTCTGGCTGAGCCAGGATGGGCAGGGATGGCAAGAGACACAGGCCCTCTCGCCATGAAAGAACTCTGGGTTGGGATCCCAGGGCACAATGGGTTTTCTTAGCATGGTTCCCACACCCTTGAGGGCTACCATTGCTAATTAATCTTCAAAGAGCCTGAGGCCCAAGGCAGAGAGAGTGAGCTCCAAATCTCTGACTAGGTGGAAGACTGGGGTTCACACCTGATTTGTTTGTTTGTTGTTGTTTTTTTTTTTTACACCAATCACAGTATATGGAACAGAAATGTCTGATTTGCCTATTAAAAAGTGGGAAGATGTTGGAATTTCAGTTAGCGATTCTACCTTTTTCTTAAAAGTTCCATATATTAATGGGAAAAGTGAAATCAGATTATGTTTTCTTCTATTGCGATAAAGCAGGAGTTTCTGGGAATACGAAAGTGAAAGGCTTTGACCACTAACTATTCAGGTCAGTAAGAGAGGAAATGGCAAGACACCAGTTGGGCCAGGACTAGGGCTCTCCATGACAGACAGGAATGCACAAGGCTTCAGTGAGCAGAACTGGTGTTGAGAGTGACGGACCAGGATTCTGGGCCAGTGTAAATGCAGTGAGGCCCTCCTCCTTCTCTTCTTTCCCACCCAGCCCCTGGGGCCTCCTCCCTCTACAGCCAGTGCTGGGCAGACCGAGGTCCCTTCACTGCCCATGACCCTATTCACTGAAGGGATCTGGCCCTTGGGTTCCAGGAACACAGTGAGGTGGAAGTGAGGAATCTTCTCTGGGACCAACGAAAGCAACTTGATTCCCTTCATCTGCCCCCTGCGTCACTGCTCCAACAGGGACGCACGGTATTCCCCAGTAACTGACCAAAATGTTACGCAGGAATTATTAGTATTCCCTGGCCATGCTCAGGAAATATCCTCTCTCCTGGTCACACTCAAGTCATGAGAAGTCCAGACATTCTGATAAACCAACCCCAGACCCTTGTCAAACCTAAATCTCCCTCACCCCAGTCAGTCCAACGTCAGACTGAGAAATCAGCAGTAGGAACAAATTGTCAGCTCTGGTCTTTCCCTTCTCCCTCCTCTTCTGCTTTGAGTCTCTGCTGTTTGGGACCCTTGGAGGGTAGAGGGGTGGGGAGCAGAGAGGCAGCAGGGAAAAGCAGGCAAGTCTCACTCATGTGGGACATACAGCTGCAGTCGGCCTCCATGGCCTCTGGGGTGGCGAATGCTACTTCCTACCCTCTAGAATGAGGGCCAGGAGGGGCTCACTGGGATACTCTGTGGGATCTTTGGGATAGGAAAAGCCCCAATCCACAGGCCGCCTCTTGCCTCTTCAGTCTCTGCAACAGGTGGGTATTTCTAGTGCATTTTGATGGAGGTCATCCAGCCCCTGGAGAGCTGGGCCCTGCACACTGGGCTCCTCCTTCTAGCCCTGAGCATTGTTCTTCGGCAAAAGCACATCCACAGGCTCCTTACCGCGATCCTGTTGTCCTGTCTCCTCAATCTGACACTTGTTCTGTTCTGATCAGGGCAAGGATTCAAGGGTGGCAAAGCCAATTTCACAATCTCTTAGCTGCATAAGTGGTCTTGCAATTGCTAATCCCTGGAAAAGAGACACACTCTATCATCTTGTTATAATCTCACAGCCCCCTTGCCCTGGGGCATCTATCTCTTCACTTACTTTAAACATCCTGGGGAGCTTTTTGTAGTGACCCCATTTGAAACAGAGGACAAGGGCATCACTGAGAGATTAAGCAGCTGTTCAGGATCGTGTAGCAAGTAGTGTGTACTGTTGGCACTCAAACCTTGACCTTCTCATGTTGGCCAGTTGTCTTAGTCCATTTGCATTCCTGTAATAAGAAACGTTGGAGTGGGTGGACTCTCATAAACAGCAGCGAATTATTGCTCATAGTTTTGGAAGCTGGGAAGTCCCAGATCAAGGAGTCAGCAGATTTCTTGTCTGGTGAGGGCTCGCTCTGCTTCACAGATGGCACCTTCTGTGTGTCCTCACATGGCAAAAGGGACAAACACAGGCTCCCTCAGCCCTCAAGCCTTTTGTATAACATCACTAATGCCATTCAATCACCCCCTAAAGGCTCCACTTCTTGATACAGTTGCTCTGGTGATTAGGTTTCAACATGTAAATTTGGGGGACACAAAGATTCAAATGCGGCACCAGTCACAAGTGGCCCTGTGTGCACAGGGCTGAGATCTGAGGCTACAGAGCAAACAATATGAGCGTGGTGCCTCAGATTTCTCCGTCTGTATCTAGTGCAGAGCATGGCTGTCAGCGAGGCTTCTACAGTCTCGTGTTAGGGGTTCCGGACGTGCACAGTGGCCGAGGCGTGTGGGAGCAGGTAACAGGAGCTGCCTCGGTGGGGTCCTGTGAATGGAGGGAGGACGACAAGGCAGAGGAGTGCCCTGCTGAAGGGCACATGCCACAGCCCAGGGAGGAACTAGGGTGGGGTGAGGTGGGGAGAATACTAGACCCAGGCAGGAGCAAGGCAACCAGGGAGATGACTGCTCAATGCGTCTGCACTTCCCTGCGGCTCCAGGCTTCACCTGGGGTTGCACGTCCACAGTCGCACGGGACTCGGCACCAAAGCAGGAGGTCACAGGCCCTGGGGTGAGGAGGCAGGCAGGGCCTTTATGGGCCTCTGTGGCACCCAGTTGACCTCTGCTTGGGCAGCAGGAACCCCAACGATGGCCGCCCTGCCCAAGTGGCAAAGGACAGTGTTGCTCTGCCTCCTGTACCATTTGGATCCTGGTGCTTCTAGGCATGAGAAAGTGAAACCCTTTCTACTTCTGGAAATGAGTCATTTCCAGGAAAGAAATGGGAAGCTGCCCCATCAAACCCTCCCCCTGGGCTGTGGGCTGTGGTGGGAGGGGGAGGACTTTGGTATAAAAACAGGGCAGCAGTGAGAGCTGACCCACCCACCAGCCAGGGCCAGGAAGGTAGTAGCTCCTGACTCTCAGCCTGCCGCTTTCCACTCCTCTCTCCAGGTATTTCTCTGCTCTTTCTACAACTTCCATCCCTTTTACTTCATCTTTTTGGAGCCAACTGGGGCTGGTATTAAGGTTTGGATAATCCTAGAGGGAACTGCTTCTGTCTGGAAGGGCTGTGGCCACTTCCCTAGGGAAGGGCAAAGTACCAGGAGATGCCTTGACTTCTGATCATAGACATTCTACTTTTAGCTCCTGGTAAGCAAGAGGGCTGGTCAGAGGGCAGCTTGGCTGAAAACTGGGCTCCTGTGAAGACAGCAGGAGGTGAAGCCCTGACACGCAGGATAGGAAAGCTTCGGGTCTGGCTTGTTTCATTTCAGTGATGAATTTAGAGCAGGTCTCCCTTCTGACATCAATCAGGTTCTGATTACAACACTCTCAAATCCTTCTGCTGCTCCAGACCCTTTCAATGCGCAAGTGTGGGAGGCCGTGCTTCCCTCATGCAGATCCCCTGGTATATGGAGGTTTCTGGTAGGGATGAATTTGGACAAACAAGGCGGGACATGTTGCTCATCATATTCTTCAGAGACTAAGTTGGAATCTCTTGACATTCAATGTGTAGACAGCATCCTGAGATCTGGATTGGCTGCAGGCAATGTCTAGGATGGCCTAGAATTGTCCATCAGTCAGTTGGCCAGGCTAGATCACCCAAGGAATAGGGAGCTGGAGCCTGGGAGTTTAGAAGTTAGGTCTAACTGACCTTTTAATTCCTCTAAATTAAAATGTTGATCTGCAGTTGAGAGCCCTGTTCTTATGACAGGGCACTAAATCTTTCCTTTGTAGATGACTTTAAGAAGTGTGTGTGCCTCTGTGTGTGTGTGTGTGTGTGTGTGTGTGTGTGTGTGTGTGTGTGTTGAGCGAAGGAAAGGGGGGTGGCAGTTGCAACTATCTTAAGAAAGTCCCTGTCCAGCATATACACTGTTGACCTGTGTAAATGTGTTGTGCTATTCCGGAATAAATCCTACTGGTTTTTCCTTCAGCCTTTTCTGATAATGATCACATAGGAAAAAAGGTTGGGATTTGGTCCACATTGGTTTTTGGGCTCATGGACTTCTCTGATGTCCCAGACTCTATATCAGTGCTAAAGCCAGGTTCTACTTCACTGCAAGTACCTTTTTTGGGGGATCAGATTAATTGGGCTTGGAATGAAGTATAACTTTGCATGGGGAACCCGCTCATCTATGTTCTTCATTCTGTGTGCCTTGGCTCATGAAATTAATTTAGTGGGTTATGACCAGCATTAAAAAAACAAACAGATGAAAGAAAGAACTTGTATAGAATGGAATGGAATAGAATAGAATAAGATATCAGAGTATAGAGTGGTTTCAGGCAATTTGCTTTGCTGTGTCTGTGTGTTTGTGTACTTGGTTCCTATATGAAATGTATCTCATTCAGTCAGTTCATGAAGAAGCTCCTTCCAGAGTCTGGTTCTCCTTTTTTGCTATGGTTGCCACTCTCTAGTTGAACTGGGTCTCCGGGCTCCCTTTAGATGGGCCTCCTCATCTTCTCCAGGACTCCTCAGCCCCTGTCTGGAGAAGGGTATCCAGCGATATAATCAGGGCAGGATACTCAAAGAGCAGAGCTTGGGGGCAATTGCTATCAAGGGTGACTTTGATAACCTCTCCTAAACTTCCAGGTCGGTGCTCCTGGAGGCTCGTGCACACAAACACACAGGCACACTGACACTTCATGGAAGATCATCCAGCCTCATGCAGAGCAAACCATGCCCTTCCTGGCCTGGCAGTGACACATGGGCCCGGGTGGCCACAGCCACAGAAGAGTCCCGGGGCGGGGGTGTGTCTTAGGCAGGTCCTTGGTGTAGCTGGTGAACCAGCACTCTGGGCACAGGACAAATGGATCATAGGAGCAAGGACTGCGGCAAGACAGTGGGAGCTGTGCTGCAGGGTCTGCAGCTCCCTTCCGTGTGGCTCAGCACTGGTGACAGGTGGGCAGACAGGTTTGGAGATGCTGGCTTGATTCACAGTCATGGTCACAAAGAGTGTCTGGAAAAGTATGGGTTTTTTTGCTGAACTCCCACACTTAACATGGATAGTCAATGCCCTGCAGAGCATACTTTAGAGTGGGGTGCACACAAGTGGGCTCCAGGCTCAGCAGGTAGATGGAGTATAGAAAGGGAAGTTAATTTATCTGTCATCTAATAAGTTAATAACATACACAAAGTGTATGGTATTTCATTACTCAAATGAAAATACATTATACAACTTCTGGGTGCTAGGGGTAAAGACACTGGTAAAGAGTCTAGTGGAAATATTTTATGGTAAGAGCCAAGATTTGCGTATGCATAATATGACACCAAGCATTTCACACCAGATGAAGCAGCACTTTCTGGGAGTATTTGGGTTAAAAAATGGCCCAGCCCAGGGCTCCGCCCGGTCTTCCATGTGCATGTGCTCCAGCTGTGCTCCCCTGTGCAGGTGTCTAATATCATGTTGTGGGGAAGGGGAGCCCTGATTCCTCACCTGAACCACCCCACCAGCTATCCACACAGAGACACGAGGTCTGAGAGCCAGACGTCCCTACTGCATTCTCCTGCCAGGCTGCGGGGGGATTCCACTCCAACCTGGCAACTGCCCTACTCCCTTCCCCCAGCTTCCGCGGGTTACCTCTTCCCCTTTGTGGACCGGCTGAGAGCGACTGTAGTCTGAGTAGCCTTTGATGAGAAGAAACTGGTTATTTCCATAAACCAAAGTAATTATTGTTACA
Organism: Microcebus murinus; assembly: GCF_040939455.1. NCBI lineage: Eukaryota > Metazoa > Chordata > Mammalia > Primates > Cheirogaleidae > Microcebus > Microcebus murinus. The sequence continues at coordinate 16,966,394 of NC_134124.1, forward strand.
ACTTAGAGACTATATTTAGCAGATACGTTGTTTAGCAACAGATGAAGTCAATGATCAGTTGCTGCCCTTACCATGAGGTGGCTCACAAATTCTTCCCAAGTCAAGTGAGCCACCACGAGATTGAGGACGTACACACAGCACAAAAAATGAGGGCTCTCTGGCCCTGCTGATTGGTCCTTTCCTCATATCCCATAGGTGGGCAGCGGGAGCCAGTTCTCTATTTCCTGGTCCCTCTAATAGGAACGAGGACTGGGCATCGTCCTGGGCACTCAGCAGGCAAAATTCTGTGTGTGCATGAGCGTGTGAGCATGTGCCATGCGGGAGTGTGTGTGGGTATTCCGCACACCCAGCATGAGGGAGCGTGTGTGGGGGAGTGACCGTGTGTCAGCCTAAGAGTGTGTATATCTGTGTGCACAGCGTGTGTGGAAGCATGGATGCGGCACATGCCAGATGTATGAACATGAATCACCGTGGATGAACATGTATGATTGTGTTTAGCAGGAAAGAATGAGTGTGTATATACAGTGGTGTTTACATGTGTCAGCTCAGATGTGTTAGGGTGTGTGCACGTGTGTCAGTGTGAAATGGTGTGTGCGGGCATGTGCACAGAGTGTGAGTGTGAGCCGACGGCCAGTGTGCGTGGGCATGACTGCACGTGATGGGCATGGGTGAGTGTGCACACTAAGTGTGAGTGGGTGTGTGCAGTGCTGTGAGTGTGCAAGTGTGTGTCCACACTGAGTGTGTGAAATAGGCCCACCAGGCCATTTTAGGAGCTGAGAATCACCTTTCAATCAGTGCAAATGCCCGGCCCCGTGAGGAACCTGCAGGAACCAGGCCTGGGGGTTGCAATGAGGACCAATTGCTGCATCGCTGCCCTGAAGAGCAGAACATTTGAGAAGACTCGCTCCCCCCTCACCCCAGCTGGGCCCAGTATGACAATACTAGTGGAAGCTCAGGGAAGGTCAAAAGAAGGCGGCTTACTTCCTATGTTTTGCAGCATTTCAATATCGTTTTTCAAGTGAGCCCTCCTGCGGGAGGAGGTTAAATGTGAAACAGGAACAGACCATGACTTCAAACAGCCAATCGGAATCGGATGTTTTATGTCCTCTGGTGCCACCTACAGTAGAGAAATATATAGGTGACTTAAAAAAAACTTTTTATATATACTTATCTATTTTTTTATTTCAGAATATTACGGAGGTACAAACGTTTTGGTTGCATAAATTACCTTTGTGCTGTTTGAGTCAAAGGTACAAGTGTGCCCATCCCCCAGATAGTGGGCATTGTAGCCGTTAGGTATGAATTTACCCATCCCCTCCTCCCCCACAACCTGCTTGATTTCCGATGAACGTTATTTCCACATGTGCACATACGTGTTGATTGATTATTTCCAAGCGATGGGGAGTACATGTGGTGTTTGTTTTTCTATTCTTGTGATACTTCACTTAGAAGAATGGTCTCCAGTTCCACCCAGGTTAAAACAAGAGTTATGAGTTCACCATTGTTTTATGGCTGAGTAGGACTCCATGGTATACATATACGACATTTTAATAATCCACTCCTGTATTGATGGGCACTTGGGTTGTTTCCACATCTTTGCAATTACGAATGGTGCTGCTATAAACATTCTAGTGCAGGTGTCTTTTCCATAGAATGTCTTTTTTTCCTTTGAGTAGATACCCAGTAGTGGTATTGCTGGATCAAATGGTAGTTCTACTTTTCCTTCTTTGAGGTATCTCCCTAGTCTTGTCCAGAGAGGTTGTACTAGTTTTCAGTCCCACCAACAGTATATGAGTGTTCCTATCTCTCTGCATCCACACCAGCATTTGTTGTTTTGGGACTTTTTGACAAAAGCCATTCTCACTGGAGTAAAGTGATATCTCTCTGTGGTTTTGATTTGCATTTTCCTTATAATTAGAGATGTTGAGCACTTTTTCGTATGTTTGTTGGCCATTAGTCTGTCTTCTTTTGAAAACTTTCTGTTTATGTCTTTTGCCCAATTTTAATGGGGTTGTTTGATTTTTCCTTGCTGATTTCCTTGAGTTCTTTATAGATTCTTGTTATCAGCCCTTTATTGGATGTACGGCATGCAACAATTCTGTAGGTTGTCTATTCTCACGATTGTTTCCTTGGGTATGCAGAAGCTTTTTAATTTGATCAGGTGTATAGGTGACTTTTACTTGCCTGGTCTTTTCCTGGCCATAAAATATGCGCTGAAGATTGTGAAGGCACAGACCTATGTCAGTGTAGAGTAGTAGAATAAAAGACCAAAATCCTTTGTGGGGCCATCTGGGAGACTGGGTTTCTTCTGCTACTCAAGTCCTCTCCTGACCACGTTCCTGCTTTGGAGGCTGACTACTGGGGGCACAACAGGCCTCAGAGCGTTCTTCAGGGGCCTCGCCTTTTCCACTGCTGGAAGGAAAGCACACGTTGCTTGAAGGAGCGAATTTTGCTTGATTTGATGTTAATACAGCTGTCTTTTCTGTGGTCGTCGTTGACAGAGAAAACCCTGAGCCGGAGATGCTGAGTCAGATGACCCTGATGCACCCTCCTAACTCACCTGCTCTTCTGCCTCTGCAGGTTCCTCCACTGCTCACTGATGTGACAGCATTCCCTCTGTCCCCTCACACTCCGTTATCTGCATCCTTAACCGCTGTCTTGCCACAGTGTAAGGACTGGAGTATGTTATCCAAGGTAGAGGCCCTGAGCATTGAGAAAGCCATAGCAGGTGGGAACTTGCCGGAGCTGGTCTCTGCCGTCAGGGAGACTGTGAAGATGGTGTCCAGGACACCGGTCAATGTTGCTGTGACAGGGGACTCCGGCAATGGCATGTCCAGCTTCATCAATGCGCTTCGGAACATAGGACATGAGGAGGAGGCCTCAGCTCCTGTCGGGGTGCTAAAAACTACCCAAACACATGCCTGCTATCTATCTCCCCACTTCCCCAATGTGGTGCTGTGGGACCTGCCTGGCACAGTGTCCGCCGCCCAAAGCCTGGAGAACTATGCGACGGAAATGCAGTTCAGCCGATATGACTTCTTCATCATCATCGCGTCTGAACAGTTCAGCATGAATCACGTGATGCTTGCCAAAACAGTGGAGGACATGGGAAAACAGTTCTACATTGTCTGGACCAAGCTGGACATGGATCTCAACACAAGTGCCCTCCCCAAAGGGCAGCTGGGGAAGATTATCAGGGAAAATATTCTGGAAAATCTCCAGAAGCAGCGGGTGTGTGAACCCCCTATATTCCTTGTCTCCAGCTTTGATCCTTTATCGTATGACTTCCCAAAGCTTAGAGACTCATTGCAAATGGATCTCATGAAAAATAGGCGCCATGAGCTCCTTCAAAACCTGTCCCATACGTGTGAGAGGGCTGTTAATGACAAAGTGTCCTTCCTGCAGAAGAAAATAGCCACAGAGTCTCTCCAGGATGCCTGTGGCATCTCGGATGCAGATGACTTGGCTGCATGTCTGAAAGCCTACCAATTGCTGTTTGGTGTGGACGATGAATCTCTCTGGCAGGTGGCACAGAGAGTGGGGAGGACATTCGCAGACTACACGAACATCACGAAGTCCTGTGATGTGCAAGGTCTCAGCACGAGGAATTGGAAACTGACTTGTATGACTTGTACAGTCTTCAGGGCATTCCTTGGTTTACTTAGATGTATCCCATGGTTAGGTAATCTCACCATCCACTACTTTAGACGAAAGAAACAAAGGTGTTTACTTGAGATAGTTGCCGAGGACACCAAGGCGATCCTAAGAAAAGTCCTGGAAGACTCCATCATCCCACAGTGAAAGCCAACTTGGGAAAAGCCCGGCAGGCTCTTCTGTCAGGTGGCACGAAGGACCTCTGGGAGTCCTCTTCTCGATAGGATACCCCTTTCTCCACTCCCAATCAGAGAGTTCGGTTAATATTTTCCTCTATTTCTTAGTGTTATAAATTCCTTTAAATGAATTACGGAAATCGCTTATCTGAGTAGCACAAATCAATGTACCATTCATCTGAGCAACAGTCGTGTTGTTGCTGTTGAAGTCATTTAATCAGTTTCCCAGAACTGCCATATGGAAATCGTGCTTTCAGTTGCAAAGCGGCATGCCTGTCCAGATCAGTATCTTACCCACCTGCTTCATTAAAATTCTTCACTGAATCTTTCATTCTCCCTTTTGCACTTATTTTTCCCCCTTCACTTCACTGGACTCAACGAGACACACCGGTGCAGGGGCTGTCACAGATTTAGGGGAGCAGACAGAGAGTGTGGTTGAAACTGTACTTTGAAACTTATTGGGTGTTGGGCCAAGTTTCCCAGGGCAACCTGCCTGCTTCAAATGTCCTTTCCCCTCACGGCACTCTCTACCAGGTCCCTAAAAATGATCAGTAATTTGAAAGCCGATATAGGCTTCTATCATCCAGGTCTCGGCAGGAAGGTTATGGCACCCTCAAACCGGGTCATTTGAGAAGACTTTAATAATGAGGGTATTTTCAAGAGTAAGGGCATATGGCAGGGGCATATGGCAGGGAGACCACCAAGACAAAGTGTTGACTCCAGGGCAAGAGATGGAGGGGAGGAGCCGTCTCCTCACTTGGACAGGCAGGTGGTGGGGCGGGTTGCTTGAATCTGAAGGTGGTGTCTGCTAGAGAGGCCCACCTGATAGGAGCTGTGGCCGCAGTAGAGGTTTGCAACCTAACACCTGTGGCCTACCAGGGGGAGTGGAGAAGATGAAACCCTGCCCTCACCTTCCTCCCTCCTAGGCTCCTGCAAGCGATGTCCATGGCAAAATCCAGACAGATCCAGAGGGCCAGATACCCATCGATATAGTCCATACAGGTCAGAGTGGAGGACAGCTGGTAAACTGGTGGGAATGAAAGATAATCATCTCAGGAGTATACTCCAAGTAATTGCAAAGCAAGTGTATTCCAATGCCATGGGCAGAGAAAATTGCCAATCTGAACAGTAAACCCGGACATTCATGACATATGTGCAAAGCAGTACACGTCCCTCAGTTTATTTTTGGCATTTCCTCTTCATTATACTTTTACTGACATATCTCTGAATTAGGTATGTGCATACCATTGTCCCTCCAGCTTAGGATAGGCATAACGCAATTATCACCTTGTATGTGCTTTTGTCCCTGACACTGTTCCTTTTTTTAACCTGCCATTAGTTCCGATCATTCATGGATCAAGGACCTGACACAAAGAGTTTGATTCCCCCTCTTTTTTTACCCTTGTCACACCTCAAAATATCCAAGCTCTATTCACTCAATGTGCTAATTTTAATCACAAGTATATCTCTCCCCTGCTCACCAATTCCCATCTGGATTGTAAGAGTGGCTTTCGTCTTCTCATCCCTCCCATCCATTCTCCATACCACCTCCCAGACTGACTTAGTTCACCCTCATCTGTAGGATGCCCATCAGCACAGCATGGCTAGAAAAGTTCCACTTTTCACTGACTGTCAACATGTCATCATCTGGGTGATGAATTCTATGATCACCTTATAAGCCTTACTTCTCTGCCTAGTAACTCCTGGAAGGGGAAGACCTGTTAGCTTCATGATTTACTCAAGAATTTCTTGTATCTCTCCCCTCATTTCCCACTACTGAGCTGGCACGTTCAGTTCTAGCAACCGTAGTCAACTTCCAGGTCCCCAGATGGACCAAGCTTTTTTACACTTTTGGGTTTTTGTTCATGATCACCTCTTTACCATTGTATTTACCAGGTTAGTACTTACCTAGAATATATAGAATAATAATGTATTGAGTACTTGCAGTTTGCTGAGTAGATTTTAATTATTCTCACCCCACACATCCCCCCCCCACACACAAGTGCATGTGTGCACACAAAAGGTAATCATGTAAGGTGATGACTACATTAATGTGCTTTAATGTGGTACTTATGTCACAATGTATATGTATGCCAAAACATCACGCTATGCATCTTAAATATATGCACTTTTGTTTGTCAGTTATAGCTCAATAAAGCTAAAAAAATCTAAAACAATACTGTGAGGTGACCGGCCAATTATATTCAGTGAACGTTTGCTAGACACTGTGTGTGTATTGGGCAGACAAGTGGATGTTGACATACTAAGCACAGCGGGACAAAATCAGAACGTGACGTGGAGGACCCCACAGACAGATATCTTTTATTCTCCCAGCTCAATATTGCAGGCAGATTCTGAATCCCTCTGTTTTTTCAGTATGCTTCAAGTCTGTGTCTTTTGATGAATGTGACCTTCATAATACATCTGAGAGGAATTTTAGTGTCACCAGCCCCTAAACTAGGAGGTAGGAATGTAGATTCTAGAGAAAAGGTCTATATGAAGTGAAGACCACTAGCAACAGGACCACCCTGCAGTGAGCTGATTTTTTTCAATGTACTTAAAAGTGTGTCCCCTCTGCCATTAAACTCTTTAATTGGAAACAAATTTAGAGGAATGGAGGAACAGGCTCTGGCATTGATTAAGATTCCCTTCTGCTTACTCCCATGATAATCACCGTTGATTCCTCTCATAGGAAAGTGGCCCAAATGTATACTTGCAGTGGCCTCCAGCCAGGTCTTCCTCATGACGGCATCCCTGGTACAAAACCCACTTGATCATGGTGTATTATTCTTTTGATGTGCTGTGGGATTCAATTTGCTAGTACTTTTTTTTTTTTTTTTAGCATGTTTATGTCTATGTTCATCAGGGACACTGGTCTGTATTTTTCTTGTTTTTTTGTTGTGTGCTTGTTTGGTTTTGGTGTCGGAGTGTCGCCGGCTTCATAGAATTAGTTGCGGAGAATTCCTTCCTCCTTAATATTTTGGGAATGGTTTCAGGATGATTGGTATTAGTTCTTTGTATGTTTGGTAGAATTTAGCTGTGAATCCATCTGGTCCTGGGCTTTTTTTGGTTGGGACATTTTATTTATTACTGACTCAATCTCGGTACTCATTATTGGTCTATTCAGGAGTTCTATTTCCTCCTGGTTCGAGCTCAGGAGGTTGTGTGTTTCCAGGAAATTATGCACTTTCTCTAGGTTTTCTAGTTTGTGAGCATATAATTATTCATAATAATCTCTGATGATGTTTTGTATTTCTGTGGTGTCAGTTGTGATGTCTCACTTTTCATTTCAGAATAATTTGGATTGTAGTCTTCTTTTCTTGGTTAGTCTAGCTAGTGGTTTCTCGATTTTGTTTATCTTTTTAAAGAACCAACTTTTTGTTTCATTGATCATTTGTATATTTTTGGAGTGATCTCTGTTTAATTTAGTTCTGCTCTGATCTTTGTTATTTCTTTTCTTCTGCTAACTTTGTTTTGTTTTGTTTTTCTAGTTCTTTCAGGTGTGGCATTGGGTTATTAAATTTCAGTCTTTTCTTTTTTTTTTTTTTTTTTTGAGACAGAGTCTAGCTTTCTTGCCTAGGCTAGAGTGAGTGCCGTGGCGTCAGCCTAGCTCACAGCAACCTCAAACTCCTGGGCTCAAGCCATCCTCCTGCCTCAGCCTCCCAAGTAGCTGGGACTACAGGCACAAGCCACCATGCCCGGCTGATTTTTATATATATATATATTAGTTGGCCAATTAATTTCTTTCTATTTTTATGGTAGAGACGGGGTCTCGCTCAGGCTGGTTTTGAACTCCTGACCTTGAGCAATCCACCCGCCTCGGCCTCCCAGAGTGCTAGGATTACAGGCGTGAGCCACCCCGCCCGGCCTCAGTCTTTTCTTTTTTTGATGTAGGCATTTAATGTTATAAACTTCCCTCTTACCATTGTTTTTTCTGTATCCCACAGGTTTTGGTATGTTGGTTTTTATTTTTAATTGTTTCAAAAATTGTAAATTTCCATCTTATTTTCTTTATTGACCTGGTGATCATCAGCCTGAGGGCCAGACAAGCACAGTGTTCACTTCAGAAGGTGGGGCCTTGGTCCCACAGCCAGAGAGGGTTGGCCCCTTTCAGGCAAGCGGCTTAGGCATCAAGCTGTGGGGAGTGTGATCCGTGTGCATCTGGGTCTCACAGCAGCCTGTTGCAGGGTGGTGGGTATCGTCTTAGGTATGCTTAGAAGAGCCTGGTTTCCTCTCTCTCCTTAGCTGGATTATCTGCTGCCCAAACTGTGCAAGTGCAGGGTCCCGTGTAGCATTAGACTCTCAAAATGGCACCTGGGTCTCAGGAACAGAGACAGTGGGCCCTTTCCAGGCAAGCAGTGTGGGCAAGAAGCTATGGGGAGTGTGATCTACTCACATCTTAGTCTCAATAGCAGCCTGCAGCAGGGTAGTGGGGACCTTCCCAGAGTTGTCTGGGAGCCCTCAGTCTCCCTCTCCCTCCTGAGAGCAGCACAGCAGCAGCAGCTGTGTTTTTAGAGCCCCAATATCTAGACTCTCAGAACCACACCCGGCTGCAGGTGCACTAGGCTGAACTGCCTGTGGGATTCCACTTGGGTTTCCTTTTTGGAGCAGCGCCTCTGTGCAATCTCTAGGCAGTTCCCTAAGGTAGGCCCGAGGCTCACATGAGTCAAGGAATTCTCCGACAGCCAAAATTGTGCAAGCCCATTTCAGAGTGTGGAGACCTGGTGATGTCTCTCTTACTGTTTCCCCACATCCAGGACCTTCTCCCAGCTCTCAGCCAGTCCCTGGCTGGGCAAGCAGCCTTGAACCCTCTCCTCACTTACTTCTAGTGCTTCCTGTCATTTCTCTGGTGAATCCTAGCATGCCTTCCTAGATGATCTGTTTAGTTTATTTTCATTTTTTTAATTTACTTTTATTTTTACTGTTTTTGACACTGAGTCTCACTCTGTTGCCCAGCCTGGCGTCAGCCTAGCTCACAGCAACCTCAAAGTCCTGGACTCGAGCAATCCTATTGCCTCAGCCTCCCAGGTAGCTGAGACTACAGGCATGCACCACCATGCCCGGCTAATTTTTTTAATATATATATATATATATATATATATATATATATATATATATATTTTAGTTGTCCAGCTAATTTTTTCTATTTTTTTTAAAAGAGACAGAGTCTGGCTCTTGCTCAGGCTGGTCTCCAACCCCTGAGTTCAAAGGATCCGTCCACCTAGGCCTCCCAGAATATTAAGATTACAGGCGTGAGCCACCTAGCCCAGCCTAGATGATCTGTTTAAACGTCAGTATCTACTTACTATTCCAGTTCCCCTTCCTGGAGGAGGCACATGCTACCTGCGTTCAGTCAGCCATCTTGATCCTATCCTGCCTGTTGATCATTTATGTTGTAATTGGTAAGCTGAATCCACCTTATAGTATTCATTGAAATTCATTTTATATCAGTACTTCTTTCTGTCACCTTACTCCCTACTCTCTAATTGTGCTTACTTTATTACCTCTTTCTGTGTCCTCCTTCCCTTCAATAGTTGAAGATTGAATGTCTTCTAAGTTTTGTATGTTATGTCTCTAAATTAATGACAACAGCTCATAGACAAAATATTCTGACTAGTGGAAACTCCAGAACACTAATTGTCAACACATTTGGCTATACTCCGTTTCTGCACATCATTGGGTTTAGGGTCAAATATCATTTTTTTCCTCCCTCAAATCATGATTCCAGCTATTTTTATGAGAGTAGATTAAAGACAATTCAATCAGATAAAAGGTGTTAACTTGTGACTGGTCTTAGATTTGCTATGGAGTAATTCAGTGTTCTTAGATGAAATTAGATGGGCCATGTTTGATAGTTGTTGAAGCTGGCTAATGGACACATGGGGTTTATTATATTATTCTCCCCAGATTTGTTCAAGTTTAAAATCTCCATAATCAGAAGTTTAAATAAGTGAAGGTAGATTGACATGGACACTAATCTGTGTCAGGACATAACTGAGAGAAGCTGCAGTACTTCTGCTAAGAGTCAAGAACAAAGATGTTCTTCGGGCATAGTAATCTATTTCAAAATAACTCTTCTTTCTTTTAGATCCTTTATCTGCTCACAGTCATGGATCAATTTTCCTCTGCTACGTCTCATGATGGAGAACACCAAGATTTGGCCTCTAGCTTTAGTGCATATTTTAACAACTTTAGGGTGGGAAGCAAAATCATCTCTAGGGAAACCACTGTATCTATCGAGTCACACTTGGGAAATGGAAACATTGTGGCAGCACACTCTGTAATAGAGGATGCCTTAAAGGAAATTGATAATGCTACACTGAACATCGCTGTGACAGGGGAGTCTGGAGCGGGAAAGTCCAGTTTCATCAATGCCCTGAGAGAGCTTGGACCTGAAGACGAAGGTGCGGCTCCCACTGGGGTGGTGGAGACCACCATGGAGAGGAAGCCATACAAACACCCGAAGTTTCCCCGTGTGACACTATGGGACCTGCCTGGCATTGGAAGCACCAATTTCCAGCCAAAAGATTATCTACAGAAAGTACAACTTGTTGAATATGACTTCTTTATTATTGTCTCTGCTACACGCTTCAAGAACAATGATATGCAACTGGCTAAAGTGATCAAATCTATGAAGAAGAATTTTTACTTTGTGAGATCCAAGGTGGATTGTGATTTAAGAAATGAACAGGAGAGTAAACCAAAATCGTTTAATAAAGAAAAAGTCCTGCAGCAGATGCGAAACAACTGTCTTTGCATTTTCAATGAGAATAAGATTGATGAAGCACCAGTCTTCTTAATCTCCAACAGAGAGTTATCCAAGTATGATTTCCCAATCCTGATCGACACCCTATCAAAGGATCTCCCTGCTCAAAAGCACCACATTTTTATGCTTTCCCTGCCCAATATTACTGACGCAGCCATTGAAAGTAAGAGGAATTCTTTGGAGCAGCATATTTGGCTAGAAGCCTTCAGAGATGCATTAATGGCTGGAGTGCCTATCATCAGCATCTTCAGTGACAGCGAAGAGGAAAAGCTCAAGGAGATCTTAAACAACTATCAAGTTCTCTTTGGAGTGGACGATGAATCCCTGCAACATTTGGCTAAGCATTTGCAAGTACCTGTGGAACAACTTAAAGCAGGCCTTAAATCTCCAGGTTTATTGAAGAAGAAGAAAGAATTAACAGGGAACACACTTAAGGGAGTTATGAAGAAGTTATTTTCAGTTTTTGGAGGTGTCATAAGAGGAGTTTATTACTTTGGGAAAATCTACTACTTGCGATTTAATTTCCTTGACACAGTGGCCAATGATGCCAAAGTTCTCCTTAAGGAGACATATTCAAGAAAAGTTTGATTTCCCATTAGACTAAAATTCTCTGGATGTTGAAATCCAAATTCATGATGCTTATGGCCATCATAGCAGATGGCCATAAACAACATAATGAGCTTAATGGGGTTGTCTAGGCTTCAAGGCATACTTACAGATTGCATATCCCTGGTAGCTGGACCACAGGTATGGCTCATCTTTGTATAGGTCCTCATAGGCAAAGAGCTAAGTACCCCTCACTCACTCCCAGTAAATCACCATATCAGATGATTTCCCTTTTGTCATAAAAGTGTTTTATATAGATGCCACCTTGGCATCCATTTTTAGGCCTCACATAAGTTGTTTAAAAGTCAGTTCTACCCTGTTACCTTCGCCCTAGCCGAAATTCCCATACAGAAACCACCTCTGGTTGTATAACTTGCTGTTCCTTCATCTCACTGACCCAAGCCCAATACACCCCACAGCTGTTGTCCATAGTAAAGCCTAAAGGCCAACGTTAGAGTCATGTATATATGTTCCCCCCTCACCTTCTCACATGTGTTCTTTAAAGTAGTGGATCCACAAACCCCATGGAAATCCCTAAAAGCTATAATGCCCATGGATTGTAATAAACGCAGAGGCCACAGGTTCTTTCCCTTCTTGCTCTCTACTCATTGGGTGAGCTCCCTGCCACCTCTTGACTTCCTATCGTCCTCCTGTCTGCACCCCTAACCTCTCTGGGAACCTGTGAGTAATCAATTTCTTCTGTTTCATGCATCTTGGATTTGCCTCCTCATTGTGTGTTGCCTGAAACACACTCCTAAACCTAACTTTCCCCTCATCAGGGCTGTCCTGGAGAGCACTTATCTTGCCTTATGGCCACTCTCAACACAGGGACCTCAAGACCAAAGTAGAAAGAAGCCATAACAATTGAAATCAAAACAACTCTGATCAATGATTAACCAATTTCCAAGAATCCCATTTAGTCAGAATCCTCCTTGAGAAAATAACTAAAGAAAATCTATAATTCTATGTGGAAACAGTGGGGAACCCCATGAGATTTCTTTGATTGATGACCATCACTGATTGTCATGATTGCGAGGATTTGCTTTAACCTATATCAGATACCAATAGGTGCTTAATAAATGCTTGGTGAAAAAAGGTACATGATGTTAGTATTGGACATTCTCAATAAACCCACGATAGCTTCATATTGATTATTGTGAATGTTATTTTTTGTCACTGATAATTTCCTTGTTCATTCCTTAGCCTATCACTTGTTTTCCTCAAAATGAAATACAAGAAATGGTACCTGGGTTAGATAGACTGAAAGAGACACAGAGAGGAAGAAGGGGGAAATGATTCATTGGTGAGTGGTAGTATCTCAGTCAGTTCAGGCTGCTATAACAGAATACCTTAAATTGGGTGGACTGAAAAACAGAAGTTTATTTCTCACACTTCTGGATTCTGGAAGTCTGAGATCTGAGTGCCAGCGTGGTCAGGAACTTGGGAAGGACACTCTTTCTAGTTGTGTTCTCACATGGCCTTCCTTGCTACATGCACACGCAGAGATTCCCTTGTCTCCTTACCCTCCGAAAGCCCCACCTCCTAATATTATCCCCATCTAATAGGATCCCATTGGGGCTTAGGGTATTAACATATGAATTTTGGGGAAACAAACAAACATGCAGATAAGGTTATACAAGCTATGCATTAAGTACAGTTGCTTTCTTAGTAGAACCTATGATTACTCCCCATCTACCAACACCAAACACTCCAAAATATAAACCCAATTTATGAACATAAATTGAGATATTCAAAACTAACCACAAAAGGAAGAGCACTAGTAGAGAAATGAGAAAAATCTATGTGAGATTGGCCTGTATCAAGAAATCCCAAAACAACAAATGCTGGCGAGGGTGTGGAGAGACAGGCATACTCTTACACTGCTGGTGGGACTGCAAATTAGTGCAACTTTTGTGGAAAAGAATTTGGAGATACCTCAAAGAGCTAAAAATAGAAATACCATTTGACCCAGCAAATAGCATTATTAGACATCTATCCAAAAGAGCATAATACATTCTATTATAAAGACATCGTCATCCGAATGTTTATGGCAGCACAATTCACTATTGCAAGGATGTGGAAACAACCCAAGTGTCCATCCATTCATGAGTGGATTATTAAAATTTGGTATATGTTTACAATGGAATATTACTCAATTCTAAGAAACAACAGCAAGCTAGCACCGCTTATATTATCCTGGATTGAGGTTAAGCCCATTATCCAAAGTGTGGTGACACAAGATCAGAATAATGGGCTCCACATATACTCTCCATCAAATTGGTACCAACTGATTAACACTATGGTGCTCAAAGGGTGGTGGTGTTCACCAGAGATTCGGGGGCTGGCGGGTAGACCGACATCTGAGAGATGTGGTGAGCATTGTGGAGGGGAAGGGCATACCTGTAACCCTTGCTAGGGAGAGGCAAAGATATAAAATGTAACCAAAATGTCAAAAGAAAAACCACCAAAAAACAAATGTTTATCGGGTGTCAGGCAGGTGGGAGGGGGGAGGATGGGATGGGTATTTACACAGATAGTGAGTGGGATTTGCACCATCTGGGGGATGGCCAGGTTTGAAGCTCTGACTCGAGGGGCAGGGGTGGGGGGCAAGGGCAATGTACATAACCTTAACGTTTGTATCCCCATATTATGCTGAAATAAAAAAATAAAGAAAAATAAAGAAATTAATTAATGGCAGCAGAAGAGAAAATAAGTGTTGGCATGGCATTAGGGTGAGGTTACGGACTACAGAATCACAATGGTGCCACTGTTAGGGACAGGTGCTGGTGGGCACATTTCCACTTCCAAACACAAAATTTCCCATCAGTTTTAAAAAGCCATTACCAAACTGTTATTTTACTACTTCTACTTTTAAATACATCAAGCACTTCTAAATATCTAGAAAAACTAGATATTTCATATAAGAACTTGTCCACTATGTACACAGCACTGTTAAATAAAATTGCACATACAGCAATGGCTCTAATCTGAAGTATCATCTAAATATGACCATTTTGGCCTTGAACCATTCCCTCCTCATTTCTTCTCTCTGCCTTATATCCAGTGGACAAGTACAGGCAAGTGTAATACTTAGCAATGGTTGAACAAATTCATATTCAAAAGTCATTTACAGAGGACAAGCTTTCCTATGAATTTCAGCACAAAGTGTAAAAAATGTGCTAATTTTACTAAGTACTTTGTCATTCACTGGCAACCTCTTTAACATCTAGAAAGACTAAATGCAAATTAGGACCTGTTTGTCCATTACACACACTACATACACAGGTAAGTAAGACCAAATACACAGACACAGGAACAACGGTTAATCTTGTCTCGCTATAAGCACACTGGCATAGAGCTCTTCCTTCTTCTCCCCCTACCCTGAACCCACGCTGCACAAACACAATGGGTGCTGCTCAAGAGGAGGTTTAGCCATTCCCTCGCCCCCAAGATTTCGTATGAACTTTAACAAAAATGTATTTACAAAGGGTGTTACTACTTTCACTTTTAACATGTATCAGACACTTCAGAACATCTGGAAAGACTAGATATTTCAAAAAAAGTACTTAGTATTGTCAACTATATTTACAGTAATGAGGAATAAAATACACACACAAAACAATGCTTATGATATGAAAATGTCTTCTAAATACGACCAGTCTGGCACAGAATCTTCTTTTCCTTCTCAAGGTCTTCTTCTGCTCCATGTCCTCTAACCCACCCAACAAACGTGGAGGCGTGTCACTTCCAGAGGTGGCCTAACAATTGCATTTCAAAAACTCATTTCCAGAAGACATTTTTTTCCCCTTTGATTTTTTTTTAAACAAAGAACATTTATAAGATGTGTTACTGCCAGAGCCAGCCTGCGACGTGCGTGCAGCACCTGGAGTTAGGGGGCGAGGCTGAGAAATGAAGAGACAACAAAAAGATGGGGACGGGAGGACGGAGTCCTTGGTGACTGCCGCGCCTAGTTTATTTCAGTTGCTGTATTTATACAGATAAGAACAAAGGAGAAGCGAAATGCATTGGAATAGGTGGTGCATGTCTTCATTAAACCAGAAAGCAAATTAGTTCTTGTTTTTTCTCAACCATGCGTCACTTTGATAGCCCCTTTCCTTGCTTAAGAAGTTTTCTAATCTACAACTTAACTTTTTTCTGATATCAAAAAAGCTACAAATACTCAACTATGATCACTCAGACAGTTCAAGGAAAAGAGCACCCAAGTGTAATTAACAATTCTGGGAAAGGAGTGTGCAGGGCCTGGGGGGGGGGCTATAAGCTACGAGGGCTGCGTGCACAGGGTTACTTCAGTGACCTTCTATAACTGCTACTGCTATCTCCAGCACCCTCCGTGAGCTGGAAGAAAGGCCAAGAATGTCAGAGCTCTGAGTTAAGGCGCCAGGTGCTGTGTCTCAAGGACCCCAGTGTTCCGGGCAACAACTGCACTTTAATTCTCCCATGTTCGGGACAGCTCCCAACATGTTACTTTCTAAGTCTATCCTACCTCGGCAACCTCTTTACATCTAGAAGGCTTGGTTAAAGCAAACGTTTTCTTTTCAAAGGCTGGGGGAAAGTGGAGAGCAGCTTGTTCGTATTACATACACAGGCCTTCTTCTACAACCAGCCGGTAAATCTTCCCAAACGGTGGTGGGCATTTCCAAACGGGGCATCTTTTTCCTTCTGTCTGGTGGCAGAACCAAGACCAACCCTCCCCGCACCCCCCTTGGCCACTAACCGTACACCCATCAGCATCCGGGGCTCTGCGCGCCTTCCAGGCCTCTTAAGACCTTCGTCCGTCCTTGTGGGGACTAAGCAGGGCTCGCCCCGTGGGGACAGGGCGGTCACACCAGGACCCGGGTCTGCGTGGCTCCACGGCCAAGGAGGTGACGAGCTTGAGTTCACAGACCCTTCTCGGGCTCAAACCCTCAGGGCCTCCGCGGAGTATGGGCGGCCCGAGGCGCCGCCTTCTGCAGGCTTGGGGGGGCCTCGCCCGGGCGGGCAGGGCAGGCCGGGAGACCAGGTGGGAGACCAGGTGGCCGGCGGAGTCCAGCCCCTGAGAGGCCGCCGCCACCGTCAGGTCACCGAGGTGGGGCTGGAAGACGCGGTCGCTGCTGCTCCTACGCCTGGGCCTGGCGGGCGGGTGTCTGCGGGCCAGGGGCCGCGGCGGTCCCGGCCCAGCGCTGGAACTCGGCCCGGAGGCCCCGCTGGAACCGGTCGCGCTCCCAGCTCTCCGCGCTCTGTGCCAGGAGTCTCTAGTTTCCTTCAGCCACGTTTTGCGTTTGCAGTGTGCATATCTCTTACCTCCCTGGTTACATTTATTCCTGTATGTTTTACTCTTGTGGACCCTCTTCTAAATAGAACTGTTTTCTTAATTTCATCTGCAAAACGTTCATCCCTGTTGTATGAAAACACAGCTGATTCTTGTGTGCTGATGTTTACCATGCAACATTCTGAATTTATTTATATGCTCTAGCTGTGTGTGCGCGCGCGCGCGCGTGTGTGTGTGTGTGTGTGTGTGTGTGTGCACGCGCTCCTTGGGATTTTCTGTATATTGTGGGGTTAGGTCATCTGCTAACAGAGATAGTTTTACTTCTTCCTTTCCAATTTGGACGGCTTTTATTTCATTCTTTTGCCTGACTTCTCTGACTAGAATAGCCAGTAAATTTTGAATGGCAGTGGTGAAAGCAGGTGTTCTTGTCTTGTTCCTGATCTTGAGGGAAAAGCTTTCAACCTTTAACCATTGAGTGTGATGTTAGCATAGTGTTTTATATAATGCCCTTTATTGTGTTGAGGAAGTTCCTCTCTCCTCTTACTTTTCTTAGTGTTTTTTTTTCCAGTTTAACACCATCTTTTTATTTAATATTCTTTTCCTAATATTTATGTACAGTAAAGGCTTATTGCAAAAGTGACATTTAATTAATAGACAAAATTATAATACCCATTGTGTGTGCAAATTGGAATAAAGTAAAAAAAAATTTGTATTCTTTTGGTCATACTATGGTTTGGAACAATAATGAGAAAATCGTATAATTGTAAAGGAACCTCGCCTTTGAGATTTAAACTAAAAGAAATCCAGAAAATCTGGGTGTTGTCTTGGCTACAATAACTTTTTTTTCATTTCAGAATATTATGGGGCTATAAACATTTGGTTTCATGTGATGCCTTTGCCTTGCCCAAGCCAAGGCTAGAAGTGTGCCCTTCCCCCATACAGTGCCCGCCATCTCCATTAGCTGTGAGTTTACACACCCCCACTACCCCCACCTGACCAGCACCCAATGAATATTACTATCATGTGAGCACCTTAGTGTTGATTGTTAGTACCAATTGGATAGTGAGTACATGTCGTGCTTGTTTTTCCATTCTTGTGATACCTCACTTTGAAGGATGGGCTCAAGCTCTATCCAGGGTAATATAGGAGGTGCTAGATCACCATCCTTTTTTGTAGTTGAGTAGTATTCCATGGTATACATATACCACATTTTATTAATCCACTCATGTATTGATAGCCACTTGGGTTGTTTCCACATCTTTGCAATTGTGAATTGTACTGCCATAAGCATTGGACTGCAGATGTCTTTATTATAGAATGTGCCTTTTTTCCTTTGGGTAGATGCTTAGTAGTGGGATTGCTGGGTCAAATGGTATTTCTATTTTTAGCTCTTTGAGGTATCTCCAAATTACCTTCCACAGGGGTTGTACTAAACTTACTCTAGAAACAAGGTCATCATTACACAATGATAAAAGGCTCAGTTGAACAAGAAAATATAACACTTATAAGCATATTAAATATATGCACCCAACACAAGAGCACCTAAGTATATAAAGCAAATATTGATATATCTGAAAGAAGAAATTGACAGCAGTATAGTAATAGTCAGAGAATTAAATACCCTACTTTCAATAATAGATTAAACATCCAGACAGAAAATTAATAAAGAAACAGTGGAATTAAAAAATACTGTAGGTCAAATGGGCTTAACAGACATACAGAACTTTTCACCCAACAGTAGGAGGGTATATATTCTTCACAAGTGTACACAGAACATTCTTTGGGAAGGATCACATCTTCAGTCACAAAAACAAGTCTTGACAAATTTAAGAAAATTGCCATTATACCAAATATCTTCTTTGACTATAATGGAATAAAAATAGAAATCAATAACAGCAAGAAAATGAGAAAATTCAGAAACACTTGGAAACTAAAGTATACAACTTTGAACAGTCATAGGTTTAAAGAGGAAATCAAAAGGGAATTTTAAAAATACCTTGAGGAACATTTATTCTATACCTCATTCATTGGACATGTTTACATGAAGGGAGGTTGAATTCTTTCAAGTGCTTTTTCTGAATCTATTGATATGATCATGTGGTTTTTGACCTTTGTTCCATTAATGTGGTATAAATTTGCATATTTTGAACCATCCTTGCATCCCAGGGATAAATCCCACTTGATCACAGTGAATGACCCTTTTGACATCCTGTTGAATTTGTTTTGCTAATATTTTGTGGAGAATTTTTGCATCTCTGTTAATGAGAGTTATTGGGCTGTGGTTTCCTTTCCTTGTGGTGTTTTCGTATAGCTTTGGTATCAGATTAATGCTGGCCTTCCAAAGAAGACATAAAAATGGTCAATAGGTATATGAAAAGGCGCTGAACATCACTAATTATCAGAGAATGCAAATCCAAACCACAAGATATTGCCTCACAATTGTTAGGGTGGCCATCAAAAAGGCAAGAGATAACAAGTGTTGGCAAGGGTGTAGAGAAACGGAACCCCTGTACACTGTTGGTGGAAAGATAAAATGCTGAAGCTACTATGGAAAGCATAGTAAGCATATGGAAAGCATAAGTTTTTGAGGAACCTACCATATGATCCAGAAATCCCACTTCTTGGTGTATATATCCAAAAGAATTGAAATCAGGATGTCCAAGAGTTATCTGCACTCCCACGTCCATTGCAGCATTATTCACAATTTCCAAGACGTGGAAACAACCAATGTCCATCGTCAGATGAATGGATAAAGAAAATGTGGTATATACATACAATTTAGTATTATATTATTCAGCCTTATAAAAAAAGAAACAACAGGAATGAACCAGGAAGACATTGTGCTAAGTGAAACAAGCTAGTCACAGAGAAGAAGTACTCCATGATTCTTCTTATATGAAGTATCTGAAATAGTTGACATTACAGAGGCAGACAGTAGAATATTGATTGCCAGGGGCTTGACAGCAGGTGGGAATGGGGAGTTGTTATTCCATAAGTATTAAGTTTCAGTTATATAAGATGAGTAATTCTAGATATCTGTTGTACAACATAGTGCCTGTTATTAACAATACTGTATTATATACTTAAAAATTTGTTAAGAGAGGAGATCTCATATTACATGTTCTTACCACAATTAAATAAGTAAATAAACAAACCAAAAACCTTGTTTCACTTGATCTTAGCCAAAAGGCTGAGAAGTAATAAAACCTTATTTTAAGAAAATGTGACTTCTATTATGCTAGCAGACTCTTCTTCTTTCTGGCTTTGATAAAGGAAATTGCCATGTTAAAGAGGCCCATGTGACAAGGAACTGAAGGTGGCCTTCCATCAACAGCCAGCAAAGAACTAAAATCTACAGTCCAACAGTCTGTGAGGAGCTAAATCAAACAAGTGCGTATGTCAACAGAAGAGAAGATCCTTCCCCAACTAGACCAATGTCTGAAAGGGTTTTCCCAACATCTTCTTCTGGCATTCTTAAGGTTTCATGACTTAGGTTTAAGTCTATTATTCACCTTGAGTGGATTTTTGTCAGAGGTGAGAGGTAGGGATCCTGATTCATTCTTCTGCATGTAGCTACCCAGTTTCCCCAGCACCATGTATTGAAGAGAGATTCTTTTCCCCATTGTATATTTTCCCCTGATGAATACAGATGCAAAAATCCTCAACAAAATTTTAGGCATTAATTTATTTTTTGCTCTCTTCTTCATATTTTTCTTCTCTTGTTTCACATAGATTTTTTCCCATTTCTCTACTATTGCTCTTCCTTCTGTTGATATTTTCAAATATCTCAATTTATGTTCATAAATTGGGTTTATATTTTGGAGTGTTTGGTGTTGGTAGATGGGGAGTAATCATAGGTTCTACTAAGAAAGCAACTGTACTTAATGCATAGCTTGTATAACCTTATCTGCATGTTTGTTTGTTTCCCCAAAATTCATATGTTAATACCCTAAACCCCAATGGGATCCTATTAGATGGGGATAATATTAGGAGGTGGGGCTTTCGGAGGGTAAGGAGACAAAGGAATCTCTGCGTGTGCATGTAGCAAGGAAGGCCATGTGAGAACACAACTAGAAAGAGTATCCTTCCCAAGTTCCTGACCATGCTGGCACTCATATCTCAGACTTCCAGAATCCAGAAGTGTGAGAAATAAACTTCTGTTTTTCAGTCCACCCAATTTAAGGTATTCTGTTATAGCAGCCTGAACTGACTGAGATACTACCACTCACCAATGAATCGTTTCCCCTTTGTCCTCTCTGTGTCTCTTTCAGTCTATCTAACCCAGGTACCATTTCTTGTATTTCATTTTGAGGAAAATAAGTGATAGGCCAAGGAATGAACAAGGAAATTATCAGTGACTAAAAATAACATTCACAATAATCAATATGGAGCTATCATGAGTATATTGAGAATGTCCAACACTAACATCAAATACCTTTTTTCACCAAGCGTTTGTTAAGTACCTATTGGTATCTGATACAGGCTAAAGCAATTCCTCGCCATCATGGCAATCAGTGATGGTCATCAATCAAAGAAATCTCATGGGGTTCCCCACTGTTTCCGCACAGAATTATAGATTTTCTTTAGTTATTTTCTCAAGAAGGATTCTGACTAAATAGGATTCTTAGGAATTGGTTAATCATTGATCAGAGTTGTTTTGATTTCAATTGTTATGGCTTCTTTCTACTTTGGTCTTGAGGTCCCTGTGTTGAGAGTGACCATAAGCCAAGATAAGTGCTCTCTGGGACAGCCCTGATGAGGGGAAAGTTAGTTTTAGGAGTGTGTTTCAGGCAAGACACAATGAGGAGGCAAATCCAAGATGCAGGAAATAGAAGAAATTGATTACTCGAAGCTTCCCAGAGAGGATAGGGGTGCAGACAGGAGGATGATAGGAAGTACAGAGGTGGCAGGGAGCTCACCCAATGGGTGGAGAGCAAGAGAGGGAAAGACCCTGCGGCCTCTGCATTTATTACGGACGATGGCCATTATAGCTTTTAGGGATTTCCATGGGGTTTGTGGATCCACTACTTTAAAGAGAAGATGTGAGAAGGTGGGTGTGGGACATATTTACATGACTCTAGCGTTGACCATTAGGTTTTACTGTGGACAACAGCTGTGGGGTGTATTGGGCTTGGGTCAGTGAGATGAGGGAAAAGCAAGTTATGTAATCAGAGGTGGTTTCTGTATGGGAATTTTAACTAGGGTGCAGGTAACAGGGTAGAACTGGGTCTTAAACAACTTATGTCAGGCCTAAAAATGGATGCCAGGCTGGCAGCTATATGAAACAGTTTTATGACAAAAGGAAAATCATCTGATGTGGTCATTTACTGGGAGTGAGCGAGGGGTACTTAGCTCTTTGCCTCTGAGGACGTACACAAAGATGATCCACACCTGTGGTCTCAGGCTGCCAGGGATATGCAATCCATAGGTATGCCTTGAAGGCTAGACAACCTCAATAAACCGATTATATTGTTTATGGCCATCCGCTGTGATATTTTTCCATCATGAATTTGGATTTCAACATCCAGAGGATTTTAGTTTATTGGGAAATCTAACTTTTTTTTTGTTGAGTATGTCTCTTTAAGGAGAACTTTGGCATCATCGGCCACTGTGTCAAGGAATTGAAGTTGCAAGTAGTAGATTTTGCTAAACGTAAATGCTCCTCTTAAGAGAAATATATTAGATGGAATGAAGTTCTCCAAATTTGTCAAAAGTATGTACTCTATTGATTTAGCCTTTTTTTCCAATAAACCTGGAGATATAAGGCCTGCCTTAAGTTGTTCCACTGGTACTTGCAAGTCCTTAGCCAAACGTTGCAGGGATTCATCATCCACTCCAAAGAGGACTCGGTAGTTGCTTAAGATCTCCTTGAGCTTCTCCACTTCTCCGTCACAGAAGATGTCCAATATGGGCACTGCAGCATTTACTGCAGCCTTTACTGCAGTCTTTACTGTAGCCTTTAAGTCAGACTCTAAGACAGCCTCTAAGCCAGCCTTTAAGCCAGCCTTGAAGGCTTCTAGCCAAATACGCTGCTTCAAAGAATCCCTCTTACTTTCAATGGCTGCCTCGTTAATATCGGGCTTGAAAAGCATAAACATGTGGTGCTTCGGAGTAGGAAGATCCCTTAATAGGGTGTCGATCAGGATTGGGAAATCATACTCTGATAAATCTCTGTTGGAGATTAAGAAGACTGGTGCTTCATCAATATTATTCTCATTGAAAATACGAAGACAGTTGTTTCGGATCTGCTGCAGGACTTTTGCTCTGTCAAAGGATTTTGGTTTACTCTCCTGTTCATTTCTTAAATCAATATCCACCTTAGATCTCACAAAGTAAAAATTCTTCTTCATAGATTTGATCATTTTGGCCAGTTCTATATCATTGTTCTTGAAGCGTGTAGCAGAGACAATAATAAAGAAGTCATATTCAACAAATTTTACTTTCTGTAGATAATCTTTTGGCGGGAAATTGGTGCTTCCAATGCCAGGCAGGTCCCATAGTGTCACACGGGGAAACTTCGGGTGTTTGTATGGAATCCTCTCCATGGTGGTCTCCACCACCCCAGTGGGAGCCGCACCTTCGTCTTCAGGTCCAAGCTCTCTCAGGGCATTGATGAAACTGGACTTTCCTGCTCCAGACTCCCCTGTCACAGCGATGTTCAGTGTAGCATTATCAATTTCTTTTAACGCATCACTGATTACAGAGTTTGCCGCCTGAATGTTTCCATTTCTCAAGTGTGACTCGATCAATGCACTGATTGCCTGAGAGATGATGTTGCGTCCCACGCTAAAGTTGCTAAAATATGCACTAAAGCTGGAGGCCAAATCCTGGTGTTGTTCATCATGAGACGTAACAAAGGAAAATTGACCAATGACTGTGAGCAGATAAAGGATCTAAAAGAAAGAAGAGTTGTTTTGAAATAGATTACTATGCCAGAAGAACATCTTTGTTCTTGACTTTTAGCAGAAGTACTGCAGCTACCCTCAGTTATGTCCTGACACAGATTAGTGTCCATGTCAATCTACCTTCTCTTATTTAAACTTCTGATTATGGAGATTTTAAAACTTAAACAAAGCTAGGGAGAATAATGTAATAAACCCATTAAATTAACCCAAATAAATAAATAAACAAACAAACAAATAAATAAAATAAACCCAAATAAAAATAAATAATGTCATAAAACCATTAGTCAGCTACAACAACTATCAAACATGGCCCATCCAATTTCATCTAAGAACGCTGAATTACTCTACAGCAAATCCAAGACCAGTCACAAGTTAGCAATTTTTATCTGATTGAATTGTCTTTAATCTACTCTCATAAAAATAGCTGGAATCATGATTTTGGGGAGGAAAAAATGATTTTGACCCTGAAGCCCAATGATGTGCAGAAACAGATTATAGCCAAATGAGTTGAAAATTAGTGTTCAGGAGTTTCCACTAGTCAGAATATTTTGTCTATGAGGTGTTCTCATTAATTTAGAGACATAACATACAAAACTTAGAAGACCTTCAATCTGCAACTATAGAATGGAAAGAGAGCACAGAAAGAGGTAATAAAGTAAGCACAATAAGTAGAGAGTAGGGAATAAGGTGACAGAAAGAAGTACTGATATAAAATCAATTTCAATAAATACTATAAGGTGGATTCAGCTTACCAATTATAACATAAATAATCAACAGGCAGGGTAGGATCAAGATGGCTGACTGAACCCAGGTAGCATGTCCCTTGCCAGGAAGAGGAACCAGAATAGTAAGTAGGTACTCACATTTAAACAGATCATCTGGGCCATGCTCAATGGCTCACACCTGTAATCGTAGCACTCTGGGAGGCTCAGGTAGGTGGATTGTTTGAACTCAGGAGTTCAAGACCAGCCTGAGCAAGAGTGAGACCCCGTCTCTACTAAAAAAATAGAAAAAATTAGCTGGACATCTAAAAACATACGTGTGTGTATGTATATATATATGTGAAAAAATTAGCCAGTCATGGTGGCGCATGCCTGTAGTCCCAGCTACTCGGGAGGCTGAGGCAGGAGGATTGCTTGAGCCCAGGAGTTTGAGGTTGCTGTGAGCTAGGCTGACGCCACGGCACTCTAGGCTGGGCAATGGATTGAGATTCTGTCTCAAAAAATAATAATAAAAAATGAAAATAAAGTAAACAGATCATCTAGGAAGGCATGCTAGAATTCACCAAGACATGACAGGAAGCACTGGAAGTAAGTGAGGAGAGGGTTCAAGGCTGCTTGCCCAGCCAGGGACTGGCTGAGAGCTGGGAGAAGGTCCTGGATGTGGGGAAACAGTAAGAGAGACATCACCAGGTCTCCACACTCTGAAATGGGCTTGTACAATCTTGGCTGTGGGAGAATTCCTTGACTCATGTGAGCCTCGGGGCCTGACATAGGAACTGCCTAGAGATTGCACAGAGGCGCTGCTCCAAAAAGGAAACCCACGTGGAATCCCACAGGCAGCTGAGCCTAGAGCACCTGCAGCCGTGTGTGGTTCTGAGAGTCTAGATGTTGGCGCTCTAAAAACACAGCTGCTGCTGCCGCTGTGCTGCTCTCAGGAGGGAGAGGGAGACTGAGGGCTCCCAGACAACTCTGGGAAGGTCCCCACTACCCTGCTGCAGGCTGCTATTGAGACTAAGCTGTGAGCAGATCACACTCCCCATAGCTTCTTGCCCACACTGCTTGCCTGGAAAGGGCCCACTCTCTCTGTTCCTGAGACCCAGGTGCCATTTTGAGAGTTTGATGCTGCACTGGGTCCTGCCCTTGCACTGAGTTTCAGCGGCAGATGATCCAGCTAAGGAGAGAGAGGAAACCAGGCTCTTCTAAGCATACCTAGGACGATACCCACCACCCTGCAACTGGCTGCTGTGAGACCCAGATGCACACGGATCACACTCCCTACAGCTTGTTGCCCACACATCTTGCCTGGAACAGAGCCAACCCTCTCTGGCTGTGGGTACAAGGCACCATCTTGTGAAGTGAACACTGTGCTGTGTCCGGCCCCCAGGCTCAGTTCAAGCTGACGATCACCGGGTCAACAAAGAGAATAAGATGGAAATTTAAATTTTTTTGAAACAATTAAAAATAGAAACCCACAAACCAAAACCTGTGATATACAGATAAGCATGCTAAGAGGGAAGTTTATAACATTAGTGCCTACATCAAAAAAAGAAACGGTAAAATTTAACAACCCAATGCCACACCTGAGGTAACTAGAAAAACCAAATCAAACCAAACCCAAAGTTAGCAGAAGAAAAGAAATAACATAAAGCAGAGCAGAACTAAATCAAAGAGAGATAAATATACAAAGGATCAATGAAACGAAAATTTGGTTCTTTAAAAAGATAAACAAGACCAATATCCCTAATGAATATAGATGCAAAAATTTTCAACAAAATCTTAGCTAACCGAATCCAGACACTTATCAAAAAAATAATCCACCACGACCAAGTGGGCTTCATCCCAGGGATGCAGGGATGGTTCAACATACGTAAATCTATAAATGCAATTCACCACATCAACAGAAGCAAAAACAAAGACCACATGATTCTTTCAATAGATGCAGAAAAAGCTTTTGACAAAATTCAACACCCTTTCATGATACGAACACTGAAGAAAATAGGCATAGAAGGGACATACCTAAAAATGATACAAGCCATATATGACAGACCCATAGCCAACATCATACTGAATGGGGAAAAATTGAAATCACTCCCACTTAGAACTGGAACCAGACAAGGCTGCCCACTATCTCCACTTCTGTTCAACATAGTACTGGAAGTCTTGGCTACAGCAATCAGACAGGAAAATGGAATCAAAGGTATCCAAATAGGGGCAGAAGAGATCAAACTTTCACTGTTTGCTGATGATATGATATTGTATCTAGAAAACCCCAAGGATTCAACCAAGAAACTCCTGGAACTGATCAATGAATTTAGTAAAGTCTCAGGATACAAAATCAATACACAGAAATCAGAGGCATTCATATACGCCAACAACAATCTAATTGAGAACCAAATCAAAGACTCAATTCCCTTCACAATAGCAACAAAGAAATTAAAGTACGTAGGAATATACTTAACCAAGGACGTAAAAGACCTCTACAGGGAGAACTATGAAACACTGAGGAAGGAAATAGCAGAGGATGTAAACAGATGGAAATCCATACCATGCTCGTGGATCGGCAGACTCAATATCATCAAAATGTCTATACTACCCAAACTGATCTACAGATTCAATGCAATACCTATTAAAATCCCATCAGCATTCTTCACAGATATAGAAAAAATAATTTTATGCTTCGTATGGAACCAAAGAAGACCCCGAATATCAAGAGCAATTCTAGGCAACAAAAACAAAATGGGAGACATTAATATGCCAGATATCAAACTATACTACAAAGCGGTAGTAATTAAAATAATATGGTATTGGCACAAAAATAGGAATATTGACCAGTGGAACAGATGTGAGAATCCTGATATAAAACCATCCTCATATAGCCATCTAATCTTTGACAAAGCAGACAAAAACATACGCTGGGGAAAAGAATCCCTTTTCAATAAATGGTGCTGGGAAAACTGGATAGCCACCTGTAGAAGGCTAAAACAGGACCCACACCTTTCACCTCTCACAAAAACCAACTCACGCTGGATAACAGACTTAAACCTAAGGTATGAAACTATTAAAACTCTAGAGGAAAAAGTTGGAAACACTCTCCTAGACATCGGCCTGGGCAAAGAGTTTATGAAGAAGTCCCCAAAGGCAATCACAGCAGCAACAAAAATAAATAAATGGGACATGATCAAACTACAAAGCTTCTGCACAGCCAAAGAAATAGTCATGAAAGTAAACAGACAACCTACAGAATGGGAGAAAATTTTTGCATCCTATGCATCCGATAAGGGACTGATAACTAGAATATACTTAGAACTCACGAAAATTAGGAAGAAAAAATCAAATAACCCCATTAAAAAGTGGGCAAAGGACTTGAACAGAAATTTTTCTAAAGAAGACAGAAGAATGGCCAACAAACATATGAAAAAATGCTCAACATCTCTAATCATCAGGGAAATGCTAATCAAAACCACAATGAGATATCACTTAACCCCAGTGAGAATGGCCTTTATCAAAAAATCTCCAAACAATAAATGCTGGCATGGTTGTGGAGAGAGAGGAACACTCCTACACTGCTGGTGGGACTGCAAACTCGTTCAACCTCTGTGGAAAGCAATATGGAGATACCTTAAAGCGATACACGTGAATCTACCATTTGATCCAGCAATCCCATTGCTGGGCATCTACCCAAATGATCCAATGACACTCTACAAAAAAGACACCTGCACTTGAATGTTTATAGCAGCGCAATTCATAATCGCGAGGCTGTGGAAACAGCCCAAGTGCCCATCCATCCAAGAATGGATTAATAAAATGTGGTATATGTATACCATGGAGTACTATTCAGCTCTAAGAAACAATGGCGATATAGCACATCTTATATTTTCCTGGTTAGAGCTGGAACCCATACTACTAAGTGAAGTATCCCCAGAATGGAAAAACAAGCACTAGATATATTCTCCAGCAAACTGGTATTAACTGAGTAGCACCTAAGTGGACACATAGGTACTACAGTAATAGGGTATTGGGGAGGTGGGAGGGGGAGGGGGGCGGGTATATACATACATAATGAGTGAGATGTGCACCATCTGGGGGATGGTCATGATGGAGACTCAGACTTTTGGGGGAAGAGGGGGAAATGGGCATTTTTTCAAACCTTAAAATCTGTACCCCCATAATATGCCGAAATAAAAAAAATAATAAAATAAAATAAAATTTAAAAAAACCAGAATCTGAAGATTCAAGGTAGCTGTGACTCTCTCTCTGTTCTCTGGAAATGGCATCAGATCTAAGGATAATACTCCATCACAGAAATAAACCTTAGTAACCAGTGTTGCCTCATTCAGCTCGAACAGATTTCATGGCCAAAGCATAAGGACTGATGTAGTAATCTGTGGAAACCAGGACAACAAAACAATAGCCACAAAAAGAAAATTGGGAGCGTTGCAATCTGTAACAGAAGTACTGATCCATTCACATTCCTGTGTAAGGGGTTTATGGGAAAGGCTTACAAATTAGTATTGTAAGCATTCATTATTTAAGAATGTACAATGTATTTATGCAATTTATAGAAGTAAAATCTCAATATTGAGACCTGTTTGGTCCAATAGACATGGACACAGCTTATTTTACTTGAAATTTTGTCTACTTGATGTATTTATCACAAATACTATATGTCATAATTTAGACTCTTTGCAATTATGAAAAAAGAAAGCTTAAGTGATACAGTTATTGGCAAGGTTGCAATGACTATGGAAAAATGGAAAGCAAATACTCAATTTAAAACAAGGAAAATCTTGGGGATTTCATATTTGATAAAACTAATTTTTGTTTAACAGGAAAAAAAAATTTTGGCTTCTTGCTTTGATTCCCATTACCATGGACAGAGGATCCTCTTCTGAGAAGACATTCACACCCGGAGAACGTGAACCGAGCCAACTGGGAAGGAGGGAATTTCAGAAAGTAGCTTTGATCATCAGTGAAGATAAGAGTGAAGAATGCACCACTGAGCATTGCTATGATGGGAAAATCCTGGGCAAGGAAGTCCGGTTCCACGGATGTTCTGCTGGACTTGAAAATGAGGCCGAGGGCCCAACCCTTTCAGGGTTTTAGACACTAGCGAGTGATTCCATGGAAGTATCCTGAATGTCCTCATGTGAGAGTATGGATTCTGCCAAGTAGACAGCTATATATTTTCTGGACCGTGGGGATTTCCCAGAGCATTATCTCTTCTGTAATAAGCATCAGATCTTTTCTATTTCTTCCTCAGAAATTATGATGCAGCCTTTGAGGGAAAGACAGATGCCCTCATGAGGAAGACCTGGCTGGAGGCCACTGAAATTATACATTTGGGTGACTTTTTTGATGATAGGAATCAACGGTGATTATCATGGGAGTAAGTGGAAGGGAATCTTAATCAATCCCAGAGCCTGTCCCCCCATGTCTCTAAATTTGTTTACAATTAAAGAGTTTAATGGCAGAGGGGACACACGTTTAAGCACATTGAAAATATCAGCTCACTGCCCGGTGGTCCTGTTACTAGTGGTCTTTGCTTCAGATGGACCTTTTCTCTGGAGTCTACGCTCTCACCACCTAGGCTCAGGGGCTGGTGACGCTAAAACTCTTCTCAGATGTCTTATGAAGGTCACATTGATCAAAAGACACAGACTTGAAGCACACTGGAAAAACAGAGGGATTTAAAATTTGCCTGCAATATTGAGCTGGGAGAGTAAAAGATATCTGTCTGTGGGGTCCTCCACGTCACGTCCTGATTTTGTCCCGCTGTGCTTAGTATGTCAACATCCACTTGTCTGCCCGATACACACCCAGTGGCTATCAAATGTTCACTGAGTACGATTGGCCGGTCACCTCATGTGTTATTCTTTTAGACTTTTTTTATTCTTTTAGGTTTTTTTTAGCTTTATTGGGGTATAACTGACAGAAAAAAATGCATATATTTAAGATGCATAGCGTGATGTTTTGGCGTACATATACATTGTGACATAAGTACCACATTTAGGCCCATTAACATGCTCATCACCTTACATGATTACTTTTTGAGTGCACACACACATTGTGTGTGTGTGCCTGTGTGTCTGTGTGTCGGGTGAGAATACTGAAGATCTGCTCCCTTTGCAAACTGCAAGTCCACAATACATTACTATTCTACATGTTCTAGATAAGTACTAATCTGGTAAACACCATAGTAAAGAGGAGATCATGAACAAAATCCCTAAAGTTCAAAAAAGCTTGGTACATCTGGACCTGGAAGTTGACTGCGGTTGCTAGAACTAAAAGTGCCAGCTCAGTAGTGGGAAATGAGGGGAGAGATACAGGAAGTTCTTGAGTAATTCATGAAGCAAACAGGTCTTCCCCTTCTAAGAGGTAGGGGAAGAAAGAAAATTACAGACCAATATCCCTCATGAATATAGATGCAAAAATCCTCAACAAAATTTTAGCAAATAGAATTCAGCAGCACATCAAAAAATAGTTCACCATGACCAGGTGGGCTTTATTACTGGGATGCAAGGCTGGTTCAACACAGGCAAGTCTATAAATGCAATTCACCTCATAAATAAAAACAAAAACAAAGACCATATGATTCTCTCAATAGATGCAGAAAAAGCATTTGACAAAGTCCAACACACCTTTATGATAAAAACTCTTAACAAAATAGGCATATGTGGCTCATACCTTAAATTTATCAAATCCATTTATGACAAACTCACTGCCAATATCATTCTGAATGGGGAAAAATTGAAACCATTCCCTCTTTGAACCGGAACTAGATAAGGATGCCCACTATCTCCTCTTCTATTCAACATAGTGCTTGAAGTCCTAGCCACAGCAATCAGGCAAGAGAAGGGTACTAAGGGCATCCAAGTGAGGGCAGATGAGATCAAACTATTGCTCTTCACTGATGATATAATATTATACCTAGAAAACCCCATGGATTCATCGAAGAGATTCCTGGATGTGATAAATGAATTTGGTAAAGTTTCAGGTTACAAAATCAATATACACAAATCAGAAGTGTCCATATATGCCAAGAACCATCAAGCAGAAACTCAAATCAAAAACGCAATACCTTTTATTATAACCCCAAAGAAAATTAAATTTCTAGGAGTATATTTAACAAAAGACACAAAAGACTTATACAAGGATAACTATGAAACACTAAAGAGGGAAATTGTAGAAGATGTAAACAGATGGAAAAATCTACCTTGTTCATGGATTGGTAGAATCAATATCGTTAAAATGTCAATATTACCTAAAGTGATCTACAGAATTAATGCAATCCCCATCAAAGTACCACCATCATTCTTCACGGATCTAGAAAAAATAATTCTTCACTTTGTATGGAACCGAAAAAAACCTCATATAGCCAAAATAATCTTAAGTAAAAAGAACAAACTGGGAGGCATTAGCCTTCCTGACTTCAAGCTGCACTATAAAGCAACAATAGTTAAATCAGCCTGTGACTGGCACAAGAATAGAATCATCAACATATGGAATAGAACTGATTCCAGAGATGAAACCATCTGCATATGGTAACCTATTCTTTGATAAAGCAGACAAAAATATATAATGGGAAAAAGAATCTCTCTTCAATAAATGGTGCTGGGAAAACTGGATAGCTACATGCAGAAGATTGAATCAGGATCCCTACCTCTCACCTCTCACAAAAATCCACTCAAGATGGATAACAGATTTAAACCTAAGGCATGAAACCTCAAGAATCCTAGAAGAAGATGTTGGGAAAACCCTATCAGACATTGGCCAAGGCAAAGAATTTTTGAGGAAGACCCCCCAAGGCAATCACCACAGAATCAAAAATAAACAAATGGGATCAGATCAAATTAAAAAGCTTCTGCACAGCCAAGGAAACTGTCATTAGAGTAAATAGACAACGCAGAGAATGTGAGAAAATATTTGCTCTCTGCACTTCTGATAAAGGTCTAATAACAAGAATCTATCTAGAACTCAAAAGAATTAACAAGAAAAAATCAAACAACCCCATCAAGAAATGGGCACTGGAAATGAGGAGCTGAGTCCTCTCCCTCATGTCCTATGTTCCGAAGCACATTGATGAAGCTGGACATGCCATTGCCAGAGTCCCCTGTCACAGCAACATTGACTGGTGTCCTGGATACTATCTCCACAGTCTCCCTGATGGCAGAGACCACCTCCGGCAAGTTCCCACCTGCTACAGCTTTCTCAATGTTCATGGCCTCTACCTTGGATAAAATACCCCAGTGCTTACACTGTGGCAAAGCAGAGGTTCAGGATGCAGATAATGGCGTGTGAGGGGACAGAGGAAACGCTGTCACATCAGGGAGCAGTGGAGGAACCTACAGAGGCAGAAAAGAGCAGGTGGCTGTGGCCACCCAGGCCCATGTGTCACTGCCAGGCCAGGAAGGGCTTGGTTTGCTCTGCATGGTGCTGGATTATCTTTCAGGAGGCATCAGTGTGCCTGTGTGTTTGTGTGCATGAGCCTCCAGGAGCACTGACCTGGAAGTTTAGGAGAGGTTATCAAGTCACCCTTGGTTGCAATTGCCCCCAAGCTCTGCTCTTTGTGTATCTTGCCCAGATTATATCGCTGGATACCCTTCTCCAGACAGGGGCTGAGGAGTCCTAGTAGAAGAAGAGAAGGCCCTTCTAAAGGGACCAGGTTCAACTAGAGAATGGCAACCATAGCAAAAGAGCAGAACCAGACCCTGAAAGGAGCTTCTTTCTAAACTGACTGAATAAGACTTCCAGTAAGAGACACATTTCACATAAGAACCAAGTACACACGCACACTGGCACATCAAAGGTATTACAAAACGAATTGCCTTAAACCACTCTATACTCTGATATCTTATTCTATTCTATTCCATTCCATTCCATTCTATGAAAGTTCTTTCTTTCATCTGTTTGTTTTTTTAATGCTGGTCATAACCCACTAAATTAATTTCATGCACCAAGGCACACAGAATGAAGAACATAGATGAGCGGGTTCCCCATGCAAAGTTATACTTCATTCCATGCCCAATTAACCTGATCCCCAGACAAAGGTACTTACAGTGAAGTAGAACCTGGCTTTAGCACTGATACAGAGTCTGGGACATCAGAGAATTTTATGAGACCAGAAACCAATGTGGACCAAATCCCAAGCTTTTTTCCTGTTTGATCATTTCAGAAAAGGCTAAGAAAAAAAATCAGTATGATTTATTCCAGAATAGCACAACACATTTCCACAGGTCAACAGTGTACGTGCCGGACAGGGCATTTTCTGAAGATGGTTGGAAGTTGACCCTCTTCCCTTAGCCCAATACACACACACACACACACACACACACACACACACACACACACACACACACAGGCACGCACACTCATTCAAGTCATCTACAAAGGAAAGGTTTAGTGCCATGTGGTAAGAACAGGGCTCTTGACTACAGATAAACATTTTCATTTAAAGGAATTGAAAGATCAGTTAGACAACTAATTTCTAAACTCTCAGACTCCAGATCTCTATTCCTTGGGGGATCTACCCTGGCCAACTGGTAGATGGACAATTCTAGGCCATCCCAGACATTAGTTGCAGCCAATCCAGATCTCAGGGTGCTGTCTACACACTGAATGTCAAGAGATTCCAACTTAGTCTCTAAAGAATATGAGCAGCATCTCCCACCTTGTTTGTCCAAATTCATCCCTACCAGAAACCTCCAAATACCAGGGGATCTGCATGAGGGAAGCACGGCCTCCCACACTTGCGCATTGAAAGGGTTTGGAGCAGCAGAAGGATTTGAGAGTGTTGTAATCAGAACCTGATTGATGTCAGAAGGGAGACCTGCTCTGAATTCATCACTGAAATGAAACAAGCCAGACCCGAAGCTTTCCTATCCTGCCTGTCAGGGCTTCACCTCCTGCTGTCTTCACAGGAGCCCCGTTTTCAGCCAAGCTGCCCTCTGACCAGCCCTCTTGCTTACCAGGAGCTGAAAGTAGAATGTCTATGATCAGAAGTCAAGGCAACTCCTGGTACTTTCCCCTTCCCTAGGGGAATTGGCCACAGCCCTTCCAGACAAAAGCAGTTCCCTCTAGGATTCATCAAAACTTCATACCAGCCCCAGTTTGCTCTAAAAACATGAAGTGAGGGATGGAATTGTAGAAAGAGCAGAGAAATACCTAGAGACGAGCAGCTGGAAAGCAGCAGGCTGAGAGTCAGGAGCTACTACATTCCTGGGCCTGGAAGTTGGGTAGGTCAGCTCTCACTGCTGCCCTGTTTTTGTTCCAAAGTCCTCCCTGTCCTGCCACACCTACAGCCCAGTGGGAGGATTTGATGGGGCAGATTCCCATATCTGTTCCTGGAAATGACTGATTTCCAGAAGTAGAAAGGGTTTCACTTTCTCGTGCCTAGAAGTACCAGGATCCAAAGGGCATAAGAGACGGAGAAACACTGTCCCTTGTCCACATGGGCAGGGAGGGCATCCTCAGGATTTCTGCTGCCTGAGCAGAGGACAACTGGGTGCCACAGAGTCCCATAAGGGGCCCTGCCTGCCTCCTCACCCCAGAGCCTGCAACCTCCTGCATCGGTGCCGAGTCCCGTGCGACTGTGGACGTGCAACCCCAGGTGAAGCCTGGAGCCGCAGGGAAGTGCAGACGCATTGAGCAGTCATCTCCCTGGTTGCCTTGCTCCTGCCTGGGTCTAGTATTCTCCCCACCTCACCCCACCCCCAGTTCCTCCCTGGGCTGTGGCATGTGCCCTTCAGCAGGGTGCTCCTCTGCCTTGTCGTCCTCCCTCCATCCGCAGGGCCCCACCGAGGCAGCCCCTATTACCTGCTCCCACATGCCTCGGCCACTGTGCACGTCCTGGACCCCTAACACGAGACTGTAGAAGCCTCACTGACAGCCATGCTCTGCACTAGATGCAGACAGAGAAATGGGAGGCACCATGCTTGTGTTGTTTTCTCTGTAGCCTCAGATCTCGGCCCCGTGCACACAGGGCCATGTGTGACTGGTGCCGCGTTTGAATCTTTGTGTCTCCAAAATTTACATGTTGAAACCTAATCACCAGAGCATTAGTACTAAGAGGTGGAGCCTTTAAGAGGTGATTGAATGGTATTAGTGATGTTATAAAAGAGGCTTGAGGGAGCCTGTGTTTGTCCCTTTTGCCA
The DNA here is from genome assembly GCF_040939455.1 of Microcebus murinus. Classification (NCBI taxonomy): domain Eukaryota; kingdom Metazoa; phylum Chordata; class Mammalia; order Primates; family Cheirogaleidae; genus Microcebus; species Microcebus murinus. The sequence continues at coordinate 17,001,642 of NC_134124.1, forward strand.
TGTGAGGACACACAAAAGGTGTCATCTGTGAAGCAGAGTGAGCTCTCACCAGACAAGAAATCTAGTGACTCCTTGATCTGGGACTTCCCAGAATCTGAAACTATGAGCAACAAATTGCTGTTATTTATGAGAGTCCACCCAGTCTAAAGTCTCTTATCACTGCAATGCAAATGGACTAAGACAACTGGCCAACATGGAAAGTCAAGGTTTAGGTGCCAACACTGCACACTACTTGCTGCATGACACTGAATAGCTACTTAGTCTCTCAGTGATGCCCTTGTCCTCTGTTTCAAATGGGGTCACTAAAAGACGCTTCCCAGGGTGTTTAAAGTAAGTGAAGAGATGCCCCAGGACAAGATAGCTTTGAGATCATAGCAAAATGATAGAGTGTGTCTGTTTTCCAGGGATTTGCAATTGCAATACCACTTATGCAGCTCAGACATTGTGAAATTGGCTTTGTCCTCCGTAAGTCCTTGCCCCGGTCAGAACAGAACAACTGTCAGGTCTCTGGAGGCTAGATGACCTCCGTTGAAAGGCACTAGGGATACTGACCTGTTGCAGAAACCTCAGAGACAAGAGGCGGCCTGTGGATTGGGGCTTTGCCTATGCCAAAGATCCCACAGGGGATCCAAGTGAGCCCCTCCTGGTCCTCATTCTAGGGGGTAGGAAGTAGCAGTCTCCACCCCAGAGGGCATCGTGGCCGATGCAGCTGTATGTCCCACATGAGTGAGACTTGCCTGCTTTTTCCCGCTGCCTCTCCGCTCCCCACCCCTCTACCCTCCAAGGGTCCCAAACAGCAGAGACTCAAAGCAGAAGAGGAGGGAGAAGGAAAAGACCAGAAGCTGACAATGTGCCTGTCCTTACTTCTGATTTCTCAGTCTGACGTGGGACTGATGGGGTGAGGGAGATTTAGGTTTGACAAGGGTCTGGGGTTGGTTTATCAGAATGTCTGGACTTCTGATGACTTGAGTCTTACCAGGAGAGAGGATGTTTCCTGAGCATGGCCAGGGAATATTAACTATTCTTGTGTAATACTTTGGTCAATTACCAGGGAACACCATGCGTCCCTACTGGAGCAGTGTCACAGGGGACAGATGAGGAGGAATCAGGTTGCTTTCAGTGGTCCCAGAGAAGATTCCTCAGTTCATGATCTTGTTTCACTTTTCTTGTTAATATATTGAACTTTCAAGACAAAGGTGAAAAAGCTGAGACGTGGGGGGGAAAGACGGTGGGCCAGAAGCAGCCCCCCGGCACACCACTCTCAAGGAGAGGGTGGTGAGTTGCAGGTAGATGTCCACCTATGGGTAGATTTTCTCAGGAAAAACATTGTGAAGCCACAGAGACGCAATGTGAGACACTTGGAATCAAGGAGGTGATGGGGCGATTCATTTGACGATATCGAAGGGATCTACAGGGAGGCATCTACACGTGGGAAGATTAGGAGGGTAGAGTGCTGGGGCACCATGCTCACCCCACAGGCACTGTGGCCCAAGTTGTGAGGGGGCTCCCTTCACTGCCACAGACCTCTGGACTGACCCAGGAGCTGCCTAGAATCTGTGAAGAGTCATTGCACCGGAGAGCAAAGGCAGCAAGGATTTGGTGGCTGTAGAACCCAAGTTTCTACAGCTGATGCCATCCTGAGCTCTCAGGTGCACAGTGCCAGGTCTGCCTGGGACTCAGCTTGGCAGCAGTAGCCTTTACATCGCCCCCAAGGGTCTGGGAGGGAGCAGATAGAACAGAAGGTACCCCGTGCCATACCCTGGGACTGGGAGCCCAAGCACCCCTCCCCCCAGTGCAGCAGGATCTGAGGAGAGGAATTGCCTTGGGCACTACACTACTGGCTCAACCTGGGAAGCTTTGAGTGACTGCCCCAGTGGGACTTGTGAAGGGGGAGAACTCAACAGTCCCTGGGCCACTGAAACCCACCCTTACCCAAGCAACTTGGCCTCCATGGTCCACTACTGCTACTGGGCCAGCAGAACTGCCCTGAGGTCCCACGCCCTGCCAGGGAACCCACAGCCTCAAGATGTCATCAAACTTGGACCTGGTTCGAGCAAATGCCCATAGCCTGGGCACCCATGACCGCTGCCTAAATAGCCTCACCCAGCTGCCACTGCCACCTCTGTTCCGAGACCCCAGGCAGAGCAACCCCCCCACAAAGTCAGCCTTCATGGAGAGGGTCTCACTCATTCCCCAACTTAAACTTCCTACAAGGATTTGGGGAACAACCCCCATACTGCACAAAGGTCATCCCCCATTGGCTCCAGCTGTGGCAATCACAAGTGAATGAGACAAAATAGAACAGCTGCACTACAGGCTCTTAGTGCACATGCCCCTCCCCTTCCAGGCCAACATTTCAGAGTAGGAAAAAAGCACCATCTAGGGTCTTCCCATTCTTCTAATTAAGCAGGAGAGTCCCCAGCTAAGGAGAACAGGTGCCCTGCAAACCTACTAGCCCTGAGCTGAGACAAGAGGAGTTTGATGAGAAGAAACCAGCAAAAGAACCCTGGCAACATGAGAAAACAAAGCAGTTGAACACCCACAAGGGATCGCAGTGAAGCTATAGTGGTAGACTCCAACCACAAGGAAATTGCCAAAGTGGCAGAATGGAATTCAGAATACGGGTGGCCAATAAGATGAATGGAATTGAAGAGAAAGTTGAAAAACAACAAATAGACACCAGAGAAAACAAAACATATTTCAGGAAATCAGTGAAAAAGTTGCTAAAGAGCTAGGCAACATGAGAAAAGATATAACAGAACTTAAAAAAATGAAAAAGTCATTTAGGGAACTCCAAAACACAGCAGAAAGCCTCAGCAAAAGACTAAACCAAGGAGAATAAAGAATCTCAGAGCTTGAAGACAAGGCTTTCACGCTAACTCAGTCATTCAAAGAGGCAGAAAAGAAAACTGATAATGCAAATTAATACAACCTTTGTGGAAAAGAGTTTGGAGATACCTCAAAGAGCTAAAAATAGAAATACCATTCGATCCAGCAATAGCACTATTAGGCATCCACCCAAAAGAGCATAGACATTCTGCATTAAAGACATCTGCACCCGAATGTTTATGGCAGCACAATTCACTATTGCAATGACGTGGAAAGAATCCAAGCATCCGTCAATTCATGAGTGGATTAGTAAAATTTGGTGTATGTTCACAATGGAATATTACTCAATTCTAAGAAACAACAGCGAACTAGCACCGATTATACTATCCTGGATTAAGCTTATTAAGCCCATTATTCAAAGTGAGGTGACAGAGATCAGAAAAATGGGCTCCACATGTACTCGCCATCAAATTGGTACTGACTGATTAACACTATGGTGCTCACATGGTGGTGGTGTTCACCAGGGATTTGGGGTTGAGGGGGTAGACCCACATCTGAGGGATGTGCCGAGCATTGTGAAGGAAAGGGGCGTACCTCTAACCCTAGCTAGGGAGAGGCAAAGATGTAAAATGTAACCAAAATGTCCCCCAAAATCCCAAACATTTCTCGGGTGTCAGGCAGGTGGGAGGGGGTAGGAGGGAATGGGTATGTACATACGTACTGAGTGTGATGCGTACCACCTGGGGGATGGACAGGCTTGAAGCTCTGGCTTGAGGGGGGATGGGAGGCAAGGGCAATATATGTAACCTTAACAAAATTTATACCCCGTAGTATGATGAAATAACCTCCCCTAAAATAAACCGATAAAGCTGCTATGAACATGAACATGTGATGAACGAATATGAATAGGTTTTCATTATAAACATAATCAGAGTGCTGGGTATTATGGTTTATTTATGAGACCACCAAACTGTTTTCTAGAGAGACAAAACATTTTCCATTCCCACTAGCAGAGTACCACTTGCTCTGTGTCCCCACCAGCACTTGGAATTACCACTTTTTCCCCATTTTAGTAAATGCTTAGTGGTTATCACATATATTTTTAATTCAGATTTCCTTAATAGCCAATAATATTGATCATATTTTCATGTGGTTATTTGACATCTGTATGCCTTCTTGATGAAGTGCCTATTTAAGTCTTTTGCTCATTTTTAACCTGGGTTCTTGGTTTCTCTACTGTTGAATTTTGAGAGTTCTTCATATATTATGGATAAAAGTTCCTTGAGATGTGATTTGCAAGCATTATTTCCCAGTCTGTAGCTTACGTTTTAATTTTCTTAGCGATGTCTTTTGCAGAGAAAAGTTTTAACTTTGATGAAATCTATTGATTGATTGTCTTTTCCCATGTGAGATGTTGAGATTTCTCTGATTCTTCACATGTTGGGTAATTTTGAACTGTTTTCTGGGCATTTTGAATAGCAAGACTCGAGGTCTTGTATCAATCTCATGGAGAATGTTGATTTCTTTGTTTTTAGCTTGCATTGACCCAAGTAGGTGCAGTCACAGTTTGTATTTGGTTCCAATGTCAGTTCAGTTTTTCAAGTTTTGCAGTGGTTTTTGGATCTATCACACATGTGCGGCACTAGCAGGTAGTTTGGGGATGAGATAGTGGCTCAACCCATAGTTCTGTTCTCAAAGCCTTTGGTATGCTCTTTACATACATATCCACACATGTGTAGCTTGAGGATAAGCCCAGAAGTTCATGACCAACTTCATGGATTGTTTTGTTCGTCTCCCTAATCTCAGCTAACTCCCCGACATATGTGCCTCTCAAGTGCCTCCTTTCCTGGTATTCTAAAAACTGGAACTTTCAGGTGGAGCAAGATAGCAGACGAGAAAAACCACCAACTAGAGTTTCTCTGCAAAAAAGACAGATTTTAGAAGAAATAAGCAAGCAGACAAGCATACATCGGACGAGGGTCGTAAGGAGTGGTACCAGAGACTATGGGAGACTCCATGGGGGGAGGTTGCAGAGGAGAACTGGAAGAAGAGAGCTCTCTGGAAGCTTGGAGACCAGCCACAAGGGTAGGTAGAGCAGTTAACTTTCCCCTCCCTTGCATCTTGGACTGCTGGTGGGCTCCCCAGCAGATGGAGAGACCTGCAGACACCAGACCAGAGACAGCCTCTGCCAGTGAGTGGTAAGCCTGTTATGGACATGGCACCAGGCTCCCAACTCCCTTGATGCACCTCCCTGTGTACAATCCTGAGCCGCTCAGCAGGCACCATATTGCTACATTCTCCATTTCCCTATCCGCGGGGGCCAAGAGAGACAATATAGCCACCACCCGGAGGCATCTCCAGGGAATGGGACCTTCCCTACAGCTAACTGAGGGGTACTCAGATGGTGAGCTCCCTACTTGCCAGCCCTCCCAGGTGCTGCTAGCCTGGTGACTCCAGGAGAACAGGGCAGATCCTGAGGCTGAGAGACATTGACCCAGCTTGGGCACCCCATGGGTGAAGTAGGACTGGCACTCCTCTCCCTGGAGGGGTGAGGGATTGAATTCCAGGGCCCAGAGGTCAGACCTGCAGACCAGATCCCATGCACCCAGGTCTTGAATTTCCCCAGGGCACAAAAGGGATATTCGTGAACAAGCCTACTAAATTGTATGTGCCCTCAGGGATGGATCAGCATGCTTGAGGGCAATCCTCCTCCCATGCGGGAGGGGTGCCGTGTGCCCAGCCCAGGCAGCGACCCTGCACAGGGAACCTCCCAGCCTGCATCACAGTCAGGGGAGACCCGCTGGCGTGAAGTCCTGCCAGCTTGCAGAGGCTCAGGAGAAGCTATGGAGTTGGGAATGGTGGAAAGTAGTGAGGCCTGCTCCAGACTGCAGGTCTCAGATACCCCCACCCCCACATGCAGACTTTCTGGATGAGTGGGGCAATCCCAGCCCCTCCCTGAAAGCTTTGCCCAGAAGCAGAGAACAGACCTTTAACGGCATTAGTGGTGCTTGAGAGCACCCATTAGTGGTGCTTACGAGCACCCTGCTAACGGCATTAGTGGTGCTTAAGAGCACCCTGCTAATGGCATTAGTGGTGCTTGAGAGCAGCCTTACCCAACCCAGCTCTGCCCAGACTCACTCCCAGACTCACCCTCACTGAGGTAGAGAATAAGGACACACCTGGAAGTCCCAGGGTACCACCCACCACATGAGACACAAGAGTGCCTCTCCAGAGGATCAAGAGCTACTTGCAGGACCCAAAAACAATAGTGTAGCCTGCTCCTCCCAGCAAGCACCACCTACTGACAGGAAGGTCATTCTGCACATCCTTGTACTGCATCTACTGACTAATCATACAGGGTGTGGTTGAATCTCACTCACAAACACCACCTACTGGCTCAGAGACTAAACAGGGCGTGTCATTATCCAAAGGAGAATCTAAAGGTAAGAAGCAACAACTGATCCAGATGGGAAGAGGTCAGTGAAAGAACTCTGGAAATATAAAGACTCAAATGGAAGGCACATCCCCAAAGAGGAATACCAGCCCTTTAGAAATGGACATCAACTAAAATAAGGCCACCAAAATGACAGAAGAAGAATTTCGAACATGGATTGTAAGAAAATTCAATGACTTGCAAGAAAAAATGGATAACCAACACAAAGAAACCACAAAAACATTCCAAGACCTGGAAGAAAAATTCACTAATGAAATTGAAATAATAAAGAAAAATCAAACCTAACTCCTGGAAATGAAGAATCTATTCAGGGAACTACAAAACACAGTGGAAAGCCTCAAGAACAGGGTAGATCAAACAGAAGAAAGAATCTCAGAGATTGAAGACATCTTCCAATTAAATAAGTAAGTTACAGAGATAGAGCAGAGAAATAAGAGAAAAGAACAAAGCCTACAAGAGATGTGGGATTATGTCAAGAAACCTAATGTGAGGGTCATAGGGTTACCAGAAGGGGAAGAAGAAAACACCCAAGGGTTGGATAAGCTATTTGAAGATATAATAGAGAAAAATTTCCCAGGCCTTGATAAAAACCTAGATATACAAGTTAAAGAAGCTCAAAGGACCACTTGGAGATTGAATGCAAACAGGAAGACGTCATAACATGCAGTCATCAGACTGACCAAAATATCAACTAAAGAGGCCCTTCTATGAGCTATAAGATGAAAGAAGCAAGTAACATACAAAGGAAAGCCAATCTGAATAATGTCAGATTTCTCTACTGAAACCTTACAAGCAAGAAGAGACTCGGGCCCCGTTCTCACTCTTCTGAAACAGAATAATGCCCAGCCTAGAATCTTGTTCCATGCAAAACTAAGTTTTGTATATGAAGGAGAAATCAAGACATTCTCAGGTAAGCAAAGACTGAGAGAATTCACCAAGACAAGACCAGCCCTTCAAGAAGTACTCAAATCAGTGTTATCCACAGATTAGCACAATAAACACTCAAAAATGTTAATCCACCCAAAACCTAAAGATCAAAGGCCAGATACCACATGGCTCAAGAGAGAAAACAAAGCAACAAAGTTCAACCCAACATAATGAACAGAAATCTGCCGCACCTATCAGTTATCTCAATAAATGTGAATGGCTTGAACTCCCCACTCAAGAGACATAGGCTGGCTGAATGGATAGAAAATACAAGCCAAGTATCTGCTGCCTTCAGGAAACACATCTAATCTGCAAGGAGCAGTTAGACTAAAGGTAAAGGGGTGGAGAATAACATTTCAAGCAAACGGAAGCCAAAAGAAAGCTGGTGTGGTGGTGTTGATTTCAGATAACTTAGTTTTTAAACCAACAAAAGTAATAAAAGACAAAGAAGGTCACTATATAATGGTGAAGGATACAGTTCAACAAGAAGACATAACAATTCTAAATATGTATGCACCCAACTTAGGTGCACCGACATTCATAAAGCAAACTTCACTTGATCTAAACAAATGGATAAACAACAACACCATAATATCTGGAGATTTTAACACCCCACTGACAGCACAGGACAGATCCTCCAAACAGAAAATTAACAAAGAAATAATGAACTTAAACAGAACTCTAGAACAAATGGGTCTGACTGACATTTACAGGACATTCTACCCCCAAACCACTGAACATACATTCTTCTCATCAGCTCATGGGACATTCTCTAAGATTGAACATATCCTAGGACACAAAGCATGTCTCAAACAATTAAAAAATATAGAAATTATACCATGTATCTTTTCAGATCACAATGGAATAAATGTAGAAATAAACCCTAACAGGAACTCTCATTTCTACACAAAGTCATGGTAACTAAACAACCTTCTGCTGAATGATGACTTCATAAATGAGGAAATCAAGATGGAAATCAAAAGATTCTTTGAACTAAATGACAAAGGAGGCACAAGTTATCAAAACCCTGTGGGACACAGCTAAAGCAGTCCTGAGAGGAAAGTTTATTTCCATAAATGCCTATATCCAAGAGTTGAAAAGATCACAAATAGACAACCTAATGAATCATCTCAAAGAGCTGGAAAAAGAAGAACAGACCGACCCCAAACCCAGCAGAAGAAGTGAAATCATTAAGATAAAATCACAACTAAATGAAATTGACAACAGGGAAACCATATGGAAGATTAATAAAACAAAAAGTTGGTTCTTTGAAAAAATAAACAAAATTGACACACCTTTGGCTAGACTAATGAAAAGCAGAAAAGAAAAATCTCTAATAAGCTCCATCAGGAACAATCAAGGAGAAATTACAATGGATGCCATGGAGATACAAGATATAATATATAAATACTACAAAAATCTCTATGCACACAAACTGGAAAATGTGGAGGAAATGGACAAATTCTTAGAAACACACAGCCTCCCTAGGCTCAACCAGGAAGAAATAGAATTCCTGAACAGCCCAATATCAAGTACTGAAATTGAAACCGCAATAAAAAACCTTCCTACAAAGAAAAGCGCTGGACCAGATGGTTTCACACCTGAATTTTACCACACCTACAAAGAAGAACTGCTGCCTATCCTGCAGAAATTATTTCACAACATCGAGAAGGATGGAATCCTCCCCAACACATTTTATGAGGAGAACATAACCCTGATACCAAAACCAGGAAAGGATACAACAAAAAAAGAAAACTACAGCCCAATATCCCTTATGAATACAGATGCAAAAATTCTCAACAAAATTCTAGCCAATCGAATCCAGGTGCTTATCAAGAAAATAATCCAGCACAACCTGGCTGGGTGCGGTGGCTCACGCCTGTAATCCTAGCACTCTGGGAGGCCGAGGCGGGTGGATTGCTCGAGGTCAGGAGTTCGAAACCAGCCTGAGCAAGAGTGAGACCCCATCTCTACTATAAATAGAAAGAAATTAATTGGCCAACTAATATAGATAGAAAAAATTAGCCAGGCATGGTGGCACATGGCTGTAGTCCCAGCTACTCGAGAGGCTGAGGCAGAAGGATCGCTTGAGCCTAGGAGTTTGAGGTTGCTGTGAGCTAGGCTGACGCCATGGCACTCACTCTAGCCTGGGCAACAAAGTGAGACTCTGTCTCAAAAAAAAAAACAAAAAAAAAAACTATGATGTTCAAATGGTGGTAGTGCTCACCAGGGGTTCTAGGGGGCAGGGAGACCAACATCTTAGGGATATGGCAAGCATTGTGGGGGGAGGGGAATAACTCTAACCCTTCTTAGGGAGAGGCAAAGATATACGATGTAACCAAAATGTCAAAAACAATAAACACCTTTATCAGGTGGTGGGCAGGTAGGAGGAGGAAGAAGGGGAGGGGTGTATACTTACATAATGGGTGTGGTGTGCACCATCTGGGGGTTGGACACAGTAGATTGTGCATTTCACTGTTGGACATTTTATCTGCCCCACTCTGGGAACCAGGTTACTCAGGGCAATAGAAACTGGAGAAAGAACCTCTACATCATTCCTAAATAAACTCAAGTTAAAAGTGGCTAAATGGCACATTAGGGAGACTACTATGTTGAGAAACCAGACCCAACATGGTGACCTTAAGTCCACCTTATTATTCCTCTGTCATTTCTTTGATATAGGTTTACATTCTTCCTAATCTGATTAGTTCCCACATGTCTACTAAATTTCTAAGTCACTCAGTAAAACCATTTTAATTACTTCCCTAGTGGTCTACCAAAAAAGCAATCATTTCAATGATTTTGATATAATTAAACTATTTATTGGGTCATCACATAAATATTATGAATTATGAATTTCCTTTCCTTTGGATACATACCTGGTCGTGGGGTTGCTGGACTTACGATATATCTATTTTTGTTTTTTTGAGAAGCTTCCACACTGTTTTCCATAATGACTGTACTAATTTACATTCCCACCAACAATGTATAAGAGTGCCCTTTTTCTCTGCATCAAACTCTTCCTTAAGGATAAAAGAAAAAATGAGAAAATTTTCATTGTACTTCTTTTCATTTTTTTGCTATTAATCATTTTGTTTATTCTTTTAAAAAATTAAAATCTGAAAATAAACATAAGATTGAGAAAAAATAATGTGCATGTTGAATTACATTTCACCTCATTAGCAAAGATATGCTAGGAGCTCTATTCCAAGTAGGAGATTTTTGAAAAGTATAATTCAAAACAACACTGGCTGAGGGACAAGCTACAGGTCCTGGTCCTGTCTATGTTCATAGTACTGAGCGACATCAGCAAAATGGTGAACTAGGAACCTCCAAATCCTATTCTTCCATAGGGAAAAAACCCTCACAGGTTGGTTAACATAAGCTCATGGAAACTCTGAAAAACAGTCAGAGGTCTATAGCAACCAAGCAAATTCCCATCAAGAAAAAGTCAAATTCAAAATTTTGATGTTTTCACTCATTTTATACATATAAGAGGCCCAGAAGGAGAAGATAGAAAAGGACAGAAAGCTTATTTGAGAAGTAATAGTCAAAAAATTCCCAGATTTGAGGAAAGATATACATATACAAAGAAGCCAAGGAACACCAAGGAAGACAAATCCCAAAAGACCCACCCTGAGATAATTTATAATCAAACTGCTAAAAGATGAAGACAAATTAAAATCTTGAAAGCAGCAAGAAAAAACAGACTCATCTTGTATGAGATCCTTAATAAGATTACCAGTGGGTTTTTCAGTAGAAAGCTTGCAGGCTAGAAGGCAAAGAGATGATATGTTTAAGGTGCTAAAAGGAAAAAAAAAAAACCCAGTTAACTGTAGGTTCTGAACTCTTTACAAATTCTATATGTCCACTTTGGTGTTGATCAGTTAATATCAATTTGCTGATGAGTACATTTGGTGCTTGTTTTTCTATTCTCGGGATACTTCACTTAGTAGAATGGGTTCCAGCTCTATCCAAGACATATAGGAATAACATTTATCGGGTGTCGGGCAGGTGGGAGGGGATGGGTATATACATACATAATAAGTGAGATGTGCACCGTCTGAGAGATGGTCACACTTGAAGTTCAGACCCGAGGGGTATCGGGGGGGCAAGGGCAATATATGTATCCTTAACATTTGTACCCCCATAATATGCTGAAATAAAAAAGAAATGAAAGCTAAATAGGAACAAAAAATAGACTCATAAAAATTACTTAAAAAATTAGTATGTCAAAATACTTAGATTCTAATGACTTATAGTCCACTAAGAAAGCTGGCCCAAACCATTATAATAAGTAGACACCGATTTTAAATACTTCAGAAAATAAGCAATGAAATTATTAAGGAAACATCAATAATTGAAAAGTAGTGGGTAAAAATAAACTGTTCATTTCATAATACCTGAATAGACACAGGTACAAATTCTAAAACTTCCATTTATACCATCATAGAAAAGGACACAAAACATATTGGGAAAAAGCCTACTATGTCTTTATAACAAATAGGTCATATAATCTTAGTGAAGCTTCCTCTGCATTGTCTACTCAATAGAAGGGGAAAGTACTTTATCTCAACTTTATAAACTGTGTGATTCTATTCCACATGGGATTCTATTTTAAATTTAACAAAAGGTGACCTTAGGGAAACATAAATAATTGTCTTGTACATGTGTAAATCATTAGAGAGAGGCGCATTCTTTCTTGCTAGGGGCTTATTGATATGCAGGGATAATCATGACATAAAGAAGTTAAATATTAATATAAAAACATAATAAAAATATCAGCCAGTTATTCGTAGATAAAATTAGAAGTACGCCAATAATATTGACCAAAGAATAATTGACTGGGAGTCAGCAGATCCTGTGTGCTACTCTACACCTTCTATTCAACAAACTTTGTGACTTTGGACATGTTACTTCAACTGTTTGGACTTCAGGATTTTTAATCTGTAACATGAAATAGTTGGGTCACTGCTATCCACATTTTAGCTAGTTACAATTTAGTTCATAATTATCACAATAAATTACAGCTGTCCCTCAGAATTCCTGAGAGATTGGTTCCAGGACCTCCCACAGAAATCAAAATGCCCAGATGCTCAAGTCCCTGATATAAAATAAAATAGTTTCTGCATATAACCTATGCACATCCTCTGTGTACTTTATGTCATTTCTAGATTACTTATCATATTTAATCTAATGTAAATGCTATGTAAATAATTGTTATGCTGTATTGTTTAGGGAATAATGACAAGGAAAAAAGTATGTACATGTTTAGTACAGATGTAAATTTTTTGCAGGTATCTTCCATCCATGTTTGATTGAATCCATGGACGTGGAACCCAAGCCAGCTGTGTATCCATTATGCATAATATAGTCACAATATGTAAGAATACAAATAGCATGCAAAGGAATGCAACAATAAAATTATTTGAAGGTATCAATGGTAAGACATTATACTACATCTGTTTAATATTCTAGCCGATAAAACTGAAAAAAAAATAAACAAATCCTAAAAACTCCCTGATAAGCTTTATTGCAATGGCCAAGTGTATGCTGTTATTTTGTAATAATTTACTGACGCAGTTTACTGCCTGAGCAACCACAGTACTTGTCCTGGAGCTCATGCCAAAGAGTTGATAATTATGCAGACACCACAAGAACAAGGTCCAAGATGGACAGGCCAGCCAGCCCTCCAGGTCCCTGTGCTGCTCTTCAGGCTCTGGCCACTGTTGCCACCACTGTTATTAATACTTTTGCTGCTGCCTTGAGGTCTCTCACCACAGTGCCCCTGCACGTGCACAGACGCAGCTACCAGGGCCAAGTGCTGGGGCCTGTGCTACTTGCCTTGCTCACCTGCCTCTCTATGTTAGCTTAGCTCTTCCTCCCTATATCTCCTGTGAACTAATTGTGAGATCTAGGAACTGATGTTTTTAAAGGGAGTACTTAAAGTATTATATACTCTAAATTTCATCCTCTCATGAGCCATCTAACATCTGTAAGGATTTTTAAGATTGTTCAGTGGCTGGTAACAGCCACCCATAACTTAGTGGCTTCAATCAGCAACAACCATTTACTGCTGCCCATGCGTGTGGGGGGTAGTTGGGCTCACCTGGGTAGTTCTGTGCATGGTATGAACTATGACTACAGTTACCTGAAGGCTCAACTGGTTTGGGATGTACGAGATGGCTCACTGGAGGTTCAACTGACTTAGAATGTCCAGGACGGTGGCAGTTGGTCCTTGCTGTGGGCTAGGATCTTCTGTAAGGCTGTCATTTGGAGCACTTCGCTTCTCCTCCATGGGGCATCTCCAGGGGGCCTCTCCACGTGGCTCACTTAGGCTTCTTTAAAAGTGTCATAGTTTCAGGACAATCATGCCTCTTCTGTGGTGGCTGGACCCTAGGAATGCAAAACTGGAAGCTGTCAGGTGCTTTTAAGGCTTAGGACAGGAACAGCCCAAACTTACTTCTGCAGCACTCTACTGTTTAAATGAGCCATGGGGCCAGCTCAGATTCAAGACGAGACTAAAGGGGAACAGCAGAAGGAGCTGTTCATTGGTGGTCATCAATGTAAGAAATTACCTCAGCCTCCTGTTCTTTCTCTTTCCAAATGTGCATGTTCATCACGGGTATCCTGCCTTTATTCCTTCACTGAATGTTGGGTGTGGGGACAAATAAGTTGTGATTTTTTTAGTTCCTGGGTCTCTGAATTAAGAAAAGGTACATCTGAAACTTATGTAGAAACTATCATGAGATCCTGGACTTTTGAGCCTTCGGCCAAGATGATGGAAATTTTGGTTGTATCCCTTAAAGAAGGGGTGAGGATGTTTTGCATTCTAAAGGAAATGGGGGTAAATATTTGTGAATATCCAGAAAAGTGGACTGTGCAGATTGAGTTATTTTTCAAAATTATTTACTGTTCTTTCCAATCAGAAACCACAAATATGGGTGTATTAGTTAACTATTGCTGCATAACAAACTACCACAAATTAGTGACATAAAAAACACATGTCTATTATCTTACAGATTTTGTGGATATGAAGTACAATTTAGCTGAGTCCCTTGCTGTCTCTCTCAGGCCATAATGAAGTTGTCAGCAGGGCTGGGGTCTCATCTGAATGTTCAACTGAAAAAGGATCCGCTTCCAAGCTTACTCAAGGTATTGGCAGAATTCATTTTCTCGAGGATTTTCCATTGTTGACTGTCAGCTGGAGCCACCCTCGGTTCCCTGTCCTGCGGCACTCTCTCTTCACAGCGCAGCTTTCCACTTAGCAGAATGCCTCATGCAGCTCAGCAAGGAAGAGGATCCACTGGTAAGACAGAGAATATGGTCTTATGTCATGTCGTCACAGAATGACACCCCATCGCCTTTGCCATAGTCAGAAGCAGGTCACAGTTCCTGCCCACATTCAAGGGGATGGCACAAGGGATGCATAACAAGAGGGGGGGATGACTGGGGACTACCTTAGAGTCTGTCTGCCACACCAGGATCCTTGCTGAGGGACAATTAGACTCTTTGCAACATACATTTCAGAACTGACCTTATTACTTATTTCGAACTTCATTGGTGGAGAATGATATGTGCTGCTTTTAAGGAGATTTAGGAATTGTCGTCTTACATATAACCTTCTCTTTTTTCCTCTCCTCAAGCAATTTCCCAGATACCCATCAGCCTGAATCTTGGAGCCAAAACACTCTTGGTATGTGAGAGGAGTAAGAAATTCACTCTATTTGTGGAAAGAGACTGAGATTATAGGAAAGTGTTTAACTACAGTATAATTCAGCTGAAGCTGACTGGCACAGCTGAGCTAAAGGATAACAAAAAGAGATGGTGAAGCATACTGCAGCTGGCAATTCGGGGAGCAATTACTGCCCTTAACCAGAAAGGACATGGGAAGTAGGTGAGGCCTCGCAAAGAGGGATGCAAGGAATGAACGTGCCGGCCTCGCTCTCCATCCTGAGATCCACTACTACACTACCACTGCCCATCAGTAGAGAGTAGAGGAAGGCCAAAAATAAGACCTTAGCAAATATTACCTTTCTGGGGCAGATGAACTGGATAATTCACTAGGGAGCAAATAAAATGATGGGATTTTCATATAGATAATCTTGCATGTTGGAAGTCAGGAAGTTGATGAATTTCATACCTGAACACCTGTATCTTCTTCATGAAGTAAAAACTAGGCTCCATGCTGAATGGGGGAGAAATGATGCCTTAAAGAGTAGCCAGGAGAGTGGGTTGCTGAAGGTGAGTTGAGACAAAGATCATTGAAGTTGAGAAGAATGATAGGCATTCAGAAAAGTTTCCAACAAATTGATATTAGTAATGCTAGTATTATTGATAATACCTAACGTTACTGAATGCTGACACTGCTGCCGGGTACTATGGAAAGAGGTGAACATTAATCATTCAGTTTAGTCTCCTAATGTCTATGGAACAAGTATGAATCCATTTTACGAATAAAGAAATTGAAATTTAGACAGATGACATAATTTACCCAAAGTCTTACAGATAGGAAATAGAACAGCCCAGATTTGAAGACAGGTCTGCCTGGCTCCAGAGCTAAGCTTTTAAGTACTAAAGTATCCTTTCTAATGTTGGCATTTGGTTTTCCCTGGGTAATGTCAGGCCTTCTGTTGACAAAGTCACCAGACAGTGTGCTGGCATAACTGGGAGGTTGGTAGACGGCTGACAAAGTGGAATCTAGAATGTAGAGCTAGGTCGTATAAGCTGGTGCAGGAAGAGAGTTTTTCATGAGGTTGGAAGATGACTATCCTGGAGGAAGCTGAGGGAAGAGAGGAGAAAGCAGACGCTATCTTTCTCCCTTTCTGGGACATGGAAGATGGACACAATACCCATGTCCATTTTGAGGGGTAGCCACAAGAAAAGGTGTATCCTGTAGGTAAACCCTTTGGTTTCAGCAGAGTAAGAAATTGTATATTTTTGGACCTCAGAATTTCTGCCCTAAACCAGGTAGAAACCCAAGGTATTAACTAGAAGCTTAAATAGATGGGTTTCTTAGGCTTCTCTGTTCCAAATTGGATGTTACCCAAGAGTTGTTTTCCTTTTTCTGCAATGTTCAGTTCTAGGGAATAGTTGTGGGGTTGTCGGAACCTGAGTCCTTTGGTCTTAGTGGGATCCAACCTGAATGTCTCTATCTCCTGTAGCAGCAGCAGGTTCTCCCTCTGGCAGGCTGCCCTTGTTTCCATGCAGACAGTCGGCGTGTTCTGGATCAACTCTTAGATGATTCTTCTCTTTAGAAGAGATGAATCTCTTCTCTTTAGTGCCACTGTGATGTTTGAGGAGTGGATTGTGATAGCGGATCACATGTAATGATGCTGCGATCATCTGGGGCCTTGAAGGAGCAGCCAGCAATATCCCAGGAGCACAATCAGCAAGGTACAAACTTCTGTGAGTCAGAACACAACAGACACTTCAGTGAGGTCACAGCTAAATACTGGTAATTAGCATCTCATAACTGTTAGAATGTACACATTTTTTGCTGGCAAATATATTAAAGCATCTAATTACTATCTTGTAACTATATATTAGACATACCCCAATGCTCATGAAGTCTGCCCTTCAGAGGGCTCCCTCAGACTTTGATGACAGAGACTGACCTGGGAATCTTGATGGCATTTTAGTTCATCCTTAAACAAGATACATTCTATCTCCATCTTCCCCCCTCTGCCCTCCCACGTGGCTTATGTGCACACACCTATCTCCCCTCTATTTTATATGCACCTTGAGGCAGGAATTAAGTCTGGTCCACTTGTTAATAATCCTTATCCCAACAAACACCCACTATAGTGCTTTATCTATGTGGCTCATGAATTTAACAAACATTCCTTGAATCTTTACTGTATATCCTCCTCCTCTACTCTCATAGCATCTGGCACAGAGGAGGCACTTAATAAACTTTTATTTTATCCAATTATGGAAGAAAAACAACTTCACCTAGTTGCTACATGACATTCTAAACTATTGTCTAGACTCAGTATCACACAAAACATTTGCAAAATGCAAAATGTCACGCTTTACAGATTACATTGATGCTATAAAATGGCTCTGCCCTCCAATGATGTCTTATTTACTGGAGTTGGGGGAAAAGAGAGAGATTAGATCAATAATAAGCATAAGTCGAAACAGCATATTACAACAGGATTTCAAAAGAACTGCTGCTGGGATGCAGAAAGTCAGATCATATCTAATTGCAAAGATTGGAGAAGGTATCATGAAGTAGGGAGTGTTTGAACTGGCACAAAAGAATGAATAATATTTGATCAGGTAGATATATCTGATAGATATTGAGACATAAAATATGATATGAAAATAAAGGGGAGGAAACTGCAGGTTATTTGGTAGGAATTGTGAATTAATCCTTTGAAAGAAAGGGATTAGATATCAAGATGGTAAATAAGTTGGATGGATATTACAGATAAGACTAAATATAAAACAGGAACTATGGACTCAATTAAGAAGACAATTAATAGTCAATGAATTTTTTTTGTTGTTTTTTTGAGACAGAGTCTCGCTCTGTCTCCTGGGCTAGAGTGATCCTCCTGCCTCAGCCTCCTAAGTATTAATAGCTAGGACTACAGGAATGCGCTGCCACGCCTGGCTAGTTTTTCTATATTTTGTAGAGATGGCGTCTCACTCCTGCTCAGGCTGGTCTCGAACTCCTGAAAATATTTAAATATGGTTATGAAATGGTCACATCTCTAATTTAAAAGGATCATTCTGGCAATATGCATGAATTCAAAGGGATAGAGTTGAGATGATAGAAAAAAGGCTAAATCAGGGAGAGAGTTTTGCAATAAGTTGGTATGATGTAATGAGGTACCAAAATAAAGCATTTAAAGTATACTGGAAAGAGAAATAGGATTAAATTTGGCAATCATTTTTGAAAGGGGAGACAAAGAATTGGAGGTAACTAATGTTTCAAGACTATTTTCTTGGAAAGTGTTGTTCTTAATTATTTCTTCTCCTATTATGTGGGTTTGAAGTTTCTATTGCTTTCTTTTTTAGTGTTATTAGGCTTTTTAAATTCACAAGTTAATATAAAGGGAAAGCAATATCAAGCCCATAATCTCAACACACAACAAACATCTATTAGTAAAGTTTCATATGAGTAACACACACAATAAACCTATGAGTAGAGTAAAAATAAGAGAGAAAGTATTATAATAGTCCCTATTATAATAGTCCCACTTTTTTCACTTCCACACTCCCAGGGTACTGATGATTGGAATAGGTGAAATATTCACAGATCTAGGAAGAAATGAGGTCATTCATATTAAGAAGGGAGAGATGAACCTGACTAAAATAAGCGATTTCCACAGACTCACCTAATAGGAGAAGACAATTATGTAGATGTCATTATAGATGGATAACACGATCTGAAATTTTGAAGGCAGGGCCCAGTCTTTTAGGTAATGATACATATGCCAAGAAATTTCTGATACAAATTAATGAAGAGGAGATTGTAAGTTTGTAAGTTCATGTATGTGAAAATTCTGCAGGAGGAAAAAGAGTGGATATAGCCCATGTGTAGCTATTAAAGCAAGTTATTATAACATCACTAGCTTTTACTCCCCAATAATTACATTGCTTTATAACCATTATTGATAATATGAGTAACCTTTTACATATTCATTTACCCTTTTCCAAGAGATAAATATCTTAAAAGGAAAAGTGTTGTTCTTCAGTGTAATGGTCCTTCTCCAAACTTCCAATAAATCCAAGAACAATAAATATTCCTCTCTAATAGTTTTCTCCACTTCTCTTCTGGGAGATTGTTTCTTTTGGGTGCTGGTTTTTGTGTGAAATTCATAGATGGCAGATAGTTGGAGCACTGCAGATATTCTTGGACCTATTCACCGCCTGGTTTATGGTCTAATTCTCTATTCTCTGCCAAGTTGGGGCCCTATCTTCCTTCCTATATGAATCCATACGCCCTACTCAAACAGGCCTGATTCATGAACAGCTAGGACCTCCAGTTTCCATCTCAAGTGAGATCTAAGTCAGGAATTAGAAATTTTGAGGGGCTCTGCCCTCCATAGGCTCCTAGAAGTATTACCATCAGCTCTAGATGACAAGTACATCCTCCTATAAAAACAGCCTGGGTCTAGACAACGACTCTTGCTTCTCTACTCAATTGGCTCCTCTTCTCTTCCTTCCTGTCAGTAATTAATGTCTCAATTTACTTCTGGCAGAAAATTAATATCTCTCCTGAGTCCACAATCAAGAAGTGTGAGAGACAGTGTATTAAATTCCAAGGGCACGATTTTCTAGAGATAAGGATTATTCTCATTCTAAGCTGATATTAACCAGAATTTAGCCCAAGTCCTAAATCCAAATTTTATATATAACTTTTTACTTTAAACCCTAACTGGAAACCATGGTTTGTATTACTGGTTCATAGACTTTGATGATCCCAACTCCTGTAGGTCTGATTTTATATCTCCACATTGGGTCCAGAAATTTCCTTTTTACTCCAGGACTCTGGGTGATTTTGTTCATGGAGTAGCACAGTTGGCATATGTATCATGCTTCATGATTTTTGTTTAATATTGCTTTTTATTTTTTGATGTATGAAATTGACATAGGTAGTTTAGAGAACATATTTTGAATTAATATTTAAGATTAAATTTTTATTATTTAATTGCACTTTTTAACTTGCATTGATAAGCTGCATGTAACTGAATATTATCAAGCAGGAAAATCTAATGCATCCTTTTAGAAAACAAATCAATGTCTTAATTTAAATTACTTTAAGAGGATATATTGTATGTCAATATAACTAAGCTGAACAGACTTCTCACTTTTAAAATTTACATGAAGCCAAAAGTCTGGGTTGCTTATTTTATATGAAACAATATTATTGACAAATGGGATTGCGATTATTATCTTAATTATTGCTAAATCTTAATAATCTTAATAATTGCTAAATATCTTAACTGTGATAAAGTATCCTGAAATTTATTACATAGAAAAAGGGGGGAAAAGTAACACCGAGCAAGGACAATGATAAAGGACAAGACACCTGACACCAGAATAGATTGAGGTAGAAGTTGAGAAAAAGTAGATATGGGAAAACAAGCACTATAGGTATCTGAAGAGTCCAAGTGGGTAGAAGAAATCTCAACAGAGGAAGAATTCCTGGAAACTGTAAGAAGAATGGAAACATTAGACAATGACATCGGGAGTTATTGTTGTTGTAAAGGGAGCCACTGATACAAATTCCAACTCCCATTCTCCCTTATCTAGTCATAAAATCCACTCATCTTGTGGCAGCATATTGCAAAGTTCTCTCCAATCCAACACCTCGTTGGAGGTGATGTGGAGAGCAACCTGTGGATCAGAGTTGAGAAGCGATGCCTTCAGACATACCTAGCCACTCTGGAGGAGTGGTAGAAATGGAGTTCACAGCCAGTTCTACCTTTCTATTCCATGTTCTTTTTCCTTGTTGAATGTATTTAAGTTAGGTCTTGTTGCCAATCATGCAAGATTGATCATCCAACACTAGGAAGGCATTCAAAGTAAACACTATTTGTTATTTCATTTTCCTTTTGCAAGAGAGTAATATCTCATTGATACTCTAGATGCAGATATTCTATCAAGGAAAGAGTTCAACAAAGACAGGGCATTGGGAAAATAAAATGTATTAATGGCACCATTTGTGCCATCTATAAGGTAAAAAATAGATGACCTTATTTAGGCTGTCATTTAGGTTAGCAGTAATACTATCAACACTATTGTATAAATGAAGAAAGTAAAACTCTGACCGGTGAAATGACCTAGCCAGAGTGCACAACTAGTGGCTTGCAGAGCTAGGATTTGAACCCAGGTGTGCTGATGGAAACCCTTAGGCCCCATAGCACTCTCCCCTCTCCCAAGGTTTCTACAGGCTGCAAGGACAGGTCAAGTGCCCACAAGTCACACTTACTGGATTCCCAAATTCACAGAGAGCCTCCTCCCTTCTCACCCTGCCCCTCACTTATCTCCCTAATTCTCCTCTCATCTTTCTACAGTATCTGCCTGGGTCACGAGAAACCTCCTGTGACCTGCAAGAGTGCAGTGGAGAACCCAGACTCCCTCAAGGAGTCTGAGGGGTCAAGTTGCAGCTAAACATTCAGCACAGAGATAAGGACCGACTAAGACTTTACACAAGTTTAGCAACAGCCACATGCAGAGTGCTGAACTCGACCAGCTGAAGATGAGGAACTGTTACTCATTTGACCTCTTATGACCTCAGTTTCCTTCTGGTCTCTGTGAAATGGAGAAGAAAATAATGGTGTTATTTTCCACCTGCTGTGGGCTCAAATCTGACTCTGCTCTTTAACGTTTGTGACCATTGGGCAAGCCCCTCGTCTCGGAGCCTCTGGCCTTCCCACAGTGCTCTGAGCCACAAGTGAGGGGATAGCAATTAAAACAATATGTTCACAGCCCATCTGTGAAACATTCAAAGTGCTAAGCGGAGGTAAGTGCTTATTCTTCAACACATCCAACTGTATTGACTTGGACTGTTGATCCAGCCTGCCATGATATTTTACACAGCACAGTTTGGTGATTAAAGAACGTGATCCTGGAGTAAGATTTCCTGCATTGGATCCTGGCTCTGCTGTTTGCTAGCAGTGTGACCTTGGCAACTAATATCAATCCTACGCTCCCTAGATTCCTCGTTGCAATACAGAGAGAATTACAGTATTTAACTCATAGGAGTATTCTGAAGATTAAATGAGTAAATACATACAAAAGGCATAAAAGTGTGCTTGTGTGTGTTTGTATGTAATTACAATCAATATACGGATCAATTTAAGGAGGATTAATATCTTAATACTGAATCTTTTGGTCATTAACACAGAATATCTCTCCATTTATTTAGATATTTTGCAAAACGTGATTATTAGGTTTAGTAAATACCTTGCACAGTTTTTGAGATATCCCATGTAGAAGGCCATATTGTCTATAAAGACACATTTATTTCTTCCTTTTCAGACTGCAGGTCTGTACCCTCTTTTGCTTTTCTTACTGCACTGGCTAAAAACACCAGTATAATGTTAAATGGAAATAGTGAGAACAGAGCAGATATTCTTGCCTTTTTACCAATCACTAAATATGATAACTGTAGGTTTTTGTGTATATAGGGAGTCCACAGGTAAAGGAAGACCAAACTCATGGTGTTCCATATTTACAAACAGGCTACCAAGGCTCCCAATAAGGATAATTTAGGATTAAATAATTAAAATAATAATTCAGGAATTAGTTTCTTCCACATATGTAAACAGACCCACATGGCATAAGCAGTTCATAGTTCACTAGTGTAAACTAGTGGCTAGTCTCATAGATATACAGAGAAACAGCTGATAGAAACACAGGAACATGACGAATCAGAAGTTCCAGAGTCAAGAAAGTTTTACAACAAAAGAATCAGCTGAAGCTTTTCATCTCATTGAAGGCAGGGTTTGTTAAGCTTGAGCAAGATCCTGACATTGAGCAGTATACAAAGGTTTACGGTGCAGTTAGTGAGAACATTAGCTGCTGTAAGGCTATTTATGGTGACAAATGAAAAAGGCCGTGCAAACGACCCTAGGTACCATTTTCAAGAAACTGACTTCAATGGTAAGTTCCCTCCTCCAGCAACAACATTAAATCCCGATTTTCTAGCACTCACTCTATCCTCTTCCGATTAATGTTAGCCTACCTTCTTGCCTCAAAAATGCCCCTTCCACTAAACAAGACATTGATGCAACATTAGATGAATGTTAACATTTAATATTCTTTTTTTAAATTTCTCCTATCTAAACTTTTTTATGAGTTTTTTTAATGTTCCGTTTGTTTGAATTAAGAGAAAGAGCACAATAATTTCTGTAATATTATTACAGTATGGGGGTATTATTATTATCACAGCATAATACTGATTATCATAACATATGAACCATTATTATATTGCTGTTGTTATTATTACTTACATATATGCATTGTTCATCAGGTATCCAGTTACATACAAATCCAACCTAAAGACGTTCTCAAGAACATATCTCATATGTAATCTAGGGACTGCCTATACGCCCTTTAACAATTTGAGGAAGCTTCCCTTTGTTCCTAGTTTACTTAGCATTTTTATTCTAAACGGATGTTGAGTTTTTGTTGAATAATTTTTCCCGCATCTATCAAAATGATCATATGGTTATTTTGTCTTAGGCTATTGACACAGTGAATTACACCAGCTGGTTTTGTATATTGGACCAATCTTGCATTCATAAATTAAACCCTACATGGCCATGATGTATTTTCCTGTAATTGCTCGATTTTATTTGCAAAAATTCTCTGAGGATTGTTTGTGTACATGTTCAGGAGATATTGTTTCTCCTGTCTGGCTTTAGCCTCAGGGTAATGCTAATCTCATAAAATGTATCATGAAGGGATCTTTCCTCTTCCCTTCTTTGGAAGAGATATTGTGTAATAGAATTGGTATTATATATTACATATATTTAGTTGTATTCAAATCCTTTTAATATCTTTTTAAGTATATGTAGATTGTGAAGTGATGCTCTTCCCTTTCATTGCTTATATTTATGCCTTATTTATCTGTATAAATATGGGATTACCAATTGCATTATTTTTTTTCAATTAACAATGCTTTTGTTTTGTTGATTCTCACTACTTTGTGGGGTTTCTCCCTCCCCCCATTTCTTCATCTTATTTCTATGTCCTTTTTACTCTCTTAGAGTTTAATTCACAACCTATCTCACCTATCAAGATGGATACTTAGATATTTTCTGGCTTTCTTCTTGCCTGGCTTGTATTTATACATTTCCCTCTATTACACGTTTAGGCAGAATTGATTTTGTGAATGTTATGCAGTTAAGTGTAAGTTTTTATTTTTTTATTTTTTGCCCAGATGGATAACTGAGCCAGAAACATTATTAAAAAGACCATTTTTCTTCCACTGTTCAAGTGCCACCTTTGTCATAAGTGTCTACAGGTAATTGTCAGTTTCTGGATTCTCTTTCACCATTGATCTATTTGACTACCCAAGTGCAACAATACATTGTCTTAACTACCATTGTTTTATATGAAGTCTTACTCTGTTAAATTTTCTAAACTTGTTCTTCAAAAGGGTCTTAGCTATTCTTGCCTTGGAGCATTTCCATACATAATTTTAGAACCAAATTGTAAATTTAAAAAAAAGCTTATTAAGGTCTTAATATGAAGTGTGTTGAATATTTAGAAAACTGATCTAACACTCTTTAGGAATGTTGAAAGATATGACTAATTATATGTGTTAAATACACCATTAGGGGCAACTATATGATGTTATGATAAAGAATTATGGAGAGCAGAGCATTTGAATAAGCCTGATATAGAATTATATAAGACATCAATATAACTACTGAGGAAAACTGAATATCTGTCATATACTAACAGGGGGCTGATCTATAACAACTGTAGCTTTAATTCCACATAAATAGTGCTAAAACCCATTAGAGCTTTGTAGTTAGGTGTTGGCAGCTGGTACATGGTATTTTTATACATAACCCTTTATTTATGAATGGGCTTGCTCCTCTGGGTTTCAATTTTTTTCCCACTCCCAAGAATATAGAAATCACTTTAGGGGGGATTAACATACTTAATATTGAGTTTCTACATCCTTGACAGGTGGGCCCTCTCCCCTACAGAGGCTCTCACCCAGAGGAGCTCTGCCTTTTCACAACATAACAGTTCAGCCAAGCAGGAAGGGGATCAAATAGTTAGGAAATATAAAGGAATTAAGCAGGAATTATGTGCAGATACTGTGCTCACCCCACAGATGCCCTCATCCTTACCTAGTATGCTCTCCTGCAGGGCACCTCCAGAAGTGCTCAACTAAAGCTGATCATGGAGGAAGGAGTAGGTGGAGACACAGAAAATAGGGGAGGAGACATATTAGAGACCTTAAGTTCTCAAGTCTATGCATGTATGACTTCTCACTCCCAAGAGTTTTCCTCTGAAACTGTCCTCAGTTACCAGAGAAAACAGCTGGGGCTGCAGAACAGGGGTTAGAAAGGAGTGAAGAGACATTAGGCAGGGTCTTTATGTGCAATCACCACAGTTTATATAAGTGTATGTAAACAAATAAATTGAAAGTACTAAAAAACTTAGCAAAAATAAGACCACCTGGGTCAGAGATAGTAAAATGGGCCAGAGAGGTGGGTAGTTAAAAGCAGTGTACAGAGGGCAAAGCAAGTTCACATGTGGCTTTTACACATTAGTCTCAGCATCCATTTGCAAGAGGATAGAGGAAAGATAAAAAAGAATTAATGTTATCTTAACATAGAACATGTGCTCTACATCGTACCTTTATTTCTGATAAGAAAAAATATTCAGATGACTTACGTAGGCTTGCCTGAAGTCACATAATCTGTCAATTTTTGAGCTAGGATTAAAAGTATCTGTCTTCACTACCACAGTCTTTCTACCACAAGTTCCCCGTCTGGGAAAATAAAGCCAGAGCTGGTCAAAATGCATGAATGTCAAGTTCTGGGGTTCTTCCAGAGATGCAGGTCAATTTATATGTTTCAGATGGGAAAATGTATATACATCAAATTTATTGAATCTGATCAATCCCTCTTTTCCATCTTTGTACAAGAATTTTATATGTGTGCAGCTTTAGGAGCCATGCTCAAGCCTGTTCTTAAATTACAATTTCTAAGAATTGATGTTTTATTATGTCTTTTACTCCAGCTTTCTTGCATGTCTTTTATAGAACATTCCTTTATGTCCATAATTATGTCAAGCTAATATTAGTAACTTCACATCTGATTGTTATGTAGTATAATAATATGTAACTTGACAATATTCTGTATACATAACTTGTTCTACTAATCATTCAATTCATAATTTTAAAAGCTTTACATGTCATGTTAAAATGCCTTTCACTTACATAATTATTTTCCATCATCATTTCTGAAAAAGTTAGGCAGTACCACACCAGAAACATAAACTCCTTTGCTAAATTTGATCTGTAGAGCAGTTTTTCCCAAGTTTACCAAATTAATTAGGTTTCTGGTAATTATTAAGGCTCGAGCTAATACTGAAAGATTTTCTGTGGTAAGTTCATTACAATTTTACCACTGTATGAATTCTCTGGTGTACAGTGAGTTGTGACTTCTGGATGAAGGCTTTCCCACATACAGCACACTGATAGGGTCTTTCCCCAGTATGAATTCTGTGGTGTAAAACAAGGTCTGACTTCTGGGAAAAGGCCTTTCCACATTCAAGACATATATAAGGTTTCTCTCCTGTATGAATTCGCTGGTGTCCTGGGAGGTGGGACTTCTGAGAGAAGGCTTTCCCACATTCAGAACATACATAAGGTTTTTCTCCTGTGTGAATTCTCTGATGTCCAATGAGATGTGATTTCTGACAGAAGGCTTTTCCACATTCATTGCATTTATAGGGTTTCTCTCCAGTGTGTGTTCTCTGATGTATAATGAGCTGTGACTTCCGGGAAAATGTCTTCCCACATTCAGTACATTCATAAGGCTTCTCCCCAGTATGAATTAACTGATGTGTAATGAGTTCTGTCTTCCTACTGAAGGCTTCCTCACACTGAGCACATTTGTAGGGTTTCTCACCAGTGTGAATTCTTTTATGTATGATGAGGTGGGACTTCTCACAGAAAGCTTTCCCACATTCAGTACACTCATATGGCTTCTCTCCAGTATGAGCTCTATGATGTATAATAAGTTGTGACTTCTGAGAGAAGGCCTTCCCACACTCTCTACATTCATAGGGTTTTTCCCCAGTGTGTATTCTCTGATGTATAATGAGAGGTGATTTCTGAGAGAAGGCTTTCCCACATTCACTACATTCATATGGTTTTTCACCAGTGTGAACTCTCTGATGTATAATGAGGGATGATTTCTGAGAGAAGGCTTTTCCACATTCAGAACAATCATAAGGTTTCTCCCCGGTATGAGTTCTCTGATGTACAACAAGATGAAACTTCTCACTGAAGGCTTTTCCACATGCACCACAATCATATGGTTTCTTTCCAGTATGAATTCTTTGATGCACAATAAGCTGTGACTTCTTAGCAAAGGCTTTTCCACATGTACTACACACACAGGTTTTCTCCCTAGTTTCAACATTCTGATATTGAATAAGGGATTGTTTACTTTTAAAAATGTTTCCACACTGATAATCATTACAGGGTATTAATCCATTGTGAATTTTCTCAAGATTAGAATTGGATTCACTGTGGGTAGATGATTTTCCACATCCAAAACTGTGATCAAGGTTTTTTCTTAAATTGTTCTTATTATAAGTAGGCAAGTCAATATTTGGTTTTAAGTTCTTTTTAAAAGCATCATATTTATGCAGTCTTTGTCTTGATGTATCTGGCTCTGTTTTTTCCAATGCAATATACTTATGTCCTGATGCCTCAGTTACTGTTTTGCTGCTGACAAATGTGACTTGCCTGAAAAGTTTGTCTTGATTTTCCTTACATTTCTGAAGCTGGCCATCACCTTGACAGACTTTTAAAATCGAGTAAAATGAACCATCCTTTGTGACTCCTTTCAATATTTTATTATGGAAGGAAACAGCACCCAAAATATATGACTGGGAGTTGTGAAGGTTACTCTTCCTACCTAAAAGGAGAAAAGATAAAAATCAAAAGAGTCATCATAAGAGTCAATTAACAGAGGGAAGAGAAGTGGAACAAATGGATGATCCAACATAGTTGAAAAACTCAGAAAACAGGGATAGAAACAGGACATCTCAAAAGACAGTAAAACATACTGTTGAATAGGTAGACAAGGATGTGAAACAAATAGTCATGTAAAGATTAAACCTGAAGGAGATAGAAAAGTGTCTGAGCTCTTATCATTCTAATCTTGAATTATTCCCAGAATCTTCCATTTCTCCTACTTTCTAAATAGAAATCTTTTTCACCTTATGAATTCACTTATCTTATAAAATATTTGCTATATATACTTAACTACTATCCTGCCCCCACTCCAAAGAAATAAGACCTGTTCTGTACTCAAAATACTTTCACTCTTCTCACTCTATTTTCCTAATTAACAACTAACATAAATAACATAAAAATCCAAAATCCTGCTATGGATTCAGTATCAGAATCACACCAAGAATACACGCTTAAATTCCATTACCCTCAATAAACTACCTTCTACATGTGTCAGTAAAACCAGCAAAGTTCTCCCAGAAAAGCCATATCTTCCTGACTCTATGGTTTTGTTTATATACTCTCTCTCTCATACTGTTTGCTTGACTTCACCCTCTTCCTTCAGCCTTACCAGCACTTATGTCATTCAGAGCAGCTATAGCTGCATGCTCTGAAAAATGCCTTCTCAATTTCTGCCACATTTCTTTAGACTCTATTTTCTGTGAGCTCCTAAAACAGTAACTGTATTTGACATTTAATTCTATACAGACATGTATATGGGCAACTTACTTCCTAAAATAAAAACTATGTTCTTGGAAGGACTTTGCCTTCTATTGCCTTTAAAACCCTTTCATTAAAAAAAAACACCTAAATATATACGTTTGTAAGAGAGAGAGAGAGAGAGAGAGAGAGAGAGAGAGAGAGAGAGAGAAAGAGAATCAACAAAAAACAATACTCCTCTGAAAAAGCTCACAATTATTTTCAATTATTTGTTGAATGCCTACTAAATGCCTGTGACAATTATTTGTTGAATACCTACTAAATTCTCAGTACAGAAGCAGATAATAGATTTCAATAAGGATAAAAACATGAGCCTCAGGCTCCAGTCAACTAAAAAAACAAAACACACAAACTGATATTTCACTTCCCTTGTCTCCCATCTGCCTGATTTTCATCTGGATACATCCAATTTGATATGTCTCTCTTTATGATACATGGATCTTCTCCTTGTTCCAACTTGGAGATGATGTCTGGTTTGGAAACTGGATACCCTATTAAATGGAATCACAGAGAAATTGGGATTGACTGTACTGAAGGAATAAGTGAAAGTGCAGTTTCAGGTGGTATACAATGAAGTTGTCCATTTAGCCCTTGGCAAAGTGATGACCTCCATTTGGGAAGGTACAAAAGTCATAAAGTCATTACATATGTCGAGAACCACCCACTCATAGCAACTGATAAGGAAAGGCACTTGCCTGGACAACTCCGAGTTATGTGGGAAATGATTCTTACCCATTGAGACCAAGTGGTTGTAGTTTTCCAGCATCACATCCTTGTACAGGGTCCTCTGAGCAGGGTCCAGTTGCTGCCACTCCTCCTGGGTGAAGTCCACAGCCACATCCTTGAATGATACTAACCCCTGTAACAGTACATTCCTATTCAATTTGAAGTGATCATTCTCATCATTTCTACTATCATATGCAAAACTATACCCACATCTAGTTTTGTATCATAGTTTTTGGGAAAAACAATGTAGTAAAATCCTGTCTTTGGCAAGAAGAGCCAAACAGACAAGAAGAGGTAAACCATAAAATGCCTACATAATACACATGGTAATTTTATAAATTATAAAGGCAGCACACAAATAACTGGAAGGAAGATGAATTATTGATGAATAACATTGAAACAGTTGGATACTCAACAGGAAAGGAATAATACTGAAGCCACATGTCATGGGTTGAATTATATCTCCTAAAAATTTATATAAGTCCTAACCTCCCATACCTTAGAATGTGATACAACTTGGAAACAGGGTCATTGCAGATATACTAGTTATGTGAGGTTGTTAGGGTAGACCCTAATCCAATATGATTGGTATCCTTATCAAAAGGGGAAATTTGAACACAGACATAGACACTCATAGAGGGAAAATGATATGAAGAGACTTAAGAAGAAAATGGCTATCAACAAGCCAAGGAGAGAGGTCTGGAACAGATCTCTCCCTCACAGCCCTCAGAAAGACCCAACCCTATAGATACCTCGATTATGAACCTCTAGCCCCCAAAAGTTGAAACAATAAATTTATGTTGTTTAAGCCACCCAGTTTGTAGTAATTTTTATGGCAGCCCTAGCAAATCAAAACACTATACATTATACCTCAGAAGAAAGAATAAATAAATTCTGATGGAACAAAAATTTAAATTCTAAAAAGGATTAGAGATTATAAGAGTAACAAAATAAAACATAAGAGAATTTTTATTAAAATTATAGAGCAGAGAAGGCCTTTTAAAATATATTTTAAAATATTTTCTTAAAAAAGAAAAACCACATTAAGAGAATCACAGAATGCCAGAGTTCTTGAAGATTATTAATCTAATATCCTCATTTCATAGGAAAAAAAATCTTAGCTTCCCTTAAACTTAATAGCAATTTTATATATGTGCAATAGCTAGTCATATAATGAAATATACCAACTACAGTAGAAATAAAAAATTAAAAAATCCCAGATAATACATTTAATAAGAAATGTGCAGGAAACATTCATGAAGAAAAGCACAACAAATTAGTGATATGGCATCAATAAAGAACTTGGGTAAGAATAGAGCTATTAAAATGTCTTTGGACGGAAAATTGACTATTTTACTTATGTCACAATTACTTTCACAATAATTGTCATCTACCAGCAGAAACTAATCTAATAGTGGAGTGATTAAAATTAAACACTTTTTCAGGTTTTTTCCTAAATGTTCCATTATTACCAAACGTTGTCTTCAGAATGAAAGCAAATTATTGTTTCAAATATCAACAGTGCCCACTTAAAACACTCCTTTGTCTTCCTCCTTGCATATACAGTCTCACCCAGTCATCTCAATTCCAGTTCCAGAAACACATCATCTAGCTATTAATATTTCGTTTGTCCATGACAGCCCTATTAATTTTCCTATTTTATGTATGAGAAAACTGAGGAGTACAGTGGTTAAGTAACTAATTACCAAAGGTTAAACAATCATCTGACTGATTAACTCTCAGATTTGCAAGATTTACTTTTACTCCATAGCCTAGGTTCTTGATTACGGTACCCCAAATTGCCTCCTTGTAAACATTCATGATCTTTTTTATTTTATCACTTCAATACCACCCTTAGTCAACCTTTCTATAAAGCACTCTCCACTTTTGTTTTCCTAAAATTCTGAGCCTTTCTAAAAATCACTCTGCTCTTTCTAATTGTACAAATGCTGCTTCCCATCCTCACCCTACTTTCATCCTGAGCCAAAGTTTAAGCCTATTCCTTACTTCCTTTTCCCCTGTCTGCTGTAACAGTACCTTCTCCCTTATGTGCTATAGAGCTTTTATGTGCCATTGTTGGTTTCTACATCTCTTTGCCCCTTTGTTCTCTGCAGTCCTCCTAGAAGAAAACTATGCAAACCATGCCTACGTCCTCTTGAGATATTCAACAGTTAGCCGGTGCACATGACATGTGTTGGGTACTCAACACACATCTGCTAAAAAGGAATGGATGAAGATTATAGAGAATAAAATAAATTAAAACTCAGGTTTAGTTAGGAATAGTTTAGTGTATTTGTCAATTATATTCCTTTGATCTGAAGAACAGTAACATAAGGAAAATAACAAATGTGAAATTTAGAGGAAATCCATTCTGAGAGGAAAATTTATAGATGTTGTAATACTAACATTCTAATATTGCTTTATTAATGATACTCAAATGTATTAAATAGGTATAAATTTGTTTTGAGTATATTTGGCTTCACTATATTAAATAGGTATAAATTTTGTTAATTTTAAGAAAATATAGTACATAATCAATGAAAATTATATTTTTATAAACTATAAACAATTTTTATAGCTTGGTTAGTTGGAGGAATAGAAGTGCCATTAAAAGATGAAAGAAAAGGAAGTGGAGTAGGTGTCAGAGGGATAAAGGAAGGATATGTGTGAAAATTATGACTTCACTTCTAGATGGTATAGAAAAACCATAAAGCCCTCTTACTGAAGGAATAAGCATTTAATCAGTTAATTAACCATGGTAGTTGGATTTATTGGGCTAATAAAAAAGATCTATTTTTATTCTCTAAAGCAGTGCTGTCTGACAGAAATATAAAGCTAACCAGACAGGTAATTTTAAATTTTCTAGGAGCCACATTCAAAAAATTATTTTCAATAATATATATGTATGTCAATATGTTACTCAAAATATCATTTCAACATGTAATCAATACTTAAAAACTATTAGTGAGTCATTTACAACTATATCTTCAAAGTCCAGTATGTACTTAACACTTACAACATATTTCAATCCAGACCATGCAATTTCAAGTGGCCTGGCTATTATATTGGACAGCATAGCTCTAAAACTACTGATATGTAAAAAGAAAAAAAAAGAAAAAAAAACTATCTTTTTTTGCAATAGAACTCAGTTGTTAAGCTCCACTATAAAATATACATAAGACTCCTAATGTAAAAGCTGATTTCAAAATTTGACAATGACAATGATAATGATAAAGTAATTATAGTTCTAAGCACAACTTTTATTTACTTAATTCTCACAAGAACCCTATGAGGATTAGAATTTCCATTTTACAGATGAAGACACAATCCCAGGCCACCAGGACACAAGGAAATATTATGCATCTCATGAAATAATAAAGGAGAATCCTATATACTGATATGGGAAGATATTCAAACTGTATAAAAAAACATTTATATGCGACAGTAAGTTAAAAATCAGGTTGTGGAACCAAATGTTTACCATAACATTATTTTTCTAAAGGAATAGTACAAGAAAATAAGAGACATTCTCACATATCTGTACTTTCACATAAAACACTTAATTGCAATTCTACTTATATCGAAAAAGGTTTGGAAGGTTAGAAACAAACAGTTAACATTGATTATCCCAGGACGAGGGGAGGTTAAGTTAAAAGGTCTCTTTTAAAAATTTTTTTTATCTTTTTACATAGTTTTAAATCATGCATATAATGAATGTTGGTAGGGAGAAAAAATACGGATACGGCAGGCTTTTAAAAATAGTAGCACAAAAGAGAAACAGCCTTGAACTGGACAGTAATCCTAAAAATTCTGAAACCACAGCAAAGGATATGGAGCATCAGAGAGCTTGGCCCTCCAAAATTTTACCAGGTATATATAATTTAAGAACTTCTTTTTGAGAGAAATATATATTTTAGAAAACTATTCAAAATGTGCCTATCCTATATGATCTAGACTTTATCTCTAGATAAACCTAGACTATAGGAAGCATCTGTAATCATCTTGCTCCTCTAAAGAAGGGGTCAACAAAGTTTTTTGGTAAAGTATATATTTTCAGCATTGCAGGCCATATGGTCTCTGTCATAACTATGTCAACTCTGCCATGGTAGCTGAAAAATAGGTAAACAAATGGTACAGCTGTGCGCCAATAAAATGTTCTTTTTTTTTTTTTAGACAGAGTCTCGCTCTGTTGCCCAGGCTAGAGTGCCATGGCGTCAGCCTAGCTCACAGCAACCTCAAACTCCTGGGCTCAAGCGATCCTGCCTCGGCCTCCCAAGTAGCTGGGACTATAGGCATGCGCCACCATGCCCGGTTAATTTTTTCTATATATTTTTAGTTGGCCAATTAATTTCTTTCTATTTTTTAGTGGAGACGGGGTCTCGCTCTTGCTCAGGCTGGTTTCGAACTCCTGACCTTGAGCAATCCACTCACCTCGGCTTCCCAGAGTGCTAGGATTACAGGCATGAGCCACCGCACCTAGCCAAAATATTCTTTATAAAAACACTAGATTGGGTCCATGGGTAATAGTTTGTCAACCCCTGCCCCAAAGAATAATGTTCAAGGAGTCTGGTTATGACATTACGATACCTTCCCGCTAAAAAAGAAAAAATTAAGACAGAGCTACTAGAAATCTTCTGTGGCATTTAGCAAAGGAGTGTTGGTGAGGAAACCATGTACCCCATCTCCTAGGAAACTCCCCTTCAAAACATTTTTTTTTAAGTTTTATATGGCAAGAAACATTTTCTTACCATGGGAAATTTATCTTTCTCTTTAGGGGAATGAAAATCATGTAACTGATGATGTCTGTAAGAAAGATCAGAAAAATTGGTACATTAATTTATAAAACTGGTTTCAAGCCAGGTTTTCTAATATTATCTAGCAACTCTTTCTAGGTCTTGATCTTTATTCTTGCTACTTTCTCCCTAATCTGAATTTTAGCTATCTTTACTTTCTATTTGATTGTCCTGAAAACTAAGGGGGAAATTTTTTTAAAAAGCAACTCACCTGTGACTTCATCATATTCTGCTCTCTTCCAAAAGGGCAGATGCCTAGAAAAGCAAAACTGGTGATCAGAATGAAGTTTTCACAGCCCGAGCCAAGACTGTAGCTTCCACATTCACCAGTCCAAAAACAAGCACCACTGGAAGTCAGGTGGATAAAAACTACCCTGTGGGAGAAGGTTTAAGCCTCACAGGAGGACCAGCAAGCACCAAATGAAAGAGGCATTAACTTTTATTCCTCTTCTGCCTATGTGATCATATTGAGCTTGGACTGTTTTTTTAATTGGATAGATATGAAGATATGTTTCCAGCTGATTTACTAACTTATTTTTCCCCCCTAGAAACCAGAAATTCTATTTGTAGAACATTATAGCAAGGCAATAACCATGAACTGATACATAAAAAGAATTTAGCTGCAGATGTAGCTCCCTGGCAGTAAGAATGGGAATGACCAAAAGGAAAACTGAGGAATGCATTTTTTTATTTCCCAGAAAGAACTAGCAGCTGAATTCCAGTCACCTCCCAAAGGCCCTCTTAGATTTCTTCCCAACTCAGCAAACTCTCCAGCCAAAACAATATTCATGGACTAAAATATTAATTTTAAGGTGTTTTCTATTTAAATTGTTATTGCTGATTTTCAACAGTCCTACTGTCTACATACAGAAATGGAGATAGGTTTGAACCATTGATAAAAGAGAATACACCACCATGCAGGAAGGTACATACGGGTAAATTTTTCTCAGTCCCAGGATGAGTCTCGTGAACAGGGCTGAACCGGTTCAGAGGAAGCGGGGGCTCCCATGACAGGAAGACTGTTTTATATGGGGTACCCCCAGCTGTATCAAAACAGATCTGGAAGGAAACAAAAGAAATAGTCATATTCATCTTTGGAACCCCAGCAGATGCTCGATAAATGTTTCTTAAATAAAATATAAAATGATTTCAATAAACTTAGAAAGACAAGGACTAAAATCACACTTTTCAAAAGAATCCTATCTTTTGATTTGTTTGATTTTGTTGTAAAACGATCATTTCTGGGGTGGGCACCAGAAAAGACTGAGAAAAGATGAGAGAAGGCTGTTTGTTGACCTTAAGAACTCAACAATTGCCTAGGACCTGTGGAAATTTAATGTTCTCAGTAAGTAAAAGCCTTTCCCAGTAAATTGCGCCTGACCGTCATGACACACTGACCCCATTATTGTCTCCTCCAATGTTCGCAATCCTCGGGTCTGGCAACCACAATACCCTACCGAATTCCCCACGTCCATCACGGCACTGACCTCACGGACGGCCCCATCGTTGAGTCCACACCTCCTCAACCACCGCCAATCACTGATTCCCCAGAGCTCCCTAAATCGCTGACCCGAGTCATCCGCGTCAATCAGTCCACCTGCACTCCATTCCCGAGCCCACAGACACCCCATCATCTCAGCACTCCCTAGTTACCAATCACACAGCTCACTCCGCCCCTGATCCCAACACTGATCCCACATACATCCCCCACCAGTAACTTCATAAACCTTCCATCGCTGACCTCACAGACCCCTCCCCGGCCATGACCAATCCCGCGGACTCACTCATCACCGCACATATGCCCCTCCTCACCCCCAGCTCGACTTTCAGGTCCCGAAATGCCCATCACAGCTTAACGGGGACGGCTGTCACATCCATATTGGGGAAACCCCCCACTTCCTGTTGGCGAGCCAAGCGCCGGGCTCCCGAGGCTGCGCTGTTCCGTACCGGGCGGTTCTGCCCATTCCGCTGCTTGGACGGCTTTGTTCAGGAGGCAATATGGCTGCCCCCCTGGCGCGGTTTCTGTAGAGAGCCGCCATCTTGAAAACCCGCTCGATTCCGTACAGGAAGAAGGATGCCCCAGGTTCCGAGCCCCAGACTGGGCTGTACCACCGTGGCAGCGAAGGAAGGGGAAGATGGTGGGAAGGTGAACGCTTTTGCAGAGAGATTTTACAGGGGGATTGGAGAAGTTGCAGTGATATAGTCCTCTATTGGAAGGATGCATTTTGTTAAAGAGAAAGGATTTGAAATGGCACAATATTTTCATTAGTGATTCTACACCAATGTGTTTGTAAATGGTACAGCCCTATACCGGGAGTTTCGACTTGGTGAGAGCAGGTGAAAATGTGGAATGGTAGAGACATCTCCTTGGGGCTTCCAAGGGAGGGGGAAATATGAAGTTTATGCTAATAACAATGATAAGGAATTCTTTTAATGGAAATTGCAAATCCAGTAATAAACCGAAAGGGCAGACTGAAGGAAAAAGAAGAAAACTGAGAGACAAGGAGGAGTAGTACACTGAGGAACATAAAGCGGGACAGTAAGAAGCAGAGAATCAGAGGCTAAGAAAACAGGGATATGGGGGCAAAGGAGAGACCTTGAAGGAGCAGAGATGGGACACTGCCGGGCAAAACATGGGAGACATAGGAACAGAAGTGGGGAGCAAAGGGGCAGAGCGCGAGAGACAGAGATTGAGATACAGAGAGATTTAAAAACAGGGAACGGACTTTAAGGAAGAGATTGAGGTTAGAGTTCAGAAAGTTAAAGATGCAATCATGTGATTAAAATAAAAATAAGCAACCAAACAAAACACTTGCTGCAGAAAGAGAATATTAATACTATCTTAACCTTTAGACCTTATATTAAGCTTTTATACTATTGGGAAATAAATGCATATTAACAAACTCATGCTTCGTGTGTGTTTATGGATAAAATTTTGGAACCTTAATTTTCCCAAGGGCCATGATTTTTAATATTTTTCTATTTTTAGTAGAGATGGGGTCTCGCTCTTGCTCATGCTGGTCTCGAAGTCCTGAGCTCAAGTGATCCTCCTGCCTTGGCCTCCCAGAGTGCTAGGATTACCCGTGTGAGCCACTACACCCGGTCCCATGATTTTTGACATATAATTAAATAAGCAGCATTTTTCCATTTAGGAATTTTGTTTCTTGTGTCAAAACAAGTCCAGACTTAGATAAAGAGAGACTTTATTCAGAAAGACTATTGCAACAGGAAGAACACTCCAATCTCAGAAATCTGCAAGCATCTCAAAATGAAACAGAAAAAGGCTTTTTTATATGGAGGAGTAAGAAGAGTTAGTGGGAACTTTGTGGGGAAGGAGGACATGAAGTGGGGTGTGCAGGTGGGAAAACGAGAGCATATCCACGGGAATTGTTTCTGTGAGGTTCTGAGAATGAGGTGCTAAGCAGGGATGTCCTTCATCTTAGAGCTTTAGTGTAGTATTTCACCTTAGGGGCCAGAGAAAATTTAGGGGTCTGTGGGGAGGAAAGAAGCTTGACTAAAGTTTGGTCAAGACAAAACAGAGGGCAAAATAATGGCTGATTGTGAGCACTTGGCCACTCACATCTAACTTCTATACCGACTAAGTGAGGACATACAGAGAAAAAACACAAAACAGAAGCTACAGTCTTTTTATAACCTAAATTGGAAGTGACATACAATTACTTCTTCTATATTCTATTTGCTGAAAGTGAGTCACTAAAACCAGCCCACAATCAGAGGAATGGGAATTGAGCTTCCTTTAAGGGGAGGGTTTTCAAAGAATGTATGAACATATTCCTGAAACCATAATGCTACAGAGCTTCTATCCTATGATTCAGAAACCCCACTTGCAGAATATATCCCAAAGATATACCAGCAGAAAAAAAAAGACAAAAATCTTCAGTCAAAACATTATTTATTATAGGACTATTTTTAATACCAAAAGACAACCCAAACATGTGCTAACAGGGGCTGGTTGTGTAAACTATAGTATACACACAAAACACTACTACTAAGCTGTGTGTGGTGGGGATAAGGAAGTGAGGGAGGGAGGCAGAAATATCTTTATGTACTAACATGGCGAACTTCAGGATATAATATTATGTAAAAAGCACAAAGTGAGAAATTGAAAATAGTTCACAGTGTCTCATGCCTGTAATTCTAGCACTCTGGGAGGCTGAGGTGGGTGGATCCATTCGAGCTCAGGAGTTCAAGACCAGCCTGAGCAAGAACAAGACCCTGTCTCTACTAAAAATAGAAAGAAATTAGTTGGACAACTAAAAATATATATAGAAAATTAGCTGGGCATGGTGGAACATGCCTGTAGTCCTAGCTTACTCAGGAGACTGAAGTAGGAGG
The DNA here is from genome assembly GCF_040939455.1 of Microcebus murinus. Taxonomy (NCBI): domain Eukaryota; kingdom Metazoa; phylum Chordata; class Mammalia; order Primates; family Cheirogaleidae; genus Microcebus; species Microcebus murinus. The sequence goes on from NC_134124.1 coordinate 17,040,181, forward strand.
ATCGCTTAAGCCCAGGAGTTTGAGGTTGCTGTGAGCTAGGCTGATGCCATGGCACTCTAGCCCAGACAACAGAGTAAGACTCTGTCTCAAAAAAAAAAAAAAAAAAAAAGCAATAGTGATATAACACCTCTTGTATTATCCTTGAAAGAGCTAGAACCCATTCTACTAAGTGAAGTATCCCAAGAATGGGAAAAGAAGCACCACATATACTCACCATCAAATTGGCATTAACTGATCAACACTTAAGTGCATATATAACAGTAACATTCATCTGGTGTCAGGCAGATGGGAGGGGGGAGAAGGGAGTATATAGACACCTAATGAATACGGTGTGGACTTTCTAGGGGATGGTCATGCTTGTAACTCTGACTTGGGTGGGGCAAAGGCAATATATGTAACTTAAACATTTGTATCCCTATAATGTGCTGAAATAAAAAAAAAAAAAAGAATACTGAAATCCAAAGTTAAGGTACAAACCATCACCTCCTCCCCTAGTTATTTCCCAGATCACTTCAGATCAATAACCACCCAGGAAGACTGGATGGGGAATGTGAGGCCATACTGTGAATGTTGATACCTGCATGTAAGTGTCCAGGTTTGAGGATGAGATATTGAGCAGAAGCAGCAGTCGTTGGGTGATTGCTGTCATGGGCACCAGTGTCAAAACAATGTATAGACATATTCCCTTCACTTCTCTTACAGGAAAAGTAAAATTTTCTCTCCTTCTCCAGTTAGGTTCTAAGAGGCTCCTTATATAGTAGCTGGTTATTGAGCCAAGTTTCACTAGCTCAATATAGTTTTATGCTATATTGCTCAATATAGTATATACTATACTAGCTCAATAACTACCTTCAGCTCAGTGTCCTGAATTCTTTAACTCTCTGCAGCTTGAACAAGGCTCTGAGAAGTACTACTATACGAGGGAACAAAGCCTATAGTTTCCCTTGGGGAGAGTCATTTTTCAGAAATATATTGTTTCCATGGTTTGAGATTCCTAGTCCTGAATACTGTGGGGGAGAATACATTTCCACCTGTAGTCCCAAATTCTTCTCAAATTAACAAGATTATTGTGATAATTATGTTACATGATGACTGTTAAGGGCTTTGCACACAGTTCCTTCCTTGCATATAGGAAATTCTCAATAAATGATAGTGATTACTACTATTGTTTTTCCTGTATCTTAGTTGGAAGAAGCATTATGTACCTCATGTACCTATGTGCCTCAATGCAAAAGTAATTGAAAATAAGAATTAAAAGTTGCAAGGAGGCTGTTATAGGTTAAATGTGTCCTCCAAAAAAGATATATTGAATTTCTAACACTTCGTACCTCAGAATGTGGCCTGATTTGGAAATAGGGAGTTAAAAATTTCTTAAGTTAAAATGAGGTCATTAAGGCCGGGCACGGTGGCTCACGCCTGTAATCCTAGCACTCTGGGAGGCCGAGGCGGATGGATTGCTCAAGGTCAGGAGTTCGAAACTAGCCTGAACAAGAGTGAGACCCCGTCTCTACTATAAATAGAAAGAAATTAATTGGCCAACTAATATATATAGAAAAAATTAGCCGGGCATGGTGGCACATGCCTGTAGTCCCAGCTACTCAGGAGGCTGAGGCAGGAGGATTGCTTGAGCCCAGGAGTTTGAGGTTGCTGTGAGCTAGGCTGATGCCATGGCACTCACTCTAGCCTGGGCAACAAAGTGAGACTCTGTCTCAAAAAAAAAAAAAATGAGGTCATTAGGATAACCCAATATGACTGATGTCATTGCAATAAGAAATAATTTGGACACACAGAAAGACACAGAGGGAAGATGATGTGAAGACATACAAGGATAAGGCTGGTCTCTATAAGCCAAGGAACACCTGAGACTTCTAGAAGCTAGGAAGAAGGCCTGGAAAAGATCCTTCCCTAGTGCCTTGAAAGGGAGCAGGCCCTGCTAACACCTTCATTTTAGACTTACAGAGTCCAGAACTGTGATACTTTTCTGTTGTCCTAAGCCACCTAGTTCATGGTACTTTGTTGCAGAATCCATAGGAAAGAAATACAGAGGGAAATTAAGGGACCCAAGATTAAAACCCATGGCCATCTGATTTTAGAACCAAAGTCTTTCCACTACACCAAGCTCCTAGTGTTTGGGGTAAACTGGAGAAATCACTAAGAATTCCAAGAACCTGCATCCATCCACAGAAAGGTCAATTTACATTCTTGAAATGGAAAAACACAAAAAGCCACAATTATTGAATTTAATCAATCCAACTTCCCATCTTTCTACAAGAAGAATTTTACATATAACTTTAGAAATACATGTTAAATCCCTCAAGTATATTTTCTAAATCTCAACATTTTCTAAGGTGGGCTTTCTTAACATCCTCTACAGGAAATAATTGCATGGCTAAAATTACGTTAGGCCAACATTAACAATATTGTATGTCTGATTCTTGTATGGGGTATAATCAGGTGCATGCAGCTTAAAAACAGACTATGTGGCCGGGTGCGGTGGCCCACGCCTGTAATCCTAGGACTCTGGGAGGCCGAGGCTGGTGGATTGCTCAAGTTCAGGAGTTCAAGGTTAGCCGGAGCAAGAGCAAGACCCCACCTCTAGTATAAACAGAAAGAAATTAATTGGCCAACTAATATATATAGAAAAAATTAGCTGGGCATGGTGGCTCATGCCTGTAGTCCTAGCTACTCAGGAGGCTGAGGCAGGAGGATTGCTTGAGCCCAGGAGTTTGAGGTTGCTGTGAGCTAGGCTGATGCCATGGCACTCACTCTAGCCTGGGCAACAAAGTGAGACTCTGTCTCAAAAAAAAAAAATGACTATATATGTCATTTGTTCTGTTAGGCTAATCATTTATTTCATAATTTTAAGATTTACATGCCATAGTGAAAATGCCCACCATTTATATATTAAGACTTTCCTATTATCTTTAATAAAAAATTAAATACTACATTAGAAACATGATTTTACCTGTAAAATTTTATCACAGAGATGTAGCCCCCAAACTCATCAAATCTATGATTTGTGCAGTATCTATTAAGGCTTGAACTGATATTGGACCATTCTTAGGATTTCACTACAGTATGAATTCTCTGGTGTACAGTGAGTTGTGACTTCTGGATGAAGGCTTTCCCACATACAGCACATTGATAGGGTTTCTCCCCAGTGTGAATTCTCTGATGTACCACAAGGTCTGACTTCTGGGAAAAGGCCTTTCCACATTTAGCACATATGTAAGGTTTCTCTCCTGTATGAATTCGCTGATGTCCTGGGAGGTGGGACTTCTGAGAGAAGGCTTTCACACATTCAGAACATACATAAGGTTTTTCTCCTGTGTGAATTCTCTGATGTCCAATGAGATGTAACTGCTGACAGAAGGCTTTTCCACATTCAATGCATTTATAGGGTTTCTCTCCAGTGTGTGTTCTCTGATGTATGATGAGCTGTGACTTCCGGGAAAATGTCTTCCCACATTCAGTACATTCACAGGGCTTCTCCCCAGTATGAATTATCTGATTTATAATGAGTTCTGACTTCCTGCTGAAGGCTTCCTCACACTGAGCACATTTGTAGGGTTTCTCACCAGTGTGAATTCTTTTATGTATGATGAGGTGGGACTTCTCACAGAATGCTTTCCCACATTCAGTACATTCATATGGCTTCTCTCCAGTATGAGCTCTATGATGTACAGTAAGCTGTGATTTCTGGGAAAAGGCCTTCGCACATTGATCACATTCATAGGGTTTTTCCCCAGTATGTATTCTCTGATGTATAATGAGGGGTGATTTCTGGGAGAAGGCTTTCCCACATTCACTACATTCATATGGTCTTTCACCAGTGTGAACTCTCTGATGTATAATGAGGGATGATTTCTGAGAGAAGGCTTTTCCACATTCAGAACAATCATAAGGTTTCTCCCCTGTATGAGTTCTCTGGTGTACAATGAGGTGTGACTTCTCGATGAAGGCTTTCCCACATGTACCGCAATCATAAGGTTTCTCTCCAGTATGAATTCTTTGATGTATAAAAAACTGTGACTTCTTGAGAAAGGAGTTTCCACATTCAATATATAAACAGGTTTTCTCCCCAGTTTCAACATTTTCATATTGAGCAAGAGATTGCTTATTGCTGAGAATCTTTCCACACTGAGTACCTCCACAGTGTTTCACTCCATTATGAATTTTCTCATGCTTAGAGTGGGAATAACTGTAGTTAACTGTTCTCCCACACCCAAAATTCTCATCAATGTTTTTTCTTACATAACTCCTGTGCCAAGTGAGTAGGTTCATATTAGGTTTCAACCTCTTTTCAAAAGAATCACACTTATCCAGTCTTTGTTTTGAGGTATTTAGCTCTCTGGAGTCATGAAGCATTTTTCCAAATGTATTATATGGGTGGCTTGAATCTTCAGTAATTGTTTTGTTGTTGATGACGGTGACTTGCCTGACAAATTTGTCTTGGTTTTTCTGATCTCTCTCCCACTGGTCCTCACCTTGCCAGACTTTTATAATAGAGTGCCATGAATGATCCACTGTGACACATTCCAGTATGTCCTTATGAAAGAAAACATCTCTAAATATATCCAGTTGAGGGATGCCATGTCTGCTCTCCCTATCTGAAAAATAAAGAGATAAAATAAAACAGATATTTAAAAAGGACTTAATAGAAGACACAAAATGTAGAACAAATGAATGATCTAGTATAGTCCAGGAAGACAATAAATTGGGAGGGGGGTCAGGTTATTGAAAACCTAATAAAACATGTAAGTTTATCAAGTGAATAAATAAAGATTAATGTTACTTCTAATATTCATGACATGAGGTCATCACAGAATTCTACTCCTTAGAAAACAAGTAGGAAAACTACAAGGCAGGCCACAAGTTAAAAAGTGTTTACTCATTAACTACTGTTATTTCATTGGGTAAGAAAGTGGAGTTTATTCTTTCCTAGGGTTTTCCCACTTCCCACTACTACTGGCATTAATACACAGAGGTGGAAAACTCAGTTTGACACTGATGGTAGAGCAGCTAAATATTTAAAAAGGAGAATTTGAAAGCAAAAAAGTCATAAAAGAACTGAGATAATAATAAATTCTATATGTCCCCACATGTATGCTAAAATGTTTGTGCAAGGAGGCCCTAGAGAGCCTAGCAATAATTGAAACCTTAGGGAAACTTCCAGACTTGCTTAAATCGTAACCGACACAAAACTTAGGCATCAATGTATGGGAGCTTTACTCACTTTAACCTCTGGCCAAATCATTACTTCACCTCTACTTTTTGCAGATGTAGGGAAGTTCCTTAGGGGCCAGGATTTAAAATATGAAATATATATATATCACAGATATCAGCAACTGCACACTATGGGAGAAAGAGATATCATGGTTTGACTGCAAGTAAATTAATTTTCTCTAAAATAAAAAAGAGCTACTGTCAGAAGAACAAGAAAAATCCAGAGGCACTACAACATACTATCTAAAGGTACAGTTTTCAACCAAAAATTACTATATATGTAAAGAAACAGGAAAATGTAACAAAATCAAATCAATCAATAGAAATGCTTCAAGTAGGTGCAGATGTTGGATTTAGCAAACAAAGTCTTCAAAGAAGCCACCGTAAACATATTAAAATAATTAAATAAAAATATGCTAAGGAATGAGTAAATAACGAGGCAATATCAAAAGAGAAAAAATAAAACAAAACAAAGAGGTGGTAAAGAAGAAATTTTGAGAGTAATGGAATTGTCCTATATCATGATTGTGAGAGTAGTTAAATGACTCTAAGCCATGGTCAAAATTTTAAAAAAGAGTAAACTTTATTCTATGTAAACTTCAATTTAAAAAAATAAAAGAACCAAATAGAAATTCTAAAGTTGAAATAAAAACTTATTTCACCAGACAGGCTCAGTAGTAGATTTGAAAGGGCAGAAGACAAAATCAGAATCAGTAAACTTGAAGATCTATCACCAGAAATCATCTAATCCAAAGAACAAAAAGAAAAAATATTTAAGAAAAATAAGCAAAACACCAGAGATCTGTGGAACAATATTAAGTATTCCAGCATATGTGTAATTGGAGTGTCAGAAAGATGTGAAAGGGGTAGAAAAGGTATTCAAAGAAATAATGTCTGAAATATTACCAAATTTGGTAGAAAACATTAATATACAGATCCAAGAACTTAACAAACTACAGGTAGTAGACACTGAAATACAACATAGTTAAGCTGCTGAAAAATAAAGACAAAGAAACTCTTGAAAGCATCAAGAGAAAAATAGAATTGGAGAATAATAGAATTGTCAGTTGACTTTTCAACAACAAAAAAATGGAGGCCAGGAAACATCAGAATAACATATTGTGTCAAAAGAAAATACTTGACCAAGAATTCTGCATTCAGTGAAACTTTCCCTTAAAAATGATGACAAAATGAAGACATTTCCACATAAACAAAAATATGTTGCTAGAAGAACAGACCTACCATCTGGCTAAAGATCAATCATAACTCAAATATACAGGCTATAATATTTTTTAAAGTATGTGAGTGCTATACTTTGAATGTCTTCCAAAGTTAATTGGAAGTTAATTGGATTAGTTATTGGAAACTTAATCCCCAATGCAACAGTGTTGAGAGGTGGAAACTTTAAGAGGTGATTAAGTCATTAGGGCTCTACCCTCATGAATGGATTAATGCTGTTATTGCATGAGTGGATTGGTTGTCATGAAGGGGGGGTTCCTGATAAAAGGATGAGTGTGGCCCCATCTCTTCCCTCTCTCTCATGCATTCTGTTGCTCTTCTGCCTTCTCCCATGGGATGATGCAGCATCATGGCCCTTGCCATATGCTAGATCAATGCTCTTGGACTTCCCAGCCTCCAGAATAGTGGGTCAAATAAATTTCTGTTCATTTATAAATTACCCAGTCTATTATAATGGCAGAAAATGAACTAAGATAGTGGGTAAATATCACATATTTGAATATGTATATTTATTCCTCTTCCCATGTAGTATCTTTAAGAGACTTTTTAAAGCATATATAATAACATCATATTACCAAATTTATGACAAATATATGTGACTACAAAAGAATAAAACAGCACAAGATGGTTGGAAAGGGTGGAAAATGGAGCTATGCTACTGTAAAGTTTCTATATTTTGCCGGGGGAGAAAAGCAGTATTAACCTGAAATAGGCTGTAGGAAGTTAATGATCATATTGTAATTCCTAAAGAAACATTCCCCTCTCTCTCTCTCACACACACACACAAAGGCAATTCCAGATAAACACATACAAAGAACAACAGTTAAAAAGTCAGCAGAATAATTAAAATGATATACTAAAAAATATTCTTATAACACAAAAGAGGATTCCATTTATATGAAATGTCCACCAGAACAAGCAAATCTACAGAGACAGAAAGCAGATTAGTGGCTGCTAAGGGTTGTGGGGAAAATGAAAAAAGGGGTGATAGCAAAAGGGTACAGGGTTTCTTCTTGAGGTGATGAAAATATTCTAAAATTGACTATGGTGATGGTTACACATATCTATGAACATACTAAAAACCTAGTAAACACTACATAGTGTTTACTCATATGGCATGTGAGTTATAGCTCAAAACTGTTAAAAAAAATAACAACAGAAAATGTCAGAGTATGGCTAATAAAACATTAACTGTCCGCATCCACACTGTGTATCGAAGCTTATCTTCCACTATCTCCCAATAATTATCTCTTACTGAAGTCAAGTGAGCCTAGCAAATTTCTGCTAGAAAAGCCACGTTGAGTCCCGCTTTCGGGTGCAATGTCTCTGCCTCTGCACGGACTCTACGCAGCTCCCCATCAGTCCCGGGGTCTGCAGTGGGGGAGGGAGCCCCCCTCACAGCTGGGGCCACAGCGCCTGCAGGGGAAGCGTGGAGCCCGCAGGCTCCATCCTCCTGACCTCCCCCGAGTGTGTATGCCTCCCCACAGAGCCCTTCCGTCTTGTGAATGAACCACCCCATCACCTTCTCCTTCACTCTGAATGTCCCCATCACTTCTCCAGAGTTTTACAATCTTCCTTCCAAGAGGAGTCATCTCTAGGTAACCATCCACCTGCGACTTTCGACCCTCTCCTTGAAAGCAGTGCACTCAGTCTGCTTCTAGTCTGCTATCTTCCCACAAGTTAGAGAAAAGGAACTCTTACACGCCGTGGGTGGGGGTGTAAGTTTGCCATTATAAATGGAGGTTTCTTGATCCAGCAATGCCACTACTGGTTATTTATCCAAAGGAAAGGAAATCAGTGTATCAAAGGGATACCTGCACCCCCATGTTTACTGCAGCACTATTCACAATACACAGATTTGGAATCGTCCTAAGTGTCCATCAAATGAGTAGATAAAGAAAATGTGGGGACCGTGTGGTGGCTCATGCCGGTAATCCTAGCACTCCGGGAGGTGGAGGCAGGAGGATTGCTTGAGCTCAGGAGTTCCACATCAGCCTCTGCAAGACCCCATCTCTACTAAAAATAGAAAGAAATTAGCCAGTCAACTAAAAACAGAAAAAAACTAGCCAGGCCTGGTGGTGCAAAGCTAGCCAGGCATGGTGGCATACGCCTGTAGTCCCAGTTACTCAGGAGGCTGAGGCAGAAGGACTGCTTGAGCCCAGGAGTTTGAGGTGCTGTGAGCTAGGCTGAAGCCACAGCACTCTAGCCTGGGCAACAGAGCGAGACTCTATCTCAAGAAAAAAAAGAAAGAAAGAAAATGTGGTATATATACATGGTGGAATACTATTCAGCCATAAAAAATGAAATCTTTTACAGCAACATGAATGGAACTGGAGGTCATTGTGTTAAGTGAAATAAGCCATGAATAGAAAGACAAATATCTCATGTTCTCACTCATATGTGGGAGCTAAAAAAGTCAGTTTCATGGAGGTAGAAAGTAGAATGATAGTCAACCAGACGCTGGGAAGGGTATGGGGAGGAATGAAGAGAGGTTGGTTAATGGGTACTAAGATACGTTAGATAGAAAAGAGTAAGTTCCAGTGTCCGATAGCACAGTAGGATGACTATAGTTAAAAGCAATATATTATATATTTCAAAATAGCTGGAAGAGAATATTTCAAATGTTTTCAATACAAAGAAATCATAAATTTTCAAGGTGATGGATATTCTAAATACCCTGATTCGGTCATTGCATATTGTATGCACGTATCAAAATATCAAATGTAGCCCATAAATATGTACACATGTTATGCATTGATTTAAAAAAATATTAAAGACCTGAGAAAGTCCTAAACTCTCAAAGCTTAGCTTTAAATATTTGATACATAACCTCTATATTGTTAAAAAATATTTTTATAATTTTACGTGTTCATTTTTATGCAGTACATCATAGAGATTAAGGGCATTTACTATAGAGCAGGAATTGGCAAACATTGCTTTTAGGAAAAGATCAGATAAAAATATTTGAGCTTTGCAGGCCATATAGCCTGTGTTCACAACAACTCAGCTCCACTGTCGTAGGGTAACCGCAGCCACAGACAATAGTAAATAAATGAGTGTGGCTGTGTTCTCATAACATTTTATTTTATATATACTGAAATTATAATTTCATATAAGCTTCATGTGTCAAGAGGTATTATTCTGTATCAATTATATTTTTTGTTTTCTATATGTTGTGATATTTTGAAATGTTGGGCAGGAGGCTTTGCTGGCTGGGAAAGACTGCCCCTCTCGGAGCTAGCTAACATGGTAACTTTCCGGAAAGCACTCCTCTCCTATGCAAACCAACCAATCCCAAATCCATGCCCCCAACCACTTCTTTTTATCTAACTCTCACACACCAAGCGAATATTTCCCCCCTTCCCTAAGTCAACCTCGGGCCACGTACCCGTCAACTAAAGACAACCCTATGCCCCAAAGCCCTTCTGAATTATTCAAATGAGCCAATCGTGACATGTTTACCCTGCCCACCTGGCCTTTCCCAAAGAAATCACAATAAACGCTGCGTCTTAAGCTTTCCCCTCCCTTCCTTCTGCCTCCTGACTGACAGGGTACACGGCACGCCCTGCCCCTGATTTCTATGGGAACGTTGAGCAACGTTAAGCATTTATTTCAATGGCATTGACCTCTCCATGCCAACAGTCACCTTTATAAATTAAGACCAGAGCACAAATCATATTCTTCTTTTAAATTTTTTTCCAGCCAGTTACAAATGTAAAAAACATTCTTAGGCCCTAGGCAGCCCAAAAACAGGCTGCTGGCTGATTTGGCCTGAGAGTGGCAGTTTACTAATCAAATCTGCCTTGCCCTCCCACTAAGTAGCTGTTTGTCCTCAGGCAAGTTGATCAATCCCTATGTGTCTTTATTTCCTATGTGTCAATGAGATTACTAACGGAACCAAGTTCATAGAGTTGTTACTATATTCGAAGCACCTAGAACAGTGCATGGTACGCAGTCACAATGACTTGTGACATCTCATAGGTGGAGTCGGGCCAGACTGCACAGGTTAAGAGCGAGTAGTGCTCCAGAAGACTGGCCCAGCGTGCCTGTGCGTCGCTCCTTCTGCGTCGTTTTCTGACAGGGGTGGGGCGCGCAGTGCGGCAATGAGGTGGACGGCGCCGGGGAGAGCCGCGCGCCCGCCCGTGGCCGCGCGTGTGCACCGCCGCCGCGCGGGCATCCTGGACGCCGCAGTTTGCGGTCCGAGGGCGCGCGCTCCGGCGAGCCCCGCAGGCGGAGCCCTCTTCTGCGCATGTGCGCAACCCCCCTCCCCCCCCACACACACCCCAGCCCCCTTCCCCCCGACTCCCCGCCAGCGGTCCTCACTGCGCTGCCCAGGGGCCGGGGTGAGTCCCGAGGGGCCGTGCCCTTCATCCCGCCGGCCTCGGTGCGCGCCGGGGATGCGGCAAGCGGAGGAAGAGGATGCGGGCTCGGAAGAGGTGGGGAAAGAACAACGGGGCTCAGCGGGACTTTGGGGTAGGCGGGGCCCGGCGTGTGTCAAAAGCGGTGGTTTCGGGGGTCTGCGTTCCTGCCAGCCTGGGGACGTGACGCAGCACGCTGGCACTGCAGGTGTCGCGCTCCGAAGCGCATCCAGCGGTCCTTGTGCGCACGCGTGGCGGGCGGAAAGGCGAGGCGCGCCCTCCCGGCTGCGGGGAGTGAACCAAGCTTTCCCGCAGCTCGGAGACGTACCTGCTTTTCCGGAGGTGTCTAACCCCAACAGCGACCTGTAAGTCAGTGTTTTTCTAACGGCGGAGCGGACTGCAACCCGTTAGTAGCATGGGCCGTGAAACCTAGTGAGTCAAGCTTTGTATCTTTATTTACCAGTGCCCCTGCTGAACATTAGAGTATGATTTACGTAGAATGAAATGCACAGAATTTACAGGGAATAAAAGTGTCATATCTGTTGTATACACCTGTGTGACTCCTGCCTCCATCAAAATATATAACATTTCAATCCCCCACAAAGTTCTACCCCTTTGGAATCAACGCCTCCCTACACCTAGCCAAGAAACAGTTTCTCAGTTTCTATCGCTATAGGTTACTCTTGCCATTCTAAAACATCATATAAATGGAATGTCATAGTGTGCACTCTTGTACGAGTGGCATTTCAAACACTTAAGTAAAATACTCTAAAATATCACCTAACAGCTAGGTATTCACCTAACAAGGATTGTTTTATTAAACTTACTGCAGCTATATATATATTTTTTTTTCAGTGACTATTTATTAAGCATCTATGAGCCAGGCACAGTTCCTGGTGCTGGGGCTAAAACCCTGAATCAGACAAAAATCCTATCCTCATGACATTTTTGTTTTAGTAAATACATACAGTCGATAAGCATAAGAAAGGAAGAAATTATGTAATATGTTAGAAGATAATCGTGTTACATACCAAAAAAAGTAGATCAGGGTAAGGGAGATGGGGGGGGTTAAATGTAAATTAAGTAGACAGAGGGAGGTCTCCTTGGTGACATTTGAGCAAAGATTTGAAATAGTGAAAGAATGTGCCGAACAGAGGGAACAGCCAGCATGGATCTACATACACACATAAATTAACACTGGGTAGTTTTGTAAAATAAACTTACCTTAATCCAAAAAATAAAAACTAAAAAGCTCTTGGTATGATACAGGTATTATTTCCAATTTTACTGAGGCTCAGAAAGATGAAGTGACTTGCTGCAGGTCAAACAGCCAGCAGGTAAATTCAAACCCAAATGCTTGTCCCCTGCTGGCTGTTAGTACCTGTCTGATTACGTCTCCCAACCTAAAACACAGCATTTACTCTTCTTCTCTTTAACTTAAAGCATAGGGACCTGTCCCTCATCTCCCCTGGGGAAGATTTCAGAGGCACTGTTGAATGACTCTCATCTTGTGAATGTTATGTTTTCCAGGGTCTGTTGGTGTCTCTGCCTAGTCCCTGGATCCTACTGAAAAACCAATCCTGGTACATCCTATCTTCAGACTCCAGCATGTCCCTGCCTGCTGTGGCCCTGGTTAAAGTCTACAGAAGGCATGACTGAAGGGTCAGAGAACAGTATGTACCCAACTACCCTTTACATAATGATAAATATTTAGCAATATTATATTTGATGACTGTAAGTTACTTTATCTTTGGGGCATATAATCATATTTGTTTAACCAGTTTTTAATTTGTTTCCAACTTTTCTGTATATTAAAAAGTGCTACAACAGATATCTTTGTAGCTAAAATCTTAGTACAACTCTATAATTTTCTTACAGTGAATTCTGGAAGGCCCAGGGGGCATTCCCCCTCAGGTTGGCTTTGTTGATTTACCTGCTGTGGGGAGCTTAGTTAGGCCAGTGATTCTGGGATCTTCTGCTCATACCTGGTCCCTCATGGCTCTCTCTCTTACCCTACCTCTGCCTTCATAGATATCTGCCTTTACTCAACTGCTACAGAAAATGACCAAGTACCTGGTGAGTTTGCATGTTTCACTATACACAGGTCCACTAGTGCAGGACTGTAAAAATAGCCATGCGAGCCGAAATTATACAAAGCAATCTCTGTCGTCAATGGTATTTTCCCACTGGTGACAATTGTTCTGTGACTTTAAAAATGTTTTGTTGAAACATTAAACACTTTCTTACTGTTGGTTATACATGTATAGGGAAATGAAAAAGAATAAAACAAATATTTCTTACACTGTGGTTAAAACATTAGAAACCTTAAGAATTAAAGTGTTTTCCTTGTTTAAAAAAAAAGGATCAATCAACAGTAGTTTAAACAGTGCCTTCTTCTCATTGTATAACTTTCAATACAGAGACAGCATCATTTCTGTGCCTTGGCAAATTGAATCAGCTTCCAAAATATTTGATCCTTTGCACTTAGGACAGTCAGGTCTGAACTTGTAGTGGATGCTCAGTAAATGTTTGTGTAATGACTTGATAAATGCATGGCCTGATGAATAAGTATAAAGTATGTCAAATATAGTTTTATATTAGCCACAAAATGGAACATAAAACTAGACAAATGAGCATTGTGTGTAATTTAGCAGAGCGCTAAAGAGGCAGAATGAGATCAACTTTTAGTGTAATGTCACCCAAAATAAAATGGAGCTAAATTTCAATGCCTACCCAACTACCATTTACATAATAATAAACATGCTTAGAATAAGTTGCCAGGAATGTTGGTTTTCTTTCCTTCCATTTTACGTGATACTAACCGCTTTAGTTGTAGAAGTAATATGTTGTTACAGGTACCAGTATCCTTCAAGGATGTGGCCGTGAATTTCACCCAGGAGGAGTGGCAGTGTTTGGACTCTCCCCAGAGGGACTTATACAAGGGCGTGATGCTGGAGAACTACTTCAACCTCATCTCAGTGGGTGAGGACCACTTCCCAGTGTTGACTGGATCGTGCCTGGTGGACTACTTTTCCTTTCTCATTTACACCAAATTGCCAACTCTTTGAAGTACTTTTACAAGTGCACATACTTGAGTTTCAGGACATTAAGATCGGCAATCTTTGGGAAGGTATGGCTTTTTGGAGAGTTTCTTTAAAGACCTCTATTTTTGGCTGGGCGCAGTGGCTCAAGCCTGTAATCCTAGCACTCTGGGAGGCCGAGGCGGGCGGATTGCTCGAGGTCAGGAGTTCAAAACCAGCCTGAGCAAGAGCAAGACCCCGTCTCTACTATAAATAGAAATTAATTGGTCAACTAATATATATATATATATATAAATTAGCCCGGCATGGTGGTGCATGCCTGTAGTCCCAGCTACTCGGGAGGCTGAGGCAGTAGGATTGCTTGAGCCCAGGAGTTTGAGGTTGGTGTGAGCTAGGCTGACGCCACGGCACTCACTCTAGCCTGGGCAACAAGCGAGACTCTGTCTCAAAAAAAAAAAAAAAAAAAAAAAAAGACCTCTATTTTCTAGGGCACCTTCATCAGACAGTCTCTGATGAAGTTCACTATTCAAAGGACTGAAGCCCAAGCATGATAGCTAGGCCCAAATCCCATATTACTTCCCATTACAGGATACAAAATCAACAAGCCAGCTGTGATCCACAAGTTGGAACAAGGAGAAGAACCATGGATAAGAGAGAGAAAAAGCCCAAGGCGGAGGTCTCCAGGTGAGTTAGGTAAAGAGTTGTGTGGATGGAAGTGAGTGAAAGTAAGATCACAGTTGGTCAGTGAAGGTTGGGATTTTTGAGAAGTATGCTACAGGCCTCTCTTAAAGGCCTTGGACCTTTGGAAATAACTGTGGACATCTGACATAAGCTTCATATCTATCTGAACACCATTTCCACGTGTCATCTCTCTGCATCAATTCTTGCGTGGCTTTTGGAGAGCAACATTTTCCCCTTCAGGTGTATTCTGCCCATGATTCCTATTAATTTCATTTAGGACTTTGACGGGATTCTTTTTTCTCTTTCATTCTTTTGTAATTGTGGCAAAATATATGTAACATAAACTTTACCATGTTAACCATTTGTAAGTGGCATTAAATGCATTCACGTCACATCACTGTACAGTCATTACCTCCATCCATCTCCAGAACTCTTTCATCATTACAAACTGAAACTCTGTACCCCTGAAACAATAACTCCCTATTCACCTCACCCCTAGCCACTGGTGACCACTATTCTGCTTTGTCTCCCTATGAATTTGACTATTGCAGATACCTCTTATAATTGGAATCAAAACAAATCATCATTTGTTTTTTTGTTTTTCCCTTATATCATTTAGCATAATGTCTTCAAGGCTCATCAATGTTGTAGGATGTAACAGAATTTCATTTTTTTATGGCTTGATAATATTCAGCTTTATGTATATGCCACATTTTATTTATTTGTTCACCCATTGATGGATACTTGAGTTGTTCCCACTCCTTGGCTATTGTGAATAATGCCGTTATAAATATTGGTGTACAAATATCTGTTTGAGTTGCTGCTTTCACTTCTTTAGGATATATAACTGGAAGTAAAATTGCTGGATCCTATGGTAATTCTATGTTTATGTTTTTGAGGAATCACCATATTGTCTTCCACAGCTACTGAATGATTTTACATTCCCACCAGCAATGCACAAGGGGTCCAGTTGCTCCACATCCTCACCAACACTTGTTATTTTCTGGGGTTTTTAAATAACAGCCATTCTAATGGCTGTGAAGTGATATCTCATTGTGGTTTTGATTTGCATTTCCCTGATGATTAGTGACATTGAGTATGTTTTCATGTGCTTATTGGCCATTTGCATATCTTCCTTGGAAAAATGTCTATCAACTTCTTTGCCCATTTTTAATTGCATTGTTTGTCTTTTTGCTGCTGAGCTGTAGGAGTTTAATATATCCTAGATATTAATCCCTTACAAAATACAGGCATACCTCATTTTATTTCAAGCACTTTGCTTTATTGCGTTCACAGACAATATGTTTTTTATTGAAGGTTTGTGGCACCCCTGCATTGAGCAAGTCTGTTGGTACCATTTTTCCTATAGCATGTGCTCACTTTGTTTCTCTGTGTCACGTTTTGGCAATTGTCACAATATTTCAAATTTTTTCATTTTTATATTTATTATGGTGATCTATGATTAGTGATCTTTGATATTAGTATCATAACATAATACTATAAGACAGTGAACTTAATTGATCAATGTTGTATGTGTTCTCACTTCTCCACTGACCTCTCTCCCTCTTCCTATAACCTGAGACACAGCGTTATTAAAATTAGGCCAATTAATAATCCTAAAATGACTCCTAAGTGTTCAAATGAAAAGAAGAGTTGCATGTCTTTCACTTTAACTCAAAAGCTAGAAATAAGGCCCGGCGTGGTGGCTCACGCCTGTAATCCTAGCACTCTGGGAGGCCGAGGCGGGCAGATCTCTCAAGGTCAGGAGTTTGAAGCCAGCCTGAGCAAGATCGAGACCCCCGTCTCTAATAAAAATAGAAAGAAATTAATTGCCCAACTAAAAATATGTAGAAAAAAATTAGCCGGGCATGGTGGCGCATGCCTGTATTCCCAGCTACTCGGGAGGCTGAGGCAGTAAGATTGCTTGAACCCAGGAGATTGAGGTTGCTGTGAGCTAGGCTGACGCCACGGCACTCTAGTCTGGGCAACAGAGTGAGACTCTGTCTCAAAAAAAAGAAGAAAAGCTAGAAATAATTAAGTTTAGTGGGGAAGGCATATCAAAAGCCAAGATAGGCCAAAAGCTAGACCTCTTACACTAAACAGCCAAGTTAAAAATGCAAAGGAAAAGTTCTTGAAGGAAATTGAAAGTGTTACTCCAGTGAACACACAGTGATAAGAAAGAGAAACAGCCTTACTGCTGATGCAGGAAAAGTTTGGTCTGGAGAGAAGATCAAACTAGACATAGACACAACATCCCCATAAGCCAAAGCCTCATGCAGAACAAGGTCCTAACTATATTCCATTCTGTGAAGCCTGGCAGAGGGGAGGAAGCTGCAGAAGAAAAATTTGAAGCTAGGAGAGGTTGGTTCATGAGGTTTAAGAAAAGAAGCTATCTCCATAACTTAAAAGTGCAAGGTGAGATGGAATCAACTCCTGGTGAAGATGCTGTGAACATTGTTGAAAAGAAAACAAAAGATTTAGAATATTATGTAAATTTAGTTGACAAAACAGCAGCAGGGCTTGAGAGGACTGACTCCAATTTTGAAAGAAGTTCTACTGTGGGTAAAATGCTACCAAATAGCATTGCATGCTACAGAGAAATCTTTGTTTGAAAGGAAAAGCCAATTAATGTGGCAGACTTCATCATTGTCTTATTTTAAGAAATTGCCACAGCCACCCCAAACTTCAGCAACCACCACCCTGATCAGTCAGCAGCCATCAACATTGAGGGCAAGACCCTCCATCAGCAAAAATGTCATGACTCCC
The DNA here is from genome assembly GCF_040939455.1 of Microcebus murinus. Lineage (NCBI taxonomy): Eukaryota > Metazoa > Chordata > Mammalia > Primates > Cheirogaleidae > Microcebus > Microcebus murinus. The sequence goes on from NC_134124.1 coordinate 17,057,492, forward strand.
TGAAGACTCAGATGATCTTTAGCAATTTTTAGCAATAAAGTACTTTTAAAATAAGGTATGTAAATTTTTTAGACATAATGCTAATGCACACTTAATAGACTATGATAAGGTATAAACATAATTTTTATGTACACTGGGAAACCAAAAAATTTATGTACTTACCTTATTGTGATACTTACTTTATTGCAGTGGTCTCAAACCAAACCTGCAGTTATCTCCAAGGTATGCCTGTCTATGATTTGTAAATATTTTCTACCATTCTGTGAGTTGCCTTTTCACTCTCTTGATGGTGTCTTCTGATGTAAAAATGATTTTCATTTTGATGAAGTCTAATTTATCTGTTTTTTTGTTTTGTTGCCTGTGCTTTTGGTATCATATCCAAAAAAAAAAAAAAAAATCATTGCCAAATCCAATGCCGTGAAGCTTCCCCCAGTGTTTTCTTTTAAGTGTTTTATAGTTTTAACTCTTATGTTTAGGAGTTTGATCCATTTTGAGTTAATTTTTGCATATGGTATAAGGTAAGGACCCAACTCCATTCTTTTGTATGTGGGTATGCACTTTCTCCAGTACCTTTTATTCAAACGACTCTCCTTTCCCCATTGAATAGTTTTGGCACCCTTGTCAAAAATCATTTGACTGTAGATATAAGAGTTTGTTTCTGGGCTCCCTATTCCATTCCATTGATTAGAAGTCTGTATTTATGCCAATATCACACCATTTTGATTAGAGTAGCTTTGTACTGAATTTTGAAATCGTGGAGTGTCAGTTCTCCCACTGTGTTATTCTTTTTTCAAGATTGTTTTGATGATTTGGGGTCCTTTGAGATTCCATTGAATTTGAGGATAGATTTTTCTGTTTCTTAAAAAAATGTGTTTAGGATTGGACTTAGAGTGTTTTTATCTTCATTTTTCTAGCATTGTAGCCTCACCACTACCACCCTTGCATTGTCACAGGGTCTTCTTGCTTTTTAACATTGTGATAGTTTCCTATGGCTGTCATAAAAGATTACCACAAACTGGGTGGCTCAAAACAATAGAAATATATTGTCTCCCTGTTCTGGAGTCCAGAAGTTCAAAAGCAAGGAGCTGACAGGGCCGGGCTTTCTAGGAAAGCTCTAAGGAAGAATCCTCTTTTCCTCTTCCAGCTTCTGGTGGCCCCAGGCATTCCTTAGCTTGTAGCTGCACAATTCCTGCCTCTGCCTCGGTCTGCTTATGGCCATCTTCTCTGTGTCTCTATGTCCTCCGTTCTTCTTAAAAGGACACCAGTCATTGGATTTAGGACCCATCCTAAATCCAGGATGATTTCATCTCAAAATCCTTTGCTAGTTACATCTGCAAAGACCCTGTTTTCTAACATCCTGAGGTTTTGAATGGACATGAATATTTGGGAGAGGTTATTCAGACTACTACAGACGTAGAGAATTTCAAACATATACCAAAGTCTATAAAGTAATATGACAAACCCAATGTACCCATTATCCCACTTCTACAATTATCAACCTAAGGCCAATATTTCATCTGTACTACATTCGCTCACCCTCTTGTCACATCATTTTGAAGCAAATTCCCAAGACCATATTTCATCAATAAATACTGGTTTATATCTCTAATAGGTAATGGTATTTTTTTTAAAAAAATAGAGTACTTATACCCAATAAATAACATCATTATTTAATAGATCTAAGTATACGATAAACATATTTCCAACTCTTAGACTCGTTTAATATTTATTGAAGCCTTTATCTTTTCATTCTAGTTAGTTATCCTCTATTTTATTTTATTTATTATAAAATGCTTCAGATCAGTAACTTCTCACAATCACATTTCCCATTCTCTCCTTCATCCCTGCAGAAAGGGTTCTGTCCTTCCCTCCGGTTCCCACTGATACTGACAAAAACAAGCCTCCACACACTTCTGAGTACTCACCCTCCTTCTGTGTGCTTTTCTGCTCATTAGACTAGTGTATTATGTAGTGGTTAAGAGCACAGACTAAACCAGACTGCCTGGTTGAAATCTCAGCTCCACTTCTTAATAGATACACGAATTTGTACAGGTTGCTAAACTTTTTACCCTAATTTCGTCATCTACAAAATGAGAATAATAACACTATCTAACTCATAAGGTTGTAATGAGATCTAAAAGAGTTCACATGTGTAAAATATTTATGCGCCTAACACATAATTAATACCATATAAGTATTAGCAATCATTATTACATTTTTTTTTTTTTTTTTTTTTTTTGAGACAGAGTCTCGCTTTGTTGCCCAGGCTAGAGTGAGTGCCGTGGCGTCAGCCTAGCTCACAGCAACCTCAAACTCCTGGGCTCAAGCGATCCTTCTGTCTCAGCCTCCCGAGTAGCTGGGACTACAGGCATGCGCCACCATGCCCGGCTAATTTTTTATATATATATCAGTTGGCCAATTAGTTTCTTTCTATTTATAGTAGAGACAGGGTCTCGCTCTTGCTCAGGCTGGTTTTGAACTCCTGACCTTGAGCAATCCGCCCGCCTCGGCCTCCCAGAGAGCTAGGATTACAGGCGTGAGCCACGGCGCCCGGCCCATTATTACATTTTTTTATAATCCTTCCCCAAATTTTCCCCCACCTGACTTTAGGCAACTTCACATTCACATGGTCTCATTTAATTACTTCATCAATTTATTATTTATTTTTTATTGTCTCATTTCCCTCTGAGAGTATTCTACTCTCTGATTTTTTTCAGTATTGAACAAGTCCCTCAAAAGGTTCATTCAGCAAGCTGCTTACAAGGGAGTTCTCAATAACATACCCTAGATATGACCATTGTTCACTTCTATATCTTCCACCTAGTCCAAGTCATCATAAACTCTTTTTTTTTTTTTTGAGACAGAGTCTCACTTTGTTGCTCAGGCTAGAGTGAGTGCCGTGGTGTCAGCCTAGCTCACAGCAACCTCAATCTCCTAGGCTCAAGTGATCCTATTGCCTCAGCCTCCCGAGCAGCTGGGACTACAGGCATGTGCCACCATGCCCGGCTGACTTTTTGTATATATATTTTTTAGTTGGTCAATTAGTTTCTTTCTATTTTTAGTAGAGGCAGGGTCTCGCTCAGGCTGGTTTCGAACTCCTGACCTTGAGCAATCCACCCGTCTCGGCCTCCCAGAGTGCTAGCATTACAGGCATCATAAACTCTTGTATGAATGAGTGCAACAGATTTCTAACAGGTCTCCTTGCTTCAAAACCTGTTCTTTAACAGTCTGTTTCCCACAAAGCAGCTAGAGGGATCCTGTCAAATTTTAAGTTAGGTCATGTCATTTCCCTAAGTAAAAGAAATTCTTAAAAATCTTCCAATGGCTTATTTCTTCCTAGTTTGTTCTTTCTTAACATTTGAAAAATGTCTTTTTCTCTGTTCCCACTGATATTAACCAAAGCCATGCCAACACTATCTCTTTCTTTCTTATTTCAGTTGGATTTATTGACTTGGTTTTTCAAATTGTCTTAAATGTTCCTGGAATTTATTTACCTAAAGTATACTGTTTATCCATAGCCTGACAAAACAAATCTTTAGTTGTTCTGTGTTTCCTAAAACATTTAAATTCTTGTTAAGTTCTCCAGCTATCTAACTTCTCTAATGTTATTTCTCTCTCTTCCCCAAACTTAGCTTTGCTGCTTTAGAAAATCAATTATTGTCCTAACTGGGACACAAGTTAGGTGATGAGGACTCTGGGGAACCAACATTGGATACAGAATGTAAATCTATTCATGTATTTTCTTTGCAGACTTGTGATTTAAATGTTATGAAATGGACTCGGAAGCTTGGTATAATTGTAGAATTCTGAACCAAGGAGTGACTTTATTGCTCTGGATGTAGGTGGTACAGTGTAACAGTAGTCAGGTACAGTCCCAGGTGAAAATAGAAAAAATTAGGGTTGATAGGAATTTAGATCCACATTAAGAAATCTGCTACTTAAGGCCTCCATGTTCATGGTATCCAGAGGTTTGGAAATCATGATATAAAGCAGAATTGAGCAAGTGGCAAGCACATAGATGTCTGAGGATCAGTAATAATATGTATAATAATAACACAACTTTATTGAAAACTTGTAATGTGCCAGGCAGTATTCTGAATGCTTTATATCTAACTGACTCATTCAATCCTCACAACACTACAAGGTAGGCACTGTTATTATCCTTTTTCATAGAAGAGAAAGTTGAGGCCCAAAGAGATCAAGCAGCTTGTGCCTGGCCACATATCTAATTAGTGACTGAGCTAGGATTCAAACTGTGCTAACCTGGATTCAGAGCCTGAGTACTTAATCACAATGCATCTTCCATATGTGCTAGGTAGGGAACAGGATGGGGCAGATTTTAATAGACAGGATTGATGTGGTATCCATGAACAAGTATAGAATGAGATGATAAACTCAAAGGTCAGAATTTAATAGTGAATCTAATCCTGATTTGGCTTATCCTGTGGCCTGTTTTCCTCTTGTTGGACATATGAATTCCTGGGCCTTCACAGTCATACAAGAACGAATATTATAATTTTAAAATTATAATTAAAATCAGTGCTTTTCGAAGCACTGGTTACATAGGTGTTCCTGTTTGCAAGTAGAACTGATGGTTTTATAAAATCAGTTTAATGTCAGTGGGTGAATAGAGAAGAACTGAGAGACACTAGAAGCAAAGAGACAAACCTAAACATTTGTATCCCTGTAATATGCTGAAATAAAAAAATAAAACTTACTAGAAAATAAAACTGTATACTGATTTAATCTTTACAAATTATATGAATATGTTAAATTATCACATGTCCCCAAACTATGTACATCTACTCTGCATCAATTAAAATAAATAAATAAAGTGCTGTACTTGTAAAAAAAAAAAAAAAAAAGAGAGAGAGAGAGACAGAGAGAGGCTTCAGCTAAGATCTCCCTGTTCTATATCCTATCTTTTCTTTATTTCCTCTAATTATCATTGCCACCCCAGCCACTTTTAATCTGCTAGATAAAGTCTCCCCATTGACCCTGTAGTAACAGCTTTCCTCCTTTATTCCTTTTTTTTTTTTCAATAGACAGAGTCTTGCTCTGTCACCCAGGCTGGTGTGTAGTGGCGCAATTACAGCTCACTGTAACCTCGAACTCCTGGCCCCAAGCAGTCCTTCTGCCTCAGCCTCCTGAGTAGCTAGGACCACAAGAACATGCCACCATGCCCAGCTAAGTTTGTTTTGTGTTTTGTTTTGTTTTTTTGTAGAGACAGAGTCTCTCCATGTTGCCCAGGCTGGTCTTGAACTCCTTTGCTCAAGCAATCCTTCTGTCTCAGCCTCCCAAAGCACTGGGATTATAGGTGTGAGCCACTGTGCTCAGCCCTTTGCTCCTTTTTACCAGTCCTCAGGATTATTCCAGTTTTTCTCCCTAGTTTTCAAAGTCCTATTTGTATATATTCAGATATATTCGTGTTGATTGTCATATTTTTTCTCTGTTTCTACATTTCAAAAAAAATTATGGTTTTCTGTCTTATGAAGCTCAGGGGAATAGATTCCATTTAGTCTTGCTATTTCTTTTAGGTATGGATATTAGGCCTGAAAGTAAAGATTTAATATCATAATACGGCAAAAATTTATGAGCCATAATTCATCAGGAGATGTATTCACCAGGATATGGTTTATTGTGCTTCTTTCCAGTAGAAGTCCAGCAAGCTGATGGCCACATGGAGAGGCACCAGGAGTGCCAAGAAACACTTTCAAGGCATGTTGAATGTGTTAATCAGAGAACTGTGACTGAGGAAAAGGGTCACAAGTGTGATGCACTTGAAAATATAGTTCATCTGAGCACAGACTTTGTTTCTTCAAAACAACGATTCCAAAAATGTGACTCTAATGGTAGGAATTTGAGCTATTTAGATTTATTCAGTGGCAACAGAAGATCTGCAAAAAAGAATGGATGTGGTGAATGTGGGAAAGCCTTCTTCCAGAAGTCAGACCTTGTTATGCATAACCGAATTCACACAGGGGAAAAGCCCTTTGTATGTACTGAATGTGGGAAAGCCTTCAGCAAGAGATCAAATCTCATTATACATCTGAGAGTCCATACTCAAGAGAAACCCTATGAGTGCACTGAATGTAGAAAAGGTTTCTCCCATAAGTCACACCTCAATGAACATCAGAGAATTCACACTGGGGAGAAACCGTATGAATGTAATGAATGTGGGAAAGCCTTTTTCCAGAAATCACACCTCAACATTCATCAGAGAACTCATACTGGGGAAAAACCCTATGCATGTGATGAATGTGGGAGAGCCTTCCGTGTGAGGTCACACCTCTTTGTACATCAGAGAATACACACAGGAGAGAAGCCTTATGTATGTACTGAGTGTGACAGAGCTTTCACTGAAGTGTCATGCCTTATTAGACACCAGAAAATCCATACTGGTGAGAAACCTTATGTATGTAGTGAGTGTAAAAAAGCCTTTTCTGAAAAGTCTGACCTCGTTATACATCACAGAACTCATACAGGGGAAAAACCCTATAAATGCAGTCAGTGTGGGAAAGCCTTCAGACATAGCTCAGGTCTCTGTCGACATAAGAGGATTCATAAATGAAAAATCGCTAAAAGAGAAATTAATGTGGATATACCTTAACTAGAATTTGTAGTTATAAAAAGCCTTCAATAGAAGTAAAACCTTATTATGTATCAAAAAACCTTACTAAGGATAAATCTATTGATTTATTTAGAAAAATATGTAGCTATGCTTCTATGTAAACCATATTCCAGATGTGATTCCAAAGTATTTCTAGAAGATATTACAGAAATTATACCTGCTTATTAAAGGACAGATGTTCACTGTGGACCACAAAGGCTTTAAAAATATTAATAAGTAGGGTAGTCAGAACAAAATTGGAAAACCATATGTGGATAATCAATAAGTTCTGAAAGCATTACTATAAGTGCTATTATTACTGTAAGTCCTGGTTACACTACATTATGTTATGCCCCATATAACATAAGTCATCTATATGCTGGAATTGCATATGTGAATCTATCATAATTGTGAATATAAAATATATATATAATGTCATCTACCAAGATTTTCCACATTAAATCATGCCATTTTTCTCCTATCTTCAGAAAATATGAATTATAAGCAAAACTACAGTGTTCAATAAGAATTCTAAAGTGTAATATAACAGTTTTTTTCCTGTTGCTTGCTGATATATATAAAAGACACCTGCTGCTTCTTGATTAGTGATATAGTATCTAAAGGTGTTATTTACATAAAATATATAAACATGAGATAGCTGTCATATGAGACAATGAGCAAAAGAAAATAGTCATGGCCTCTTATAAGACTCACTATAATTTAAAAAGTAGTTCTAGGTGGGTAGATTACCCCCTTCTTGCATATTGTTATGGGCTGAATTTTGCCTGCTCACCAGATTTATATGTTGAAGTCCTAACCCCCAGTACCTCAGAATGTGACTTTATTTGGACATAGATCCTCTAAAGAATAAGTTAAAATGAAGCTGTTAGAATGTGCCCTAATCCGGCGGGGCGCGGTGGCTCACGCCTGTAATCCTAGCTCTCTGGGAGGCCGAGGAGGGCGGATTGCTCGAGGTCAGGAGTTCGAAACCAGCCTGAGCAAGAGCGAGACCCCGTCTCTACTATAAATAGAAAGAAATTAATTGGCCAACTAATATATATACAAAAAATTAGCCCGGCATGGTGGCGAATGCCTGTAGTCCCAGCTACTTGGGAGGCTGAGGCAGGAGGATTGCTTGAGCCAGGAGTTTGAGGTTGCTGTGAGCTAGGCTGACGCCATGGCACTCACTCTAGCCTGGGCAACAAAGCGAGACTCTGTCTCAAAAAAAAAAAAAAAAAAAAAAGAATGTGCCCTAATCCAATCTGACTGGTGTCCTTGGAAAATTGAAGACTAGGACACACAAGGAGAAGACAGGATCAGATGTGCACAGAGGGACCACTGTGTGAAGAAGGAGCAAGAGGGTGGCCATCCACCAGCCAAGCAGAGAGTCCTCAGAAGAAACTGACCCTCCTGCACCTTGATCTTGGACTCCTAGCCTTCAGAACTGTGAGAAAATAAACTTCTGTTGTTTAAGCCACCCAATCTGTGGTATTTTGTTATTGCAGTACTAGCAGACAGATACACATACTACTGCTCTTTTTCACTAGAGTACTTCATCAGCTTGAGTATACAAATTATAAGTGCTACCTAAGCCAACAGTATGATAAAGGGCTTGCTATCCTACATACCAGTTCTATCTATTTGGCATTTGCTAATTAACCTTGTGACAGATTAGTAAGAGAAATACTTTCATAAGGATTTTACAATTCAGAAATGTCATTAGAGACTTTTTGCAAAGAGAATTGTTCACTAAAATAAATACCATTTAATGGGTAGGGGTGGTGATAGGTATTCTGTAAATTTCCATGTGAATATCCATACCATTTGAAATAAATTTTTCCTTATTTATGAATTAAAAGTGGAACCCCATTCTAAATGGACTGGATAAGAGGGTATAGATGCTTCTAAAGTGAGTTATGACAGAATTAGAGTTACAGGGAAGAAATGTACAAAAGATGGTACAAGAGTTCTCATTCTGGAGCTAGATAGATCCAGATACTGGATCTGCTTTCAGCTTCATTTTCTCCTTTGTGAAGAAGAGATAATAGCACCTAATTTGTGATATTATTTCAAGAAATTATGCAAGATAATGTATGGTGTTCATAAAATATTAGCTATTTTTATATTATTCAAGGATATAATTGGAGCTCCCATTCTAGTTAGGAAGACAAACAAGGAAACTGTTCACTCTCTTTAAGCCTGAACTAGAGAGAGATGGGGAGGACTGTAGGGGATCACAGGCATCACTCTGTTTCATTCTCACAATGATGTACATCTTTCTGACCCACGTGTAGACCTGGAACCACTGCCCTGCATGCCCTCTATATCTAGCCTCTAATTGTTTTCTCAGAACCAATGTCATATGCTGACACTCCAAACTCTTGTCATTAGCCCATCTACTGATGGGCTGGTGAGTGCTAATGTGTCAGACTCTTCCAGGTAGCTGTGAGTTTGAGAACACATTGTTACGTAGGGGGGTAGGATACGTTATCCTACCCCCTACCCTTATCCTATCCCCACACAGGCACCACATAGGCAAGAGGATCCGCTACCAAATCCCAGACCCTTGTCCCCTAACCTGGACCATGCAGGCGCATTTGTTTTCTAAAAGGCATTGTAACTTTACTTTGGGTGCCAAATTTGTTAAGCACTAGTGCAAGGCCAAGGCCTGAAAGATTTGACTGGCAAAGTGACAGTGAACCCCTTTCAGATTCAGAATTTATTACTTGCAAAGAGCAAGAGGAAAAGTAGCCAAAGGTGCCAGCTCCCCCTGGTCCTCGCACTATGTGATACCAAAAGTGGCTATATGACTGAAACACAAATGGTGGGACACCCTGTTGCTGAGGAGCCAAAATTCTAGTGAAGCTGTTTTATAGCCTGCAGCTGTACCCCAAGGGCAAAGCAGAAAGCCTCACACTTCATCAGAACCTGGGAGATAATAAGAAAATTGTCTCATGATAGCTACATTGGTAGATAGGGAAGCGAGAAGTAGATTTGTAGCAGCTCCTCACAAGATTAGCATGTGCTCATGTTCTGGGATGATCACAATTCTTCTGCCAAGACTCATACCAGTTGCCATTTAAGGTGGCCTGTAGGGATGTGTGCAAGGCCGCCAGTACTGGCATGGAGCTGTTCTCCTACAGCAAGTCTGCATAGCCTTGTGCATTCGTTCCTTTCTGCCTGTGAAGGTCCAGAGAGTAATAGTCCTGTTCTCTGGAGGCATGTCAATCCCTTTCCTCCTTTGAAAGGAAAGAGCATAATGGAAGGAAGAACCGGTGTGGGGAATTCTCTAGGGCAGTGGTTCTCAATGGGGAATGATTTTGTCTTCTAGGGTACATTTGGCAATGTCTGGGGACATTTTTAGTGTGACACTGGGGAGATGCTACTGGCATCTAGTGGACAGAGGGTATAGGCGCTGCAGTGCACCGCCTTGCCCCTCAACAAAGAATTATCTGGCCCAAAATGTCAGTAGTGCCAAGGTTGGAAAACCTTGCTCCTATGAAAGAAAGACTGAGACTGGTCTCGAAAAGAGCTCCATGTATGACTGAATTATTATTCGAATAGAAGCGAGACTGCGGGATCATATGGCCATTCTATGTTTAATATTTTGAGGAACCTCCATAATATTTTCCACAGTGTCTGATGACCTACAGTTTTAAGCTCATACTTTCTAATATAGCAAAAAGAAAGGAAAGAAAACAACTAGAAGCAGAACAGACCTGTCCCTCATTGAGCCAGATACGTTAATACATACCCTGATTAAAGACTGAAAACAATTATCATCCCCCTAACCACTGTGAGAGTATTTTTTATGATTTAAATTTTGCTTTAAGCAGTAATTAATAAAAACCTTAAAATGTACAGTCTTCATACACACTGGATGGCCCTTGGGTGCTACATCTTTGAGAAAGGCTGAGAAGACACTGAACACATGTGTATCCAACTTACTTGCCACCTCCTCCAAAGACATTCCCAACCCCCAGACCCAAGAGGTTCCTTCTGTCCCCTGAGCTCCAGTGGTGCCCCTAGCCTCCAACACTTACCCCATTTGGGCTCTTCACTCCCATGCCACTCTCCCAGTCTAGACTGCGAGCCCTGGATGGTAGAGACTGGTTTTCCCCATTCGGTTTTCCTGTTAGGCCTGTGATGGTCCTAGGATTATGGCTAAGCTGTGAGTCCAAAAGGGTTGGATTCAGGACTCAGATCAGCCTGGCCAAGAACGGTGGATACACTGCTGCCATCAGCCCACCTCTCGCGTGCTCCCAGAGCTCCAGCTGGGGATCCTTCCCTCTCGGTGCACACCACCGCTCCCTCCCTGCACGCGGCTGTCTGCGCAGAGCGGTCACAAGGAGCCAACGATGAATGATGGCTGAGGCTGCCTCTTCACTCAGATCAGCCTGTTGCAGAAGCTAACTCATGAGTTTCTTGTTTTATTGATGGGTTCTCCCCAAAATTAAAGGAGCCGCTAAATTTTTCTAGTAGCAATAATACATGCTCCTTGTTAAAAACTCAGATATACAACTATAAAGAAGGAAGTGAAAATTAACTGAATTTCACCATGCAACATAAACACTATTAACAGTGTATGATCCTTTCACATTTGTATAGATACTTAGAAAAAATGGGATGTGGTTTATATATTTATAACTAGGTTTTTGCTTATGAGTGTTGCATAGACATCTATTTCATTCTATTCAAATGACTCAATAACATTCCCCCAGGTGAATGTATCACAGTCTATTTAGCCAAGCTTCTGTTTGGAATCTGGTTTGTTTTCAATCTTTTGGTAATATAAACAATGCTGAGATAAACTGGCTACTAGCTTATGTATTTTGACTGATTTTAATACATGATTTTAATTTTAACCACAAGGGGGAAGCAGGCAACCGTGGGAACACAGGCTAAGGTTTGTCGGGGGTTTTTGTTTTTTTGCGTGTTTTTTTTTAAAGAAAAGCATTTAGAAAGCCCATTCACATACATAAGCTTTCCCCAACTTTGTGGGTGAGAATTAGCAGCAGCATTATCTCTGCTGTATGAAGGAGGAAACTGGGCGTGGGGAGAGTAAGTGATGTGTACAGATTCTCACCAGCCAGTGAACCCCACTCTGGAACGCAAAGCCGCCCACTGATCCCATCCCGCGGGTGCTCTGCCCTTTACATGCTTCCAAATAAGCCGACAGCAGTGCCACTTTCCGCCACGTCCAACTCAGTTCTAGGCGCTGTGCTGGGGACGCCAGGAGGCATGCCCAGATAAAGAAGGATCCCTGCCCCTTTTGGGGCACACTCATACATAAATTACCGACTGACTCAATGCTCACACCCACCGTAATAGAGAGGAGAGCCCAGGAAGACAGGAAACTAATGCAGTTTGACAGCGAGGCTGGGCACGGCTTTATGAAGGAGGTACAATAACAAAACAGAGCAAGGGTGTATTTAGTGGTTTTTTGTTTTTGTTTTTGTTTTTTGAGACAGAGTCTCTCCTTGTTGCCCAGGCTAGAGTGAGTGCCGTGGCGTCAGCCTAGCTCACAGCAACCTCAAACTCCTGGGCTCAAGCGATCCTCCTGCCTCAGCCTCCCGAGTAGCTGGGACTACAGGCATGCGCCACCATGCCGGGCTAATTTTTTCTATATATATTAGTTGGCCAATTAATTTCTTTCTATTTACAGTAGAGATGGGGGTCTCACTCTCGCTCAGGCTGGTTTCGAACTCCTGACCTTGAGCAATCCGCCCGCCTCGGCCTCCCAGAGTGCTAGGATTACAGGCGTGAGCCACCGCGCCCGGCCTGTACTTCGTGTTTACTATATGAGAGGCACTGTGCTAATCTCATAAGCTTATTAAAAGCTTGCTTGTACACCTGGATGGTAGCATACCATTTTTTACAGAGAAGGAAAAGGATGGTTAGAGAGGTCAGGAAATTGGCTACTTGTGGCAGAACCCTGGGACCCACATCCTCAGTGTGCACGCAGCAGGGCCTAGACGGGTTGGTGGACCTTCGCCAGGCAGAGCCAGGAGAGGCGCTTCTAAGAGAGGACACACAGAAACAAAACCCTGTAGGCAAGACATCCAGGCATACTTGGGAATGGCAAGGAGATCGGTGTGCCCGGAGTGTGAAAGAGGAGGAATCTGAACAGAGAAGAGCTAGAGGAAGAAAACTGAGCCAGACTGGAGAAGTCTGTGACTAGCGCGCCAAGGAGACCCTCCTGTGTTTTGCATTCAGGAGGGAACCAGCCAAAGAGGATGACATCACGTGTGCTTTATGAGCATTAGTTGGGTGCATTCCATAAGGTAACAGGTAAACTAGTTTGGGGCTTGTTAACGTAGCAGGCAAAGATAACCAGAGAAGGAATAAGGACCGAAAGACATTACCGAGATAAAATCCACAAGATTTGGCATCTAATTAGATGTTGATGGGAGAGAGGAGAGAACTGTGACTAAGGTTCCACGTTTCTGGGAGAATGTGAGAGTGTCCACCAGGGGAGGGGCTGGGGCAGGGGACAGGTGAGTCTTCTCAGTCTTCTTACCAGGTTGAGGAACCCGAGGGACTCCTGGGTGCAGATGTTCAGTGGGAAGTTAGGAATAGGAAGCTGGTGATTTAGACATGGTACCTGAGAACCAGAAGAAACGACCCAGGGAGCTGGCCAGGGGATATTGAGACCCTGATAACCTGAAATTCCATAGCCAGGTTTCTGTCCTAGAGAGAAAAAATCACACGTGCACAAGAAAACGCTTGAAGGGTGTTCATAGCAGCGTTATCTGTAGCAGGGAAAGGCTGGGGGAGGGGAGGAGCAGGCAAATGAGCCATTAAACATCCACATTGTGCAGTGGCTACAAAGTGAGTAGAGCAAAGGGCCTAAGATGGACAGATTATAATACTATTAATACTTATGAAAAAGGAAGGAGAAAAGCCAAACAGAAAAATGCTGTGACATATGTATTTTAAATGGTGTGTGTATGTGTAGGCATAGTGAAAATTCCAGAAGGATAAACATACTGCTCATTGTGCTAGAGGAGAGAAGATGTGACAAAGATGGAGAACAGAAAGGGTTAAGTGGGATTTTAGCGGTAGTGTCAGGTTTTAATTTGACAAGAGGAATATAATCATCTACTATACATGTGAATAAATATTCTCAAGCTATTAAAAAAAGATAGATTCAGTGGGAGGAAGAAAGAATGGAAGAGGCAGGGACATATTTGGGACTCTGGGCTGGGCAATATCATTGGGAACATAGGAAAAGTTTCTGGAATGCGAGGGGGAGGGAGGCCCGCTGCACTCAGCAGCCCTGCAGAGACAGCAGCGGCCAGCAGGATGGGCCCTGCAATCTCTGCTGCTTTTCAACGCCTTTCAATTACAGCCACAAGCTCCCGTGTCCTTGAAAGGTCACCATGGCTCACCACTTGCCTTGAGATGGTGTTTGTTCCGCTCTTTTCTGAGTTGTAAATATCCTGAGACTTTTCATCGAACTCCTGCGTTTGGACATTCACTCCCTTTCCCAGAAAATGGGCAGTGATATTCTTACTATTCTCATTCCAGTCCTTCAAGCTGCCTGTGAAATCCGCTTCCTCCTATTCCAGCTGCAGCACCTTCCTGCCTCCTCTCTTGTCCCCCATCCAGAACACTTCCCATTCCGGGTCACCTTTAAGAAGAGCATTACTGTGGGGGCTTTTTAGCGTATTTCTCAAGGGACACCCAACACGGACGTAGCTAACACTGATTGAGCACACAGAGGTGCCAGGCACTGTGCTGACTTCACGGAAACTATCTCAGTTAACCCTTCCAGCCGCCCCGGCAGGTCAGTACTGTCACAACCCCCATTTCACAGCTGAGACTTGGTGTGGTCGAGTGACCTGAGGTCACACAAACCGGCAAGTGGTGGGTAAGCATGTGATGGGTGATCATGTGTGGGTCTCGCTGTGCCAGCTTGTCCTAAGTGTTTGACGGGGACCGGGAGGGTGGTGAGGGCTATACCAGGGGACTGCGTCTCAGGTGTGCAGAGGGTTCAGTTTACCAAGGGCCTCCATAACCATTATTTCATTTGATTTCACCACGGTGCTCTAATGATGGGGGCCATTAGGGAAATAATGGGATGAGTCAAGCTTTGCAATTCTCTTAAAGTGGCCACCTCTAGGTGAAGGGCTTTTAGGGCCCATTAACCCACTCTGCGACCTTGAGCAAGCCGAGGGCGGTGGGAGCGGACAGAGCGCGTGCTCTGGGGTGGGCGCGGCTGGGAGGCAGCTTTTGGCCCAGCTCGCTAAGGATCACCGAGTTCCTAGCAGCCGCTCTGGAAAGTCTTGGCCAGGCAGCCCTGCGGTCCAAACCCGCCCATCCCAGGAGATCCCTAAGTGACGGAGGAGCCAGGTCCTGGGGTTAATGAACAGGCTGTTTATAGCCTGGAGCAGTCACAGGACAGGAACCAGCCAGCTGAGAGGTCACGGACCTTCTGAAGGTTGAGGTTTCTCATAAACACATCCCCCACGAACTTGCTGGGAGGCAAGGACAGCTCTGGGCCCATCGTCCTGGCTGGGGCAGAGCCAGGGTCCCTTCCTCACTTCCTTCTCCTTCCTCCCCACTCGGGCTCTCCTCCTCTTTCCTTCCTCTGTGCCCGCTCCCCGGTCACTGCTTCCCTTTCTTCTCTGGCAGAAAGAGGATGCTGTTTTCATAGTAGACACCCCTGCTAACCCACCCTCTCAGCCTCAGCTTCCTCCTTTGTAAAATGGGGCAGTAGTAACGCCCTCCTGGCAGGACGCACGGGAAAGTGCCCGGCGCTGTGTCTGGCACACACGGTGGACATTTAAGAAGTTTGGTCTTCCCTGTTTCCCTCTCCCCTATCCTTTCTCCCTCATCTGGGGGCTGTTCCCTTTTTATTTTCCTGCTCCAGCGCTGCCCCTCTTCCACCCCGGTGCTTCTGCCCCCTGACTGTGCTGCTGCTGTCTGGGAGGGTGGAAGAAAGAGCCGGGCTGGATTCTGAAGAGGGTGGACTACAGTGGCCCTGGCTGGCCTTGGCACTTCCCCACAAGGCCACCCCCTAGGCCTCTCTGCTTTCCGTAAATAGCCCACAGCACCTGGGGCTGCACAGAGGAGGTAGAATGGAAGGAGCCATGATGCCTTCACCTTCGGTCTATTTTGCTCTCAATCTGGCTCTTACAATGGCTTAAACGTCAGAGATCATTGTGTAATTGCTGTGTGACTCTGGGCAAGTCCCCTTCACTCTCTGGGCTTCAGTGAAGTGATCCTGGAGCCAGACTGAGACAGAACCCCAGCTCCATCTCTCACTAGCTTGGATGAGGCAACCTCTCTGTGCCTCCGTTTCCTCAACTGTAAAATGGAATTTATAGTATGCCTACTTAACAGGGCTGTCATGAGGATTAAATAAACGAGCCTGTTTAAAGCATTTAGAATAGAGCCTAGCCCATAGTCACTACTAAATGAATCTTAGATATTCTATGTAAATAGAGAGGTAGAACAGGCGTATGTATGATTGTGAATATTCTCTAAGGATATTCTAAAGTCCTGAGATCTCACATTCCCCCTCTTTGTTGACTCGTGGGTGAGAACAGGGCAGAATCTTTTTTTTTTTTTTTTTTTTTGAGACAGAGTCTCGCTTTGTTGCCCAGGCTAGAGTGAGTGCCGTGGCGTCCTAGCTCACAGCAACCTCAAACCCCTGGGCTCGAGTGATCCTTCTGCCTCAGCCTCCCGGGTAGCTGGGACTACAGGCATGCGCCACCATGCCCGGCTAATTTTTTATATATATATCAGTTGGCCAATTAATTTCTTTCTATTTATAGTAGAGACGGGGTCTCGCTCTTGCTCAGGCTGGTTTTGAACTCCTGACCTTGAGCAATCCGCCCGCCTCGGCCTCCCAAGAGCTAGGATTACAGGCGTGAGCCACAGCGCCCGGCCAGGGCAGAATCTTGAACACAAAGTATTTGACTGTCCCAGGGAGACCACAGGAAACTTGTCAAGGACTTTCAAAGCCAAATGGAGCCCTTAGAGGTCATCTGGTCCAACTTCTCATGGTGCAGAAAGAGCAAGGAGGATCAGAGAGATGACAAGGACTTATCTGAGATCACAGAGCTTTGATGAGTTGCAGAATTACAGGTGGCGATATGCAAGGCAGAGAGGGATTTGAAGGTCGACAATGGGAAAGATGTCCAGAGAGCTGGTAGGAGCCTGAGGGTCAGAGCCCCAGGCTCCGTGTCCTCTGGGATTCTTAGTTCAGACACTCACCCATGGCTAAGATACCGGGGTCACCACTGGCATATTTAATAATAAGAACCATGTGGTGGGGAGGGACTATATACCAAGCACTCTACTAAATACTTCCACATGCATTATTTCAGTCCATACAAAATCCCCTTTGTACAGATGAGGAAAGATTCCTGGCCCAAAGGGAAACAACTAGAAAGGGGCAGAGATAACATTTGAATCCAGATTTCTCTGATGCCCAAACCAGGGTTCTCATGCAACACTCTTTTACTATTTCCCAGTGCCTACCTTGAGGCTTGAGCCCACAGCTCAGACAATGAGAATCTCTTACCTGCCTGACTGAGCTGGCCAAGCAGACAATACCAGCGGGGCAGCCTGGGCTCCCGGTCATCTTTCCCGCCCTTTCCACCCTGCCCCGAGAGCCGCAGTGAGAGACCAGACCTTGTGTGGGAGAGCAGGTCCTTTCCTCCAGCGCCCCTGCCCTGCGCCACCTGTCCCCAGGGAGAAGCAGCGGCTGTTGTGGAAGAGTCAGGGGAGGGCTTAGAGCCTGAGGCGAAGCTTTTGGCTGACGTGGCCAAGGCCTGATTACAGTCAGTGCTCAATAAATATATTTAAAAAGGAATGAAAAAATGGGCGGCTAAAAGGAAAAGCACTGACACCTGGGTCAGACAACCTGCATTACAGGTTTTAGCTCCATGGTTCTCCTCGACCCTTTGGCAACTTTGGCTCCACAAGCCTCAGTTTCCACATCTGCAAAATGGATACCCTGGTAAATCATAAAGCTCAAGAGGAGTAATGGTCACTTAAACACTGAATGTCAAGCTGACAATTGTACTCCTCCAGAGAAGGGCTGGAGGCCCCTATTCAAGGGGCCTTGCTAAACGAGGACCAGAACAAGGCTGGAGGTGTGGTTCCAGGAATGGGGATTAAACATGAGAGAAATTGTATAAGTGCTTGGAAGAATCTAGCAATAAGAAGGGTACCATAAACCAGACAAGCAAAAACAGGTGCTCCCTGCCCTAGGGAGCCCAACTTTGCCCACACAGGGGATTAGTTAGCATTAGCTGAAGCCCAGATGGGCTTAAGTCAGATGTTCTAGATCATCTGCTCCACACTCCTTTCCTGCTACAGATAAGAAGACAATAGCCCAGTGAGGGAGTTAGGGGCTAAGTGACAAGGACCAGGTAGGTATTCCAAGTCCCAGCCCAATGCTATTCCTCCCACACAAGCATCAAAAGGGAGGGTGGATAAAGGGGGATTCTAAGATAATAAAGAACGCCTGCCTCCTCATAGCAACCACTTAAAAAGGGCTTCACAAGGCCGGGCATGGTGGCTCACGCCTGTAATCCTAGCTCTCTAGGAGGCCGAGGTGGGAAGATCACTCAAGGTTAGGAGTTCAAAACCAGCCTGAGCAAGAGCAAGACCCGGTCTCTACTAAAAAACAAATTAATTGGCCAACTGAAAATATATAGAAAAAATTAGCCAGGCATGGTGGCACATGCCTATTGTCCCAGCTACTCAGGAGGCTGAGGCAGAAGGATCGCTTAAGCCCAGGAGTTTGAGGTTGCTGTGAGCCAGGCTGATGCCACGGCACTCTAGCCCAGGCAACAGAGACTCTGTCTCAAAAAAAAAAGAAAAAAAAAAAAAAGGCTTCACAATAGGAGACATCTTGTTAAAGACAAGGAACAGGAGGAAGAAAAGGTGAAAAGTAATTTCCTGCCCCTGTATAGGCTATGTTTCAAAGCTGTGTCATGTGGTGTAGCTTGTTACTAGTGTAGGTGTTAGGTGGAGAGTTACTGATGGGGCATCAGAAAGCCCATTTTCATCCCCTAGCTCTGCCGTGTACACGATCTGTGACCTCAGGCAAATCCTCTCTCTGATCCTCAAATTATCATGGGAAGTGTGAAGGCAGTAGCGCCTACCCCGCAGAGCTGATCCTGGGGACCAGATTAGGAAATGGTTGTGGAGGGAGGTTGTATGCTCTGTAGAGCGACCTACAAATGGGCAACATGGCAAGGTGGTCATGAGTGAGGTCACGAGTGGGTGATTTAGACAATTCACTTAAGCTCTCTGTGCTTCTGTCTCCTTATCTGCAAAACAGACGTGGTAGGAATGAAATACAATGCCTTCGCAGTGTTTGGCACGGTCCCTGGCACATACTAAGCATGCGACATCCTATTAGTTACAATTACTAGTTGAGTGTGATGGATTTTCTCATTTAAATCCTCACAATAATTCTATGAGGTAGGATTATTATTGGCCTCATCTTGCAGATGAGGAAACCAAGACATAAAGAGAAGAATTGCTTATAAGATTAATAACTAATTAATAGGTAGCAAAACTAGGACTAGAACCCAAATGCCCTATTTCACCAGGCATGCAAAGATCCAGTTACAGAGCACAAAGGGCAGCCACGGGCATGCCTGTCAGTGAAGCCCGGGGAATGATGCGGTCACAGAGCCCACGTCCTGGTAGCTGCAGAAGCATTTCCAACTTCCAACAGCAGAGTCAGCCTGGAGCTCCATCAGAATGAGCCTTGTTTCATCTATGACTTAAGGAGCTTAGAAAATTAAGCCCTGGAAAGAGAACAAGGATCCCTGGGTTCCAGAACCACTGGTGTTATTTATTCCCTGTATATCCTTAGGCTAATCCCCTTCCTTCTGTGGGCCTCTGTTTCCCCGGCTGCATATTGAAAGGTTGAGCTAGATCGATGCTTCTCAAACTTGAATGAGGCTCTGAATCACCTAAGGATCTTGTTAAAACGCAGACTCTGATCCTCAGTAGGTCTGGGCAGGGGCCTGAGAGTCTGCATTTCTGACAAGCTCCCAGCCCACACCAGTGCCACAGGTCAAAGGATCACACTCTGAGTAGCAAGGAACTAGATCAGCTCTAAGGATACTTCCAGGCTGATAGCCTCTGTGAGAGTGATACTTCAAAGACCAAGAAGTAGAAAAAGAACTGATTCTGCCCCAGATGCCCAAAAGTATTTTGGGAGTCAGTATTTTGGGGGTCAGGTTATTTCCCATGGACCACAGACCCTAAAAAAAGGAATTTAATGTCTAGTGCTTGGTCAGGCAATTAGCCTCAATTAGCCTCACCTAGACTCTTCTTCCCAGCCCATTTCTCACCCTCACCTGCATTTCACTTCCTAAAGGGAAAAGACAAAACTTTCTGAGCTAATACCCTCCCCTATGAGGAGTGGGGAGGGGAAGGCTTGTTCCTAATTAAAGACAAAGGAGAAGGCATAAGGGACACTCCATAATCTTTGTCCCTCCTTCCTTTTTCTCATTCATCCCTTCATTAGTTACTATTCAACAAGTATTTATTGAGTACCCTCTGTGTGTCTGGTACTCTACTAGGGGCTGGGGTTACAGCAGAGAATAAGACAAACATAGTCTCTGATCTTATGGTGCTTATATTCTAATTGGGAGAAGAATGGGATAGGCCATATATGGGCAGATAAATAAGTGGATGAGATCATTTAGAAGCATGAAAAGCAATAAAAGAATAATAAAATGAAGTGATGGGATGGTGGGGGCTTTCTCTGTTCACTATCTTCAGGATAAAGCCCAAGGCCATCAGAACCATTGTCTTGGTTCGTTTGTGTTGCTATAAAGAAATATCTGAGACTGGGCACTTTATAAAGAAAAAGGTTTATTTGGCCCATAATTCTGCTAGCTGGAAGACTGGGCGTCTGTTGAAAGCCTCAGGCTGCTCCACTCATGGTGGAAAGTGAAGGGGAGAAGGCATGTGCAGAGATCACATGGTGAGAGAGGAAGCCAGCGAGTGAGAAGGGAGGTGCCAAGCTCTTTGTAACAACCAGCTCTCTCAGGAACTGATAGAGTGAGAGGGCATTAACCTGTTCATAGAGGGATCCACCCCCATGGCCCAAACACCTCCCATCAGGCCTCACCTCCAACATTAGGGATCAAATTTCACCATGAGATTTGAGGGGCTAAACATCCAATCTATAGCCAAAGCCCACCTCCATCTGCCTTTGTTTCTCCAGCTTTAACTCTTGCCACTTTTCACCTTGAACTTTCTGTTTCAGGCGTGCAAAACATGAAGTAGCAAAGCTGGAAGGGGCCAACCAGCCTTTGACCCAGTGGTTCTGTTGGCCCCATAGCTCTTTTTCTTTTTCCCTAATTTGTTCATCTTTCTCACTCAACTAACTCCTGCTCCTTCCCAGATTACTTGTCACTTTCACCTGGAGGCTGGCCCTGCTGCCACTGTCCTGGGTTAGGCAACCCTCTGTGCCACCATGTGCAGCCAGTTTGCTCTTGTCCCTCACCGGCCTGTAAGCACCTCAAGGACAGGAGTCCTGTCTTGTTGGCTGAATCACTGAGTCCTCAGCAGTTGGCATAGGGCACAATGCATAATAGATGAGTAATGAACACCTGTTGACTTAATAAACACCAAGTTCAGTACATTTAAGAGGTCAGTGATATGAGGAAAAGGCACTGACAAGACACAGCTTTGGAGACAAAGAACGAATTGGAAGGGGGAAAAAATTCTTCAGTCCTTTCTGGGATTCACATTCCAGTGAGTTTCAGCTCCAACGTCTATCAGAGCCTCCTAAAGGGCTCCCTGGGCAGGCTGGGCGGAGAAATTGACCCCATTCACTGAACATCTGGGGAAGGTCATGCCTCAGAGAGGTGAAGCTGCTTCAGCTGACATTGGCCAGCCAGGTGGAGGCAAAGTGTGTCTGAATAAAGTTAGGGACCAGAGACATCACATCCAACCTCTTCCTCTTACAGGAATAGGAGGTGGAGGGTGGTAACATGCAGACTCTGAGCTAAGTGTCCTAACTCATTTCAAACTCAAAGGAGCCATTTGTGGGCTACAGCAGCCGTTGAAAGAGGAGGAGACACGTGATTTATCCACAGAGCACCCTCACCTTCTAACCCAATTGCTAGCAGGCAGACTCTCCAGGGCACCACTCCATTCGCCCTCAGGGACTCCTCCCCTGGGTCAGTTCATGAGAAACTGTGTATACTCATAGACTGACCAGAACAGACAAAACCCTGGAATTCTAAGTTCCTCATTTCACAGCTGGGGGGAATCCAAGGCTTAGAGAGAAGGGACTCATCTATGGCACATGCTGAGATAGGGTCAGGACTCTGGACTCTCTGTCCAGAACCTTCTCAAGTATACCTCACACGTCCCCTTGACATGAGCCTTCTGAGCTGGGGAAGGGGTAAGAATGATGGGGAGCTGATCTGGTCATTTGTTAGCTGCAGTCAGATTGGGAGGAGAGAGGCAGGAGGTATGATAAGTTATCCACCCCTCTGGTTTTCTACTCTAGAGTTTATTAGTTCTTTCTAGTCTTCATTGGTTTGCGCATTGGTAGGTAACCCACAGGAAGTAGGATGTGGGTTGTTTATAGCTTAGTGACTGTTAATGAAGGTTGTTATTGCTATGACAGCACAATAGTCGCCCAGCTCAACAATTACCTAGAAAGGTTGGAGGGTAAGTGGAGTGAGGTTAGCAGAGACACAGGTAGGGCTAAGAAATGGAAAAAAGATTTAGATTCCAGCAACATATAAGGAAATCCAAGGGAAGGGAAGGGAATTTTGGTGGAAACATGGAATCATATCTAACCTAGGTGTGATTCTCATAGATGCCTGTACTTGCTGGGGGACCCTGGATCACTCAACGTCTTGAAGTTTTTAGCCTCTCAGATGAAAGGGCTGAATGAGATAGTCTCTAGGGACTCTTTCCCTTTTTTTATAACTCTCCCTCTGACTATGTGGGATTTGGAAGGAGTGGGAGTCATTAACTCCTGCTAAAGGCTGAACATCTGTGTCCTTCCCCCACCAATATTCATATTCTGAAATCCTAACCCCCCCAAGGGATGGTATTAGGAGGTGGGGCCTTTGGGAAGTGATTATGTCATTGGGGTGGAGACCTGATGAATGGAACAAGTGCCCTTATGAAAGAAGCCTAAAGGAGACCCCTCACCCTTTCCACCATGTGAGGTTACAGTGAGAAGATAGCTATATATAGGAGGAAACAGGCTCTCACCAGCCCCCAGATCTGCTGACACCTTGATCTTGGACTTCCCAGCCTCCAGAACTGTGAGAAATAAATTTCTGTTGTTTATTACACACCACCCAGTTTATGGTATTTTGTTATAGCAGCCTGGGAAGACTAAGACAACTCCATTTCAGGAAAACTCAACAAACTTAGTCTTTTCCAGGACAGGTCCTGCTGGGGTTTCATTGGGAGATCTGCAGAAAAGAGTTAGCATAGCAGGCCTAAGACTGCGATCCTTAGAAAGACCTGCTACGTTTGGCCTGTAATTTTGGCATATAGGAACTTCTATTTCAGGAGGATTTCCACCATTCCCAGAACTAACAAGAGCAGCTCACTGTTCCGAAACTGTACAAACAATACAGTTTATGTTGAACACCTACTTTCTTTCTGGGAGTCTGGGATTTTGGTATGTACTAGACAGAGGATGCCTGTGTGACCAGCCCTCAATAAAAACCTGGGGTATTGAGTCTAATGAGCTGCCCTGGTAAACAACGTTTTGCATGTGCTGTTACAGTTCATTGCTAGAGGAATTAGGCACATCCTGTGTGACTCAACTGGGAGAGGATTCTTGGAAGCTTGTGCCTATTTTCCTCCAGACTTTGTCCCATGTACTTTTCCCTTTGCTGATTTTGTAACCTTTTACTGCAACAAAGCATAGCGTCAGTATAATTATATGCTGAGTTCTGTGAATCCTCTTAGCAAATCACTGAACCTAAGGGTGGTCTTGGAGACCCCCAACAGGAGATATGGCTAGATTTCACAGAGTCAACCATAATCCTATACCAATCCATTATGAGCATACAGCTTAAACCAGTGCTGTCTACTCGAAATATAACGTGAGAAACAAATGCAATTTAAAATTTTCTATTTTAAATTTTAAAATAATCTAATATAAATTTTAAAAAGTAAAAAGAAACAGGTAAAATTAATTTTAAGTATGTTTTCTTTAACTTGATATATTTAAAATATTATCATTTCAACATGTAATGATATAAAAATTATGGAAATATTTTATATCTTTTTTCATACTAAGTCTTCAAAAAACAGTGTGTATTTTACACTCACAGCACGTATCAATTTTGACGGGCCCCATTCTAAGCATTCAGTAGCCACACATGGCCAGTGGCTGCCATGTTGGACAGCACAGGCTTAGAGGCTAATGGCAAGGGCTTTGGAGACAGTGTATTTGGGTTCGAATCCTGGGTCTGCCACTTACCAACCACAGAACCTTAAGCAAAGTTACCTAACCTCTCTATGTATTCCTTTCTTCATCTGTAAAATGGAAATAATAATGTTGGCTACCTTAGGAAGTTGCAGGAGTTTTTCAAAAAGTTAATAAATCTAAGGCAGTGCCTGGAATGTATAGCATGTTGCTTGAATGATAGCTGCTACTCTTATTATCCTAAAACTCAGAGATCAACTTGTCTGACTCCTTGATCCATAGTCAAGAAAACCAGAGTTTGGAAGCCACTGGTTTCAGAAACACAGACTCCAGCCACCCACCTCTCCTCTCAATGAACTCCCTGCCTCCTAGCTGGTCCTGAGATTGGATCTAGCAATTATGTAGGAAGCCAGCGGCCGTAGGGCCCCACCTGGGTTCTGCAATGGCTTCTTGATTGCAAAACTGGCCTACTGTTTGAAGTTGGCACTGAAGTGACGGGGGCTGGGCCTCACTGCTGCTCCCTCCACCTGGACCCATCAGTTGGGGTGGCTGACCCCATCTTCCAGCCCAGAACCTGAAGCGCTTACTCAGCAATGATAGGGCTGGCTTTTACTGTTTGGGCTTTTTAACAGACCTTCTTATTTATTAACTTGTGTTCTATCTTCCTTCAGGACACTGCACACCAGCACCTTTTGTTAACCCTCCTTTCCAATCATCTTCAGTCCCTGTTCACCCACCAAGTAGGTAAGTAGTGAGATCCCTGTAAATGTCTCAAAAAAAAAAAAAAAAAGAGAGAGAGAGAGTGAAAAGGTACTGGGCATCCATGGTCTGGAATGCAGAAGAGTGCATTCGCAGACTGGAAGCAAAACTAGCTTATGATTTCCCTGCAGGGTGTTTCCATCCCTCCCTTCCCAAAGCCCAATGCAAATCATCTACTCTACTCCGACCAGTTTACTCAGTTTCATTCACGCGTCTGGACTCTTACTAGCAGATGAAATCAGACCAGTCTTGTGGGCTCAAAATTGTTAACATATGTCGCACCTGAAGCTCTAATTATTCTGTATGCCAACAAGTGTTTTATTTGACATCTATTTATTTGATAGATATCTATCAAACATCTAATATGTATTAAGCCCCGGGGAAAGAGCTGGTGCCTTTTTGCATCTTCTTAGTGCAGAAAGCAAACAAAAAATGATGATAAAGTACAACAAAGAGTTGATGAAGAAAGTGCCAAATACCATAGGAACTATAGTAAAGCCAGGGGACCACACAAAACTCTTTCCTTAAGAAGTGACACTGTAGAGGTATTGAAAATGAGTGGGAATGAGCCAGTTAAAGAGAGAACATCAAGTGCTCCAGGCAGAGCGAACAGCATAGACAAACCCTGGCGTATGGGAAGAACTCAAAAATGTCCACCACAGCTGCAGCGGAGAGAACAATAGGAGTGTGGCAAAAGGTGACAAAGTGAATGGATTTTGAGGACGTTGTCTGAAGCACTAAGGAATTTGGACTTTAACCTGAGGGCAGCTGGAAGCAGCCTGGTGGAGAACAACATCTTTCAAAACACAGGGTCCCTGAGTACACCTCAAACAAATGTGCTTAGAAGGCTGCCGATAAAGAGATTGGGAAGTATTGTTCTCGTTCTCATCTTCATGCTCTTTGTGCCACGATGGGTAGATCTTTGAAAGTGGACTTCAGCATGAAGGCCCTCCTTACCGCCGGGGCATGCTCCCACCCTTGCCAACATCCTGTCTGAGTTGTCAGTACTCCTAAGTTTTGCATGGCCCAGGCTTTCCTTAGACCCTTGTAACTGAAAAGCCACAAACACCACCACTAAGAGATTGTCAAAGACCCTTGTTTAATAGATGGGCCAACTGAGACCCAGAGAAGGAAAAGAACTTGTCTGTGACCCCATAGCAATCCAGGGGTAGGTAGCACTTTAAGCCTCTGGCTCCTTCTTGTCACCCCCAAAGAAATTGAACACCAGGGCTGGGACTATGGTGAGAAAAGTGAGATGTATAGGGTGCAAAATTTAAGGAGGTGTCACTCTCGTGTGCCAGCCCTGTACCTGCATGACCCTTGGGTACCTCTCTTCCTTCACCCCAGTTGGCTCTGCTGCACACACCTTTGAGGGCCAGGATTGCAGCTTCTGGAAAACTCTTTGACATCTTTCATGATGTTAACATGTTGCTAAGCACCTATTTTGAGGGTCACTAGATGCCTACTGATGCTCATCAACAATGGATTTCTGACAGACTAATATGAATATGTTTATATTATTGGGTAGTTTTATTGTATTGTATTGTATTGGGTAGTTGTATATTATTGGGATGTTTATATTATTTGGGTAGATATGAACCTCAAAACACAACACAAAAATGCTGGGTGCGGTGGCTCACACCTTTAATCCTAGCACGCTGGGAGGCTGAGGAAGGAGGATTGTTTGAGCTCAGGAGTTCAAGGCCAGCCTGAGCAAAAGCGAGGCCCCATCTCTACTAAAAATAGAAGAATTAGCTGGGCATGGTGGCACAGGCCTGTAGTCCCAGCTACTTGGGAGACTGAGGTGGGAGAATCACTTGAGCTCAGCAATTTGAGGTTGCAGTGAGCTAATGCCGATGCCACTGCTCTGTAGCCCACGCTACAGAGCAAGACTCTATCTGGAAAAAAAAAAACAAAAAAACAGAAAACAAAAACAACAACACAAAAACACACAACAACATGGAGAGGGCCCGAGACTGGAGTCTAAAGACCTGGATTTTGACCCCCTCTCTGCCACCAGTTTGCTATGTGATCTTGAGTAAATTATTCCCTGTTTCTAGACTTCAGCGAAATAAAGTGGTTAAATAAATAACATTTATTGAGTACATACTGTATCAGCGACTGATCATATGATTCTGTACTTTAACTCATTTAAAAGACTTTGTGGCCTCCAAAGTTCCTTCCATTTCAGTCGGCTGTGGTTTGAGATAGAGAAGGCTTGGTGGAGAATACAGGACTTGAGACAGGCCTTTCAGAGTCCCATGGGGATGTTAATGTTTTTAATCATAGTAAAGGCATGGTATCTCAAGGCATTTCTTGGTCAAAAGAGACCAAGAGACCATTTCTAGAAGGCACCTAATCCTGGGACTCATACCGCCAAGGCTACAGCAAGGCCAGCTGCCTCAGAATCACCCTTGGAACATATCTGAAGGCAGATTCTCAGCCTCTGCCTCTAGTGATTCTAATGCAGTGATTTCGAAGTAGGGCCCCAGACTCAGTATTAAGCGTCCCACTCGCCACTGGTAGTCAGACTGATTTTGGAAGCACTGATTCCAGCACATTCCCCTATCTGGGGACAGGATCATACTTAGACAGCTAAAACCTAGGGTCAGCTGGCCTGATGCTAAGTAACTCCTAGCAAAGAAACAAATTCAATGGTTGATTAATTCAGCAAATATTAAACATCTGTTGCGTGTGCTTGGTCCTGTGCCAGGGGGTGATCATGGGTCCTACTCTCAAGGGACTCCTGGTCTAGGTCTGTCACTTACTTTAGAAGTAAATCATCTAGTCAGAGCAGAAGGGTGTTAGAGATCATTAACAATTCCCATCATTATACAGTTGAGGAAACTGAGGGCCAGAGAGGGAAAGCAACATGTTCAAGACTATGCAGCCAGCAAATGTGTTTTCTACTCCCAAACCAGCTGGAACTGGTTTGGCCACAGTGAGACCAAGAAGAACCTACACAGGGCTTGTTGGGTCTCCCCACTCAGTCTATCGCCATGAGATCATTCCCTTTTTGTCCAATCACATTTCTACATGGCTGTCCGCTCTTCATCAAATCTCAGCATAGAGGCCGGGCGCTGTGGCTCACGCCTGTAATCCTAGCTCTTGGGAGGCCGAGGCGGGCGGATTGCTCAAGGTCAGGAGTTCAAAACCAGCCTGAGCAAGAGCGAGACCCCGTCTCTACTATAAAAATAGAAAGAAATTAATTGGCCAACTGATATATATATAAAAAATTAGCCGGGCATGGTGGCGCATGCCTGTAGTCCCAGCTACTCAGGAGGCTGAGGCAGGAGGATCGCTTGAGCCCAGGAGTTTGAGGTTGCTGTGAGCTAGGTTGACACCATGGCACTCTAGCCTGGGCAACAAAGCGGAGACTCTGTCTCAAAAAAAAAAAAAAACAAAAAAAAATCTCAGCATAGAAATGGACAGTTTCCCTTGAGTCTTTGGGTTTTCATCTCTGAAGGCCCTGTGTCACGTAAAACATCGATTAAATAAATCCGCATGCTTTTCTCTTGTCTTTTGTTTTGGAGTGTCGGTGGTGACCCTTCCTATGGGGAGGAAAGGGACCCCACCCGTTCGAGTCCTGCAGCCCCAGTGCCCTACCCAGGAGGGGGGCCGCATTCAAAAGCCTGGAACACTCACAGTTTGCTTCTTAAGCACTAAACCCACATGCAGTAAATGTCCCTGGAAGTCTAACTTTCGGGTCTTGCTGAAACTTTTAAATCCTCAACACCCAGAGGACCATCGCGAGGTGTCTTTGAAGCCTAGGAATCAGAAACGCTCCCCAGCACTGAGCCTTCCATCAGTTCTTGGGTGCTGTTTAGCGACCTTGCCCTGGCTGGAAAGGAGAACGCTGCGCCTGCCTCCTCCCGCACTTTGGAGCCAAAGGAGGAAGGGGCCGCCTCCCGCGTCCGCAGGGACCTGACTCCCACCCTGCCCAGGCTTGCTTATGTCACCGCCGCCCCGGGCCGGGGAGGTGGGAGCGGAGGGCAAGTCGCTCCCGCCCCTGAAGCCCCAGCCGCCCTGTGATTGGCTGCAAGGATTCCGGCCTGGCCGCCGATTGGTCATGTCTGAAGGCTTGAAAGGTGTCTGGGAGCGTCGGACACCTCAGACGGACGGTGGCCCGGGATCAGACAGCGTCCGAGCGAGCCTGCGACGCGCCCGCAGCCAGCCATGGCCCGGCTGCTCCGGGCGTCCTGCCTGCTGTCCCTGCTCCTGGCCGGCTTCGTCCCGCCGGGCCGGGGCCAAGAGAAGTCGAAGGTGAGTGAGCCCCGGGGCGGGGACCGAGTGAACGCTCCTAGCCCCTAGCTGCCCGGCGCGGCGGCGGCGAGGCAGCCCCTTTCCCAGGCTCCCCTCCAGAAGGGCGGTATCCAGGTGGGAGGGACGCCCTGAACTCCGTTTGCGCCACCTCTGCCGCCGGAACCCCCACGAACCCCCACCCCACCTGTCTCTTCGCAATCCATCTGTTGGTGCGCCAGGTGGGGAGAATGGGCAGGGCAGGAAGGACTCTCTCCCCACCTTCGAACTTTCTCCCCACTGCTACCTCGGAGTTCGCCATGCTACATCCGTGTCACCTCCGTCCCTGAGCTGCCCCCCTCTAGTAAGGGCCTGGGGCAGGAGGGGAGGACACAGAAAAAGGCCTAGAGACTTGGCATCTGTGTGGCAAGGAGAAAGGGAAGGAGGCAGCTGGGTGGTCCTGGTCTTGAAGAATTGCGGTGGGGGCTCTTCTAGCCCAGGAATAATAAATGCAGGTAGAAATGCCCACTTGGATTCCAGGGCACGCGTAGAATGCCCAGAGATCTGTCTGGACAGGCAGTGTAGGACACTCAGGATCCTGAGTCCCTGCCCCCTACTGGGCCTCAGTTTCTCCACCTGCAAGAGGCTAGGGGTCGGGGGTGGGTAGGGAGAGCAGGACACAATGAAGCTGATCACTTCAGAGGCGATGCTTCGAGAAGCTGAAAAATCCACAGCTGTTTTCTGAAGAGCTTTCTGCTGTGGAGCAGCCTCACTACCCAGGACCCAGCGTCTGCATTGGCCTGAGCAAACCTGGTAGCTGGAGAAAGCTGGGGACCGCCAACTCAGAAGAGGCAGAATTCTCCTGAGCCCCAGTCTGTCCCCAGCAGGGGTGGGGTGGGGGAGACAGAAACCAGGCATAGGGATAGACCAAGTGAGAGATTTCTGTCTCCAGCCTCCCAACACAGACACACACACACACACACACTACTGTAAGCTCTAGCTTTGAGCTTCTGTGTTTTTAAAATCCTCTGGGTCTTTAACATCTTATGAGTTCATGATTCTGTTTCAAAATTTCTATCCACTTCTCAGGAAGCCTGTTGCAAGCACAGGGTTTCTTCTGTCTGTTTTTAACCCCCTTTTTGTCCTCAGCCTAAAAGCCCATTAGTCAGCTCCTTCTTGGGGTCAGCCTAGAGACTAGATGGATATGAAGCCAGTTTGTCGAAGCCTCCTCCTTTTCATACAGCCCTGTTCATAATCCCCAACTCAGAAGGCATTTTCCAGGGCAGGGATGGGACTGAATTTCAAGACCAGGGTGAGGGGTAGAGGTGGGGTGGGAGGAACCATAGGCAGGCTAGCACCATGGAGTCAGTCCCAACCTCTCAGTCTGGGGAGAGCCTGAGGAGGTACAATTGAGCCCTGCCTCAAGAAGGCTAGATGTAAAAATGTGAACCTTGTAAATAACTCTGCAGAACTCTGGGGAGGGATAAATGGATTCAGAAATAACAGGATGGGTATTGTCTAGAGAAGTTTTAGGGTGAGGTGTGATCATATCAGATACAACCAGCCAGGACTTGCTGGCTAGTGACAGCCTGGGCATGCCCATCTCTCCCAGGTTCTTAGAGATGTCAAAGCTCTGGGTTTAGGACTCAACCACTTACCTTACCCCCAACTCCAGGGCAAAGGGATGGGGAGATATGTGGGATGGACCACAGGTGACTTAGCCCCAGATAGATGCTTGCCTTTTCCTAATTCAAAGGAAGGGGCTAGGGAACAAAGGGAATCCTCCTTTTCTTGCAGCTTAAGGCTGCCCAGCCTCCCTGTCCTTGTTCCACAAAAGGACTTTACAGAAGCTGGAAAGAGTAATAGCTGCTGACGTGCCTGGGATCCTAGTAACCGCTGGTTTCTAGGTGACAAACCAGGCAGAGAGGATCATGGAACCACAGGCCGACAGAATTGAAGGGCCCTTAAGACAGCCTTGAACCTGACTCCATCTTACAACGGAGGAGCCAGAGCCCCAGAGAAGAGAAAGGAGCAGTCACACAGCATCAGAGGCGCAGCAGGCCCAGAACTCAGGCGTCCTGCCGCCCCGGCCAGTTCTTTTACAGCATCACGTTAATGGGAGTGATTACATGGAAGAGGAGGAAGACACAGGACCAGCTGCCCAAGCCAGCCAAGGTCCTGGCTGAGTCCCACCATCCATCTCTCAAGCTATGAGCACTCTCCTCTCTTGTCCAGCTATGAGCGGACTGGGGCACCCTCACTAAGCCCCTCCGTCTCCTCTGGCCCTTCTGTTTCAGATGCAGGGCTCTGGGATCCAACGGGCCCAGAGGAGAAAAGGGGCTCACGTGAGGACTGAGTTGCAGTGCTCAGTGGTGCACGCAGGCCCTGGCTTCCCCAAGCATGAGCCACCCCTCTGACCTCCACCACTGGCCTCACTGGCCCCAGTAGAAAGCGTAGGGGCTTTGTCAGTCATCATCCTCCTGGAGACACCCTGCCCAGTGTGTCATCTTCTTCATCCTGGGTGGGCACATCAAAGACCTCTTCACAATAATGTAGGACCCTCAGTGCCCTTTGCTCTAGCTGCAGGCAGAGTAATCACTATCCCTTGATATGGGATTTCTTTCCAAGAGACTTTCAAGCCTGTTTGATCTGCCAATAGATTCCCACAACCGTTCCGGGGAGCAGCATGCTTATCTCCTTGGACAGTGCCAAGGCGTGCCAAGACAGTGAAAGTGACTTGCCCAGGGCCACATAGCCAGCAAAGAATAGAACCTAATGAGAGAGGATACCTCTGGCCTCACCCCACCCTGAAACTATGTCCAGAAGCTGATCATCCTGCTGTGTACAAGCTCCGATTACTTGGACGATCTCTCGTCTATTTTTCTTCCCATGTCCCAGAGCTCATTTTTTGGATCAGGGTGTAGTGAAGGAAGTGAAGAGGCCATGGACATGCCTCACTTTCTGGCTGCCAGACCTCTGCGGTCTGCTGGGGTGTGATGGTTGTGTCCTGGCTTGTTTGCATTTTAAGGTGGAACTGACCCCAGCTAGGAACAAGGAGGCCCAGGGGCAGGAGGAATGTTGAGCTTAGGTCTTGAGCCTGCCGCCAGCACCCACCAAAAGTCACGGGGTGTGGAATATTAGACTCATGTAAAGCAGGGAATTTGCACCAGAGCCAAGAAGAGAGTTTGCAGCTGCCAGGGAATGGCCTGGTGCGGGGAGCCCAGCCTCAGCCCAGCCTCAGCCGGCTAGGCAGGCCTGCTTCATGACAGAGACGGCTCTTCTGCACCCTGCTGGGGCCACGCCCTGCCAGTCTGGTCACTCCTTCCACCTAGTCTGGCCCAGACCTTGCATCAACAACAGCTTTTCCAGAACTGATGGGAAGAGAGGGAGAGAATGTGCTTCTCTAACTCCCACCACCCGTCTCTGCCCTCTCCTGGTCTATAATGCTAGTTTGCACTCCGTTTGTTTATTGCCTTTCTGCTGCTCATGGGATGTCAGGGCCAGAAAGGACCTTAGAGATCACCTTGGACAGGCTTTACCCTTTCTCCTTTCCCATCACGATTGGCCCAGCTGCTGAGTCGTGCCAGTGATGCAATGACACCCTTTCAAGAGTAGACCCAGAGTTCTGTGGTCTGTGTCAGGGACAAAGTAGGGTGGGGGGAGGGTCCTGGGTCCTAGCAGTAACCCGTCTCTTCCTCTTCCTCCAATCACCATGCTGTCAAGCCATCAAAGTTGACGTGCTTACATAGCTGGTCCAGGTCAAGGTTCTCATTTTATAAATGAGGAAACTAAGACCCGAAGAAAAGAGAGGGCCAGTCCAAGACCACACAGGGAGTCAGTGGCATACCTGGACGTGGAAGCCAGGTCGCCCAGCCCACAGTCCACTGCACTGTAGCCCTCTTCGTCCTGGAGGTTGACTGCGAGCAGCAGCTGGGCAGAGAGGAAGGTATAGTGGTCGTCATCACCACTGCTCGCTCATATGCAGCATCTAGGATATGCGGGCACTGTTGCTGTACCTGTACCCTCACATTTAATTCTCACAAGGGGGCTGTCCCCATTCCTGGCTCCCACCCCTACCTCCCTATTTGATAACAGCACCCTCATCTTTCCGATCCTCCAGATTTGGGACCTCTGAACCACCACTCCCCATACTGACATACGCTTGCTCCTTTCTGTTCAGTTTCCCCTTCCCTATGGCCTAGTTCAGGCTCTCAGCAGCACTTGTCTGGATATTGCAACAGCCACCCGACCAGTCTCCATCGGTCCAGCCAGTGAGTCAGCCCCCAGAGTCAGGGCAGTCTCCCTCGGAGCCTGGTGCGTGTTCTTCAGTTGACATGTCATGTCGAAGTAATGATCACAATAAATCATTCTCCAGGGTCCCATAGCACTCACTTATTAAGTGCTTAAGTGCTTAATATTAAGCTCTTAAGTGCTTTCATAATCATTACCTTATACAAGGAGTTAGCAGATCTCAGTCCTAGTCCAGTTCCCATTCTCGGTGTCGCTCTTGAGCAAGTCACTCTCCCTCCCTCCGATGGGATCTTTCCTTATTTTGAAAATAGAGATGTCCAAGTCTCCTTCCCGCTCTAACCGCTCCCTGGCGCTGGCCTCCTCTGTTCCAGACGGACTGCCATGGCGGCGTGAGCGGCACCATCTACGAGTACGGAGCCCTCACTATCGATGGGGACGAGTACATCCCCTTCAAGCAGTACGCTGGCAAATACGTCCTCTTCGTCAACGTGGCCAGCTTCTGAGGCCTGACGGGCCAGTACGTTGGTAAGAGCCCGCCCTTCCTCCCTGCCGTCGCTGGGGCTGTGTGCACATTGCAGTTGCAGGAGCTGCTCTGCTGTGTTGGGGAGGAACGGCAGGGCCCGTGACATTCCAAGCCCCGTGTCCCAGCTCCACCGTGGTCCATGGGCCTGTGAAGGTGACTGTATTATATAAGCCTGGGGTCTGATGGCCCCTGGCTAATTCTTCATCCCTGGGTACCTCAGCTGCCCTAAAAGCAGAGGGATGGCGGAGATTGGGTTTGTGCCTGGAGCTCCTTTTGACCGGATTAAGAACTGGCAGGTGGAGCTCAATCTTCCTGGGAATGCCTGGTTTTCCCTCAGCCGCATCCGCCTGGGTGCTTCTCCTGGCCCATCTCTGGACAGCGGGCGGGTGGCCTGAGGCCCAAGAGTATGTGCGTGGTGGCAGTGCGGGGCTCGGGGGACAGGCTACACTTCTGAGGTCCGTTGTAAAACAAACTTTGAAGGTGATCCAGTTCAGCCTTCCCCTTTCCTCAGTTTGCAGGTAGGAAACCAAGGATCGGAGTGAAGACACAATTTAACCCGGGTCACAGGGCTGTTAGTGGAAGAACCGGGCATTCGGCCCCGGTTTCATGACCCGCTAATATCCTCACCCCTTTCTTCTTAGCTGGGTCAGAGGAAGGAGCCTGAGGGAACAGGCAGGCCAAAGGCGTGTGACAGGGAACATGCTTTGGGGCGGTGCGCAGTCTGCTGGCAGGGGCTGGGGGCAGTCAAGGGCAATCTGATCCCGAATGTTCTGCCTGACAGTCACAGGCAAATTTCTGGAAGGGGAATGATGGTGGGCTGCAAGGCCCAGTGGCAGTGAGCACTCTGTCCAGAATGCTTGTCTAGCCTGTGGAACAGAGCACGGTGCGCTTGTGCAAGACCCGGACTGGGTGTTGGCACTGCACGAGAGGCCGGGGAAACTGAGGAAACTGGGGCGCTGGGCCAGGGCCTCCCTTGGATTCCTAAGTTCCCAAAGAGTATGGCAAGATGGGGACCCCACCCCAGACCCAAGGAAGTCCTCGCCCTTCGGCCCAGGGATGCATCCATCCTTCTTGCTCTGAGAAGCTCAATCCTGAGCACCCTGAATGAGCACTCAGCTGACTGGCCCAGGCAGTGGCCTTAGCACTGGGCAGGTGACTGAATGGTGATTTAAGGGAGGGTATTTCTCTCTTTTCCCCAAAACCTCCAATCTACCCAGATTAGAGTCAGGAGGAAAGGACCTGAGTCCCAGCATTGCCACGAACCCATTGGTGATCTTGGGCAAGGTCCTTCTCTTCTCAGGAGGCCTCGGTGGTTTCAGCTCTACAATGGGATGCGGGCAGGGACAGTGGTGTGGCTAAGGCTCTCCGTCAGGCTGCCCTCTTGTCTGCTCTCTCCCTGGCCCAGAACTGAATGCACTACAGGAAGAACTTGCACCATTTGGTCTGGTCATTCTGGGCTTCCCCTGCAACCAATTTGGAAAACAGGAACCAGGAGATAACTCGGAGATCCTCCCCACCATCAAGTGAGTGCTCACTCAGCATCCTGAGACAGCTCCTCTGGTGTGGCCCACGCGTCTTGTTTCAGCCCCAGTGCAGGGCGGACATTTATCAGCCACCAAGAACCACTGTCCTCTGTTAGGAACCCCACTGAGTGAAATGAGGGGAAGGATGGGGACAGGAGAGGGAGGACAGGGATGACTGCTTGTGATGTGCATGAGGAATACCGCTGGGGGGTGGGGGAGACACTGGGAAGGGACCAAGCTGGAAAAGACCGCAGACCTGCATCATGCCTACGCCCATTCCACGTTCACCTGCTCCCACTATAGAAGAAATCGACTCCCAACACCCCCTTCCCTGTTCTGTCCCTTCCCTTCATGTCTGAGCCCTGTGCCATTGTCTTGGGACCCACCTAAGAACATTCCCCATAGGTATGTCCGCCCCGGAGGGGGCTTTGTCCCCAATTTCCAGCTCTTTGAGAAAGGAGATGTGAATGGGGAGAAAGAGCAGAAGTTCTACACGTTCCTGAAGGTGAGTGAGCAGCCGCCCGTATGGCCAGGGCTGCAGCTGCTCCTGGCTCCAGCCCCCAGCCCAGGCCATCCCCCTGTTCTTGGGCTCTTGGGGAGTGCTTTGGCATCTCTTGTTCCAACTAGCTGGCTCTGCAGACCCTGGGATCTCATCAGCCCATGTTACTGGTAAGGCCCAGATGGGAGGACCCAGAGGAACATGCTAAGGATCTCACAATCTTCTAGAACCACAGCTGGGACTGGCAGTCAGTCCAAAAACTCCCAAACTGGTGCTTTTTTTCTTAGTGCCAGGCCGTTCTCCCATCCTAGGAAGGCCTGGGAGGAGGGGACAGGAGGGGCCGGGACCCCAAGCAAGGCTGATGCTACTCTCTCATCCCTGCTCCAGAACTCCTGTCCACCCACCTCGGAGCTCCTAGGCTCGCCTGGCCGCCTCTTCTGGGAACCCATGAAAATCCACGACATCCGCTGGAACTTTGAGAAGTTCCTGGTGGGGCCAGATGGCATCCCCGTCATGCGCTGGCACCACCGGACCACGATCAGCAACGTCAAGATAGACATCCTGTCCTACATGAGGCGGCAGGCAGCCAAGGGGAAGTAGCCGATGCCCGCCCCACCCCACGCCCACCTCACAGGCGCTGGGGGAGGGACTCCGTTCAGGAAGGAATCGCATCTGCAACCACACTATACACCTGCCACAGACCCCATCCCCGTTACACAAGACCCCGGCCTGACACAGACGTGTGCATGCGATTGTGTGCCTGTACCGCTGGGCATGTGGGTGTCTGCACATGTGTGACTGTGCCCAGGTGTCCAGCCACACGTGTCCACCTGTGTGAATATCCGGGAATAGGTACCATCTGGGTGCCCACAGTTGTGTGCTGTGTGGTACTAGAGAACACTGCCCCTTTCTTTCCAGTTCTCCGTTCCAATAACAACTCACTTAGATCTGAGCCCAGAGGAAAAAACCAGCTCTGGGTCCAATCGTCCTGCTCTGACCAGGACCTCAGCCTTGGGGCCAGCATCTCCCACTGCCTCCAAATACGACCACTGAGTCCCCAGAAGTTTCGGAGTCTGCCACACTGCCCAACTCTCTCCTCCTTCCTGAAGGGCCCTCCCAAAGCTCCTGCCCCACCCCACGGTTCCCCCCTGAGATCAGCCAAGGCAGGGGTGAGAGCAAGGGTCACGTACCGAATCAGGGGTGGCGTCTCCATGAGGGAGGGGCCCGAAGCCCTCGTGGGCGGGCCTCCCCGGAGCCTGTCTGTGGGGCCGGCCCTTAGTGCATTCAGGCCGAGGCCCCTGGGCAGGGATGCCGCCCCTGCTCCTTCAGGGGACGTGCCCTCCCCCTCCCCCTGGTCCACTGGCATTAGACTCACACCCCTGTCTGCCCAGTAAAGGCATTTCTGCAGCAGCTGAGCCTCCTGTGGTGCTTCCTCAGTGGTGGCCACCCCGGCCGGGGCAGGGGGTGGGGAAGACAGGGTGGGAGGGTAAAGAAGGGAGGATGAGAAAAGAAATGAGGGAACACTCCTGCTTTTTGGCCTCTTCCTAGGCCTAATCTGCTTCTCTTACTCAGCATTCAGTTTATAGAATCGGTTCACCTCTACTCTCATTCCC
Organism: Microcebus murinus; assembly: GCF_040939455.1. NCBI lineage: Eukaryota > Metazoa > Chordata > Mammalia > Primates > Cheirogaleidae > Microcebus > Microcebus murinus. The sequence continues at coordinate 17,094,910 of NC_134124.1, forward strand.
TCCCACGGTTCTTCAAGGCGGTGAAGGTTAAGTTGAGGTGTTTCATTTAACAGATGAGGAAACTGAGGCTCAGAGAGAGCCAGGCCTTACCTCCAGTCTCCTGATGAGTGAGGGGCACGACAGGAAATTAAACCCAAGTCTCCCAACCCCCAGCCCAGGCTCCTTCCACTGTCTCCATGTTGGGGATGTCCCCAGCCCCCACCCAGGGGGGCTCTGAGCAGGCCCCAGGGGCCACCAGCCACGGGTAAGGGTGACACGCACTCAGGGAAATGGGAAGGGAGGGCACTCTGACTGGCCGAGAGGGGAACATTAGGGCATAAATGAACACAAGTCATGGAGTGTTGATCTTCAACTTGGATTTATGTCCAAGATTCGTGCAAACAGCTGCCTAGGGATGGAAGGTCACCCCAATCCCGGTCTTCTGGCTCCACGACCTTCCAGCTGTGGGGCCGAAGGCTTGAACTTCAGGGCCTGGCAGCTTCAGGCTGGGGCCCCTCAGTGGGCGTGGCTGGCGTGGCTTCATTCCAGAGGCGAGGCTCTGGCGGGGCTGCTGCGAGCAGAGGTGGAGAGGGCCCCAGAGCCGGGACGCGCCGTGGCCGCCCTCCGCTCTGGAGAAAACCGCTCTTCCCGCAGCTCCTCACAGAGGGGAAGGATGGGCATCATGCAGGGCCTGCTACGGAGCTTGAAGCGGACACCAAACACACACGTGAACTGGGTGTGGCGCTTGCGGAGCGGCTGGAACCACTTCTGGGAGGTTCTGAAGGAAGGAGGGGGTCTCAGCTGCACCCCACTCTTAAGACTGAAGTCTCCCAGAGGCTTCGGCAAAGGATGGCAGGTCTAAGCCGCACGAGGCCTCTCTCCACTCAGCGGAGGGGTAGTGAGTTCTTCCTGCAAACTCCCAGAGGAGGAGCCCGAGTGGGAGCCTTCCGGGTGGAGCCCCCTTAGTCTTGTAAACAGTGCAGGTCGGGCCGGGGTGCGAGCTGGCCGCCCATCTCGGCCTCCCGCCCAGCTGAGGCTCTGCCGCACACAGCACACGGCCTCTAGTTTTTCGGTAATCTGAGGTCAGCTGGCTTTGCAAGGCGAAGGTGGAGCCAAATGCCGTGCTCTGGTCTCACTGAGGCCCCTCTCGGTCATTTTTTGCAGAGTCTAAACAAACAAAAATTTTGTTTCAAAGTCAGTAAGTTTCAAAGTCTTCTATAGCAATTAATACAGTAAGAGTGGAGAAAACGTGTAGGGTTATCGAGTGCTGCTGTGTGCCAGGCCCTAGGCCGAGCGCCTTGGATCTGCTGTCCCCAACCTCTGGCCGTAGACCAGCACCAATCTGTGGCCTGTCAGGAACAGGGCCGCACAGCAGGAGGTGAGCAGCAGGCAAGTGAGCGAAGCTTCCTCTGTATTTACAGCCACTCCCCATCACTGGCATCACCCACCATCCCTTTGTGGAGAAGAGACCGGGATGCTGAGAGTATTTAAAAAGACTTGCCCCAGGCCATTCGAGGTGGCTCACGCCTGTAATCCTAGCACCCTGGGAGGCCGAGGCGGGTGGATTGCTCGAGGTCAGGAGTTCGAAACCAGCCTGAACAAGAGCCAGACCCCATCTCTACTATAAATAGAAAGAAATTAATTGGCCAACTAATATAGACAGAAAAAATTAGCCAGGCATGGTGGTGCATGCCTGTAGTCCCAACTACTCGGGAGGCTGAGGCAGTAGGATTGCTTGAGCCCAGGAGTTTGAGGTTGCTGTGAGCTAGGCTGACGCCACGGCACTCATTCTAGCCTGGGCAACACAGCGAGACTCTGTCTCAAAAAAAAAAAGACTTGCTCCAAGTCCCAAATCTAGGAAGCAGTGGAGCCAGGATTTAAACACAGTCAGTCTGGGTCCAGACCCCAGATGCAGGGCCATGTTGGGGGAGAGGACAGCCCTGCCTACTAGGCACTCTCTGTCACTCACTGAAGTGACCTGCAAGGAGCCCCACAGAACCTCTAGGTCTCTGCAGGGAACCATTACAAAATGACCAGTCCAGTCCCTTCTTCCAATCACTAAATCCTCACTACCTCCCGACAGGGCTGGCTCTCTTTCTGCACAGTTGTGACCCTTAGGAAGTCCTTCTTTGTGCTGAGATGGACTTGGCCTCCCTATTGTTCCTACCCACTCGTCGTGATTCTATTCCCAGAAGTCCCACAGGGCAGGGGGTGCCTTCCGCCCAGGAGAGCCCGCAGGGAGCTAAAGGACCGGAGCCGTCTTCTGCCTCACGGATGCAGCTCCAGGCCTTTCAACCTTCCATGGCAGACACCATGGCCAGAGGGAGCTTTTCAAAGCCAAATCTGGTCATGCCACTCTGCTTTAAAAATGTCCAGTGGCTCCATGTCATCCTGAGGATCGGACCAGCCCTCTCACCATGCTCTGCAGACCCTGCAGGGTCTGGACCTGCCTCGTCCCTACCCTGGCCTTGCCCCCTGCTCTCTCCCCACCTTGACCTTGGCTCCAGCCACCCTCCTCTCCTTCACTCCCTCCCACCAAGGCCTTTGCATTTGTCATTTTCTCTGCAAGAACATCCTCCGCCCCTACCTCTTCACCTAGTTAATGCCACTCATTCTGCGGGTCTCAACTCAAATGTTACCACCTATGTCCCCAGGCTAGGCCAGCTTCCTCCGCTATCTGCTCTCACAGAACCTGCTCTTCGTCCTTCAGGGCACTAGGCGCAGCCCATCCGTGTGACTTGTTCGTTTGCTCATTTCTGCCTTCCTCACTAGGTAATAGGCTCTGTAAGCATAGGGACCGTATCTGCTCCTGCTCCCGTGACATCCCTGGTACCTGGCATGTAGACAATGCTCCAGGATGAATGATAAGTGGGTTCGGTCCCCTCACCCTGCAGTCGCCATCACTCTCCCTTCTACGCTATTTCAGAAAGCCAGGCCCTCTCCCTCACCAAGATGAGAAAGTAACATCGTCCCCAAACTCAGGCAGTCCTGGCAGATGGGCAGTTATCTCCACCAGGGAAAGACAAGGCCCGGCGCCAGGGGCTCAGGCTCACCTGGTTCTGCAGGCCTGGCTGTGGGCGGGTCCATCACTTGGGAGCTCTGATTTCGAATCCCTCCGAAGGGTGGACGCCAGGTGTATTCGGCCTGTGACAAAACTGGTGCTTAATAATCAATAACTGCACTCGAAAATTACAATAGCAGCTACCATGTCAGAACAGTACTAAATATATATTAGTCAAGTATTAATCTTTACAACAACCCAGACTGTCATTCCCATTTTACAGGTGAAGAAATAGGCTTGGGGGTTAAGTAACTTTGTGAAGGTCATCTAAGTAGGAAAGTGGCTAAGCTTGGACTTGAATCCAGGCCTTTATAACTCCAGAACCATGAACCACACTACGCTCCAGTTCTGAAAGATATGCATAAAGAATGGTCACATGGCCGGGCACGGTGGCTCATGCCTGCAATCCTAGTTCTCTGGGAGGTCAAGGCTGGTGGATTGTTCAAGGTCAGGAGTTCGAGACCAGCCTGAGCAAGAGTGAGACCCTGTCTCTACTATAAATAGAAAGAAATTAATTGGCTAACTAAATATATATATGCATATAAAAAAAATTAGCCGTGCATGGTGGCACATGCCTGTAGTCCCAGCTACTCAGGAGGCTGAGGCAGGAGGATTGCTTGAGCCCAGGAGTTTGAGGTTGCTATGCGCTAGGCTGACGCCATGGCACTCTAGCCCAGGCAATACAGTGAAACTGTCTCTCAAAATAAATAAATAAATAAATAATAAAATAAATAAGAATAGTCACATGGGCAGAGGCTGGATGAGAGGCTGCCCAGGAGGCTTCTGCACTCGTCCAGGGGAAGGCTGGGGATACTTGAGGCAGAAAGTCTGGGGAAGGTGGGACAGGTGACAGCAGCTCTTTGAAGAAAGAAGGGAAGAGAAAGCAAAAAAAGACAAGAGAAAAGGAAAGGGAAGGGAAGGGAGAGAAGCATGGTAGGGCTCTGGGACCTGGTTACATGTAGAGGTTGTAAGAGTCAAACCCAGGCCAGGCGCCATGGCTCATGCCAGTAATCTTAAATACTCTGGGAAGCCTAAGTGGGAGGATCGTTTGAGCTCAGGAGTTAGAGACCAGACTGAGCAAGAGTGAGACCCCGTCTCTACTAAAAATAGAAAAATTAGCCGGGCACAGTGGCATACACCTGTAGTTCCAGATACTCAGGAGGCTGAGGCAGGAGGATCGCTTGAGCCCAGGAGTTTGAGGTTGCTGTGAGCTAGGCTGACACCACAGCACTCTAGCCTGGGCAACGGAGCAAGACTCTGTCTCAAAAAAGAGTCAACCTGAAATTCTGACATCCCTGGCCTGGGGCTTGCAAAGAGTCCTCCTTCCCGCCCTGCACTTGTATCCGGCCTCGTCTGTCCCACAGCAGAGGCGCTGAATAGCCGTGGGCTGCAGGGTCCTCGCCCCTGGGGTAGCAGGCCCTGGACACCTGCCTGCCACCACAGTGCTGCCCAGGAAGAGCTGAAGACACAGTTTCTGATCCTCTCACTTATGCTTCCTCTCTGGGAAGCATGTGGGGCGGCCTCTGCACAGGGCCGGCGCTCCGGGGGCCATCACTCACCATGTGGAAGAGGCGTGAGTTGGGGAGTGGGGCTGGGTGCTCCATGGCCATGGGGGGCGGTGGGTAGCGGATCTGGGACCAGTCCTCAAAGCCGTGGTGTGGCATCATGGGGGGCACGGGCGGGTAGGCATAGGGGTAGACCCCGCAGACGTGCTCCCGGTGCGGCTCCCCGTGGTAGCGCTCCCCCGACGCCTGCAAGAAAGGGTCACGTCTGGCTCTGCCCGCGGGAGGCTGCACGGCCCGTCCCAGGGACGCCGTCTCAGCGCCTCTCCCCACGCAGGGCGCCAGCTCTCTGAAGGCTGGCGCGTGGGCACCAGGGGTGGTCCGTGGGGACCGAACATCAACAGTGATGACCGCTGACGTGTCCCGAGCACTGACTGCGCCCAGTGACCGCGCTGAGGCTTTGTCTGTACCCCCTCCCAGGCCGCTGGCAGAGTGGCAGTCACCTGAGCACACACTGTCTCTGCCACCAGCCTGTAGCAGCTCCCTGAGGAAGGTAAGACAGGGGAAGTGCCACCTCCTCCCTCCCGCCCCTCACCTTTGCTTTCCTCTTCTGCTGTTTGAGGGCTTCTCTTGCCTTCTCCTCATCTTTCAAGGCTTTTAGCTGAGAGAGGGAGGGAGAGAGGACTGTCGGCACGGGTGGCTCCCGGCCAGGCCCGGATCCAGGGCCTGACCTGCCCAGAGGGGTGACCGGCTGGTGCACAGGGCCCCCTCGGGCTGCTGGGCCTGGGTCGGCCGGGGGAAAGTGCCTGACGGGGAGAGCACAGCCCAGGCTGCCGTCTGCGGTGGGCCCTGCTGTCACGGTGTCTGAGCACCGTGCTCAGGAGGGGCCACGTGAGCCTCGCTGCTTCTGCGCTAGCTACGCCTTTGGTTCCATTCCTGAGAGTGGGCGGCTCAGGGCAGCCCTAAATTTGTTCCCCTAGGGCATCAGAGCTGAGGGTGGAAAGTCAGAGTTGGAGTGATCTCACGGTTAAGCCTTATTGTACAACAAAAAGTCAGAGAAATTCGGTAGCAGAGTCGGAAGGAGAACCAGTGAGTGTCCTGACATCTGGTCTCACCGGGCCCCGCTAAGCCATGCCCCTCTCCCCATGAGGACAGGCCAGTCGCCCCTCCCTCCGTCCACCGCTCTCACCTGGGTGTTGGACAGGGTGACCTGGGCCTGCAGCCGCTCCACCTGCTTCTTCAGCTCTTCCTTCTCCTCGTTCATGCGCTCTCGGTCGCTGCGCTCCCGCTGGAAGTCCTCCTCGAAGATCTTCACCTGGAGTGGACGGGAGGGGTGGGGTGTGGGAAAGGAGCGGTTCTGAATGGAGGCTCCCCCTTGCGGAGGCCCAGCCCCCATGCCTCCTGCTGGGGGACACAGGGGGAAGAGCTGGCTTCACCTCATCTTGGGGGTCACTATGGGGAGTGGGATGGGTACATATCCAGCCTCCACCCCAACTTCAAACAGAGCAGTCCTGCATCCCTTGATCTCACATTCTGGGCTTTGAGGTAGGGCTTTATTTGAACAAAAGATCCATAGCTTAAAAAAAAACAAAACAGGCCAGGCACGGTGGCTCACGCCTGTAATCCTAGCACTCTGGGAGGCCCATGCAGGCGGATTGCTCGAGGTCAGGAGTTTGAAACCAGCCTGAGCAAGAGCGAGACCCCGTCTCTACTATAAATATAAAGAAATTAATTGACCAACTAATATATATAGAAAAAATTAGTCGGGAATGGTGGCGCATGCCTGTAGTCCCAGCTACTGGGGAGACTGAGGCAGTAGGATCACCTGAGCCCAGGAGTTTGAGGTTGCTGTGAGCTAGGCTGACGCCACGGCACTCACTCTAGCCTGGGCAACAAGGGAGACTCTGTCTCAAAAAAAAAAAAACCAACAAAGGTTGAAAGCTATCAACCAGTGCGATCCTGTCATTCTGGCCCCCACAGAGGCGGGGGCCACAGAATCGGGGGTGTAGTGGACAGCTGGCATTTGGGTCGGCCGGCTATGAGAGCAGAGGACCCACAAACTGTCCCAGGGCTGCGGGGTGCCCGGGCAGAGAGCAGGCTGGGTGGGAATCTGCCTCTTAGCCTGTAGTTTCTCATCCTCACTACAGACCCGTGAGACACTGGGTTCGAGATGATCCAGATCAGCAGTGTAGCATTACATAGCACAGAAACACACGGGACAGCCGTAACCTCTCAACTGCCTTTCAGCCCTTCTGTGTCCCCAAGGAAAAAGTCTCTGTTTTATGCTAGTAAGTCTTTACCCACAGCTAGTAGGTTTTTCTAGCAGTTGCCAGTCACCTTTAAATGAAGGGAAAAAGACTTCGAAAGTTCAGAGTTTTCATCAGTCAACAGTATCTGGCTAGAATTTAACAACATTGTTTTATTTCTATTGTATTTATTGTTTATGGTTACTCTCTATTTATGTCAATAATTAATAGGTGTTTCCATTTATATTAGTGATGTCAAGTTCCCTTTTAAATACATGCATTTGGAACTTATTTTTTATATATTAGGTTAATACTGGCACAGGTGTGGCGGAGAGACGGTTAAATCATAGAGGTGGCCGAGGACTGACTTAAGCTGGGGATACACTGCTGGGAGGATAAACCTACAACCAGGCAGGGGTCCTGGCCAACGACCAGGAAGTGGCCTATTCGTTACAGGTTCCATGTGAGTCCAAGCCCGTCTTGGGCCCTGAGGACGCGCCAGTTCCCCAGCACCTCCTGCCTGTCCGCCCGAGCCTCACCTGCTGTTTCAGCAGCTCGTTCTGCGTGACCAGCTCCTGCTTCCTTAGGAGGCCCCCTGCTCCTTCCGGGTTCCCAAATGCCGTGGGTGGAGATGACGGCGGGGCCTGGATGCTCAGTGCCTCCTCCAGGGCCTGGGACCAGGGAGACAGGAGACACAGCCATCGGCAGGAGCCCCTGGAAGTCAGGTCCCTATGGAGGGTGACCTCAGGGCTCTCCTTCCCGGCAGTAACGATAATGACACTAACCAGCACCACCAGTACTACTTAACAAACGTTGCCCTGTTTATAAGCACTCTATCTACACACATCACGTCGCTGAATCTCTACACAGTCGTATGAAGGAAATACTGTGACTACCATCCCCGTTTTACAGATGTAAACACTGAGGCTTAGAGCCCTAAAGTGACTTGTCCAAGGTCACACAGCTAGTAAGTGGCAAAGCAGATTCGGACCCAGCATGTGCTCTGAATCAGCGGGCTAAACTGGGGTCCTCATGTAGAAGGGGAAACCCCCACCCAGAAGAGGCATGGCATGCAGACCTAAAAAGAATATCAAGTCTTTACAACCTGCGGTGTGGACAACAAATATTCTGCCTGGGTTTAAACCCCGAGTCTCCCAGCTCAGGACAGATCTTTTCTCCCTCTGGGAACAGGTCCCAAGGGCCCCAGACTCAGCACGGTCGATGCTCCCAAAACACCAGAACCAAACAGAAGGGGCTGCCCCAGCAGAGCCCGCCGTGACCGGGGTCAGGAGGCAGCGGGAAAGGAAATGAGGTCGGCACAGAGGGAAGAGTCAGGCCACGGATATCATTGGGGCCTTCTCAGAGCGTGTCCTTTCAACGCTCCCTCCTGTCAGCTCGCTCCCTTTCACCCTGGGCTGGCAGGTGGGTAGGGCCAGAGCGATCCAATCAGGGCTCAGATGGTGAAACTGAGGCCTAGAGAGGCTGGGGCTAAGCCGGGACTAGATCCAGCCCAGACCTGCCCGGCCCGCTACCACTCTGCCTTGGCTCGGGGCAGAGCTTTGCTTCCCCAGCCGCACCCGGGTGGGCTCCGTGGATCCCAGTCCAGAGGGGCGGGGGCCCACAGCCGCTGCTCACCCGCTCCCTTGGGCGGGTGCTTCCTGAGCACGTGCTTGGTGCCAGGCGCCCTGCGAGGTGCCCGGGGCACACACCCCGGTGAGGGTACGCACCTCTCCCCACCGCATGGAAGACAGAGAATTAAATAGGCCGTCAGGGGAAGCGTGAGCAGGGGCGTGCAAGAAGTACTTTCGGAGCACAGAGGGGACAAGCTGAAGGAGACTCGGGGCAGGTTTCACTGGGGGCGTGGCGGTAAAGCTGACCCCCCCACGAGCCGCAGTGTGGCCAGGCAAGTGGTGCGGGGAAGCGCATGCAAAGGCACGTGGAAGGCCTGCAGGGCGCAGCGCACAGGCTCATCCCGGGCTGGCTCACTCGAGGTGTGTGGCGGGGAGCAGAGGAGGCGGAACCGTGAGGCTGACTTGCTGACCCGGAGTCCCCCTTCCTGAGCTGCAGCGTGGGGGTCACCAGCAACACAGCGGGTGCTGCAGCTGGGCTCAGGGAGGCCCTGCCCATGCAAGGACCAGACCACGGGGCCCACCTTGTTGAGCCGCTGGATCTCCTTTTCCTGGTACTCGCGCTGCCGCGTGAGCGGGCTCAGCTGATCCTGCAGGTACCTGACCTTCTGGCGCAGCTCCTTGGCCTCTGCGGACAGCTGCTCCTTGTCGGTCTGCAGAGAGCAGGGGCCTGGTGAGCAGGGAGCCTCTCCAGGCGGCAAACACCTGCCCTGCCTGCCCAGCCCTCACCTGCGCATGCCACAAGGCTCCCGTGCAAGGCCTCTGGGGTCATTGCAGCAATGCTGATACGGACCTGCCCTCAATTATTATCTCTCAATTTAAAATAACAACTAAAAAAAACCCAGGCTGCTCGGCTGAGCGACCAGCCCTGGACTCTGACGCTGGCTCCTCCACCAGCCGCTGCGAGCCAGCACTGCCACAGCCCTTTCCCCGCCAAGCTTACCCACCTGCCATGGGTATGCCATTCCTTGCGTGAGTTACCATGCGGGGGCCTCAGGAGGGCTGTGAGCCCCAAAACTAAAACCAAATCTTTGTCTGTGTGCAATTTTCGAAGGAGAAAAGCCATAGTTTCCAGCAGATTCGAACGGGGGGGGGCGCGGGGGGGGGTCTTCCATGATCCACAAAAAGTGATAAACTACCGATAATCCCTAAAGGACCTTTCAGGACTTACAGTCCCTGAGCCTAGAGGGCAGATGACATTCAAAGATATAAATGTAGCATAAGGTAGAAAGTATTCCCCCAAGGAGAAACAAATAAAATACTAGGATTATAGGATTCAAAGAAAGATCTCACAGCTGAGAAGAAACCAGGGAAGGCTTCAAGGTGGAGGCACCACTCCATACCCATTATGGAACCATCAGGGCTTCCTCACAGCTGGAATGGCCTTTAGAGAGCACCAAGTCCTACCCCTTTATACAATGGGAAAACGAATATCCAGAGAGGGGAGGGGACTTACCCAAGGCCACACGGTAAGCTGGGTCTAGGACCCGGGCTCCCTAATTCCATATCTCTCTCCCCTTCCACATGGAAGGAAGTGTTTAAACTCGGGGAGGGCAGCACAGTGCCGTGGAAAGAGCGGGCACACCCCAAATGAACTGCATATTCCTACGTGCACAGATGGGGGGAAAGGTCTGGAAACAGATACGCCAAAATGGCAGCAGTGGATACCCTGGCGAGGGCCTGAGTTCGGGTGGGGGAGGTGGTCCAGGGAAACTTGAACTGCATTGTGCGAACCTTTTACAGCTATGTAGTCACACCATGTGAGTAGGACATAGGCCCCAGGGGTTAGTTTTCATCCAGCCCGTGTGACCTTTAGTCAGTCTTCCACAAGCCAGCCGGTGAGCTGTCTGCAGCCAGAGACGGCCGAGGACGGCCTTGGTCAGGTCTCGCAGGAGCCATTCAGGCCTCCTAGCTCGAGAGGCCCCCAGATGAGGCCTGGCCTCTGTCCTGTGCCCTTATCTACAGGGCCACGCATAGTCTCCAAGTGCCCCGCCTTCCCTCTGGGCGACAGGGAAGAGCGGTCACATTCCAGAGATTTGTCTCACCTCTCAATGAGAGGGAGGACCAAAGAGTGGCGTGTCTGGCTGGGAGTCAGCAGATGTGACTATGCGCTCACGAGAAGAGACAGGCGATGTCCCCCCCAGCCACAGCAGCAGGCTGACTGCCCAGATAAGGCCCCAGTGCCCCATGCTGGGGGGGGGGACTCTGAAAGGCAATCTCTGCTGGAGATGTCTGTTTTTAAGCTAGGCAAAAGCAGCCCGTGCCCAGTGTCCCTGCACAGGCACTGTGCAGGGGAAGACGTGGCGACATAAACATAATCTGAGAGTCTGGGAGTCCAGCGGCCTCTCCTGCCGCTCCAGGATCCTGGAGGACCTCGGCTGGTCTCAGACACACACACACACAGCAGATGCCGCTGCTTCAGAAGACTTGTTCCTGCTCCCACCAGACTGAATCTGGTCCCCTTATGCCTGCTCTCTGACCCCTGCAACTTCCTCTTTGTAGTAACCGAACACGCTTTTACTTATCTGCTGCAGTTTTGGTTGTTTAGCATGTTCCCCAGCAAGGGCGGGGTTGGACTGTCCATGCGAGTCTCTGTGCCCAGCACAGTGCTCTGATGACAACTGCCGCCTGCAAGACTACATGAATCTGTCTCACGTTTCAGCTCCTTCCCCACAAATTGCCATCCCTACTCTGAACCCCAGCGCCACCAAGTGCCCCAGAGCAAGCCTCCTTGTCCCTCCAGCATAGTGCCTGCCTCCTTGGCCAGTCCCCCAGGCCCTAAGATTTTAATTGAACAAAATGTTCTTCTGAATGAAAACAAGAAAATGTGAAAAGCACTAGGAAATCCAACCTCCTCCATCTGCAGATGGGAAACTGAGGCACGGGGCTCACATGCCTGAGCCTTTGGTCACACAGTTGTTTGGCACTAGAGCTAGAACCCCGGGTCTCCGACTCCTGCCCCCGCCTTGTTTCCTCCCCTGAACTCGCCACTGGCGAGCGGGGCAGGGAGCTGACTCTGCAGAGGCCAGCGGTCACACTCGCCTCTTCCATTTCAATCTTGGACTTGGCCAGGAGGAGCTTTCGGTCAAAGTCACGCTGCTTCTGTTCCCGCTCATTCTCCAGCTCGGTCACCTGCTTCTGCAGGTCCCCCAGCTTCTGGCGCAGCTCAGTGATCTGGGTTCAGAGGCAGAGAGAGGAAGCGTGAGGGCTGGGTGCAGGCCGCGCCGGGACGCAGGCAGGGCTGGGCACGGCCACCCTCCAAGGTGCAAAGCTGCTAAGGAGGAGGGAGCGAGATGAAGACTGGGCACGCCCCGAGAGCACGGCCAGGGACCCTGTGTTACCTTCTGCTCATACTGCTGCTTCATGGACCGGAAATGCTGGTCCCACTGCTTGTTCACTTCCAGCAGCTGCGGGGAGGGACGGGGGTTAGCGGGATACAAGCGTTGAAGGAACAGGGAGCGCCAGCTCCCGCCCCACGTACACCGGCACCCCAGGGTGCTCATGGTGCTGGTGAACGGTGGCCACAGACACTGCCTGCCTGCGTCCCTGACCTCTCAAACACTCAACGCTGCTCAAAGCCATTCACCTCTATTAACTGCCGCGTGTCACCCTTGCCCAGAGAGCAAGATTAACACTAAGACAAGGAAACAATGTATTATTTTGGTGTACAATTTCTTATGGAACACACACCTATTCAGAGGGCAATTTGGGACTATGTATTAAAATTTCACATTTTCATCATCTTTAACCTGATAGTTGCACTCTGAAAAATTTAACCAACAGAGAAACACTTATGCAAGTGCACAAGAATACATATACAAAGCTGGTCATCTCGGCAATGTCTGTATTACAAAAACATCCAAAGAACAAACTAAGCATCGGAAATAGGTTACGTAAATTATAGTAAACCGATAATGTGCAGCTATTAAGAAAATAAGACATCAGGCTGGGTGTGGAGGCTAATGCCTATGATCCCAGCACTTTGGGAGGCCAAGGTAAGGATTGTCAAGGCCAGGACCAGCCTGGGCAACATAAAGAGAGAAAGAAAAAAAGAAGAAAACAAGGCATCTATTGCATTTACTCAGTTCTAAGATGATACTAATTTAATTATTTGCCATACTCTTAAGATAACAATTCCTCAGGGAAGAAAAACAACACTACATCATTAAATAAATAAAACAATATTATATGGTACATCAATGTTGGGGCTCAGAAAATGATACTCCAAAAGTGAAGGCCTCAGCCGCAGATTTTCTCTGACCCTCTCTTGTTCCCCATCTCTCACCCCTCAGTCTCCCGCAAGGCCAGAATTCCTCTTCCCCAAGGAGGGTCATAGAAACCAGAACCCCTGTCCCCCAACGTCAGCCATAAAACCTAAAATATGACTCCACCCTTCCCCTGCCTTTCTGTCCAGGAGCTGGCCATATAGACATTCTCTGACCTACCCTTGTGTGGTTGGACTCAAGTCCCTCATTCCCAGAAGGGTCTTCCCTGACCACCCCCGCCCCCACCCCACCTACCTCGGTGCGCTGCTGCTCTAGCATCTTCACCTTCTTCTCGGCTGCGCCCAAGGCCCCCACCTCTGGGCCCTTGCCCGTCGCCACACTGGCCTGGGGAGAAACACGAAGTTGCCTTCATCACAGCCTCAAACACAAATCCTCTTACCCACTCCCTGCTCCTCTGAGGCCCATAACCCGCCGTGGCCCCAGCTCTCGTCTCCCATCTCCCTAGTCCTCCCACCCACCAGGACACCCCTACCATCCCGGCCACCACTACGTTCCCCTTCTGGAAGTCCATCGAGACGATCATTCCCCCCACCTGACTCACGGCAGCTGCCACACCCCCTCCCCTCCCCTCCCCTCACCACAGCCACCCTCCCTGCTCTGGCGCAGTCTCTAAGGTACCACCAGCCACTGTCCCCTCCCGGGTACACGTACATCAGCCAAAACCCTCTGGCCTGGAAGGAAAAAGTTACATACATTTTTAAATTTTATGAAATTTTTTTTTTTGAGACAGTGTCTCGCTTTGTTGCCCAGGCTAGAGTGAGTCCCGTGGTGTCAGCCTGGCTCACAGCAACCTCAAACTCCTGGGCTCAAGTGATCCTCCTGCCTCAGCCTCCCGAGTAGCTGGGGCTATAGGCATGCGCCACCATGCCCGGCTAATTTTTTCTATATATATTAGTTGGCTAATTAGTTGCTTTCTATTTATAGTAGAGACGGGGTCTTGCTCTTGCTCAGGCTCTTCTTGCTCTTGAACTCCTGACCAGCAATCCGCCTGCCTGGGCCTCCCAGAGTGCTAGGATTATAGGCGTGAGCCACTGCGCCCGACCAAAACTTTTATAAAAGTTAAAGTTTTATAAAATGCTTACTTAAGAAAGATTTTCGGAAAGATGCAGAAATAAATATAGATGTGTGTGTATGCATGATTAGTCTCAAACTCCTGGCCTCATGCAATCCTCCCACCTCAGCCTCCCAAAGTGCTGGGATTATAGGTGTGAGCCACCATGCCTGGCCAACATGATTAGTATACATATGTATACTTCCTAGCTCTGTCCTCTAGAAGGGTCTAAGGCAGTTGACACCTCAACAGCAATGAGCACACCTAGAGCACAGAGCTTGGTTTCTAAATACCACTTTCTAATAAAAATAAATAGGCCTCCTTGGAGATATGGTTAATTCCAGGGCTGGGACAGAGAAAACATTTGTTTGGGGAGCTTGGAGCAATCTTAAAGTGTCAGAAGTCAAGGAAATGCTCAAAATAATAATAATAATAATAGAGGCATGTCAAAGGACACAGAGACAACTTGAAAAAGCTTCTATAGCCAAAGCTGGAACAATTTAAACAGCAAAATAAGTCGCATTATTGGATGATAAGCCAAAGTATAAATGTCCTTGAGTTCATATTGATAGAAATAGCTGAATAAATAAATGGGGGAGAAGGGACAGCTCTTCCTTACAAAGAATTCCAGTGTAGAAAAGAAGAAAACAGGAAATCACCATTATAATCCTACAGTAATATTTGCTGCAGAAGAGACCGTCAACAGACACTAAATTAGTGAGTGAAAGTGTAAAAAGAAATAGGATAATTGCATAGTCTCAGAAAGTTTCTCCTCAAAAATAAATGGGTCCCTTTATTATGGAAAAACCCGACCGAGACCACCGTAAGCAGGTGATGGTCACCAGTAATAAGATACAGTGACATCACGTGCCCCTGACACGATGTACTGAGAAGCTCTGCACACCCTGATGGGCACAGAACGTCCCTTCCATGCGGCTCTTGCCCAAACCTATAACCTCAACCTAATCATGAGGAAACATCAGATAACCTGCACTGAGACATAGTCTACAAAATAACTGGCTAGTGTAACTCAAAAGTGTCAAAGTTAGGAAATATAAGGAACAACTGCGAACTGTCACAGAGCAGGGGAATCTAAGGAGGTCACTTAATGCACTGTGGGACCCTGGACATGAGTGAAAACCTGGTGAAATGTGAGTAAAGTCTACACTGCAGTTAACAGTACTGTACCAGTGTTAATTCCTAGTTCTGATGACTGAACCACAGTTAGGTCAGACGTTACCATTAGGGGAAGCTAGGAGAAGGGGCCGTGGGAACTCTCTGGACTATTTTTACAACTTTTCTGTAAGCCTAAAGTTATCTCAAAATAAAAAGTTTTAAAGTTTTTTGGTTTGTTTTTTTTTAATGGCAAGTGTTGGCTAGGAGTCCAGAATTGAGCGTGGTAGCGTCTCGGTGACGCAGGCCAAGAATCTCACCCTCTCCGGGCTTCAATACAAGAAGATCAAACAGAAGCGGGTCTGTGCAGGCCCCATCTGGACCTGGACACGGAGTCTGCCACCTGGGGTCAAATTCTCTCCAACCCAGCCTTGCTGGCTCCTCCACGCTCCTCTGAGGCTTGGGGTGGGGTCTGGAGCAGAACTTTTGAGGCTCTGGCGCCCCCTGCAGGCACATGCCTGTAAGCACACCACAGACCAGGGAGCAAGGTGAAGGCCAGGGGGCGGGGCTGGAAAAGGCCCTCGGGTAAGACGGCTTCCTTTGATGAAGGGGAGGGATGGGCCTGCCCCCTTGACATCGGCTCCCCCTGGGCAGGAGCTGTGCTTAGCATAGAAGGTCAACAGGTTGTTGAGGAGGAAGGAAGTGGGGGGGTGTGAGCTCCTGGGTGGTGTACCCTGAACCTCCACCAGGAAGAGTAAGAAAGAGCCATGGAGTCAGCAGAGCTGGCCCCAAGCCCCAAATCTGCTAAACGTACTTTACAGGCATAGCATCACTCAATCCCCACAACAGCCGCTTGAGGTAGTCCCCATTTACATTTACTGTCCCCATTTTACAGAGGAGGAAACTGAGGCCCAGAGGGCTTATGTAAGTTGTCCAAGGTCGCAATGCTGGTAAGAGGTGGAGCCAGTATTCCATCCGCATGTGATGCCAGGGCAAGTGCTACACTCCTCCCTGTAACACACGCCTCCTGTGGGACAGGGGACCCTGGGGTGCCAGGGCCAGCCGTTCCCACTCTCGGACAGATAGAACAGTGAGAGTATCTGGCCTTCCGGGGAAGTCAAGGGAGATGAGCTGACATTCAAGGGCTTTGGAAGAGTAAAGAGCTTGCCCACGGACTCCCATACCCGAGGTGGTAGAGTCCAAAGTCACTTCCACAAGAGGACACACAAGGCATCAGGATCCAATTTGAGGGGTAAATGGAAGAAGAGAGGGTGTCCATGGGCTGGGATTCAGGAGACCAGGGAAGAGCAGACTTCAGCCACTTCCCAGAGTGTTTCCCTGGCCATACCCCAAGTCTGCCTGACAACAGGTGACACAGGAATCTTGATTACCTGATGTCACATGACCTCACCAAACCTACTGTCACAGCCACAAAGTGGAAAAGTAGTCCCAGCCCTGCCTGCCTTGCACATGGAATGGAGGCCCAATGCAATAATGATATGCCAGGCCTGCGTAAGCTCTCAACTGCCGCATGGTAATAAGGAATTAAGTTATTAGGATAATTACTTCTATTACCTAGGTGTGGGGTTTGTTAAAAGCTTTGAGCCCTACTGTGCAGCAATTAAATCCCCATTAAAGGAGAGAAAAAGACGCTGTTGGTTAAGAGCTGGGACTCAGCTCTGCAGCAAGGGAGGGGTAAAGACTGGCCAGGGGCACAGAGCCAGGTCCTGCCTGGGCACCACATGTGAGCCAGGGCTGGGGATGGAGGGAGGACAGGGAAGGTGGGCCTCCCTGCGACATCGCCAGATCACTCTGGCACTGGCCAACGCCCTCCCTCCCCATTTTAAAGGGTCTGGGGCCCAATCCCAGGAGCTTTAGCAGAACCCCAGAAGAGCTTGCTCAACTGAACACCCTAATTCTGCGAGGGCTATCGGAGATATTAAACTGACTCTGGGGAGCCACTCGTAAGACAGACCTTGACAAACTGGAATGTGTTCAGGCAATGTGCCCAGACTGAGCCAAGGCCTCAACACCACATTCTGTCGGCAACAGCTGAAGGAACGGGAGCCATGACCCCGGAGAGAAGAGGCTTGTGCAGAGCCTCGGTGACTGCCGGCAGCTTCCGTGCACCAGTGTCGGGTGAAGCTAATGAAAAAGCCACCTAAGAACTAGAACCAGTGGCACTGGCTGCAGGAGGGAGTAAGCTCACTGTCGCCAAGGGGATGAACAGGGGCTGGGAACTGGCAACCGAGGATATCAGAGAAGGAATTTCTAAGCACGCACCTGCTGCTGTCCAGCCACCTCCTTCTTGCCTGCACCTTCCGTCTTCAGTGAGACCGGCCACCCAGAGGCGGCCTCTTTGTTGCCACTGCTCATCAACAACTTCTTGAGCTCCATATTTTCCTCCCTAGGTTAGAGGCAAAAAGAGAAGTCACAATACTGGCCCTGGGACCCACCGTCATAGGAGCTGCAGCTGAGTCCTGGGGAGCCTGGCAAGATCCTGAGCCCTGCCCCTGGGGAAAACCAAAGGCAGCATGATTGTTAAGCCACCTTGCTGGCAATCTGTGGGCTCCCCTAGAATCTCTGACCCTCAACGGCAGGGTTTCCCCAGATGCAGGATGTCTATATGCACAAGATCTTCGGGATGTACTCAAACACTGCATTCAGTCACCCTGGACCACATTCTAGTGAGCAAGTTACACCTTTCCAAGTATCTTCAAATTTGCGGTGGCACACATGATCTCAAAGAGCCCTTTAAGCTTGCACAGCCAGGATCAGCGTTTCCCAAAGGATGATCCTGGGCCCACCTACATCATAATCACAGAGACCCTTGGTGGAATGCAGACTCAGACCTGCCAACTCGAAATCTTGCAGGTGGGGAGAGGCAGGAGTCCAGGCCCCCGGACCCTGGTTAAGCCTGGGCCCACTAGCCCAGAGAAGGGACCCAGATGTGCTCAGGAAGACAGCTCATGGTGACCAGCAGGGGGCAGCAAAGTCCCAATCCCTGTCACCCAGCCTAGTCCACACCCATCTGACAACAGGCCAGGAGGCATGTTCACAAAGTGCAATCTGTCCCACCTTCTTCTAGAGCTCTCAAGGTACTCCATACACAGACACCTCCCAAGGTATTAAAAGGGTCAGAAAGAAAATACCAAAGGAGCCAAGAAGGATCAAGAGACCTGATAGTCATACATGGCTCAGAGCACAAGGCCTCAGAGCCTCGGTCTTCCAAAAAATCAGTGCTGTGCATCACCCCTCCTCCCTCTGCCAGCCCTGCTCCTCCCCCCTGCTCCGAGGGGCCCGGACTTACCGCAGCCTCTCAGCAGCCTGGTCCCGCTGTTCCAGGCCCTTGTCCAGCTTGGCCTTCAGAGCCTCATTCTCCTTCCGAAGCTGCTCACACAGGGTCTGCAGGGCAGGTAGGTGGGCGGAGGTGAGGTGAGGAGGGGGCATCCCCAATGCAGGTTGCCCCTGGAGGACAGGGAGGGGCTGCAGCCACCCCACGTCCTAGCTCCTGGGACAGGTGGGAGCCGAGCCACTAGGCCCATCCCCACTAGGCCCATCCAGACTCCTCCACGTGTCCTCTCCCTTGGGAAGCAGCCACAGGGCCGCTGGTGCTCCAAGTCAGACAGTCCCCCCTTCTCCTCCTCCATCATGTTTCCACTGTCTCGAACCCTCTTCCCCTCTGGCCTGCCCCTGGCTGACTTCTACTCCTCCTTCAAGCCTTAGTTACCTTCTCAGGAAGTCCTCCATGACTTCCCCATGCAACTAACCTGGGTCACCTCCCCTGCCCTCGCTCACAGACCCTGCTCTCACCCTTCTCCGTACTGTGATAGATCGAGCTAAAGCCTGTGTGGTTATTTCTTAATATCCACCCCACTTAATATCGCCCTAAACTCCTGCCTGAGCTCCCAGAGAACTGGGACTGCTCCCCACACTCTTGTCACTACCTGATCCCCAGCCCTTGTTGAAGACTGAACAGCCAAATGGACGAATGAGCATATGAACAAGCAAGTCCTGGGGGGCCCGTGAGGCTCGCCAGTTTGCAGGGTGTGGCAGGCATCACGTCCAGAGCTGTCCAATGTGAAGCTAGAAGACAGTCAGGCCTCGCCAGGCTTGCACAGTGCGGCTCAGGCTTCCCCTCTAAGGCTCCGTTCCCTCTACAGAACAGGGACACTGTTTCCCCTCTGCCCCCTTTCTAGGGTTGCCATGACGGTCAAATAAGCCTGGGATGGTAGAAGTGCCTCGTGAGCGGTCACCACTTGATACTGTCTGAGGACCTGTGTTAGATGCACTGCCCGGTGGGGACATGGAAGAGGGGTCACCGGAGTGGCCTTGTGGGGGACAGGGAAGGGAAGTGTCAGCCAGCAATGCCGATGTCTAGTGTCAGTACGATGCTATGCAATCTCTGGACAAATGCTCACTGAGAACTTAACCTGTGCCAGGTACACAGCTGGGCGCTTTTGCACACACTGCCTCGTTGGCGCCTCACAACTCCCCCAAAGCTAAGTAATTCGTCTCTACTGCACAGGTCGGGAAGCTGGGGTAAAATGATGGGCATGAAGTGGCACAGCTGTCACGACTCGCCTCTGGGATTAAACTCCCTGAACTGCCGTCCCTCTCCCAAGTGAGGAAAGAGCAGAGAAGGGAGGGAGCCTGAGGCAGGGGCAGGGCCAAGGCATTCACCAAACATCCATGTGCTCCCTCCCAGCTTGCAGCAGGTGCAATCATGTGACTGGTTCTGGCCAATGGCAGAGGAGCGGAAGGGACACTGTGCGCAATTCGAAATTCTCAGTCTCCTTTTCCCTGCAGCAGGGGCTGATGTGCATGCCTAATACTCCAAAGGGCACTAGATGGTCGGGCCCCTGTCCCATTGGGCTCTAAGGAAGGAGGTGGAGCTGAAATAAACTTCACATGGAATAGGAAAGGAGACTTCACTATGTTATCCAGGGAGATTTCAGAGTTGTTTGTTTCCTTTCTGACAACACACAGCCTTGGCAAGGCTGCGTGGAGGAGACAGCTCTGAACTGGGGAGGGATCTGAGGCTGAGAAAACAGAATGATCGTTACTGGTCCCCCAATGCCTTGCCGATGGCCTTGTGCCACACGAGACCTTGGAAATGTTTGCTGAGTGAACCAAGAAACAAATCAATGAATGAAGGAGGAGGAACCAGATTAATTGACCTCCACCCACGGCAGATGCTGTGGCCGGGACGAGGCCTCCAGGGAACGGAATGTCCCCCATGCATGACCTTCATCATAAACAGTGACCCTCAACAGTGACCTCTTTCCTGGCACCGACTATGCTCCGGACTGTACTAGGTAACTTCATGTACACTGTCTCATCTAACACAGTGGTCCTTGTGAACAAAAGACTTCAGGTAAACACACACAAAGGAAATAAAAAGAAAAAGAAAACAAATAACACAGCAGTCCCACGAGGGAGGTGTTCCTAGCTTGTGTCACTGATAGGGACAGTGGGGGACAGGGAGGATAAGTGAGTTGTCCAAAGTCATATCCAACAAAAAGCGTCACTTATGGAACTAAAGGCCACATAATGCCAAGGTTTTGGCCTGGCCTAGCAAGGAAATCTGACCACCCCCATGACACAGGGGGCCTTTTAAAAGGCATCAAATCGGGGAGGCAGGTTGGGATGGTGGCTAAGAGCATGGGCTTTGGAATATGACAGGTCAAAGTTCCAATCCCAGCTCCACCATTTCCCAGCTGAGTGGCCTTGGGAAAAGACAGGGTCACCTGTGAAGTAGGGATAATGAGGGCTACCACCCTGGAGGCAGAGGGCATAAAATATAAAGAGCTGACCTTTGTTCCCTCCCTTCCCCCACCCTGCACATGAAAAACAAAGGCAGGATTGCACCCAACCTGCCCACACCCATGGGCCCTCAGGGTATCCCCAACCGAAATTCTCACCCCACATTTCCCCATTTCTTCCTCTTCCTCATCCCTCTCACAACTTCCTTATCCCGTTCACCGCCCTGAACAAGAAGCCCAAAGTCTGCCAGTAGCACAGCCCTCGGAAGTCTCCATGGAACCCCTGGGTCCCCAAGAGCTGGAGTAAAGGAGGAAATGAAGGGGGATGCACACCTGCCTGTTCCAGGCCACCCTCCCCTCGCCCCAGCTCACCTGCAGGATGGAGGTGCGCTGCTCGTTCTTGTGCACCTTGGAGGCCAGCCGGTTGAACTCGAGGGCCATGCGGCCCAGGTGGGTGAAGAGCTGGCTGTGGTCCGGCTCCTCCGCGCACACGCTCAGGGTGGTCTCCAGGCGCTGCAGGTGCAGCATCAGGTTGCTGTCCTCGCGGGGCAGGGCGCCCAGCTCCTGGGGAAGGGAAGGGGCCCCGGACCACTCGTCACCAAGGCCTGAGCAGGCGCCACCAACCCATTTCCCCTCTGCTTCCCCATTCTTCATGACTCAGTTTCCCATCCCCCGTGGTCCCAGCTCAGCCCAGGGAAATTCTCCAGTTACACAGGTTCCCTGTCTGGGGCTGACTCACAGGGCAGGACGCACGCCTCCCACACCACGGCCCGGCTGATAGCAGCAGAGCCACCGTCCTCCCACGCTGCGGGCCTTGCCGCGTGCCTGTGGGTGAATTGCTCGTCCACTGGGCCTCAGCACCCTCACCTGCTCCATGTAAACAAACCCCTCCCTCCCTCCACCTCACAGGGTTTGCATGAGGATGGAGCAGCCCATGAGAGCAATGACCCCAGGGAAGGGCATCACTGCACAGTCGGCCTCTGTCTCTGTGGGCTCCACATCCACAGATTCAACCAACCGTGGATTGAAAATAATTTGGGAAAAAAAGCTCTGTCTGTGCTGAACATGTACAGAGCTGTTTTTCTTGTCATTACTCCCTAAGCAATATGGTGCAATGATTACTTACGTAGCATTTACATTGTATCATTATTAGTAACCTGGAGATGATCTAAAGTATGCGGGAGGCTGTGTGTAGGTGGCATGCAAATACTATGTCATTTTATATCAGGGACTTGAGCACCCATGGATCTTGGCATCCATGGGAGGTCCTGGAGCCAACTCACCCATGGATACTGAGACAATGCATACACAGCAGCCCTGCTTCTTCAGCTCAGGGAGTCTTAATCAGGGAGCCAAGACCCATAATAGGTTAAGAATCACAGCTCTAGATATTTCAAAGAATCCCAAACTAGTACAGTATATAAAAAATGAAGCATACAATGGGTAAGATAGTCCAATCTCTTTCTATTCTATCTAGTAGACAAGGACACTGCCTTAGTTATGCCAACACCGTGCCTAAGGACTCACGGTGCTACCTCAATGCAGATGGCATCCAGCCCAGCTCCTCGGCCAGGCACCCGAGGCCGTACGGCAGCGGGTCCCACCTGTAGTGCCATCCAGCCAGGCTCCCCACTTTCCTTGCCCGAACCCACAAACCCCAGGTCCCATGCCTCTGCAGGCCGCACCCCCACAGTGTCCTCTCTGCCTCAGCAAGTCCTGCTCATCCTCCACGCCCTGCCCAGGGCTCGGGGCTCCAGCAGGCCTCCCGAACATTTATGGGAATCACATCAGAGATACAGGCAGCCTCAGGCTTCAGGCTGGGAAACCAGGGTATAGGGAGAAGGAACTTGCCCAAAGTCCCCCAGGGAGTCAGTGGCAGCGCCAGGACTGAGGTTTCCTGACTTGCAATCCAGTGCTCTACCACACCGACCTCCCGCTTCTCTGAACTCTGGAGCAACGGCAACGACTGTAACCGCAATGTGGCACTTGGCGGACGCCTGTTTAAATCTGTTAGCAGTGTATTCTAACAAGAGACAACGCTGCTGCTTCAACTCTGCATTCATCCCTCCACTGCCTCTCTCCGCAAAGGATCTGGCACGGCGCATGCTGCTCTATTTAAGGCTCAGCAAGTGCTTCGAAGGCCTCTGCTTTCTCCAGCTAGACCATAAGCTTCCAGAGGGCGGGAGGCTGTCTTGTCTTGGCTCGGCACAGACTAGGCACTCTGTAGGACTAAGGAGGAACTTATTAAATGAGCTAAAGTGACTGGTCCAAAGTCATAGAGTGAAACATTTTCTAAGCAGGGCATCGGGCCTCCTCGGCCAGCATCTCGGGACAAGGGAAGAGAAGGTCCCAGGAGACAAAATATAAAGAACCTTCCTAATCACTCAGAGCTGCCTGACTCAGTGATGAGCCTCCCATCACTGAAAGTATGCTAGTATAAGCTGGACCACCACTGACTGGGACCTTATACTAGTGACTGACAGACATACAAAGCAAGCAGTGGACAAAAGAGCAACATGTGCCACCAAATCCTTGTGAAATGAGGCAGTAGCAACCCAAGTATCAGGGAAGGGTTAAACCATTTACCGCTTGTATAACAACAATAAAAAAAAAAAAAACCTTCAAAGTGAGAAGGGAGAGAAGAAGGAGAAGGTAAAGAATTTAAGACCTTTGAAGAATCTTCCAGACCTCTCACAATCATTCTCCAATACGTCTGCCATTTTAGGAAAGAATGAAAGGAAGACAAAGTTAGGAAAAGGCAGCGAGTGTTATAAGGTACGGACTGAGGGTGCCAGGCAGACACCCCAGAGCTGGAAGACATTGTGTATGTGTGCGTGTGTGTGCGCGCACACACGCATGCACATGTGTTCACATGAGTGCGTGTAAGTGGAAAGTTGAACCTCCTACCCGTGTGCCCCAAAAGGGAGTCTGGGAGGAACAAGAACCTGCAGAAAGGGTAGATCACTGCCCTCGAAGCCCTAGGCCTTTCTCATCCCTCCTAGTCCCCCTGGGCCAGGAGCCCACAGACCCAAAGGGCTGAGTCACAGTGCTTGGAGTTGCCTGGCGAGAGAGAGAGAGAGAGAGAGAGAAAGAGAGAGAGAGAGAGACGCCTGCCAACCAGGCCGGTGAGGCTCTTGTGAGGCTCTCAGACTCTTTCAACGGTTGGGTGCCTGTGCACAGCAAGCCGGGGAAGTCACTGGCCCAGGGATTTGCATATGTGAGCGAGAAGCACCCCCTGCTCCAGCCCCTCATGTGTCCCCAAGTGAACTCCAGGGTGCCCGAGGGATGTGAGCAGGTCCTGTGCCTCTCACGTGGGGGCAGACGGCGGAGACGGAGAGGAAGCAGAAGGACTGCCCGGGGGCCTGCCCCTGCACTTACCACTGCGGGGGTGCGGCCGCCACTCTCCGGTGGAGAATGCTGTTCCTCAGCCGGGACCACTTCGAATTCAGAGGAGGTGCCCTGTGCAGAAAGGGAGTTAGGCACTGCCCAAGAGAAAACACCTCGGCCCTCCCTGGAGCCCTGCAGCTGAGAGCAGCAAGGAGGCAGAGAATGGAAAGACGAAACCTTTTCCCACTTCCAGGTCATAGGGGCAGCCCACTCTATGCAGAGGGGACCTGGCCCAGGCGGGGCTCACAGGGACAGTTACACATCATTTCACATGAAAGCACAAGGCAGGATTCCCAACAAGTCCGCCATGAGCCTCAATATGATGTGAAGCCACATCCCCTTGGTGGCCAATTTCCTCATCTGTAAAATATGGATGTTGGACTAGCTGACCTTTAGAACTGCATTTTTTCAAGGTCTTATACATTTAAAATGTTTTCATGAACTCCGTTACTTCTCAAAGCAACCCAGGGAGTGGCTCAGAAGGTTATATCCTCTTCGGACAGATGAGGACACTGAGTCGTAGAGTTAGTGCAAAAGCAGGGACTGAACAAAGACTGCAGATCCGGCATTCCTGCTACGGCACCAGAGCTGTCTCCCAGACCCAGGTGTCTCTGGCTGGTCCCCCGGATAACACAGACGGCCGTCATCATGGCCACTAGCAAGCACAGTCCTGTGCTAGCCTTGCCAGCCCAGTCACAGAGATCCCGGAGGAGTGAACTCATGCTGGGCAGACACCCGACAGCCGGAGAGCACAGTGTGTGTATATGCACACGCACACGCATGTAAGTGCAAAGGGTAGCCTCCCACCTGAAGGCTAAACTCCCACCTGCCCCAGAAGGAAGCCTAGGAGGGACCAAGAGCCTGCACAGAGGGTGCCTTATGGGGCCTTAGGCCTTTCTCACGCTTCCTCCTCCCTCTGGGCGGGTACCAGAAGTCATTAACAAATTTGGAAACTCTTTCAGGCTTCACCCAAATTCAGGGTAGCCAAGGAATCCCAGATTTTTTCCACATGTCCACATCCTTCATTCCTAGTAGAATTCACTAATTGCTCAACCAGCTGATAGGCTAGCGGTCCATCTGAACCAGCAGCTGGGTCTGGGATTCCCATTAAAACTGGTCTCAAAGACTGTTTCAGCCTTCCCTCACCCTAGGAAGGGGCAGGATGCACCTCTTTGCTCAGCTGTCAGCTGAGCCTCACAGCCACCAAGAACCCAACTCTGGGTCTCAGCCTCGCCTTAGAAAGTCCCCTTTCCCCCCTCTACATTTCCCCAGTTACATGTGTGACTTCAAAAAAGCCCCTTCTCCCCCAGACCTGATCTGTAGGATGAAGACGCTACACCACACAATCCCTTGTGGCCCTTGTGCCCTGGGATATCATGCAAAACTTCGCCAGCCCACTCTGTAGCAGATGGTTTCTGAGCCCTGTATGAGAATATCAGCTCCATGTCTTATCCGTCTGTTTTCGTGGCACTGTGCACAGTCAGTGCATACCAACATTATGCAACTTTATAAATGAAAAGAATTCCCTGTACATACCAGGGTCTTCCTGGTAAGTTTTAACTATGATAGAAGAGTTGTGCTTTGGAAAAAGAAAAAAAAAAAAAAAAAAAAAAAAAAAAAAAGTTTTAACTATGACCTTCATTTCAAAAGGAAGAGGCAGAGAGCTTGAGATTGACTTGCCAACAGCAAGTCGGAACATGATTTCTTGACCCCAACTCTTTTTCATCATGTCCTTGTATCTGCCAGCAAGACTCTGAGGTCTAGACAACCTCCAGCCATGACTCCTACTGCAACTTACGCTGGATGGAGGCTTCTGGACTGGCACTGGCTTGTCGCTGGGGCAGGTGGGGGCAGCAGGAGTCGCTGGGACATTTGTGTCCATTCCTGAAGACACAAGAGAGCATGGATGACCAGACTGGGAAGGGCAGCCTGGGTACTGCCCCCTCAGGGACAGCCCTTGACTAAACGGTTCTCAGAGTTGCCACCTGAGTCTGGGAGAATAGGAGGTGGTCCCACCAGGGCCAGGTCGTCTGAGAAAACAACCTGCCCTGGAGTGACAGGGACAGAGCCTGAGCCGAGAGACTACCTTCTCTGGGCTCCCTGGGAAAATCCCAAGGTGGCTCCTGCTCCTCGCTACCCTGGACATGCTTCAGTGATGATGAGGAAAAGGGTGGAAAATCAAGCACCACATGTACACACTACTAAACTGGAGCTAACCGGTAAGCACTCAATGTGCACAGAGGGAAGTAAAACTTAACGGAAATCAAGCAGGGGGGAGGAGGGAGGAAGGGCTGGGTGAAAACCTACCTAATGGGTACAATGAACACTATCTGGGTGATGGGCACACTTATAACCATGACTCAAGCATTATATTTTTAGTTGTCCAGCTAATTTCTTTTTATTTTTAGTAGAGACAGGGTCTTGGTCTTGCTCAGGATGGTCTCGAACTCCTGACCTCAAGCAATCCTCCCGCCTCGGCCTCCCAGAGTGCTAGGATTACAGGTATGAGCCACCGCGCCCAGCCAATGACTCAAGCATTATAAAAGTGATCCATGTAACCAAAAATATTTGTACCCCTCTAATACTTTGAAATAAAATTTTTAAAAATAATGAAGACAATGATTTACAATTAACAGAGTGTTTTTATAGCTATTATTCCAGCCATTCCCATAACAGTCCTATAGCCCCATTTTAAAGGCATGGAAACTGAGGCTTGGGAAGGTTGCCAACTTGCCAGTAGTCACACAGCCAAACAGTTTCAAAACCAAGGCTGACGTGGCTCTCCCTCCGTGACCTCCTGGGGATCTTGCTACACTCGAAGGTAGCTCCACATCTCACTTGGGGATAGACCTGGCACCAATCAAGAATGCAGAAAACATTTCTGCATGGACAAGTAGAGGCTGGAATGCCCACTGACTGCAGCACAGTGGACCCTGAATGCATCACTTTCTTCCATTTGTGCGTTCAGCAAATGTAACCACCAGCCCAACAAAAGGCTGTCACGCTGGCCTGGGCCGAGAATATAAGATAGAGCTACAGCAGGAGCCAACTCAGTCCCACTGGGCGGGGGCAGGGGAATCTTTTCCTCCCTAGTCTCAGACCTTGACCCTAGACCTAGAGACATGCCAGAGTCATGCATGGTGACCATATATAGGACTTCGACCCCGAGTCACAGTCACCCTTTCCTTTAACAGGTGGCACGTGTAACCATACATCTGAAATACGCTGCAGCTGCATAACAGGCAGGTCCAGACTCCTCCCGGGGCCTCAGCTTCCCTAACTAAAAAATGGAAAGAGGTGGCCGGACCAGAGAGCTTTCAACTCGTACGCCAACTCCAAGCGACAGGAAGTAGCTGCTGCTTGGAGTGCTAGGCCTGGCACACAGCAGCTGCTCACTAAGTATTTGTTGAATAAATACGCTGATAAAGATCCTGGGGCCACAGGACCGCAGTGCAGTTGACAGTGATCTGTTACTAACGTCTGCCAGGACCTCAGGAGTGCTGAGTCACTGGCCATTTTTAATAACATTATTTTGAAGTCACTTCCAAATCTGACTTTCTGGGGGCTGCTGCAGCTACAACATGAATGGAGGGTGGGGTCACTAAGGATAAACGCAAGGGTGTGGGTTTCAGAGTAAGAAGGGAGCTCACTGTTAAGGGCTAAGCAGTTCGGAGGCTGGGGAAAGGCAGAGGTACCCAGATTCCTCCTGTACCTGTGAGCTCGGCCAGCGGGTCGAAGGAGCCCAAGGAGGGAGAAGGTGGTGGGAGCAGCTCATTGTCCTTGACTAGCTCCTCTGCCTTCTGCCGCAGCCTGGATGCTTCCATCTGGGACTCTTCCAAAAGCTCACCTAGAGAGGCAATGGGAAGAAGGAGCAAAAGCATTTACTCAGCTCAGTGCACTGGTTCTCCCTGCCCAAGCCCGAAAACTGCTTCTGCCTGGCTTCAAGGCTCCAGGTCCTACGCTTCACTCCTCCCGTCATCCTGCGGGCAGAGTGGGACAGAGCCTGTCTGTCCCACCACCAGAAACAGGCAGGAGGAAGGCGAGGGCCTGGTCATCAGGGGAAACAGGAGTGGAGGGGAATCTAGGAAAATCTCCTGCCCCGCGCCCACCCCTACCCCGGACCTGGGGGTGACACCTTCTTCCTGCCCCTTCACACCCGGCCTGGGCACTCCACAGAAAGCCAGGGGCTCTCTGGCCTAACCCCATAGCACCCAGGGGCTGCCCACAGCTTAAGCCCCCAGAGCCAGGCGCTGCCTGCAGGGCAGAGACCCTTCATGATACCAACCAGCCCCCTAGGCTTCAATTTTCCTTCTCCTACAAGTGGAGAAGGGAAACGTCACTCCTCCCTCGCCAGTCTGCCAGCCCAAGCAGGGCTCTGCCACGCAAGGAGAGAGCATTTTAAAAATCAGGGAGCTGGGCTCACCCCCGAAACCTGAGACCAGAGGAGGTGGCAGCAAGGGAAAGAAAGAGTTTTAAGAGTCTGTAGCAAACAGAGACCCCTTTTGACAGGGAAAGGAATGAAGGCCTTGCGTGGAGGCGGAGATGGCATCTGGGCTGGCTGCTGATGCACGGGACAATTCAGTCACATGGAGGAAGGTGGGGTTGTTCTTGGCAGTGGGGACAACTTGAGCAAAAGCCAGGAGGAGGGAAACTGAGGGAGCTACTCCCTCCTTGCTTTAAGCCAAGCTCTGCTCCCTACTCCAAGGTCTGGGGACCCGTGCCTTGAAAAGATGAGGCCATTCCGGTTCCATGTCCACAAACTGGGGCTTCTAGCTCCCTCTCCCCTGTCCCACATCTCTCTTGGTCCCTCAAGGTACCCTGAGTCCTGTCATCATGGTTTTGAGGCGCTGGGGAATCAGGGCTGGAAATCAGGACTGTCACCACGCTACAGAATAAAGACACCGCTGTGGGGCAGGAGACAATGCTGGGCCAGGAGGGACAGAGGGACGACTCGGGTGGAGGCATACGCCAGCTGCATTCTCCACCCCTGGGCAGAGGGGCCGGCACTGCAGGCTGCAGGACGGGGCCCGCAGGGAGGGGGCAGGGTCTGCTTTACCTAACATCTTTATCCCTTGCATTTTTTCCTTCAGCCGGGAGTTCTCCTCCACTAGGCGCTCAAAAGCTGCGGATGCCTCTCCCGGAGGCACGCTGCCCCCAGGGTCGTAGATCCGGTACGGTCCTCTCCCTTCCATGAGGGTAGCTCAGCCCGTGCCGCGGTGCCCGCCTGGCTGTAAGGACAACAGCAGTATATCAGCAGGCTGGCTGGGCCACTGGGGCATCCTTTATGGGGAAGCGCTAGTCTGTCAATGCCCCAGAAGGCAGTCCCCTTAACCCAGAATAGAACACAGCACTTCGGGCTGGTCTGATGATTGTACAACAGAGCAGAATGGTCACCTCCTTTGATATGGACACGCTGCCTCTATTAATGCAACCTAATAATGACATCAGTTTCTTTTAGTGGCCTCACTGCACTGCTGGTTCATTTGGAACAGCAGTCAACTGTTGGGTACAACAAAGAACCTGGAATTAGAATTTAAAAACCTAGGTTTCGTGTCCTGTCCATGAGGTCCAGAAGGATGGGGACCCTGTCTTGTCCATCACTGCACCTTCATTGCCCAGCTCAACATTAGCTATGTAGTGAACGCCCAACAAACCCCAAATGTACAGCCTAGTTATTCATTCACTGTGGGATCATGGGCAGTCCCTTCCCCTCTCTATGGAGGGGAAATGAAAGTCTTAAACTAAATTAGTAATCTTTAAAGTGAAATGTTTGTACCCAAAGCTATAAGCAAGCAAGTCAATCTAGTCCAAAGTTCCATTTATATGTATGTTACCATCTTTAAAAAAAAAAAAAAGATGAAGAAGAAGAAAAACCACCCTGACTAATATTTAATATACTGTCAGCCTCCTCTGTTAGTCTCACATCATGTGTGGCCTGTCCCTTCCAGTTCTAATGAACAGATGAATTCTCCATCAAACCACTATTTGTGCAGCAAGTTTTTGGTATTAATCCGTTCAATTTCATCTGCTTTATTTCATTTGAAACCACTCTGAGAAGTGATCTCAGAATCCTAGGCCTGTGACTTAGAGAAACTCTCCTTCCATTCATCCATCCATTCATTCAATAATTACTTATTGAGTATCTACTCTGTGCTGACTGCCAGTCTGGGTGCTGAGGAATTATCAGCAAACAAAACAAAAGTCCTTGAGGGAGCTTACATTCTAGTGGCGGACGCAGATGGGGGTGGTTGGGAACATAGCATTTCAGGTGACGAAAAAGTCTTTGGACAAAAATTAAGCAGAGAAGGACAGGGCAGGGGCTGTGATTTTACACGGAGCTGGCAGGAAAGGCCTCATGAAGAAGGAGCTATTTTAGCAAAGGC
This sequence comes from Microcebus murinus, assembly GCF_040939455.1. Taxonomy (NCBI): domain Eukaryota; kingdom Metazoa; phylum Chordata; class Mammalia; order Primates; family Cheirogaleidae; genus Microcebus; species Microcebus murinus. The sequence continues at coordinate 17,125,311 of NC_134124.1, forward strand.
CTGAAGGAGGTGAAGATATGTGGGGGAAGGATATTCTAGGCAGAGAGGACAGTAAGAACAAAGGCCCTGAGTGAGCCTGGAAAGCTGAGTCAGTCTCCAGCTCTGCAAACAGCTCCAGCATGGGAGAGCTCCCAAGGCCTCCACCGGGGACCTCAGAAGGACGTGGGGGCCTGGAAACCTCCCTCCCAAGATCAACAGCCCGAAAGGCAAAAACTATTCCAGTCAGGAATCCTCAAAGGCCCCTTGAAGTCTACACAGTGCTCAACAAAAGAAAAAAGTGCAAAAGGAGTAACAGCAACACCACGATTCATTAATCATCTATCTGCCAGGAACTGCCTTCAAAGCCTCAGATACATTATCTCAGTTAAGCTGCACAACAACCCTAAGATACATAGGAATATCACCCCCATTTTATAGCGGAGAAACTGAGGCTCAGCGGGGTTACATGACTCAGCCCAGATTACATGGCTAGCAAGTGAGAGCTGAGATGCAAAGGCAGCTCCACCTGCTGCCTAAAAAGGCTCGGACTAACCCCCTGTTAATGCTCACACAGCCAGGACAGAGGCAGAGGGGCAAGAAGGGGGTTCAAGCCTGTTTGTAGGGCAGCACCAGGCTGTCAGGTAGCTCCTGGGCTGTTTCCAAGAGGGTCCATGGGATGGAATGGGCCAGAAAGAAAAACAAAGTTCTGTCAAGCAGGACCCCATCCCCCCAGAGAGTGACAAACTCAAGACCAACACACACTGCAGGGAGGCACCCAAGTCCTGCTGAGCCCCGCCAGGCAAAGGACAGCCGCCCACACGCCCATCATAGAAGTCACCACTCGGCTTGGGGGAGACTTGTGTTTAACTTGAAAGTTCCATGTTGCACAGCAGAGCAATAAAGCTCAGATGTCCCCACTGCGTTAAAAGAGACAGTGTGGGCAAAGCACTCAGCACAGTGACTGGCACATACTAAGGTACGCAGAGCTGCTGGCAGATGCGGGGTCCTTCCCCCGTCGCCTTTCTCCTCACAGGCCTTACCCCCCAGCATGGGATGCGCCTGGCTGCTCTGGGCATTGCCCACGTGGCTGGGAACTTCTTCCGGCGGGAGCACGCTGCACGCTCCTCCGTATTCCCGCCACCACGGAGAGCTGCCTGGAGTTCACAACCAGGAAAACCGAGGGCTGGGAGGGGCTCGCAGCCACCCTCAACAAAAAGGGCAACGGTGTCCTGGCTCCTGCCCACCACTCTGCACATGCTCTAGACGGAACCGACAATGACACTACGTGATGGTTTGGGGACTTTTTACTCCATGGCTGGCTTGCCCAGTGGATGGGAAGCTCCATGAGACTAGGGAGCGAGTTCACCCTGTGTGCCCAGGTATCTTCACGGCGGACCTAAGTAAAGCCTCCATAACTTTTTTTTTTTTTTGAGACTAGAGTCTCACTCTGTTACCTGGGCTAGAGTGCTGCGGCGTTAGCCTAGCTCACAGCAACCTCAAACTCCTGGGCTCAAGCGATCCTTCTGCCTTGGCCTCCCGAGTAGCTGGGACTACAGGCATGCACCACCATGCCCGGCTAATTTTTTCTATATATTTTTAGCTGTCCAAGTAATTTTCTTTCTATTTTTAGTAGAGACAGGGTCTCACTCTTGCTCAGGCTGGTCTCGAACTCCTGAGCTTGAGCAATCCTCCCACCTCGGCCTCCCAGAGTGCAAGGATTACAGGCGTGAGACACCGCGCCCGGCCCTCCATAAACTTCTAATTCAGTGCAGGAAGACTGAAAGGACCTGAGGAGCCCTTGACCCTGACCCTGCCTCCTGAAGCCACATCCAAACCTCCCAGAGAGCCCACCCATGGCCGGCTGGCCAGAGACACTCCACACAACCACACGCTGCTGGAACTAGGGCGGGCATGCTCCCTCAGGGGCCCAGCCGCAGGGCAAGGAACAGAGCAGGGTGCAGGACAAGGGAACTGAGACATATCTCCATGTCCTCCAGACCACGCAACGCCTGGTCCATCCCTTGAGTCTGGGGAGCCACCAGGGAAGCAGGGCGTGGGAAGCAGAAATGCAGGCAGCCGGGGCCACTCTCCCCACGCCAGCCCCAGTGGGCAGGGCTCGCGGGCAGAGAGAGGGAAACTCGGAAGAAACGGCCTATTGTGAGAAAACCCTCTCTGGACATCAGAGGAGCCGCCCAAGGCAGGGCCTGGACTTCTGGAGGAAAGAAAGACAAAGAGAGAAACGGGGAATTTCCAGGTCCTGCTGACCTCATGCCCAGATGGTCAGCGGCAGTCACCGGGTGACTGCTGGGAGGACGGGAACTCTCCTTCTGGTCAGAGAGGTTTTCATCAGCTCTCCCAGAGGGGGCAGTCAGCTCAGGGTGACAGAGCTGGAAGGGAATCTCCAAGGGCCGTGAGGCCAATCCCACACTGTCGGGTGGGAGAGAATCGTCCAGAAGCAGTGAGTAAGGGGCTGCGTCAGACAGGATAACAGCACGTGTGTCTTGTCCATCACAGACTGCAAGAGTGGGTGGAAAGGGGACCCCACCCCTCACATGGGGCAGTACCTACAGCTCAGAGCCCTGGAGTCCTCGGGCATGAACTCGTCTGGTTCTCCCACGTGGCACAAGCAGGGCAGCGAGTCAGGGCCTGAGCAGGGAAGGCCCAGGTCACAAAAAAGTCAGGATGGAGCTGGGACCAGATCTCGGCAATCCAGGCTGCCCACGGCCCACCCTCCATTTCCACTCCTGCCTTTTGATCTCACTGCAGTGAGATCTTCTGGTGGGGTCTGGCTCCAGACTCCATATTCACCTGGTTCCCGAAGCTACAAATCAGTGGGTGGCCCGCTGGCAGTGGGACCCCAAGCCCCTTGCCTAAACCAGAAACTGCTAGTGGGAAAGAGACAGCCAGCTCAGACTTTCTCCCAAAACAAGACTTCAGCAAGTGGGGAAGGGGGCCTCCATAGCCCACCCGGAGGGACCCTGGGGCTGCCCACCAGAACCAGAAAGGCGCAGTTTGGGGGCAGAAACGGGCCCAGACAGGCAGCAGGTCAGGCGGCGACCACAGAGCATGAAGATGGAAGTGACGCTGTTGAAACTGAAGGCACCACCAGGCAAGCAAGCTAGCAGGGCGGGAGAGGGGCAGGGGCGTGGGCCCAAATCCCAGACTCACCCCGGAAAGAGAGGGTTGGAAAACGCTAGATTCGGAATCAAATTTGCATTCCAGATTCTGCATAGAAATGCTTCAGCCTGTCTGAGACTGTCTTGCCATTAGCCATGTACTTATGGCTGGAGGTGAGGGTGGGGCTGGGAGGGCCCCCACCCTCCCCAAATGGTATTCACTTGCACAACCACTAACATTTGCAAAATAATTCATAGTTTCCGAAGCATTGTTTTTCCATCGGATTGTCACAATAACCCTGGGAAGAAGGTAGGGCTGATGTCTGTTAGACAGATGAGGAAACTAGAGCCCAGCTTGGGGACCTAGCCCAGTTTAATGCCTCTGGTCACCAGCTACAACCTGGGGCCAGCCATCCCCAGGAGGAGGTGATGTTCTCCCTAGCCCAGAGCCCAGGCAGATCTCTGGGACTGGGAGGCAGGAGGTCACGGTGGCAGACAGAGGCCAGGGCTGTGGACTGCTGGCAGTGGGGATGGCAAAGGAGTGAAGGGAAGGAGTCTCTGGGAAACAGCACATAGCAGAACATCAAAGAAGCCTGTCCTAGTGTCTATTCTGCTGCACACTGTCTGTGTATGGGACCATGGGCTCATTCCCTGCGTATGAGCGGAGGAGCCTGCTGGCCTAGGTAGAAAGTGGGTGATGTCTGAAAGCTGGCCCATCAAAGAAGACCCAAGCCTTGGGAGCTAGCAGCAAGTCAAGGAAAGAGAGGTGACCAGCACGCTAGAACTCACACAGCCTTGCAGTCAGGGTCCAAACAGGGTGGGCACTAGGGTGGGGCAAGCAAGGCATGGCTGGAATGAGTGAGCCCTCCTCAAATGCTGCCCCCTGGGGTCTCCTCTGCACTAGTCCCAGCTTTGTCCACCCCTGGACAGCTGCCTCATCTGTAGAATAGGAATAATGGGGTGAGGGGTGGGGAGGGAAAATAAAAAAAAAAAAAATAGAATAGGAATAATAATAGAATCTACTTGGTATAAAATCAAAGAAATTAAATGAAACAATATGTGCATAGTTGGGAGTTCTCACTTTCTATTTTAAACAATACTTCCTGGCTATTTGATTTATTGAATCAAGAAACATGTATTTCTTTTATAATAAAATCTCCAAAGTAATAAAAGTGTACAGTATCTTGCTGAGTGCTTGGCACACAGTAGGTGCTTAGTAAAAGGCTGCAGCAACCCCCTACAACTGTGCCCAGCAGTCAGTTGAGCAATAACGAGGTTGTAAGTACAGTGTCCAATATAAAGAGCTGGGGCCGAGGACTCATGAGGTCTAGTCAAGGTACACCAGGACAAGCCCCTTCCCCGCCCTGGGCCGCAGTTCCCTAAAAGGAAGGGGTTGCAACAATAGCAATACTATAACATCATGGGGTGGGGGGTGTGGTTGAACAGAATCCTTATGGCCAGGGCCATCAGATGGCTAAAAACACTGCAAGAGAGGACTGCAGAGCACAGAACCAAAGCCAGGAGGGAGGGTGACAGTTTGTTAAGCGCTACTCTATGCCAGGCACTAGGCTGCACCATTATGCACCTCATTTTCTTCTCACTTATAAGAGACAAAAATCTCTGCTTTCCAGCGAGAAAACCAATCCTCCCAGCTAGACAGCATTATCCCCATTTTTCAGATGAGGAAGCAGACTCAGGAAATTTTAAGTCACTCGCCTAAGGACACATAGCTGGTTAGTGGTAGAACAAATACTCCAGCCTTGATCTGTCAGACTCAGATATTTCCCCTGCCCTGCACTGCCTAAAGAGGCAGGAGGCTAAAGCCCAGGGGAAGAAAACCAGTCCTGCTGCCCAGCTCTCCAGAACATGTCTCAAGTTCCCAGTCCCTGCCTTTTCTTATCTCTAACTTTGGCCAGGCACTGTGGCTCACGCCTGTAATCCTAGCACTTATCTCTAACGTTGTATGCCACCAGATCCCAGTCTGCCCCTGGCCATCTGCTGTCACCAGGGCTTATTAAGAAACTCAGAATGGCCAGGCACGGTGGCTCACGCCTGTAATCCTAGCACTTTGGGAGGCCGAGGCAGGCGGATTGCTCAAGGTCAGGAGTTCAAAACCAGCCTGAGCGAGACCCCATCTCAACCAAAAATAGAAAGAAATTAATTGACCAACTAAAAATATAGATACAAAAAATTAGCCGGGCATGGTGCACATGCCTGTAGTCCCAGCTACTCGGGAGGCTGAGGCAGTAGGATCACTGAGCCCAGGAGATTGAGGTTGTTGTGAGCCAGGCTGATACCATGGCACTCACTCTAGCCTGGGCAACAAAGTGAGACTCTGTCTCAAAAAAAAAATAAAAAAAAAAAAGAATCTCAGAATGAAGGAAAGCTCACGGGAAATTCACACCTGTGCCTGTCCAGTCTGCAGAGGAGCCAGGGGACTCCGGCTGGCCAGCTTTAGCAACCTAGAACCTAGACCTCACCAACTTCCTCCTCAAGATGACGCCTGGGCAGCCAGCACTGGCTGTAGTTAGGCTACTCCCTGCTCTGCTTCCACTGGCCCTTGCTCTGTCCTCCGGGGTCCCCTGGAATAAGGAACAGACGCCTCTCTGCTCCATGTCAGCCTTGATCTGGAACCTGTAGCATTCTCTTGAAGCTGATCAGCCCTAGTTCCCTGCACTGCTCCCCACAGGCACTGGCTTCCACACCCCTCCCCAGCCCACCCCCTACCAACCCTCCATACCCACCCTATCGGCAGCTGGTCCTGGAACTGGACACAGTACTCCAGATGTGGTCTGCCTGACCGAACACAAAGAGCCTTTCACCTCTGCTCTTTGAGGTATTATGCTTTTATTGATATAGCGTTGGTGTATACTTGCTTTCCTTATAGCTGGTCCACCCACAGTAAAGAGTGTACTTTCTCAATGATGTCAACAACCTGCATGTATCCCTGATTGGCTGAGAACAAAGCTCTCCTGTAAAAAAAGTATGCTTGAGGAAGTGTCAATTACATAATGGGGCAAAAGTAACTTACTGATTCAGTAATCCCCTATCTAGAGTTCTAGATATCTAGAGATCTCTGTATCAGTACACACAGGGGCTGGGCAAAGATGTTCACTGCCACAGGTTTTGTAACAGCAAAAATACCCAGAGTGTTCATCAAGAAGAAACTGGTTAAATAAACTATGGTGCACTCATTCAATGGACTATGCTACAGCCATCAAAAAGAATTGGGTAGATTGCTTTGCAGTGACACAGAAAGAAAGATACTCATTAAATAAAAAGCAAAATACAGATATATATGTGTAATAGGACACTATTTTTTTTTTTTACAAAAAACCACACAATGTGTGTGTGTGTGTATGTGTGTGTGCATAAAACCTTAAACGTGCATACAAAAAGGTCTGGAAGGGTGCATACCAAACTGCTACTAGTAGACAGCTCTAGGAAAGGACCTGGGATAGGGGACGAGAATCAAAAAAGCTTTTATTTTACCTACAATATTTTAACTCTTTACATGGGAAATCTAGTCCTGTTCTTATTCAATTAAAAAAATAATTTTTAAATATGGTGGGGCCAGGGGAAGGGGAGAGAAAGAAGAAATAACACAATTTTCACTTTTTACTTTATAACTTTTGTATTGCTTGAGTTTGGGGGGTTTTTCCCAATGAGCATGTGTTATTCTGTATTTTTTAAAGGGAGATTTTACCATAATTTAAAATATATATATAAGCGGTTTTCAAGCTGAGAACAATAGGGAAGACCTTTTGTTCTGACACCAAATGAGGCCGAGGACTGTGGGCAGCGGGTGGGAACATCCTTACTATGCGCCTGCTTCATGTGGATTCCTTAAAAATAACGGGGAAGAGTCCAGGGGCGAGTTTTCTAGTTAAGGAATTTAGTGTTTGGAGAATTGGCAACTGCAGAGGACAGTTTCAATCTGGAACCCACTAGAAAGGATCTGGCCTCAGGAAGGTCAGAGCTGGGCCTGCAGGTGACCATGGCAGAACAGAAACACCAGACTGTGGATAACCACCGGGAGCCGCGAACAGGTGAGGGGCAAGTGTTCCCCGCCCACCGCCGGGGAGGCCTCACACCTGCATTACACCTGCTTGGCTGGTACGGAAGCCCAGGCAAGAGAGGTGCAGAGCTCGACTCCAGATCACACCATTCTCAAGGAACAAAGTGAAACCCAAATCTGATCATCACATCACTGATCCCAGTCTCATACTCTCCTGTCACCAACAACCCCTAAGAAAAGCTGGGAAGGCAGCCCAGGCAACCCCAGCCTACTCTCAGTCACCCCACGCAGGCCTCCTCCAGCTCCTGGGACCCACAGGCAGGACACATCATCTGCCTGGAAGCCTGGCTTCCCTCCTGGCAGCGGGGACCTCACTGAGCCCAGGAGGACCGGCCTCAACTATAAGCCATGGTGGCAAAGGGCACTAAGACCAACCCTAGGACAAGAGAGATAGGGAGACAGAAGGAGACTCTCCTTCTGTCTCTCAGCCCCCAGTATGCCCAAAGCTGGTTTATCCAATGAAGGGCTTATCCAACCCTGAAATTCCTCACCCCTCTCCAAAGGGGAAGAAGCCAATTTTTGAGAATTCCCCTTTATAGCAAATATGGTGGAAAGAGGGTTTAACAGATTCAAATCCTGGCTCTGCTCTCTCCCCAGGTGACCTTGGGCAGGCCTCAGTTTCCCTGTTTCTCCCTATGGAAATGTTGTGAGGGCCGAGAAGGAACCACAGAGTTCTCTGTAAACCTTAAAATGCTACCCAAACAGGAGTGGCAATGGCTATCAAAGGGCTAGGAAAAGAAAGGCTGGATAAGGGCTGAGATATTCAGATGAAGGCCAAAGATGGCTCGAATTAACAGCAAAAGGCTGGAAACTACCTAAATGAAGAGGAAAATAAATAACCATATCATGGCAGTTTCATATCAGGGAATACTATAAAGCCATGGAAAATGAATAAACCAGAGCTAGAGATAAAAACAAGTATGAATCTCACAATTCTAACATTAAGCGAAACAAGCAAGCTACAGAGGACTACAGACAGGGGGTAGGACATGGGCAATATACGTAACCTTCACATTTGTACCCCCATAATATGCTGGAAAAAAAATTAAATTAAAATTTAAAAAAAACCCTTCACATTTGTACCCCATAATATGCTGAAAAAATTAATTAAATTAAATTAAAACTTTAAAAAAGACTACAGCCGGGTGCGGTGGCTCACGCCTGTAATCCTAGCACTTTGGGAGTCCGAGGCGGGCGGATTGCTCAAGGTCAGGAGTTCGAAACCAGCCTGAGCGAGACCCCGTCTCTACCAAAAATAGAAATAAATTAATTGACCAACTAAAAATATATATAAAAAAATTAGCCGGGCATGGTGGCGCATGCCTGTAGTCCCAGCTACTCGGGAGGCTGAGGCAGAAGGATCGCTGAGCCCCGGAGATTGAGGTTGCTGTGAGCTAGGCTGACGCCACGGCACTCACGCTAGCCTGGGCAACAAAGTGAGACTCTGTCTCAAAAAAAAAAAAAGACTACAGACAGTATGACTGCATTGAAATAACATTTTAAACCGTACAAAACAACAATGTATACTGTTTAGGGATGCATACATTTATAATAAAACTATCAAGCAGTGCAAAAGAATAATAAACACTAAATTCAGAAAACTTGTTTCTTTGGGGAGATGATTTGGGAGAAATTTCGGGTGTATGGAAAATGTGTTATTTCTTAAACCGGATGAGTGGGTACCCAGGTGTCTGCATATGTTAGACTTTATGTCTGAGAAACTCCATAATATTTTCTAGAAGGCAATGTTGCAGACTCCCAGGAGTCAGGGTCAGCTGGGGGTGCATCTGCAGAGGCAGAAGTGGGCGTGTGGAGGGCCCAGGGCTCCCCAGCCCCCGGCTGAAGCTCACTGTGGCAAAGGTCTGAAGGCCGCGGAGACAGGGGCAAGGGCGCTGCAGAGTGGGAGGAGACCAGACCAAAGTGCTCCTGACTCATGGGGCAGCCCCACGGCCGCCGTGAAAATACCAGCTCTGGCCTCCAGGCCTGCCTACTTGGTGACTGTGACGTGAGTCCCATGGTGTGCGTGCACACACACACACGCACGTTTGCACATGCCTGGGCTGCCCGGTTTGTCCACCACACAGGTGCTCAGGGACACAGGGCTCCTGCCTCTCAAAGAACAGCCTCAGGGTGAGGGCCCTGGGAGAGAGGAGCTCAGCCCTGCCCAGGACAGCCCTCAGACAAAGAGCCAGCTGCTCCTCACCAGTCATCTGTTCCAATCTGAAGAGTGACTGTCCCGGGCCAGTCATGGGAAAATCATCAAGAATTTCCTGCAGTGGCCATAGTGGCTGCCAAGGTCTCTGGGGGTCGGGAGCTGTGGTTCCCTGCAGAACAAGGGGAGGTGCTCCCTGCTGCCCTGTGCCTCCCTACGGCAACTGTCCGGAGGGCACCCTCCCTGCACAGGTGGCCAGAGACTGGAGGGGCAGGCACCACGGGCAGAAGGGAGGCAGCTGCGAGAAGCTAGAAGGGTGGGCACGGAACGGCCTGGCCCAGATGGAGGAGACTGGGAGCCACTGGAGCCTGAGAGGGTGACCCAAACACTGAGCTGTCAGAGTGAAGAGCTGGAAGAGAATGCCCTGAGACATCAGTCAGCGCAACCCCTTCATTTTGCACCTGGGAAACTAAAGCCAGCAAAGGGAAGAGACCTGCCCAGAGCCACATGGACAGCAGTGGCACAGAAGGGACACAGACCCCATCTTCTTGTGGCCACCTATGTGTTCTCTTACCACACCAGGCTACTGCCTGACCTCTCTCCCTGCCTCAAAGTGCTCAGGTGAGCAATGAGGGGGAAAAGGAGAAGGTGAGAAAGGAAGAACCTGTACTGAGGTGGGCCCACAAAAGAAAGAAGTCTGTAACAACACCGGGAGGTGGACAGCTCCCTGGTCCTGGGCTGGGGTCAAGCAGAGGGGTCCTGTGTGCTGTTGAGGAAATTCAGGCCAAATGTCCTCTGAGCTCCTCCCACATCTGAGTTTCCAGTAGTCTAAACAGCAACAGACATTTGAAACAAAGCAAAGGCGGACCAGAGAGGACATAATATGGTCCATAGAGTGGCAGGTGTCTTAGTCTGTTTTCTGCCGCTATACCGGAATATCACAGACCAGGTAATTTACAAAGAACAGAAGTTTATTTGGCTCATGGGTCCAGAGGGTGGGAAGTCCAAGAGCATGGCACCAGCTTCTGGTGAGGGCCATCCCATGCTGGAAGGTGAAAGCGAGTAAATGAGACAGAGAGTATCAGCAGAACTCCCCCCTTTTATAACTAATCCATTCCCATGACAGTGACATTAATCCATTCATGAGGGCAGATCGTCATTAAGCCATTAATCCATTCACGTGGGCAGAGCTGACATTTATCCATTCGTAAGAGCGGAGGGATTAAGCTTCCAGCACATGGACTGCAGGGGGCCACATTCAAACCATAGCAGCGAATTATCCAGAGCACAGAAAATCTGACCATTCTCATCATCTCCTACTGAAATCCTTTCAATAGCCTCATTATTAGCATCATTAACAATAACAGCAGCTAGCATTTACTGAGCACTTATCACCTATCAGCCCTGCGCTGCCCCATGAATTCCAGTCACTCTAGGAGGGAACACTGATGTCATACGGAGCTTACAGATGAGGACGCAGAGGCCCAGAGTGGCAGAGGCAGCACCCACCCAGGTCTAGATCAGATGCTCTGGGGGTATAGCCCAGCAATCTGTTTAACAAGCCCCCAACCCAGGTGATTCTGATGTATGCTCAAGTTTGTAAACCAACTACTCTAACCATTTCCCACTGCTGCTAACAGGAACAAAAATGACACTTCTAAGCCTGGCATCAAGACCTTTTAGGGTCTTTCTCAGCTCACCTGGTCAACTCGTCAACCCAGTAGAGCCTTACTCAAAATCTTCTGCTCAGTCTACTAAGTTCCAGGAGAGGATCATCATCTTTCTAGGGTCTGGCCTTGAAGTCACTTACCCCCAGAAGCCCCCTAACCACCTAGCACCCCCAAATTACTCCATGCTCCAGTCATATTTATGCCAGTCAGACTCATTAGGCACTTCAGGCACAGGATGCCTTCTAGGGAGCACTCGCAGCACGTCTCTCCCCACTTGACTACGAGTTCCTGGAGGGCACAGCCAGTTCCTTATGCGCCTGCCTGTCACGAACACTGCACAGCACGGGGCACAGAGAGCCAGCAGGAAACGTTTGCTAACTATCAGAAGGGGGAAACATGCCATGGGAGAGCAGATTCTGGCTTTCATCCCACCTCCCATCTCTAGGCCTCAGTTTCCCCATCTGGAAAATTCTTCTATTTTACTCATTTATTGGACAAATCCAGCAAAGCCATACCCTAGACACTCTGCTCATCAAGAATATGTACATGAAGACTAAAGCGATCCCTGTTCACACCCTTATATCACAGGAAAAGAGAAAGATAATAAATAAATGCACATTAAAAATAACTCTATACCAGACACTAAGTTCTATACGTATACTTTCTCATTCGCAAATAAAGATTATTTCAGATCACAATGACTGTACGAAAAAAATAAAATAGTAATGTGACAGAAAGTGAAAAAAGGGGCTACTTTGCATAGAAAGATCAGGGAAGGCCCCTCTGAGGAGGTGACATTTGAGCTGAGACTTGACGGATAAGGAAAAACTAGCCATGGGAAGAGCGGGGGAAAGGTTTTCTAGGCAGAGGGAAGAGCACATATGAAGGCCTCAGGGTGAGAACAAGCTTGACGTGTTGGAGGGGAAAAAGCAGGCTGTGTGGCGTAACTAAATCACGGTGAGTGCGGGAGTAAAACAGTAACCAGTTGGAGAGGGAGGCAGAAAAACAACCTCCTACAATGATGCCCTGCTCAAATCAGGTCGGCCTGCCCCAATCAGGACATCCGGGCCCCAGGTCACAGGCAGCACTGGGGGTAAGGGTATGAGTCAGACCCCCAGCTTCCTGGGGCCCCAAAAAACCTGGTATGGGCATTGAGGGGCAGGCACCAAGCCTCAGCATGAGTGCCATGCCACGGCACGGGGCATCCATGGGTGGGAGATAACATGGAGACGTAAGTATGTAGAACATAGTACACTCCCAGCTGCAGCTTCCAGAGAGACATGATCAAGTGCTTCCATGAAGTGCCAGTCCCTGATCACATTACTTTCCCAGGACACAACCAGGACAGCAGCCTTGGTCAGTGGAATGGGAACAGGGCCCAGGGTTCAAATTTAATAGTCCTGAGCAAGTCTTAACCTTTTGGGGCCTCAGTTTCCTCACTTGCAAATTGAGGATACTAATAGGGTCACTAGAAAGATGAAATGAGATATAGAATGGAAAGCACTGTGCCTGGCATATAGCAAGTGTTCATAAACATAAGCTATTAGTATCATCATTATTAGTTTTTTTCACTGCCTCAGTTTTCTCTGCTGCAAAACAAGGGTAGGAATACAACACTACAGAGTTGCTATGAGTTTGCACTAATAAATATTCCACCCTCCTAATACAACATCCATTGTCAGGGATTTAAAAAAATTCTGAGAGTGCCCCTTTCTGACCTCTCATCAGATGTCAAATTCCCCTTTATCACACCCCATTGTTTGGAGAATGAGTAAGTGCTGATTTAATCCCATTTTGACGGTACTGTGAAAAGAAAAATGATGCATTAGGAATCCACACATTTCCCTGCACTGTCATTCCGCAAGGGGGGGCGGATGGACGTCCGCTCTTCTGCATCATTCACAAAAGTCCCTCCCTCCCCTTACCAAAACACAACCTCTCCCCCAGTCACACAAAATTCCCACCCACTCCTGTACATACAGTTTAATGACTGTATAACGCAATCACTCCCATAACACCACACAATACTCACACACACGAATGTCCTACAGTGGAAAACTCATTCATAGTAGAAACTCCATCCCCAAAATCACTCCCGGAAGCTCACATGCACACGAATGTCTCCAACAATGTTCATGCAAAATACGTTCAACAGAAAGAGAACAGCAGGGACTCTGGAGCGAAATGCCTGAGCTCGAACCCGACTTCGCAACTCACAAGTTGTGTAACCCCTATTTCCAAGTGCCTAGGTTTCCCAAACTGTAAAACGGGTTTAATAATATGCACGTTTGGGATGAACATGACAACTCAATGACTTTAATACACGTAAGGCGTTTGGAACCGCACTGGGAAAGGGCCCAGTAGGAGTTGTTATGCCCCTCATCGCTACACGTGCACCCCGCTTCCAGAACTTCACACGAAGGCACCGACGCGGCGCAGGCAACCCGCCCCCACACGGTAAACAGCCCGCGGCGGCTCCGCCAGCACCGGGGCCCGCACGCGCGCGCGCCGCCTCCGCGCCGTTCCCAGGCGCCCCCCGCGCAGTGCGCACGCGCCCCGCCACCCCGGCGCCGGCCAGGGAGTCCCCGCGCAGCCCGGCCCCGGCCGCCGGGGCAGCCGCCCCGCGACCTCGCGCCGCAGTCCCGGGCCCAGGCCACCCGGCCCGGCCTCCCCCTCACGCCCGGTCACTGCCGGGGCTCGGAACGACCCGGGTCCCCGCCCCCACCTCCCCGTCCATCCCCTCTCCGGCCCGGCCGGGTTACCTGAGGGCTGGGGTTTGGGGGGACAGCGCCCCGGTCGCCACGTCCAGCCTCGGGTCCAGGGACGGGGCAGCGGCTCGGCCCGGCGCCGGCCCCGCAGCGTTCCTCAGGCTCCCGGGCCGGGCTGGGGGACGGGGCCACAGACTAGGAAGTGCCGGGAGCCGGGCCGCCCCACCCCTGGGAAAGTCCCCCGCGACTGGCAGGCCGCTCGCCCAATCGCGCCGCGCGGCCGGTTGGAGCGAGGTAAACACCGGGGACCCGAGAGCCGGCTCGCCAGGCCCACCGCGGCCTTCCCCTCCGGCAGCGACCGCCCCGGCGCCGCCGGCCCTGCCCGCGCAGCCCCTCGCCGGAAACCCCGCGCCGAGGCCGCCTGGGGCCACCTTGGCAGCCGGAATGTCAGAGCGGAGGGGAGCTGCTGAGACCACCCAGCCCCTTCCGTGTACCGAGAAGGACAGAGGCCGGAGCTGGGAGGGGACTTGGCCAAAGGCACGTAAGCATTTGGAGCTAAGCCAGAGCTGGAGCTCAGGGCCCCAGAGTTCCGCCCAGGGCGCTCCTGGACTCTTTTTACAAGGCTACAGAAATTCCAAGCTGAAAGGACCCTTAAAGACTCTATTGTTCCTGCTGACATTTTTTGCTCACTGACGCTCCAGGCAGTGTAAGCACTTGGGGTGCATTATTTTGTTCGCACAATTACCCTAGTGAGATAGGTTGTATCACACCCCGCCCTTTTTTTTTTTTTTTTTTTTACCATAAATAACATATGTGGCACGGAGCGGTTAGATGACCTCCTTAAGGGGTTGAGCCAAATTTCAAACCTAGGTGATTAAATCCAGAGGCTGTCTTCCACCCTACCTCGCTGTGGGATTTCTTAGGTAAGGAGCAGTAACTGGGTTTAAGGTTAGGAACACTTTTTTTTAAGCCCATAATTATATTTAATTTAATTAATTAATTTTTTTTTATTTTTGAGACAGGGTCTTGCTCTGTCGCCCCAGCTAGAATGTAGTGGAATCATCATAGCTCACAGCAACCTCAAACTCCTGGGCTCAAGCAATCCTCCAGCTTCAGCCTCCCAAGTAGCCGGGACTACAGGTGGAGACTACAGACAAGCGCCACAATAACCGGCTAATTTTTCTTTTCTTTATGTTGAGACGTGCGTGGTCTTGTTCTTGCTCAGGCTGGTCTTTAACTCCTGACCTCAGACAGTCCTCTCACCATGGCATCTTCCCAAAGTGCTAGAATTACAGGCATCAGCCACCTTGCCCAGCCTAGGACAGCTCTTTATGAAAATAGCTTTATGAACAACCTATTGCAAAAGACTCATTACACTGGAACTGTTGAAAACTTAATTATTGACAGGCCCACATCCTCAAAAAGAATTGGGGGAAACGATTTGGGGAACTATTTCATATACACACCTTCATTTTACAGAAGGGGAGGCCTGTCAATCAATTGTGTGAAAACACACAGACACCCAAGGAAATGCCCAATCCAGGGATTCTCCTTTCAGGCCTTGAGACATCCTGGGGGGGTCTTCAGCCACTTCAAAAGTGCTATCAGATTTTCAAGATACTAAATCTAGTTCACTTTAGTTATGAAAATGAGTTACACATATACTTGATTCTGAAGGGGGTGGGAGGGACTGCAAACACTGAGCAAAGCACAGCTGAGTGTTACCTTTGGGGAAGCCCTACAGAGAAATCACCATCAAGGACCTGATTCATGTAGCTGCCCCCATGGGTCATCTCCACCCATTAGGCCCCCAGGTGCCAGTTTTCTTCCTGCTCTTTGCCTGCACTTCCCAGTTCTCCTCTTCCTGGAATGCTCTCTCCCTAATCCCGGCCCAGGCCTTCCTCATCCAGCACCCCCTACCCACTAAACACTGAAATTTACTTAACAAAGGATCTATAATGACTTGCATTTTGTTTCCACAGTTTCAGCTGTTTTTGTAAAATGTCTCAGAGAGTTGGGCAAACAGCTTCATTTCCCAGAGTTTTGGGTGACACCTAGGTGGGTTTGTTGGAGAATGCTCGGCTTGCCATAAAACGGTTACCCAGCCATCTTTTTGCCTAACTTCCTAGTTCTGGGTAGTTTTCCTTAACGGTTACAATTTGTGAACAAACTCGCCTCTTCAAAGTCATGACAGCTCCCACCCCTCCCATCCTTTTAAGCCTTGGTTTGACTTCAGAGTATTCCTTCATGGATCATGGAGACTACTGATCACAATCCCTGATTTCTGCAGTCCCCAACCTCCAGGCTGTGGACCAGTAATGTCTGCTGTCTGTTAGGAACTGGGCCACACAGCAGGAGGTGAGTGGTGGAGGGAGGGAAGCTTCATCTGTATTTACAGCTGCTTCCCATCACTCTAATCACTGCCTGAGCTCTGCCTCTTGTCATATTGGCAGTGGCATTAGATTAGATTCTGCATTATGGTCAGTTGTATCATTATTTCATGATATACTACAAGGTAATACTACAAATAAAGTGCACAATGTATGCAATTTGCTTGGATCATCCTATCCTTACCCCTACCCTGCCAATCCATGGAAAAATTGTCTTCCATGAAACTGGTCTCTGGTGCCAAAAAGTTTGGGGACCACTGCCCTATTTGACAGGTAGGTAAATTCAGGCCTCTGTGTAGAAAAGGACTTGCTCAAGGCTACACACTTTGAGTAACCTTGGCTCCTAGTCCTGTGTGCTCTGTCACTCTACCATGTCACCTTTACAATGACATGATTTTTCTCATTTTTTTTACAGCATCTCAACACTGTCATATAATACAGGCTATGGATCTAATTAATGGGGTTCCAATCCTTAGCCACTTACTACTTGGGTAGCTTCTCTAAGCCTCAGACTTCTCTCTGAAGAGTGGGGATAATTTACCTACCCATCAGGCAATCATGAGGGTAAATAAGATAATGCAAATAAAGCCCAAGCTTGGCACACAGTAGGCATTCAAGAAATGATAGTGGTGCCTAGACGTGGGTTGCATGCATTGGGTAGAACTTTGCTGTTAAACCCAGCAGTGCAACCTTGTCAGGTTCCATCCCACCATCCACATCCTCTCTGGGAGCCTAGATGTTGGGGGTCATGGCAGGCATGGGAGACAGCCCCCTAGCCTGGCACCCCCACCACCCTTTGGCCTAGAGGGGATTTCCAAGTCAGGAAGCTGGGCCTGACGCAGGGAGCTGAGTGATTCAGGCAGGTGGCAACCTCTTGTTCTTCCAGAGTGACAACAAGCACCTGCACAGTGCCCCACCTAGGAGGAGAATCAAACTGCCTGTGTTTCGTTTTAAAGCACACAGACTTCCTAATCTCCTTTATGCATACTTCTACCAAGGTGGCTCTGAAGTCAGACCCAAATATACATTTGAAGGAACTAAAAAACATACCAAGACCGGCGCAGTGGCTCACACCTGTAATCCTAGCACTCTGGGAGGCCAAGGCGGGCTGATTGCTCGAGGTCAGAAGTTCGAAACCAGCCTGAACAAGAGTAAGACACCCCCCCCATCTCTACTATAAATAGAAAGAAATTAATTGGCCAACTAATATATATAGAAAAAATTAGCCGGGCATGGTGGCGCATGCCTGTAGTCCCAGCTACTCGGGAGGCTGAGGCAGGAGGATTGCTTGAGCCCAGGAGTCTGAGGTTGCTGTGAGCTAGGCTGACGCCACGGCACTAACTCTACCCTGGGCAACAAAGTGAGACTCTGTCTCAAAAAAACCGAACAAAACATACCAAAAAAACCCACCTACAACCGATTTAGCTCTAAATCAAGTGCCAGAAAAGGAGCAGAGGCTGTATAATAAAAGCATTTAAAGATAACATTTATGGAGTATTTGCTGTGTGCTAGGCCCACACCTTTATATAATTTATCTCCCCACCAGCCTATGAGGTTGGTAACATTGTCCTCCCCATTTCACACATGAAACTGGGGTTTTGAGGTGTTAAATGACTTGCCCACGGTCTTACAGAGCAGCAAGTAACCCAAACATGAAGATCCAGGCTCTTGAACCATTAACGCTCACTCTTTTTTTTTTTTTTTTTTTTTTTTTTTTGAGACAGAGTCTCACTTTGTTGCCCAGGCTAGAGTGAGTGCCGTGGCGTCAGCCTGGCTCACAGCAACCTCAATCTCCGGGGCTCAGCGATCCTTCTGCCTCAGCCTCCCGAGTAGCTGGGACTACAGGCATGTGCCACCATGCCCGGCTAATTTTTTGTATATATATTTTTAGTTGGTCAATTAATTTATTTCTATTTTTGGTAGAGACGGGGTCTCGCTCAGGCTGGTTTTGAACTCCTGACCTTGAGCAATCCGCCCGCCTCGGCCTCCCAAAGTGCTAGGATTACAGGCGTGAGCCACCACGCCCGGCCATTAACGCTCACTCTTAAGCATCATAGTGCAAAGTCTTGGCAGCTAGCAAGACATAAAACACAAAATGCCAGCCTTGAGAAAGGATCAAACCCAGCCTTTTCCTTGTAGGGCTGGAGCTACACCAAGGGCCAGAGAGGGGCAGGGACTTGTAGGAGATCTGACAATGGAGTTTGTGATTAATACTCGAGTCTGGAACCCAAGTCTTCTGCTCCCAGCACAGTGCTATGTCCACGCATCCCACTAGTGGGAAATGGAGCTTCTAAATCAACCAAGCACATACTTCATTCCATTAGCAGAGCGAGTGAGCTGGGGCCTTGGCTGGGGGGTGAATGGAACTCAGGACAACCGGGGAATGAACTTGTGAAAAGAGCAGTCCTGGGTCCTAGTCTTAGACGCATAGCCTCAGGCAATCTCAGGCATGTAAAACCCTCCAGTGGATTCTAGGTACTTTTGGTGCTGGGTGTGTATGTTTCTGTTAAAAGATTTTGTTGATAGTTAAATAAGATAACGCATGTCAAGCACATGACATTAACTGAAATTATACCAGGCAATTGTGGCAGTTTTTTTTGTAAGAAGTAAGTAAATAAGCAGAGTCTGTGGTCCCAGCATCCCTCCCTCAGCCTAGGAAGACACTTTTTATTCTCTCTAACCACCTCCCAAATAACTGCGTGAGGGCATGGTAAGATGACCGTAACTTTTCTCGTTCATTCAGCACCTTAAGGTGAATGGACCGTTTCATACCTACCACTTGCTCACTTCCCACGAAATGCAACTTGCAGGGGGTAGGGGGAGGCTCTGGAGTCAGACTGTCCTGGGCTTCAGTCACAGCCCTGCCCCACTTAGAGCTGTGTCTCCTTATCAAATGACACGAAGCCTGTAACTATGTGATTCACAGGGTAGTAAAAATTAAATGCCACATGGCTTGGCCTCAGTGAAAGGTAGCAATGATAATTATGGTCATCAACCTTATGAGGCAGCAGGGCCTGTTTATCTCCTTTTCCCAAGGAGGACCCGGGGCCCAGAGCCAGGAGCAACTTGCCCTGGACGCGGCAGTGTTCTCTGGGGAGCCGGGCCTAGAAGGCATTGCTGCTGACTTTTCCTCCAGCCTCTCTCCTGTGTCCCTCTTTCTCCATCCCAGCTGTTTCCCCGGTGTCCCTGGGCCTGCCTGTTACTCTTCAGTTTCTAGGGCACCACTGGAGGAGAAGAAAGGGCACAGTGACACTGGGGGAAATTCCCGGCCTCTTCACATACGTGGCCTGGCCAGGCCCCTCCCACAGTTCCCAGGAGCCCTGGGTCTCCCCACTCCAGCTTCTCTCCCTCTGGCCTCCCTGTCTCCGGGTCAGGGTGTCAGGCCCGGTCAGGGCTTGCATCCAAGCTTGCCCCCTGTCATCTCCTGGAAGTGGGAGGAGGTCAGCAGGGCCCAGGTCATCCCCTCGGGGAGGCAGACCCACAGAACAGGAGCATTTCCTAATCCTGGAAGCCCTCACAGGGCCCTGAGAGCAATCCTCTTTCAGTCCCGCCCACCTGCCCCCCACCCCCGTGTCCACTCCCACACTCCTTCTTCTAGGGCCTCTCCCCGTTCTCCCTCCATTCCTCTGTGGTCCAGAAGCCGCTGTCAGACTTGGCCTCTGATCCTTGCTTCTCCTAGCCAGGGACTTCCCTGCGCTGGGCCTCTGACCAGCTTTGGAAAATCTGGACTGTTTGTGATCAAAAGGAGGCTGCATCACCACTGTATGCCTGCCTTGGCCCACGCCCAGTGCCTCGGGCTCTCTGTTAAAGGTTCCAGGGCAGAAGGGGCCAGTGGTCCAGGAGCAAAGCACGTAGGAGAGAGGAGAGAGATCCTTTTGCTCCAGTGTTAGGGCGTCCCAGCCTCCATCGTGCTTCTTCGGGTAGGCAGGCTTGACTCCTTCCTATCTAGCTTTAGACTTCTAAAGTGCCCAGCAGACACCTGTACCCTCACCCTCAAAAACTAACACACACAGATTGTACCCACAGACACGCTGTCGCACACAAATATGCAGACACACAAACTTACACAGACATACACCTATACACCTTGTGGATCTGACACACATGTACAGCATAGGCCCGTGTTCTCACGTACACAGACACACACATCCATGTTCTCCCTTGCACACACCTACTCCCTTTGCTTGAGGGAAGGAGAAGACAAAAACAGGCCTTTCTTTTCTTTCCCTTCGGAAAAGCTAGTGACAGCCGGAGAGAAAAAGACCAGCCCAGAGGCAGGACAGGAAGAGGAAACAGAGAAGACAGAGGAGGCGGCTGGGCGAGGAGCAGAGACCCAGAGGCCAAGACCAGGATGGGCAGAGCAGGCCAGGCTGGGGAGCAGCAGACCCCAGCTGGCAGGAGTGGGGAGGCGGGCGGTTCTCAGCACAGAGCTGGGAGAGTCTGGTGGCACCCTGGTGTGGCAGGCCCTCTCCCCTGTCCAGGCCCCCCCGCCTCCACCTGGTCACTCACCTGGGCACGGGCAGGAAAATGCGAGGGTGTGTGTCCCGGGCCACCGTCCCTGTGGAGGCTCTGAGAGTCACTGTGCGGCAGGAAGGAGGGCTGGGCCGGCGACTTTTAGGCAGGAGGGGAATTCCCCAGTCGGAGGAGCCGCCGCCAGGCAGCCCCGCGAGGCCCCAGCCTGCCCACTGGCAGGGCACAGGGCCCTCCTTTGTGGGCCTCCACCTGTCACTCCCCAGACTGGCTGTCCCCTGCCGTGAATTCCAGGGAGGGGAGGGGGCTCTGGGGAAGAGCAGGAAGCCTGAGGGCTGCACTGGAAACAGGCTCAGGCACAGGGGCGACCTGGCCTGGCCTGCCCGGGTTCTCGGGAGAGCCTCTGTTTCCCCCTTGGCCTGAGGTGGGGGATTCCAGTGGAAGTCGCCGGATGCCCAGCCCCCATCCTCCTGCCCCATTGCTATCCCATCTGTGTCCACTCACTCTGCGGGTTCTCCACAGTGAGGGGACAGCCCACGCTCCTTCCTTCGTGCATGCGGGTCTCATTCGGATACCATGGGAGGCCTCAGAGACCCACAGCGCAAGACGCTCTGCCCATCCCAGCTGCCGACCCCCCACCCCCACCCCACCTGAGCCTCACGGCCGCCTGCTATGAAATGGGAATGATGAGTGGGGCTTTGCTGATTCCTGCGATGGTGATTAAAATAAAATCATGCTCTGCAGACAGCCTTTGTAAGCTACTGACCACTTTCCAAACATAAGGTCTCTGTTCGCTCACTGAAAAGATGCTGGGGGAGGGGATGGCGAGGGCCATCCAGGTGAGTGGGCCTTTCTTGATCACTCCTGGATCCAGAGTTTCTTCATTCTTCCAGCAACATTTACAGACCAATGAGGACACAGGGATGGACAAGTCAGACCGGCTTCCTGCCTCCTCAGAGCTCACAGGCGCTGAGGAGCCACATGTGGGTGGCTATTTCAACATGAATTAATTAGAATTACGAGTTCAGGTCCTCAGTGGCACCAGCCACATTTCAGGTGCTTAACAGCCGCATGTGGCTAGCGCCTTGGACTGCACATATGCCCAACGTCTCCATCATCTCAAGAAGTTCTGCTGGATAGTATTCCTCTGGGGGCTGTGGGCAAATGAATAGGCAATTACAGCAGAGAGTCGTAGAGACGTGTGTTGGCAGGAGAAATGCAGGGGGTCAGGAGCCTGGACAAGGGAGTGTCTGGTCAGGATAGGGGAACTGGAAGTCTTCCTGGACGAAGTGACACTTACGCCGAGACCTGAGAGTAGCCAAGCAGGAGCAGAAAGAAGGGTGTTCTCAGCAGCAAAAGGAATAGAATATACAAAGAAAAGAGAGAGTATATTCGGGGAATCGAAAATCGATCGCTCTGAGCGGAGAGAGGGGTTTGGAGCAGGTGATGGGGAGTAACAGAGGTGGACCTGGGGAGATAAGCAGGTCCAGGCCACGGGAAGTCACAGGCAGCCCTTGGGAAAGGACACTCAGAGGTGGGGTTGGGGGAGACTCTGCTGAATCCAATTCTCAATTGCTCTGTGCTCTTCAGGTTCAGATGACATGGGGAATGTTAGAAAGACCTCCTAGCCCAATGGCCCCACTTTATAGATGAGGAAGTGAAGGCCAGACAGGGGAAGTGACTTTCCAAGTGAGTAAATGGAGGGACTTCCTGACTCCTGGTCTAGTGCTCTTTCCCACACCACACTCAGTCCCTCAGTGACACTGCCACTTTGCAAGGGCTCAATTTCGACATAAGATGGGCAAGTGGCTACCATATCAGACTGCACAGATATTTTCATCACCACAGAAAGTACAATTGGGCAAACGGCACCAACCCTTGAGCCAGACCAGGGGCAAAGGAATAATGTGTTGCCCTTGTATAGATCCTTTTTTCTGCAAGGAGTAAAAATACATGCATTGATAATTCATCCCTAATGTTCCTGGATTGGGATATTCTCTCCATGCACGATATTTTCTCTCTAGAGTCCACAATAATCATAGATCCTCTGTGAGTTCACAGAGCCTGGCTTGGACCAGCTCCTGCCCACAGAGTCTTGAAGGGCAGAGAGAGTCTTAAAGGACTAAGGAGATTCAAGGAGCTGGACCAACATGAGCTGGGATCTCCAGTTT
Source organism: Microcebus murinus (assembly GCF_040939455.1). Lineage (NCBI taxonomy): Eukaryota > Metazoa > Chordata > Mammalia > Primates > Cheirogaleidae > Microcebus > Microcebus murinus. The sequence goes on from NC_134124.1 coordinate 17,148,045, forward strand.
GGAACATTTGGCTTGCACATCCCAGGGGAAGGTTAGCTCTGAGCTCTCCCTGCTGAAATGCTAAGAGCAATCAGCTTCTCCCACCGTCTTTCCCACCTCTTCCTCCTCTAGCCATGGATTCCCTGAAATTGCCTTCCCTGTTCAGGCCAGACACCAAGGAAGAAGAGGCCCTTGGACTGAGCATTAGTAGACCTGAGTTTGAGCCCAGGCCCTTGCCCTGGGCAAGTCCCTTCCCCTCTCTGTCCTCAGCTTCTCCTATAATGTGAAAGAATCAGACGGGATGATCGCTAAGGGATCTTCCATTCTGACACTATAAGGAAGTCCAAAAGTTCAAAGGAAGGAGAAATTGGGGCGGGTCAAGGTGGTTAGGAAATCGTAATGCGAATAGCTGGTATTTAAGCGTATCCTGTGCCAGGCACAGTACTCAGTGTTCTTGAATGATTTGTTCCATGCACTCCTCATAAAAACCCCAAGACTGGTGCTGCTTTTTACAAATGAGGAAACGGAGGCTCCTAGTGGTTTAAGCGTGCTGCTAATAAGTAGCGCAGCTAGGGTTCAAATTCAAGTAATGTCTCCAGTGCTCATGTGGAAGAGATGAGACCTACGCTGGACCTCCAAAGATAGGCGAGATTTGGATATATGCAGGGAAACTCTCACAGGACCACTCTCTTGATACTTAATTATCAAACCCCACCTCACCCATCCAGCCCTAAACTCCCAGGTGTGCCCCTGGTACTCAGTAGAGTTTAGGAAGCCCAAACTCCCTGAGCTGGGAGTGAGAATTATCTGCTCTCATGCAGGCAGCCAAGGAGAACTCATCGTCATGAATCAGTGGTGGGTATTGGGGATGCTTTTACTTCTCTGAGTCACCCAAGCATCAAATCCGTAACTTTGGCCAAGTTCTACTCAAGCCAGTGAAGTTACCGTCTTTTCTGAACTTTTAGGACAAGCAGCTGCCAAGAGGTCATAGAATTACAGATTTTCAGATGTTCACGGGCTCAATAGCCCACCCAGAGCCAGCGTGTCCTTCCCATCAGCAGGTGGCCACCCAGATTTGGCTGCTATACTTCCAAAGACAGGGAGCTCACGACCTCACAGGTAGCTTGTCACACGGTCAGTCGGCTCTCACTCTTATAAAGCCCAGATCTGCCTCCTTCTGATGGCTGCCCCGCAATGGCTGAGGAATTCCTACCAGGCCCTTTATGGTATGCTCTACTCACTATCCCTTCCCTTCCGGCTTCACTCCAATCGCACCTGGTGGTTTGGGGTTCATCAAATGTGCCGGCTTCTTTCTGCTGCCTTTTGGTTCCTTGCGTGTGCCTTGGTCCTTCCTTCCGCTGTGCCTTCCTCCCGGCCAGCGCCTTCTTATTTTTCCTGCCTGAACTGGAGTGTGCCTCCTCTGGGAAGTCCTCACGACCTTCCCCATCACGACAGCGCCCCTCCAGACAGCAGCAGACAGGCCCCGTGTTCTGCACTTCCAAGCCCTCCCTTCCTCTCCCCTGCATCGGCAATAAAATGATTATTGGTGTGGTTAGTGTCTGACTAGAGCAATGGTTTTTAGCCACGGGCAATTTGGGCCCCCACAGGACATCTGGCAGTATCTGGAGACATCTTTCGTTGTCACAACTGGAGAGGAGGTGTACTACTGACATTTAGTGGGCAAAAGCCAGGAATGCCACTAAATAGCCTACAATACACAGGACAGATCCCCACAACAAAGAATTATCTGACCAGCGCGTCAATAGTGTTGTCAGTGTGTCAATAGGGAAGCTTGTGCTGGAGTATAAGCCCCATGCAGCCACGAAAAATTTCTTCTTTGATTTTCAGTTTCCCCAGTACCTAGCACACAGCAGGCAATCAACAAATGCTTATGGAAGGAAGGGGGGCTTGGAAGGAGGGAAGGAGGAAATGGATTATGGAATGAAGTGCTAGACCACATCGAGTGTGGCTGACCTATACCATGTCCCTGAGGTCGGGAAGACTGGCAGACAGGGGAGAGAGATTGGAGACAGACCTCAGGAGCCTTGAACACTGGGATAAAGAAGTTTGCTTTTGCCGGGCGCTGTGGCTCACGCCTGTAATCCTAGCTCTTGGGAGGCCGAGGCGGGCGGATTGCTCAAGGTCAGGAGTTCAAAACCAGCCTGAGCAAGAGCGAGACCCCGTCTCTACTATAAATACAAAGAAATTAATTGGCCAACTGATATATATATAAAAAATTAGCCGGGCATGGTGGCACATGCCTGTAGTCCCAGCTACTCGGGAGGCTGAGGCAGAAGGATCACTCAAGCCCAGGAGTTTGAGGTTGCTGTGAGCTAGGCTGACGCCACGGCACTCACTCTAGCCTGGACAACAAAGTGAGACTCTGTCTCAAAAAAAAAAAAAAAAAAAAAAAAAAAAAAAAAAAGAAGTTTGCTTTTGTTCTATAAGCAATAGGGAGCCAGGGAAGACTTTCTTTCCACCAATGAAAGGTTTTTGAGGCTAGAAGTGATCTGATGGAACTGACACTTAAGGAAGAGATCTGGGGACAGTGAGAAGTATGAGGAAGGAGATTTGACTTGTTAGTGGCAGAGGTAGGTCTTGAAGTCAGATGCGCTACTATTGCACCATTAGGTTGCATGAGGCAGGTCTTGAATCCCTAAACTATCCCTCTTTATTTTATTGATACACATTCGGCGACCCTGGTTGCAAACCATTTGTCTGAAGAGCTGGAAGCAACTGGACAGATCTTCAAAAACGTTCGGAGTCTATATGCATCTGCTAGGTGCCAGGCCCACTGCTGTTACTGACCCACCATGTGACCACAGCAGTAACTTCCTCCCTCTTTCCCTCACCCTCCTCATCTATGAAAGGGGGGCAATTCTCTTTGCCTGTTTATGACACTAGGAAGAGCTGTGTGCACAAAAGGGGCACCCATTAGGATGATTTCATAAAGAATATTATAGGCCAGGAGGTTGTCAACCTTAGTGTGCATCAGACTATCTGACCCCCATTTGGTCTTTGGTGGGGCCTTAGGTCAGCGATTCACAATCCTGGCTGCACATCAAATCACCTGGGGAGCTCTGCGAAAATACGGAAGCCCAGGCCCCACCCCAGGCCAATCAAATCAGAATCTCCAGGGCTGTGACCTGGGCACAGGTATTTATGAAGTCCCCCAGGTGATTTCGAGAAGCCAGGTTGTAGCCACTGCCCTAGACGCTGCCCTCTTCACAGTTGGTTCTGACGCAGGTGGTCCCAGGACCTCGCTATCCTTGGATCGCTGTGGTCTCCCAACTTGAACTTGTTCTCCCTTTTTGTATCAGGAAAGTGACTTCTAGGTACCAGCATCAGAGACTGTGAGGACAACAAACGTGAGGAGAGGAGAGGGCTCTATCCTTCTTTTCGTGGGTCAGAGAACATTACACATGGTAGATGGGAAAGGAAAAACAAAAACCCAAACTAGGTCACAAAGTGGAGAGGAGGTATATGTCATTCCGTCAGCATCTGAAAGATGGGATTCAGGGATGCATTTGCAACATTGTGCTTTCCAAGGAAACAGATATGAGCCAGTATGTTGCAAGATTCCTGTCAAAGGCAGAGGATCCAAGCACAAATGTCGCAAGACTGTGCTGTCAAAGGAAGTGGCTTCTTAGTCTATCAGATCTGGGACAAAGCTTTAGAGATGATCTTGACCAATCTTCTAGCTGGACAGAGGGGAAACTAAGGCCTGAGAGGGGAAGGCAGGGGCCCAGGGCTGGGCAGGGGCTGCTAATGAGCCAGCTTTACCGTCCAGGCTTGCTGACACCCTCCTGCCTGCCACCCTTTCCCCTCCTCCTCAAGTGTGTATGCCCTCACTGGTTTTCGCCAGGTCCCTTCTGGACAGGGTCCAAGGTCAAAGGATGAGACTGACTCTGTGTGCCTGGAGCTACACCTGCCAGACGAAGGGGCTGCAGTCGGCGGGTGGCAGCGGCAAGCCAGAGAGGAAGAAGCAGCATCTGCTGATGTGGCCTGACCTCAGAAAGGAAGCCTGGTCACCAGGGGGAATTTCCCCGGGGTGAGGGCTCATGTCTATGCAAATTATCCCCATCAATTAACCTGGACCCCAGGAAGGGAGAGGAAGAAGAGGAAAGAGGACGCTGGGAAAGACAGTGGGCAGGGCCTGAACATCTCCAGGGTTCCCGGCACTGTCCTAAACTCGACGCATGCTTAATCTCATGTCGCCCCTAAAACATCCTCCGAGGTAGGAAAATTGGGAGCATGAGGCCCAGTGAGAAGGTGTGTTGGCCCGTTGCCTGAGAGAAAGCAGGACATTCAAACCCCAAGGGAGACCTGGCCTCAGGGAGAGGCGGTGATGGTGACAATGGATTCGGTGCTGCTGGGGCTGCTGACGCAGGTGACAGTAATGAGGCTTGGGCCCCAAGAAGTCTAGCGAAGTTTCATTTTAAGTTTCCATCTCACTCACCAGGGGAGTTTTATCCTGGGAACAGCCAAAGGCATCAAGGCATCGGGAAGGTGGTGACCCTGACTCACCTTGGGCAAATCCCAGCGCTGTGGTTTTTCAAGGCCCCATGGAGGCAGGGGATGTGGTTGCTGGCACTATTAACCCTTCACTGCCAGCTTCTAGAACGCTCCTGGGAAAGGGACTGGAATGGGATCCCTGCTTTTGAAGTGGAATCTATTTCTCCTTCCTTTAAATTTCACTCACCCAGATCCTTGCCATCTCCCGGAAGCCTTCCCTGGGGACGCCCATCCCCAGGCTTCCTCCCATTTGCTGTCTGGCTCTACAGGGGGCTGGGCTGTCTCCCAGCGCCGGATGCCCAGTAGGACCAGAGCTCCACAGGGCCTGGTTGTTTCTCCTCCTATCAAAGAGCTTCCCAAAGAACAGGCAGGTCCCTGATTTCTGTAGTTGTGTGCGGCACAACTAACGCTGAGTGCCAAGAAAAGTGTGAGCGTGTCTATGCCCCAGCGAGTGTGCATGAAGAGCAAGTTAGAGTACTTGCGTGAGGTGTTTCCCGTGTGCATGTGCAGTATGCATATATAGACAACAGCATCTATTTCTGGTTACCAGCAGTGCATTTGTGCGCCTAATCATCTTCTTTTTCTCTGTGTGGCCAACACTGTGCGTTTCTGTGTGCACGTTTCTGGCAGGGCAGTGTGTTTCTGATTCTAGCGCGTGCCCTGTGGGCATGGCTGGCAATGATTTGGAACTCTGTGTGTGACAAGCAGTATTTACGGGCTTTGAGTGGATGCCAGGTGTAAGGGAAACTGGGGAATGGAAACGTCCCATCCTGCCCTCCCAGGTCAAGGTCCACCGCCTTCAAGATGGGGAAGCCAGGGGAAGGGGCCGACAGCAGCTGGGGCCACAGTAGGCAAATGGTGGTAATGGAGAGGAAAGGGAGGGCCCATCCCACAGAAGGAAATGCATGTTCTGGAAACATCCTAGAACAGCTGGGCCTGGGGGAAGGGCCTGTTTCCAGATGGCTCTGGTTTAGGGCTTTGGCAGTCCCTACCTAGCTGAGAGGAGGCCAGGGGGATGGCCACCACCGGGGGTCTTTGGTCTACTGTCCCACCTCTGGGTTCCCAGGTAATACCTGGCTTCGCATCTGCCTCCTCCCCCTCACTCCCCAAGCAGATTGAGGCCCTTCCCTTGTTTTCTTGCTCCCCAATGTCTTTCTTCTCCATCTCTGCTTCCTCTGTGCTGGCTTATGTCCTCACCCCTGCACATTCAGGGACCCCAGCTGCTGGCCCTGTCCCCCCTCACTAGCCCCCATGGAGACAGGGGATCCGTGTCTCCTCCACACTGGCCCCCAGGGATATCTTTTCTAAAGGACATCTCTAATCATACTACTCCCCAACCCTAGCACATTCAGGGGCTAGCCCAGGCTGGAGTGCAGAGGTGTCATCACAGTTCACTGCAGCCTCGAACTCCTAGGCTCACATAATCCTCCTGCCTCAGCCTCCTAAGTAGCTGCAACGACAGGCACACACAACCATGTCTGGCTAATTTCTTTTATTTTTTTCCTAGAGACGGAGTCTCACTATGTTGCCCAGGCTGGCCTCAAACTCCTGAGATCAGGCAATCCTCCTGCCTTGGCCTCCCAAAGTGCTGAGATTACAGGCAAGAGCTACCGCATGTGCCCAACCCTGGACTCAGTTTTTACCCTGGACTCTTGGTGGCCTTCCCAGATGGTGTCCTCACAAATCAGTTGATATGCCCAAGGCCACCCCAGGAATATGCCCAACTCTGTGCCTTGCTTCAGGCATTGCCTCTGCTTGGAAATCACTCCCTCCTTCAGTATTTTTACAGGTGAGAGCTTCTCATTAATCTTTCATTGGAGAGGTGCCTCTCCAATGCCCATGTCTTCAAGGAGCCTCTGTCAGTCCTTGCTGTGGGGAGCCTGGGGGCTTTGCACTCAGTGTCCCTTGCTTTTGTGTGCTTGGCTGAGTTTCTTCTGACAATCTTTCCCCAGCAGCTCCCTGAGGCCGAGGGGCATAGTGCAGGGAGCCAGCAGCCTGCAAAGCCAGTTGAAAGAGGCTCCCCCTCTCTGAGCCTGTTTACTCTTCTATACAATGGAATCCTGCCTATTATTATTAATAAAGAGCTGATGAAATTATTGCATCCTTCCTACGATCTGGACAGCGCGCTCAGAGATATCCGTACACAGCCTGATTTAATTTTCACAACCCTGTGGGATAGAAACCTTTGTCATTCCCATTTTATGGATGAGGAAATGAAGGCACAGACAAGTCGAGTGGCTTATCTATTAATACAGCCAGTAGTAGCCGGCCGGGATGTGAACCCAGGCCTGCCTGCCCCCACAGATCTAAGGCCCGCGTGGAGGGCACAGTCATGTAACTAGAATTTCCCGCTCGCCTCACGGTGGCCGTAACGTGGGGAAATCTCCTTTAGGAAACCCGAGGTCTGGTGGGGAATGGAGAAGCGTGTCAGAGCGCTCATTTACCGCTTCTGGGTTCTGAAACTCGGGTTGGGCAACTTGACACTTCTCCCTCCCGTTCTCAGCTCAGGCTGTTTGCCGCCAGCAAGAGGTAGAGGAGGAAGTGTTGGCCGAGACAGCGCGGGGCCTGGAATCAGGAGACCTGGATTCTAGCCCTTACTAACACCACGGTCACAGTGCCCTTCCCTGGGCCTCAGTTACCACACGCGTGTAACGGGAGGGCTGGGTGGGATCAGCTCCAAGACCATTTCCAGCTCAGTCAACCCACGACGTGCTGCCTGTACCTTCAGACATTTGTGCCACCACTTGGAGCCTCAGTTTCCTCATCACTAAATGAGGGTGAGCACCCCAGTATTGCTGCAAAGGAAGTAATGGCTATGGGCGCGAAGTTTCCCAAGTGGGATTACTCTGGCGGTGCCTCGTCGCTCTCAGCCGCGCCGGGACACAGCAAATACCAGGGGGTTTCAAATAGCCCACGGCTCCCACGGGGCTCTCCACACGGCAGTTCCCAGTAGCTGCTCCCTGCTCGGGTTAAAAAGGCAACCCCCTCCCAACCTAGACCGAGGTCAGCTCATCCCAGTCCAGAGCTTCTGGAAGGGGTCTGCCCTGGAGGGGAAATGCATGGCTCCAGGCGGGAGCGGGAGCAGCGAGCAGCAGCGAGGCGGCTCGGTGGGTGACAGCCAAGGTAGGAGAAAACACAGGTGCTTATAAAAGCACCACCCCACCTGGGCCAGCGCTGCAGTTCCAGTTCTGTCTGCCCCTAACGCGCTAGGTGGCCCTGGGCCGGCGCTTCCTCTCTGTGGAAGTGACAGTGGTGTCATCTGCAGCTGAGAGAGGGAGGCGGGAATTTCTGAGGGCCCTTCCACACCTAGAGCATCACAGCAATCCTCCCTCTCTCCCACGTGGAGACTGCTGTGGTTTGGGCTTCTGCTTTCTCTTTCCTTTTTGTTTTAATTTAGCCCCCACCGCTTCTCCTCTTGACCTTTGCTCATCTCCAGCGTCACTGCAGACAGAGCTGAGAGGGAGGGACGCTCAGTGGAAGCTCCTTAAAAGACCAGAACCACAAGGCTTCGTATCTTTAGCGCCTAGCACATGACATGGCATGTACCGCGTTTCCCCGAAAATAAGACAGGGTCTTATATTTATTTTTCCTCAAGAAGACACCCTACGGCTTATTTTCAGGGGATGTGTTATTTTCCCCTCCAAGCCTCAGCTTGCAGCACGCACAGGATGGCCGGGACCCAACAGGGGGAGCGGACCTTGTTGGTGGGGCTGCCCGCACGCACCTTTCCGGTCACCTCTGGGATAGGGAAGATGAGAGGGGCTGCTCATCCTCCTGACGAAATGCATGGGTTGTGCAGACACGCTGCGTAGCCACGCCTATCACTAGGACTTATTTTCGGGGAGACACGGTAGGAGCCATTCATTAAGTACAAGCTGCATGAATGAGTAAAGCAGTGAATGAATGGAGTGCTTCGATTCAGAATAGTGGCTACTCCTTCCCTTGCTACAACTCCAAGGAAAAATTTTGTTTGTCCTACAGGCACCTGGGTCTTAGGATTGTTGCAACAGCCTCCCAACTGGCCACCTTTCCTTCATAGGTTTTTCTTAGGTGCGTAGCTAGATGCAACCTCCCCACCTGAGAACCTCCAAAGGCTCCCCCCCCCCAGGTTATAAGAGAAAATCCTGACATTCAAGGTCCTTCGTAATAGGATGCAAACTCCCACATCTAATTTCATCCACCTCACCTAACACCATAGGGTCTCCCTCCTGCTGCCGACCCATCCCAGAAGGCAACCACCTTAATTGAAGATTTAGTGAAAAATGCATGTTGAGGCATACATGGTAAGTGCTCAATTTTAGCTAGAGTGCTGTGGTGTCAGCCTAGCTCACAGCAACCTCAAACTCCTGGGCTCAAGCGATCCTCCTGCCTCAGCCTCCTGAGTAGCTGAGACTACAGGCGCATACCACCACGCCCAGGTATTTTTTCCTATTTTTAGTAGAGATGGGGTCTCACTTTTGCAGAGGCTAATCTTGAACTTCTGAGCTCAAGCAATCCTCCTGCCTTGACCTCCCAGAGTGCTAGGATTACAGGCATGAGCCACTGTGCCTGGCTTTAGCTATTCTCATTCCTGGTTTCTGGGCCCCCTCTTCTGTGTGCCCCCCCCCATGTCAGCTGACCCCAAGCTAGGCAGGCACCATGCTAAGCACTTCCACATATGAGCTCATTTTATTCCCATATGCTATGGGACAGGTAGAATTAGCCCCATTTTACAGATAAGAAAACTGAGGTTCATGTGCTCATAGTTACAAAGGTCTTACTCCAAAGCTCTTAACCATTTCATCAATTTATCTTTCAGTAACAGTTTAAGTTTAGCAAATACCCACAAAAGCTCTCAGCTGATCCTCAAGGCTTGTGGGCTCACAGCCTGCTAGAGCAAAAAAGGAAGTGGAGAAGACACAACAAGGTACATTTCCTTAGTTGCAGACTCATACGGCAGAGATGAAGAGACGGCTCTTCCAAATTGTTGGGTCCAACCCCTCATCATACAAATGGAGAAACAGCCCCAGTGAGGGCAAGGGCTGGTCCAAGATCACACTGCAAGGGAGGGACAAGACCAGACTCAGCGAGTCTCTCAACGGCCTGTGCTATCTGCACAGCTACTCCCATAAACATGCACTGAACTGCGGTAAACTGCTCTGGTCAGCCAGGGTAGGGGGCAGAGCCCTCGAGCCAGCCAGCGGCCTCACGCCATGGTCACTGGGCAATCTTAGACCCAAGTCACGGGCCAGAGTGGGCTGGGGGAGGGGAAGGCGGGGAAATTGCAGTTGAGCCTACTTGCTTATCAGTGTCCTTCATGAAGTGGAAACTTTCCACAGGCCTCCCCAGATCGCAATCACATCTGGTGCCCCCGAAGAGCTCAAAAGAGGAAGTTTGGGTTTGGTTGTAATGGATGGAGAACACACAGAGAATCGGCCAGGCAGCGAGAGGGGAGGAGAGGGCACCTGAGCTCAGATTCCCCCGTGGGCTTCCCAGGAAACACCTCGGGAGAGTTTAACTTACTCGGCAGATTTCACAATCCCAGTCTCTAAGAAGGAAGATCCGAGCTGCAGGTTCTAGACCAAAGACAGAGGCCCTCATCGGAAATGTGTTTACCTGTTTGTGCGTCTCTTTTCATTTCATTTCTTTTTTTTTTTTTTTTGAGACAGAGTCTCACTTTTGTTGCCCTGGCTAGAGTGAGTGCCGTGGCGTCAGCCTAGCTCGCAGCAACCTCAAACTCCTGGGCTCAAGCGATCCTCCTGCCTCAACCTCCCAAGTAGCTGGGACTACAAGCATGCGCCACCATGCCCGGCTAATTTTTTGTATATATATATATATATTTTTAGTTGGTCAATTAATTTCTTTCTATTTTTAGTAGAGACGGGGTCTCGCTCAGGATGGTTTCGAACTCCCAACCTCGAGCAATTCGCCCGCATCGGCCTCCCAGAGTGTTAGGATTACAGGCGTGAGCCACCTCGCCCGGCCTCATTTCTTTTTTATTTTTTATTTTTTTTATTTTTTTTATTTTTTTTTTTGAGACAGAGTCTCACTTTGTTGCCCAGGCTAGAGTGAGTGCCGTGGCGTCAGCCTAGCTCACAGCAACCTCAAACTCCTGGGCTCGAGCGATCCTTCTGCCTCAGCCTCCCGGGTAGCTGGGACTACAGGCATGCGCCACCATGCCCGGCTAATTTTTTATATATATATCAGTTGGCCAATTAATTTCTTTGTATTTATAGTAGAGACGGGGTCTCACTCTTGCTCAGGCTGGTTTTGAACTCCTGACCTTGAGCAATCCGCCCGCCTCGGCCTCCCAAGAGCTAGGATTACAGGCGTGAGCCACAGCGCCCGGCCGCCTCATTTCTTTTTTAAAGAGAGAAATGTCAAGGGAACGAACTGGAGACACACTTTAGGATGTCTATGTTAGAAGGGAAGCCAAGATGTTTTTATCCAACTCCCTCATTTTGTAGACAAGAAAATAGAGACTCGGGGAGGGAAGGGTTAGGGTTAGAGGTCACAGAGCAAGTGCATGGCAGGTGCAAATTTTTTTTTTTTTTTTTGAGACAGAGTCTCACTTTGTTACCTAGAGTGAGTGCCGTGGCGTCAGCCTAGCTCACAGCAACCTCAAACTCCTGGGCTCAAGCGATTCTGCTGCCTCAGCCTCCCGAGTAGCTGGGACTACAGGCATGCACCACCATGCCCGGCTAATTTTTTCTATATATATTAGTTGGCCAATTAATTTCTTTCTGTTTATAGTAGAGACGGGGTCTCGCTCTTGCTCAGGCTGGTTTCGAACTCCTGACCTTGAGCAATCCGCCCGCCTCGGCCTCCCAGAGAGCTAGGATTACAGGCGTGAGCCACCGCGCCCGGCCGGCAGGTGCAAATTTGAAGCCAGGCTTCCTGCTCCCAGGCCAGGACTCCAGCACAGCCTGGGTGGAGATGGGTGCCGATTCGCCCCAACACATATTACCAACTCCTCCCGCTACCCCAGCACACTCGACCGGCACTTGCCACCGACCCACCATTCCAAGCACACACACCACTCATTACAGACGGAGGCTCGGTATGTTTTAGGATTTGACAAAGCCCAGACCAGGGCACAGGCTGCGGCAAGGGAAGGCAGCTGGGAAAGGCTGAGGTGTCAGAGGGGAGTGAAGGTGGACGGCATCTATGGCTATGGTTCTTCAGCCGCTCGGCCGTGAGCAGGAGTGACCGTGCTGGGCCCTCCCTGGCCCGTGGGGGTGGGAGCCTTTCCAAAGCCCCAGTTGAAGACAAGAGCCCAACCCCAACCCTCCCCCCACCCCGCCCCTTCCTCAGTCTCTGGAGCTGGAACGATCGCGCTTGGCCATGGCAGCTGGAGCTGCTGACTGTTTCTCGGTAGAGGTGCCCGCCCAAGCTGGTGGCCCTAGTCCTCGCCGCCACAGACAGCCAGCAGGGCCTTCAGGAAGTCTCCGGAGGTGTCGCCCTGGCAGGGGCAGAGGGAGAGCAGAGTGAGTGACAACAGTCCTTCTGGCCTCAATGCCCCTCCCACTGTTGCCCTTCAGCCTGGACATCTCCCCTGGCAGTGCAGCTGCTGCACCAAGACCAGAGGGGTCTCCCTGACACATACGCGTGACCACGTTCCGTTACCCTCAGGAAGATGTGCAAGCTCCCGGACTGGCTTCCCCGCCCGTGGTGGTCTGTCACCTGCAGAGCTCTGCAGCTTCACCTGCTGCCTGCCTGCTGGGAGCATCCCAGTCCTCTTCCCACCTCCCGCCCCTCCCGTCCAGCATGCCCCAAATCCTGTCCGCAGCAGTGCTCTGCTCTGAGAAGCGCCAGGCCCGCCATCGTGCCTTAGGAGGCAGGGTCAACTCCAGCCTCCCCTGGTCCCCTTCCACTCTGCTAATACTGTCCCCTCATGGCCCTTAGCACACAGTGTCACGTGATTCCTTGTTTGAACAAACACTGTCATGCACTGGCTGCCAGGCCATTCCTGGGAATGTGTGTGAATGTCACCACGTGCACGACACATCACGAGGTACTGGCGCACGGTCGGGCTGGGGCACGGCTCTCCTCTTAGAGGGGCGCCTATCGTTTCTAGGAGATATGGATTTCTTGAGTTTTTTTGGTTATATTTTTTGATATGATTTTTGAAAAACAATGTATTATCTATCATCATAAACAATTAAAATCCAAGAAAAGATTATGCGATAAAAGTGTTCCTGCCATCCTTGACGCCTTAGGTCCCCATAATCAAGAGGAGGCCACTGTTAATTCTATCTTTTTTTTTTTCTTAAAGACTAGTCAACTGCAGTAGTGAGAAGGGGGCAAGATAGGAGAACAAGGCGTTTGACCTGTGACTACGAACAGTCAAGCGTGATAACTCGCTACCTTTGGACCAGCCTGTTAACTACTTTCTTGTACAATTTTGCAGCCATTGTCTATGCACATGCCAATATGTGTATTTGTATAACAACCCTTTTATACACAAATGGACACGTATCCTGTTCTGGGCTGGACTTCGACAAGATTCTATGCACTGATTTCCAAATCAGTACATAGAGATTTCTCGTGGTTTCTTACAGCTGTATGTATACTAGCATATGGATGGGGCTTAATTTATTTAACTGGTTCTGTAGGGAAGGCTTCCAATCTTTTGCTACTATCAACAATGCCGGCATAAATATCCTCTTACACATCTTTGAGAACATGTGTCGCTATGTCTGTAGGATAAATTCCTACAATTACCAAGTTAAAAATATACGTATTTTACATTTGGAAACTGCCAAATTACCCTATAAAATGTGCTGATGATTTACGTTCCCACCAAGTCTACACGAGAATGCCTGTGAGAGGCCCAGTCTTGTCAGCCGAGTATAGATAGCATCAAACCATAAGATCTTGGCCAATATCAAAGACAAAAAAAAAAAAAAAAGAAATGGGCTCCATATGTCAAAGAAGTCAGACATAAAAGGTCACACATTACATGGTTCCATTTATATAAACTATCTAAGAAAAGGCAAATCAACAGAGACAGAAGGAAGCTTGGTGGCTGCCCGTGGTTGGGGTGGAAATAGGTGAGAGGCATAAGAGAGCTTAGCGGGATGATGGAAATGTTTGGAAACTGGATGGTGGTGATGGTTGCACAACTCAGTGAATTTACTAAAAATTATTGATTTGCACCTTTAAAACAGGTGAATTTTATGATGTGTAAATTATACTTCAATAAAGTGGGTTTTTTTTTTCCTTTTTCTTGAAACAGGGTCTCACTCTGTCACCCAGGCTAGAGTGCAGTGGCATGATCATAGCTCACAGCAACCTGAAACTCCTGGGCTCAGCTCAGGTAATTCTCAGACTTCCAAGTAGCTGGGACTACAGGTGTTTGCCACTGTGTCTGGCTGATTTTTCTATTTTTTGTAGAGCTGGGTTTTCACTTGTGCTCACACTGGTCTCGAACTCCTGGCCTCAAGCATTCTGGCTTGGGCCTCCCAAAGTGCTAGGATTACAGGTGTGAGCCACATCGCCCGGCCTAAAGTCGTTTTTATTTGTTTTCTGGGCTTTTTTTTTTGAGACAGAGTCTCACTCTGTTGCCCGGCTAGATTGCCATGGCCTCAGCCTAGCTCATAGCAACCTCAAACTCCTGGACTCAAGCAATCCTCCTACCTCAGCCTCCCGAGTAGTTGGGACTATAGGCATGTGCCACATGCCCGGCTAATTTTTTCTTTTTTCTTTTTTTTTTTTTTTTTTGAGACAGAGTCTCGCTTTGTTGCCCAGGCTAGAGTGAGTGCCGTGGCGTCAGCCTAGCTCACAGCAACCTCAAACTCCTGGGCTCGAGTGATCCTTCTGCCTCAGCCTCCCGGGTAGCTGGGACTACAGGCATGTGCCACCATGCCCGGCTAATTTTTTATATATATATCAGTTGGCCAATTAATTTCTTTCTATTTATAGTAGAGACGGGGTCTCGCTCTTGCTCAGGCTGGTTTCGAACTCCTGACCTTGAGCAATCCGCCCGCCTCGGCCTCCCAAGAGCTAGGATTACAGGCGTGAGCCACAGCGCCCGGCCTAATTTTTTCTATATATATATTTTTAGTTGGCCAATTAATTTCTTTCTATTTAGAGACGGGGGTCTCGTTCTTGCTCAGGCTGGTTTCAAACCCCTGACCTTGAGCGATCTGCCCGCCTTGGCCTCCCAGAGTGCTAGGAATACAGGCATAAGCCACCTTGCCCGGCCTAAAGTTGTTTTTAAAAAGCAAAAAATGGGCTCTTGTTTTATTTGGAAATCTTTAATTATATACTTTTGATTCTTCTGGAATTTATTTTGGTATAAACAATGAGGCAGGTCTCCTTTCATTTAGCAATATCCTGGCTGTTCTAAGAGATAATCCAGTGGGAAAAAGACAATGGAAATAAAAATAATCTTATATTAGGGATCTGACACTCGCTCCCTTCCCACTGACCTCTAACTCCTCCCTTACCTCAATGGCTTGGTGGAGAGACATGTCGTATTTCTCAACGAATTCCCGCCGGATGTTGAGCAGGTCGATCTCACTCCGGGAGACCATGATTCTGGTGAGGGTCTTCTCGTCCGTGCCAGCGCCCTGGTGGAGCCAGGCAAGAGGGGAATGGGCAGGAGGAGAGGCAGAGCTGGGTCAGGCAAGACATAGTGGGTGTCCATCCCTTTTACCTTCTAAGACCAGGGTGGGCTATTCTGCCTGTGTCTTCCACAAATAGTCCTGACCCAAACTCTCCTATGCCCAGGACTGGCCAGACTGAGAGGCAAAAAAGGCCTGTATGGGTTGAGCAGTGTCCCCTCCAAAATTCATGTCCAACGGGAAACTCAGAAGGTGGCCTAATTTGGAAATAGGGTCTTTGCACATGTAATTAATTAAGATGACATCATAACGGATTAGGGTGGGCCCCAAACCAATCATTAGTAGCTTTACAAGAAGAGAAGGGACACTACCATACGGAGAGAAGGCCACGTGAAGACACAGGCAGAGATTGGAGTGTTGTGTCCACAAGCCAAGAAATACAAGGGCCTCTGGCAACCAGCAGAAGCTAGGAGAGCGGCATGGGATGGTTCTCCCTCAAGGCCTCCCGAAGGAACTAGCCCTGCTAACATCTTGATTTTGAACTTCTGGCCTCCAGAACAGTGATAGAATACATTTCTGTCATCACCCAATTGGTGATGATTTGTTGCAGCAGCCCTGGGAAACTAATACAGGGCTGAAGGAGAGGAGGGCATGGGGACCGGAATGCGTGGGCCGCCAGGGCCCGCCTCTGCCCCCGGGGAGCGAGGAATGACAGCTCAGGAGTCAGAGCGAGGTGAGGTTCGAGTCCCAGCCCTGCCACCTAGGAGCCATATAAACTTGAGCATAGTTTCAAGCTCCCTAGGCCTCAGTTTCCTCCTCTGTGAAATGAGGATACTGACCTCACAAGATTGCCACGAGGGTCAACTATGGTCAGAGCTTGGCACAGGGCTCGGTGCTCATGAGCACAGGCTAAGTGCTCAAGAAATGGCTGTCGGGTTTGGGACTGCAGGCTCAGAGGGTCTCAGGCTTCTTCCCTGGCCAGGCTCTGCCAGCAGGTGAGACCCCAATGGCTGGGCTAAGAGGATGGCCAGTGTGGCCTGGGCTCTTCAAGAAGGGCAGAGCTATAGTCCCAGAACTGAGCACTTGTGACCTTGGACACTCATTTGTCATAGGAGGCCCTGAGTCACTTGCTAGAATGTGAGCTCTCAGGGGACAGAGACTGTGTCTCGCTCAGCCCTGTGTTCCTAGAACAGGTTTCTCAACCTTGACAGTTCAGCTCAGGCAATTCTTTGCTGCAGAGAGCTGTCCTGGGCATCGTAGGATCTTCAACTGCTTCCCTGCTTTCTTCCCACTAGATGCCAGTAGCAATATACTCCAAGTTGTGACAAGCAAAGAAGTGTCTGGACATTGCCGAATGTCCCCTGGAGAGCAAATCACCCCCAATTGGGAACTACCATCCTAGAGCCAGACAAGGGTAGATGCTGATAAGTATCACATGGGAGGAAACAGCTGCCAGATGTCCTGATCGGGGAATGGCATACACCTGTCTTCGTGTGTGCCTGGAAGTCAGTGCCTGAAGGGAAAGGAGCGAATGAGCAAGTTTCCTTACCTTCATGGATTTATAAAGTTTGTCGGCAAAGAAGAGAGGCTTGTTCTTGACACTTTGAACTGGTGGGGAGAGGAGAAAGATGCAGGGAGTTTGGTCAGGGGATGTACACCCAACCTGTGGACTGGGCTCCCCACCCCCCCCGTGCCCCATTCCTCTCCCACAACCTGGGTCTGCAGATCATTGCCAACTCCAGGGTCATGCTTGGGGGTGTCCCCTTCACCCCCAAGGGCTTCCTTGTCTGGCTCCTTCCTAGGCCTGGCTCTCACTTGGTTGCAACTCATTTCCTTCTAAGGTGCTTATAGCTAACCAAGGTTAGTATAGGATTCAAAGTATAGGATTCAAAGAGAATTAACTCATCACGAACCCAAGGCACTGGGCCTCACATTTTTAAGTGCATCAGAATCACCTGAGAAGCTTGTTTAAAACTCAGGTTTTAGGCTGCATCCTACAGACTCAGATTCTGGAAACATTTCGAGCACTGGTTCTCAAAGTGTGTTTTCTGGACCAACAATATCAGCACCATTTGGGAATTTGGAAGAAATGCAAATTCTCAGGCCCCAGCCCAGATGCCCTGAAACTGCAACTGGAGGTGGGTGACCAACTCGTCCCATTTTGCCTGGGATGGTCCTGGTTTTAGCGCCTGAAACCCTGCCCAAATCAAGACAGTTGATCGCCCCACTCTAGTGCAGCCTAATGTTTGAGAGCTACTGAATTACAGAAATACCATCCCAAAGAATGGTTGCTCATTGGCATAATTTGAGGCACCATGCTAATCCCTGGGGGTGAGTCCCGCCCAGGGCCTGCACACTCTGGCCACACTGGCAGCCCACGCTCCCCACCCCCACCCCAGATAATGCCTGCCTGCTTAGGCCAACCCAGCCCTTTCTCAAGGCCTTAGCTTCATTTCAAGGTTCCAGAGCCTACATGGGGTGACTCAGATAGCTTAAGGAGGAAGAACCAGATACCAGCTCCAGAGTTGGAATGATGCTGGATATAAAAGTGTCTTTAAGACAAGGGGCCAGAGGCCAAAGGCCCAGTTGCTCACCCCAAGGGCACAGTCGTGCAAGGGACTCCCCTGCAGCAGGCTCAGGAGCCCCACGGGAAAGATCACATCACACATCTCCCTCATTCCTTCCAAACCAACCCCAAGCTCCTTGGCCTGGAGTTCAAAGCACCTGCCCTCCTTCACTACCTTACCAGCCTCGCTCCCATATTCTCTGATTATAGTGGAAATTCCTTTGTTCATCCATGCAATGCATTTTATCGTAAATGAATTAAGATACTAATAATAGTCAATGCTAATGAAAACAACAGCCCTTGCTCATGCCCACTCATCCATGCTTAGACACGCAGAGATTGAGATCCCAAAGGGCAAGACTTTTCCAAAGTCAAGAACTCAAATTATGTAAGAAAAGAGTAATCAAAGAGAGTGCTGGGAGGAAAGAGTGTGTGTGCTGTGTATATGTACAGTGTGTGTCATGTATGTGTGGATGTGTTGTGTGTGCATTAAGTGGTGTGCACGTGTCATGTGTGACTAGTGTGTATGTGTAGATGTGTTGTGTGTGCAGGCTATGTGTGTGGCGTGTGCATGTGCAAGTGCTTTGTGCATGTGTTGAGCATGTGTGTGCGTGCATATACTCTAGTCCTGCAGGACACTGCGCCTCCCCCTGCCCTGCACTAGCCTCCTGGCCCTTCCTCGGGAGAATCGTTTCCTCACCCCGTGCTGCAGCCTGGAACAGTCCTCATATTCCCCAACAATCACACGTCGGGCAGGACCCTGGCGGCCGCCTGTGGTAGCATTTGCTTTCCAATACCAGCAGCTGAGGGGGCTGCCAAAGTGACACTCTTCCAGAAAATCTGGCCAAGTTCCTAGTGCCCCAGCCCCTTCCCTGGGTCCCCGCCAGTTACCAATGGCCACAAAGGCATCCCTGACGTCCCCAGACATCTCCTTCTTGATGGTGTGCTCCACGTCATAGTTGGTCATCTTGATGAACTCCTGGAAGACTGGCCCCAAGAGAAGCCCCGGAGGAGGGGGGTGAGCGCCAGTCTGGGGGGTTGGAGGCGCTCGCCCTCCCCTGCCCCGCCTGGTCTGCACAGGGGCCGCGCCCAGCAGAGCGGAAAGGGCGGCAGGCATGGCCACAGCCAGGCGGGAATGCACCAGGCAGGATCACCGCGAGAGGGAAGTCACGACATCAAGGCTGCTTGGGCTTTCAGTGCCAAGTCAGAGCCTGCAGGCCCGGCCAACAACCCCAGAGCCTTGGACAAGTTCTGGGAACCTCGGCTGGAGTAGTAAAAAGGCCAGGGGTCCTGGTCATGGCTCTGCTTCTAGCTCACTGAGTGACCTCGAGTGACCCTTTCCCCTTTCTGGGCCCCTTCTTCCTCCTGTGTCAAGTTGGGACAGAGACTGTTGTAAGTAATGACAAAATGCTAAGGCCCGGGAAGCACTCGCTGCGTGCCAGGCCTTGTGCGAGGCGCTTTACCCATGTCGTGCGTTTCACATCTTCCCGACAATCACGCAAGGTAGAACTAAAACCTGCATTCCTAGATAAGGGAGCTCAGGCACAGAGATTCAGTAACTGGCTTGAGGTCACACAGCTGGTAAAGGGGGGATTCAAATCAAGGTTGTCCCGCACCCAGGTGCATTCTTTTAGCCCCTGTGCTACCCAGGTGCATTCTTTTAGCGCCTGTGCTACCCAGGTGCATTCTTTTAGCCCCTGTGCTAGAGCACCTTAAGTATGGAAAAGTGCCAGACAAAGGCATGTTAAAATGCTAATGTCTTAGTGGAAAGGGTACTTCACAATCACCTAACAGCAGGGCCACTGCATACTGGGGTGCCCTGTGCATGTCGTGGCCTGTGGTTCAAACCACTCCTCACTGCCTTGGTCCTGGCAGCATCATGATGCTGAACCTCAGAATCCTTCTCAACACAGTAGTCTAGGCAGCTACTCCCAACCCATCAGAGTTGGCCTTCAAGGTGAAATTCACTTGCTATCCCTAATCCTGGGCATCCACCTGCATCCCTGAGGAGGTGAGAGGAGTTGGCCCAAGGCTGAGCCATGGTCAGCAGCAGAGCCAGGACTAGAACCCAGGGCTCTGGGTCTCCATCAGCCATGGCACTCCACTGCTGAGGCTAGGAGGTAGGTGGGCAACTGGCTCCTCCCCTCTCATCAGATTCGGGGATATTCCTGCTGAACTGGGAGGGGAGGAGGTCAGGCCTCACCTCTCCGGAGGTGCGGATAGCTACGGGTGCACAGGATCGTCATGAAACGCGTCTCCAAGGAAGTTTTGTCTCCGCTAGGCGTGTCTGCTACTTCCTGCAGGGCCCAAGTCGGGGCAAGGATTTGGGAGGGGAGACAAAAGAAAAGCCTAGGTTATTATTCACATGCCTATCTTTGTCTGGGCTGAGGACAGCTACACGCTGGGCTAACCCAGCCATCCAAGGGAGCTGAGCTTGGCCCCCTCTTCCTCCCTCCCCCTCGAGCACAATGAACTCACACTCCCCTCTCAAGTTCCCAGGGACCCTATGGACTGACACAGATGGGCTTAGCAGTGGGGACTTGGCCTCAGGGGCATGGGACTGGGCCCCTTGGGAGGGGCTCCCGAGACACTGGGCAAGAGACCTGACATTCCCCTTCCATCCCTCAGCCTCTCTGACAGCCCCCCTGGGGAACGCGTGTGCACACGTGCAGGAAAGACGGCCTAGCCAGCGTTTCCCCAAGCAAGGTCAAAGGCAAACATATGTCAACATGCTGCATGTATATGTTTCCACAATTATCTTCTGGCCAGCTATCAGTTCTATTTATACTGATACTAAATGTCCTTTGAAATAACTCATTTTAGGTTTAAAAGTAAGTCGATGTAAAGGTAACTATTAGTAGCTAGTGGTTATGTAGCACAAATCCTGCCAGAGATGAATGGCTGAAGCTTGGGAAACACTTGCCTGGCCCATCTTTTGCCCGGCAGGGTCCCTAAGGGGCCCGGAAGGGGAGAGAGAGAAGCTGCAGAGCAAACCCCCAAATCACAGCCCGATTCGACCCCACTTGGCCCAGCCCCGGGTCCCAGCCAGACTTTACTCAGGTAGCTAAAATCCAAACAAAGAACAGGACACTCACCAAGATCTCAGCAGCCACCTGAGAGCGGGGAGGAGAGAGAGGAGGGAGAGAGGGAAGGCAAGAGTCAGAGGAGGCCGGGAGGGTGGCATTGGGCCCTGGGGTGCAGGGTGCGGGGGCCTGGCTAGGAGCAGTGGGGATCCCAGGAGACCCCGAGGGAACTCAGAACATGATGGGGGACAGGGACGAGGGAAAAATTCCTTCCTCTGACTTTTTGGGCTGGAGCTCAAAACGGGGCTAGGCCTAGCGTTAACTAAAGACATGATGACCTGAGGGATAAGAGAAAGAGAGAAATGGGGACTCTTCCCTATGTACCCCATAACCTAGAGCAGACTCCAAGCCTCAGTTTCCTTGTCTGAAAACTGAGAAAAGATCCCCATCGCTTCTCCCCAGAGCCACTGAGAAGTTAAATGTGAGGATTGCAAAGTTCCCTGCACCCTTTCTGGAAGGGGTTGCGAGACAGGTAATCTAGCACCTCATGTTACAGATGGGAAAAACAGGCCAGCTGGGGCCCAAGGAGAGGTGACAGCCTGAGGACACACAGCCAGGTGGACGTGGAGGTGGGAAAGTCATTTTACGAGGGTTACTTTTAATTGTTGCAATATGCAGAGCACAAAATTCTGTGGTTAGGACACTTATTTTGTTAGGCAAATAGCTGTGACTCTGAATGCCTGGGAACAAAATACAGCCAGCCCTTGTGTACCCAGACTGAGTTTTGCTTTTGCTTTTCCTCTGAAGCTCTGCTGACCCCTTTGTTCTACTGGATAGACTGAAACTATTCTCTTTGTAAGCTTCACAGTAGCTTACACTCTGGACACTTCTGCCTCCTTTTTATTGTATAATATACATTGGCAACGTCTACCAAAAGTTAAAATACATATGCCTGTTTGATCAAGCAATTATGTTGCTAGGAATCTGCCTGACATATACACTGGCAAAGGTCTCCCACGACATAATGCAAGACTGTTTCCTGCGTCATTCTTTGTCATAGAGAAAAACTTGGAAGTGTGAGTAGATGACTTGTTACACAGGCTGTGGTTTATCCAAGCAATAGGAACAATCCCCGGAGCTCTTAATAAGAATGAGATTTATCTACCGTGCTGATAGGGAGAGTTTCCATTTAAATTAAGTAAAAAAGTAAAGTATAGCACATTCTATAAGAGTGTTTCTTTTATCTTGATAAGAAACCATAAACACTGTCTCGTACTTACAGGGAAGTACATAAAAAAATTGTTAAGATGCTGTTACCAATGGTTGCCACTGGGGAGAAAGACTGGGGGAAAGTGTTTGCATTTTCTTTTATTCTTCCTGAAATTTTACATTTACGTTTCCTAAACATGCAAATATATTATTTCATTTTTTAAATTTAAACATCAAATAGGAGTTATCAGGGCTGCTAGGATTATGGGCTGCATCTATTTTTTTTTTTTCCAGTACTTTTCTGCATTGAAAACAATGTAGTTGAAACCTGAGGACATTATACTAAGCGAAATAAGCCAGTCACAAGAGAACAAACACTATACAATTCCACTTGCACCGAAGTACTGACAGTCACCAGATTTCATAGAGACAGAAAGTAGAACTGTGGTCGCTGGGGCCTGGGTGGATAGGGAAATGGGAGTGACTGTTTAATGGGTCCAGAGTTTTGGTTTTGCAAGACAATGAATTCTGGAAATGGATGGTGGTAATGGTCGCCTAATGACGTGAATGTACTTAAGGTGTGACTGAACTGTACACTTAAAAATGATTAATATTAGGCCGGGCGCAGGGGCTCACGCCTGTAATCCTAGCACTCTGGGAGGCCAAGGTGGGTGGATCGTTTGAGCTCAGGAGTTCGAGGCCAGCCTGAGCAAGAGTGAGACCCCCCGTCTCTAGTGAAAATAGAAAGAAATTAGCCGGGCAACTGAAAATATATACAAAAAATTAGCCGGGCCTGGTGGCACATGCCTGTAGTCCCAGCTACTCAGGAGGCTGAGGCAGTAGGATCACTTGAGCCCAGGAGTTTGAGGTTGCTGTGAGCTAGGCTGACGCCATAGCATTCTAACCTGGGCAACAGAGTGAGACTCTGCCTCAAAAAACAAAAAAAAGTCACGCTAAACGAGAGAAGTCAGTCCCCAAAGGCCACATATTGTGATTGCATTTACATGGGATGTCCGGACTAGGCAAATCTAGAGAGACAGAAAGCACACTAGTGGTTGCCTAGGGCTGGGAGGTTGGGAGGAAATGAGGAGTGACTGCTAATGTGCACAGGGTTTCTTTCTGGGGTGATGAAATATTCTAAAATTGATTGTGGTGATGGTTGCACAAGTCTGTGAAGATAACAAAAACCACCAAATTTTATACTTTAAATAGACCAATAGTATGGAATATGAATTATATTTCAATAAAGCTGTTATTTAAAAAAAAACAAAAACCTGAGGATTGATTATCAAAAAATGGCAATGCTTCATTTCACTGTGGGTCTATAATAATTAGTTATCTATATTATTTATCGTTCTAGTTAGCACAGAGAGTGAAAGGGGAAGCTATTAACAATTACTGTGGGGGAACAGGTGGGAAGTGGACATGTGTTTGCCTGTTAGTGACAGACCCAGACTTCTAAGAGTTTGAGGGTGTTTAGGCATCCAGAGCGAGAGACTGGGGGAGAGGTGGTGTAAAACAGGCAAACGAAACTGCCAAGCACTCATGCGCATTATCCGGGCCTAGAAATCTATTCTAAGGAGAAAATCACAAATGTGATAAAAGAGTACGCTACTAGGAAGAGGGCTGGTTAAATAAAGTTAAATGATGGTGTTGATTTTTTTAAAAATATGCAATAATATTCACAGAATATTAATGTTTAACTGCTATCAAATCAGAAATCTATTAATATATATACATAGAAAAACAACTAGAATAATATATGCCAAAATATTAACAATGGCTATTACTATTAGGTTCTGGTTTCGTTTAGGTTTTTTTTTTTTGTCTCTATTTTCTAAAGTTTCTATAACACAATATATTGCTAGTTATGAGAAAATGAGTCCACACTAAGATCAGGGTCCAGTGTCCTAAATCTGGAGAAGCAGCCGAGTTGGGCAGGGCTCTGGGTCCAGGGTCCCTTAGTTGGCTCTGTCCTGGTTCTCTCTCTCCCCTTCTCTCCTGCAGAGCAGCTGCCTGTGAGGGCCACCACTGCCCCCTGCCGGTGGGAACTAGAAGCGCAGCCCCACAGGTGGACCAGGCACCAGGCAGAAGTGCTCCCGAAAAATGGATTTTGGAGTAGAGGATGGATTTGGGGTCAGATCTAAGATCAAAAACCCTTAGCAGCATAATGAAGCTGCTTAGAGTCATTCTTAATTAAAACATGTGTTGAATGAGCAAATGAAATGTGGCTCAGCAAGCCACCCTACTGTCTGGCTGGGTTCCCAGGCTGGCCCCCAGGAACGAGCCCATGATGTAGCTGGTACAATACCAGGCATTTGGATTAACCGTGAAGCTTCTGAGCAAGGGTCAGGCGACTGGACAACAACAGCTGCTTGATTTGGAAGCTGCAGGGGAACTGAACTGGCCTGGGTCCTGGAATTTATCACTGTATTTAGTACAGACCTTGGAGTTAGGCAAGCCTGAGTTCCGATCAAACCACTGCCACCTGGAAACTGTGCCCTGGGATAAATTAGGACCCTCATTTTCCTCCAGTAAAGAAGGAAACACAACAAAGCACAGAACAGTCTTGGCGTCATGCTCAGTATGTAGCATGCGTTCTAATAAGTACAGTTATGATTCTGTAATTGTAGGTTACGGGTAAGGATTGCTCTAGCTCAGCTGCTGCTGTAACATAGCACATCTCCGCTGGTGGGAGCTGGGAACAGAAGAGCTGGTGCCCTGACTGCCAACCCATCCGTGCTCTTCTCAACCCTGCAGCTGTACAATAAGGGGGCTGGATTCCCCGTCAGTGCTGTCTACGCCTAGCCCTGGGACAGAGAGCGTTGGTGGGGGTGGGGACTGGGTGGGGAGAAGAGATGAAGCTCTAGACCTGGGCCAGGCCAGTGGGCACTGGGGTCAACCATAGGTCAGCAGGGACAGTGCAGATGGCCTCGGCAGGGACCGCCTAGCCACAGGAACCCGCAGAGGAAATGAATTTGGGGTTGTCCAGCCTCCATGAGAAGTCATGCCCAGACCTCAGATCATTAGGAGCAGAGCAGAAGCAGAGCAGCCAAGAGACCCTAGAGAACCCCCTTCCCCATTCAACAAATATTTACTAAGTTCTGATCATATGCCACTCTGGATACACGAGTGAACAAAACAAGATCCCAGCTCTCAAGAAACTTCCTTTCTAGGCCTGGCGCGGTGGCTCACGCCTGTAATCCTAGCACTCTGGGAGGCCGAGGCGGGCGGATTGCTCAAGGTCAGGAGTTTAAAACTAGCCTGAGCAAGAGCGAGACCCCGTCTCTACTAAAAATAGAAAGAAATTAGTTGGCCAACTAAAATACATAGAAAAAATTAGCCGGGCATGGTGGCGCGTGCCTGTAGTCCCAGCTACTCGGGAGGCTGAGGCAGGAGGATTGCTTGAGCCCAGAAGTTTGAGGTTGCTGTGAGCTAGGCTGACGCCACGGCACTCACTCTAGCCTGGGCAACAAAGTGAGACTCTGTCTCAAAAAAAAAAAAAAAAAAAAAGAAAGAAAGAAAGAAAGAAAGAAAGAAACTTCCTTTCTAGTCTTCTTCCAGGACACTCCCTTTGACGCTGGTCCCATTTTACAGATAATAAACTAAAACCTTTAGCATTCAGGCCCCCTGCCCAGCAAGCTCCTAGACCTGCTCCCTCTGGGTCAATTACACCTGGGCCACTGAGTCGCTGTGTGACTTTCAGAAGTCATTCACCCTCTCTGGGCCTCCATTTTCCCACTGTAACATGAAGGATTTGACCTGGGAAATCTGTAAGTCCCTTCCAACTCTGAGGGTCCTACTATTCACAGAGGAAATGCCAGTAAGACCAGCATCACAAATCTCATTATGAAACCCTCGAAGTCTTACTCCCGAGGGTGAAGGTCACTCAAGTGTCAGCCAGTCAAACCAGCCATGCCCGGCCAGGAGTCTTCCCACTCCCAGACAGCCAGGGCCTGGCGCGGACAGACGTCAGCTGGAGCCACTTCTCAGGGAAGTCCAGCAGAGGCTAGTGGGTGGGCTGGGGGAGGGCGTCTTACCTGGGCATCTTCCCGGGCCCGGTCCCGGTCCTCTCCTCCCTCCTCACGGTTCCCCTACAGCAGGAGCAGCGAGAAAGGTCAGTCCCCAAATCTCCACCCCCTCTGTCCCTTAGCTAATACATATGCTGCTCAGTCACCTCACCCTTTGGGATGCTTTCTTCATCTGTGGCCCAGGGACAATAATCCTGTCTCATTAGGGCAGGCTGTCGTGGTCATTAGATGAGAGCCTCTGTAGGGCGCCTAGCCCAATGCCTGGCACACACTGAACTCTCAGTAACTGTGAATCAGGGGCTGACATTTGGGTCATAGGAATTCGAGAGATGGCGGCGGGGGCTCCCACTAGAGGGTCACCCATGTGGCTTTGTCCTCTGAGCTGGGGACCCAAAAAGCCAGGGCTGCCTGGAGAAGGTGGCACCAACCCAGCTTTGACAAATGGACAACACAGGCAGGCAATGGGACTCGAAGGAGGCAGGTGGGGAGACACCCTCTTCTGTGGGAGGGGGTTTCTAACTCGCCTGACCCGGGCAAGCCGGCCTGGGGCCCATGAATTCACTCACCGTGGCCAGAGAAATGAGGATTCGCCTGAAGTGGCCCGATGTGTCTGAGCTCAGAGCGTCCTCCAGGGACTTGTGATAGTCTGAGACAGAGAGAGGGGCTGTGGGCCGCTGCCAGCCAAGAGCGATTTGGGGGGTGCAAGGGGCTTCCCAGAAGCCCAGATTAGAGGCAGGGCACCGCTGGCAGGGGGAGGTGGGGAAGAAGGAGTTTGTAGTTGGTTCTTGGGGACATCCAGCCACCATCCTGCTGACTGTGACAACTGGCACTCCCATCACCCCATCACCTCCTCTCCGTCCCTCCCCTCTGCTCTGTTCCAGTTGAGGTCCCACTGCATCACGATGCTGTCACTAACAGCCTCTTAAGTCACCTCCTGTCTTCATTCTCTCTCCTACCTTTCCTCCGTCTGCACGGCAGTTGCTAGACCAAAGCACACCTCTGACCAGGTCAGTGCCCTGCTCAAAAATCCCACCAGTTTAAAGCTACTTTTAAGAGAAAAAGCTGAAATACTTTTGACTGGTACTTAAGCTTCCTCAGAATGAAAATATGAATCCACATGTTTAAAAATTAAGAATTCCAAGACCGGGATAGCGTAGCACTCAACCAAGTGTGGGGCCCAGTACGACTGCACAGGCCACACCCCCCCAAAGTCGCCCGCCCTCTTTCCAGCGGGCTGGGGTGTTCTCGCTTCCCGCTTCCAGCCACGCTCTCGTCTACCTCCAGGCCTTTGTCCTTTTGGGACGCCTGTCTCTCCCCAGACACAGAGCTGGGCACACTCAGGGGGCTTAGCAAAGCCTGGTGGCTGAGAGACAGGAGACGGGCCAGAGCCGCGGCTGCGGGCGGGAGCTGCGGGGCCCGGGCCTCCCACACTCACCCTCCTTGTAGGCCTCGTTGATGGCCCGGATTTCGGCATTGGTCCGAGTGGCCAGGATTTCGATGAGAGCCTTTTCATCCGTGCCGGCTCCCTAGAATGTGAAGACAAAGACCGTCTCAGCCACAGTTCTGACCCTGTGCGGAGGCCCACACGGGCCAGGCCAAGGAGGCACCTACTCCAAGGAACCACCCAGGAGGCTGCAGCCCCAGGCCAAGCCTTCCTGGACTTTCCCTTCGCCTCCAGACATGGCCCCCACACCAGGGACCTTGGCACAATCAGGGCCGACCATGCTGGTCTCTCAAGATTTCCAGAACCTCCCGTGAGAACTGCTTTTGGACAAAAAAAAAAAAAAAAAAAAAGATATATGGGTATGTATGTCTAAAAACACATGCACATACCTATGTAAGTATGAATATTTACATGTAAGTATGTAAAAAGAACAAGAGACACGCATGTGCATCACGGTGTTAAGGGTGGTTGTGGTCCCCGGGTGGGTAAGGGACTGCAGATGAGTGCTGTTTTCTTCTGTTTCTGCTCTATCTACATTTTCTCAAGTTTTCACAGAGAACACGGTACTGTTTTATCTTCTGATAAAACAATCTTGTGCTTTAAGATAAAAACACCCCACATTTGCTTATATTTGGATTTGAGGAGTGACCTGTGACTGTGACATTAGGGCCCTGGACTGGGACAGGCTGGGGATCCTGCTGCACGAAGGTCCCCACACAGAGGGAAGAGGGTGGCAGACAGACAAGACTAATCTACGACTGATTCACTCGTTCCAACATCTGTCAGACGCCTGTCACGTGCTGGTCCCTGTGCAAGGTGCCCGGGCTTATGGCTACCAAAGAAATGGCAAGTCATGTTCTCTGTCCTCTCAGGGGTTACGGCCTAGGGCTCAAGTGGTCCCTGGATTCTCTGACCAGGGCGATCCTGATGGAGAGCCTCAGTGGTCTCTGTCTCAGAAGCAGGTGTGTGGTAAGGAAATCGGGAGGGTCCTGAGACCCAGGATCCAGCCCCCTCCTCCTTCCAGCTCACTACTCTCTGAGCCTCTTGCTTTCCCATTTGTAAACTGCAAGAATGGAAAGGGCTGGGTCAGGTTAGCTCACTGGTCCCTTCTATTACCATAAAGAAGGGACATGAACTCTGTGTCTTTACTTTTATTTTTATTTTTTTGAGACAGAGTCTCGCTTTGTTGCCCAGGCTAGAGTGAGTGCCGTGGCGTCAGCCTAGCTCACAGCAACCTCAATCTCCTGGGCTCAAGCAATCCTCCTGCCTCAGCCTCCCGAGTAGCTGGGACTACAGGCATGCGCCACCATGCCCGGCTAATTTTTATATATATATATATTAGTTGGCCAATTAATTTCTTTCTATTTATAGTAGAGACGGGGTCTCGCTCTTGCTCAGGCTGGTTTCAAACTCCTGACCTTGAGCAATCCACCAGCCTCGGCCTCCCAGAGTGCTAGGATTACAGGCGTGAGCCACCACACCTGGCCTACTCTGTGTCTTTAGATCATTTGCTTTTTCACTTAGAATTTTTTTTTCACTTAGAATTTTTAAAAAATAATCTCAATTTGCTTTGCTGAGGCAACATTTTTTTAAAGTCCTCTAGTTCTCCTTTGCTGTTCTCTTAATCTTCAAGGGGCTAAGAGCCCTAATGGTTTCCTGTGGTGGTCAAGACAAGCTCTAGGGTCAGAAAGACTTGGTTGGAACCCCAGATTTGCTACTTCATAGCGCTGAGACCAAGACCAAGTAACTTAACCCCCTAGCCTCAGTTTCCCCTTCTGTAAAATGGGGACAAAATAGGAGCCTTGCCTTTTGGCTTGAGGAGACAACTAATCGAGCTGCTGTGCACAGCCCAGGGTTGGTACCATACATTCTTCATAAACAGCAGCCAATAGTGCCATGGGTACCTTGGGGAGCAAGCTACTCCAGCAACATCTGCGGATGTTACTGCTCTTTCTGGCTAAATGGAGGCAGGTCTTCAGAGTTAACAGTGCCCTTCCTACCTGAGACCTGTTTGACCTGTCCCGGTTTGAAGGGCAGGGATTGTTTCCATTCCACAGATGAAGCACAGAGGCTTAGGAAGGGTAAGTGAGTAAAGGGCAGGGCTGGACTGGAACACAGACTGCTGTCGTGTTCCTTCCAGATCTACCCTGCTTCTTCCAGCTGCTCTGCGAGCCCCCCCCCCCCTCTGGTTACTGGGTATGTGACTCAAATTGAATTGAGCAGGGTAAATGCCAAGACTCTTGCTGGAACTCCTGGCAAGGACCAACTGTCTTTCTGCTGGAGCTGCTAGCTGTTAGGATGTACACAAGCCACCCTGTCACCATGGGGAGAAAGGCTGCCTGAGAGTGAAGCCACCATGGAGGACAGCAGAGCCAAGAGTCCAGGGAGCATCATTTGAGTGTCGGGATTCAGCCGTGTCCTGTACTTCTCCCCTTTCGTGTTTCTGCCAGCTGGAAGTAGGGACCGGAGGGACTCCACCAAGGAGTTACAGCCAACCACCTGGGCTTACAAGTGGCACTTGTGGCCCTACCAGCACCCGCACAGACTGGACCCATCCCTCTGGTGCCACGCCATACCTCCATGGCCTTCTTCAACTGCTTGGCGTCGTAGTGGGCCGGTGGCATCATGAGCCCCAGAATCAGCCTCGCCAGGTCTCCAGAAAGCTCAGACTTCAGGTCGGCCATTAAGTCCTGCCAAGGGCAAAGTCAAGGTCACGCCAACATCAGCACTTGCCCACACGTGACGCAGGCCAGGGAGGACATATGGGAGGGGGATATGGGCCCCGTGGGGCAATGAGGGAAGCCTGTGTCTGTCTTTGCTGATGTTGGGCTTATTATTTACACGAAGCCAAAGAGGGTGGGGAAAAACCCACCAGGAGGAAGACTTGCTCTCCTTGGAGGCAGGAAAGGGAAGGGGGCAACATTGAGGATGCTGTTTCCATCTGGGGGAAACTTATCAGCCAAAGCCAGATGCCACCAAGGTGCAATAGTCACTAACACTCAGCCTCGGGCCTTGAAGCCAGTGCTCTCTGTGCAGAGGAACTGCAAGATGACGAAGCACTGCACGGAAACAACTCGTGATTTTGGCCCCACAGCGAGCCTCTGAGGCCACCGAGCCATCGCACACAAGTGTTGCCCATCACAAGGAACTGGAGGAATGGAGAGACACGTCTGCCCAAACCCAATGCTGGAGACACTCAGATCACATGACCACGTGGGTGTCAGGGAGCCCTGGCTG
Organism: Microcebus murinus; assembly: GCF_040939455.1. NCBI lineage: Eukaryota > Metazoa > Chordata > Mammalia > Primates > Cheirogaleidae > Microcebus > Microcebus murinus. The sequence continues at coordinate 17,178,596 of NC_134124.1, forward strand.
AGCTCCATCAGGGGAGGTGCGTGGACATGGGGCCTGGGGCCCAGGAGGAGGCCCTTACCCGGCCAAAGTGAGACTTGAAGTTCTGCCGGATCTGCTGCCGCTGGGCGTTGCTGCGGTGTGTGATGATATCAATGATGGTGTCCTCATCAGTTCCTGAATCACCAAAGCCACATGCTCAGAAGAAGGCCCCTGGCTCAGCTTCCCCAACTACCCCCCCAACGGTCTCCATCAACCGTCGTCAGGGTAGGGGCCTGGCAAGGCAGCCATGTGCTCCTAAGCCCCCGCAGGCACCACGCATCTGACTCAAGCCACTAAGTTCCCTGGGCTTGCTCCCTGCCTTTCCTTCTGTCATGCCACTAGTTAAGAAAAAAGGACACCCAGTGGGTGGAGAGTACTGGGTTGGCAGTCAGGACCCCTGAGTTCTAGTCCTGGCTCTGGTACTGGCTGTCCACCTTGGGCAAGTCCCTTTCCCTTCCTGGGACTCAGTTTCCACATCTGTGACATGAAGAGGCTGCAGTAATCACTAAGAGATCCTTCCAACCCTGATGATCTAAGTCCTGTTTGCTGGACCACAAGTCCCTCCAACAACAGGCTGGCTCTGGAAGGCATTAAGATACTACTTATTGCCTCTCAGATTGCTGCCACCAGCCTCAGATCTGGCACGGGACTCTATCTTTCAAGGCCTTTTTACGTCTACCATCCTACAGTCCTAGGTAGGCTCCGTCCGTGTTATTATTCCTATGAGACAAATGGGACGGAAGCCCAGGAGCCGATGGCAGCCCTTCCGCCCCCTGGGAGTGGCTGCCAGACAGATGGGGGGAGAAAGGCAATGGAGGCCACACCCTGGACACCCTGGTCCCAGCTGGACTTTCTGAGCACAGGCCCAGCAGGGTGCAGGGTGAAGAGTGAATCCCATCCAGGATTGAGCCCTCTTCATCCTGCGGGCGCCAGTTGGAGGCCTCTGACCACCCAGCCCCCTGCCAAACACAGCACACCCGCTGCCAGAGAGCAGCCCAGCCCCTTTCAGTCCCCCTTACCGATGCCCTTCATGGCTTTGCGCAGCGCTTTGGAATCTGCGTCAGGGTTGAAGTCATTGGCTGGGCGCACTGTTCCCTTCAGCTGCAAGAAGCAGAAAGAAACTCAGCAGGTGCCCAAAGGCCCCCGGGGGCCAGGCCAAGACAGAATATGCACAGGGTGGGAAGCTTTCTCCACGAGCCCAAACCAAGCAGCTTGAGGGGGACAAGGTGGAGGTGAAGCCACAGCAGACAGACCCTGCACCAGAGATGGGGGGCGGAGGGGAGAGAGAGAGAGAGAGAGAGAGAGAGAGAGAGAGATCCGGCCCAGGAGCAGGGCAAGTGCTGGGGGGGGGGGAGTGGCCAGGCTCCTGCCTGCTGGGATTGGGCTGTCTTAGCTCCCTGGGGCTTTCTATTCCATCAGCCTCCCCACCTTTCAGACCCCCACCTGTTCCCGAGGGCCCCTCTGCCTCTTAAAGAGCCACCGCCCCTGAAAAGGCAGCAGAAGTGCTCTGAGACGCCAGAACAGAGTTTCCCAAACTTCAGTCACTCCTCAGTGACTTTCACAGTGTGTTCCGAATCCACACACGCCCTGTGCTATCTCTTAATATGGTTACCCAATTTAACTTCTTTTCTGCTGTACTTATATATATATATCCATTTTGAAGTACATTTAAAGACTCCTAAAGGGCACAGAAGCTTGTCTGCTTTGCCCTGTGACATATTCCGAGTGCCTGTAACAGTGCCCCACACAAAATAGGCACTCAGAAAATATTTGTTCAGTGAATTGATGAATGGAAATAATTTTATATTACTACCATAAATTAGGAAGTCAGGCTCACGTGTGTCATAAAAAGGCAATAAACCACAAAAACAAGTGTAATAAAAACAAAACAAATAATCAAATCGTACATGATGCCATTGCTTGCCAAAAGCTCTGAACGGAAAGCTAGCTCTCTCTGTGAAAAAGGAAAATCGGCGAGTGTTGCAGAGATGCGGCGCCAAACCAGGACTTTCTCTTTGACGCGATCAGAAAGGTTGATGGAATTGAGAAGGGGCCTCCCCGTTCACCATGGGGGGCTCAGTGTTATTTACCGCCAGGGAAGCCCACCCTCGCCTGCCAATCTAAGTTCATTTCTCAGATCACGTAAGATCATCTGCAATGATAGTTCTTGCCTTAGAATTTGGGAAACGCTGTCCTAGATCATCAGAGCTCAAGAGCTCTTAGAGGTCCCAGAGATTGCCACGCCTAGCCCCCTCATTCTAAAGGCGTAGACACAGAGGCCCAGAGAGAGGTGGGGGCCTGCCAGAGGTAGCACAGCAAGTAACAGTGAGAATCCAAGATCGCAATGCTCTGCCCCAGGTACTTCTGTGCAACCTTTCATCCTGTCCTCTTCGACCCTGGTTCTGAGGATGCTCAGAACCTTGAATCCTCCAGGGCACCCAGGGGTGCCCATCTGTTCTCAGCTTTCATGCCTCTGAAGCCCCACTGTTGGACCCAGTGTGAGACAGGCCCCTCCCCAACACCAGCCAGGTCTCCATCTCTGCAGGCCCTGTTAGTAGTCAGCGGACAGAACGCTCCCCGGCGGCGTGCCAGCAGTTAACGCGGGGTCCAGGTGCCCCCAGAGTGCCGCCCGCCCACAGGGTTTACACTCCAGGGGAGAAAAGGAAGCTTCAGATGTGAGAAGCTGTGTCTCGGGTTGGCCGCCAGGGGGCAGCTGGGTGCCAACCAGAGCAGCGGGAAGGTGCGAGCAGAAGAGTGCAAGCTTGTGGTGGAGAGGCCAAGCAGAGGGGAGGGTCTGACCTCTGTGCGGGCCACTGCACTAAGTTCCCACATCTGATAGGCCACCTGCGCTGCCTCCGGGAAGAACTGGCCAGCAGCACTGGAATGGAGGGGGTGGGGACAGGGCAGGAGGGAATGTCACCTGGGGCAACATGCCACATGTGCAACACACCCCAACACACACAAGTACCCCACCACACACACACATTCACACCCCCACCACACACACACACACACACACACACACACACACACACACACACACACACACACACACAGGTTTCTTTCTCTCTAGCCCATACCTCAGCCATGCACCAGAGTCCTCCCTCCATTTCTGAGAACTTTCCCCCTCCCGAGAGCCCCTGCCACGCAGGCTCTTCCCAGCAGCCTTCCTGGCCCAGAGCCCAAGTGGGACAGGATTTCTCCAATCCCTCGACCTCCCCTTTCTTCCTTAGAGTTTGAGAGACTTCTGTCCCAGTCTCCCCTGTCAAGCAGGCCAGTAAACCAGCCATGGCCACATCGGCCCTGCATCTCCTCCTGCGAAGGGCCCGGATGTTCAGGTGCTCAGGAAACATCTGCGGAACTGCCTCAGCCCCATGGCACTCAGCGAAGGCTAGCAGGAGGGTCTCACCTCCCTTCCCTAGCTGGATCCTTAGAAGCCCCAGAGAAGGGAAATTGGAGCACCTGTGATTCCCTTTCTAGGACACAAATCTAGTCAAGTCACCACCCAACTTAACATTCCCGGACGAGGCCCCAGGCCCTGCCCAGCTCTCTGCCTCTTTTCTCTCACCAATACTTCACAGAGGTGTGACCTCAGTCTTGCACCCGAGCCTGGCTGCTCCTTCTCACCTCTAGGACTTTCTACAGGTGACTTCCTCTACCCCAAACACTATCCCCCAGACCCTCTCTTCACCTGGCTCTGCCTCGTAATCCTCCTCCTTGGGCCTAGGGCTCATATCTCCAAAGCACCCCTCCCCCCCACCCCGTCTCAGCTGGTGCAACCAGATGTGCTTTCACACACACTTATTACATGGCCCCTAGACTTCTGCCCCATCCCAGGCCTGCCCGGCAAACTGGCCTGTGTGCACTTCTAAGGCTCCTTCAGGGGCCTCCCACGGGCCTGCACAGGAAGGCACGTGACACAGACGCACTGCACAGATGAGTAGGCAGCAGGGACTTGTGCTCTTCCCATTTAACAGATGGTGAAACTGAGAAACGGCTACGAAGTAGCAGGGCCTGGACCTTCCTATTCTGAATCCACCACCCCAGACTGACTTTCATGTTCACAAGGGCAGATATCTCCATGCCAGGAGACCACGCTCACGTTCACACACACACACACACACGCACAACAGACACTGGCAAAGGCCACCTTTCACCTGTGTGGTGCTCCTGGCTCAGAGGTACCCCCAGCTCACCCAATCCACCCAACCCACCCATCCATCGGATGAGAGCCAGGAGAGGCCGGCCTGCCGCCCTCCAGCCCGGGGCCAAGGAGCCACTTACTCATCATCGCCCCCACACAGCTTGAGCAGAGCCTTCTTGTACTCGCCAGACGTGTCGTGCTGGGGTGAAAGGAAAGAAGGTCACCTCTTACCTGGCCCCGGCTCCTCTCAGACAAGGAGGGAAGGGCCTGTGTAACCCAAAACGGGGGCAGGCTGAACCAGCACTTGCCCACAGTAGCCCCAACCTCCTCCTGCATGGAGGTGGCTGAGCCCACCAAATAGTGGTGTGCTGGTAGACGCTCAACAACTGGCTCTCTGGAAAAGGGAGGGCAGGAAGGAAGAAAGAGAGGAAAGGAGGGAGGGAGGGGAAAGAAAAGAAAAAAGAGAAGAAAAGGAAAGAAAAAGAATGGAAGGGAAGAAAGGAAAGAAAAGAAAGGAAAGAAAGAAAGAAAGAAAGAAAGAAAGAAAGAAAGAAAGAAAGAAAGAAAAGAATGAAAGCCAGCCAAAAGAAAGAAAGAAAAGAAAGAAGAAAGAAAGAAAGAAAGAAAGAAAGAAAGAAAGAAAGAAAGAAAGAAAGAAAGAAGAAAGAAAGCAAGCCAGCCAGCCCTGAATTGTAGCATTTGCCCATTTCCGTGGTGTAAATACTTCCAATGACGGATAATTTCAAGTTACCAACAGGGCTTCACTGAACTGAACGTGGAGCTGAGAGGAGATGCTCGCGGCTCTCCCGAGCCAGGGCAAGACGGCCCCAGCACACCACTGTCTCAGAAGCCCCCAGCTCAGCCCTGCCACGTGAAACACTCCACGAAAACTTGGCTCCATGAACAAATGCACTGGGAAACGCCCAAACCCAAACAAATACACGCTTGATAGAAGCACACTTTGATACAAATGGCATATTCCGTATCCCTCTTAGGGTTTCATAACAGGACTTTGAAATATTAAAGGCTTTGAGGAGTTCTGAAGTAAAGAAACTAGTTTTGCTTATTCTAGTTTTTTCCAAACGTACTTTCCCGTGGGACATTTTTGCACATGATGCCTACAGATATTCCCCTTCGGAAACATACTTTGGGGAACGCACTTGGATCTCTTTCCCTGTTATCACCCTGTTATCACCACATAGCTCTATTCCACTCATTCAAAAACAGAGGAAAACCCCAACTTTACATCTGTTCTCTTGACAAAGCCTCACGGCCACGGAGCCATCACCAGTCACCGGGCCCAGGGCTGTGCACAATCTCTCGTTTGTGTTCTTCCAGGACACTGAACTCTCAGCACCCTTGGGACGGAGTCCCCATTCTTAGTTCAGCTCGTGTGCCCTTCAGGACCCAGCCCCTGCCTTCCTCTTTGAATTTCCTCTAATTCCTTGAGTGTGCGAAAGACGGGGGCTCCTGGAATTTCCAAGAGACTCCCAGCTTTCCAGGGCAGTTCCCGTCCTCCTGGGCGTGGTCCCCCGCCCTGAGTCTTGGTAGAAAGCTCTCTGTCCTGACGAGCTCTGCTGACCTTGATCATGCTGTAGAGGGACTTCTCGTACTTGGTCCGGAAGATCTCCCGGATGTCAAGCATGTCCAGCTCGCTACGGGTGACCATGATGCGGATCAGCGTGTTGTCCCGAGTCCCCAGGCCCTGGAAGACAAGCGGGTTTGAGGAACGGGGACTTGAAAGGAAGTCAGAGTGCTAATAGCCCCCAGCTCAGTTGGAAACACTATTTTCATAATAAAAAGTTAAAATTAAGAACAAAATAAGCAGACCTTGCCAGTCCCTTTGACACTCCCTGTGTGTGCCTCTTGCTTTTGTAAACCGCTACTTGTCCCCTCCACCCTTGGTTTCCCTTAAAATTTATCCATACCCTTGTAACTCTAAGCAATATATTTAGATTTGCAACTAAATCATTTTGGAACTTTGCAAATATACCACCGTGCATTTATTTTTCCACTCTTGATGGGCCATTGCGCTGTTTTCCTATTTTCCTAACACGGGCAATCCCGTCATGAGCATTCTTAAGACGCGGGCATACAGGCAAACGTCTCTCTAGGGCTGGGCTGCCCAACCTCACCATGGCACACTGGTGGACAGAGAATGGCCATCATTGCCTTTTGGGGTTGGCCAGAGGGCCAGGAAGGACCGATCTCTTGGGCCTTGGGCCTCTCTGGCTGCAAATGACTGCATTCATTTACTCCAGGGTGCCATGGACCGTCATCAGCTTCTCTGTGTGTCATGTGTGAAAACCTGGGAGACGCTGGCCTCAGGAACACACACAGAGTGGAACTGTTGGGTCATAAGATGAACACTGGGAGTCTTGGCAGACAATGTGTTCTCCACGGTGGTCTTGTCTACGTACACTGTATATAAACATGCTGGTTAATTACTATTTTTTACATCTGTGGGCTGCCATCCCATTTGGCTGCCAGATTGGGTGCAGGCTGCCCCTGCACCCTCGGATGGATCAGGAGGTGACGGCAGGTATGCAGGGGAGAGGGCATGTGACCAGGCAGCAGCCCAGGCTCGGGAGCTCACCTGGGACAGGGCACCATCCCCAGGGTCAGTCTGGTGGCCATTCCCATCCCTGAAGGGCTCTGTTTGGCCAGTGGACCCCCAAGGACTTGCCAAAGATTCCCAATAGTTCTGTGTGGGAAGGCAGAGACCCCTCCCCCAACCTCGTTCACGTTGACCCCGCCACGCACCTTCATGGCCTTGAAGAGCCTTTCGGCAAAATACTCTGAGGTGCTCCGGATACACTTCACTGTGAAGAGGGAGGAAGAGGTAGAGTTAGTCCGGCTGCTTCAGAAGGGGGATAGATGGCTTGGTCCGGCCGGGCGCGGTGGCTCACCCCTGTAATTCTAGCATTCTGGGAGGCCGAGGTGGGCGGATTGCTCAAGGTCGAGAGTTTGAAACCAGCCTGAGCAAGAGCAAGACCGCGTCTCTACTATAAATAGAAAGAAATTAATTGGCCAACTAATATATATAGAAAAAATTAGCCAGGCATGGTGGTGCATGCCTGTAGTCCCAGCAACTCGGGAGGCTGAGGCAGGAGGATCGCTTGAGCCCAGGAGTTTGAGGTTGCTGTGAGCTAGGCTGACACCATGGCACTCACTCTAGCCTGGGCACCAAAGTGAGACTCTGTCTCAAAAAAAAAAAAAGATAGCTTGGTCCCTTGTTTCTATTCCTGGGGGGGCCACCTTGCTCAAATGCAGGAAGAACCCTGGCTCCTGACAACCCACAGCCCCCCCAGACACTCCTACTTTCACCCAACCCCAGGGGATAAAGAGATCAGAAAAAAGGCCTGTTAAAATCTGAGTAGTCCATCTCAAAGACTGTTATCTTTCCAGTCCTTTCAGGTTTCGCAGGGAACTAGTCCAGGTTGGGGGTAGAGTTTGGGCTGGAGGTGGAAATGATGTTTCTTTAGATCTGCTACACCAGACAGGTCAGATCCCTCTGAAACAGGGCTGGCAGGGGTGGCTCTGGGCAGGAAGATGAAGGGCTGTAGGTCTTCCCCAAGAAGTACAAACAGGAAACATACCCCTGACTCACACGTACTGACTCTTGGCATGTCAGGCCATCCATCCTTCCCGCCCACCCCCCAACCCCTAGTAAACGGATGAGGAAACTAAAGCCCAGTATGAATAGTGACTTGCTCCAAATCAACAGCAAATCGGGGAGAAACCCTGGGTTTGAATCTTGGCTGCACCATTGACTAGTCAGCTCCTGGCATCCTCATGTTGGGAGTACCCCCAATTCGTTACAAAACTACCCCTTGTGGCTGGGTGCGGTGGCTCCCGCCTGTAACCCTAACACTGGGGAGGCCGAGGTGGGAGGATTGCTTAAGGTCAGGAGTTTGAGACCAGCCTGAGCAAGAGCGAGACCCCGTCTCTACTAAAAATAGAACAATTAGCCAGGCATCATGGCATATGTCTATAGTCCCAGCTACTTGGGAGGCTGAGGCAGGAGGATCGCTTGAACCCAGGAGTTTGAGGCTGCAGTGAGCTATGATGATGCGGCTGTATTCTGGCCTGGGCAACAAAGTGAGACTCCGTCTCTAACAGCAACAAACACCACAAAACTACCCCTCGGCAGGCAATCAGCCTCAGCAAGACTCAGTTTCCTCCTCTGTCAAATGGAGATAATGGCAGTGGCCTCTCGTGGGTCTTTATTAAAGACCAAACACTCAGCGCAGTGCCTGGCACGGCAGATGGTCCACAAAAGCCCACTACCACGATCGTGATGCTCCCGCCCCCAAGTCCGTGCTCTTCCTCCCCCTCCCACAGTGGAGAACGGAGTGGGAGGGAACCCGTACCTGACTCCCTCCCCTTGCCCGGCCTCGGCCACGCTGCCCTGGCTAGACCTTCAGAAGTCATGGCCCATCTGGTTTTCTCCTTCCCGACTCCATACCATAAAAATTCCCCTTTTCCATTCTCAGCCCCTCGTCCCCGGACCGGTGTCCCTCGGTGCCCCTGGGAACGCAACGTCAGGACATACCCACAGCCAGCATGAGCTTCTCAAAGTCCCCGGACAGCTCCCCTCGGATGCTGGCTTCGATCGGCTTTCCCGTGGTCCTCAGATACTCATCAAACACTGAGACAGAGAGGCAGGGATGTCCGAGAGTGCCCCCGTAACACTAAGAAGAAGCGGACACTTCAAAAGCAGAGGGTGCGGTGACCAGGACACGAGTGTCCGACACGAAGCTGGGGCTGTGCCTTGGCGGAGGCGGCCAGGTGGGCAGGTGTCCTACCAGGCACCGTGCAGACCGGCTTCACGAATCGGTGAGGGACTGTACCTCACTCTCCAACGTGAAGACAGGGCCGCCATTTATACGGAAGGGCTGAGCAGCCTGCTGATGGCTTTGGTGAGGGGCCACACAAACCGCTGTCTGACAACATCAGGACTAGTCTTTGGGTTGGGGAAGAAGTAGCTATCATGGTCCATTGGTAGTAAAGGAAAGGAAAGGAAAGAAAGAAAGGGATTCTTGCCACAACACTAAGGGGGAGCTTAGGTCCTCTCTGGAGCTTACCCAACCGAAGATGCTGCTTGCTGCGATTTCCCAAGATGTAAATGAACTGGGCTTCGTCGGTTCCCCATTTCAGTTCCCCTGCCTCGTACAGGTCCTAAAGGGGAAGAGGCGGAACTTCACTGAAAGAGGAAACCCCGGGAGACGGGACATGCTGACCAAGCCACCCAGAAGTACTGCCTGATCCCTGGACACAGCAGCAGTCGGTAGCCCCAGGACCTCTGCACATTCAGTCACGCGCTGCCTGACGGCGGGGACCCTCTGAGAAATGCACCGTTGGGCGGTTTCACCACTGTGCGGACATCACCGGGCGCACTTACACAAACCTAGACGGCACAGTCCGCTACACGCCCGGCCGTGTGGTGCGGCCCACTGCTCCTAGGCCACACACCTGTGCAGCCCGTTACTGTACTCGGGACTGTAGGCGACTGTAACATAGTGGGAAGCTTTTGTGTATCCCAATACATCGAAGCATGGAAAAGGTACAGCAAAAATATGGTACCGTAACCTTACGGGACTGGGGAGTGACTTCGCATGTGCAGTGTGTTTTCGACTGGAACATTCGTGTGGCGCACGGCTGTACCTGCGTGCCTTTCTTGCTTCCTTTCTGGAGACACTCCTACCCAAGTTTCAAGGCCCAGGTAGAATGTCCAGTTGTTTCTCAAAGCACTTCCTGATGCCTCCAGGAAGAATTCCCCACCTCCTTCCCTCTTCTAGGCTCCTATAGCTTTCCACTTCTCTGTAACCTCGATCCACTATGTATCATAATGCTCTCTTCACGTGTCTGTTCCCCACGACTGCGTGGGCTCCTCGAGGACAGAAGCTATGTCTCGGCGGTCTCTGCATCTGCCCCTGTGGTGTTACTGGTACACAGTGGGTGCTCAAACACCTGGACTGCATGGCGCATCCACAGAGACGGTGCTTGGGGGATTCCTATCAACTCGGCTCTCCCGGGGCTGCCTGACTCTGTGCATCAGTAATTCCCCAGCGCTTGGGAGAGTGCAGGTGTTTCTCTTCAATAATAGGAAATAACTGAATGAATAAATGATGAAAGCTCCAAAATACAGTTCACCAACACTGCACATATAATGAGTCCTTGAAAGATAATTAAAATCTTTTCTTCAACAAAGCACTGTCTAAATGATGGCTACAACTGGGTTATTTCTGGTATTTGATGCAAATGAGTTCACTGCCAGCCCTTCCCAGGTCCTCTCCCCTCCCCTCTGCTGCTGTCCTCAGGGACTTCCATCAGTGCTTATTTACCTGGACATCCTGTTGTACCAGGTCCTCGCTCACTACATCGTCCTCCTCCCTGGTTCCCTGGGCAGAGAGACAAAGGGTATGTGTTTCAAATCCCCCAGGGCCAGGGCAAGGCATGGATGCCAGGGGTGGAGACAGGGGAGGCTGAAAAGACGGAGGTGGCGCCAGGAGCAGTGACTGCCACTGGATCAAGACAGCAGCACCTGTTTTGTAGGGTCAGAGAGTCCCTCCTGACGGCCTGTCCCTTTATCCTTGGAGCTGGGACCACACAGGCGAGTCCCAAGAATAACCAGGGTCCTTCTAGGTGTCCCCATTCCAGAGGAAGTGAGATCCTTGTACTGAGGACACCTCTGAGAACAGGGTCAGGGCTCCACATCTGGATGGCCCCTGCCACAGGTCCTGGCATTGCCCATGACAGCCCCCCAAAATGATTGCACCAGGATTAAGGGTTTGCATGTTTGCATTCCATTAGGAGTTCCCATAGTTTAGCCCAAACAGTTCACCAACAAGGATTTGGGACTTGAGGCCAGGCACAGTGGCTCATGCCTGTAATCCTAGCACTTTGGGAGGCCGAGGCGGGTGGATCGCTTGAGCTCAGGAGTTCGAGACTAGCCTGAGCAAGAGCGAGACCCTGTCTCTACTGAAAATAGAAAGAAACTAGCTGGACAACTAAAGATATATATATATAGAAAAAATTAGCAGGGCATGGTGGCGCGTGCCTGTAGTCCCAGCTACTCGGGAGGCTGAGGCAGTAGGATTGCTTGAGCCCAGGAGATTGAGGTTGCTGTGAGCTAGGCTGACACCACAGCACTCTGACCTGGGCAACAAAGTGAGGCTCTGTCTCAAAAAAAAAGGATTTGGGACTTGGGCCCCTAGATCTGAGCTCACACCTGCAAGGGCACCAAATTCTATTGGTGCCCCACAGGAAGATACTCAGAGGGGCCGGAGGCAAGCCACACTGGGCTCCTCGCCTACACGGCCAGGGGTCTGCGGTGGGCCGGGCGCGGCCTGTGCTCCACCCCTCTTTCCCCCCGGACCGCACATTTCAGGGCTGCAGACCCTTTGGGTTCTCCCTGGGGCCGGGTGCAAGGCCGAGCTGGCACGCCGGCAGTGTGGGCCATGCCACTACTCACTGTCAGACGCTGGGGGACAACACCGCTGACTCCAAGACTCAGGGTGGGACTCTCCCCTCCAGAGCAGCAGCTTTGAAAATGCGGCCAAGGTCACACTTTCCCCACTCCCAATGTTCCTCCTGATAATTCCCCAGCTGGTTAATCTGGGGTGTGGGTTGTCACGGTAACGAGGAGACTTGGGAGGAATTGCTATAAAATGGGACATGGTAGGGACAGACAAACGGAAAGGAAACAAAGTGGGAGCTTAATGTACATAGGAGGTTTCATAAAGTTTTGGTTCCTGGGGAGGGGCTTGAGACACCTTGGTGCCTGTGGCCACGGGTTTCCCCCAGGGCTGGCAGCTAAGCCCGTGGGGAAGCGGGCGGGGACATGCGCTATAGCCCCACAGTCGCGCAGAAAGCCGGCCGGCTGCTCCAGAACCGTCACTGCATCGAAAGAATTCAGAAATCTGGTTTTTCAGCAAAATCTCACTATTTTTAAACGTTAGCAACTCACTCAAAGTTGTTTTGCTTAGTTTTGTTAAAAACACGGTATGGGAAAACAAAGGAAAAAAATCCAAGGCAGGCAGATTGCACTCAGCCATGGACACCACGTGGCAGCCTCTTTCCAGGGTCTTCCTGATGGACTCTGTAGGCGGATGGCAGGGGTGGCCGGGCCCAGAGAGGAGGGGGAGGGGCAAGTGTGGAGACAGGAAGGAGCTCGTGGGAGAGGACACTCCTGGGCCCAAGTGTGTGCCAAAGGGCAATGCGGATCACCTGAATACACCTGCCTGTGCTGACCGGAGAAATGACGCGGACCCTGGGCACTCAGATTCTACACCAGGTGAGCCACGTGGACACCACCTCAAGCTCCAGAGGACAAGGCAGGCAATGGACCAACCTGGAGCAGGACCACCAGCATCTTCTGGAAGTGGCCGGAGGTGTCACCGATGATGTCAGCCTCCAGGTCCCGCTCATAGGCTGCAGGAAAGAAGACAAGCTCTAGTCTCATCCCCAGAGACCTCGTGGGTCCAGGATAAAGGTCCCTGCTGCCCCTAAAATGATCAGATTTTTGTCTTAAATCCCCAAACCCAGTCTATATGAGTGCCACGGGAAAACCCAGGGTGGATTCTCACAGTTCTCAGTGCTGACCGTGATGTGATAAAATGGAATCTGTCCCCTTCTCTCTACCCCCACCTTTACCATCCTAACGTGGCCACCGCCGTCTCTGACCTGGACAGCAGTGGCTACAGCTTTCTGATGCTTCCCTCTGCCTCTACTCTCACGTCTTCTCCAATCCACAGTGACAAGGGTGGCTGTCTTACAGCCTGTATTTGATCATTATACTCACCAACTTCTCACTGGACTCAGAATAAAACACCATCTCTCTCTTGCCCCGTAAGGCCCGGTGCAATCCTGCCCTGGCCTCTACCCGTCTAACCTCTGACTGGCTGCCAGCCTCATTTTTGCTCTGGGCCTTTGGACTTGCCATTCCCCTTGCTGGAAGGATCTTCTCTCCACTCTTCATACAGTTGGCTCCTGGTTTCCTCCTAAGACAGGCTTTCCCTGTGACCACAGTATGCAGTGGGTCCTCCCTAGTGAACAGCTGATTCTTACCTTGTTTCCAGCATAACACTAGCTACAATGTAAGCCTGTTTGCTGTCTATCTCCCTCATTGCCTCATTGGCCCATAAGCTCTAGGAGGCAGGCCCTACTTTGTTTTGAAACACTGCCTTATCCTAAGAACCTAGCATACTATTCAGCACAGAGCAGGTACTTATTGGATAGTTGGAGGAACGGATCAGAGGGAAGGAGGAAAGGTGGACAGGTAGAATCTTGGTGTCCCCACCCTTGCAGTCATCTTCACTTTGTATCTGAAGATCCCGAATGGCCCCTCCTGCCCATCTCACCGTCTTTGTATGCTGCCACCAGCTGGTGGATCTGCTCATTGGTCCGGGAAGCCAAGATCTCAATGAGGCACTTCTCATCGGTGCCAATGCCCTGGGAGAAGAGAAGGAGCACGGTGAGTCAAGGGCTGGGATGGGAGGCCACTAGCCACAGGTCGGGATCCTGGAGTGGCCAGAGCTATGAAACCCCCAGCACTCAGGGGACTCCTACCACCGCTCTTAGGCACCGATCAGGAGCTGCTGCCCTGAGACTCATAGGCATAGGTTTTAGTCCTGCCTCTACCAGCAGCTTGCTTTGTGACTTCTGATCATGAAACTCTACCTTGTGGGGCCTCAGTTTTCCCATCTATAAAATGGAGATGATATTGGTTGCTCTACCAAACTCACAGGGAGATTGAGAAGGTAATAATCTCTCATATTGCTAAGTGTATCTGCTCATGAAACAAATCCAAGCTTAATAGCTCATCAGAGGCAAAGATTGTAGTATTTTATAAACTGTAAAGTGCCAGACAAACTTAAGGGCTTTTTATCTCTCCCTTCCTCCTGGAGGGCAACTCTTTACCTCAACCAGACTTTACCCTGAACATACCCTGAACACACCTCTACAACTTCTCTAACCCTTTTTCCCCAGCCGGTAATGACCTTGACACTCCTCCCCACCAAATCATCTATTTTGGTGGCTCAGCCTATGCTCTTATCCTTTAAGCTGCCCTCTCAAGCCACCCCGGGCCAACGGTCTGGCCATGCTGACCACCTTAGTGTGCCCTTGGCCTCTGGTGCATTGGACACGATTTGTCCCCATGTCCCTACGATCTGCTTCCTCGGGACTATAAACTCCTGGCGTGGGGGTCTGGGCAGAGGGCCCCTTTCACGGGCCCTGCACCACACTGACACCTGTCCACACCTGTCTGGGGCAGACCGCAATGCCCCTCTGGAATAGGGTTTAGGCCAGCTGCCTCTTGAAGCAGGACACACCTGCTGGGGGGTTCTAGGGCTCACCGGATGCTTGCCGAAGAACCCGGAATCTTCCCCTTAACAACGCCCCCAGCCCAACTCACACACAAACACCCTGGCTTCTTACCGAGATGGCGTCTTTGATCTCTTTGGCATCACAATAGGCAAGTGGCCGCATGAGGCCCACGATCAGCCGTTCAAACTTCCCTGTTAGCTCATACTTCAAGTCAGCAATGAGGTCCTGGGGGTGGGGAAGAGGAGAGAGAAGAGGAAGGGGAAGAGTATCATAATGATAAGAATTACATCTAATGAGCATTTACTCCACAGGCGCTGGGCTAAGTAATCTCATGGAATCCCCGTGCTCAGAGGCACATACTATTACACCAACCCTAAGAAATAGGCTTAGAGACATCAGGTAACTTGCCCAAACCACGCAGCTAGCAAATGGCCGTGCAGGTTCAAACCTACAGCACCGGGCCCCTTTCCCACCACTCTCATCTCCTTTATTTACTGTGCATCCCCCCCACTCTCTGGGACCCCACAGAGCTGACACCTCATGGGTCTTATGCGCCAGCACAGCCCTAACACCCAGCGGGAGCCCAGCACGCAGCAGGTGTATCTGAGGCTGAAGGATGTTGGACTGAGAAGGAAAAGAGCACGGCACGGCGTCAGCACAGGGGCTGACCTGGAGCGCCCTCTGCAGGCAGGAACCCGAATGAATGCACAGGTGAGTGAAATCGTTCCCAACCCCCACCCTGTCTGCCCTCCAGTCGCCATGGTTACCTTGCCATAGAGGGACTTGTAGCTCTGGCAGACCTCCTGCCTCTGCCTGTTGCTTCGGGAGGTGATCAGCTCCAGTATGGCCTCCTTGTCACTGCCTGGCAGAGGGGAGGAAACACGTCACCCTACCCACCCTGCCTCCAGGACGCCCACCAGGGCTGCTTCCTTCCCTGGACACACGCCTAGCAGCTCCTGCAGCCCTTGGAATGAGCCTTCTGCTCACGAGGTGCTGGTGTCAAGGTGGAGGGTGTGTGGGGACATACTAAGTTGCCACTAAGAGGGGGTCACAGCACACACTACCTGAGCTCAGAAGGCCCTCAATCCAGCTCCTCACTGCACAAATAAGGAAACTGAGGCCCAGAGCAAGGCAAGGACTCACCCAGGGTCTCACAATGAGCCTGGCTTAGAAAACCCAGGTCTCCTAACACCCAGCACAGGGCTCTTTCAGCCACAGGACAAGAGAGAACATAAGCACCGAACTCAGGGCAGTGGTCACCCGAGCGAAGGTAGGGGGAGATGTCGCCAGGAGGGAGACTGACCAGGGAAACTTCAAATATTCTGATGAGGCACTGTTTCTTAAGTTGGGTGGTAGGTGTGTGGGTGAAGTTTCTATTATTCTTTATACCTTTTAGTTGGTATGAAATATTTTATCATAAAATTATGAAAAATAATAAAAAGAGGAGATAAAAAAATGAACGAGTATATTTTATCATCTCACCCCACCCCCACCACCAGAAGGGCTCTGGGCTTTGCCCACACTTGGGGAATGCCCCCCACCTCCCACGAGGCCTGCTTCCTGCAGACTCCTCTCTTGGTGGCCCAAACCCACCGAAGCCCTTCATGGCGGTGTACAGCGCCTCAGCGTCCTGGCTGGGGTCGAAGTCTGGGAAGTCATGAATGGAGCCCCGATACTTGGCACCCTGTGGAGAGGAAAGCAGAGGGTGAGCTGCTGACCCTGGACCTGGTCCCAGCTCCTGTCCCCAACCTCAGGCCAGGCTCTCCTCTGGCCCAAGTGGAGCTCCCTTTCCTTGCACAATCGGGTGCCGGCTATGTAAAACCTGGGGAAGGGTACGGATGATTCTGCACACCACCTGCTGCAACCTGCCCAAATGACAGTGCCACTTCCCCAAGGGAAGGTGGCTTGGCCAAGGCCCACAGCCCTGCCCCACCTTCCACAGGACCCAGGAGAGGGTAAAAAGCCTGGCTGAGTAGGGAGCGGGGGGATGGAAATGATCCTTGCAAAAGTAACAAGAGCCCCTCATATTTTTATGGCACTTTACAGTTTACAAAGCCCCCTCACCTTCATGAATGTGATGAATTTAGCAGTTTGCAGAAGCACTTAAGATTATCTCCAACATGACATAAAGCAGTCAAGCCCAAAGGAGAGACACTGAAGGAGGTCACAGAGAACCTACATCTCTTACTGGCTCCCCTCTGCCCTCCAGCTCCAGAAACCCTGCAGCTGCCAGCTACTGAGGGTGGGGTCTTGGGCTGGGGGTTCCTAGAGCCACCCTCCGGTCAATGCCAAGATAAGGTGCTGCTCCTCCCGGAGCTGTGAACTGGCATCTGAGGACAAGCTGGCTCGATCCTTGTGGGGCAGGAGGGGAGGGGCAGAGAGCCAGGGGATCTTACACATCGAACCTGAGCCTGAATGCACAATGGCACTGGTTCACAGGGGAGTCAGATGTGTGTCAGCCATGCAGCACTGAGAAGTATGGGGTTGGGGACAGCAGCCGATAGCTGGCAGAGCTGAGGATGCCAGAGCCTGTCACTGAGCACACAGCACAGTGGCAAGGCACTTAATCCGTACAGGGCCTGATGCTAAAGGGTAAAGACTTGGGGAGAAAGGAGACCAGATCCCCTCATCTCTTTCATGAGCTCCTGGCCCAGGGGCAGACAGACAGGAGTACACCCATTACCATAAAGCTTGTAATAAACACCCTAAATACCATACAGCTTATAATAGACACGCTAAGACAGAAGCAAGGTGATGTGGGGAAAACAGCAGAGGCTGATTCCTACTAGGGGAAACAAGAAGAGACTCCATAGAAGAGGGAGTTGGGGGGTGGCTCACATCGGCTGTATCTTGAAAGAGTGAGAAGTGGACAGGCAGAGTGGGCCCCCTGCTGTCCCCTGTGCTCCCAGTGCCCACACTGCGGGACCTCGGCCAGGCAGGCTCCCGTCTGCACAGGCTGGCTCCTCCGCGGTATGCATGCGTGGGCGCAGGGTTGCTATTTAAAGTTCTGATAGGGCGGGTGACCAGAAAGGGATCCGGCCTTTTTCCCGCCACCTGATGAGTCCCCTGCAACCCGATCACATCTCTGGGCAGAGAAAGAAAGAATAACACACGCCAAATACCCAGACCAGGGTGTCCTGCAAGGAGCTCAGCGAGTGCAGGCTCGGGGTTTGACTGCCAGAGCTCCCTCAGCCTCACGGCTTGGAGCCCGAGAAACCCCTGCTGCCTACTCCACCAGGGGCAGGCAGGGGACCCAGGGAGCCCTGGGGACAGGTGCCACATCCATCCTGTCCACTGCACAGAGACTGACCAAAGGAGGCACTCAAGTATCTGTCACATAAATAAATGAACAAGACAGAACAACTAGTGTCCTACAGGTATTTCACTTCCAAAGACACACTCTGCCCAGCAACATCAAAAAACTAGAGCAGCCAAATACTAGCTTCAGGGATGGAAACTAAAACAAGAGGGCAAAGAGGCTCAGAAATACTGCTTTGCGAGGGGCCTTAAAGACCCTTCAGTTCTTGACCCCATGGAGGGCAGGGACTGTGCCATGAATGAGACAAACAACTCAGCCTAAGAAGCACTGTGGAGCCCCAGCCCTACCCAAGCTGGGCACTGAGGCTGGAAAGGACTGGGCTGAATGAATGAACGAAGACACCGTGACGGCCCAGGCTCCAAGGTGGAGGATGCTGAAGGAGAGGGCAGAGAAGGGAAGCCCTTCCTGGCCCTGGATTTCTAGCAACGCCGGGCCTCCTGCAACAGATGTGGGAATAGTGAGCTTTGAAATATGCCATTAGGGGCAGGTCCTCCAGGTCTGTCTGGGCTCTTTGCAGGATAGCCTGTTGCCATAATCCATGGTTGCTTTTCTCTCCACCTGTCTGAGCCAACCTGTCCTAATCAGCACTAGCCTCCAGACCACTCCTCCAGTGGCAGGACGTCCCATGGTTCACGTGGTATAAGGGACGGACTGCACCTTGAGAATCACATGCTGACAACTAAATGAGGAAGGCTGGTATTACTATCATCACCTGTGTCTTAGAAGACCCAAAACAGAGAGGGCAGGTAACATGCCAAGACCACACAGCAGGCTGGGTACAGTGGCTCACACCTATAATCCTAGCACTCTGGGAGGCTGAGGCAGGAAGATCACTTGAGGTCAGGAGTTCAAGACTACCCTGAGCAAGAGCGAGACCCCATTTCTGCTTAAAATAGAAAAATTAGCCAGGCACAGTGGCGCGCACCTACAGTTCCAGTTACTTGGGGGACTGAGGCAGGAAGATCCTTTGAGCCCAGGAGTTTGAGGCTGTAGTGAGCTATAATGATACCATTGCATTCTAGCCTGGGCAACAGAGTGAGACTCTTGTCTCAAAGAAAACCAAAACAAAACAAAACAAAACCTAACAACAAAAAAATCCCCCACACAGCTGGGAAGGGAATCCAAGGCTCTAACAGCCCATGCAGGTGGGACTGGAGGTGGGAAGGGACGATGATCACACAGCCCAGGGCTTCTTCCGTGGCCAGTGATGTCCACCTGGCCCCTCTTCTTGAATACTGAAGAACTGCAGTTACTTCACTGTACCCTTTGTCTTCTCTGTTGGAACCGGCTCTTTTTATTAAACAGGTAGGCCCATTTCATCTCTGTGCCATTCTGACCCTGTTTTCAAGCTATAAATAGGCAGCAGTGCTGCCCAAACCACAGGATCCTAAGTGCTTCTCACACTCAGGCACTCAGGCTCCAAGGGCAGCTACAGCCGCCCTCCTGTTCATTCATTCAATCAATCAACCAAGCAAGCAGCATTTACTGAGTGTCTACTAAGTGCTAGGACCAGGGACCACTAGGAACTCAGTCTGGCAGGGGAGACACATTTCAACCACAATATAGCGTGGCGGGTGTTCTGCTAAGGAGAACACAGGAGCCAGAAAGAGATACTTCCTCTAGAAAGCTCTGGAAGGGCAGGGGTCGTGGCTGTCTTGCTCACTGGTGCGTTTCCAACATCTAGCACAGGGCCTGGAGCAACCAGGCACTCACTCAGCATTTGCTTCATAAACGGATGGATGAATGACTCTGAATATATTCCGAACAGATCAGAGAAGGCTTCCTGGAGGTGAAGTCTAAGCAAGTCCTAAAGGACGAGTCATGGCTGGTCCCAAGGGGTATAGGAAGGAGGAAAGAGGTGAGGAGGAAGAAGGCATCACACAGAGGAAACACAAGGCAGAGGCCTGGAGGGAAGCAGGCCAGAGTCTGCAGTGGGATGCCCAGAGTCCCCAAGACCATCCAATAGGGCAGAGAGATGAGGCTGGAGCATGACAGATAGGGACTAAATAAGCCATCAGGTCCTGCCATGCTGGTGAGGGTGGCTCTATCCCCAGTGGCTGTCCTGGGCTCACCCCCCAAGTCAGGACTTGGGCAAGGCGAGGCTCCAGCACCCAGCATTGAACAGAGGTGCCCCTTCACAACCCTGTCCCCAGTGTTGGGCACCTTTTACTAGGTTGAACCATATAACTTGCCTTTTAGGTAGGTTAAAAGCAATCAAACAGCAGTAGGCTTCATGTGGCTCAAACTAATACCTGTCCCCAGGTTGACATGTGGGCCCTAGAAGACTTTTTAACTTGTCTGCTGGGACGGGAATGGCTGGTGGTGACAAGTACCGAGATATATTCTAAGTCCAGACTCTTCAGAGCTCAAGGTCAGATGTCCAAAGTCGCTAAGATCACGGGATTGCAAGCTTCCAGGAGGGGATGGGGAGAAGATGGAAGCATGTCCCCAGGATGAAGGGCAGAGGACGTGACAGCAGGTGGACCGCCCCTTTCCTACTGCTGCTCCTCCAGCCCCGCCCTCCTCCTCCGCCCCGTGCAGTGTCTGGGAAGGGGTGGAAGTTGGCAGGAGGTGAGGGGATGCTGTGCCGGGGGAGGTGTCTAACGACCTACACGGCGCTCGGCCAAAATGCTCAGAGACAAGCTCCATGAGCAGCAGGGTTGGCCTCCTATGGAGTTCTTTACACAAGGATAATAAAATCGATTGGTTATCCCAGGAGCCCATAGGACCACAGCCACTAGAAGCAGGGGTAGGGGTTAGCACGGGTCACATCCATCTGGAGACAGAGAGTGCTGCACTGGCTTCTCCCCGCCCACCTCCCGCTGCCTGTCCCCCCCCCCCCCCCAGCAGACAGGCTCCTGGCCGCAGTGCCCAAGATCGAAGCAGGGGGAGCAGAGAAGGGACTTTCCACCCTGAAATATTCAGCAGGTCCCGCTGCCAGCTGGTGAGCAGCGCAGGCCCTGGGGCTCTTCCACCCGGGCCCCACCCAGGCCGCTGCTGGAGCAGGACTCATCCCACCCGCAGAGAGATGGCTGCCTGGCTGGGATTCCAGCTGAGAGCTGCCTTGACCAGACCTGACCCAGGCCTCCTCTCCACAGCTCCCAGGAGTCCCGTGCGCGCGCAAGCACCTGCCTCTCCTGCCCTGTCCTAGCGGTGTCTTTACAGTCATCACCGCATTCAAACCCAGAATGTCCCTGTGGAACTGAGGCCCCGGCGCCATGCCTCCTGGACCCTCTATGACACCACACTACTTCTTCAAGTCTTTGGGCCTCAAGTTGCCCTCTTCTGGAAGGAGAGATGAGGAGAATGGCACACTTATCACAGTGCAGGGAGCTGGGGGCCATCGGACCAGAGAAGAGCAGGCCATCTGCCATGTGTGTGCGTGTGTGGGCACATATGCATGTGTGTTGTGTGTAGGGGGTCACCAGAAGCCAAGCGAATAACCAGAAGCAATAGATACAGACTTCAGCTCCACGGAAGGGAGGCCTTTCCCACGCTTCTCTAGTAGTGTCTTCTGCAACGTCCTCTGCTCCCCACACCAGTGCACTCCAAGCAAACCAAAGTACTTTCACTGCCCTGTGTTCTCCTTCTCCCCTCTGGCCTTCTGCTCCAGCCGTTCCTAACTAGACTGTTCTCAGGCCCCTTGCCCTTGCCCTGACCGGCTCTCTGTTCCCTCAGCCTGGGTGGGGCACCTCCTGCATCCCACAGAGCTCCTTCTCTGGCCCCATGAGAGCACTGTGCACAGGGGTTCCAATGCACCCCATGGGAGGAGACGTCCCTGCCTTCCTGGGACTTGCTTACAGGAGGGCTACTGGCCCCCAGTCCATGGCAACAGGAAACCACAGGTCAGCCAGGCACGTCCCAAGAGCACTGGACCAGGAGTCCAAAGATTTGTGCCTATGTCCAGCCTCTCTGATCTCCCAGGGCCTGACCTGTCCACTTGGATCATCTAGACTCCTGCAATGCAAATGCCCCTGGGGAAGTGGCTCTAGGATGACCACACATGGGAAATGGGGAAGAGCAAAAGTTTCACCTTGGATGTTTGCCCATAACCACAACCACTCTCTCCTCCTGGTCAGAGAGGCCACTTGCAAGGCACACTCCTCAGTGGCTATGCGCAGGCCACGGCTAGGGCTTTTGTGAGGGTACTGATCCTACGTCCTCCAATATACTGTGCTCCTCAAAAACTCTCTCCTTCAGGCCCAGGTTCCCTGGGTGGCAAGTCATGATGTCGGGGATGAGGTTTAGTTGTCACTGAGCTCAACCCCCCTGTAAGGGGAAAATGAGGCCCAAAGAAAGAAAAGAACTCACAGATCCTGTGTTTACATTTGGTGGCTCATGGTTCTTCACTGGATTAAGGGACAAAAGGGGCGAGTCTGGCGTCCCTGAGTTTTATTCTTCCCTTTGCATCCCACCATGGCACTGACCATGCCTCTTTCTCTAAGGCCAGCCAACAGGAGCACGCTGCGGCGCACCCTGACACAGAGTGACACAGAGTGAGTGACTCCCAGCTCTGACCACGGACAGGACCCAGTCTGAGCCACGCAGGAGTAAGCGTTCCGATGTGCCTCCAATTCCACGCCCCAGGAGGTGGTCAGACAGCACGAAGAATGGGGCTTACAGTCTCCCAAGCCAGGGAAGTTCATCCCAAATTCGTGTGACAGGGAATATTTCCATCTCCAGAGCAGAGAGGGCCCTCTATTGCTTTCGTGCCTGTCCGGGATCCGCTTCCCTTCCTGGGGAACCACTCTTGGGCCATGCAGTTCAGGTGGGCCCCGCTCCCCTCCTGGGCCCAAGAGAGAGCTGGCTGCCCAGCCAATGAGGACCAGACCTGGACGTCCCCTGGAATCACTAAGGATAAGTTGCGTTGTTTCCCCTGGGCTGCCTGGACAGCAGAATGGAAGCCCAGAGCAGCAGTGGCTGCCGTGCCGAGGCGAGGAAGATTCTACCCAAGAATGAAGCCGCCTGCGCAAGCCCAGCTCACAGAGGCGAATCCCGACACTACCATTTGGACCCCTGGATCCAGCAAGACCGCAGTCTTGGGCTTCTCAGTTCCGTGAGCCAAGACGCGTCCTTTTCTGCCTGATATTGCGTGTTGTCACTGGCGACCTGCGTCTGAAGAGCTATGCCTGGTAACGGGAGCAAGCACAGCCCCAGAACCTTTCCCGCCCCTGGAAGCTGGAGGTGCCGGGTCTCCGCAGCGGGGCGTCCCAGGCCCAGGGGAGGCGGAGCACAAGCTTCAGGAAGGAGAGGCCCCTTACCTGCGCTGGTTTGGCCATGGTCTCGGGTTCCGCAGCAGAATCCACTGTGGAGAAGAAAGAGATCCGTGAGAATCCCCCACACTCTGCTCCTCTCTGTTTCCCCCCAAATCTCCTCACCCTGCTGCTCTCCAGCTGCCTCCAGCCCTTCGGGTTAAATCACACCCAACCACCTGGCTCAGGGCCAGGCATATTTTTTCCCAGGAAAATGGACAGATTAGATGATGCCCAGACATTCACACACCTCCAACCTGCCACCGAATGCTTGACTCCAGGCTATGCCGCGCGCCTCTCCCGACAGCGTCTTACTTAATCCTCAGAGCAACCCTTCCAGGCATCAGATTCTCCTTTCTTATAGAGGAGGAAACTGAGGCTGGGGCATCACAATATACGATCCAAGGCCACACAGCTCAGAACTGAATCCAACAGTTTCCAGAGTCCATACAACCCCGGGCCTGCAGGTCTGCAGCTGGGACTCAGGGCTTCCCCACCACCCGCTGCACCATCCAAAGGGTTATCATTCCTGCACGAGTCAGTAATGAATTGTCCTGCATCTATTCTGAGCTGGGCACTGCTCTAGGAATTGGGGATACGGACGTATGAAAGAGATTTTAAAAACTCTGCTTTTCTGGAGCTTCTGCTAGTGTAGAATAACAAATGCACGCATCAGGCTGAGATAAGAACGAAGGAGAAAAGAGGAAGCTTGGTCAGGAGAGTGACAAGGGGCGCAGTCCCAGGTAGAGGGGTCAGAGGGCCTCAGGAATGCACCTGGGGGCGGTGTGAGTGGGGAGCCACCACAGAGCTCAGTGTGGCTGATGCGGTGACACAGAATGGGGGCAGGGGCTGCTAGGATATAGAGCCGGGGCCGGTGCCTGAGGCCACTGGAAAGACTGGGTTTCTCTCTGGTGGGAAAATCACTGGGGGGGATTTGAACACACAGGGCACAGGATCTCACTGAACATGGATGAGGCATAGGGGGCAGAGGTGTCAGGAGACAGTGAAGGAACAGCGTATGTTACCTAAAAATAAATGGAAAAAAGGGATGTAACTGACTTGGAAAGGGGAAGAGAAGAGGGTGGGAGCTGGGTTCATGAGCACTGTCAGCAGGAAGGCCAAAGAGGAAAGTTATACAATCTCCTTAGGACAAGGAGAGGAGAAACTAAGGACCACTGCTTTCTATTTTAAGCAGGACTGCACAATTGAATCTCTCCTAACTATGATTATGTACTGCTTTTCTTTCTTTTTTTTTTTTAGACAGAATCTCATTCTGTCGTCCTGGCTAGAGTGTAGTGGCATCATCAGAGCTCACCACAACTCAAACTCCTGGACTCGAGCGATCCTCCTGTGTCAGCTTCCTGAGTACCTGGGACTACAGGTGTTTGCTACCACACCTGGATAACTTTTTCTATTTTTAGTAGAGATGGGGTGTCGCTCGTGCTCAGGCTGGTCTGAGACTACTGACCTCAAGTGATCCTCCCACCTTGGCCTCCTAGAGTGCTAGAATTACAGGTGTGAGCTATCATGCCTGACTTATGTATTGCTTTTTGCAAAAAATTAATTGAGCATTTGGTTTTTATTATAGCAAACATAGATAGATGATTGCATCTTTTAATTTATAATATTTTTATTTACTTTTTATAAGATGGATTTTGGCTAAGACGATTGCACTTTTGTATGTTACAAATACACTTGGCAGTGCACCAGTGCCTCTTATATAATCAGTGTATATAGCACATCTTTGCTCCTTTTATAGAACTTAGAACATAACTTTATATCATGTAGAGGCTTATATTTGAATCTTTTAATTTATAACATTTTAGTCATATCTATGATTAATTTGATTCTGAAATCTTGGTCAGGATTTCAACTGCAAATTATAACGTTAGAATCAGTCTTAAAATTACAAAAATGTGGAATGATTCACGAATTTGCATGTCATCCTTGCGCAGGGGCCATGCTAATCTCTGTATCGTTCCAATTTTAGTATACATGCTGCCAAAGCGAGCACTGTATTGCTTTTAAAAAGGAAAAATAACCAATCAGGCTTACCCAGCAAGACTATCCAGGGAACAGAACTAGAAGAGAGGGTAGAAACTACGGGGACATTCCAGCTCAATGCTTTCCATTCTCCACATAGTCCCCACTCCCCTCAAACTTACAGGAAATCTTGGAGTAACCAGCCCTTGGCTTAAGTCCATAATCTGCCCTCACTTTGGGGACACTGGAGTCAGCGTGACACAGTGGGGAGACGTAGGTTTTGGAGTCAGACACAGACCTGGGTTCAAATGCTTCTTTTATCGCTTATTAACTATGTGATCATGGACTTATTGCTCACTTCTGAGTTCAAGGTTATTTCGAGCACAAAATCGGGCCTTTCCCTTTCCTGCCTGGTGAGTTGTTGGGGGTTGAGACATAAGTTACATCAAGAGCATAAGGGGCCAGGCATAAGGTATGTTCTCAGTAGACGGTGGCATTTGCTGTACTGGTGGGAAATTGATGACAGGGGCTTGGTAGCGTTTGCCCATGTATCCCCACTGCCTGATTACAAGCCCCCCAAACTGCAGTCCGCAGAGAACGGGCATGAGATGGGGCCGGGAGTGAAGGCAGAGGACAGATCTGCCTGCAAAAGCAGCTCAGCTCAGCTCGAGGAAACCCTGCTGTTTCCCTGGCAACCAGGGGCCCCTTGGTACGAATGTGCAGCTCTCACCAGGAAACGGGAACTGCACACGCACACACACACACACACACCCCCATGTGTGTGGGCAGGGGGTGGGGAGCACCCCACATCTACCCAAGATCAGGCTGGACGCCAGCTCTCGGTTTCTTTCTCCAGGCCTGGGGGATGGTGGGCACAGGGGAACCCAAGCAGAAACAGGGACTGAATGAGGCCCAGGAAGTCAGCTGACACAGGGAGGGAGGCCTGAGGCCTGTCACCTGCACCTCCAGGCCTAAGGCATTTTCTTTTGGCCTCTTTAGTGGAAACTTCAGCTGCTGGCTGTAGCCCAGCCCCATCTGGACAAGAGCCCCTTTCCGAGGAGAGATGGCTCAGAGGAGGGGCTTCTAAGACTTCAGGAAAATACTCTCCACTCCGAGAGCAGATTCAGCATGCCTCATGCGCATGCACACATCTCACGTGTACCTAAAATGCAAGATCCTTCCAGAACACCATGTTCAGATTACAGTCCAAAGGGCCACTCTCCCTGCCGATTCCAACAGTCTCTCCTCTGAGGGTTCAGGAAAGCTCTGGAGCTAATCATAGATGTGTCGTGTGCCCTGGCGTGTCTTAAAGAGGGCCGCTGGTCCCTCCCAGACCATACGGCTCAAACTGGCTGAATGCTTTATACGCAATGTTGCAGACTCCCAGGAGGGCCCCTAGCAACCCACTACTCCAAGCCTCGCACTTTCTAGATGGGGTAAAGGCATCTCAGGGGGAGAAAGCGACTTGCCAGGGCCCAGGCAGCAGCCAACATCTCTGTGTCATAGGCTCCAGTCGTAAGAAGCCCCCATCCAGCCGTGGGCCCTGCCTGCATCGGGATATCAGGAAGAGACCAAAGAACAAGACCCAGGTTCTAGTTCCCAGTCTACCCCTCTGTAACCTTAGACAAGCCCGGTTCCCTCCCTGAGCCTTAGTTTCTTCATCTATAAACGGGAGACAATATATCACTCCCTCTTTGGGAAGATCCAGAGCAGACGTGAGAGGCTTTTGTATAGATTTCAGCCAGGGATTGCACAGTGGACTATCAGTCCTTGAGGGCTATCTCCCAGGACACCAATATGCAACTTCCATCCCCCAGGAACCGCGGATCTCTTCTGACCTGGCTGAGCTTCCGTGAGGGCTCATCACAACTGATCATTCCAGAAACCCATGCAGGGCTAGAGTCACCTGGATGGCTCGGTGGTGCTGTAGACACCCCCCCACACACACACACACCCCTACCCCAGTGCTTTGCCCTGTAATCAAGCACATTTCCTTCCTTCCCCTTTGGGAGCTCTTGGCTGACTCTAGGAGGGACAGCAGCTCACCCCTGCCCAACCAGGAGGGCCGGATAGGGCCAGCGTCTTGTCCAAGTCATGTGAAGGCATGAGCTAGCTTTGAGGCACAGCTGTCCCCCAGTCGTTTGTGATTTAGGCAAATTACTTAAACTGAATCTCAATTTCAATGCCTGCAAAATGCATGTGGAGACACCTACAGGTACTGAGAAATAAATGAAATAACAGATGAAAAGCACTTAGCACAATGCCTGGCACACAGTAAAGGCTCAGGAAACGGTAGCTTGCGTTACGATGAGCGCAAACATTACAAAGGAGGCAGTGTGGCATTGCGATAAACCCAGGCTTTGAGATGGAGGCAGGAGTTCAAATCCTGACACTGCAAATTCCTAACTTAGGACCCTGGGTGAGTTATGTAATTTCTCTCAGTATCAATTTCTTCATCTCTGAAATGACAATGTCGTAAGGTTTTTGGGAAAAAATTCAAAGAAGTAAGGCAGGTAAAATACTTAGCATAGTCAGGTATAGATTAAATGTTTAATAAATAAACAGTGCTTTCCGTTACCACAATCACCATCATTAGAGCAGTGGTCTCCAAAGATGGGTACTGGGTATGACAATCAGAGGAGTGCCTGCGGTCTGCACTGAGCCATGTCACCTCTTTGCTCACTAGCGTCCAATGGTGCCTTTCAATGCGGAAAGCTCAGCATTCAGGCCCTTAGTTATCCTTCCTGACTTCTCTGCTCTCACCTCCCTCCTCTTCACCCTCTCCCCTGCTAAACCAAGAATGCCTCCCGCCAGCATTTTCCATCCAGCCTTCTAGCCTTCTAGACCCGTGCTTATCAATTCTGCTTCATTAATAAATACAGCCTGGGAGTTTTTCAAAATTACCAAAGCATAAGGTCAACCCCTAGAGATTCTGACTCAACTGTCCTGGGGTGAGTCCTGGGCTTTGGTAATTTCTAAAAACTTTCCTAGGTGATTCTAATGTACAGCCAAAGAGGCTGAGAACCACTGTTCTCTGCTGAATTCAAATGCCACCTCTTCTAAGAATCAAGGAGGGCTTTCTTCTTGCTCTGAATCACCCAGTGCTCTGAAACCACCTTCATCAGGCTGGCTGGGGTCCACCATGGAAGGTTTATCATTCCCCCATCAGATGGAAGTGCTAGCCTGCAAGGCCGGGTGGGGAACCCACAGCCCCAAGGCCACATGTGGCCCTCCGGATGGATCCCCATGTGCGGCCCCTAGACCATGATCTAAACTTCACAGAACAAATCTCTTTATTAAAAGGATTTGTTCTGGAGGAAGAGGTCAGGCGGTAGGTGTTCCCCCCTTAAAAAAATTTAAAACAGGGATTTGTTCTGCAAAATTTGCGTCCGGTCAAAAGGCCACACTCAAGGATCCAGAAAGCCACATGCAGCCCCAAGGTACTGCAGAAAAAAAAAAAAATCTACTTCAAAGGAAAACCCTATGGGGGAGGGGAACCTTCCTTGGGACCATACATGGGCCTCAGATCTTAGAGTGTGGCCTTTTGACAGAACCCCTAGGATTTTCTCTGTGAAGTTTGGATTCAGTTGAGGGGCCACACTTGGGGATCTGGAGGGCCACAGGTGGCCTTGAGGCTGCCCTGTAGTGGGGGGGGGGATCCGGGGATCCGACTCTAGCCTTTCATCTTCAAGCTATTTTACAGCTCAATAAGTTGCAGATAATTGACAGTAATACAAAGTAATTCTAATACATTCTCATTCTCTCCAGTCTGGTAAAGGTCCAATTGACTTCCTGCCCCTCAGGTGGAAAAACCAGTTTTGCCTCTAATTGCATATTACTTTCAATAAAGGTGTCTACAGATTTTCTTTTGAGCTGGTTACAACAACCGCCGGCTGTGGTCATTGATTAATGAGTAAAATAAAATCTTTAGCACATGTTCATTTTATATCTGCGTGAGCCATGATTTGACCCTTTTATGAAAATGACTGCATATGCCTCTTTCTGCACCCCGTACCACAGGGCGTGGCTCCCTAGGCTTGCTGGGTAAATCTACCATGTGGCTTTCACGTTTTCTTTAGTGACCTCCTTGAAAAATCACACAACAAATGGAACCATCTAGCCTCGTGGTTTCAAACTGTGCTTTCCTCCTCATTCTACAGCTAGGAGAGGAAATAGGTTAGGTACCTTGCTCAATGTCATAAAAAAAAAAATCAGATATGAAGCAGGGACTCATTCTTCAAAAAAAAATTTACTGAGCAGCTTCTGCAAACTAGGCCCACTGGTAGGAGTTGGAGGTAGAAGAGAAAGTGAGACAGAGGGGCTCCTGCCCCCATGCAGCTGGCAGTGGTCTCATGCAGCACTCTGCAGATGTTTTTTGATCCCACATACAACCAGTAACAAAAGAAAAACATTTAGCATTTATCATGATAAACAGAACTATACTTTCTTTGTCAGCCATATCCTGTATGAAGAAATACACTTTTTAAAGATGACATTAAAAGTATACCTACTAGTAAGAGGTCTAACATTCCAAAATAAGCCGGGTTAAAAGAAAAAAAGAGAGAGAGGTCTAACAGTCTCTTCCTATATCCCAAAAGATCATCTTCAGTGCCTCGCAAGGTGTGTCCACGCCATTTGGAAGCCCCTGGCCTATAAAATCTAGGTCCTTCCTTCTTTCCCCTTTCCTGATGGCCTCTCCCTCAGCCCGCAGGTAGATGCCTAGGACTAGCTCGGTAGCCCTCCGGGAGGTTGAGCTCTGATGACCCAGGGCGACGCTGTCCCTGGCTCTGTGCCTGGGCACACCCCCCTGCTCCTGGCACTCGGGTTTCTTAGAGAGCAGTGTCTTTCCCTCTCCTGACCCAGAACCACTGACCCTCGGCTGAACGAGGCCCCAAGAAGATCATCTGTCTGCCCCAGAAGAGGAACTGGTCTGGCCTGGGTTTGAATCCCAGTTCTTGTCGCTTTTGTGAGGCGGTACAGAGAGGCCTCAGACTGAAGCCTGAGGTTGCTATTTAGTAGCTGTGTGGCCTTGGGCAAGGATTTAACCTCTCTGTGCCCATTTCATATGAAAAATGGGGATAACAAGAGTACCTACATCATAGGAGTTATGGTGAGGATGAAAAGAATTAAGACAAGTCTAGTGCTTAGAAGAGGACCTGGCCCAAGGGAAACACTATACTGTATAAGTGTTTATAATTAGTATTTCTCCCTTAAACTCTAGAGGGCTGAAGTTTCCACATCTGCAAAATGGGCATAATAACAGCATCTAACATAGCAAGCGTTCAGCCAGGGCCCGGTAAGTTGCAAGGGCTCAATAAATAGTAGTGGTTACTGTTTTATTGTTATTGTTTAAGGAGCACCAAGATAACTCGTTTGACACTAGGGGAACCTGAGGCTCAGGTGGCCTGCCTTCCCAGGCACCGCACCCTTCTGAGATTACAGCAGCAGCACTTGCTTGTCTGTTTACCGCACTCTACAGTTTACAGGACACTTTCACATCTGCCATCTCATAACCTCTTGAAGGTATCGACCTCATCCTCACCATACAGATGGGAGAATCTAAGGCTCAAGGATCCCATGGACAGTCATTTCTCCATAGTCAGTCTCTGCTGGGGCTTCTCAACCCCAACAAGAAAGGGATGTGGCTGGATTCCAAGCAAAGTTTATAAAGATAAAGACTACCCCCTGCGTCCTCTCTCTGTTGGCAGGGTGACTGGAGGGCCAAGCATGCTTAGGAATCACAGTAGAGACCACATCCTGTGCTTTGTCCCCTCCCAGGAAGCATCTTGGAGAGGCAGGGTCAGGGGAGGCTAATGGCTCCACTAAGCCTCTGCAGAAAGTCCTAGAATGGTACAGCAAGAAGAGCCATCAGATCCAACCTATCTTACCAGCTGGGTGCCCTGGGCACAGGCCTTTTCTCTCTAGGGAGGAAGGAACTGAGGCCCAGGCGGGTAGTAGGTGTGCCCCGGGCTCCTGGCTGGTTAGGGGCAGAGCAGAGGCTGGGACTGGGGCTAGAGCCTGGTGGCCCAGGGCTCCCTCTGGGTGCTGCAGTGCAGATGTGTTCTAGAGGTTGGCAGCGACCCAGCACTGCAGTCTCCCCCACCTCATCCCAGGAGATCAGCCCCACAGGGCCAGGCCCAGGCCTCTCCTGGCAGCCCCCTCGTCTGCACACTCACATCCAATTCTGCCCCAGCAACAGCTGTGGCCCTTACCTAGAAACCGCAAATATTTTCTGTATCCCAGCAGAGGTACCCTTGGGAACAAAGGGTAGAAGGCAAAGAGAGACGGATGAGTGACTGTCACAGCTGCAGAGGGGGACGAAAGCCTCTGCCTCCCGCCCTCCTCGGCCCCACCCAACTCCCAGAATCCTAAATCTTAGCACACCCGCTAAGTGGCGGCCAGTTTAGCCGACTTTGCCAAAGGCGGGCAACAAAGGCCCAGAGAGGAAAGGGCTTGCTCAAGAACCCCCAGCGCACCTGGACTGGACGCTGGCTTCCCGCTGGCCGCTAGGCCAGTGCCCTCTGCAGGGCTCAGGGGCTGCCAGCTGGAAGGTCAGGGTCCACGGGGCTGAAGCTGGGGCGGTCACTCACCGCTCCTCCTCGAAGGGCTAAGCAGGTCAGGATATCCTGTCTGCATCCACATGGCCAGCAATTGAAGGTGTGTTTTGGGCAAGGCGGGAAGGAATAGCAGGGGAAAAGAGCAGACTCTTGGGGGAAACCAGTCCTTTCACAAACCCGGAGCCATATGTCCAAATTTGGAATTGTCAGAAAGACCCACCAGAGTTTAGAGAAAAGGAGGGGGAGGGAGGAAGCAGTGGCCACAGTAGCCCTCCCAAAGGACCTCCTTCCCCTTCTAGGCCCTACAAGGGTTGGGCTGGGCTTCCTAAACCTACGATCAGGATTCTCAAACCTGTAATGGTTCCTTGCAGCTGACAAATAAATCCATTTTCACAGCCATCGTTTCCTCTGAAACTGGCTGAGTTTATCAGCTTTCCTTGGAGAAGGAAATTCAGGCTCAGAGAGGGAAAGCCACTGGCTCAAGGTCACAATGCAAAGTGTTGGAGGAGTCGGGATGCGGATTCAGGGTATTTCACTGCCTTTCTAGCATGTGGGAGTCATCTGAAGCCCCCAGGCTTTGGGAAGGCCTGTGCTTGGGGAAAGCAGAAAGAGCCCTGGGAGCCCAGCTGGGAGACTCCTCCATCGGCAAGCAGTGGACGAGCACTGGCCCGAAGAGGAAAGGGGGTCTATGGGCCCGCAGGTGTGGACAGCAGGTCCTCCATCCCCCTCTCGCAGCGAGCCCTCCCCCCAGCACCACACAGGAGCCACTTCATATGCAAATGGAGGGGCCCACTCTCCAGTCTTTGTCCTCGGCCACACCCTTCCCTGCGGGTCCTTAGTCCCGCGTCCAGCCGCCCCCAACCCGTGGCCTTCGATGTCTCTTCAACCCCCTAAGTTAAATGCGGCAGCACCAGCAGCCGGTCCCGCCCCAGCTCCGGCGCCCCCAGCCCTCGACCACACCCTCTGCAGAGCCGGGGCTCCCCTCCCCCAGGGCGCCCTCCGCCTGCGCTCCTCGGCCGGGCCCTAGACTTGCTCCTCTGCGCTCCCCCAGACACACCCAGCCGCGACGCTCTCGGGTTACCGCGCCCTCCGGTTCCCGCTGGCGGCCGGGGGCATCGACCAGCCCGTGCCTGGGCGTTTATCGCTCGTCCCCTCGTCCCTGCAGCCCCCAGGACTGGGGTCCCCTGGAGTGACTCCCCTCTCCGGGATCAACCCACTCACCGCGCGGCGGAGCGTCTAGTCGCAGGCGGACGCGGAGCTCGCTGGGTCGGAGCCCGTTAGCGCAGCGGCAGCCGGCGCAGGGGCGGGCCGCAGGACTGCCGGCGGCTCGGGGTCGGACACGTGGCGCACAGAGGCCAATCCGGCTCGCCCGCCTCCCCCCTCCAGCCTCCGACCCCCTCCTCCCCCACCCTGCAAGTTTCTTTGCGCTTGGAATCTTAGAATGTCACCAGCCGGAGTGGCCCGGCCAGGAGAACCATGTCAGTCCTCAGACTCCAGACCTGAGACCCAGAGGGGCAAGGGGATTTGGCCAAGGTCACTCGGCCACTCTGAGCTAGACGTCAGGGCTCCTGACTCCCAGTACTGGACACATTCCTCCAAAAGCTTTGTAGCGAAACAGAAAATTGAGGCTTGCTAGAGGCGGAGCACTTTTATCTACCTGATCGGATTCCAGGGCTCAACCGCCTGCGGGTTTTGTGACGTTTATCCACTTTCCTGAGAAGGAGAGCCCAGAGAATGCCAGTTCCTTGCCAAGGCCACACGGCTACTAGGTTGTGGAGCCTGGATTTGACCTTGGGCCAGTTCTGTAAAATTTGGATTCAGTCAAAAGGCCGCACTCAAGGATCCAGAAGGCCACGTGCGGCCCAAGGCTGCAGGGTCCGCACCCCATTGGCTCTGGGGAGCGCATATTCCAGGGGGAAGGGAGACAAGGAGACCAGCAGTTGTAACCCAGGGCTGTGGGGCAAATGCTGGAACATGGAAAAATGATAAACTCTTTGGGAAGCCAGAGAAACAGAGTTTTGGCCTTCCCCAGGAGAGGGATGTGTACAGACTTCCCAGAGGAGGTGGGCTGTACTACAGGTCAGTTCCTTCCATTCCCTGCCAGCTCAGCCCCTGCGTCTCTGGGGGCAAGGCTCGGAACTGCTCTGAGTTCCAGCTGGGTCATCTGACAGATGGGGATAACCAAAGCAGCCTCAGAGGGTGGCCTCAGAATCCGTCTCTAGTTCAGAGACCTCTAACCCTCTAACAAGGAAATCTGTTTGGAAAATATGTTCTTCCACTTTTTCATTTTCCTAACAAATACTGAGCACCTGCTGCATGCCAGGCACTGAGCTGGGAGACCTGAGTGAGCAAGTGGGAGTGGCTCCCTGGTCTGCCTTCATGGAGCTGCTACTTTCAGGGAAGACAGGTAGTTACATTGTTACAGTGAAGTCTAGAGTGTTGCAATATGGAAACTACAGAGGGCTGAGATGGCCCAGAACACATGGACTCAGCCGAACCTCGGCTTCTGAATGAGAGCCATGTCAAATTGCAACCAGAAAGATGAGTGGACTCCAGTGGGAGACTAAGAACTTAAAATAATCATAAGATGAGATCTGCTGTCAGTCAAAGCAACTGCTTCAGAGATAGACTAGGAAGGGGCTGGATCCAGTGAAGGTGGAGGTGGAGTCTTGTTAAGCATCATAGCAGTAGCCCCATTTAGTGAGCATTTTCTATGAGCCACGCACTACTGTGAGCACTTTGCTTGCTATTGTCACATTTAATCCTCACAATTCATCTATTAATAACTAATATTTATCCAGCACCTACTAAGTGCCAGGAACTATTTTAGGAGCTTTAGAGCTTTATCAACAAATGAAACAAAGACCTCCGCCCCCGCCCCGGTGAAGTCGGCGTTCCAGCAGCGGGGAAATAGACACACACTAAGGCCATAGGACAGTATATTAGTAGGAAGCAAGTGCTGTGGTCAAAAAGAAGGAAAAGTAGATGGAGTCCCAGAGTGGCAGGCAAAGTTGCAGTATTATATTTTGTAGGGTGTTTGGCAGAGGCTTCAGTGAGAGAGTGATATTTGAGCAAAGACGCGGAGGAGACGAGGAAGTCAGCAGAGCTGAACAGCTATCTGTTGAAAGAGTGTTCCAGGCACACGAAACCAAGCGCTGGAGCAAATGCTGGAGCAGGCCTGGCATGTCCAGGGAGCAGCAAGGGGGCCAGCGTGCCTGGAGCGCAAGGAGTGAGAGAGAGAGCAGCCGGAGAGGAGAGATAAGGACCAAATCATGTGGGGCCTCAGGGGCCCTCATAGGGACTTTGTCTTTTCCTCTGAGTCATCGCAGGGCATTGAGCAAAGGAAGGACATGATCTTTCTGGGGAGGGGGATGTGAAAGCCATATAACATAAAATTAACCATTTTAAAATGAATAGCCGAGTGGCAATTAGTATGTTCACAATGATGTACAACCACTGCCTCTGTCCAGCTCCAAAACAGTGTCATCAGTGCTTTGTCAAACATTGCAAAGGTAGACCCCATACACCTTGAGCAGTCCCTTCCCAATTCCCCTAGTCCCTGGCAACCACCAATTTGCTTTCTGCCTTCATGGATTTACCTATTCTGAATGTTTTATTTAAATGGAATCGTATAATATGTGGCCTTTTGTATCTGGCTTTTATTTAGCATAATGTTTTGGAAGCCCCTCTACATTGTAGCATGTATCAGTACTTCATTCCTTTTTATGGCTGAATAATGTTCCTTTTTTTATAAATATGCCATGGTTTGCTTATCTATTTATCTGTTGATGGACATTTGGGTTATTTCCATTTTTTAGATGTTGTGAATAGTGCTACTAATGAACATTTGTATGCAAATACTTATTTGAATACTTGCTTTTAGTTCTCTTGTGGTTTTACCTGGAAATGAAATAGTTGGGTCATATGGTAATTCTAGTTTTAACTTTTTGAGGAACCACCAAGCTGTTTCTCACAGTGGCTGTACCATTTTATACTTCCAACAGCAACTTATGAGATTTTCAGCTTCTCCAGATCGTTGACAACACTCATTCATTTATATATACATATACACACACACATTTTTTTTTGTTTGAGACAGGGTCTTGCTCTGTTACCCAGACTGGAGTACAGTGCTATGATCATAGCTCACTGTAGCCTCAGATTCCTGGGCTCAAGGAATCCTCTTGTCTCAGCCTTTCAAGTAGCTGGGACTATAGATGTGCACTACCACACCTGGCTAATTTATTTATTTTTTTTATTTATTTATTTATTTTTTTTTAGACAGAGTCTCACTTTGTTGTCCAGGCTAGAGTGAGTGCCGTGGCATCAGCCTAGCTCACAGCAACCTCAAACTCCTGGGCTCAAGCGATCCTCCTGCCTCAGCCTCCCGAGTAGCTGGGACTACAGGCATGCGCCACCATGCCCGGCTAATTTTTTTATATATATATCAGTTGGCCAATTAATTTCTTTCTATTTATAGTAGAGACGGGGTCTCGCTCTTGCTCAGGCTGGTTTTGAACTCCTGACCTTGAGCAATCCGCCCGCCTCGGCCTCCCAAGAGCTAGGATTACAGGCATGAGCCACAGCGCCCGGCCACCTGGCTAATTTAAAAAAAAAATTGTAGAGGTGAGGTCTGGCTCTGTTGCCCAGGCTGATCTCAAACTCCTGGCCTCAAGTGATCCTCCTGCCTCAGTTTCCCAAAGTGCTGGGATTACAGGTGTGCGGCACCACACCCAGCCATATTTTATTTTATTTTTTAAAAATATTTGTCCTAGTCTTTATGAAATGTTACCTAATGGTGGTTTTGAGTTGCATTTCCCTACTGACTAGTGATGTAGAGCCTCTTTTCCTGTGCTTCTTGGACAAAATTTATACGTCTTCTTTAGGGACATGTTTAGTTAATTCCTTTGCTCATTTTTAAGTTGAATTGTTTGTCTTGTTTGTTGTTCAGTTGTACAGTTGTATATATAGTCTGGATATGACATATTTTTTGAAGGGTCACTCAAGACTCCTGTGCTGAGAATACTGAATACTGCTGAGGAGGCCAGAGCAGAAGAAAGGGCTCTGGTAGGAGGCTTTGCAGTAATCCAGGCAAGAGGTGATGGTGCCTCCCCTAGACTGGTATAAATGGAGGTGGTAGGAAGTGGTTTGAGACTGCAAATATTTGGAGGTTGACCAGACACAATTTCCTGAAGGAGGGGATGTGAGATGAGAAAGAGAATCAAGAATGGCTTCAAGGACCTTGGCCTGAGCCACTGGAAGGATGGAGTTACCATCAACTGAAATGAACAAGGCCAGCGGGGAAGCAATTTGGGGGGGTAAAAGTGGGAAAACGATCAAGATTTCAGCTTTTGACCAGCTTAAGATTTTGTTAGACATCCAAGTGATGTCAAGTAGGCAGTTGGTTAGACAAGACCGGAGTTCAGGAGATGAGATCCTCAAGGAAGAAGAGAAGAACCAAGGACTGAGTCTGAGACATTCTTAAGTTAAGAGCTGGGGAGAAGAGAAGGATCCAGTAAAGGTGACTGGGAGGAAACTGGTCTCACTGGTGCAGTGAGACGGGAGGAAACCACCTCAGGAGAGCCTGGATGGCAAGTGAAGAAAAGTGCTTTAAGGAGGAGGGAGTGATCAGTTGTGACAAATGCTGCTTTTAGGTTAGGTAGGACAAAGCCCAAGCATCCATCACCGGATTCAGCAACATGCAGGCCAACACTTCTCTCGCCGTGCAGAGGAGAGCAGGTGGGATGCTGGGGCGAAGGCCTGATAGGAAGGGCATGAACTCTTGCTCCAGGAGTGTGGCTGCTTAGGCCAGCAAGGCAACGGGCAGTGTCTGGCAGGGGAATCAGAGTCAAAGGAAGGGTTTTGGGTTTTTTTTTGTTTGTTTGTTTCTTTAAGATTGAAGCTATAACAACGCATCTGTATGCTGATGGGAATAATCGGATAGAAGGTGAAAAATTGATAGAGAAGAGAAAGGGGGAGAATTCTCAGTGTTATTTAGAGAGAGAGTGGGATCTAGCATACAAGTGTGGGGGCTATTAGTGTTCTTAATTTGCAGTAAGAGTGAGTGAAATTCAGATAAATTATGGCCTTTGCTCAAGGTCAGCCCAGGTGACAGAGGCAGGATTGAAAGGCAGGTTCCCTTCACTGCAGAGCCCAGAACCTTAATTCCTGCGACGCAGCCTCGGGCAGACATAAAAGCTAATCTACTGCTCATTCTCTTTGACCTGATCACCTAAGTTCTGGGAATCAGTCCTAAGAAAATAATTTGAAATACATAAGAAGCTTTAGGCCCAATGCTATATTTCTACAGTGCAAAAAGGAAACAAACTAAACATCCAGGAGCCGTGGATCCAGCCTTGCTTCTAGGTGGAAACAAACCCCAGAAGGAAGCAAATGTGGGTGGGAAACAGGTTAAAATGACATCTTTTTGGCACTGTCTTAAGCCCCTACCTCCATGGAGTGGCCCATCCAAATGTATCTGGAAGGGAGATGGTGTGATCCTGTGATTTAGGCCAGAACAAGGAACTGAGATTCCAGACTTTGTTATCTCCCTGCTCTGGGCTGCATTTTCTGTGATTATAGGAGAAAGTTCAAGTTCTCCCCCATACCGGCTGGGGAAGCTGGAAATGTTCAAACACTGCCACCTGCTGGCAAGTTTCAGTTCTGCCTCGTTTCAAGGTTCTGTGAGGTTAAGATTCTGTGACTCTTAAGATCCTCTTTCTGGGATTCCAAGATTCCATGACTCACTCAAAATTCAATGAGAGATTCCATCTGCACAAATAATTCCTTCTGCATGGGCGAAAGTTCTTCCAAGCCTGGAAGATTGCCTGACTAGCTCTCACTAGCTCCTGCTGCAGGTTTCATCTTAAATTGCCGTACTTCTCAGAAATTCCTTCCTTTTTTTTTTTTTTTTTTTTTTTGAGACAGAGTCTCGCTTTCTTGCCTAGGCTAGAGTGAGTGCTGTGGCATCAGCCTAGCTCACAGCAACCTCAAACTCCTGGGCTCAAGTGATCCTCCTGCCTCAGCCTCCCGAGTAGCTGGGACTACAGGCACAAGCCACTATGCCCGGCTGATTTTTATATTATATATATTAGTTGGCCAATTAATTTCTTTCTATTTTTATGGTAGAGACGGGGTCTCGCTCAGGCTGGTTTTGAACTCCTGACCTTGAGCAATCCGCCCGCCTCGGCCTCCCAGAGTGCTAGGATTACAGGCGTGAGCCACCGCGCCCGGCCAGAAATTCCTTCCTGATCCATCTTCCAATGCACTTTGTAAAACCCTTCCCATTGTCTCTCCTAGAATCCTGTTCCTTCCCATCATAACATGGGTCCCCTGTTCCTTCCCATCATAACATGGGTCCCAATTGATAATTATATATATATATATATTTTTTTTTTTTTTTTTTTTTTTTTTTGAGACGGAGTCCCGCTTTGTTGCCCAGGCTAGAGTGAGTGCTGTGGCGTCAGTCTAGCTCACAGCAACCTCAAACTCCTGGGCTCAAGCAATCTTGCTGCCTCAGCTTCCTGAGTAGCTGGGACTACAGGCATGTGCCACCATGCCTGGCTAATTTTTTCTATATACATTAGTTGGCCAGTTAATTTCTTTCTATTTACAGTAGAGATGGGGTCTTGCTCTTGCTTAGGCTGGTTTTGAACTCCTGACCTTGAGCAATCCGCCCACCTTGGCCTCCCAGAGTGCTAGGATTACAGGTGTGAGCCACTGTACCCGGCCTGATAATTATATTTTTGTTTAATGCCTGTCTTCTTCATGTCTCCATTGTTTGGAAGATACTTAATAAATATTAGATTAATGAAAACTAAATGAATGAATTCCACCAGCCCAGAGCACCTATTCATTCATACAGCAAATATTTTTCTAGTGCCCACAAAGTGCCAGGCACTGCGCTAAGACACTGGAGACAAAGGGTGGGCAAAGCAGACCTGGTCCCAGCTCTCAGAGAGCTCACACCCTGGGAGGCTGGAGACGGACATTCATGACATAATCACACCAATCCTCATCAAATTACAAACTGCAGTAGGTGCTGTGGGATGGAGAGGAACAGCACACTCTGAGAGCGTGTGACAGCCTGCAGTCTAGACCCAGGACCTTTGTCCCGTTTGATGGTTGGATTCAGTCAAAAGGCTGCACTCAAGGATCCAGAAGGCCACAGGTGGCCCCAAGGCCACAGGTTCCCCACCCCCATGAGATTCTGTGGCTAGATCCATGGAGAACTGAGTAGTCACGGAGTCCAATGGAGGAAATACGTGACTCTCGTAGAGTCAGCAATGTCTCTTACTCAAATCCAACCAGACCAGTAATAAGTGTCCCATCTAGAGGTTCATGACCCTGGCTGATGACCAGCATCGCCTGGGAGCCTGTTAGAAAACAGATTCCTGGGCCCCACTGCCATTAAGACCGGGTGGAGTCTGCAAACCTGTAATGCCAACAAATCCTACAGGTCAGTGGTCCCCAACCTTTTTGGCACCAGGAACTTGTTTCATGGATACAGTTTTTCCACGGGGGGTGGGATGGGGTGGGGAGGGGATGGAACACTGCCTCATCTCCACCTCGGATCATCAGGCATTAGGTTCTCATAAGGAGCACACAACTTACACCCTTCTCATGCGCAGTTTACAGTAGGGCTGGTGCTCCCATGAGAATCTAAAGCCTCCACTGAGCTGACAGGAGGCAGAGCTCAGGCAGGCTGCGGGTGATGGGGAGTGCCTGTTAATACAGATGAAGCTTCTCTTGCTCACCTTCTGCCAGTAGCCTTGTTCCTAACAGGCCACGGACCAGTACTAGTCCTTGGCCAGGGGGGTTGGGGACTGCAGCTACAGGTGATTCCAATCTTCAGCAGATTTGGGAACCAGTAGCTGGTGCTTCCCAACCCTGGCCACACATTAGAGTTGCTTGCAGAGCTTTAAGACAATACAAACCCCACCCCACCCCCACACATATATACGCCAAGGCAGGTTCTGATTTACTTGGTCTGGGCGTGGTGCCCAGGAATTGTCATTTTTAAAACATTCAGGTGATTCTAATGGGCAGCCAAAGTTAAAAACCATTGCATTTGTCTCATTTTAGAGCCACTTCACCCAATACAGAAGTCACTAAACAGATGTGGCTATTTAAAGTTAATTCAAATCAAAATTTAAAAAAATTCAGTTCCTCAGTTGCACTAGCTATATTTCCAGTGCCCATATGCAAATGGTTAGCTACTGGGCAACACAGATACAGAACATTTCCATCATCAGGGAAGTTCTGTTGGACGGCACTGCTCTGGAAAGCTAGTCCCCAAATAATTCCTGCTCATTGCATCATTGTGCACCCAAACCTGCCTTGAGATTGTGTTAAAAGGACCTTGAGTGAGCTTGATGAACGTTTGCTTCCCACAGGCCCGGTGCCTCATATCCAGTATCTCGTTTGCTTCTTATCAGTTCCGCCAAGTAGGCCAGCATGCGATTATTGCTCCCAACCGACATTTGAGAAGAACCAAGGTTCACAGGAGGAAAATGAGTTGCTTAACATCCCATAGCTAGTGGGTGGCAGGACTGGGAATCAAACCAGGAACTCTGACTTCAATTTCAGCATTTCCTGTAGTGTTCCTCACATAGAAGGGCCCTCAGAGACTGAGTGGGCTGAACCTCCCACTATTGTGCACGACGAATGACAGAGCCGGGACGAGTAGGCTTGTCTTCAGCACTTGCAGTCCAGGGCCCCTTCCCTGTGACAAAGCAAGGGGCATGGAGAATGGGGACGGGCAGGGAAAGTGGGGTTTAAAGTCCCCACGAAGGACCTCGTGCTCCTATGTGGGGTAGAGCACTGGGAAGGAACAAACCTGTCCCAAGTTTGTTTTTCTCTTTCCTTCCTTCCCAGACCCGGAGGAGCTCTTTGTCCCTACGGAGGACTACTACGAGGTGGTGCAGCTGTGCACCCATCTTCCAGCCCTGCTTCCCTGACAGGTGACCATCCCTGGCCCAGGTGACACTGCACCGGGAGTCCCCCCTGGGATGGACGTCTCCTTTGACGTGAAGAAGGGCTTCACCATCCACTGGCCCTGAGCTTCCTGGGCTGGCTCCCTCTTCTGCTTGGCCATCTCGGTGGCTTGAAACAAGTATCTATAGCATACCTGCTGGTCAACATCAACTGTGTGTGGGTCTAGGGCTCCAGGTGGGCAGGGAAGGGGAGGGTATGGGACAGATACCTCCTTTGGTAACCTCACGTTTGGGATGTGTAGATTACATTATGGAGCTCTACACAACCCGTCGGCTTTCAATAACACTCCATGAGGTCAGCCACTTTCTCCAGCCAGCCCGCACCAGCCCAGGCTTTCCATCCACCTCCCTCTCCTCAAGCAAGGTAAACTACCCCGTTCATCCATCCTCCTTCAACTCAACCATCCCGTCCATCAGCTCCACCATGCTATCATCCACCCATCCCACACTGATTCTTTTTTTTTTTTTTGAGACAGAGTCTGACTTTGTTGCCCAGGCTAGAGTGAGTGCCGTGGCGTCAGCCTGGCTCACAGCAACCTCAAACTCCTGGGCTCAAGTGATCCTTCTGCCTCAGCCTCCCAAGTAGCTGGGACTACAGGCATGCGCCACCATGCCCGGCTAATTTTTTGTATATATATTTTTAGTTGGTCAATTAATTTATTTCTATTTTTGGTAGAGACGGGGTCTCGCTCAGGCTGGTTTCAAACTCCTGACCTTGAGCAATCCGCCTGCCTCGGCCTCCCAGAGTGCTAGGATTACAGGCATGAGCCACCTCACCCGGCCCCGCATTGATTCTTTATATCCATTCACAGGTCAGCCACCTCAATCACTCATACGCTATCAATTTAACCATTCCACCCGTTCATCCTCTTCATCCATCTCTCCATCCGTCCACCTGCCATGAACTCTATCAATCAGCATGTTTGTCTCCTTTTCTCTCCCCTCTCTCCACGACAGACCTGCCTTCCTCCCCCGAACGCACTGTCCAAGCTTCAGCAACATCAGTACAACTTAAGAGCTTCAGTGGGACCTGTACGGTTCTGGGTGAGCCAGGGATCGCTGTGGACTTCAGCTGGGAATCTCCAGGGCAGACGGTCGGCAGAGAGTAAGGGGGGCTGCGTGCACATGTGTCTGTGGTGGGTTGGGCCAGGGGGATGGGAGTGAGGGATTAGGGTCGGGGCCGAGAGCGACCGTGGCAGAATGGAACCACTGCTTGACTGAAAATCTGACGGCCCTGGATTCTCGTCTCAACTCTGACACGGCTCCTCTGAGGGACCTGGGGCAAGTCGCTTCCCTTTCCTGGGCCTCAGTTTCCTCATTTGTCAAACAGAACAATTTCTCAGGTTACCGCATAAGAATGTAAACTTTGTTCCTCTGTTAACTGATCCAACAATAATGACTGAACACCCACCACATGCCAGACACTGTGCTAGGTGCTGAGAGAGTCAAAAAGAGGAATGATTTCTGCTCTCTGCAAGTTTATAGTCTAAACAGGGAGGGAGAATCGGGAAATGGACGAATGTGACCATGTAGAGAAGGTAGAGTGCTACACGGAGAACAAAACAGGGCAACGTGCCAGGGTCTACTTAAGATGAGTGGTCGGGGAGTCATCTCCACTCGTGTCCCCGTGACCCAAAGCCCTTGTGTCTCCCCTACCCCTTCTTAGCTACCTCCCTGGCTGTAGGCATCTGGGTATAGAGCAAAGAGCAGAATTAGGGGTTGGTACCTAGGGGAACCTCAGCGTTTCTAATGCCAAGGAGCTCCCACCACCCAGAGCAGGAAGCACCTTTTCATTCACTCCCTGCAGCCTCCTACCCCATCACCCCTGTGCACTCTCCCACCCGTCACTGGTTTCACCTCTCACTTCAACCTCAGCCTTACTCCATGCCATGACCTACTTTGAAGGTCATCCACAGTGCAGCCTTCACCCTAACTCCAGGCCCTACCTCCAAGACTGGGGCAAAGCCAGGGCCAGTGGGGCTCCAGTACCTGAGGAGGGAGCCCAGGACTGCTGGTGGGCAACCCAGACTGCAGGATTTATTCTTCAAAGATCCCTGCCATTGGCAGGAGTCCTCAGCGAAGACCCACCTCTGCCCTCTCCCAGCAGAACACAGAGGCTAAATGAATAAGATGGTGCTTGTTCTTTTTAGTTTCCGTAGCTTGTCCGCCCCATAGAAAGGAAACATTTATTTCCTTCTCACCTCCACTGCACGTTGCAGGGAGCAAACCCGGCTCCACAACTTGCCCCTTCTCCAGCCCCACCTGTCTCAATGAAAACCATGCTTTCTAGTGCATTCTACAGCTTGAAGTGCTGGAGGGTGGAAGGGGTGAGGAGGAGAGGTTTATTCCAAGAGGTTTGGGAAATGCTGGATGCTTTACCTCCTTCTTGGAAATTTGCAGTGCACATTAGCTAGCATATTTAAGATTCTGATGAGTCCTACAAGTTACAGATCTGTTTAGCTTGATGGAACCTAGAGTTTCCCAAAATAGTTGGCCACCAGTCAGGCCTATTAGTGTCCAATAAATTAGCGTAACCCAGATGTACTTTGGAAAAAGCTGCATGGAAAAGTACACATGCGCTTCATCCAGAGGTGTGCTCAAGGCCCCCGGTGGCCTGTTTGACCACGGCTGGAGCAGCAGCTCAGCGCTCCGCTCCCCCACCTCTTCCCCTGCCCAGCTGGGGAAATGGACAGTCCCCTCTGAACTTGTAGAACTAGAAACGGATGGAGACCGTATCCAGGGGAATGGGATGATGTCACCATAGAAGGACTGGGGGAAAATGCTGATTGACTGTTGCTTCGCTGGCCCAGGGCCTGGGATCTCAGTTTGCCTTGTCACTAATGAGGGGTAGGAAGCTGCTTCAGGAATCTCATGAGGACCAGGGGAGGGAGCGATGAGTGAAGCACTTCGATGGAGGTGCTCTGTGCGGGCGAGGGGT
Organism: Microcebus murinus; assembly: GCF_040939455.1. Taxonomy (NCBI): domain Eukaryota; kingdom Metazoa; phylum Chordata; class Mammalia; order Primates; family Cheirogaleidae; genus Microcebus; species Microcebus murinus. The sequence continues at coordinate 17,223,134 of NC_134124.1, forward strand.
TGTTACAGTTTCCAGCTGACCTGAAGCTTCCTGAGAAGGATCTGAGATCCACAGACGGCCAGGGCTGGACAGCCCGTGGAGGTCAGTTACTCTGGCCACCCCTCTTCACTGACGGGGGCCCTGGGCCTGGGCTCAGGGTGGCAGGAGGAGGAGTTGACCACAGGAGTGAAAGAGAAACTGAAAGTGGATGGGGACAGGGAGAGGAAGGAAGAGGAAGACCAAGTCACTGATCTGATCTTCCCAGAGCCTGGGGAGGAAAACGAGCAAAGGGTGAGACCCGGCTGCCAGGTGAGGTCCTGGTCCCGACTCCGTGGGATCCCTGCTGGGCCTTGCTTTCCTCATGTGCACAGGGAAGAGGCTCCCGCTGCGACTGCTGAGTGTTCTCAGACCCACCAGGGTGGCCCCTGTGCCCCGGCTGCACTGAGATGGGAGGACCAGGAGGGCTGAAGGGACCAGCCTTGCCGGGTCAGGGAAGGGGAGCTCTGGCTCTCGGCCCTGGGCTGACCGGACTCCGGACTCGGGCCCACAAGTGCTGTCTCCGTGGCGGAAGTGGCTGCGCCCCGCCAGCCCCCACCTTCGGGGCCATCCAGCCCTCGCCTTCCCCAGCTTGTTCACAGGGTTATTCCCTCCCCCAACTCTGACCTTCAGACAACCCTAGAGGGGACACTGCAGCGACTCGAGGCATTTGACCAGTCCCCCAACCATTTTATAGCAGGGGTAAACTGAGGCTGAGAGAAGGCCAGGGCAGAGGTGGGAACACCTGGGGCTAGTTGACAAGTCAGTGAGTTGCAGCAAAGCTGACCAGCTGGGCCCAGGGCTGGTCTCCTTTGTGTCCGACAGCCAAGGTGGCCACGGGCTGGCCCGGGAAGAGCCTCGGCACTTCCTGGATTTGGACAGAAAAAGGCAGGGAGCAGGGACTCCTCTTGCGAACGCCCTCGGCCAACTCACGGGAAGACGCTTCTCGCGGCCTCCAAAGTGCCCTGGGTGACTCCACGTGACCCACCCCGCCAGGGCTCACCGGGGCACACACACCCTGGCTCCCCTTCTCGCTCCCACCCTCTCTCCTTCCTGCGAGAAGAACTGAGAGGCTCCTGCTGTCTTCTCTGGAAAGTCCTTGGAGGGGCCATGGTGACCACAGGCGTCACCGCAGGCCCAGGCCCTGCCCCTATGTGGCGAGGAAGGAGACCTCGGTGGGAGTGACAGGGGCCAGGGGGAAGGCGGGCGAGGCGTTGGCCCCCAGGACTCGGTACAGCAGCTCCTCCTTCTCCTGCTGGAGCTGTCGCCGTAACTGGGCCTCCTTCTCCAGGGCCTCGCGGGCGAGGAGCAGGTCTTCCGAGAGCTGTCTGTGGACAAAGACACGGCCCGGGGTCGCCTACTGGGAACAGCTACTAAAGGACCCACCCGTCCCTCCAGGGACACAGGAGGCAATCCTTCCATCTGTTGACCGAGGAGCACGGGCCTCGTGGGCAGGCAGCTCTGGGCTGCTCCACATCTCTGCTTCACCACTTAATCTTGGACGAGCCATTCATCCTCCCTGAATTTCAGTTTCCTCATTTGTAAAATGGGAATATTCATAATAGGCCCACACTCTCAGAGTCATTGTGAGGATTACATGAGGAAGTATGTGCAGTATCCAATAAATCACATCTGACACATGAGACTAGCTCTCGTTTACTAAGCCCTAAGAACTGATTCATTCCACTGGGGCCTGGTGAGCTGCATGCTTCCTGTTTCCTTTTCCCCATGTCGGCCTTGCCCGAAGAGCCCACTCAGCCAGGGCAGAGACAAACTGCCACTAACTAGGGCTCTGGGGCTTTGGCTTCTGGGCAGAGCTGGCCCCTCGGGTTTCCTGACTCCCCAAAAGAGAGGAGCCAGGTCCCCTGGACAGGCGCTGGGCCGACCTCCCAATCCATTCCCCAGGCTCCGTGGAGACTCTCCCAGCCTGGGATGGTGGCAGCAAGGGTGGGGACGAGAGGAGAGGGGGCAGGAGGACAGCTACCTTGACAGGACGCCCTGGTTCCGGCTTCGCACATGGAGGTCCTCATTCTCCTGCTGCAGGGTTGTGATTTTTTCCTCCAACATCAGATTTTTTTCTTTCTGTAACGAATCAGAAGGAGCTCAGGAAGCTGCCAGACGCGCATGGCACAGGGTGTGCTGTCACCTCCCTCTTATCTGTGGTGCCTGAAAGCGCCGATTCATTCTACGCTAGATGTTACACTTCATGGAGCCGTAAGATAACCGAAAATAATAAAACTAAGGAGTCAACAAAGGGTTGACGACTTTTCATTTTGCCACAAGAGGATTTTAAGAAAAAAAGATACAGTCACTACCACTTCCTATCACCATCAGTTCATGGAAGAAAGGATAACTTTTGTTCTCCAAAAGTCAGAAGGATATGATATATATAAAGTTTGTTTTTTACGCATTTCTACAAAAACAGTTGAACTCAATTTATAGGGGACGTTTGAGATGGTGTGATTAAAATGCAGGGTGTGTGGCACGCAGGAGGCCAGGGAGACCTCTCCCGGAGCAACGGTCTTGAGTGGAGTCAACCCTAGGTTTCTGGGGCCTCTGGTCTCCTGTGCCCCTGGTGCCCATAGCTCCCGGCCCTGTCCTTGCTGACGCTGGTCTTATTCCCTCCAGCCCTGCCCCCTTCCTCAGTCCCTGCCTGACATGTGGCGTCTGCCAGCCTTTCCTGGTTGGCCAGGCGACCTGCCCTAGCATCGCCCAAGTGGCAGCAACACGAGTAGCCGTGTGAAGCACAGCAGCCACAAGATAAGGAGCCACCGCCCGCCCCAGACTGGCCACAGAGCAACCTCAGCCGGCAGCATGGGTGGCAGGGAAAACTGGCAGGGACCAGGCTGGGCCCCTTCCAGCCACGGCCCCTCTGCGTGGTTTACAGAGAAAATGCCCAGAAAGCAGGAGCCTGGGGCCACATCCCCCAGCCACTCCCAGCCACGGACCACCGTTTCCATGAGCATTAGCCGCTTGTCCAGCTCATGAAGACGCTCGTTCTTCATCTCGATGACAAAGTGCAAGCTCTCCAGCTCCTGCTCCCAGAACTGGCTGGGGCTCCCATAATCCTAGACAGGGACAGACAGGGACAGAGTGACGTCATCACACCAGCAAATAGAGAATGGCACAGGCTACCTCCCTTTTCCCCATTCTGCCACCACCTCACTGTTGGGCTTTCACAAGTCACCTTCCTCTCTAACCCCATGGTAAATATTTAATGTGCTTTACACCTCATTTTATCCCAATAGCACCCTATGAGGCACGTGCTAGGAGCTTCACAGAGGAGGTGGCTGTGGGTCACATAGGCTAAGCCACTTGTACTAACTGGCAGGTTTGCAATTTGCACTGAGTTTTCTCTGAATCCAGAGCCTGAGAATTTTACTATCCCTGTGGCTCTCTCTGAGTCCTACTTCCCCCCTCAGTGAAACGGGGATCTTCTTGCCTCCAGGCCCTTTGAAGGTAAGAGTGTCAGGTCTGAGCCTTGCCCTTGAAGAGGGGCTGGCCTTTCCTGTTGCCTGACCTTGGCCTCCCTTGAGATTCAAGCAGGAAAGGCCCCAGGTGTCCTGCCACCTACCTGGATGTGCTTCTTGTAGTCTTGGCTCAGAATGGACTCCTCCACCCTCTTCATCTTGGCCTGGAAGGTCTCCAGCTGTGAGGTCAGTCTGGTTATAGTCTCCTGGAGAAGCAGGGAGGAGCTGATCAAAGCCTGGCTCACAGGGGCTATAGGTGGACTTCACCTTATGCCGGAGAGGGACTATTTCAGGTTCTTTAGTCTGTCCTTGGTCTACACTACATTACAGCATAGGATTTATCTACTTCAACCACTGCTTGAAACACACCAGCCCCACCTCTTGCTAGAAAGCCTGTAAATGGCTCCCCATACCCTTGGGAACAATGTCCTGGTGTTCAAAGCCCATCCAAACCAGCCTCAATGAATTCTTGCAGTCTCACCTCTCACTGCCCCCTCTATACATCCTCTCCTGCAGCCAGATATCATGTTACCTCCTCAACTGCATGGTGCACTCTTCTCTCTAAACCTTTCCCCTGCCAAGAATTTACTCCACCTAAACCTTGTCCATTACCTCTAGGATAGAGTACAACCCCTTCATATGGCTCACTTCTGGCCCTGTTGTCCACCTCTCCAACCCAGCCCTCTCCCCCACTCGTATACCCCAGGCATCCTGGACTTCTCTCAGTTCCTCAGCTATTCCACATTTTCCCCCTGTCCTCCATGCCTTTGAACACATTGCTTTTTATCTGCCTAGGGAAGATACCCTTCCTACCCTTCTTCACTTGAAGAACTCTAACTCATCTTTCCATTTCTAGCTTAGCTCTCACTCCCTCTAGGAAATATTCCTTGAGCAGCCAAGTTGAATTAGGTACCTCCTTGCATACCTCCCCAGGGCCCTGTGTGCGTGCCCAGCAGTCTAACCACTCTGCACCCGGCCCATGCTGTCTCCAGGGTCTCCCCACAGTTCTTGGAGAAACAAGCCAGCCCTAATCACCAACCACATCCTTCTCAGCTAACAGCCTGGTCACCACATCAAGGGACCTGGATACACCAGAACAGTCACCTCGGTCCCTCATACCTAAGTAGAGGCCATCGGTTTGGGCTGCTTTGGGGCTCCCCACTGCTCTCCTGCTGCTCCCCCCCTACCCTCCCCAGAGGCTGCCAGGGCCCAGCCCCTCTCACCTGCAGGGCAGCTTTGGCCTCCTGGAAGGACTGGGTAAGGGCTTCTTTCTCCTGTTCATATGAGGCCCGGAGGACTGTAGAGAAAGGAGACCTCTATAAGCTCAGATACTTCTCCCCAAAGCCTTCTGGAAGGCTCCTTGATTGAAGGCCAGAGAGGTCTAGATGATCACATGGACCCACAGGGGCCAGGAGGCTGGGAGTGGTTCTATTTACCCTTCTGTCTCCTAGGCTTGCTTGGGGCTGTGCCAGAAATACACTAGGTGTTTAATAAAAGCTCATGGAAATGGAAACCAGTCATATCCTGGGAGGAACTCTACCAGGCTCGGGTGCTGCCCACGCCTCACTAAGGCAAGTGTATTCACCTTGGGTTACAGCAGGCCCTGGAAAACGCATGGGGCCGATGCCCTGTCAGCTGGGTTAGCCCAATCACACAGTCACTTAATCACTAGTGGTCTCACCATATCACAAAACTGTGCTAAGTACATTGGATTTGTGGCCAGGAAATCCGCCGGGTCCTGGCTCTGCCTCTGCAACATGGAGCGACCTTGAGAAGATCGCATCAAACATCTAACAGCCCTGCTGCCTCAACTGTGACAGGAGGCCAATAAGCCTGGCCTGGTGTCTCTGACTCAAGGATCACATGACAAGAGGACGTGCAAGGGCTTCCCAGGCAGGGCGGTGCTGTGCAGAGCTGGGACTGTTACCATTCCCAACGGCAGTACAGTTGTATGCATCACCCCACATTTTCCACAGAGTTCCTTTTGCAAAATTCCAACCTTTGTCTCAGCTGAAAGGAGACAACAGGGAAATGACCAGTCACTGGCCAGGATGGGAAACAGAATAGAAAAGACAGGGAAGTCAAGTTTAACACAGCCAAAGGGCCAGGTACATGGCAGTGATGAATCAGAGAATGTTTGGTGAGGGTAAGTGTGATAGAGCAGTCAGATATTGATAAGACCAGTTGTATAAAAATTATAGCCATAATGTTTTAAAATTATGGGCCTCATTTGTTAATTTGCCTACAAGACAGGTTCTGGTTCAAGGTAATATGGGGAAAACACACTACATCCGGTCTGTCCTATTGAATGTAACTATAAAACCCGGACTGAAAAGCAAATGGTAGCGGCAGATTGGGCAAGGTAAAATGGAATATTAAAAAATGTTCAAATACTCCAAAAGAAAACAGGAAAGGGGAAATAGAAGATTTAAAAAAACAGTGAACAAACAGAAAACAAATACCAAAATACCCAAATCCAAACATATCAATAATATTAAATTATTTAAACACACCAGATAAATGCAGTCTTTTTAGAAAACCCAGGATGGGTTTTCTAAAAACCCCAATTAAGAGGCCGGGTGCGTTGGCTCACGCCTGTAATCCTAGCACTCTGGGAGGCCGAGGTGGGCGGATCACTCAAGGTCAGGAGTTTGAGAACAGCCTGAGTAAGAGTGAGACCCTGTCTGTACTAAATATAGAAATAAATTAATTAACCAACTAAAAATATATAGAAAAAATTAGCTGGGCATGGTGGTGCATGCCTGTAGTTCCAGCTACTCGGGAGGCTGAGGCGGGAGGATTGCTTGAGCCCAGGAGTTTGAGGTTGCTGTGAGCTAGGCTGATGCCACAGCACTCTAGCCCAGGCAACAGAGTGAGACTCTGTCTCAAAAAAAAAACAAACAAAAAAAAAAAAAACAAAAAAACCTAACTGTGTACACTATTTACTAGAAACCCACTGATGTATGCCATAGGTAGGTTAAAAGTAAAGGGGTGAAAAAAGATACACTAATTAAAAGAAAGCTGTAGTAGCTGCATTAATTCCAGATGAAGAACTGAAATGAGAAACACTAAGATACAATTATAGTTGAAGACTTCAATGCTCCTCAGTATTCAATAGAAAACAAAGACAGAAAATCAAAAACCAAACTTTATCTAATTGATTTATAAAATACTTAACCTAACAATAACAGAATACACATTCTTGTCAAGTACACTTGAGACATTCACAAGATAGAACATATTCTGAGTCATAAAACAAACTTTAATAATTTACAAAAGGAGCAAAATACAAACTATTTCTTTCTGATAGTAATGGAATCAAACTGGACATAAATAACAGAAAAATAACTGGAAAATCTCCAAACACTTATAAATAAACTTCTAAATATTCAATGCCAAAGAGAAAGTCTCAAGGAAAATTAGAAAATATTTTAAACTGGACAAAAATTAAAATACAAAATAATCTGTGGGATGCAGATAAAGCAGTGCTTAGAGGGAAATTTATTGGATTAAAATGCTTACATTAGAAAAGAAGAATGGTCTCAAATCAACAATTTAAGCTTATAGCTTAAGACATAAGAAAAATAAGAGCTAACTAGATATAAAGTAAGTAAACAGGAGGACAGAAGTAAAAATAATAGAAATCAATGAAATTGAAATGGGAAGATGGGGAGAGGAATCAATGAAACCAAAAGTTGGTACTTAGAATTAATAACATTGATAATCTCAAGCAAGACTAACAAATAAAACAGAACACAAAAATTATCAACATCAGGAACAAAAGGGGATAACACTATAGATGCAGCAGACATTTAAAATGATATTAAGAGAATACTATGAACAGGCCAGGCGTGGTGGTTCACACCTGCACCTAGCACTCTGGGAGGCCGAGGAGGGTGGATCACTCAAGGTCATGAGTTCAAAACCAGCCTGAGCAAGAGCGAGACCTGTCTCTACTAAAAATAGAAAGAAATGAATTGGCTAACTAAAAAATATGTAGAAAAAATTAGCCAGGTATGGTGGTGCATGCCTGTAGTCCCAGCTACTTGGGAGGCTGAGGCAGAAAAATTGCTTGAGCCCAGGAGTTTGAGGTTGCTGTGAGCTAGGCTGATACCACGACACTCTAGCCCAGGCAACAGAGTGAGACTCTGCCTCAAAAAAAAAAAAAAAAAAAAAAAAGCGAATACTATGAACAATTATATGTACATAAGTTTGACTACTTAGATAAAATGTACCAATTCCTTAAAAATTGTAGATTACCAAAACTCACCCAAGGTGAATTATACAACCTGGATATTCCTATAACTATTAAAGAAGTTAAATTTATAGGTAAATACTTTCTGAAAAAGAAATATCTAAGCACAGATGATTCACTGACAAATTCTACCAAACATTTAAAAATTCTATATAATCTCTTCCAGAAATAGAAGAAGAAGGAATATTTCCCAACTCATTCCATGAGGCAAGCTTTACCCTTATACTAAAACCAGACAGATGGTAGAAGAAAACTACAGATCAAGACCCCTCAGGAAGATAGACACAAACATCTGCAGTAAAATATCAGCAAATCAAATTCAGCAAAATATGAAAAGACTAATATACCACAACCAAGAGGAGCTTATGCCAGGAATGCAAGGCTAGTTCAATGCAATTAGCCTTCTGTACCTGCAGGTTCTGCATCTGTGGATTCAACCAACCATGGATTGCAAATATTTGAAAAAATAAAATAAAAAACCAGCAATGAAAAATGCAAATAAAAATATATTATTTACATAGCATTTATATTGTATTAGGTATTATAAATCACTAGAGATGATTTAAAGTACAAGGGAGGATGTGCGTAGGTTATATGCAAACACTATGTAATTTTACATAAGTGACTTGAGCATTGGGGAATTTTGGTATCCACAGGGGTTCCTAGAACCAATCTCCTGTGGATACTGAGGGATGACTGTATTTGAAAACTCAGATCAGTGTAAGCTACCACATTATCAGTCTAAAGAAAAAAATAAAATAATGGGATACAACACAGCGATGAAAAGGAATGGATTATTGGGACATAAAACAGTTGCAATGAATCTCAAAGGCATCATGATGAATGAAAGAAGCCAATGTAGAAGATCATATTGTGTTACTTCATTTACAGAATGGCCTCAAATAGACAAAACTAGAGTGATGGGGAACAGATTGGTGGTTTCCAGGGATTGGGGAGGAGGAAGATACTAGTCAGAGTTTTGGGGCATGATAGAGCTGATTTGTATCTTGAGTGTGGCGATGGTTACAAGAATCTATATATGTGTTAGAATGTATGGACCTGTATACAAAAAAGAATCAATTTAACTATATGATAACTTAAAAAATAGAAACACAAAATAAAAGACAACAAAGGGTTACTGAATGTGGAAAACCACTACTAGCCTGTCCTGATTATCTGTATACCTTTCCCCAGACAAAAATCTCTCTTTCCATCATGCTTTGCTTTTATTCATTTATTTATTAAATACAGACTTATGCAGCACTTAATATGTGCCACACAATTTAAAATAACTATGAAATAATTCTGACTGATGGGAAGAACTCAAGACAGGCAATCCTTTCCCTTCTGTGTTTTAAGTAGGAAATTTATCTCAACGATATATTTATAACACTAAAAAAAATATCAAAGCAATGCTTGGAGAACAAAGTTGTTTTTCCATAAAACCTTGTGAGATGGGGAAGGTATATTTTAGAGACAGAGAAACTGAATTGAGATTCAAGGAGGCTGAGTGACAGCCCTAATTTAACGGAGTGTGGAGTATTAAAACACAATGCTTCAAATGCCCAGGCAAGGGCTTTAAATCTGTTTCACAATGGTTTGTGTTAATGTTGCAATATGTTTCAAGATTCTTAAAATTGTTCAGACCTCTGTACCAGTTATTCCACTTCGGAAAATCTAAGGACATAATGTAAATGTGGGCACATCTTTACCCAAAAGACATTTAGAACAGTGTTATTTACCACAGCTAAAATCTAGACGTCTAGACTCACGAGGAATAAGGAAAACCATGTATGTTATGGTCTTGCCTTTATAAACATTTTAGTAGCAGCATAATTTGAAACATGTTTGATACAATGTTAAAGGAAAAGCACAGGCTATAAAATTTTACATATAAAATGATCACAAGCATGTTTTAAAAAGATAACTAACCCTGGAGAAAGGTCATATAAACACAGATGAAGAAAGGAAAAAATTGGTAAAGCATTTTCATGCTCAATTTCGACAGCATCAAAAATATACATAACCTTCTCCAAAGAAGATATACAAATGGCCAAGAAGTACATGAAAAGATGTTCAACAAAATTAGTCATTAGGGAAATGCAAATCACAACCACAATGAGATACTACTTGACACATACTAGGATGGCAGTAATAGTAATAATAGCAGAAAATGACAAGTGTTGACAAGGATGTGGCACCGTTGGAACTCTTGTGCATTGCTGGTGGGAACATAAAGTGGTACAGCCACTGTGGAAAACGGTTTGGCAGTTTCTCAAAAGTTAAGCACAGAATCACCGTATGACACAGCAATTCTACTCCCGAGTGTCTACCTAGGGAAACTGAAAACAGCCGCTCCAGCAGGTGCTTGTACTAGTGGCACCATTTATAGTGGCTAAAGGGTGGAGGCAGCCCAAGTATCCATCAACTGATGAATGGATCAAGCGTAATGGAATATTATTCAGCTATGAAAAGAAATAGAGTGCAGATGCAAGCTGCAACATGGATGAGTGTGGAAACATTATGCTGGGTGAGGGAAACAGGTTGAGGTTGTACAATACCATTTATATGAGTGTCCAGAATGGACAAGGCCATGGAGAGAGATAGTGGATTCATAGTTGCCAGGAGCTGGCAGGGGTGGGGTGAGGATAAGGTGGTGGGTGTGGCGTTTCCTTTTAATGTGATGAGAGTGTTCTGGAAGTAGATAGTGGTGATGGTTGCATGGCACTGTGAATATACTAAAATCACTAATGGTAAATCTTAGGCCTATTTTACCAAAATAAAAAAATATATATATATATACATGTATGTGTGTATATGTATATATATATATATATCTGGAGAGAGAGAGAGAGAGAGAGAGAGAAATTCTGCCACACCAATTCTATCAGGATCTGGGAGGCCGAGGTGGGCAGATAGCTTGAGGTCAGGAGTTCAAAACCAGCCTGAGCAAGAGCGAGACCCCATCTCTACTATAAATAGAAATAAATTAATTGGCCAACTGATATATATAGAAAAAATTAGCCGGGTTTGGTGGCACATGCCTGTAGTCCCAGCTACTCGGAAGGCTGAGGCAGTAGGATCGCTTGAGCCCAGGAGATTGAGGTTGCTGTGAGCTAGGCTGATGGCACGGCACTCACTCTAGCCTGGGCAACAAAGTGAGACTCTGTCTCAAAAAAAAAAAAAAAAAAAATTCTATCAGGATATTTTTCTTAAAAAAAAATCACGAATGTGTCAAGGATTTTACAACATGGGATTCACTGTGTAAGTATCATTGCTGTTATAAACAATGGCAAAAATTTTGAAATTACCTAAATGCCCAACCAAAGGGACTCAGTTCAATGAATGCGGCTACACATGAGAATGCTATGTAGTTACTAAAACTCATGTTATAGAAGAGTTCAATGACAGGATGCTGATGCAATTCAAAGTGAAAAAAATCAAGTTACTTCCTCTTTCCAAAGCGTGTGTACATAGAAGTATATTCTGTGTACATACACAGAACAAGACATGAAAGGTGTCTATATCAAAGGGGTTAACAGAGGCTAGCATGGGATGGAATTAATTATGATTTTAGTTTTCTCCAAAATAGAAAAAGTGCTAATAATTATTTGTCAAATATCTTTCACTGTTCTAAAGTGTGTCATTAAATTGTTTAATTCTTACTAAAGAACCTTTTTGGGCAGTAAAGTAACTTCTTCAAGGTCGCCCAGCTGGCAAGTGGTGAGCCGGGATTCAAACCCAAGGACCATGGCTCCGGAGAATGAGATTGTAACCACTATGCAATTAATATAAGATCTTTTTGTTTAATCTACAGATTCCAGATTTTCTATGATGATCACATTTGGTGATACAAGAGGAAAGAAAGTTATTTTTAAAACAATCAGTTGTTTTGAAAATAATCGTAAGAGCTGTCATCATTGTGGGGATGGAATATGGATATTTTTTAATTGTCCTATTTGACCAGGTTTTCCAAGTGTCCTTTCATGAACAGGCATTGCTTTTAAAGTGGAAAGAAAAAAGACCTCTCAAATAAGGAAACTCTAACCATGGTGCCAGACTTTAAAAGCCATGGCCCAAAGGAAAAGTTCATCACCCCTCCAAGGCCAGGGACCCTGTAGACACACTGCATATGGACCAGGGGCAGGAGGGGGTGTGGGCAGGAGGGGGTGCGGGCAGGAGGGGGTGCGGGCAGGAGTCCCCAAGTGAACTCAGCAGGTGCGGCCAGAAGCAGGCACCTCCCACGCCCTCGCCAGTGGAGCGTCCCCATCCTTACCTTGCAGGGCCTCCTCGTGTTTTCCTTCCAGAACCCTTCGCTGCTCGTCCAGTCTCTCTTGAAGCTCTAGCCCCCTCTCCTTCTCCACCTGGGGGGCAAGGGGCCCGAGCGGGGTTGAGATGCAGTAGGCTCAGACAGCTTCTCTTATCCACTCCCTGCATGCAGGGGCTACCAGGAGCCTGGCGGCCACAGTCCCACCCTCTCCTCTGAGGGATGGGCATGACACGCCCAGAGAGGGCACGAGCCTTCCAAGACACAGCAGGCATGGCAGACTTTGTCCTCTTTAGGGCTTAGCCTCGCTTAGGGGTTTCCCAGAGAATTCTCTACGTGGAAAGGGACTTAGGAGTCTTCTAATCCTGATGCTCACCCAAGGCAGGAAGCCCTTGGCTGGCGTTTCCTCTGCCTGCATACACCGAGTGACAGCTCCTTCCCCCTCCTGGCTTCGGATTCTGACCATGCCTAGGGCTTACTGTTACAAGTGACCTCTGGCTTCTACCACCAGGTCCCAGATCTGTTCTCTAGGGTCACACAGAGCCAGGCTGCTCGCTCAGCCCAGGCAGCCCCTTAGGGACCAGAGAAACAGCAGCCGCATTGCCAGTGTTTCTCTTCTCGGGGCTGAACGCTCCCAGCCATTCTCCCTGTGCTGCACCTGAGATGGTTTCTAGGCCCTTCGCCACCTACAAGGGTACAGCCCGTGGGCACACCCAGAGGCAAGGCACAATTTAGAGAGCTCTAGCCTCAGCCCGCCACTGAGTTCCTATGTGTCCTGGACCAGCTCCCTCTCCTGTGTAATGAAGGGACTCAACTTGATGGCCCCCAGGGACCCTTTCCAGTCTCCTGGTTAAGGATTCCATGGGTAAAGGTCAAGGCCAAATGACATCAGGACGGCTACTCTACCAAAACAAACTGCAGAAGACCTGCAGACACATACAGTTAACCCACCTTTCATAAAAGGTGTTCCTGAAAAATGTATCTAGGCAAAGCATGTTTTAATGTATTTAGGGTACTCACTGCAGCCTTCCACCTTGGGGGCAGCGTCTGGGCTCTATTCCTCCCTGTACCCCTTCTAGTGCCCGAGGCAGCCCCTCCCTGCACACTGGAAGTCCTCAGTGAGTGTGCTGAGTGAATGGAATCCAGAGGAGACTCTTTAGTACAGGTTACCATACAATTTAGGCCAGGCATGGTGGGTGGCTCACGCCTATAATCCCAGCACTTTGGGAGGACAGGATCACTTGAGGCCAGGAGTTCAAGACCAGCTTGGATAACATAGCAAGACCCTGTCTCTACAAAAAATATAAAAATTAACTGGGCATGGAGGCATGTGTTTGTAGTCCCAGCAACTTAGGAAGCTGCGATGGGAGGATTGCTTTAAGCCCAGGAGTCTGAGGTTGCTGTGAGCTGTGATGACATCACTGCACTCTAGCCTGGGCTTGCAAAGACTCTGTCTCAAAAACAAAACAAAACAAAAAGAGACTCATACAATTTAATAGAGCAATTAGTTTATAACTAGAGACAATTTTTAAAAGAGACTTTAAACTTCTGAATTTTGAATATTTATACTGAACATGTTTCATATTTACAATTTAAAATAACCAGTTAAGATGATGTGGAGGAAACTTTGTACTCTACCCTAAGATCATTCCTACTGCTCTACCATCTCCCTCTCCTAAGGGAGGAGCGTGAGGAGGGGTTAGTGACCAAGCTAGAATGGGGACAAGGAAATCCCAGGCTGTGAGCTGCCTTTAGTTGTGACAGCTCTTCAGTGTCCTTTAGCCGGGAATTGTTCCTCAGTCTTTCCTCATGCACCATGACCTTGACATTTGACTGATACAGGCTAGAAATTGTGCACAAGGTCCCTCAGTTTTTTGTTTTTTTTTTTTTGAGACAGAGTCTCGCTTTCTTGCCTAGGTTAGAGTGAGTGCCGTGGCGTCAGCCTAGCTCACAGCAACCTCAAACTCCTGGGCTCAACCGATCCTCCTGTCTCAGCCTCCCGAGTAGCTGGGACTACAGGCACGAGCCACCATGCCCGGCTAATTTTTATATATATATATTAGTTGGCCAATTAGTTTCTTTCTATTTTTTTATAGTAGAGACGGGGTCTCGCTCAGGCTGGTTTTGAACTCCTGACCTTGAGCAATCCGCCCGCCTCGGCCTCCCAGAGTGCTAGGATTACAAGCGTGAGCCACCGCGCCCGGCCGGTCCCTCAGTTTTGACTTCCAAATAATTTAAAAAATCTCAGTGTTACCTCCTCAAAGAGGCCTTGTCCAATCCCACAGACTTGGCTAAGGGCTTCTAGGATGCCCTTTCACAGCAATCTAAACTTTTCATAGCGCTGATAATTGTCACAAATAATTGTGTGAATTGTGTTTAGCATCTGACTTCCTGTTCTCAGTCAGGATAGGCTAAATTATGCTGCCATAACAAACAGCGATAAAGTCTCGGGGGCTGAAACAAAAGGCTTATTTTGCACTCACTACATGTCCATTTTGGGTGCCCGGGGATTACCCAGGATACAGGGATAAAGGCTGATGGAGTGCCCATCTGGACAACGCTGTCAGTTAGCTAGACAGAAAGACCTCGAGGGTCTCCTTCCCTGGCAGAAGGAGTAAAAGACCGTTACAGCAACAATAAAAGCCCAAACCAGGTCCTCACTCTGGGCTATACCAAGGTTAGCTGAGCGGGAGGGGTTGGGGTTACCTGGGCTTACCTGCTGTGCCCATTTCTTCTTCTCCTCTTCATGTTGCTGGAGAATTCTGGCTATGTTCTTCTGGTGCTGCTCGGCGTCCTCAGACACGCAGAGCTGGACAGTTACGGCTACAGGTGACAAAGCAAAACATTCACACAGAGCGGAGGTGGGGTCAGGGCCGGCAGAGAGGGGGTGGGAGGCTGGAGCTAAGCGATGGGAGCCCTGGTAGATGGCTTCCGTTGGGGACCAATCTCCGGAGACAGCCCCTCCAATCTCCCGGGCTTTGGAGACCTTTCCTCCAGGCAGAAGCCGGAGGTCTCCTTCCGCCCGCTAGTATCCACAGCTGGGCCAGTAGTCACAGGACAGATTCGGCCCAGAGACGTGTTCTGCTTGCTCCACTCAAACTCAAGGAAAAAATAGTGACTGATACTTAACAGCTGGGAAGCTTTTGCTTAATAATACAAATTTCCAACTTTTCTGGAGGAATCCAAAGAACTGGTAGTGCAGGCCTTCACGTCCACCAGGGGCTGGGGCTCAGAAGCAGCTGCGTCCTCCTTCGGCCGGGACGTGGCTCTGGGGTTGGCCGCAGCCTTCGCCTCCCCCTGCCAAGCCTGTGTATAGCGGGCCACCGCGGCGGCGTTTGCTTTGCCTGCTGGGCCTGTGAGCACCGAGTGTGTGGCCCCTCACCTTTAGCATCTCCTCGGCTGGAGGCGGAGGGGCTGCTTATTTGCAGGAAGGAGACACAAACAGGAAGTCTCGCCCTGGCTTAGGGAAACTCCAACGTAGGCCTCACCAATGCCCTAGGGCAGTGACCATCCATCTCTGTGCCTCAGTTACCCAATAAGTGAGGTCAGGATAATTATGGGACCTACATCCTGAGGCTACTGAGATGACTAAATCAGAGAAGAACCGCAATAAAAATAACCAAAGCAGGTGAGCAGAACTGAGAGCTCCCAGTGCCTACAGCATGCCCAGAGCTGCCCCAAGTACCTTATGGGGATTACTCACCTAATCCTCACAGCAACCCAGTGTCATGGGTACTGTTATTATCCCCATTTACAGATGAGGAAACCGAGGCGCAGAGAGGTTATACAACTTGCCCAAGATCACCCAGTGCACAGTTGGAGGAGCTGGGAGGCGACCTATACAGTCTGATTCCATGGCAAACACTCCCAGCTACCACTCTACCCTGCCTGCTCGTGCATGAAAAGACATGTAGTCCCGGGCACTTTGGGGGTGCCCAATAGATGTTCTTTATTGCCCACTAAATGTCCTCTAAATTTTTAACAGTGCTCATGATAAGCCTTAGAGGTTAATATAAGTGCTGTTAGCATTATGATCAGAGAACTTCCTGGCAGGGTCTGGCAGAGGGTATGGTAGAAAGGTGAGGATGAGGGAGAAGCCAACACTGAGGTCAGTCCCGTCAGGACAGGAGGAGGACTGAGGTGGTGTCCTTGAGTCCTGAGCTCCCAGAGGCCGTGAGCAGACAGAGGTTAGGTGGTAGCAATGGTCAGGACTAGAGAGACATGGACTCTCACAAACCATTTGGCTCAAATGTTGTCCATGAGATCAGTACCCAACTGGCCTCAGCCGGAGAGAAGCTTATTAAAAAGATACATCCTTACTAAAAGTCCAGATGCTTCAGCCCGGCTCCCAGAGATTCTTATTTAGTTGATCTGTGCTAGGTCCCCAGAATCTGTATCTTTGACGTTCCCAAGGCAATTGTTATACACAGAGTGGAGGACCCTGAATCTGCTCCGATTGCTTACCTGGTACTTACACTTCACCTACAGTATCCCTAACAGCCTGGAGGCTGTAATGGAACACCTTCGGAGACAGGGAGCTCATTCTATTACCAGGGAGCTCTGATGGTTTTACACCAACAACCACACAAAAAACTCTTTGAGATTGAGCTGGATTCTGTCTGCATGTTGTTGCTACCTTGAGGCCCTGCTACTGACCTCTGGGTCGCACTAAATGAGGCTCATTTTTCTTCTCCATTAGGGAACTTCAGACACTTGGAGGGAACTATTGTTTCATGGCAACATCTTCTTTCCAGATGGAACATTCTCTATTTCTTCCACTGTTGCTTAGGGGACATGTTTTTTAGATTCTTCACCAGCCTGATCTTCCTCCAGCGTATTCCCTTAAAATTTTCTGGATCCTTCTGAAAATATACTTTCCAGAACTATATCCAGCACTCTAGGAGTGATGTCAACAGCCCAGAACAGGAAAGCACAGGTCAGGACTATCAACTCCCTGATTTTAGAGATGATACCCCTATTAAGGTAACCTATCTATGATCTCACGTGCTATTTAAGGAGCTATACCGCCTTTGTTGATTATAAGGTAGGAAACCACGTAGATGTCAGTGGGGACACCTGGAGCTGGCTACTCACCTGTGTCCCCATTGAGGGGACCTAGTTCCTGGGGCTCTGGTCTGGGTGGCTGATCTGGTTCTTGGCGCCTCTGTAAGTAATGAGACAACAATAGGTGAGGGGAGAGGGTGGGAGGTCAATGTGAGGATGGGATTCTTCCAAAGGCAGAGCAGGACTGTTAGTTACTCCAGACACCAGGCTGCCTCATGCCTGGACCATTTAGACTATCTCCGTCATGTCCCCCCACCCCCGAGGCATCACCCCCTCTACCTGGCGACATTCCCAGAGCAGGATTTCTCACCCTTGCCAGGGACACTCTCGGTGGAGAGTTTGATGCGTCTTGACCTTTCCCTAGATCCTCATGGTCTGGCTCCAGCTGCCACCTAGGGGGGCCTCCCTGCCTACCCCCTTTCTTCTCTCAGGATTTGGCCAGACCTTCCGCTATTACCTTCACCCAGCTAGGGTCTTGAAGTGCCCTAAAACCTCCCAATTTCCAATTCAGAGATGGTTCCCCTTTCCTTTCAGAGTCTACGGCTGCCCCAGCTTCCAGCCAAGTTCGCCTCAAGGTTAAGTGCTATCAGGGCCAGAGCATCAGAAGCGTCAAGCCCTGATTTTACCACACTGGTTCTCTGGTAAAGGAGCTGTCTCCGCAACTGTAAAATAGAGACGGTGGCACTCGTCTTGCCGGATGGGAGTGAGGTATGACATTCAGGAGGTACCAGATGCTATGCTGTCTTGCCTACACTATCTTAGTTAATTTTCAGAACCACCTTAAGATATATGAATATCCCAAATTTAAAGATGAGGAGGCTAGGCTGAGCGAGATTAGGATTCAATCAAGGTAGCTTAGGGGATAATTGGCTGAGTCAAGTATTTGAGCCAGACCTAGTGGACGCTTGAACCAATCATGGCCAGTGTTGGCTGAATCCGATCAAAGGAATAAATGATGCAAAAGGGCTTTCAACATCGCCAGGTAGTGCCAGTGGCTCCCAGATTTCATAAATGACTAATATTTTTTAATGAGAAAGTGGATATGGACTGAGAAGGGTGCTAAAAAATTATTTATAGATCACTACCCTTTTTATAAAATTTTTTATTTTATAAAGAACATTTTAACCTTATAGAACATAGTAAGAAAAGGCTAAAGAGCAGTCTTCAGGAAAGGAAGCTGGCATGCTTACTCGACATCACACCCACTCATACCTTTAGTTTTCTCGTTTCACCCCAGAGAGGTGAAAAGTTGATTGAAACAGACCAGTATTTTGAGTGGAAAAAAACATTTAAGCCCTTTTACAGACTTTTCTTCGAGATGCTGGAAGGAAAGCAGGAAGGGGGAGTGGGGAAAGAGAGGGGAGGGGGAAGTAAGGAAGAAAAAGAAGATGTTCTAGATCCCATTTTAAGAAATACTTTTTTTTCAAATGTTTATAAATTTTACAAGAATGAGAAGGCTACGAGAATGTTCAGTTGTGAATTATCGCTCTAAAAGAAAACCTTTACTTTTTACTATGGTAACAGATTTTTAAAGGCAGTTATTAGAATAGAAATTATTAAACGTTTCCTGAACTGAAGGACTACTGAAATACCGCTAACAAGCAAACTGCGACTGCCGAGGGAAGACAGATCGAGGATAGGCTTCTGGAACAGTCTGCTCCTCCCCCACAGGGTCGGGCATGTGCAAGCCCCTGGCAAACCAGGTGAGGCACGAGTGAGCACGGTGCCTCCCCCAGGCCCTGTACCCGGTGCCTCCCCAAGGCCCTGTGCCTGCATGTGCTCCCGGCTGCTCGGGCCTGACAACTGAGCTGCCCACCCACCCTCGTGAGGACCCACCCGCCCTTTCCAGGGGCGAGGAGGAAGCCTGGTCCAGGAGCCAGCCAGAGAAGCCGTCAACACAGGAATCTGCGGAAGTGACAGGAGCCAGCCTCCCCGCCCGCCCAGGGCTGGAGGAAGGAGGGAGACGAAGGCAAATGGTTGTCTCTTTCCTGTTGCCACCACAGGTTGCGCTGAATCTGGCAATGTTTTATGAGAGCGAGGGGGCCTGGATTCTAGTCCCAGCTCTGCTACCAGCTGGGCCAAGTCCTTTCCCCCGTCTCTGGGTTTCTGCTTCCTCCTTTGGGAAGTGGAGGTGAGGGGGTCCCGTATTGTAGGTGAACTTGATGATCCCACGATGTTTAAGCTCTGAGCTTCTAAGCTCGGCTCCTCGAGACAGCACCAGGAGGCAAAGGTTACTATTACAGATGAGGAAACTGAGGCGCAGGGGGTTGAAACTGTGCCTTCGTGTTCAAGTCAGCATTGGAACCTGGTGTCAGAATTCATTAGAGACTGCAGAGCAGAGTGGTTAAGAACTCCGGAATTCTAGAATCACACAGATCTGGGTCAAAATCCTAAATCCAACACTGTGACTGTGTGACTTCTCCAGGCCTTGATTTCCTTATGAGGTTTTTTCAGGATTAGACGAAATAATGCACCTGCAGGGCTCGCACAGGCTAAGCTCGAATGCTGCAGGAGATTATTGCTTTATGTTTGAGAAACATGGCAAGAACAAAGACCCCACAGTGCTTTGGCAGATCTCTTAGGCTGCCATGGGTCTCAGGTTTTGTAATCTGAAATAAGAGTATAAGCTCACGAAACACTGCCCTTTTGCAAATAACCACCACCACAGACTGGTGGAGAACTCCTCTCCACAAACAGCTTGCAGACCACAGGCAGGACGAGGCACCTGCCAAAATCATCCCTGGGCTAACTCCTTCAGAATGACAGTCAAAGCTCATCAGTGTCCCCAGACTGCTCCCTCTCCACTTTCTTAATATTTAAATATCTGTAAACATCTTTTTCCAGTTACATTGGCAGTAAGCATTCATTGTAGAAAGTATGGAAAATGTAGGAAAATAGAAAAAGAGAATCCCACTACCCAGATAACTACAGAACATGATGGCATAGATTGTTCAGCTACATATATATTTTCTTTTTTTTTTGAGACAGAGTCTCACACTGTTGCCTGGGCTAGAGTGCCGTGGCGTCAGCCTAGCTCACAGCAACCTCAAACTCCTGGCTCAAGCAATCCTTCTGCCTCAGCCTCCCGAGTAGCTGGGACTACAGGCATGCGCTACCATGCCTGGCTAATTTTTTCTATATATTTTAGTTGGCCAATTAATTTGTTTCTATTTTTTTAGTAGAGACGGTCTTGCTCTTGCTCAGGCTGGTTTCGAACTCCTAGCCTCCCAGAGTGCTAGGATTACAGGTGTGAGCCACTGTGCCTGGCCCATATACCTTTTCTTTTCTTTTCTTTTCTTTTCTTTTCTTTTCTTTTCTTTTCTTTTCTTTTCTTTTCTTTTCTTTTCTTTTCTTTTCTTTCCTTTTCCTTTCCTTTCCTTTCCTTTCCTTTCCTTTCCTTTCCTTTCCTTTTCTTTCCTTTCTTTTCTTTTCTGAGACAGAGTCTCACTTTGTTGCCCAGGCTAGAGTGCTGTGGCATCAGCCTAGGTCACAGCAACCTCAAACTCCTGGGTTCAAGCAATCCTACTGCCTCAGCCTCGTGAGTAGCTGTAACTACACACATGCGCCACCATGCCCGGCTTACTTTTTCTATATATTATTAGTTGGCCAATTAATTTCTTTCTATTTATGGTAGAGACGGAGTCTCGCTCTTGCTCAGGCTGGTTTTGAACTCCTGACCTTGAGCAATCCACCTGCCTCGGCCTCCCAGAGTGCTAGGATTACAGGCGTGAGCCACTGCACCCGGCCCCATATACATTTTCAATATTGGAATATTACATATACTTCCTTATACCTTCTTTTTTCTTTCTTTCTTTTCTTTTCTTTTTTTTTTTTTTTGAGACAGAGTCTCACTCTGTTGCCCCAGTTAGAGTGCAGTAGCGTCAGCCTAGCTCACAGCGACTCAAACTTCTAGGCTGAAGTGAGATCCTTCTGCCTCAGCCTCCCGAGTAATTGGGACTACAGGCACGTGCCATCATGCTGGCTAAGTTTTTGGTAGAGGTGGGGTCTTACTCTTGCTTAGGCTGGTCTTGAACTCCTGACCTCAAGTGATCCTATTGCCTTGGCCTCCCACAGTGCTAGGATACAGGTGTGAGCCACCAAGCCTGGCCTATTTTTTCAAATATATTCTTAGCATTTAATACACAGCACTAACTATTCTGTAAATTTACTAATTTTAATGATGAGTTGAACATCCCTATGGATGAATTTAGTCATTCAATCTACTGTTGAGTGTTTAGATTATTTCTAATTATTAATTTGCAAATTATGCTTTAATGAACATACTAATTTATAAAATTTTTTATACATCTAACATCATTGGCTCTGTCCTTCAGAAAGCTTCTCCCTATTTACTCACCCACAAAAGGCACACAAGAAGGCCAGTTTCATCACAACTGTGCCAGTATGGAATATTATCACTTTTTAAAAAATGTTGGCAAATTTGCTAAGTCAAAACCAAACCAAACCAACCTAGTGCTACCGATTGTGCTCCTGGCCCCAGCACAGGCATTTGTGTGCTCAAGACATCCCACCACGACACACAGCCAAGTCTTCCCCCGGCCTCCAGGCCAGAGCACCCCATTTCTCTGCGTCTCTCCTGGCCTTCTCTGGGGCTGAGTTATGAGTCTTCCCCATGCTCCAGGTCCCCAGGAGGGTACCTACGCCTGCTTAGCTGTCTGTCTCTCCCGAGGGGCTCCTCAAGGAGAGGATTTTGAAATCCACATTGGATTTGCAAGTAGGGTACGACGCCCAGAGCAGTATTTCTTAGGAATGGGTCTCCGGATGTCCTGTGTTAGAACCACCTGGAGAACCTGCAGAGCACAAATCCCCAGCCCCAATTCTAGACGGACACGATCCAAGCGGGAGAGCATGTGTGTGCCGGGAATCTCCATTGTGAGCAGTCTATCCAGGTGACCCTGGTGCCCACAAGAGCCTGAGGACACGTGGCCCTGAGCTGGGCAGGACTGAAAGAGCCACTGCTGAATGGAAAATCCCCAGGTTGGGGCCCTGGCCACTTCCTATTCAGAGGTCAGGGCACACAGTACACCCTGCAGTGGGGGGTGGGACAGGAGCTAGGAGGGAGGACACAAGAATTTCTAGGAGGGGGCCAGGAGGGGGGCCTAGGGCTGGGGTGGGGCATCCGGACCGCACTTTGCAAGAGGGATGACAGCTTCCTGAGTCAAGGGAAACTTGGGTGCAAGACAGCTGCAGAGGCAGCCAGCAGCACGGGCTGCAGGGAGAACCCAGGCCTGGGGCAGAAGCCAAGAGACCCAGATTCCAGCTTTGCTGTGTGGCTTTAGGTAAGTCACTTTCCTCCGCCAGATCTCAGTTTCCCCATCTGTGAGGGGTCAGGGTTGGGACAGATGCTCTCCTCAGTCCTTCCGAGTTCCAGGGCAGCCCTGCTCCTAAGAAGGCTGGGAACTGAGCACCTACACCCGCAGAGCGCTGCGGCCCGGCTCCTTGTAGTCAAGCAGCCCAGAGCCCTGCTGTAGGTTCAAGCTGAAGCACACCTGCTATAACAGCAGGACACAGCTGCCAAAAGCAGACACGGAATCAGGGTAGAGTGAGAAGACACTGTCCCGAGCCGTGGAGAAGCCAGGCAAGCTCAGATGGGGGCTGGCGAGACGCTCTGAAGTACACGCACATTTCGGAGGGGAAACTGACAAACTGGAGGGAAATTGACAGGATGTACAAGGAGACTCAAAACCAAATTATAGGAGGGGCTGTCAACAGGACGACTGGTTAACCTCGAGAACAGGCAAGAAAACACCGACCACCGTCTTCACATCTCGGCAGGACTGTCCCGGGTAGAAGCTGCTGATTTGTCATCTCTAGCCTGGGAGGGCAGGGCTGTGGCCAAGTACTATAAGGATCAAGAAGTTTCAGTTCAGTATGAAGAATTTCAGAACTGTTCCAAACAGGCTACTTTATTGGAGGGTGAAGCGTGGTGGTGGCAGTGATCTCTCCATCACTGTCAGTATGCAAAAAGAGGTTGGAGAGGCAAACTTCATTTTGCAGGCTGGACTGAGGGATCTTTGAGGACCCTGAACTCTAACAGTCCATAATTCTATAAAGTATCCTTGATGTTCAGCAAATAAAGCCCTCTGGTAAGCATAAAGTGTTTAGCTACTGTAGGTCATGTAAACATCACCAGTATTAACACAGCCTCGGAGAGCTCTGTTGGGTACTACTGAGGTTGCAGTATTTTGGGGCAAGTGACTGCAGTCACATACTCAAGCCTTTGGGGTAGACTCTTCAAGTTCCCTCAAACCCTCAGCCTCACCAGGCAAGAGTGAATTAGCAGAAACCGCTTGGACAGAAGCTGCCCAGCTCTTCCCTACCTTGGGAATCCCAGTAGGATGGAAATCAAGAGTAGCCCCGAGGAAGGCTCAGCCTTTTTCCACAGATGCTGAGCCTATCTCCTCTTTTGGAGCCATCACTCCATCCTGTTTGTGGGCCTTCGAGGCTTGGTGTATTTCTGATTAAGCACTTTGTGTCCTCACTATTCCTGTTTAACGTAAGAGAATTGCATAATCAAAAGGCCCTTAAGAGTTCACCCAGCTCCTGCGTCACCCCACGAACCCGAGCGCTGGCTTCCCTGGAGCCCACGGTTCTATCACACCTGTCCTGGCTGAGAGGGGCTTACTGGGACCCAGAAGACAGGGCCGGAAGGCCCCTGGAGACAGTTGCTTTTAATCCCCACCTCCTTTTCCTGGATGGAAAGGCTGCGGCCCAGAGTGAGATGGGCAGATAGCCTGTCAGAGGCCAGGACACGACAGGACACGGGGAGCCTGGAGTCCCCCCTCCCCCCAGTGCATACGCCAGATTTTCCCATGCAGCTGAGCCTTTAGGGCAGGGGTGAGTCTGAGTCTCAGGGGGCTCAGCCACACTCCGGTCACATAGCAGCCACCTCCCGGTGTCTGGGCTCAGCTGCGTGGGGCCCCAGCACCAGCAGTTTCGGATCTGAGCAGCGCAGGCAGAGCCCGTTGGCCCAGGGTAGAGGCAGGAAGGAGGTGGGAGCGGAGGCCCGGACGGGCGGCTCCAGGGCCCTGGGGGAGGAAGGGCGGGGCACCAGTGTTCAGGGCTGTTGAGAAACTTCTGCGTTCACACCCATATTACAGAGGCTCAGATGGACAATCATAAATACAAGCCTCAGCCTCCCCATCTCTAGGATGGGCAGAAATACTTGCCAAAGTAATGTTTGAATTTGATTTTAGTTTCATACCGCCAGAGACACTACAGACTTATTTCAACCCCTTCATATCATACACTGTGTGGCCAACAGCACCCACGCTCTACCTGGGGGACGGTCCGGTGTGACCGTACAACCAACCGAAAGCCCGGAGCGCCAGCCTGCACCTCTCGGCCCCTCTGGGGGCTGTGCCTACTCTGAACCCCAGCGATGCCCCCAGGATGTGGTCTCCACTGCTCCTATCTGGGGAGCTCTCAGGGGAGGAAAGAGCCACTTCCTCCCAGACACTCCTGCACCTGCCAGGATGCAGCAGACAAGAGTCAGAAAGGCCTCGAGCCAGTGCAGGGCCTCACTTCACAGCCTTTCCAATACACCTTATTTATTCTCTTCCTCCCCAGAGCTCCCCTTGTCTTGCGCCTCGTCAGCCTCCCGGGGTGTCTGCTAGTTCTGGTTGCCTCGGAGGGCCCGGAGCTGGCAGAAGCACTAGGCACCGTTTCTAGCATTTGGGTCAGCCCGGCGTGCAGAAGGATTCCGTAGGAGCTGGACAGAAAATGGTGTCGGAGCTGGGGCGGGGTGGGGGAAGAGGCAGGCTGAGGGCCCACACGCACTGCCAGGGATCTGCCTGTCTCCCCAGCCCAATGGCAAACTGCGGGCCCAGAGTCAGGGCCCAGGCTTGCCACTTGCTTGCTGTGTGACCTCGGGAGGGCAGCCTCCCCTCTCTGGCTTTCTGTTTGTGTCTCCTCCTCTACGTGGCATGGTGTTGGGCAATGGGATGCTTAAGAGCCCGTGTGCTGTTGGAATGCCATGGATGGGGCAGAGGGGGCAGAGTGAGGTCATCTTGCTGGCTCATCCTCTACCCATCCTGCCGTGCTGGTCCGCTCTGGGTAGGGTAGAGGCTCTCATGAAGAGGGGGCTTTTCTGGAGGACAGAAAGGAGGGGCCCTTACTCAGGAAGGCCTGGGTGGGGGGCCTGGAGCCCTTCACACCACCCCCTGTTCTTCAGCAGCCCCGTGCGAGGGTGATAGTAAAAGGAAGAGCAGGGTTGCCTGGATTGCGAGGATAACAGAGCTCGGCCACCTTCCAAATTACATGCAGCATGCTCCCAACCCTGCAGTGGCACTTCGAGCAGAGGGAAGTCCCCATTAGTGAGGACAAGGCGGCACCGGCAGGATGCTTGGGGCAGGACCACTTGCCATAGGGAAATGCAGGTGACTATCTTCACGTTCACCAGCAGGAGACTGGCTTCACACACTCGGACGTCATACTACACGCCATTCGTATGTTTAAAAGAAAGAAGCAGATCTTTACAAGATGGAAAGGCATTTGATAGAATACCAATATGCAAAATAAATGATTTCTACTGGTACAAGAATGTACAGGTACAAAAAAAAAGTATAGAAAAGCACAAACTGATGGAAGCTATCATCTCTAGGAGTGGACTAAAATTGCTGTGGTCAATGAGGGAGGACTCCTTTTACCTAAAGTCTCACCATTTTTAAGCAATACTTTATTCAAGTATTATTTGTATACAAAGAAATTAACAAGGAAAAAAATACCTCTCTTGGAACCTACTGCCAAGGCAGTCATTGCACCGATGGAGAAATCAAGGTCTGGGAAGAGAACACTTAGGGAAACTGGGACTGCTCTGGACTCCCAGTCCAGTGCTCATTCCTTCTCAGATGCTGCAGGTGGTATCTGAAAGTACATGGGCCTGGCTGGGTGTGGTGGCTTATGCCTATAATCCTAGCACTCTTGGAGGCTGAGATGGGAGGATCACTTGAAGCCAGGGGTTTGAGCCCAGTCTGACCAAGAGCAAGACCCCATCTCTACTAAAAATAGAAAAAATTAGCCAGGCATGGTGGTGCATGCCTGTAGTCCCAGCTACTCCAGAGGCTGAGGTGGGAGGATCACTTGAGACCAAAAGTTGGAGACTGCAGTGAGCTACGATCATGCCACTGCACTCTAGCCTGGGAGACAGAGTGAGACACTGTCTGAAAAAAATAATAAATACATGGGCCTGTCCAAGCACCTGTTTGTTCACACTGCTCCTACTCTGCTGCCAAGCTGGGGTCCCAAAGGGGAGGCGTCGGGTTCTTGCTGCCATTTCTGACTGGTGTCAAGGTGGGGATGGGTGGTGAGACGGTGGGAGTGGGGAAGCCCATTGACCTCTGGTTAGGCAAGTTTCCTAAAGGCTACTGCAATAAATTTCTGCAATCTTGGTGGCTGAAAACATCAGAAATTTCTTCTCTCTCAGTTCTGGAAGCTAGCAGTCCAAGGTCAAGGTGCCGGCAGGTTGGTTCTCCTGGGGGCTATGAGGGAAAACCTGTTCCACCCCCCTCTCCTAGCTCCTGGTGTTGCCAGCGATCCTTGGTGTTCCTTGGCTTGGAGACACATCACCCAATCTCTGCTGCTGTGGTCACGTGCCATTCTCCCTGTGTGTCTGCGTCCAAATCTCCCTCTTCTTACAAGGACACCGGTCACTGGATTAGAGCCCACTGCCATCCAGAATGACCTCATCACAGCTTGCCTGCATCTGCAAAGACCCTATGTCAAATCAGGTCACACCCACACATTCTGGGTGTACATGAGTTTTGGAGGGACATTACTGAACCCAGTACAGACAACAACTTTTCTGATGTCCGGGCTATTCCCTTAAGCACAAGGCAGAGGACGGGGTCCTGTGCGAGAGTGGAAAAGGCCAGGAGGGCCACAGAGCTCGTCGTATGCTCAATGCAATAGAACCCTGCCCGTGGGGGAGAAGGAAAGCTGGAAGGAGGTCAGATCGCACATCGCCTGCCTGGGCGAAGTGTGGACGTGGAATGGATGTCTTTATGTATTGTAAGATGTTTGGCCTAGATGTTCTGGAAGGTTCAGGTTTGAAAATAAAGTGACACAAGATAAACTATTTTTAGGGTTAAAATTCACTTGACGAGAGAAGTAGGATGGCTTGTCTTTGGGTAATGGGTGGATTTAGCTGTGTGGAAGACGGATAGATCTTCTCTTGCTCCTTCTCTCTGCCCAGGGTGGGGAGGTGGGAGCTCCCTCTCCCCACGCCTGCCGGTCCTGCTGGCGGGGCCCTTGTCTGGCCCTCTGCCAGGGTCGTGGGGACAGCTCACAGTGTAAGGGTGGGGCACGCAGAGGACAGTGTGCAGGCAGAAATCCAAGCACACCCTGAGGTGTCAGAGCCGGAACTAAGGTCACTATCAAACTCTTCTCTTCATGGGGGGGGGGCCTAAGTTTTGTTTTGAACATGAACATTCCTGAATTTCATACTGAGACCCTTTCCAGGCAGATTTCAGACTCCTGGTCGCTGGCTGACCTAGGAACCCTGAGACATCAGGGGCAGCCCCTGTGCCCAGAGTTTCACCCCTTGGACTTACTTGGCAGCTGCTTCCAGGCCAATAATTTGGGCTTTTTTCTGCTCTGTTTATGAAGAAAAAGAAAAAGAAAAAGAAAAAAAAAAAGAGTGCTGGCATCAAGCGAAGACCCCAAGCTTAATGAATTGAGACAGAAATGGGAGGTGGCTGGGAGTATGTCAGGTTCTCGGGGGACCCCCACTAGCTGCCTGTGACTTCATCTACAAAGGAAAAGAACAGAACTAAAAACATGTACGTGTGCAGAAAATACGTCACCGAAGGCTGTAGCACCAGGGCAGAGATTGTCAGGAATTTTTCCGATGGGTTTTAGGTCGCCAGGTACAGATAGCCCTTTAGAACACAGAAACCTGGTGCTCAACCGCGCGAGCCTTCCCGAGTGCGGCGCGCACGGAAGCCTGCACTGGCCTTCGCTGGCATGATCGTGGGGTGTTATTTTCTGGGTGCAGCAGAAACCGCTAGCTCTGACTGGGGTCAAGGCTCCCCCATTCCCTACGCCAAGCACGTCCTCCTGCTCTCCCCGCTTGCCCCACAACGGCCTAACCCCACCTACCTTCAAACCCAGCCACGATGCGCATCACTAGGAAGGGCAGGCGTGCAGACCGCCAAACACGCACGCATCCAAACGGGTCAAAGGAACTACAGGACGTTGGGTGGCCACCTAAAACCTGTGTTTCCTTGGACTATTCAACATGGGAAAATGCCCCCACCAGAATATCAAGTAACTGGACTATAGCCATATAAAATATAACAGTCACACTCACGTATATTAGATATGCAGGAAAAAATAATAGGAAGAATCTACACAGTGGCTATCTGTTAATGGGATTAAAGGTGATTTTTAAATTTCTTTGTACTTTTCCAAATTTCGAAGTTTTGCCTCAAAACACAATGATCAGAATAATTGGGTTTCTTAAGTGGAATCCTAAATATTTTGCTAGTCCGAGGCTTGCATCCCCTCTTATATTCTTGCCGAAATGCCATCTGACCTCTGCTTGAACTCCTCCATTGATGGGGAACTCACTACCCTCTAAGGTCTTTTTTGGCCACTTCTTCCTCATGAAGAATAGAAATCTGGCTCCCTTTAGCTTCCCCCACTGGTCACAGTTCTGCCTTCCGGAGCAACAGAGAACTGCTTCCCATGCCCGCTGACAACACTTCAGAGGTTCCAAGGCAGCGGCCAGACACTAGGCTACATTCCCTCCCCGCCCCCGCCCACCTCATTCTTCCAAGGACTTCAGTGTCCTTCACCTCCCAGATCCCTGTGTGCTTTCCTTGGGTACAACGCAGGCCGTGATGTCCTTAAAGGACAGCTTCAAGTCTGCGCCTCATTCTCTCTTTCAATGGCACCCACCTGCCAGTCAGGGTTTCGGGGACTCTATGACATGCACGCTTTCATCTAATCTCCAGAACAGCCCTGTGACACAGGAGCTAGCATCACACCTATAATATAGATGAGGAAACTGAGGCATGGAGAAGCCAAGCCACTTCCGAGGCCACAGAACTCAGTAACCCTCAGATCCTTGAATCTAGAGGGACCTTGAGAAGTCCTGTGGTCAAACCCCTGTCCCTCGCTAGGGTAGTCCTCGTCAAAAGTGCCAGCGTCAATCCTTGCTGCCTGCCACTGCCACTCCCCACAAAGAACCCTTTCACACCGTGCCTTCAATGGCCCAGCCTCTGCTCGGGCCATCCTCTCGGCCTTGAATGGGTAACTCCTACGGAACCTTCCAAACCACTCCCCATCCAAGACCCTTTCCTGAACCTCTCAAGGCGGGACGAGATGCTCCTGCTGCACCCCGGGCTAACCCCTAGCATGGTTCTTATTTGGCCCCCATTCACTCACTCAAATATTCGCTCAGCCCCTGCTCTGTGCTCTGCGCAAGGCAATGAGCGCTAGATGGGCAGTGCAGAAAGCCGGTGCAATTGCACAGCTTTGCCACCAACTGGCTATATGACCTTGGACACATTGCTCCTCACTGAGCGTCAGTTTCCTCACCTGTAAAGTGGGGAAGATTCCACAGCTCAGGCTACTTTCCAGGGCTTTTGTGTGGATGGGCAGGATTTGAAAGTGCTCCGCAAACTGCAACTCAGGGTGAGTCATTATCATAGTGACCTGACCCTGCTGTAGTCTGAGCTCATTTTTGTCCATCCCATCCTTGGAGCGTCCCCTCCCCCAAGGGGCTGACAGCCAGCTGAGGATGGACTTGGGAGATCAGGCCTTCCAGGGTTTGGCACCTGAATGAGAAACTGGCCAGGAGCACAGCCTAGAAGGATGGGAACAGGCATGAACTTTAAATAAAACCGGCCCATAAATCCTGCTGCATGGCATGGGGGCAAGGGCCTGGCATTGCTGGGGCAGAGACCACAAGCCAGGCTGTCTTAGGCAACAAGGGTAGAAGGCTTTTATGCCAAAGGGCTTTGTCTACAGTCATCAAGAAGCCACTGGAGGGCTGGGCTCACGCCTGTAATCCTAGCACTCTGGGAGGCCGAGGCAGGAGGATCGTTTGAGCCCAGGAGTTTGAGGTTGCAGTGAGCTAAGATGATGCCATGGTACTGTAGCCTGGGCAACAGAGTGAGGCTCTTAGAAAAAAAAAAAAGAAGGAAAATAATAAAATTAACATACATGTTAAAAAAAATAAAGAAGCCACTGGAAGCACAGGGGAAGTGGTGGAGACAAGGGACACTGGGCTAGGGGGCTGGACGCCTGGGTTCTGCTCTGCATTGCTCTGTGACTGCAGTCAAGCCCCTCCCCTCCTCTAGGCCTTAACTTCCCATCTGTGCATTGGGCGGTCAGCCCAGGTGGTACCCAAGGCCCTTTCCAACTCAGTCTGTGCCAACTTTACTTGCCCTTCACAGCTTGGGCCAGAGGGGTCCGGTTCAGGCTGTGCCAGGGACAGACAGGGACAGCTGGGGAGGCTCTCAGAAGCAAGAGGAGGCAAGGGAAGCCATGCCTACTGCGGCCACTTCCACCCTGTGGAAGGATCGGGCCTGGAGCAGGCTCCTCCCTGTGTCCTCCCCCTCTGGGTAAATGGCCCGCTTTGCAGACTGACTGCAAGGGTGACACAGGCGCAGAGAATACAGACTCTCAGACCCTCAGACATCATCCTGCTCACCCCCACCCCCACATAGGGAGGGAACTGAGTGAGATGCAGACCCCAAGGGCTTGCTTGGGGTCAGGCAGCGTGGTGGTGGCACAGCCAGGACTCACACGCAGGACCGATGTCCACCTACCACCAGCTCAGTTGCCAGTCTCAAGCCACGCCCAGGTCTCTCTGTCCCACCATCCCTGCCAGGCAGCCCATGCCTTCCACTGACAGAGTCAAGCCTCAGTTTCCCTGCTGGGACCAGGACACACAGAAGGGTTTCTAGGTCAGAGCTTGGTGAGTTTTTTGAACTGGGAATAGAGGAGAAGCAAGGAGGTCTGCACTTCAGGCCAAGGTTCATCCTCTGCACTTCACGCAGAGCAGGGACTGGACTAGAATCACCCAGGTTGGGGACCATGCTGGACTCCCACTACACAGAAAAACTCAGACTCAGGGCACAAGCAAAGCCAGAGCAGGCAGAGGGAGAGAGAAAGGGCTAAAGTTCACTGCAAAACTATTAAATATTGTCACAATGTGGCGGCTCTCAGGGTCTCAGGTGGGACCATAAAATTTCTAGGACCATCTAGTCCCACCCAGCCTGGGGCAGGCGGTAGTGGGGAAAATGGCCAGAACTTGGGGGTCCCTGCCTCCCCCAGTCTGTGCCTGCCGCTGTCTCCGAGGAGGCTGTCCTGGCTCCAGGTCTGACCTGGGCTTGTCAGACCCCAACGGGTGGCCGGTCCCACTGCAAGAAACCTGAGCAGAGTCCCCTGGGCCCTAACCCAGCTCCGGGGCCCCTTGGGGGAGGGACAGGAAGGGAGGAAAGGGCAGAAGGCAGTAGATCTCCCTCTCTGGCCCCTCCCAGCCACCCCACGTACACCAGCTCCGGGCCTGGAAGAGGCCGTAGACCGCGCTCTCAAACTTTAAAGTGTATAGCAATCAGCTGGGCATCCTGTTAACCGGCAGCTTACGTCCTAGCAGGTCTAGGCAGCGCCTGAGAGTCTGCCTTTCTAACAGGTTCCCGGGATGCCGAAGCTGCAAGCGTGCGGAGCGCTCTGCGAGTGGTCGCCCTAGAGATGGTCTGCTTCCGAACCCGTGGGAAAGCTGAAGGCCCAGAGAGGTCAAGTCACTTGTCCACGACCACACAGCGAGCCGCCCCAGACTGAAGGCAGAGGGCACCTGCCGTAGACGCGAGACAGGTCCCCACCCCAGGCAGCGGGAATCAGCTGCCCTTCCTGGCCCGGGGCCCTGTTTGTAAACTCGGCTGCCTAGGGCTCAGCCAGGGCCGGGGTAGAGCGCCTCCCGGCAGAACCTCCTCCGTCTCCGCGCCGGCCTCGGCTGTTCTCCGCTGGGTCCCCGGGCCGACCAGAGGGCGCTCGGGACGCCGAGAGTCCCCCGCGGCGGAGCGATTCCGCACCCTCCTCCCCTCTCTGGGAGCAAACTTCTCCGCCGGCGCCCTTTACCTTTTTGGGGCGTTTGCAGCAGCTCAGCCTGCTGCGTCCGCAGCCCATCCTCCTCCCGGGGCTCCCGGACGCCGCCTCCCAACTCCGGGGCCCCCAGAGGACGCCGCGGTCCGGGCCGCGCTGCCCGCTCCGCGCCTGCCGGCCGGGGCTGCCGGCGAGACCCTGAAACTGAACCTGGAAGCGCGGACTCGAGCCTGAGCCGGGGCGGCCGGGCGCCGTAAATACCCGAAGAGCAGGGCCTCTGCGAAGCCCGCTGGGTTCGCGGCGCCGCCGCCAGAGGCAGGTGACCAAATAATAGGAACCTCAGGCCATGGCAGAAAAACCTGTAGACGCAACAGATGCTTTTCGGAGCCCTCAGCTGAGAAAAGGCGAGGGGAAAAAAAAAAAAGATTAAAACGATTATTTGGTCAACACAGCAGCTACCATTTGTTGAGGGTTGTTTCTGCTCCAGCTGTTTTTTTACATATTTTGTTTCAGTTTCTTGCCATATCCGTGCAACAAGGTAATATTTCCTCCATTATACTGGTGAGGCTCAGAGATGCGAAGTGATTTGCCTTAAGTCACATAGCTCGTAAGTATCGGAGCCCAGATAGAGTCCAGTTCTAGCTCCAGAACCTGAGCTTGGAACCAGTTGCCTACAAATAACTAGTAATACTAAGTTTAGTTGTAATGCCTCTCCACTTCTGGGTCGATAGCTTTTTTCTAGGTCACCAGCATCTGTAATATTCGATTCTATCCATCTTGGATAGATGCCATCCATCACCACAACCTTGTGAGGCAGGCCAGATGCAGTGGGAATAAGGGACATAAAGTGTCAATGTCTAGGAAAAGGAACTTTTATTTATCCTCACTTTGTTATTAGCTGAGGTTTCTGGGAGTGGCAAGGCAGGAAAAAGATTCCTAATTTTGAAAATCAGTGTGCATGTGTAGCTGTGTGCATAGCATATTAGAAAATGAGAGCCAGGCCCCAAAACTCCTTAAAAAGTGTGTTGATGAAAAGGACTTAAGAGTCATGAATGGAGAAAGACTGTGAAAGAAATCCCCCCTCCATGGAATATAAAACAAACTGCAGAAAGTACTTAGAAAGGAAACTAAGGGGCGACTTCCGGGGCCCCTGCTCTTGGGGCCCCAGAACCTCGTCCACGAGTGTATAATAAAGCCACGTGGTTTGGCCCCCCCTAAAAAAAAAAAAAAGAAAGGAAACTAAGGAAACAGTTGATGTTAGGTTCTTAAAAGCAAGAATAATATAGGACAGTGGTTCACTGAGGTGTGATTCCCAAATGAGCAGCTTCAGTTACCACCAGGGAACTTTGTTAGAAATGCAAATTCTCAGGCCCAACCCCAGACCTACAAATCCTAAACTCTGGGATGAGGTTCAGGAGTCCATAGCTTCATAAGCACTCCGGGCATTTCTGACCCAGAGGAAAGCCTGGGAACCCCTGATGTGGGATGTGCTCAACAGGTACTGAGGAAAGAGTGTCTACTTAGATTAACAATGTTTATTGAAACAATGTTTGTGATTTTAAACAAAGAAACAAGCAAAAACCCCAACGCAACCTTAATATCCAAGCACAGTGATGCCCAACTTCAAAGGGATGGGGAAGCACAATGTGTATCTAGAAGAAGAAGAGAATCAGAAATGGTAAATATACAACTGTGGAGCCTTTTGACAAAAAAAAAAAAAAAAAAAAGAAATGGTAAATGGAAGTAATGCCTATCACAGTTAGGCCAACAAGCAGGTCCTACTATGTGACCATTTCTTAGGCAAGTAGGGTGATCAACTTATCCTGGTTTGCCTAGGATTTTCCCACTTTTAGCATTGAAAGTCCCAAGTCTCAGGAAACTCCTCGGTCCCAGACACACCAAGATAGTTGGTCGCCCTACGGGCAAAGCATAGTGGAAGTTCAAGGGAAGAAGACTCAGCCCTTGTTCTTGAATTAGTCATGATCTGTTTTTTTGACATTAGAACCTATACATAAGAAAACATGGGAGATAACACAGAAAAGGTTTTATAAAGCTAATGCCAGATTGTGTGTTTCATGCAGAAGGTATTAGCATTAAAGGGAGATGAGAGACCAAGGTGGGTGGGGATGGCCAAGAAGGACTTCCTGGAGGAATACTAAAGTCAAAGGATCATCATGCCAAAAGGAATTCCAGAATCTCAGGCTGGGATGGAATCTGGTGCTTGGCTTCTAAGAACACTGACTAATACAAATCGCTTGTTATAATTTCCTTTCTAGGTGATTATGCAGCCTATGTTTAATACCTCCAGTGATGGGGAAATCACTACCTACCTTTCCATATCTAGGGGAAAGAGGAGAAGCAGGGAGGAGTGATTACAAGAGGGAAGGACACATGAGTCAAGTCAAAGGTAGTGAGGGATTCACGCGTGTAGGCAGCTAGGTTGCATGTAAAGGGACTAAAGGTGACGGGGTAGACTCTTCGGGAAAAGACTGGAGAGAACAATATGAGCATCTCTCATGAGAAAGGTACATTATACCCATACATAAAGAGTTTTACATGGATTTCAGGTGTTCCTGGACCCCTGCAGCCCACACAGTGGGTCTACGTGTGGATCCCAGGTTAAGAACGTGTCAGCTCAGTGATCATTAAAGGTCTTTCTAACCCTGAAAGCTTTTTGTGTGCAGGTTCTTCTGATGGAGCCCAATTGTCCCCCAAACTTATGCCCTCTGCCCAGAGTGACTTTCTTCCCAATCCGTCTCTGTGGGTCATAATTCTCCCTGTACATGGAGGAGCAGCTCAGATGCCCTCTCCTTTCAAAGGCCTGGCAGCACTTGTTCTACAGCTCTCTTAGCACACTTGGCGGTTTTCCTATGGAAAACTTGTTTGTGTGCTGTGTGTGTCTTCCCTAGTGGATGAAGGGTTGCCCAGCTCTGCCTCCTCCCTCCCCGCCCATCCCATCCCGCTTAGTAGGCTGTCGCAAAGGCTGCCAGCTGCCTTGCTCAACTTCCCTTCTTCTCCGTTCCTGAGTTCCAGAATCCTGGCATTCTTTGGGACAGCAAAGTGCTGGGGCCAACAGGCTACTCACCAGCTGCCTTGCGTCCGTCCTGGGGCGGCCAATGATATGTAAGGGAAAATTACTCCTGGAGGCTTCCAGAAAAGCTTTTAAAAGGGGGATGACTCAGCTGGGAGCAGGGTTCCCCCTTTCTTGCCCCCTCTTTTCCTGCCTGGAAGACACACAGGATGGCTACGTCCCAGCAACCAGCTTATCATCTGGAGCAAAAAGACAGAGGGAGCCTTGATCTCTGATGAACTTATGGAGCCTCCATACCAGCCTTGATCAATTATTTCCAAACTTATTAATAAATGACAAATGTGTTTAAGCCAATGGGAAAATTATAGTTCACAATAATTTATTGTATATTACAAAACAGCTAGAAGGAAAGAATTGTACTGTTCCTAACACAAAGTAAAGATAAATATTTGAGGTGAGGGATATCCCAATTACCCATATCTGATCATTATATATTGTGTACCTGTATCAAAATGTCACAGGTACCCCCAAAATATGTACAGTTATTACATCTCAGTAAAAAAAGTTTTAATTTAAGCCCCTGCCATTGAGAGTTTGTCACTTGCAGCAAAATACAATTGCTAACCAATACATAAGTCACTAATTAAGGTTGTTATATTGAATTTATTTTTTTAATTAATTAATTTATTTATTTATTTTTAGCGTATTATGGGGGTACAAGTGTTAAGGTTACATATGTTGCCCATGCCCCCCTCCCCCTCGAGTAAGAGCTTCAAGCGTGTCCATCCCCCAAACGTTGCACATCTTACTCATTGTGGTTGTATATACCCATCCTTTCCTCCCCCCTCCCACCCACCTGACACCCGATAAATGTTACTTCTATATGTGTTATATTAAACTTAATTAGAATAATTTACTCTTAGGGACACTGTGTGAAGCCCCAGCTGCCCTTCTGGAAGTAGGAAGTGAGGCTCTGCCGAGTCAGGTTCCCTGGATTTTCTAGACCCTCGATAGAAAGGTTGGTTTTGACAGCTTCCTCCTGGAAAATGCTTAAAGGAAGAAAATGAGAGAAAATCTAAAATCAGAGTCCATAGGGCTCTACTGGAGTATTTCTCAAGGTATAGGTGGGCTCATTGGCTCCAGAAGCATCTGGGAATTGGTTAAACAGTTTCCCTGGGGTCTTCTCTCTTTTCTCCATCTCCTCAATCGGGACGTGGAGCTCTGAGTCAGAGGAATCTTCAGACTAAAGTTGGAGCCTTACTGGTCCAAAGGTTGCTTGGGTCACCTCACCAGGGAATCAAACTGCTACATTGATTGTATTGGACTGTGTTCAATTGAATTAAAACATAAGACCTTGGACAGAATTGAGTCTGAGTAATGCTAATTAGAGAGAAGCCATCCCTGCCTATTTTCCCAGGAGAAGTGTGGTCTGGGATTTGGGGCTGCCTTGGGAGAAGGGCCAAGATTCACTTAATCACGTTCTTTACCAAGAGTCAATTCATGTCAACCCTCCTGTGTTAGCACTTTCTCTGTTCAGTGGGGTTCAGATGGAGGTCTCCAAGGGGCGGAGCTTGTGTGTTAATGCAGAGTGGGAGGGGCACAGAACAGCACCTAGGAGTATTCTCTAGGGAAGATTGCACATCCTCTCTTTGAGTGAGCTCTGGGCTCTGGAGGCAAGTGGGAATGAATAGGAATGGACATTTCTTTACATCAGTGGTTCTCAAAATGTGGGCCAGGGATCAAGAGTGTCCTAGTCCAATTGTGTTGCTGTAAAGGAGATACCTGAGGCCGGGTAATTCATAAAGAAAAGAGATTTATTTGGCTCACGGTTCTGCAGGCTGTCTAAGAAGCATGGGGCCAGCATCTGCTTCTGGTGAGGGCTTCAGGGAGCTTCCAATCAAGGCAGAAGGCGAAGGGGGAGCAGGTGTGTGGCGTGGTGACAGTGGGAAGGAAGAGCGAGGATGGGGTGCCCACGCTCTTTTAAGCAACCTGCTCTAATAAAGCAAGAACTCACTCATTACTGCGGGGAGGGCACCGCCCCCGTGGCCCAAACACCTCCCCCCAGGGCCCACCTCCAACACTGAGGATCCAACTTCAACATGAGATTTGGAGGGGGCAAATATCCAAACTATATCAAACAGCATCAGCATCTCTTGGGAAATTGTTAGAAAAGCGAATTCTTGGGCACACTCTCCACCTGCAATCAGCTACATCAGACACTCTGGGTGTGGGCCCCAGAAATCTGGGCTTTAACACAATTCTCTCCCCATAATTCTGAATCGCGTGTGTG
The DNA here is from genome assembly GCF_040939455.1 of Microcebus murinus. NCBI lineage: Eukaryota > Metazoa > Chordata > Mammalia > Primates > Cheirogaleidae > Microcebus > Microcebus murinus. The sequence continues at coordinate 17,260,598 of NC_134124.1, forward strand.
TTTGAGAACCACGGCTTTAATCCTTTGCGTCCTCCTCATGGCTGATATAGCCTTTTAAAAAAAAGAAATGAGCACAGAGATGTGGGACGGAGTAGAGTCCGGGGTTCAGTTGGTCTGTGAGTCAGCATTGTTTTCTATGTTTGAGACACTCGTGGCTGGGCCGAGCGTCTGGTGTCTGGGCTGCCCCTACCTGCGTCATCCGTGTGAAGCATAGGGGACTGTTCCACGGGCTGGGAGCCAGGCCCTGAGCCATCCCACATCCAGGGACTATCACAGTGTCCTTCCCTGCTTCAGAGATTCTGAAGTTCCCTCCTGGGTGCAGTCTTCCGAGGAGCAGCTTGTGCATTTACGTGCAACTGAGTGCGCAGGACTCCAGCGTTAGCCGCCTCTCCAGGCTCAGAGCAGAGCGGGATGTTCACTTGGCTGGCTGCTCCTCAGTCCGTAACCTGCCTACCTCGCTGGCGCTGCCTCGCCCACAATACATCTTGTCGGAGAACTGTTTGCTCCTTCTCCGAGCTCCCTCCGTTGTCATGCTCTCCATTCTATCCAGTTTCAAACACATTATCCGTGCAGCTGTCCCTCGGTACGTGTGGGGGGTTGGCTCCCGGTGTGCACAGATGTGAGCATGCTCAAGTCCTGCGCTCGGCCCTGCGGAACCCGCATGCAGGAAAAGTTGGCCCTCCGTATACACGGGTTTCCCACCCCGTGAATACTGCATTTTCAATCCACGTTTAGTTGAAAAAAAAATCCAGGTAAGTGGACCCATGCAGTTCAAACCTGTGTGTTCAAGGGCCAACTGTATATACCTGTACACTGGCAGTCCTACTTTCCCAAAGCCTACCTCATTCTTTGATTTGAAAAATGAATATTTTTCAACCTATGTCACCTGCTATCACAATTTATGTCACCTCTCATCACAATTTGAGCCACCCCTTTCCAGAAGACTACTGCCCCATAACCCCTCCCGTCTGGAAAACCTGGCGTTTCCGGCCCTGATGCCTCTTCTTCCTTGCCCCACTCCTGTGGGAGGCTCACCCACACAAAACAATGGCAATGAGAGTTGGAGGATGGGACTGCGTTTTCTAAATCAAGGATTGGAACGCATGATCAAGCAGAGGAATGTTGTGACTCGTGTATATTTTTATTGATCTGATTCTACTCATGCATTACTCTTTGCCAAAATACTGGCATTTCTGGGACATCTACAGCGTGGGGACAAAGTGGCAGAATAACATTTGTGAGTGGGAGTGGCCCAGAACACGTGGCAGATATGATCTAGGTCTGCAGCTTAAAACCCTAACGTCTACAGGGCTGGGCGGGTACCTAAATGAGCAGAGGGCCAGCATGAGAGGGGGTGGGGAACACTGGGGGTCACACAGCCCCCTGGAAGGAGCACAGGTGGCTCCGCTGATGGAGGATTGTGGCTATCAGGGAATGAAGGCTGGAACTGGCCTGACATTCCAGTTTTTTTTAAAAGAGAAACTGGACATATTTTTTTTTCCTTTTTTAAAAGACAGGGTCTCACTATTGTCACCCAGGTGGGAGTGCAGTGGCTATTCACAGCTGTGATCACAGCTCACCATAGCCTCAATCTCCTGTGTTCAAGCGATCCTCCCACTTCAGCCTCCGAAGTCTCCAGGAGGCTTGTGCGACTGCACTTTGTTCAATTTTTTTTTTTTTTGAGACAGAGTCTTGCTCTGTTGCCCAGGCTAGAGTGAGTGTCATGGCACGTGTAGCTCACAGCAACTTCAAGCTCTTGGGCTCAAGTGACCTCCTGCCTCAGCCTCCTGAGTAGCTGGGACTACAGGCGGTCACCACCACGTCTGGCTAAATGTTTCTATTTTTAGTTGTCCAGCTAATTTTTTCTATTTTTAGTAGAGACAGGGTCTCACTTTTGCTCAGGCTGATCTCAAACTCCTGACCTAAAGTGATCTTCCTGCCTCGGCCAGAGTGCTAGGATTACAAGTGTAAGCCACTGCATCTGGCCTCAATATTATTTATTTATTTATTTTTTTGAGACAGAGTCTCACTTTATTTATTGCCCAGGCTAGAGTGAGTGCCGTGGCATCAGCCTAGCTCACAGCAACCTCAAACTCCTGGGCTCAAGCGATCCTCCTGCCTCAGCCTCCCGAGTAGCTGGGACTACAGGCATGCACCACCATGCCCGGCTAATTTTTTTCTATATATATTAGTTGGCCAATTAATTTCTTTCTATTTTGTATAGTAGAGACAGGGTCTCACTCTTGCCCAGGCTGGTTTTGAACTCCTGACCTGGAGCAATCCTCCCACGTCAGCCTCCCAGAGTGCTAGGATTACAGGCGTGAGCCACCAGACCCGGCCCTCAATATTTTTTTAAATGTAAAATCTCTCTCTCTGTCTCTCAAACACACAGACACAAATCACCATGCAAGCTAAGCACAATATTTGCAGGAGCTTAACTACGTGTAGTTTTTTTTTTTTTTTTTTTTGGTATATAAATTATACCTCAACAAAGCTATGAAAAAAAAGTCCAGGTAGACAAATAAAAAGGGATATGGGAAAATTCCATGGAAGCAAAAGCAGAGGCTAATTCCATCCCAGAGAGTGAAGCTCAGGGCAGCCTTCACCAGAGGTGTGAAGTCCCGGTTCTTCTCATCAACCAAGTAGGAAGAGCATTTCATGCTCTGCAGCATTTTCAGGGGGTCTGAGTGGCTCCATGTGGCTGGAGTTAAGAGTGAACGTGGGGAGGGAGGAAGGTACAGAGAGACAGGGAGAGGCTTTGAAGGCCTGGCCAAGACGTTTTGACTTTATCCTGTAGCAATGGGCGTGGCATGGTCAAGTCAGTGTTATCCGAGGTCACTCTGGGGCTCACGTGGCAGGCGGACAGAAAGCGCTGGCCGAGAGCCGTCAGGCATCTACAGGACAGGTTCTCGGGAGAGCGGGTGAGGATCCAGAGGGCTCTTCGTTCCAGGACGGCAGCCCAGGGCCAGCCCAGGCCCTGCCCTCGCGGGGCTCCCCGCCTGGTATAATATGGTAACTGCGGTGCGCAGCAGCAGTGTGGGGCGCCCTTGGGTAGGCGGAGAGCAGTTTCCTCTACTCAGCCCGGCAGTGCTTGTGGTTACCAGGGCCGTGGCTTACAACACATGTTTGTTTTTAAAAAACATTGCGATACCTTTTAAATCAGAGTCCTGGACAGGATCCAAGGACAGTAGCAAGGACCGGCCCCCATGACACTTCTTAAAGAAGCACGGGCAGCGACAGGGAGGCTTGGGAACCTGGATGTCTGGGGAAGCCTGCGTTCAGGCAGGGCTTGGACACTGAGCAAGGCTGGAAGGAGAGCAGCCCCCAGTTCACCCCGTCCCCTCTCCTCCTTCCTCAAGGCACTCTGGCATCGGGAACACTTGAAGAAGATGAACAGTCTTCCAAGCTGCCTTAGAAAGCTAGGAGCAGACTGGTCTGAAGGTGGTGAGTTAAGTCAATTGACCGTTCACAGTTGCAGATCAAACTCCTTGTCTTACTCTTTTCCCCCTTCTCACTACTGCATTTGACTCATCTACGAAAGAAAGAAAGAAAGAAAGAAAGAAAGAAAGAAAGAAAGAAAGAAAGAAAGAAAGAAAGAAAGAAAGAGAAAGAAAGGAAGAGAGAGAGAAAGAGATTGAGAGAGAGAGAGAAAGAAAGAAAGAAAGAGAAAGAAAGAAAGAAAGAAAGAAAGAGAAAGAAAGGAAGAGAGAGAGAAAGAGATTGAGAGAGAGAAAGAAAGAAAGAAAGAAAGAAAGAGAAAGAAAGAAAGAAAGAAAGAAAGAAAGAAAGAAAGAAAGAAAGAAAGAGAAAGAAAGGGAAAGAGAGAAAGAAAGAGAGACAAAGCTAGGAGCAGTGGGTAGAGGCACCCTGGGTTGTGGGGTCCAGCTCTTTGGGAGGAAGGAAGATCTTTCAGCTGGTTAAATATTCAGGCGCCTGGCTTGACAGAGAGTGAGTGCCCCATTGCGGGAGGTATGCAAGCAGAGGCTAACACTGGTCAGGTACGCTGGAGAAAGTATGTGAGGGTCTGATTGAAGAGGAAGCTTGAGGGAATGGATGTAGGTCTATTTTGATTGGGACTGGAAGGGATCTTTGTGATGGTCCCTTTTCAGAGGCAAAAGTTATTTTTTAGTCCTGGTATAGTGGCTCATGCCTGTAATCCTAGCACTCTGAGACTCTGAGGTGGAAGGATTGCTTGAGGTCAGGAGTTCGAGACCAGCCTCAGCAAGAGTGAGGCCCCGTCTCTACTAACAATAGAAAGAAATTAGCCGGGCAACTAAAAATAGAAAAAATTAGCTGGGTGTAGTGATGCATGCCTGTAGTCCCAGCTACTCAGGAGGCTGAGGGGGGAGGATTCCTTGCGCCCAGGAGTTTGAGGTTGCTGTGAGCCAGGCTGACACCATGGCACTGTAGCCAGGCAACAGAGCAAGACTGTGTTTTTTAAAAAAGTTATTTTTTAAAGGAGTTAAGATTTAAATTCAAGAGACTTTCATTCTTATGTACTTGAGACATTCATTCTTGTAATGATATGTAATGTAAATGTAAAATGGTGCAGCTACTATGGAAAACAGTATGCAGGTTCTTCAAAAAATTAAAGATAGAAACACAATGTGATCCAGCACTCCCACAAAAAGATACCTGCTCTCCTGTGTTTATTGTAGCATTATTCACAATAGCTAAGATATGGAAACTACCCAAATGATCATCGACAGATGAATGGATAAAAAAATATGGTACATACATACAATGGAATATTATTCAGCCTTGAATAAGATCAAAATCCTGCCATTTGTGACAATGTGGGTGAACCTGGAGGACATTAGGCTAGGTGATACAAGTCAGTCGTGATTCCACTTACATGAGGTGTCTAAAAAGGTCAGACTCATAGAGGCAGAGTGTAGAATGGTGGTTGCCAGAGACTGAGGGGAGAGGGAATTGGGGAGTTGTTGCTTAGTGGATATGAAGTTTCTGTTATGCAAGATGAATAAGTTCTAGAGGCCTGCTGTACACCATAGTGCCTACGGTTAATAGTACTTTATTGTGCACTTAAAAAATTGTTAACAAGGCAGATCTCTCATGTTAAGTGTTCTTACCATAAAAAAACAAAATGGAAACAAACAAAAAAGCAAAGGGGCACAAGAAAACTTTTGGTAGTGAGGGACATGTCTATTACCTTGATCGTCGTGATGGTTTCATGGGTGTATGCCTATGTCCAAAGCCATGAAATTGTTTACATTAACTATGCGCAGTTTTTAAAAAATATATCAATTATACTTCAATAAAGCTGTAGGGAGAGAGAGAGAGAGAGAGAGACTTTCATTCCGATCCTTGGTTTGCCATCTGTTTGCATTGTGACCTTGGGTAACTCACACACATTCACTTCTCTGGCCTCACATCCCCCACCCTACATTGTGCCCAGTGCCTGGCATGGTGGAGCAAGCTCTAGCAAAGATTTGTTGAACAAATGAGTAAACAGATGAAGTAGTGGGACTGGGCGTAAAGTTGGATTAAGACAAGCTGGCGTCCGAGGTTCCAGGAACCTCCTGAAATTGCATTCGCGACTGTGCATGTCTGAGAGGGTCCATTGCATTCAGGGTGAAAGTCTATAGCTTTCATTGCCATCACCGTCGCTTACTGAGAATTTATCATGATGTGCGAAGGTCCTTACCTGCCTGAACACATTTCGTCTTCCGCACCTGTGAGGGAGACGGGGCGGGTTCCCGTTTGCGCTGCGCTAAAAAAGGGGAAGCTCGGGTTGGGGGAGGGCAAACCACTTGCTTGGGGTCACACTCTGGGGATTTGAACCCAGGCCTACCAGACTCTACAACCTGAGCTCCAAACCACCGCGATAAACGACTTCGGCTTCTCAGAGGGGTCTGCGACCACGGAGGGCGAAGAGAGAGCGTCCGACTGCCCGCCCGGGTTCCCCTTCTCTGCGGGACCGCGAGGACGCGGCCAGAGGGGCCCGAAGGGCGGAGGAGGAGGAGGAGGAGGAGGCAGGTCGGCGCGAGCAGGCGGCGCCCACGCCCGCACGGGCTGCTATTTCGAGCAGCGCCAGAGCCCCCAGGAAGGACGACGGAGGGGCGGCCAGGAGAGGGCAAGCAGTTGTAAGCGGAGCCCAGGAGCGCGGGGCTGTCTGCTCCCCGCCCCCGCTGCCTCCGGCTCGCCCTGTCCCCTGATGTCTAAATAAGGCGTACAGGCTCACTCCGGGCAGCTAAAAATAAACTTCCGCCCCCCCTCCTGCCCGTGGGCTCTGGCGACCTCCCCAGCCGCACCGGGGCTCCCCTTGGCAGGACCGGCCTCTCGGGGCGGGGGGTGGGGGGGGGACGCGCTCGCCGCCGGAGCCTCCCCCGCGAGCTCTCCCGCAAGAAGTCAGGACGGCCCGGAAGGCCGGGCGCGTGGGTCCTGCCCTCGGCTCTGCCCTGGCAGACCTGGGCAAGTCCCTCTTTCCTCTGCACCTCACTCTCCCCACGTGGGCGTTAGAATAGTGATGTGAAGCTCTGGCATTTTTGAATGAAGCCAAGATCCCACACTCTGGGGTCAGATTTCACCAGTTTCAAACCCCACTGGGGTGGGGGAGGGTCTTAGGGTACATCTGTCCTGCAGACCCACGCAGGGTCTTTTATAAATGTCCGAGTTCGCTGCCCACTCCTAAAGATTTGGAGAGTTCACCTAAAAATCTGGATTTCCAGCTGCTTTTGCAAAATCGGATCTGGCCGCACTTGGCCCGCGTGTGTCCAGCCACAGTGAGCCCGAGTTGGGTGGCGGCCGCCACCTGCTGGCGAAATGGATGCACTACCGGCGGCTGCCGGCGCGCTCTCGCGTTTCCGCCCAGCCCTGCCGTGCACCAGCGTGTGAGCCGCCTGGTGTGATTGCGGGGAGTACTGAGTGCAGGCAGGCAGATTTTTTTTTTTTTTTTTTTTTTCATCCCAGAGAGCCTGGGACACTGACATCGCTTTGCCCGGCAAATGCTTGTTGAACGAGTGAACGAGACAGCTAATGGAATGCTTTGGAAATCGTCAAGGCCCCTGCAGGAGGTTATGAGGATGGTGCGGCTTGGCTGAGGTTTGGCGCTGGAGCGCTGCCAGTGTCTGTCCTGGAATCCAGGCCCCACGCTTGAAGAAGGGACAAGACCCTCATGCCCTCATCCCCAATCCCGCCCCTGAGGGGAGTCATCAGACTATTAAGATATTTTTAAGCATTGCCTGGACCTCCCAAGACATCACTGGGGTTGTCCTTGGTTGGAATATGACTATCAATAGCAGAAAGGCCAGAGGCTGTTAAACCCAAACAATCCTTGAGAGCCACTTTGGTGGCCAGCAGAGAAGCAGGAAAGGGAGGGGAAGGAGGAGAGGAAGAGTAGGGCAGAACTGTTCAGAGAACAGGGTCAGCCCACTTGGGTTCACCCAGATCCTCTTGGGGGACTCTGTCCCGGCCCGCGGGACCTTTTGTTACTCGCGGGGGGCGAGGGGGACCGTGCCTGAAAGAGATGGGCCAGAGAAAGGAACGAGACCAAGCAAATGGTTGTCAAGGTCTACTTTACTTGGATTTTTAGTAGGTTTTATATACAGAAACAAGGAAGTAGAAACAGAAAATAGAGTGGGGGGGGATGATGAGGCTTGGGTGTGGGCCAATCAGCCCCAATCAGCGTCTTATTGGCATCGGAAGCTGTTTGTGATTGATCACTCAACCTCAACCTGGCAGGGGGTCGGGAACAATTGCAGGTAGCATGCCCTGGAGCAAGCACGTCATGGAATGCATTCTTCTCTGTACTATAGCTGGAGGGTTGAGTGCTATTTTCGTCTTAGGCTATTTTCCGGGCGAGGCCCCTCCGTAGGACAAGTCGTTGGGATGTGGAGGGTCTTAGTCTCCAACAGGACTCACCAAGACCAACGCTTCACTGAGTTAAAAAGAGTGCTGCACGTGGGCTGTCCTCAGACAGCCCGGAGTCACCCATGTCAGCATGCAGTGTTGGGTGCTAGGGCATGATGGGAACCCGGAAAGCACTGAGGCTTTGTCCTTCCTGGCCAGTTTCAGTGAGCAGAGGGACTGGGGAGAGGTCCCCAGACAGCTTCCTTGGGAGGAAATAGTGATTCCATCTGCATCCCTGCCCCCCTTACCCCCAAAAGTGCATCAAGGCAGTCTTGTGTGGACCCTGGCTACTCAAACTGTGGCACTCAGACCAGCAGCATTGGCCTCTTGGCCAGCTCGTTAGAAATGCAAGCTCTCTGGCTCCACCCCAGACTTGCTGGATCATAGACTGCATTTTACCAAGATGCCAGGTGTTCTGCGTGCACGCTACTGTTAGGAAAGCTCTGTTTTGAGACAGTGGTTCTAATGTTGGCTGCACATTGGAATCCCCAGGGGGACTTTTAAAAAGGCTGATACCTGGGTCCCGACCTGGGGTATAGACTGGAAATGAAAGCCGTATGAAAGCCGTGCCCCATTGCACAGAGGCCTCCCACCTTAGACCCTCAGACCAACACCGTCCCCACCCTTGCCTGGCCTGCCCGACCAGTCCAAGCTCTGCTCCCTGGGGCATTATCAGGCTCATTATCAGGCTCTAGGATTTCAGACTAGTGAGGTGAGAAGGGGGTGGTTCTCCTGCCAGCTCTACAATCCTGCCCAGAGCTGTGACTCTGAGCTGGGAGACCAGAAACCTGGGCCCTTATCCTATCTTTGCTGGGTGGCCTTGGGCAGAGCAATGTCTGTCCTTCTCTGAGCTTCAGTTTCTTTCTCTCTAAAATGGAAGAGTCAGAGGCTATCCCATTGAAAGAATGTCTAGTGTGCCTTCAAGTTTTATACACACAGATTTTCAAAGTTGAATGGGACCTTGGAGATTATCCAGTTTGACCTTACCTTCATATGAAGGGGGAAACTGAGGCCCAATGAGGTTAAAGGCTGTCTGAAGTCAGAAATACCATCACCATGTACAGAAAATTTTTTACCAATGTGAACTATTTGTTGTCTAGAGCATACTCTTCCACATTATCTGTTTCTGTTTCTATGAGAGCTATGTGCCTTTTATTGTCCCTGAAGTTACAGATAAATTATAACAATGAAAAATAATCTTTGCCTACAGAAATGTAAATTTTTCCCCCCTGGATTTTAAAGTGACTTCCTTGTAGAGCAAGGAATTGTTGAAGTTAAAAAAAAAGAAGAAGAAAAATAAAACAATAAAATATAAAATATAAAAAAAAATTTAAAGTGACTTCCTTCTCCTATGGAAGAGGCCAGTTTTGCCTCGATTTGCACATTTATCCATTGTTCCTGATCTGTAAATGTATTTGTACTTGAACTAGTTGTAACATCTTACAGGTCCCCTCACTGAGTTACATAAAATCTTTAACACCTGTTCATTTTATATCTCTATGGAAGTTATGATTTTACCTCCTTTCTGAAAGTTGTCTTTTAATAACAAAATTTAAAAGCAGATATCCTGACTTATTTTGGGATTGACACCTCACAGGGACCAAGTGATAAAAAAATGGGAGGTGGGTATACTGTAGTGGCTGTGGGCTATGAAGCTCAGCTTCAATGGACCCCGTTGCCCTGTGAGAATGCAAGCAGGTGTTTCCAGATTCTCTGATTTTTCAGGATAAGCTGGAAACCTGTAATTTAATGAGAAATCACCTTTTAAAATTATACCTTAGCAACTAAGTAAAATTTTCTAAGAAACACCATTCAGACAAACAAATTATGTTTGAGGCTTGCATCACCTATCTGTGATGTCTACATGTGACCCACATGCCTGCTTCATACATATTTGAGGTGGTAAGTACTCTCTACAGGCAGGGCACACATATACACACATACATACCCACCCACCCACAACCTTTGGATACATGCCTGGTCCTCAATTACACTCACCACACCATACACAAGCATGGCTGGTAGGTTGTCCTGGGCTATCTTATTCCAAGGCCCAGACCCTACCCCTCCAGGAAGCCCATTGTCATTAATAGTAAGGTGGTAACAACTTCCAGTTTTTCTAACCCATCACTCCTAAAACCTGAGTTCTTTAAGGACAGGGATCTTGTTTCAGTAATTGCCACTTTTGCGTATGTGCACACATATTTATGAATGCCTAGTGCTTTATGTCATTGTATGTCAACCTTGGCTGAATGTTTGAATCACCTGGGATTTTTAAAAAAGTATCAATAGTTAGGTCCCATCTCCAGAGATTTACTGTCTAGAGTGTGGCCTGTGGGTGGGATTTTCAAAAGCTCCCAGAGGACTGTAGTGTCTAGCCCTGGAACCATGGCCTGATGGTCTTGACCATGTTTACTCTTCACATTGGCTCTTTCCCCACATGTTTCTCATTTTCCCCAAGGATGGTCAAAGTCCACTTCCTCAGAAAGTGGCAACCCACCCCTACCTGGTATTACTTGAACCTGATTTCCTGTCTGCTGGTATTAATACTTGATGGTGTCATCTTGCTGATTGCTCTTTGCTAAGACCCTAGTCTTAGTGGGGCTGGGAGTGTGTCAGTGGGGGTGGGGCAGGCCTTTATCTTGTTCACTTGATGGCTTTATAAGTGAATAGGTGACTAGCTTATCACTGAGAGGTAGTTTCATTATTATTATTTTAAATCCTTGTTTTGCCAATGAGGAAACTGAGGCCAGAGAAGTTAAGGCCCCTGCCCAGGCTCTCCCAGTAAGTAGCTGGCAGGGCCAGGGTGCAAGCAGGTCTACCTGACTTGGAGCAAGCACTCTGAACAAGCCACTGTTCCTTCCCTCCTTCCATCGTGGTGGCCTTGATTTCTAGTTACAATGTCTGTGGCTTTCAAGAATTTCCTCCAAAGCACTTCATATGGAAATGCCAACTACTCCAGACTGAAAGGAATATGCCAGTCCATGGAGAGGTCATCGAAGGCATCTGGGAAAGCTCAGCTTTTACTGCCCAGGGTCATTGACCTCCTTGTGTGCTGATGGAGTGAGTCTGAGGCTGAGAGAATGGAGTATTTAGGATGTCCCGGCCCGCGGGACCTTCTGTTACTCGCGGGGGCGAGGGGGACCGTGCCTGAAAGAGATGAGCGAGAGAAAGAAACGAGACCAAGCGAATGATTGTCAAGGTCTGCTTTACTTAGATTCTTAGTAGGTTTTATAAGCATACAGAAACAAGGAAGTAGAGGCAAAAAAATAGAGTGTTGACGATGAGGCTTGGGTCTGGGTTAATCAGCCCCAATCAGCGTCTTATCGGTATCCTGTTTGTGACTGTTTACTCATCTCTAACCTGGCAGGTGGTCGGGAACAATTGCAGTCAGCACTCCCTGGAGCATCCCGTGGTCAGCACATCATGGACTGCATTCTTCTCAGAGCTATAGCTGGAATTTTCCAGGGCGAAGTCTGTGTGTAGGACGAGTCATAGGGGAGTTGAGGGTCTTTGAGGGTCCTTGCCTCTAACATTAGGAGACAGGAGGAAGTGGGTGATGGGGTAGAGGTGACTTGGCTGCTATAAAGATGAAGAAGGAATGGTGCTGGAAGGGTCTGCAGCCCCCTTCCTATTTCCCAATGAGGCTCCAGGGCATACCAGTTTGGGCACGGGGTTCCCCCCACCCCCACATACACAAGTCCACCAAGGAGGAGCCTCATGGGCGCCTCTCATACAACCCACGGAGCAACCTCAGGAGAAATGTGTTCTGGTTTTGTTTCTGCAATGTGACATCAGGCAAGCCCTCTTCTCCAGACCTCCAGTTGCACTTGTGGTAATGAAGAGGTTGGGTGAGACAGGGAAGAGTTTATCAGAACGGGAGAATTGTTTGGTATAGTCTAGAGCAGGTGTCCTCAAACTACCGCCCGCAGGCCACATGCGGGTGTTTTTGCCTGTTTGTTTTTTTACTTCAAAATAAGACATGTGCAGTGTGCATAGGAATTTGTTCATAGTTTTTTTAAAACTATAGTCCGGCCCTCCAATGGTCTAAGGGACAATGAACTGGCCCCATGTTTAAAAAGTTTGAGGACCCCTGGTATAGAGTTTGGTTAATAGTAATGTACCAATGTTGTCAATGGAAAAAGCCAAACTCTGTAAAATAATTTTAAAGAGATTTATTCTGAGCCAAATTTGAGGACCATGACCCGGAGCCACACCCAAGAGGCCTTGAGCAAGTGGACTCTATGTGGTTAGGTTACAGTTTGGTTTTATACATTTCAGGGAGACAGGGGTAACAGGTAAAGTCATAAATCAATACATGGGAGTCATACATTGACTTGGCCCCAAAAGGTGGGCCATCTCGAAGTAGGGGGTGGGATTCACAGATTATAGGTGGGTTTAAAGATTCTTTGACTTGTAATTGGTTAAAGACATGAAGCTTTGTTTAAAGGCTTGGAATGTTTTAACATAGGAGCTGTTATCAGAGATTAGCCACCTGATATAGGTTTGTTGCCCTAAATTGAGGACCTGTAGGTTTGTCTTGCATACCCTTAGGCCTGTTAGTGGGTTACAAAGGATGTCCCCAAGAAGGGAGGGGGTCATGATGAAGGATGCCTGACTTCCCTCCTCCTGGCAGACAATTTAGTTTTAGGATATTCCTTTGGCCACGAGGGTGTCCATTTAGTCAGCCGGTGGTGGTGGGGTGAGCCTTAAAATTTTACTTTAGTCCACAATGTCATGTTCTTAGTTTTTATGAAAGTACCATGATATCTTAATGTTAACAATGGGGGAAACTGGAATAGAGTTTTGTACTATTTTTGCAACTTTTCTGTAAACCTAAAATTAGTACCAAAATAAAACCTTGGTATAAAAAGAGATGACTAGGTGAGCTTTAAATTCGACTCATGTATTCATTTATTCAACAAAGATTGATTGTCTATCATGTGTCAGGCACTGGGCATACGTTAGTGACTAAAGTCATGATCCCTCGCCTTGTGGAGTTTACATCTAGTGGTAATTTGGTGGCATTAATATTCTTTTTTATTTTATTTATTTATTTATTTATTTATTTATTTATTTATTTATTTTAGGTAGTTGTAAAGTCTAGATCTTTTTTATTTTTTTAAAGCAAACTGTCAGGGCATTCCACCCGTTCTGCTTATCCCGCTCCTAAATTGAGCAGCTACGAATACAGCTGATGAGGTGATTTTGGGTCATACTTCTGATTGGTTGACTACCATGTAAATGAAGTAACTTTTGAAACATATTTCTTTTTTTTTTTTTCTTGAGACAGAGTCTCGCTTTGTTGCCCAGGCTAGAGTGAGTGCCATGGCGTCAGCCTAACTCACAGCAACCTCAAACTCCTGGGCTCAAGCGATCCTACTGCCTCAGCCTCCCGAGTAGCTGGGACTACAGGCATGCGCCACCATGCCCGGCTAAGTTTTTCTATATATATTAGTTGGCCAATTAATTTCTTTCTATTTATAGCGAGACTCAGGCTGGTTTTGAACTCCTGACCTCGAGCAATCTGGCCTCAGCCTCCCAGAGTGCTAGGATTACAGCCGTGAGCCACCTTGCCCGGCCTGGGACATACTTCTGACTATTGGCTGACTACTATGTAAATGAGGTGGCTTTTGTGAAAACTTGCCATTGGCTAACTGTAACCCCCCAAAAAGGTATAAAACTAAAAGAAAACGAAAAAGGGGCGCTCAGAGTTTGGTGGCAGATGTGCCTCTCTGAGCCCGCCTGCGAAATAAAGCTGACTCTCCGACTCTCCTTGTGCCGCTGGGGTTTTTCTTTGGCCAAGAGCTGCTCACACCTGCTGGAACAAAAACCTCCACTAGTGCAGAACCCTAGCAAAACCTTGGCCGAGTGGTCTCTCGGCAGGATCCTTGCTTTGCCACTTCCTGGCTTTGCCGCCCCAGCAGAGCTAGCCTCGCTGTGTGTCCCTCGCCTCAGTGCCAAAACAGGGGAAAAATGGATTCCTTCCTAAGCCCTTGGCCTGCCTCCAAGCGCTTACCAAATGTGAGTTACAGGGACTGTAGTAATTATTAAAAAGGCACCGTGATTCGCAACGCGGATACGGGGAAGCGTAGCGCGGGCAGGGAGCGTGACGTTTTTGCCAAGAAGGGCTTGGGTGTGGAAACCCCGCAACCGCGGGTTCCTAAAGGTCCTTCCGGGGGTGACGGTCACAGCACGAGATCGGAAACCACAGCCCCGCCCCCCGCACTCGGCCCCGCCCCTTACCCCCGGCCCCGCCCCCGCCCCTCCGCAAAGTGGCCTGGACACCCCCAAGCCAGGCCGAGCGCCTGCACGGCCCAGAGCCGGGGGCGGGGCCGGGCGAGATCCGTCACAGTCGTGGCCCGGAAACGTCTGGCCGGGCGGGGCGGGGCGGGCCTGCCAGAGGCCGGGCTCGGCTTTGCATAGCAATGCCCAGCTTTGCATAAGCGCCGCCGGCACGCATTTAAAGGCCCGCGGCCGCCACCGGGGATCCTGAGGCTAACTCGGTTCAGACCCGTCCTTCGCGATGCAGCCCCTGTTGCAGGCTCCTTCGCTGCTGCTGGCCCTAGGCTTGCTTCTCGCCGGCCCTGCGGCCCCTGCGAGCGTCCACCTGAAGCAGGTGAGTGCCCCTTCTTTAGAAGAGGTTGCTTGCAGCCTCCTGGCCCAGCTGGGGGTGTGCGGGTCAGGGCGGGATATAAGCGTGGCCGCTGCGTTCTCCAGAGTTGCTTCTCGGCCGCCAGCCTCCCCAAGTCACTGACTGTGGGACTCTGATCTGCACCGGGAGAGTGGGCTCTAAGGACTTGTTCTGCACCCCGGCTGTTTCTGGAGACGTTAATCTCTTTCACGTCTGCAGACCTGCCCTCTCTCCAAGCGCCTGAAACTGAGCAGAGCCGCAAAACTAAGTCACTTTCCCGCGCCGAGATTCAGTCCTGTTACCCTGCTCCTCCCTGCAACGCCCAGGTCCCGGGGTGAGGCCTGGTGTCTTATCTCTTCCCCTGCTCTAATGCTCTAGCTCTTCCTGAGGGACGGGTGGCTTTGAGAGCCCCCACAGGCAGGTCCAGACTCGCCCATCTGGAGACAAATGTCCAGCCCTGTGAGCCACTGAGAGACCAGGTCCCGCAGCCTCCAAGCTTCCCCCTCACTTCTCATTCACAGCACGCTCTAGCCTCTGGGAAAGGGAAGTTCTGTCATTCCGAGACCCGAAAAAGCCCAGTGCCAGCATAGTGTCCTCCCGATTCATCCACGCTGTTGCAAATGATAGGAGTTGCCCCTCTTTTAGAAGCTGAATAATATTCCATCGTGTGTATATATACCACATTTTCTTTATCCATTCAATTTGATGATAATTTCTTTATCCATCAAGTGTCCGTTGTTGGCCACTTAGGTTGTTTCCATATCTTGGCCTTTGTGAGTAATGCTGAGATGAATATGGGAGGGCCGATATCCCTTGAAAACACTGATTTCAGTTCCTTGGGATATACACCCAGAAGCAGGGTTACTGGTTCATGGGGTATTTCTGTTTTTATGATCTCACTCATATGTGGACTCTGACAAAATTGAAGTTACAGAAGTAGAGAGTAGAAGAGTAGTTACTAGAGGCTAGGGGGGTGTGGAGGGAGGGAGTGGGGAGTTACTGATCAAAGGATGCAAAGTTTCAGATAGACAGGCAGAATAGATTTTGTAGTTTATTGTACACCAGGGTATCTGTAGTCAATAAAAATGTATTGTAGGCCGGGCGCGGTGGCTCACTCCTATAATCCTAGCACTCTGGGAGGCCGATGCCGGAGGATCGCTCGAGGTCAGGAGTTCGAAACCAGCCTGAGCAAGAGTGAGACTCCTGTCTCTACCATAAATAGAAATAAATTAATTGGCCAACTAATATATATAGAAAAAATTAGCTGGGCATGGTGGTGCATGCCTGTAGTCCCAACTACTCTGGAGGCTGAGGCAGCAGGATTGCTTGAGCCCAGGAGTTTGAGGTTGCTGTGAGCTAGGCTGACGCCACAGCACTCACTCTAGCCTGGGCAACACAGCGAGACTCTGTCTCAAAAAAAAAAAATGTATTATATACAGAAGTTTCTTGACTTACAATGGAGTTACATAGTGATAATCCCATTGTAAGTTGAAAATACCATCAAGTCGAAAATGCATTTTAATATATCTAACCTACCAAACATCATAGTTTAGCCTATCCCACCTTAAACATTTTCAGAATACTTACATAAGCCTACAGTTGGGCAAAATCATCTAACATAAAGCCTATTTCTTAATAAAGTGTTGGATGTCTCATGTCATTTATTGAATACTTCAGTGAAAAGCAGAGTACGGATACTCAAAGTTACAGTTTCTACTGAGTGTGTCTCACTTCTGCTCTATTGTAAAGTTGAAAAAATCGTAGGTGGAACCATCCTAAGCCAGGGAGTATCTGTATTCCAAGATAACTAAAAGAATAAATTTCACATTGTGCCCCATAAATGTATACAACTATGATTTGTCAATTAAAAAAAAAGCCCAGCTCAGTTGCCTCTTGGCTACATAGCTGTGGACAAGACATCCAGCACCTCTGGCAGCAAAGAAGTAGGTCTACCCAGGTCTCCTCGCTCCCGCCCACCACCACCTTGGAAATGCTTGTCAGAGAGCAAGGGACAGTGCGGTGTAGGGGAAAGTGGCTAGGACTGAAAGCGGGGAGGCCTGGCTTCCGTCCTCTGTCCCAGTCCGAGCATTCCCTGGACTCCCTGGTCTCATGGTCTGGGAGAGGATGTGGTGATGGCACCTGCATCTCGGACAGTTGTTAGGGAAGGGAAATGCTGTCATGGGGTGGGGGTGGGGGAAGCTCTAAAATCTCAAACAAATAAAGCCATGTACACCTGTGGGCTTGGCCTCACCCTGTCTCAGAGGCACGAAGTCTGTTTTGCCTGTAGAATGAAGGAGCCAGGACCTCTTGACCTAAATTGCTGGGAGGGTTTGTACCTTGTCCCTGAGCGTAGGTTGAGAATGTTTCTCTTGGCTCCAGGGCTGGCGACTATAAGGTGGAGTCTGGCTAGCGGATACTAGCCTGCCGTATGTCCCCATTCTCCTATATGCCTTTGCTGTGGATGTCACCCCAGACTAGAGGATCTTAGAGGGCTCGAGATGCCATTGAAGTCACCCCAAATCACACAGCACCTACATCTTCTCTGGGCTCATGTGATTCAGAGGTCTGACCCTGAGACCCCGGGCCAGATGGAGGCCATGAGTGTTAGAACATCAGAAAACTTGGATTTCAGTTCCTCTTCTAGCATTAGCTGGTCTTGTGACTCGGCTGTGATGAGCGTTAGATATCGGGGAGAGTGTCTAGGGAGGATGGGCATATAGCAGGTGCCTGAGAAACTCCATGATGCTGTATAATGGTGCTACTCTTTGAGCCAGCATGTGCTTTTTTCCTAATGAATTTTTCATTTCAAAATCATTTTAGATCTACAGAAAAGTTGCAGAGGTAGCCCAGAGTTCTCATATACTTCTCACCCAGTTTCCCCTGTTAGCAGGTTCTATTTCCATGGTACATCATCTGTCAAAACTAAAAAAAACCAACATTGGTACATTGCTATTAACTAAACTCTAGGCTTTGTCCAGGTTTCTCATTAAGGTCCTCTTTCTGTGCCAGGATCCAATCCAGGTTACCATGTTGCCGTTGTTGTCATGGCAACACATGATGGTTGCATTGTTGCCCCCACTCTCCTCTGGCCTGTGACAGTTTCTCAGTTTTTCCTTTTTTTTCATAAGCTTGGCAGTCTTGAGGAGTTGTGCCCTGTATTTTCTGTACATAAACTTCTTACCCTCACAAGAGCTTTGTGAGAAGACATAGTTTTGCCCTTTTGAAGATGAAGAAATTAAACCTTTGTCGGGGGTTAACTTACCCATGGTGTCAGCTAGTGAGAGGAGCTGAGCTGTACTTTCAGCTCATGGCTGTAATTTGTGCCCATATTTCTACCTCTGGAGCTGCCTCCATTTGGTGCCTCTTCCCACGTGTTGGCCCAGGCTGGGGACAGCGAGTACCTGGTGGCTGGCCTGGCCCTCAGTGGCCATTGCTAAGCCATCACCCCTTCCCGTAGGGTAGGGCTTGCAGTGTGGGCTGAGAACGAATTCTCAACGTAAAGATTAGAATAGTTTTAAAGAAAGAAGTTTATTTTTACTTCCGAGGGGAGGGAAGGGCACAGCATGAAGGAAAGGAAGGAGAAGTACCACCCTAAAGGTAAGGGGTTTGGGGTTTGTCCTAGGGGTAAAGCCAAGAAGAGTTATTGCTGCAAGTTGATAGCAGAAGGCAGCTGTGCAGTGGCTGCAAATGTTTTTCCTTTTTGTTTCCTTTTCTCTGTGAGGCTGACTTATCATTCTCTCCAGAATGTGGCTGGTGGGAACTGGGGGAGGTCATATTCTTTCTACCTGCTCAGTTCTTTTTAAGTGTTGTAAAAACAAACTCTTTTTTTTTTTTGAGACAGAGTCTCACTCTGTTGCCCGGGCTAGAGTGCCGTGGTGTCAAGCCGAGCTCACGGCAACCTCAAACTCCTAGGCTCAAGTGATCCTCCTGCCTCAGCCTCCTGAATAGCTGGGATAACAAGCATGTGCCACCATGTCTGGCTATATATATACACATATATATTTCTTAGTTGTCCAGCTAATTTCTTTCTACTTTTTTAGTAGGGACAGTCTTGCTCTTGCTCAGGCTGGTTTCGAACTCCTGACCTTGAGTGATCCCCCCACCTTGGCCTCCCAGCATGCTAGGATCACAGGTGTGAGCCACCATGCCCAGCCTAAAAACAAACCCTTAAAGACCACAAGTTAAGCCACAGGTGGTTAGTCAAACAAAAGGGCTGTTGTGAGCTGTGATCTTTCTATCTTTTTGTATTGGTTTGTTTTTCTCTGTTGGATAGTTTATTAGCAATGCCATCCTTTCCCCTTCTTTCCCTGATGAGCCCCCTACTCAGCGGGCAGAACTCATGGCCACAGGGACAGCCACCCAGGCACTGCCCTCAGGAAACCAGCTTGTCATGTCGCCTCCATCACCTGGGGAGAGGGGCGAGGGTTCTTCAGCTCCTGGAGGACACTGTGGATACTTCCCGCAGCCTGGAATCAATCCACAGCACTGCCTCAGAATCTGTGAAAGCAGCCCCAGAAAAGGGCCAGTCCTACCCACCCCTCCAGCCTGACTCTTGGTTCCAGGAATTCTTTTTTTTTTTTTTTTTTTTTGAGACAGAGTCTCACTTTGTTGCCCAGGCTAGAGTGAGTGCTGTGGCGTCAGCCTAACTCATATCAACCTCAAACTCCGGGGCTCAGCGATCCTACTGCCTCAGCCTCCTGAGTAGCTGGGACTACAGGCATGTGCCACCATGCCCGGCTAGTTTTTTGTATATATATTTTTAGTTGGCCAATTAATTTATTTCTATTTTTGGTAGAGACGGGGTCTCGCTCAGGCTGGTTTCGAACTCCTGACCTTGAGCAATCCGCCCGCCTCGGCCTCCCAGAGTGCTAGGATTACAGACGTGAGCCACCGCGCCCGGCCGCCAGGAATTCTTTCATTTGACTGTGGCCTCCTGACCAGTTTCTCCCCTTCCAGTCTTGTTCCTCTCCAGCGTGTTTACAGACATCCACCAGAGCATGGCATTGTCCTTCAGCAGGGCTGCATGAACTGATGGCAAGGCCAGCCTCCTGACTGATGGCCTGGGGAGTCTTGCGTTGAGTGGCCCTGCCACCCCTCCCGCCTCCTCTGGGTCCCTCATCCGCTACATCTAGCCCTTGTCTTTCTCGTCCTGCCTAGAACAGCTAAGCTTCTTTCTGCCTCAGGGCCTTTGCCCTGGTTCCCCTGCCTGGAACATTCTTTGTCTCTGTGCTTACATGGATGACTCCCCACCCTGCAAGAGTCCAGCTTGAGTACCACTTCCCCACCGCCCACTTTAAGTTGTCTTTTGTTACTCTCAATGTCACCTTCTGCTCATTCCGTTTGTGGCACTCACGCATCGTGGAGGGTGACGTTTATTTCCACTGGACTGTAAGCTGCTCACGGCAGGGCAGGAGCCGGGCCTAGTTGTTTACCACTATTGACGCAGCACTTAGTCCTGGGCCTGTAATGGTTGCTCCATAAATATTTGTGGCGTGAACGTTGAAGGAAACATTTAGTGGCACCCATCCTGTCCTGCCTCTCTTAGTCATGGCACAACCTTTCATTCATCACGGAATAGAAACCCATTCCAAGAAGCTCAAGAAGAAGGGAGCTTTATTACAGATCAACAAGGCATCTCATGGAGCTAATGGCAGGAAGCGGAGGCTGGGGCATCTGATGGCTCCCCTGTAGGGAGCCACTCATGCTCTGTGCCTGGCATTGGGTTACAAGCTTTACCTACGTGCTCTCACCCTTGCAGCAGCCCCGAGAGGAAGGTAGAAATGCCTCCAATTAAAAGATGTGAAACTGAGGCTCCAAAGTGGTAACTGGCCTATAGAATCACATGGTAGATGTGACTGAGCTGTGATTTCCGCCCAGGTCTGTTTGACTGTGTCTTACTCCAAAGCCACGCCATCACTGCTGCGCCATCCTGCTCTTTTAGATGGGGTAGGGTGACTCCATCTGTTCCCTTTTCTCTAGTCCCATAAGGCTCTTAGTTCTTTTTTTTTTTTTCATTATTTTGTTTTTTGAGACAGAGTCTCACTTTGTTGCCCGGGCTAGAGTGAGTGCCGTGGCATCAGCCTAGCTCACAGCAACCTCAAACTCCTGGGCTCAAGCAATCCTTCTGCCTCAGCCTCCCGAGTAGCTGGGACTACAGGCATGTGCCACCATGCCTGGTTAATATATATATATATATATATATTTTTTTTTTTTTAGTTGTCCAACTAATTTCTTTCTATTTTTTTTTAGTAGAGACGGGAGTCTCATTCTTGCTCAGGCTGGTCTCGAACTCCTGAGTTCAAAGGATCCTCTCACCTTGGCCTTCCAGAGTGCTAGGATTATAGGCGTGAGCCACCACACCCGACCAAGCCCTTAGTTTTTATCCCTTCCTCAACTTCAGCTTGGTCCTTGGTCCCAGGTCTAGGTGCTCTGCCCTCAAACTTATGACCCAATGACAGTGCAAAGCCCCACATTCTCAGCCTTTTGTGCCTTAATTCCAGAATCCAGCAGAGAGAATCTGTCAGCCTAGCCAGGCTTAGGTGTCCCTTTTGATCCATCGTCACTGGGCATGTTAAAGATTGGGTCAGCCCGGGCATGTGGGACTGGTGGGTTTTCTTTCTGAGACGGGGTGCGGATGGTGGGCCTGCCGGGGGCTGGGAAAGCTGTGATGGGTGGGCAGAGAGCCTGCGCAGTGTCAGGGTCATGAGGCAGGCAGACAGGGCCCTGTGGGAGTGGGAGTGGGTGGTCACATGGCGTTGAACAAAATGATGGAGGAATCAGGAGACCTCCTGGGGGATGCGGAGGAAGAGCAGAAGTAGCTGAGCAGCGGGTGGAGTTGACTCAGATGGGGACATGCATGAGCAATGGGATGGGAAGAAGACAGCACTGGTTAGGACTGGGGAAGTCTGTGCACTGGAATTATTCATCAAGTGACCCACTTGGGGATGTTTGCATGTATCCCTATTCCATTATGGGTTAGTTGCCTGCCTTGGGGATGGGGTTTTGGATGCTGTTCTGTTTCCCACTGTGTTTGGCATTTCCCATTGTTCCTGGCCATGGATTGGGCATGGGGTGTGACAAGAACAAGGTCCTGGGCGTGGGCTGCAGAGGTGACTCCTCCAGGAGCTTGGCCTCTAGAGGGATCCCAGGACTGGCTGGAGAGGGGTGGGCAGCAGGGAGGTGGGAGGGCAGGGCAGGTCTCCACCCAAGGTGGATAAAGTCAGTCTCCTGTTTTGAAGTTCCAGGTCTGATAGTTTGTGCCTTACAGTTTACAGCACACTTTTGGGAGATCGCATCTTTTGAGTCTTTTAGTTGAGTCCTGCCTCCAAAATGGGTGGGACAAGGTTCCTAGATGTTCATGCCAGGTTCACAGGTGTGGACTTACAGACGAGGCTCAGGGAGGCAGGGACCTTGCCCACGGTCACACTACCACCTGGTTCTGTGGGCTCTGCTCACCTGTGACGGTCACTTTCGTCAACCTGTCTTTTCTCCTCTTTCCTTGCTGCCCGATTATGCCTGGCCACCCCAGCTTGGCAGCTTCTCCTGGGATAACTGTGACGAGGGGAAGGACCCTGCGGTGATCAAAAGCCTGACTCTGGAGCCTGACCCCATAGTCGTGCCTGGGAACGTGACCATCAGTGCCAAGGGCCAGACCAGTGTCGCCCTCAGTTCTCCTCTGAAGGTGAGTCTGGCAGGGGAGGGCGGTGCCATGGGCTGCCAGTGAGCAATGGGACGGGATGCTGAGGGCCGAGTGCTTGGGGAACTGGGATCCTGGAGTTGCGGGGGCAGCGCAGGATGCATAGATTCAGACTCTTACTTGGGTTCCTGGAATGTCACAATCTTAGGATTGAAAGGAATCTCTGATGTCAGCCCCAGCGGCTTCCTGGTGAGGGCAGGGACGACTGACAGAAGTGCCCCAGCCTTGTCTGGAAGCGATGGCTGAGCGCTCACCATCGCCTGACAGCTCTGCTTGGGCATTTTAATTTCGTCGCTGCTGCTGTTGTTAATGATAAAATAGGCATCAATTAGCCAGTAACATGTACTCCCTTTAGAAAACACAGATGGTCAAAAAGGTCAGTCGCATAAAGTCAAAAAATAAAGAGAAGAAATCACCTGAAATCTCACCACCTAGTGATAACAGATAAGGACTTTTAACATCTTGGAGTCAGACGCGCTACCCATTGCGCTACGAGGTCACGTGGGCTTTTAACATGTTGTAGGATACACTTTGCAACTTTCCCCTATGCAATCACGTGCATAACATATATGTTTCCTTTTAATGGATATATATGAAAATAAGCAGTGCTCCTTGTGAATGTCCTCCTATAATCTGACTCCCCAAGAGAATCGTTGTGAGCTATTTATCCTGTCAGGTTTTTCCTTTTTACATTTGTGAATATATACACATTTATACTAATGAATGGGATTACATGATATGTGCTAGTAAACTTGCTTTTTTTTTTTTTGTATCACATTATGTGTTTCATACTTCTTTCCAATGATTAGGTAGGCTTGCCCACTCATTTTTTAACCTAATCATTTTTAATAGTAGAAATATTCTATTGTGGATCTTTCATAATTTATATAAAAAAATCTATTGGTGGACATTTAGTTTGTTTCCAGGTTAGTTTTTGGTTTTATTTATTTATTTACTATTATAAAGATCTTTGTAGGCCGGGCGCGGTGGCTCACCCCTGTAAGTAATCCTAGTACTCTGAGAGGCCGAGGCAGGTGGATTGCTCGAGGTCAGGAGTTTGAAACCAGCCTGAGCAAGAGCAAGACCCCGTCTCTACTAAAAATAGAAAGAAATTAATTGGCCAACTAAAAATATCTATAGAAAAAATTAGCTGGTCATGGTGGTGCATGCCTGTAGTCCCAGCTACTCGGGAGGCTGAGGCAGAAGGATCACTTGAGCCCAGGAGTTTGAGGTTGCTGTGAGCTAGGCTGACGCCACAGCACTCTAGCCCAGGCAACAGAGTGAGACTCTGTCTCAAAAAAAAAAAAAAAAAAGATCTTTGTAGAAATTTTTCTTATAATGCATCTTTTTAGAATTTTCTGACTATCTAGATACATACTTTTTAGATCTTTTGATGCACATTGTCAAAGTGCTTCCCAGTGCTTGAACCAACTTATTCCCTAACCAGCAACAACAGATTTGCCTTTTTCCACATTTATTAATACGGAGCATTTTCTAAAAATCTTTGCCAGCCTTTTATACCATTCCTAGTGAGTTTAGATGACAATTGATAAGTTTATTTGCCTTTTGTATTTACTTTGGCAATAGCCAGTTTATCTCTGTCCATTGCCTAATTTGGGGGTGGATTTAGGAGAACAATAAAGGTTTTCTGTATATCCATTGCACCACCATTTATTGTAGTCCTTTACTCTCTAGCTTAAATTGCCGTCTTCATATGATGTTCTAACATGCCCTCCAGTCTGTTCCTGGTCCAGATCTATTCTGGTAGTTTTGTCTTAATTATTTGAAAGATTCCTGATTTGGAATCTGTGGCCCTGTAACTACCCTTAGACCTAGCTTAATCACAGCCCCTACCTTATAGGTTTCCCTTGAGCAACACCTGAGTTAATAAATAATGTAAAAATTTCCCTACACAGGGCCTGGCACCCAGGACAAGCACAGTGCACGTTCAGTCTTGTTAATGATGCAATTAGCATGCGTCTTTCCCTGCAGCCCCTGTGGCCCAGACACAAGTCCTGGCTACGTAGCAGCTCTTGGCTCCCCTGCACTTGCGCCAGAGTCTTCTCCTGGCTGGCCCATTGCATTTTCTTTATTGTTCCTCAAGTAACAGGCGGCAGAGGGACAGAATCATTCCTTATGTATGGACACTGGACTGTCACTCTGCCAGGGTCACAAAAATACCACTTGCATTGGGCTGTAGGCCTGCTGCCATTGCTCGCTCTCCTGCCACCTCCTGCCTTTGCCACACAACGGCTGGTGGCATTTCCAAAAACGCTGAGGCTGTCTGTGCAGCTGACTTGGAGGCAAGAAGCTGCCGAGCTCCTTCTTCGGCCCTCGCCTGCCTTTCCTAGCTTTCCTGGCTGTTTCCTGTAACACCTTTCAGAAGCTGTTAAGATGGATTTTATACCTGTCATGAATTTGGGCCTAATTTACTTCTTTTGTCTTTACTCTCACTTTTGCTTAGTAAAAATTGGCCCCAGATTCCCTCGGCTCCTTCCCTTCCCCCCACATTTCTCTTACCTACGTATTTTTGGCCCAGCTCTTCTTTCCTTTCAGTTTGCGTGCACATCAACTACTAGATGCAAGCCTCTCTGACGCCTGCTAGGGAGGAAAGACGACAGGGGTACGAGGCTCAGGGATGGGAGCCACTTGCCCAGGTCCCGTAGCTAGTCGTTAGCAAGGGCAGGGCTGGTGTGTTTATCTTGAGGTTCCTGTTCCGGAGTTCCTTCTGGCAGGAGTTAGACTTACTGCTTGGTGTGTTTGCAAGGGAGTTAAGGGAAGTGGTACTGCAGGTTCATTTCCAGAACGTTCCCCTTCCTGGCAGATCCCCGTATGAGAGCTGCCCAGACCTAAGCACTGTTTGAGCCTGCGAGCTCTTGAGGTCTGTGGGGCTTCAACCCCTCATTATACTGAGTACAGAGGGGAGGGGCAGCCCAGGCCAGGCAGCCTGTTAGCGATAGAGCCGGAAGGCAACTCCGATCCTCTCTTCTCTGACCTTGCTGTAGTGAAATTTCTTTAATCAGAAGTCTCATCTGGGACCTAGATGGTTTTAACCCCAGGTTGGATGCCCCAGATTCCACGAGCCATGGGTGAGATGGGGGCCTGTTCTGGAATTCCCTTCTTCTGACGTGCCGGAGCTGGTGTAGTTTATAAGTCCCCCTGCCCGGCCCTGCTTCAAGTTCCAGCCTGCGGGCTGGGCGTGGTGGCTCACGACTATAATCCTAGCATTCTGGGAGGCTGAGGCAGGTGGATTGCTCGAGGTCAGGAGTTCAAAATCAGCCTGAGCAAGAGCGATACCCCGTCTCTACTATACAAAATAGAAAGAAATTAATTGGCCAACTAATATATATAGAAAAAAATTAGCCGGGCATGGTGGCACATGCCTGTAGTTCCAGCTACTTGGGAGGTGAAGGCAGGAGGATCGCTTGAGCCCAGGAGTTTGAGGTTGCTGTGAGCTAGGCTGACGCCACGACACTCACTCTAGCCTGGGCAACAAAGCGAGACTCTGTCTCAAAAAAAAAAAAAAAAAGTTCCAGCTGCAGACCCTGGGTTTCCTATCCTTAAGTATTGTGGATTGTCCCTGTGTTTGGCGTGTATGCTTATTTCAGGCTTTCAGGCCCAATGATGTGGTCTTCCACCTGCCAAAGTCACGCACTTGCAATGCTCCCTGCCTGGGGCCTGTGTCAGAGATATAAGTGCCCCTCCCCAGTCTAATCAGCAGCTGCTCTGCAAGTCTCTTGCTGTCAGTGAGTCTTTATCTGGGGCCTTTGTGTGAGTGGCCATATGTAGGGACCAAAGGAGAAGTGTTTTTTCCCAGACTACAAGAAACTGACTTTTAGGATGTCATAACAGGCAGGTACCTGATTGTCGAGATGGAGAAACAGAGTCCCTGAGAGGGGAAGGGACTTGCTTAAGGGCCCTAGCAGCTGTGTGCCAGCGTAAGGCTAGAACCGGAGATCCCTACGCCAGGTCCCATGACACAGAAGAGTGTATTTAGGCTGTGCTATGGAAGTCACAAGGAAGTCCTGGAATTACCCAGCCCTGCTTGCTCTTCTGAGCCATCCAAGGCAGTAGATTGAGAATCAGAAATGAGTCATCAGCCAGACATGGTAGCTCATGCCTGTAATCCTAGCACTCTGGGAGGCTGAGGCGGGAGGATCGCCTAAGGTCAGGAGTTCCAGACCAGCCTGACCAAGAGCAAGACCCCATCTGCACTAAAAAAAAAAAAAAAAAAAAAAAATAGAAAGAAATTAGCTGGACAACTAAAAATATATATAGAAAAAATTAGTCAGGCATGGTGGTGCATGCCTGTAGTCCCAGTTCCTTGGGAGGCTGAGGCAGGAGGATAGCTTGAGCCCAGGAGTTTGAGGTTGCTGTGAGTGAGGCTGACGCCACAGCATGCTAGCCCAGGCAACAGAGTGAGACTCTGTCTCAAAAAAAAAAAAAAAAAAAAAAGAGTCATAGTTTGCAATCCCTAAGTGGTAGGTGTGGCTACTGCCTTAGAACCATCTGTGGACTTAAGTTCAGCACCTTTCCTATGTCACACTTGGGCTGGGGGTAGGAGTAGGGGTGAGGGAGGTGCTGCCCCCTCTAGACCATGCAGCCCCATGGGACTTAAGCCTGCTGGGAGGATCCAGGCAGGATCCCGACCCTTGCTGGCCCCCTTAGCTGGGTGTTCTTGCTCAGGGCATAACTGGCTCAACCATTTTTATTGGGGTATTGGGGAAACCAGGAGAGGGTATTAACTAAGGAAGCAGGTGGGATACAAGTCAGGTAGGAGGCAATTTTTGGATTTCAGGCACTGTGATAAGTGCTGGGCAGTTACGGGTCCCATCCAATGAGACCCGTGTGAGAGGGAGGCGCTATCAGGCTTTTGAAGATAAGGAAATGGATGCTCAGAGGAGATAAGTAACTCCCTCAAGGGCAGAATGCTAGTAAGTGGCAGAACTAGTGTTCCAACCCAGGCCCTCTGGCTCTAGGCAGAGGGCAGGTGGGAGCAGGTTTGGCAGGAGAGGAGAGCTGGGCAGGTGCTGCGAGAGTGGGGGTGAGGGCAATGGGTGTGTGTCAGCAGCAGCTGAGGCCAGCAAGGGAGCAAGTTGAATTTGTCCACTCGAGGTACAGGGTGTGTTGACTTCTGCCTTCTTTCTGGGCTTGGAGGAAGGCAGCCAATATCCTCCCATCACGAACTCCTGGCCTCTAGCGATCCTCCCGCTTCGGTCTCTCAGAGTGCTAGGATTATAGGTGTGAGCCACTGTGCCTGGTCGGCAGCCAATATCCTGACATCTGGGGCAGGGGGAAGACTCGAACCGACAGCCTGGGGATCCAGCCTGAGCCCAGCATTCGTCTCTTAGAGACAAAGCCCCAGGGAAAGTGAGCCTGGAGGCTGAGACTCATAGAATGCTAGAACGTCAGAGCTTAAAGGGATCCTAAAAACGTGGCTTCCTGCCACAGCACCCACAAGGAATCAGATACTTGCGAGCTCGTTTCCTACTGCCTTCCCCGAGAGTTTTCCCTTGATACCTTTGGTGGTGCATGAACACGTGTCTAAGGAATAACTCATTTGTTACTAGAGACAGCTACTAAATGGTGAGTGCTCAGCATGTGCCAGGAACAACTGGGACTGTCCACCTTGAAGTCCTGGCCACTTCTCCCGGTTCAGCTCCAACCTCTGGAACAGGAGGAGAATCATGACAGCATGGGGGTGTGAAGCATGTGGACGGAAAAAATCCAAGCCCTGAAATATTTGAAAGAAGTTTATTCTGAGCCAAATTTGAGGACCATGACCCGGAGCCACTCTCAAGAAGCCTTGAGCAAGTGGGCTCGCTGTAGCTGGGTTACAGTTCAGTTTTATACATTTTCAGAGAGACAAAGGTTACAGGCAAGGTCACAAATCAATACATGAGAGGTATACATTGGTTTGGCCCAAAAAGGTGGGACATCTCAAAGCGGGGGCTTACAGGTTATAGGTGGGTTTAAAGATTCTTTGGCTGGCAATTGGCTGAGAGGGTTAGACTTTATCTAGAAGACCAGAAAGGATATGCTTATTTTAAGATAAGGTTGTGGGCACTCTGGGAGGTCCAGACAGGAGGACATTTTAAATTTACAATAGGCGCCTGCTAGGATGTTTTAAGATGCTTTAAATTTAAGAATAGGCGCCTGCTAGGATGCTCAGTTAAGACATTTTAGATTTATGATAGGCATCTGCCAGGATGCTTGAGTTAAGACAGGGGCTTCTTATCTTTTAGGTGATGTTAATGCCATACCAGAATCAGGTCAGGAAGTAAACCACTGCTTCGTTTGGTTAACAAAAGCCGCTTTGTGGGAATTTACCGTTTGTCAGCCTAACCCTGCTGGCCTCCTTACCATTTGCCAGCCTAACCCAGCTGGCCTCCTTAGGAAGGAGTTTTTAGCAAAAAATTAGAGTTCAGTCCTCAAGCATGTTCTAGATCTTCCCATCTAGCTTCTCTCTGGGTGCAGGGGTCCTTCTGTAGCTTCCCCAGCTGAGTCCAGGGAGCCACCACTTCTTGGGGTTGTTCCATCGGTTGCAACCTAGCTGTGATTAAGATTTTATACCGATGGCAAAGTGATCTCCCTGTAAGTTCCTATTGTTCTTATTTCTGTCTTCTATGGCTATACAGAGAAAATATGATGTAGGAACAGCCAGTGAATCTTGGTAACCAGCTCCAGTCAGTCGACGGCAGCTGTTTGGAGTTCTATGTAGAAAAGGGTTCTGAGGCCAAGACCGGGCATGGAGGGAAAGTGCAGGAGACAGTGAAGTTCACCCACCAGCAGTTAAAAGTGCATTTCAATGCAAGTGTTAGCGCTAATCAATGGTTAGTGACTACCTAAAGAATTCTAGGGCTGTGTGTAGTTCAGTGCGGGGGCAGAATTCACACATTCAGTTATTAATGTCTGCTATGGGCACAGGAAAGGGCCTTTGCCACAATACTGTCATTTTTGGAACAGAATATCTCTAAGGTCCCAACCAGTTAAAAATTCTGTGATTAAAATATATTGTTAACTTTTTTTTTTTTTTTTTTGAGACAAAGTCTCGCTCTGTTACCCAGGCTAGAGTATAGTGGCATCAGCCTAGCTCATGGCAACCTCAAACTCCTAGGCTCAAATAATCCTCCTGCCTCAGCCTCCTGAGTAGCTGGGACTACACGTGTATGCCACCATGCCCTGCTAATTTTTTCTATTTTTTTTTTTTTTTAGTAGAGATGGGGGTCTCGCTCTTGCTCAGGCTGGTCTTGAACTCCTGACCTCAAGCGATCCTCCTGCTTCGGCCTCCCAGAGTGCTAGGATAACGGACATGAGTGACCTTGCCTGGCCTGTTGGTGACCTTTTAAAAAGACAGAGAGGCTGGTATGTTTGCCCTGGAATTTACACTTGTAACCTTTTTCAAACTCTTTTTTCACCAGGTGGAATTAACTGTGGAAAAGGAAGTGGCTGGCTTCTGGGTCAAAATCCCGTGCGTGGAACAGATTGGCAGCTGTACATATGACGACTTCTGTAATGTGCTTGATACTTTTATTCCCCCTGGGAACCCCTGCCCAGAGCCCTTGCACACCTATGGGCTTCCCTGCCACTGTCCCTTCAAAGACGTGAGTACTTAGGGAGGGGAGAGCCTTACTCCTGTGACTAAAGAGATGGGGTTTAGATGGAAGGGTCTTTGCTTTCTCTCCGTCCTGTAGTTCTGGATGTTTCTTCTGGATGTGCAAGTTGGCATGACCTATCTGGAATCACTTAACTTTTGGGGGCCTCAGTTTATCCATCTTTGAAATGGGAGACTTGAACTTGGAGGTGATCTCCAAGGCCCTTTAGCTATAATAATCTGTGCTCCGCAGAGCCATGGCAGTCTCTAACCTTATGTTGCTATTAGGGGGAGGGGTAGTTCCTGGTTATAGTCTTAGCGGCGGCTCCAGGAGAGAGATCCCGTCAGCAGGCCCCCACTGACTGGCGGTCCACTGGCTTTCCCGCAGGGCACCTACTCACTACCCAAGAGTGATTTCACCATGCCCGACCTGGAGCTGCCGGGCTGGCTCAGCACCGGGAACTACCGCATCCAGAGCATCCTGAGCAGCGGCGGGACACGTCTGGCCTGCGTCAAGATCGCCGCCTCTCTCAAGGGCAAATAGCGGGGCAGCAGCCACAGCAGAACGAAAGGGTGTGAGGAAGGTCTCTCTTCCTCTGCCTGGCGTTTGCCAAGGCCAACTTCTGGCTCTGCCCTTCTCCAGCTCCTACGATGATGAGTCTGCTACCTTCCCTGAAAATCATCTTGCGCCACTGACGTTTTAGGCTGGGGCAAGCAGCCCTGACCCAGTGGAGGTCGAGCCTGGCAGCTCTTGATAGCCCAGGACATCTGCTGGGCCAGCCACGTCCCTTCCCCCACCTCTGTCGCCTTCTTTCTAAAGAGCCTCGTTCGTTTCCCAAACACTCAAGGAATGGGAACCAATGTGTTTTGGGACCTCCAGTTTAGACTGCCCCAGTCTTGGCCTCCTAAACTACCTTTATGACTTTCTTTTTTACTGGTTACTAACTAAAGCAGAGTGAGAGCACTACCATTTTCATTCTGCTCCAGCCCGCAGCCTGCTTTTACAATGAAAAGGCTTAACTCGTTGACCTTAGTCTAGTCCTCCATTAATTTCTGTGATTAATTTTGATTTCTTTTCTAGGTTTGCCTAATTAACCCCAGGGCGCAGTGTGGCCCGGAGAGGCGGGGTGTGTGCGGGCAGTCCCTGGGGGGAGAGATTTATGAACTCGTTTACAAACTCAGGTGCCGCAGGGTTAAACAAGAGACTTCAGTGAAGGACGAGGACTGCTAGAAACATGTTGCCTCCTTTTTTGATAAAGATACTACACACAATGGATATGGTAAATACTTCTATACCACAGAAAAAGTTAGAGCACACATGCATTGATACCAGGCAGCCGAGCCCGGGCTCTGGCTGCGTCTAATTAAGGATGGCAAGGACTGGCATAATTTGGAGAGCACACAGCCAGTTCGTAAGGACGACCCAGCTAGAAGCCGGCAGTGCCATGTAGAAATGTTGTGGGACTAGCATTGCCAGATAGTCTCAATTTTTTCTCCTAGAGAAGCCCAAAATCCAGATTTTGATATGAAATCTTACAATTTCTAAACATTGGCAGCTAATTTTTTTTTTTTTAACACTGTGAGCCAAAGGGGCCAAACGGACATGTTGGTGGGGACATGTGGCTCATGGGTATCCAGTTTGCAACCTCTGACCTAAGACCGTGGACACCTTCTCCTCTCAAGACAACTCCTGGCACCCTTTCTCCCTCCGTGGGGCCAAACCCATGGCTCTGCAAAGAAGGCTCTTCCGTGCCAGGGAGGTGCAGGCGGCCTCTCAGCTGTGAGCTGCAGGATCACAGGGCTGCCTGCCCCAGCCCCGGAGCCCACCGGGGTGAATGGCGCAGGTGCGGAAGAGGGGGCCCCACAGGCAGCTGCTCCGTGGGGTGCAAGGATGAGAGAGTGGACTTGACGTCAGGCTGCCTGGCTGTGTCCACCACCCTGTCATGCCACGACAACTTCCTGAACCACACACCAGCCCGGCATTCTGGGCTCCTGTGAAGCCTGGGATGGCAATAAATCTTTTTAACTTGCTGAGAATTTCTCCTTTGTCCTGGCTGCGTTTTCCATGTATCACACATCTTGGGATCTCAGAAGCTTGTTTGGGGTGGGTTGTTTGCGTTGGGAGGATTCGTTGCTGTGGTTCAGGTAAGATGTGGGAAGTTTAGAGACCGGCCCCTCTGCTCCATTCTGTGTCGCCACTGTCTGCCTCCTTCGTGTGCTGTTTTGCTTTCCCATCGCATTGTAACCTCTTCTCCAGCCTTTTCCCCCTGTTAGATCTTTCTGCCTTTTTCTCACCATTGTTTTTGTTTTTGTTTTGAGACAAGTCTGTCACTCTGTTGCCCAGGCTAGAGTGCCATGGTGTCAACCTAGCTCACAGCAACCTCAAGGTCCTGGGCTCAAGTGATCCTCTTGCCTCAGCCTCCCCAGTAGTTGGGACTACAGGCATGCGCCATCATGCCTGGCTAATTTTTCATATATATTTTTAGTTGTCCAGCTAATTTCTTTCTATTTTTAGTAGAGATGGGGTCTTGCTCTTGCTCAGGCTGGTCTGGAACTCCTGACCTTGAGCGATCTGCCCACCTCAGCCTCCCAGAGTGCTAGGATTACAGGTGTGAGCCACCATGCCTGGCCTCACCATTGTTTTTTAGTTTACATTCTTGAATGAAATCTTGGTGGCTTACTTGATCTTTTTATATCTGCTGTGCCTTTGGGTCAAATGTTCCTTGAGGTCTCTTGGGGGTGGGAGGTGAGAAGTGGAAGGTGGCATCTCAAATCACAGGGCAGGTGGACTTTAATAAATGGTGCTGAGCCAACTGGAAGCCATTTGCAAAAGTTGAAATTAGAGCCATACTTCACATCATATGCAAGAATGAACTCCAAATGGATGTAGGATCCAAATATAAGAAAATGGAACCATAGAAATACTAAAAACCAGGATGAAAAAATCCAGAGGCAATAAAAGATTGATAAATTAGACTACATAAGGAGGGAAAAAATGCTTGGCAAAAAGCACTATAAAGTCAAAAGACTGGGAGGAAATATTTGCAGCGGGTATCAGAGTTAATATTCCTACTATGTGAAGAATTGAAAAAGTAAGGGACAAAGGGGCCAAAACTTGATAGAAAAATTGGGAAAGGACATGAACACACAGTCATAGAGATGTAAAAATGGCTCTTAAAAAAACGAAATGTTCAGACCCACTCGTGATTACAGAAATGCAAATTGGAATAATACTGGGATATTGTTTATTACCTTAGATTGGTGAAAGACAAAAAAGTACCACACATTTTGTTAGGCGGGGCTATAAGGAAACAAACTCGGCTGGTGGGAATGCAAATTGATATAACCATTCTGGAGAGGAATTTGTCAGTACTTAACAAAACTACAAAAGCACTCACCCTTTGACCTCACCATTCCCCACCCAGGAATTTCCCTTGAAGAAACACCCCCAACAATACAAACATATATATGCACAAGATTATTCATTGCAGCATTGGGAGTGCAAATGTTGGGAACAACATAAATGTCCATATATAAATGAATAGGTGCATAAACAGTACCCACATGATGGAATACTCTTTAGCTGTAAATCAGAAGGATCTGTATGAATTGATACAGAGTTGTTTTCGGAATACATTGTTAAGTGCAAAAAGTATAATGTGCTACTTTTTATATAACAAAGAGGAGGATATAAGAGGATACATGTATCTGCTTATCTGTACAAAATAAATAGGGAAAGATTAATCAGAGACTAATGAGATTAGTTATCTGTGGAGGGTAGGTAGGAATAGGGTGGGAGGAAGGGGAAATAACAAGGCATAACGGATGTACCGGGCGGGATACTTTGGCTATATTGGAGTGTATTTTGTATAGCTGTGATTCTTAAGAACAACCATGGTGATGTTTCTCATACTCCCAAAATAATTAAAATCAACCAGGATATGAAAAGAATTCAAATTGAAATGAAATGAAATACAAACAGTAATGAACAAACTATTTCAGATGAATAATACAACCACACTGAAAAGGGTGGGGAAGAAAAATAGCTGACTTAACAGTATTTTGATGGGATACTAGAAAGGTAAAGATAAAAGGCACTGTACACAAATAGCATAGTCTGGTCAGTCTATTTTTCACAGGAGCAGGGGTTAGCAATTCAGAAGTTATTCCATGTATATATTTGGATTAAGAAAAATATAGGTAATGAGATGCAGGCATATTGAAAGGACACAGAAATCAACCTGAAGGGCTCTCAGTGGCCAAATCTGGGGCACTCTGAACAACAAAATAATGACAATGGGTTATAATCCATTGAATAAAAATACACAACAGAATCCCATAGACAATAGAATCTAAATTAAATGTAGAATAACCTAGGGCTAAAGCAGAAAAGAAAGATTGAGAGAGCCTGGGTGCAGGGATTGTGACCGATACCAGACCCTAACCACCCTGAACAAGTCACCAGGAAGAAATCTCCAGCCCGAGACCACCTGGGGCTGCATGAATTACTAAGCTGATGCCTTAACAAACTGTGCTTACCTTTCTGTGACAGCAGTTTATGATTAAACTTTATGGCCTGACCTCAAGACAATGCTGGTCACATACAGCTGTTTCTAACAGGGTTTTTTTTTTTTTTTTTTTTTTTTTTTTTTTGAGACAGAGTCTCACTTTGTTGCCCAGGCTAGAGTGAGTGCCGTGGCGTCAGCCTAGCTCACAGCAACCTCAATCTCCGGGGCTCAAGCGATCCTACTGCCTCAGCCTCCCGAGTAGCTGGGACTACAGGCATGCGCCACCATGCCCGGCTAATTTTTTGTATATATATTTTTAGTTGGTCAATTAATTTATTTCTATTTTTGGTAGAGACGGGGTCTCACTCAGGCTGGTTTCGAACTTCTGACCTTGAGCGATCCACCCGCCTCGGCCTCCCAAAGTGCTAGGATTACAGGCGTGAGCTACCACGCCCGGCCTCTAACAGGGTTTTTTGAACATTTAAAAACATTACCATTGCCCCTACTCAGGAGAGGACCCTGCTCTGTCTGTAAAGTAGGATCTATTGTCTGTCTCTCAATAAACTTTCTGTGGCTAGCTGGCTGGCTCTTGAATTCCTTCCTGCAGCCAGAACTCTCTTGAAGCCAAGAACTCACTTGTCGAATTCAGGGGGCTTCCCTCCCCTCATTGGGACACTCCCTGCATCAGAAGGAATGATAGAAATAGAAAAAAAAAACACACCATTGGGCAAACACCTAAGGAATAATTGTTGCAGACAAGGAACATCTATGGATGCAAAGTTAGTAGATACAACTATGATGGGAAACAGGACTTGGCATCATCTTAAGATCTCACAAGATACTAATCATAAGGGGAAAAATAGTCACTTTGTAGTGGAGAAACCTGGCAGAGGCCACCTTAACCAAGTGATCAAGTTAACATCCACACTAATAAGACACATTGACATCATGCACCTCCTAGTATGATGTGCTGAGAAGGGCACAATGTCACTTCTGTGGTATCCTTGTCAAAAATGTGTAATCTCAATGAAATCGTGAAAAAAGATCAGACAAGCCCAAACTGCGAGAAGCTCTACAAAATAACTGGCCAGTACCCTTCAAAAGTGTCACGGCCATGAACAATAAGGAAAGACTGAGGAATAGGCACAGACTGGAAGAGAGTAAAGAAATATGGCAACTGAATGCATTGGAGATCTTCATTTGGATGCTGGCTTAGAGAAAAGACCAGAGAGACCGGGTGCGGTGGCTCACACCTGTAATCCTGGCACTCTGGGAGGTTGAGGTGGGAGGATCGCTTAAAGCCAGAGCTTGAGACTAGCCTGAGTAAGAGCAAGACCTCATTTCTACAAAAAACTAGAAAAATTAGCCGGGCATGGTGGTACGTGCCTGTAGTCCTAGCTACTCAGGAGGCTGAGGCAGGAGGATCACTTGAACCCGGGAGTTTGAGGTTGCTGTGAGCTATAATGATGCCACTGCACTCTAGCCTGGGTGACAGAATGAAATCTTGTCTCAAGAAAAGAAAAAAGTAAAAGGATCAGAAATAGGATTTCACTGATGTTAATGACTTGGTTTTGTTAATTGTACTGTGGCCACCACACCTGTCTAAATGTTTCTATTTTTTCAGTAGAGATGGGAGTCTCACTCTTGCTCAGGCTAGTCTCAAATTCCTGACCTCAAGGGATTCTCCTGTCTCGGCCTGCCAGAGTGCTAGGATTACAGGTGCGAGCCACCACTCCTGGCCATATTTTTAAGATATACTTTATCAGTAAGTTCCTTTCTGTTCCCAGTTTATTGAGACTTTCTACCAGGAATGTAAAATGTTAACATCAGTAAGAGCTAGGTGAAGGGAACATGGAAATGCTTAATATTTTTGCCACCTTTGTAGGTCTAAAGTCTTTCAAAATAAAAAGTTGTAAAAATATATGGCTGAAGTTTCCGTTTTGAGAAAAAAATAAAGGCATGAGCCTGCTCTCATATAACTTCAGTACAGGAAGGGTGATGAGCATTCATGCAAATAAATGAAGTGTTACAAAAGAAAGGCTTGTGGGGCACTGCGTAGTCTGGGTTAGTGGGCAAGTGACAGATGAGGTCTGAAAATTGAGGAGGAGTGAGTAGGTGAAGAAAGGGCAAAAGCATTCCAAATGGAGGAAATAGCACAGGAGGAGGTCCTGTAGCAACAGGAAGCCTGGTGCTTTTGAGGAAGCGGGACAAAGGCCAGTGTGGCCAGAAGGAGAAGGTATGATTGGCAGGAAAGAGAAGCCGGAGAGATGGGGGTGGGGACCAGCTCACACAGAGTGTCCCGGACCAGCACGTCCAACCTCCTACATCTGAGTCCACCTGAGAATTTTCCCTTGAGAGGGTCATATTCCCAGAGCCATTTCACTTTCAACTTGACATTGGCATGGCAGGGAGAGGTTCTGCCTTTTTGTTTTTGACTTTTGAACTCAGATCGGGGAATTGTTTAAAGGGGCCCCTGTGTGGGTTTGAGTCAGGCACAGCCTGGACATCCAATAACAGATCCTACAGATCCTTAGAGAGTTGCCTTGCATGCCAGTTTTATTCCCGGGGGACACTGCGGCTTATAAACCACTGCACTTATGTTACTTATGTCTACTTGGTAGCCAACAATTAATGCCTGGTATGGGTGACTCCTACCCTCAACCCACATGCAGGGCTTGTGTTGCTTAGCAATCTCAACGCTCCCATTCCTTTCTCTTTCTTTCAGTGGCCTCGATGAAGATCAGAATTCAGCTTCTTAAATTGATTCCACATATCATTTCCCCCTATGGCCCAACCGTTGTCTGGCTCAATCATAGGGAGATAGAGCACACTGGTCCAGTAGAGAAGTGCAACAGGAAATGATTCTGAAGGTCGTGGGGGTCAGGACACATTCTTTGTATCCTCCCAAATATCTCTATTCCAACTACCAGGCCCCAGTTTTTGCCAAGAAGCACGTGGCAGCCAAGAATTCAGCCTATGTTGTCACAACTAGAATGACCAATTTAGTTCTGTCAGTGATCTCAGAGTGCTGACTGCAATCAGAAAGTGTTTTTTGTACCAGTTGCGTGGTGGCCTGAGTTTCTTTACCTGGTAGCTTACCTCCCTTGCCTGATTTTGCACGTTGCCCTGTTCTGCATTCAAACCATAGTACCTGGGTTGGCTACCTACCATCTGCAGATCATTCAATGCTATGAGAATCAGAAATTCTTGCATTCCTTTTTTCCAGGGGTTCTCTTGCAACCCAGGGTTTAGTCACTCCATTGGGTTTGTGATTGCTCCTGTAACTGTGTACACAACTTAGCATGTATGCATATTTGAATTTCATGGAAGGAGGAGCCATAGCTTTTATTAGGATCGCAGTGAGATGTGTGATCACCCTCCACCCAGAATCATAAGCCACTGCCCTATCTCCATTTTATTGCCCCATGTTCTATAGTAAGGCTTCCATGGGTTCCTCAAAGCCTCAGCTTCTCCAGGCTCCTGGTCTGGCTCCCCAAAGAGCAAAGACTTTGTTATTGGCGTATAGCTTCCTAACTAGTGAAAGGGCACTCCTCTCCACTCTCCCGCATGACGCCGCAGCTGCTTCACATCTCCCCGAGAGGTGGTTGTTTGACATCTGACCATTGGTACAGGCGTGATATTACAGGAGGGGAACTCTGCTACCTTCAGCCAATTCCTCTTATTCAAGCCACAGTGTCGATAATCTAATAGAAGATGATGCTCTCTGTAAATATTGCTCATACTGTAGATTAATGCTTTACATCCTTTCATAGGTGTTATAGTTCACAATAAAAAGTTTATAAAAAGTAAATTTCCATTACAGTGAAACAACTCATCATTAATAATTTCCCCCTCAAATGAAGTTTCTTTAGTTATAAAAATCAATATATTATTTAAAAAAATGCAATAATATAGGCAAGCAAAAAAAAAAAGCATAACATTTCACTCAATTCAACCCATTTGGAGAAAATTCATATGACATTTTATGTTCTGTATATTCTTCAAAATTAGTTGACTATATGCATGTGATTAATTTTAAAAAAATGAAAATTGAATCATGCTTCACATTTTTTTTTTTTTTTGAGACAGAGTCTCACTCTGTCACCTGGGCTATAGTACAGCAGCGTCATCATAGCTCACTGCAACCTCAAACTCCCGGGCTTGAGTGATCTTCCTGCCTCAGCCCCCTGAGTACCTGGGGCTATAGACACATGCCACCATGCCCAGTTAATTTTTCTATTTTGGCAGAGATGGGGTCTGGCTCTTGCTCAAGCTGGTCTCAAACTCCTGACCTCAAGCAATCTTCCCTCCTTGGCCTCCCCAAATACTAGGATTACAGATGTGAGCCACCATGCCTGGTGCAGGTTCTATTTTTAACAGCTTTATTGAGGCATAATTGATATATAATAAACTACACATATTTTAAAGGTCCAATTTGATCAGTTTGGACATATGTACCCTCCTGTTGATCCATCTCCACAAGCAAGGTAGTAAACATTATTCATCATTTCTAAAAGTTTCCTCATGCCTCTTTGTAACATTTCCCTCTCACCCTCAAGCAACCACTGATCTTCTGATACTACAGATTCGTTTGAATTTTCTGGATTATATCTCCATATAGTTTGTACTCCATATAGTTTGTACTATTTTTTGTCTGGATTCTGTCACTCGACATAGTTATTTTGAGATTTATCCATTTTATTGTGTGCATTGCTGTTTATTATGTTCATTGCTGAGTAGTATTCCATTGTATGGATATCCACAGTTTATTTATCCATTCACCTGCTGATAGACATTTATTTTGTTTCCCACTTTTTTTGCTATTACAAATGAAGTTACCATGAACATTTGTGTACAAGTCTTTTTATGGGTATATATTTTCTTTTTTCAGTTAAATATCTTGAAGTGGAATAGTTGGATCATATGGTAGGTATATGTCTAACTTTTAAAGTAACTACAAACTGTTGCACCATTTTCCATTCATAGTGGCAGAACATGGAATTTCAATTACTCCACATCCTTGCCAGCACTAGCATGGTAGTCTTTGTGGTTGGAAAATAAATTAACTTCTTTTTTTCACTTTCAGAATGGCAGAGTTGACAGAGCCCTTAATAATCAATTAGCTCAACCCTTCACTTACAGACAAAGAAGCTAAGACTGAGAGAGGGGAGGAATTTACAAAAGGTCCCATAGGAAATCAGCGGCAGAGCCAAGCAGTTGGACAAAATTACTGCTAAGTTCTGGTTTCGTTCTGCCTGCGATTCTCTCACTTAGAATGTCTAAACAGGAAACTCCCTTCCTGTAAGATAAACTTTTTCAAAATCTGATGCTTTAAGGGCAGCTACTGCAGTATAGAGAAAACAATTTCTTTTGCATTTATGCTTGGTCTCTGTTTCCAGGGATGTAGGGGTGAATGACATCCCTTTTCCAGTAATTGAGGCTGATAATACGAATGGTTGAATATGATTTGGTTCAAAGGTACAAAAAAGGAAAGAAAACCAAAACTGAAAGAGGGATAGTGCTGAGAGGCAGCAGTACTAACTTGGGTTATCTATGCTCCTCTTGGAAAGATAAAAAGACGCCACTAGTTAATACAGAGATGTGAGGGTTTGCTGAAGGTACACAACATCCACATGGAAGTCAAATTGGGGGTGGGAGGAAGGGAGAGCCATAAGAATAAAAATAGATAGTTATGAATAGACACCTGTGGAGTTGGCCATGGAAAGGTTGACGGGCTGGGTCAAATCATAGATGGCTTGGTATGTCCCAAATATACACCCCAAAAGGCCCATGATGCTGATCATGATGTCCTTGGCAATGGTGACACAGCTCATGTCCTCAGAATAAAAGGTGATGATCTCCAGGAGGGGCGGGATGATGAGGGCCAGGGCACTGCTGCTCACGGAGCCCACCAGCGAGATGACCAAGTCCAGGCGGGGGATGAGGATGGCTGAGACACCTGCGGCAAGAGGAGAAACTTACAATTACTGAACGTCGCTGAACAAAGGGAGCTCAGAAATAAACCATTGTTTTGGAGCCCTAGAATTCCACAGCTGCCTGAGATACTGCTTGAACAGTCTTGAGCAGGCTCGAGCGGTACACCAGGCAATGCAGCGCTGGACTCCCACCCCTGTTTTTAACCACCAACACTGATGCCATCTTTTTCTATTTTGTATATTGAATTTTTCACATATAATCTTTATTGAAAGGGCTCCTCTACCACTTACCTGTTATAACCTCCTCACCGTAGATATGTGGAAATTTCAAGCTCTAGGGGAAATAGGACCTACTCAAATTCACATAGGGCGGAGATGAGAACCCACTGGGGTGCTCCATCTAATGTCCTTTCCACTCTACTATGCTGCCTCTCATGTATAGGGAAGAACGTGGCACACTGTAGGTGCCCAGTAAGTGCTTGACTCTCATCTAGATGCTGAATCAATCTTTGTAATATCTACATAACATAACCTCTGTTAGAAGTAAGAATGAATAAAAACGGGAGATGCCTCCGTTGCTGTCCAAATGTCAACTACTTATTTATCTACTCTTAAAAGGACCTTGATAGTTAAGCTTGATGTAAAACCCAAAGAAAGCACTAGGCTGCCCATCCCACAGCCCTGCTCTTCTATAAACACTCTTAGATTTCCATCTGTCATACATAGAATGAACATTTAGTGTCACATTTTCCAAAGGAGTCCAATTTCAAAAATGTATGAATGAGTAAATATGCAATTTATCATATGATTTAATTTTATGCAACCATATGCTTTTTTTCCCCAGCCCTCCATCAGAACTTAACTATATGCTTTTTTAAACTGTATGCAATTTTTTATTGATGCATAATAGATATACATAGTTTTGGGGTCTATGTAATAATTTATTCTTATAATGTGTAAATCTCAGTGTACTTGGGATATCTATCACCTTAAACATTTCAATCATCTGATCTTTCTAGGAACAAAATTCAGAAAGCCTGTTCTGGAGAGCATCTGTACAAGCTCACTGGATCTTTAAGAAAACATCACCTCTTTGTGAAATTGCTCTGACATGTACAGTGAGAGAGTGAGAGAGGCTCATGAACTGTCACGGCTGGGAGTCCACCGCCCCTCTGGTGGGGTGGCTCCTGTGCACAGCTCTCCTTCACCAGGTGCTTAGCAAGCTGCTTACAGACAGAAACCAGCACCTGTCCTCCAGGAGAGCTCACACTGAGGGGACAGAGAAGATACATTCAAGGAAAGCTCTAGTGCAAGGCGGGCTGGAGGAGCGCTCTAAGAGGCTCAGTGCTGGTCATGCCACCCCACTGCTCAGAGCTCTTCCGTTGCTCCCCATTGTCCAGACTCCTCGTCACAGGGCCCCTTGGGACTTGGGCTCTGCCAAATGCTCTGACCGCCTCTCTCGTCACTGTCCACTGCTTTTAGTTCTCTGAAGGAGCCCTAGGCGACACAACCCATGTGCAAATCCCAGCTCTGTCACTTAGCATGTATGACTTGGACATGCTACTTAATGTCTCTGGGCCACAGTTCCCTCAGTTGGTAATATTACATTGCTAGGCAGTCATGGCAGTCATGAGTATTAGATGATTAGATAATGTCAGTACAGTGCTTGCCATAGAGGAGGCATACAGAAAGGTGATTAAATGAACGATAGTTCTTTGTCCCATAAACCAGCCAGTGTATACTTTCTATGTGTAGACAGTAGAGATTACTGCGACATTACTCTGTGGTAGTTCTGTTAAGCCTCATTTCAGGTGGAAAAATCGAGGTCCAGGGAGATGAAGTATCTTGCCCTAGGCCACAAGGAAGGCTAGTGGCTGAGCCAATGATGGCGGGGTGGGCACCAGTGTGATTCCCTGTCATGGCTTTGGGCAAAGAGTGCCCTTTTATCCTACTCACAGGTCAGACAGACCAAGCCTGTGCGGACAGACAGGTCTACAAACAGTGCCCAGTTCTCTGACACCTGGGAGATGGCGAATGGGATGATGATCTCGGCCGGGACGTGGAACTGGAGGGCATAGGTGAAGAAGATGCCGATGGAGTACATCAGCTTGACAGACTGGTACAACCTGCAGACAGATGGATGGGGATGTGAAAGGTCACGTGGGCCCCCAGAAGAGCCATTCAGGATTCGCTCATTGCTCAGAAGCTGGTACAGGTGGAGAATCCCTAGTCTGAAAATCCCAAACCAGAAATACTCTAAAATCTTAAACTTTTCCAGTGCTGACATGACACAAAAAGAAAAATACTCACTGGAGCATTTCAGATTCAGATATTCAGATTAGGGGTGTGAATCAGTAAATATAATGCAAAGATTCCAAAATCCGAAACCATCCGAAATCTGAAGCACATCTGGTCCCAAGTATTTCAGATAAGGAATACTCAACCTGTACTTGTCACTGAGTTATAGAGTTGGCTAGTGTCCAATGACTCAGGCCAGACTGGCCACCAGGGCTACCTGGGCAGCTTATTATTAAAAGTACACATTCCTGGAGATTCTGAGTCAGTAGGCCCATGGCCCAGGAATCTATGGCTTTCTTTTCTTTTAATATTTTATAAAAGTAAAATCTGCAGAGAGTCAAATTTGCAGTACAAAAGCCATGCAGTGAAAAGCATCCTTCCCACCTTAATCCCTAGTCTCCAGCTCCCCTTCCCATAGGTAATCACTCAGAGCTTTCCTGCGGCCCTTCCAGAAATAATCTGTGTAAGTACAAGCTTAATCTATATAGGAGTCCACACGTGCACACACACGTGAACACTCACACACACGTGCATACGCACATGCATTGCATCATTCCTCTATACACTGTTGAACTCCTTTTTTTCCCCTTCATCCAATATTTCTTGAAGATTGTCCCCTACCAGTGTACACAGATCTGGATCTTCTATTTCATAGCTGCTTGATATTCCAATGGCATAGATATACTGTAACTTTTTAAATTGATCACCAATTAATGGATATTTAGATTATGCCTAGTCTTTGTTCCCAAGTAAACAATGCTACAAAGAACACCCTTGTACATATATCTATGCAAAAATGGTATACAACCTCAGAAGTAAAAATGTTGGGTAAAAGTCTATGTGATTTCGAATTTCGACAGCTACGGACTTATTGCCCATTTGTTGTCCTAGCATATGAAAGGACCTGCTTCCCCACATCCTTGCCAAACAGTGTGCAAGGGCATGCTGGTCTTTGCCACTGGATCTTTTAAACTGGAAGTTCTATTATTTTTTCAAGCATCTTTCTATCTGGCCATCTGGCCGTCCACTTTTTTGTTTGCCTGTGAACTGTTTGCTCATGCTTGGGGGCCGTTTCTTCTTGGGTTGTTGGCCTTTTTCTTATTGGGAAGAGATATTTGTTTAAGGC
Organism: Microcebus murinus; assembly: GCF_040939455.1. Taxonomy (NCBI): domain Eukaryota; kingdom Metazoa; phylum Chordata; class Mammalia; order Primates; family Cheirogaleidae; genus Microcebus; species Microcebus murinus. The sequence goes on from NC_134124.1 coordinate 17,304,259, forward strand.
TCCCCTGAAGAATCTGATGACCAGCCAGGTTCATACCAAGAGGTGTGAAGTCCTGATAGAGTTCAATGGCCTCATTTTCTAGCTGAGGTCCCAGGAAGGAAAGTGCCCTGCCCCACGTTGCCAGAGGCAGCCCGAATTGCCCAGAATGAGAGCAACATATTCGGATGATATCTTACAACTTCAAAGGAATGTCAGGTTTATGATCTCATCTAGTCATTGCCCAACGCAGTGACGTGGGTGGGGCTGGTGACATTTTTCTCATTCTACAGTTCTGGCTTTGTGGGAAATGAATGCCCTAGCATCCTACTCACCTCAGAAAGACGAAGGCTGTGCGGACACGTACCAGTGATGATGGCTAACACTCAGTGAGTGCCTAGCATGTGCCACGCACTTTCCCAAGCCTGTTCTGTCAGTTAAACCCATTAATCCTCACAGTCACTTCATGAGGTAGCGTGGCAGTCATTTGCGCTGCCCACCAAATACTTCCAGGCACGTGGTGGCATTGTGCTTCCCTGCCCCCTCGGAGTGAGGTGTGGCCACGTGACTTGCTTTGCCCGATGAAGTGTGAACGGGAGGGATGTCTGTCACGTCCAAGGGGGCTTTGCCAGCTTCACGGGAAAAGGCATGGCTCACGGTGCCTGCTGCCCTGGCAGCTGGTAACGCTTTAGAGAGTGGCTGGGCCCTGGAGTGGGGATGGTGGGTAGCGTCACCCCTAGCCACCCTATCATGGGCATGTAGCACGAGCACAGGATTATGCATTTGCATGTTCAGCCACTGAGATTCTGTATTAAGCGTTTGCATGTTCAGCCACTGAGATTTTGGAGTTATCAATCAATGGAGCATAACCTCGTCTGTCCTGATACACACGGGCATTAGTATTATCCTCATCGTACGGATGAGGGTGGACATGGGGCCTACAACATTAGATAGCTTGCCCAAGGTCACATAAGAACCAGGGTGCAAATCCCATTAGTTAGCTTTAGAACCTTCGCCCTCAAATTCTCGGCGCTTAGTCACTATGTACCCAATATCGCCATAACAATGACAGTAAGTAACACGTGATGAATGCACTGTGTTTCCTGGATGAATGAATAAGTGAATGAATGATTGAATACAAGGATTGCAGACCAAGTTCTAGTGGGGGCACAGCAATGATGGCCTAGGTGCATTTCTGGAATTGGGAGCTGAGCAGTAGTCCATCTGGGGGACTTCAGTCCTTACTTTGCACTTATAAGTTTTGTTATGGCTGTTTCTGTTTCTAAAACATTCCCAGATCATTCCTGTTTTTGTTTTTAGGGCCTTGGCACTTTTTTTTTTTTTTTGAGACAGAGTCTTGCTTTGTTGCCCAGGCTAGAGTGAGTGCCGTGGCGTCAGCCTAGCTCACAGCAACCTCAGACTCCTGGGCTCAAGCGATCCTCCTGCCTCAGCCTCCCGAGTAGCTGGGACTACAGGCATGCGCCACCATGCCCGGCTAATTTTTTGTATATATTTTTAGTTGGCCAATTAATTTCTTTCCATTTATAGTAGAGACGGGGTCTCGCTCTTGCTCAGGCTGGTTTCGAACTCCTGAACTCGAGCAATCCGCCCGCCTCGGCCTCCCAGAGAGCTAGGACTACAGGCGTGAGCCACCACGCCCGGCCGGGCCTTGGCACTTTAAAGCCAGACAGATTGGATTCAAGTTTCAGCTTCTTACAAACAATGCGAGCTGGGAAAGTGACTTGCAGCCTCTCTAAACATCGACTTATTCATTTATTCACTGGGGTTGGTAATAATAATGCTAACGCATAGGGCTACTGTAAGAATTAAATGAGGTAGTACACAGTGCCTGGATTATCAAACTTACCTGTTACGATAATGAATGCTAACATTAACAGTAAATATTTATTGGTAACGATAACCCAAGGGAACGCCCCACTCTGCGGCTCAGGCTCTGCTCCCGTGCCTCTCCCCACCCCCAGCCGAGGAGGGCAGGGACGTACCAGCAATTGGGCAAGTTGAGGGTGATGCTGGCCTGGGTGTCCGACCCGAACTTCATGTAGCCCAGTGTCCCCAGGCAGATATAGAGGCTGATGACAAGGGACATCCCCAAGTACAGAACAAACGAAAACTGCTGTGGGTCCTTCATCTGGTTTTTGAGAGGCAGAACCTGGGGGTGAAAAGAGTTTGGGGGTGGAGGGGAAGAGTTTGGGGACGAGGTGGAAAGAGATATGGCCCCTTGTGAGGGAGCAGGGTCCCCCTACAAGCACACTGGCCCAGGGGCGGGAAGGGGCCTCTCGGCAGGACCGCGCTCCCTTTCGTTCCCTCTCTCGTGGGCTATTTCCAGGGACGCCCTGCTCCACCCGGGTGGACTGGTGGATCCTCAGTGGGTCTCGAGGCTTAGCGTGGGGCATGGAGCAGCAGGCACCTGCGTGCGGGCTCTGACTTCCCCTCCGCCAGGAGAGGATCATCTTCCGCACTTTGCATAAATACTATTTATTTAGAAGTCGGGAGCTCAAATCGGCCACTCTGCAGACCACTGGGGCCTGTTTGCTCGGACCCCGGGGGTCTTACCATCCCGACGCCTTCAAACGTGAAGATGGCCGTGCCAAAGAACAGCAAGAAGGTCTTCCAGTTCGCCATCAGGGGCAGGTCGCTGGGGTACGGGATCCTCTGAAACACAGCGGGACGGGGGCATTGGCTCTGGCCCCAGGTCCATGCCTGGTGGAAAGCTGGGCCAGGCCTGACCTCCACAGAGAAGAATCCGAGTCGGGAGCACCCATTAACATAGCTAGAGCTCAGTCAGCCTTCTCGTTTTTTAAAAGTGGTTATTGATTTATTTTTATTTATTTATTTATTTTGAGACATAGTCTTACTTTGTTGCCCAGGCTAGGGTGAGTGCCATGGCGTCATGCCTAGCTCAAAGCAACCTCAAACTCCTGGGCTCAAGCAATCCTGCTGCCTCAGCTTCCCGAGTAGCTGGGACTACAGGCATGTGCCACCATGCCCAGCTAATTTTTTTTCTATATATATTAGTTAGCCAATTAATTTCTTTCTATTTTTTATATAGTAGACACGGGGTCTCGCTCTTGCTCAGGCTGGTTTCGAACTCCTGACCTCGAGCAATCCACCCGCCTCGGCCTCCCAGAGAGCTAGGATTACAGGCGTGAGCCACCGCGCCTGGCCCGATTTATTTTTATTACGGCAAAATATACGTAACATACAACTTACTACCATTTTTTACCATTTTAACAACATTTTTAAGCGTACAATTCATCGGTGTTAGGTACATTCACTTTTGTTTATGTACCTGTCACCATTACCTGTCTCCAGAACTGTTTTGTCACGCTAAACTGAAACTCTGTACCTATGAAATATTGATACCCAGTCTTTTGGTACCTCCTTAGATTCTACTTTCTGTGTCTATGAACTTGACTATTCTGGGCATCTCATGTAACTGGAATCGTACAACAGTTACCTTTTTGTGTCGGGCTTATTTCACTTGGCTTAATGTCTTTAAGGTTTGTTGATGTGGTAGCACGTGTCAGAGATTTCTTCCTTTTCTAAGGCTGACTAATATCCCATTGTGTGTGTGTGTATGTAAAATACATATATCAAAGTTTGTTCATCCATTTATCAGTGGATGCAGAGTTGAGCTGTTTCCACATTTTGGCTGTTGGGAGCCCGCCCATCTTCCTATGTGGAGAGAGTGGGACATAGCAGGAAGAAGGGAGTTGCCCAAGGCCAGGCTGCAAGTTGGTGGCACAGCCCAGACAAGCATTCAAGTGTCCCATTTCTTGGTCCTCTAACATCTCCTTCCCATCGCTCTTTCAGGGCTGTGCAGTCCACCAGCTGGTACGGCAGCTATCAGGGACCGAGGAGAATGATTATTTTAACAGACTTCGGTGGTGGGTAGAATAATGGCTTCCCAGAGACGTTCACATCCTAACCACTAGAACCTGTGGATATCTTATGTTACATAAGGCAAGGGAGCACTAAGTTTTCAGACTGAATCAAGGTTGCTAATTGCCTGACCCTAAAATAAAGAGAGCATCCTGGACTGTCTGGGTGGAACAGGGTCCTGCAAGGTGGAAGGAGGAATTGCAAGGAAGATCAGAGGGACAGCAGCATGAGAGGCTCAGCCTGACGTCGCTGTCTGTGAACCTGGAAGGAGCCCCAGGCCAAGGTACGCAGGGAGCCTCCGGAAGACGGGAAAACAGAGTCTCTCCTAACACCTCCAGAAAGGATGCGGCCAGGCCAACACCTTGATTTCAGCCCAGGGACTCCTCTAGAACTGTAAAGTAAGTTTGTGTGGTTATAAGCCACGAGATTCCTGGAAATTTGTTACAGCAGCAATAAGAAACTAACACAACTCCAAAGACTTTCAGACTCAAAGAAATGAAACGGTAAATGGTGGAATGTCAAGGCCTGCGATGAGAGTATTGCATGGGCTTGGGAGGCAAACTGACTGAAATTAGTGAAAAAGTTACTTTGTTTATCAATTCCCTTATCTATAAACTGATATAAAGACAGTACCATGGTTCCTTGGTATCCACAGGGGACTGGTTCCAGGACCTCCCTCAGATACCAAGGTCTGCGGGTGCTCGAGTCCCTGGTGTGGAAAGGTGTCGTGCATACAACCTCTGCACACCGTCCTATACACTTTAAATCATCTCTAGACTACTTATAATACCTAATACCAATGCGAATGCTATGCAAACACTTGCTATACCGTATTATTTTTTAATTTGTATTATTTTTTGTTGTTGCATTATTTTTATTTTTTGGTATTTTCTATCCGAATTCGGTTGCATCCACTAATGTGGAACCCACAGATACAGAGGGCTGACTTTACTTCCAAAATAGTATTATTGTAAAGATTCGATGAGCTAATAAAAACGTGAAGAACTTGGCATCAAGTGAATAAAACTCCTTTATCATCCATGTTTCCTTGCCCACCTGCCACTTTCACAATTTTTGTTGGCTATGCGAGCAATGCGTATCTCCCCAAGCGAATGCAACCTCCGCGAGAGCAGATACCCCATCTGTTTTTCCTTATCATGGGGTCCCCAGCCCTTTGCACAATGCCTGGCTCACAGAAGGTATTTAGTAACTATGGGTTGAATGACTCGTTGTTATCCAATGTGATGACGATGATGAAGGGGAGGATGTTGATGATGGGTGATGATTAGTTTTTATAGCTTGTGGGGCAGAAGTGTTCCTAGATGTCATATTGGCAGGGGCTGCTCAGAGCAGGGGATTCCCTTCTTCACCCTCACCTGCCCATGCTGCTAACAACCCTCCCCAGGTGTCTCCGAGACCCAGGACCCCGACCCCCTTCTGCCGTGGTTTCAGGCACAGACCTGTATGATGTACTCAAAGATGAGAGCCATGCTCCCCAGGGTGGTGATGTTGGCCAGTGTCGAGAAGAAGGCCAGCACCTTGAGGTTCTGGATGAACACCAACAGGACCAGGAAGGGCAGGATTGTCAGCATGTAGACACGAATGTCCAGGATGGGAGTCAGCAACAGGCTCTTCCTGGGTTGGCAGTTGTTGGTGGTCACGTGGGCTTCTTCCACCATCTGACGTGCGGCATAATGAAAGGTGGTGTAGTTAGGGTGGCCAGATAAAACACAGGACACCAGTCATATTTGAAGTTCAGATAGTTGACATAACTTCTTAGTATCAATATGTCCCCAGCATTGCATAGGACATACAGTTTAAAAAAATATTATTCACTACCTATCTGAAATTCAACTTTAACTGGGTGTCACCTATTTTTATTTGCCAAATTTGGCAACCCTAACTGCCCATGACTGTGACAACCAGAAACCCTTAGCATCATAAAGTCCCAAGGTTGAAGGATCCTTTTGTCATTTAGCCCAACCTCTTCTTCCCACCAAATTTTTCTTTTGTACGTCCAGAGAAAGGGAATTTATTACACAAGAATATCCTCTTTAACTTTAAATAGTCCTAAAAGTTGGAAAGCTCTACGTATTGAACAAAATCTATCTACCGTGTTTACCTGAACATAAGACAGGGTCTTTTTTTTTTTTTTTTTTTTTTTTGAGACAGAGTCTCACTTTGTTGCCCGGGCTAGAGTGAGTGCCGTGGCGTCAGCCTAGCTCACAGCAACTTCAAACTCCTGGGCTCGAGTGATCCTTCTGCCTCAGCCTCCCGGGTAGCTGGGACTACAGGCATGCGCCACCATGCCCGGCTAATTTTTTATATATATATATCAGTTGGCCAATTAATTTCTTTCTATTTATAGTAGAGACGGGGCCTCGCTCAGGCTGGTTTTGAACTCCTGACCTTGAGCAATCCGCCCGCCTCGGCCTCCCAAGAGCTAGGATTACAGGCGTGAGCCACAGCGCCCGGCCAAGACAGGGTCTTATATTTATGTTTTCCTCAAGAAGACACCCTAGGGCTTATTTTCAGGAGATGTATTATTTTTTTTAACTACGGTACAACAATCTACATTTATTCAAATATAGTTAAGCTGTCTTCTTCTGGAACATCATCCTAACTCTCCAAACCCCGAATTCCATCCTGAATTTCTTGCGACTCTATTTCCTTTAGAACCATTGGCCCCAATCTCTCATGTCGAGCAATCGAGCTCTCATGGGGCAGATGAGAAGGGCTGCTCGTCTTTTTTACCGCTCTTCAACAAAATGCGTGGGTTGTGCAGATACGCTGCGTAGCCACGCCCATCACTAGGTCTTATTTTCGGGGTAGGGCTTATATTGTGCAAATGCTTAAAAATCCTGCCAGGGCTTATTTTATGGGTAAGTTTTATTTTTGGGGAAACACAGTACTTGATTCTACTCACTACCTCCATGAGATCAATTTTTTTTAGCTTCCACATGTGAGACTATGCCATGTCTGTCTTTCTGTTCCTGACTTCTTTCACTTAATGTAATGTCCTTCAGTTCCATCCACATTGCTGCAAATGACAAGATTTCTTTCTTTTTTTATGGCTGAACAATATTACATTTTATATATATACCACATTTTCTTTATCCCAGAGAGGTTGGTTAATGGGTAGAAAAATACAGTTAGATAGAAGGAATAAGTTGTGGTGTTTGACAGCCACAGTAGGGCAACTGTAGTTAACAACAATTTATTGTATATTTCAAAATAGCTAGAAAAGAAGATTTGGGATGTTTCCAGCACAAAGAAGTGGTAAATGTTCAAGGTGATAGATATCCCAATTACCTTGATTTGATCATTACGCATTGTATAACATGTATCAAAATATCACCATAAATATGTACAACTATTATCAACATAAAAAGCTAAAAAAATAAAATAAAGGTCTGTAATTTGGACAAAAATTCCATCTGCTTGAATATTCTATCTGCAATACTTGTCATAGTTCTTTCTGGCTATTTGGGTGCACGGAAAGAAGTATGCTCCTCTATTCCACAAGACAGAATGCTGTGATTGATTTGTAATGTCTATTGGGAATGCAGTGAGGGGAGAGTGCAGGTTGCTTGCCTGTATATTTAGTTAGGCATCTTCTACATGATCCCCTTGAGAAACTTAAAGTAAATGTCACCAGTGCATTCCAGGCTAAAAATTCTCAATTATTTCTGATTGTTCATGATTATAAGCCTCTCTCTTTACCCTGGTTACATTTTTCAGGAATTACTTTGGCTCCTCAATGATCTTTTAAAAATGTGATTCCTGGGACTGAGAGAACTTCCAAGTGTGGTCTCATCCAGGAGTAGAAATGAAGCTGTCTCCTCCCATGACCTGAACACTATACTTTTGCTAATGTAGCCCTAGGAGGAGGAGGTCTGCCTTTCTCCCACTCTGCCCAGGAGAGGCCTCTTTACCTGTTGTAAATTATCTGCCATAAACATAAAATAAACACTGCAGAAGCCCAGTTGGGTGATGATTAATAAGAAGCTGACGGTGTACCTGGGAAGGAAAAGAAGAGGTAAAACAAACATTACAATTATTTTTTAGAATGTGCTTATTTTTTTAAACAATTATTTCTGTTGATGCAAATTTTTATTTTTCCCCACATTTTTCTTATTTTGAACATTTTAAAGCCTATAGAAAAAGTAGAAAAAAATAGCATAATTAACAACCATATACTCTTTAACTAAATATATCAATTCTTAATTTTTGGCCCCAAATTGCATTATGTAAATATGTTTGTATGTATGTGTTCATCCAACCATCCCCCCCCACACACATTTATTTTTCAGAATCATTTGCAAGTCAATTGCAGATATCATAACATTTCGACCCTAAATACCTCAGTGTATCTCTCTTAAGACTATGATAGCCAGAAAATCAACATTAATATCCTCAAATATACAGTCCCTATTTTATTAATAAATACTCACCCTTTGTAATTTGCAGGAGATTGGTTCTAGGACCTCCCCACCCCTCTGTGGATACTAAAACCTGTGGATGTTCAAGTTTCTTACATAAAGTGGCATAGTACTACCCCAACTTGCTCCAAAATATCTTTTTGTTTTTTTTTTTTTTTTTTTTTTTTTTTTGAGACAGAGTCTCGCTTTGTTGTCCAGGCTAGAGTGAGTGCCGTGGCGTCAGCCTAGCTCACAGCAACCTCAAACTCCTGGGCTTGAGTGATCCTTCTGCCTCAGCCTCCCAAGTAGCTGGGACTACAGGCATGCGCCACCATGCCCGGCTAATTTTTTTATATATATATCAGTTGGCCAATTAATTTCTTTCTATTTATAGTAGAGACGGGGTCTCGCTCTTGCTCAGGCTGGTTTTGAACTCCTGACCTTGAGCAATCCGCCCGCCTCGGCCTCCCAAGAGCTAGGATTACAGGCGTGAGCCACAGCGCCCGGCCCCCAAAATATCTTTTGTAGCTGCTTTTTTTTTTTTGTTTGATTCAGGATGTAATAAAGTTTTGTATATTGCATTTGGCTATATCTTTTTAGTCTTTTCTTTTTTTTTGTACATAGAACAGCCCCATATATATCTATCTTTTTGTGTTTTTCATGACATTGGCTTTTTTTGAAGAGTCCAAGCCAATTGTCTTATAGAATGCCCCACATTGTGGACTTGCATGATTGCTTCCTCATGATGATATTTTGCACCTCTATTTCATCATATGGGGAGGCACATGAGGTCTTGCTGTTCTACTACAGCGATGACTACCAGTTCTCTCCATTGTAAATGTACATTTTCCTTTTGTAATCTGTGGGGTAAAACTTTAAGATGGCACGAGTATCCCATTTGTCTCAAACCAATGGTTTTAACATTCATTGCCTGAATAAATTATTTCATCAGTGGTTGCAAGGTAGTGATTTTCTAATTATATCTGTCATGTCTTCTAAATTTATTATCTGGCATTTAAGAGAGATATTGTCTTCTCTTTCTTTTGGTACCACAATAGAATCAATAATTATTTTTAAAATTTAATACCTTATACTCTGCTATTGTCATTATTCTTCTGGATTTTTCATGTTCCAAATTTGGAGATGCATTTATTTTTTAAGGGAACAGAAATATACTCCTTTACTTAGATTCTAATGTTTAGATCAGTGTTTTCTAAATTGGGTTGTAATACCATCCAATTTGTTGTTTGAGATGTTATATTAAAAAATGCAGACTCCTGGTTCTTATATCAGCCTATTGTGTCAGAATCTTGGCATATCACGTGAAACCCCAGAGCGATGTTTTTTTTTTCCTGCCTTTATTATGGAAATTTTCAAATATATACACAAGCAATAAGAATAATTGAATGAATCTCCAGTTTCAACAGTTATTAACTTTTTGCCAATCTCCTATCTACCTCTTCATCTCTACCATATATATATATACTTTATTTGTCAGAGTATTTGTAGCAAACCAAAGACCTCAAATCATTTCCCCTATAAATAACTCAGTATGCAGCTCTAATGGATAAGAATTTAAAAAGTATAATCATCATACCATTATTATCTCTTATCGAATTAACAATTATTTATTTATATCATCTAATATTCAGATTTCTCAAATTGGTCTCCAAAATATCTATCTTACAGTTGGCTTCCAAACAAGTCTATATATTTCATTTTGTTAAGTCTCTAAAATTTTTAAAACTGCTATATTCCCCCTTGCCCTGTTTTTTTTTCTCCTTGCAACTTTTTATTTTTTGGTGTTACTAAAGATATCAGCCCATTTGTCCCATAGTATATCCTATTTTTTAGATTTGGTTGATGACTTTCTCCTGACATCATTTATCTTAGTTCTCTATCTGCTGTCTTTTCTGTAAACAAATACTAGATCTAGTGGCTTGATTAGGTGGAGGTTCTTTATTTTCTGGCAAGAGTGTTTCAGAGGTGGTGCTCTGATCCCACTATGAGACACACCATGCGTGGCTGTCCCATGTCTAAACATGAGATTCCAAGATGAGTACATGAGGTCAGGTGGTACCAGTACCTTCTTCTTTTATAAAGTTTCCCAATGACCTTTCACCTAACATCTTGAGCATTCTTTAATGATTATTGCCTACATGGAATGGGCAGTTTTTAAACAAGCTCCCTAGGTATCTCTTAGTACATTAAAAATGACAAATCATTAGTTTAAATAAAATGTTTCCAATTCTTTCTCAGTCTCTGAACCTCTGGAGAAATGGTACAATGTCATGGCAGGGGCTAGATGCTAGGTGCCAGTCTTTGCTCTACCTCTAAATTCCTGTGTGATCCTGAACAACTTTATTGCCCTCTCTGAGTTTCATTTTTTTCCATCTGAACAGGCATGAATATAGTGATCTGTAAGGGCCCATTAAATATTTATTCAGGGTGTCATTGGAAATTGGTTAGCCATCCATTATTGTAAGGCATTCATTATTACTGTCACATGATGTCACCTGTTTGACCGTTAGAGTGGCTCCTGATCAGAGGTCAATGACCTACTTACTGAGAACCCATCCCAAGAGAGGAGCTACAGAAATCCCTCTTAGCTGCCATAAGAGGGACTCACTACGTCCTGAGAGACTTTGCCGGGTAAGGGTGCAGAGTTAGGTTCTTGGTCAAAGCTCTGCTCCACCACTATCAACGTCTATGCCTTTGGGCCACCCCATATTTCCAGGGACAATAAAAACCCATCTTGCCTACCTCCCAAGGTTGTTGAGATGATCTGAGAAGCTACGACAGAGAAAACCGTTTTGGACACCATTAACTTTTTATCGAGCAAGATAACAACCTGAATGTTCACCACCAGGGGAATAATCAAATAAAACTGTGGTTATTGGCCGGGCGCGGTGCCTCACGCCTGTAATCCTAGCTCTCTGGGAGGCCGAGGCGGGCGGATTGCTCGAGGTCGGGAGTTCGAAACCAGCCTGAGCAAGAGCGAGACCCCATCTCTACTATAAATAGAAAGAAACTAATTGGCCAACTAATATATAGAGAAAAAATTAGCCGGGCATGGTGGCTCATGCCTGTAGTCCCAGCTACATGGGAGGCTGAGACAGAAGGATCGCTTGAGCCCAGGAGTTTGAGGTTGCTGTGAACTAGGCTGACGCCACGGCACTCACTCTAGCCTAGGCAACAAAGCGAGACTCTCTCTCAAAAAAAAAAAAAAAAAAACAAAAACAAAAACAAAAAAACTGTGGTTATTAACATCCATCCACACTAGGGAACATTGTGAGCCTTAAAAAATAATCTAGAAGGTGTATATGTCCCAATGTGGAAAAAAATTAGGGACATATTATATGGTCAAATGAAAAAGCAAATTTCCAAATATTATTCCAAGTAATGTACAAGACAATCTAAAGGAATTATATACTTCCATGCACATACATATACTGATATACATGTAGAGAAGAAACATCTAGAGGAATAATTACTAACTAGACATCAGTGATTATAAAGTGTGAGCCAGCTCTTAGGATGGGCTACTGGGAGGGGTCTCTATGTTGTGCTTGATAGTTTACAATAAGAACATATTCGTTTCAAACCTGTGTAACTAGAAATAAAGGAAGAGCTGGCGAGGACTATGATTGCTATTGTTCTACTACCTCCCCCACACGGAGTGCGTCCTCAGCCAGGTGTTGGTGCTGGCTTCAAGGCTGTACATCGTGGCCTCGCCATAGTTCACAAAAGTCTTTTGCAGTCTAGGTGGAAAGGACAAACAATGTGTCACTTAAAACATTTTTGTTAAAGGTACAATTGACTCCCAGAGTAAGTGATTCTTGTATATTTGTATGTTAGTATGGAGGGTTCTGTTAATTTTCTAACAATGGTATATTTTATATTTTAACAACTTTCAGGAGTTTGCCTTTTTTTCTTTTCTTGCAGGTATCTTTTTAAGCATATATATTTAAGTGGATGTCATTAGTGGATGACTTATTCTTTTTGATTAAATAGTAGCTGTGGGCCGGGCGCGGTGGCTCACGCCTGTAATCCTAGCACTTTGGGAGGCCGAGGCGGGCGGATTGCTCAAGGTCAGGAGTTCGAAACCAGCCTGAGCGAGACCCCATCTCTACCAAAAATAGAAATAAATTAATTGACCAACTAAAAATATATATTCAAAAAATTAGCCGGGCATGGTGGCGCATGCCTGTAGTCCCAGCTACTCGGGAGGCTGAGGCAGTAGGATCGCTGAGCCCCGGAGATTGAGGTTGCTGTGAGCCAGGCTGACGCCACGGCACTCACTCTAGCCTGGGCAACAAAGTGAGACTCTGTCTCAAAAAAAAAAAAAAAAAAAAAAAAAAAAAATAGTAGCTGTGCATTGATTTAGGTCTGCAAAGCAGGAAAGAGGAGATAGGGTGATGGGAGGAGGTGTGGGGAGGAAGGGGCATTGTGGGTGTGGCCAAGCCAGTGATTTTTATCTCTTCTGGATTTACATTTCCTCCTTCCCATTGGGGAAGTATCAGAACATTTGAGATGTCTGTCCCGGACCAGATCCTATGCACAGATGGTACTCAGGCTCCTGCCCAGGACCCTTATAGGATGTGACCCCAAGTTCCAGGCTGTCCCTCTCTTCCCTTGTCCTTCTTCCTAGGTGACCTTTTCCAAGGGTGGGGCAGGCCATTGCTGTAGGACCAACCATCTTTGGCAGGAGCAAGTGGGAGTAGCAGCATGTTGCCGAGGTCCTAAATGCACCTTGTTAATTGCTGGTGTGAGGTGAGCAGTGGAAGGAGAGAAAGGGCACCAGACTTGTTAGGATACCAGGGTTTTGAAGTAAGCAGATAGACTAAAGATGGCTCCTGTAGATCTAAAATGGAGTCAGTCTTGCTCTAACTATTAGTAAAAGGTCCTGGCTGTGTAAAAAGTTCTCAGAAGAGGGAGGAGGGAGTTGAGGACTGTTCTCAAAAAAGGATAGAGAGGTCCTGTTCCAGGAAAGTCCCTTGTCCCTTAGTGTATACATTTCCATTGTCCACTTAACTAACGGCCGCAAAGTTCTGCTTCTGGGATTGCTTGCTTGCATAGCTGCCAGCCCCCAGGGGTATAAAAAACACCGCAAAAGCTTTGTTCGGGGCTGCTTCTCCCTCCTTGCGTGGAGTGGTGACAGCCCCTGCACAGGTATCAATAAACTAATTTGGCTGATTGGGTTCTGGTGTCCGAATCCCCTTGGTCCGCTGGTTTACAACAGTTTCAATTTCATGATGCTCCTCAGCTAGCTGGAGTAAGTCTCCAGCTAGTAAGTCTCTTTAGATTTCTGGGCCTCAGTTTTTCACATACAATCTGGGTTTGGGGGAGGAGGCAGTGAGAGATAGATGTGGAGATGTATGGGGAGTGTGGCATTTTTATTACTGTTTACCGCTGTAGGCATGTGCAATACAAGTGAGGTCACCTTGCATAGGACTGTCAAGTATATTAGCCCGAGGGTTGCAAATTCAAAAGCTATGGGATCAGCCTAGGTGACCCGGTGGGCGACAGGGAGTGGGCATAAGACACAGTAGGGAGTAGTGGAGACTATGGCAAACCAGAGCACACACCCCATTCTAAAAGGGGTTGATTGGGACTTGCCTCCAGAAGAACATTAAAGAAATAAAGGCTCAGGGGAATAGACTGTCTAAAGGAGAAAGCAGAGGTTTATTTTTTTTTTTTAAATGTGAAATCTCCAGATTTTTAAACGTTGGCTAGAAAACAAGACAAAACAAAACTGTGAAAGTCACCTGAAACATAACTGAAGGCCATAGCTAGCTCTTAGGCATCACCCTGAAACCTGTGCATTAGGAAAAAAATGAAAGACAAGTCATCAGAAAAAAATCAGAGAAGGGCTGTCAGGAATGGCCAGACGTCCGTCGTCTGTCGGTCAGACGCCTATGTGGGTGGTGAGATAATGCTCCCAGCAGGGAAGAGAAGCTTTGCAAAATGCTTAGGAGTGGAGTCAGACAGGTCTTTGAATACCGGCTGTGCCACTTCATAGCTGTGTGACCCTGGGCAAGGCACTTAAACCTCAGTCCTGTAAAATGGGACTAAAAATGACAACAACCATCAAGGGATAATTACCATAACGAGTAAAGAAGGCTTGCAAAGCTCTTGGCGAGGTGACCTGGCACAGCGTCATGGCACAATACATTTAACTGCTGCGTGAGGAAATGCCCTTAAAAGTGTTTCCTGAGCTGGAAAGTGCTCCGAAAGTTAGGTGTGACTGATGCATACTCCAGCTACACCTATTTGAATCATGATAATTTGGCTTCAGGAAGAGTTTCATTTACTATCCCTATTTTGATTTTCGAGGACTTTCTTCATCAGCATTCTTTGTCTTCGTTGCATTTGTGTTTTCTTTCTAAAGTTGTTTTTGAGTTAAAGTTTCAAATACATAAACATTGAGTATTACATGTGCTTCGTTAATGACCGAAGTCATTGTAAACGTTTCATTTTATTGCAAAGTATGTTTTTTACTTTTACTAAATTTTTCCAAAAGGAGTTTTTGCTTGGAACAAATTACCCCGACAAGGGGTCTGTATTGGGCTGGGGGAGGTTAAGGGTGGGGAGATTAAAAGGAAAAAAAGGGTATCTCTAACTATCTTACACATATATATGATAGTTTACATAGCACTTTTTGGTTTTTTGTTTTAAGACAGAATCTTGCTCTGTCACCCCTGGTAGAGTGCAGTAGTGTCATTATAGCCTTAAACTCCTGGGCTCAAGCAATCCTCCCGCCTCAGCCTCCCGAGTAGCTGGGACTACAGGCATGCACCATGACACCCAGTTAATTTTTCTATTTTAGGTAGAGATGGGGTCTCACTCTTGCTCAGGCTGGTCTCCAACTCCTGAGCTCAAGCACTCAGAGTGCTAGGATTACAGGCGTGAGCCACCACCCCAGGCCTACAGAGTACTTTTATCTTTTATCACTTTGATGCTTCCAGGTAAGAAGATTTAGGCTCAAAGGGGTGCAAGGACTTGATACAGTCATTCTGCTTGTTAGCAGCAGAGCTGGATTTGCGCCTGGACTCTCCAATTTGGATTCTTTCTCACCCCCTCCAACACCTCCATAGAATCCAGAGTGGCAGGGTGGTGGCCTGGAGAAATGGCCAAGTTACTTGGGTCAATGGTCAAAAGAAACTGAACACACTCTTGGAGGGGACCCCAGTGCTGGGATGAGAGAGAAGCAGGACTCTCACTTCTGACTGAGGTGCTGAGAACAGTTCAGCAGGATGACCATGCAGTGCACTGTGAGGACCCCAATGGCCAGCATGCTGATGGGACCGACCTGGAGGGAGAGGAGAGACAGGGACAGTGAGTCACATAGTGACCATTCCCACACCCTGGCCCTCTCCCAGTCCAAGTGCTATGGCCCCTCGCATAATAAAGCTGTCTCTGGATGAGAGACCCTGTCTGAATGTCCTTGTGCCCCCATATGGTAGGGTTTGAATGCCTTTGTTAGCCAATTGCTATAAAGTGGCTGCTCGACCTCTGCTAGAATAATTCCAATGACAGAGAGCTCACTATCTCCCCACACAGCCCATGCATTTTCTTATCTGCCATATCTACCCTTTTAGAGTCCCTCCATAGTAAATTCCTTGTACACACCCTGGTCTGCATCTCCACCAAGATGCTTGAAGACCAAGGTTTCTCTTGTGACTTAGTTCTCTCCCTCTAATACAAAGTTTAGCAACAGTGGAACTCTGGACATTTGGGGGCAGGTGATTCTTTGTTGTAAGAAGCTGTCCTGTGCACTGTAGGATACTTGGCAGCATCCCTGGGCCTCTACCCACTAGGTGTCTGTGTCCCCCACCCCCAGGTTGTGACAACCAAAAATGTCTCTAGACATTGTAAATGTCCTGGGGTGGGGCACAAAATTATCCCAAGTTGAGAATCACTTCTAGGGCATCTAATTTGCCAATATTCATTTTAAAAAGTAGAGCTGATTATTAATCATAATCTTCCAGATGTGATCAGAAGGGCACAGAGTAAAGAGGGTCTCTCTCAACTCCTTCGTTCTGGACACTCACGTCTTTATAGATGTGACCTATCACAAAGAAACAAATGAGCGATCAAGAGCACCCCTGGACTCCACTAGAATGTAGTCTCCATGTGGCAGGCACTTTCTTGCCTTGTTTACTTCTATACTCTTAGGGGCTAAGAGTGCACATAGTAGGTACTTGATAGATATTTTTCAAATAAATCATGGTCAGAGGTTCTGGTGGGAAATGGAAGATAAAGAAAAATCATCAAATGCCTCTTAGGAAGCAAGAAATCAAAGGATACAAGAGCTGTCTTAAAAAGCAAATACCACACTGGCAAAGAGAGTTTGGCTGAAGGCCACGTCTTCGGTAGAAGTTCTAGAACCCAGAGTTTTCCAAAGGGGAGGGTCCCATCTCCGGGTTGGAACCACTAGAGATCAGAAGTTGTGTCAGAGGAAGCAGGGGTCTTGCTTTGCCTTTTTAGACATGGATCCACTTACCAGGTGTGGAGAGAAGGAAAAAAATTCACTGCAACTACATGAAAACTATATAATTGGTATCAATCCAGTTTGATAGACCTTAATTGCTTCTTGCTGTGTGCCCGTCTCTACAGCAGCTATTGTGGGGAGGTGTAAAAGAAAATAAGACAGTTTGGCCTCAGAATTTTCAGTTAGCTGAGGATACTAGGTCTATTAAAAAAAACACCCAGATATATCTCATCTTTGCAAGTACCTTAGGAATTCCAAATGAGGTAGATATAAGTTGTAGAAAAACACAAGGTATGGCAGCATCGATGTTCATAGGAAAGAGTAAAGTTTTAGAGAGGAGCAAAGTTCACAAGGCAAAAGCAAGGGAGTTGGGATCAATAAGACAAAAGAGATGGGGTGGGTTGGCGCAGGGGGAGTGTGGGATCGGTGGGGGCATCTATCCTCGTATTCAAGCCACTTTCTCAGGTGCCATCAAATGCTTTGAAACAGAAGGGGAAGGATGGTGGAGTCCATGAGAAGGTGGATTGTTAAGAGCAGTGGCCCACCCACTCTCGGGAGGCACGGTTTGGTCCTACGTTGGCTCCAGTGGTTTGATGCCAACAGGCACATTTCCTATTGCAGAAGGTCCGCCCAAAGTGCCCACTGATAAATAGTACGAAAGCATTCGGGACTCCTAAACCCCTCCCCCAAATAGGTAAGCCTAGTTCCTGTCCAACAGATGCATCTTACCAACAAGCCGGCATTTTTGATGGCTAGGGGAAGCCCCAGGAGCCCTGTGCCGATGTTGCATTTCAGCAGGTGGATCAAGGTTTGCGGCAGCCTGTGGTGGGGAGAGCAGGGAGGCAAGAGGGCACTGTCAGTGGGAGGGGAGGGTGGCCCAGGGCTCAGCCTGATTCCAGCAGCTCTAGTGGCGCTTGTGGAGAAGAGGGACAAGACTTGGGGAAGAGGGACAGGACTGGATGAAGTGGACTCGGGGGCAACTCTCCATTCTAGGGATCTGTCCTGGAACATCAGATCCAGGGCTGGTGTGAATTCAGGAGTGTCAACAAATATTTAGTACACACTAGGCTCTAAAGACAAAGTTCATTAAAATTGCTACCATTCTGGATAACTCCCTAGTACCAGTTGATTTGTTAATTGATCTGATGACTTCGTTCATGATTTATTCACTCAATATTTACTGACACTACATTGTCTACCATTTAGACAGACAATGACAAAAATTAGTCATAATTGCCTCAATTTACAGAGTATTTATTGGCATCAGGTTATTTATTAGCTCACTCACTCACTAGAAAAAAAACCAAAATAACCATCTACCACATATAGGAATATTTACTGGTTCTAGTTTATTCAATCATTTATTCAATTCAATTATTTATTCAATCAATATTCATTGTGAATATGAATTGCTATATATATATATAATCTATGAATTTCTATGTAATATATCCATGCTATGCATCAGATAAAATGTAATAATTTATGATGACTACTAATGTGCACACAGTGTTTGCGATATGTAGCAGAGTGCTGGGTACCAGGGGTCTTTGTACCTCTGCTGGCAGCTTCCATCCTGATGGGGATTGAGGATGGGCAGTGGGAATGGGACCATGAGAACAGAATCAAAAAAGAACTTGCATGAAAAGTGAGTGCAAGAGCACTGAATCCAGAGGTAGGGGCACTAGATTCTGAGTTCTAGCTCTGCCATTAATCTACTGTGTTTGGTTACTACTTTGGGAAGCTCCTTAATGTCTGCTTAGATCCTGTTTCCTCACCTGCCAAAAAAAGGAGAATAATTCTAGTTCTGCCTATGTCCCAGGGATGTGTGAGAATCAAAAGAGGAAGTGACATGATGAGTCTTGAAATCATGAAGCGTTTCACAGATGTGAGCTTCATCACCATCATTGCCGCCATCTTGGATTTGGCCTTCCTGGGGCTCACCTGTTGGAAAGAGCCTCCTTGAAGAGGAAGCAGGGTTGGGGTGGTAGAACAAAGGCAAGCAAGGGCTGGTTTAAGCAAGTAGACGTGCCCCCTTTACCTGGAACAAAAGGGTGCCTGCAGGAGGCCATTGGAGGTGCAGTCCAAGTCTCCAGCCAAAACAGAGAGCCCCTTCTGCCACCCTTACACTGTCTGGAGGTGGCCAGGAGAGCGGAAATCCACAGCCCAAGGTCACTCAGTGAGTCCATCAGAGAGAGCGCTTGTGTCTGTCTCATCCCTTAGGGAGTCACTTTTAGGGGAGTCACGAGGAGGAGGCTGCGCAAGGCCTTTGCGTTCCAATATGGACCTGGGATACCGACTGTCAGATGAGAGAAAGGCAGGCCACTGGGGACCTCTGTGACTTCCCACATCTCTGTTAGGACAGTCAATTCACCTAAGGGAAGGGGGGGCATGGGAACCTGTTGTCCCTTCACTTCTAAGAAATATATTTTATTTCTTAATAACTGAAATTATTGAAAAATATGTCAAAAAATCTATTTTTCCCCTTTTCTCAATTCTTTAGTAGTAATTTCTTCAAAAGATGTGCTCTCTCTCTCACTTTCCTGCCCTCCTTCCCTTCACCTCTCGCTTCTTTCCTACGACAGCACCTTGCCCCACTTGAATCAGATCTCATGGGAAAGGTGGGACAAGGCTCTGGAGAAGCCACTGAGCCTTAGCGAACAGCATTACACGTCAGGGCCTTGGGCATTAAACACATGGGGCAGCTCCTCTGGGCCTTTTTAAAAATTTAGCTTTATATTTTTTTTTCCTTGAAAAATAACACATTGCTATTATAAAAGGAAATTCCAAAAATCCCACCAATCGGAAATAACCACAGACTATGATTAATATTCCTCTGGGCATCCCTATTTGTTTCTAAATAAATGCACAGAATTTCACACAAGAAGAACTGCTATACATGATGGATCCTAAACTCATTTTTTGTATGAATAGTATGTACTACACATTCTCCATGTCTATAGATTTTCTCCATTACTTTTATTGGCTATATACTGTATTCTACTGTATATTTGTACCATACTTTAGCCATTCTCTAATTTTTTTTCCTATTTTCAGTAGAGACTGGGTCTCGCTCTTGCTCAGGCTGGTCTCCAACTCCTGAACTCAAGTGATCCCCACTCCTCGGCCTCCAAGAGTGCTAGGATTACAGGTGTGGGCCACCATGCCTGACCTACGATTCTCTTAATGTTTCTAAGTTTTCACTATCATAACTAGTGCTTCGATAAAAATTATCATGTGTGCTTGTGCTATTATTTCATTAGGAAAAATTCCTAGAAGTGGTATTATTGATCAAAGGATATATTTATTTATATTTAGTTACACTACGTAGGAACACTCAGAGCACAAAATTCAAAGGGTAAAACAAAACAAAAACAGCCAAAAAAACCTTATGACATAAATACAAATCTCTCTCCTATCTCTGTCTCTTCATCTCCCAATTCTCTTTCCCAGAGGTCGCCACTGCTGTCAGGGGTGTGTGTGTGTGTGTGTGTGTGTGTGTGTGTGTGTGTGTGTACTTTCAAAGATAGCGTTTGCCCAATAAGTATTTGTATGTTTTGTACAAATGGCATTTTAGGATTTGACATGCAACACTACCATCTAGAAAGGTACCAATTTAATTCCCCCCAAAAGGACATGGGAGAAGACATTTCCTAGTACCCTTATCAACACCGGGGATTGTCATTTACAAACTATTACTCAGATGGCTATTATCTGATCTGATCAGATAACTGTCTGATTGACAGTGAAGTCCTAGAGAAAAGTTCCACGCGTCTGAGTTTGGGGCAGTAAAGGCAGAGACATGGGATTGGCAGGTGACCATTTGTTTTCTGGATGGATCTGGGAGGGGAGAGGAGAGAGAGAGAAGGGGGAGGAAAAGGAATAGTGGCAGATGTGCCAGGAGAGGAAAGCCAGCCCGAGTTAGCAAACTGTTCTAGAACCCGGCAGCTCAGGTGGGGGACGGCTGCTCTAGCTGGGTCACTTTGCAAATCTAGGACACAGGTAATACCCAGAGCCACAGGGCTCGACCTTCTCAGACTCTGAAGGTTTCATCTTTGTCCGTGTAGCTCCTGTTCAACGGGATACGAGTGTCTGGAGCCAAAGGGGTCTGGAGCTGCAAAAAGCAGCAGCGCTCGACCTAAGTTCTAGAAGGGTGGCATGGTCACTTACGATAGCCCCGCTTCCTCCGCGGGGCGGTCGCTCTCTGAAGTCGTGCTGCTGCTGCTGCTCTCCGAGAGCGACTTGGAGCCATGACCCAAGGCGTCCAGCTCACTGCTGTAGTCCCTTCCAAGAAATGACATCTTCAGCGAGGTGGCTCGGCGGGGCGGCGAAGCTCGGGGTTAGGGCCTTGCAGGAGCCTCCTGCGGCGGGTGTTTCCCCGGAGAACGCATGGCTGCAGACCCGAGCTCCTAGCTCCCAAGGGCGCGCGAGTCAGGGACGCGGTGGCGGCTCCAGAGGCTGCTGCGGCTGCTGCTGCCTCACCCGGCGGCGGCGAGCGGGGGGCTTAGGGGAGCCCCATCGCCCAGCGAGGCTCGGTCCCCCCCGCAGCGGCGCCCGCTCCCGCCACGACGCGCCTGGGCTTTCGGCCTCCCCCACTTCGGCCCCCGCGGCTGTAGGGCGACGTGAACCGTGTGACTGGGAGGAAGAAGGCACCATTGGACTGGAGGTCCTGGTGCCTGGATGGGGTCCCGACTCGGTGCTTGTCTGCCTTGTCTGGCTAGGAGGACAGCAGAGCTACCTCACAATGGGGGCTGCGGGGCCAATAAGCTGCCCCGGAACCCCAGCGCGGGGCTGGCTGACAGAGAGGTGCCACCTTCCCTGCGCAGGGGGGAAGACGGCTCGGCTCGTAGGGCCCAGTTCAAGTGCCACTTGCTGTATTGCCACTTGTCAGTTTCTGTGCAGGAAGGTATATGGGCTGCTAGCTATTCGGGAGTACAGGTAAACTTAAAAGAACAATTGTTTGTTCAACAGATATTTATAGAGAACCTAATAGATGCCAGGAACTGTTCTCCATGCTGGGAATACATTAAGGTAGAAGACCTACCACAGTCTCTGCTTTCCTGGAATTTATTAGCAGTCTGTGGGGCTGGGGGAGACGGACAATAAGCAAAGCAAAGGTGTAATAAGCGCGGTAGAGAATAACTCAGGAAAGGGGAATGGGGCATGCTGGCCAGAGGCGGGTTGCAATTTTAGATCAGGTGGTCAGAGAGGGCCTCACCGAGAAAGTGACATTTGGGTAAGCAAGGCGAGGGAGCATGCCCCGTGTACATCTTGGGTAAGAAACTTCAAGCAAGGCCGGAGCAGTGGCTCACACCTGTAATCCTAGCACTCTGGGAGGCCGAAGCGGGAGGATAGCTCAAGGTCAGGAGTTCGAAACCAGCCTGAGCAAGAGCGAGACCCAGTCTCTACTGAAAAAATAGAAATTAATTGGCCAACTAAAATAAATGCAAAATAAATAAATGGAAAAAATTAGCTGGGCATGGTGGCACATGCCTGTAGTCCTAGCTACTGGGGAGGCTGAGGCAGGAGGATCGCTTGAGCCCAGGAGTCTGAGGTTTCTGTGAGCTAGGCTGATGCCACAGCACTCTAGCCTGAGCAACAGAGTGAGACTCTGTCTCAAAAAAGAAAAAAAAAAGAAAAGAAAAGAAAAAGAAAAAGAAGCTTCAAGCAGAGGGGACAACACGTGCAAAGGTCCTGAGACAGGAGAGAGAGTGCCTGGGGTATTTTAGGAGTGGCAACAAGGACACATGGCTGGCTCAGAGTGCACAAAGGAGAAGGGAGACGAGTGGTGTAGATGTGTCTGGTTTGCATAGTATTTTCCAGGTTTGTGCCTGTTGCCCTGACATAATTATTAATAGTGCCTCCTTTCACTATGAAAAGTATCCTGAAATTGGGCATGGTGGTGCATGCGTGTAATACTAGCTACTCAGAAGGCTCAGGCAGGAGAATCACTTGAGCCCAGGAGTTCAAATCTAGTCTAAGTAATATAGTGAGAACCTGCCTATAAATAAATAAAATAAAACAAAATAAAAAAGTAAAAGTATCCTGGTTTGGGTGATAAATGACACAGTCACACAAGAGATGCATTTAGAGAGGTAAAGGGAGCCGGTGGAGTGAGTGGGCAGGATCTTGTAGGCTATTGCAATGCCTTTGGATTTTACTTTGAGAAAGATGAGACATCTTGGAGGGTTCTGAGCGGAGAAGTGACATGACTTACATCTTGGACCATTTTGCTGGGAGCAGACTGAAGGAGGGTGAGGGAGATCAACCAGGATTAGGAGGCCAGTGCAGTAATCTAAGAGGCTCTTGCAATGTCCCAGGTGGCAGTCAGCAGTGGCTTGATCCAGGGCGGTAGTAAAAGAGATGGTGAGAAGTGAGTGAATTCCATATTTTTTAAAAGCTAAAGCCAGGAGGCTGTGCTGACGGCGTTCAGATGGCTGTAGAAGAAAGAAAGGAGTTAAGGATGACTCCTGTAGTTTTGGCCCGAGTAATGGGAAGGATGGGACGGGTATCAACAAAGTCTCTCCTCGAAGCTGCCTTTGCAGAGCATGCTCCTTGGGAGGGACTGCGCGGGTTGCTTATGAAGATTAAGGGAGGCCAAAGCATGCCCAGCTCAACTCTTAGTCCTGCCATACATCAACACGATGAGCCTCTCTTTTCCTCTGAATAGCAAATGAAATTTCTCTCTCCACGGGTGATCTAAAGACTTTTTCTTAGGTTGAAAATTATTTCCCCTCTCCCATTGCGTTTATTTATTTATTCATTGCTTTAATACTTGCCTAGCGAATGCCTACTCTGTATTAGGCACTGCAGACTTAGCAACAAACAGGACAGACCGTGGGCCTGTTGTCAAGGAGTTTGCATGTTCTCAGGGAGACAGACCGTAAACAGACAGACAGCAATAGAAGAAGTTAGGGGCAGGTGCAGGTGGGCAGCATTAACCACAGGAAGAGAGGAGGGGGGCAAAAAGGAGGAGACCAATGAGCATTCAGAACCTAACCCACTACAGCAGGAACTTGAGGTTAGGGACTGTTCCAGGCCAGGAGCATGAGCAGAAACTAGGAGCTCATGTCCAAAGGTGACCTTTTTCCCGTTAACATTCATTGACATAGTAAAAATCACACCCATCAGCACCATGACAGTTTACAATTGTCATGGCAACCCCTGGAAATTACCCTGTAAGGATAAAAATGGGGAGGGCCCTTTGTTCTGAGAACTCTCCATTCTTTTCCCAGGACAGTAACTTATCCTAAGGTGTAGAGATAAAAATAGAAGGGTGGTAAGACCCCAGGGTCTTCTCCACTCATGGAGATAGACCCATTTGCCCTCAGGAAATGTACTTTCACTTTCTATCCCATGCTGACAAGCCTGCCATAAAAGCTGCTTGTGTGGAGGTATTAAGTGTCTGCTGTCACTGTCCCACCAGCCTGGCTTGTAACTCCTTCAAGTCAGGAGCCAAAGAACCAGGGCAACACCTCTAAAAAAATCAATCCCGACAATTATAATACATGCTGCGCTCATTTCAAAACAAAGCAAAGCAAAAGCTCTAAGCTACAAGATGAAGAAGGTGAAAATCACCCCCACCCAGAGCGAGCAGCCTCCGTCACGCACACACGAGCGCTGGCGTGAGACCCGCCTGTAAAAGGGGCGATGAAAGACCAAATTAGAAAGAAATCACAAGAAGAACCTCTCAAACAAAACGAGAAAAGGATAGAATTAATAACTAGCGCTGGGAAAACTAGTTAGCTATTTGGAGAATGAGTTAACAAAAACAATAATAACACTTACATGGTCATTTTGTGCAATCTAATCTATCAGTTTGTTTTTTTTTTAACATTGTTAAAAAGTGTTAGAGGATGTTGGAAGATTAAGTTCGTATGAGCACGGCATGGAGAATGGCGCTCCACATCTGGTGAGCTTCCAGGAAGTTGTTATTTCTGTGGTTGTTCACTCATTCTCCCAATGGCTAACTAGTTTCCCCAACACTAGTTATTGAATAATCTACCCTTTTTTCTTTTTATCTGAGAGGTTCTTGTTGTGATTTTTTCCCAATTTGTTCTCGAGATCTTTGTCTTGAGAATGGGCATAAACGAAGGTAGACACTCCCTAGGAGACCCTTGGCCAGGAGGAGAATCAGGTTGGAGTGTGTCAGGGAAGACAGGAGTCTGTGGGACAAAACCCATGAAATAACAGAAGCAGTGTTTACTACTGACAGATCCGAGAGAGAGAGGGCAGCATGCCTTGCCGGGCTAACAGGACATGGGGACCATCTGGGACATGTGTGCTTAACCAGCTGGTGGGGAGCAAGGCAGGAAGCCTATGGGACCAAAGCCTTTACAGGGGTCCAGGGTGTTACCCACCGAAGCAGGTTTCCTGCAGGGAGCTCTAACTGGTAGGTTAAAGCAAGCATACATGACTTCCAGGAGGTCACCGTGGCATACCTGTGCAGTTCGTGTGGGGCGTGGGGGTCAGAGGGGAAACAAGTAGGTTGTATCTTGTCCCATAGGGAGGTGGCCACCCCAGGAAGTGGTCATATAGGGCTGATATTTGGATTGGTCCCGTTGAAGAACTGGGAGGTGGATAGATGAAAATAAATAGAAAAGGGCTTTTTCAAATGTTTTCAAACAAGCATGAATTGCTCCCCAAAACTACAGAGAGTATGATAAGAACCCCTCCCCACAACGTCCTGGGACTATAGATCTGCAACATCTACTGGATTACCTAGGTGCATTTTCCCAATCTTAGTAATTTGCGTGGGGTTGGGGAGAGAGAGCAGTCACCACCAGAAAGGTGGAGGTGATGTCTCAGGTTGACTGGCCCCTGGCCGCCAGCCAAAGTCAGACACAAGCATGGGCACTGGAAGGACCAGGCAGTAGGCAGAGTGGAGGGAGGGCCAGGCTCAGCATTGGGAGACCCAAGTTCTACTCAAAGCCCAGCTCAAACAGCAGCACCTGTGGAAAGTCTTTCTTGGTCCCCCCCCCCAGAGCAGCTGGTGCCACTTGCCCTTAAAAGGATGCACAATGGCCTTTACTTAGTTGATTGCCTGTTACTCTTTCCCGATGGACAGCAGCCTGGCTGCTTCAGAGTAGGGATTCTTTTCTCATTCATCAATGTACCCCCTTTAGAGTGATGTATCAGTTAGCTTTTCCTGCATAAAATTCCCCCACACCTTAGGGATTAAAATCATATACATTTATTATTTATCACGGTTCTGTGGATCATCTGCACAATTCCATGGTCTGGGTCAGCTTCTATGTCTGGGGTTGCATATAGTCTAGGATGGCTTCACTCGTGTGTCTGGAAGTTGGCAGGCTGGTTGATCCGAGGGACTGGGCTCAACTGGGATGATTCATGTACGCTCCACACGGTCTGTCATCCTCCACAGAGCAGCAAGAGACGCAAGTCCCGATGCACAAGCTATCACTAAGCCTCTGTGTGCGTCGGATTTGCACGTCCCATTGGCCAAAGCAAATTACAAGGTCAAGACCAGATTTAAGGGGTAGAGATATAGGCTTCATCTCTTGATAGGAGGAACCACAAAAGCACATTATCAAGAGGAATTTATGGCAATTTTTGCTATCTTCTACAAGAACCTTGCACTATGTTTTGCACACAGTAGAATTCAGGATGTTTTTTGCTAGAATTAAGATGTAAAGTCCATTCAAATAATGTTTATGTCCACCCCCCGCGCCCCCGACTGGCACATCTACTTCCATGCCTCCTAGTCAGTGCTGGAATCTTTGAACTGGGCCAAAACTTTATCCAGTGGTTTGGAAAGTTTATTGCCCTTGACTTAAATATGGAAGTCTCCTTTCTATCTGAGAGTTGCAACTCTCATTGGTCATCTTGGCCTTGTCCATCTCGACACTGGTGCTGTGCACGTCTTGCTGGGTTGTGCATCATGTCTCTACTCCTAGTGTTTGCTTTTTGAATAGATCCAGAAAAGGCGAAACGCTTTGCCAAAAGCATGGTCAGCCTCAGCTGGCTGCGCCTCTCTTTCCTCCAGTTGCTGCCCTGTGGGGTCCCCTGGTGGCTTCTTTTTGAATAGCTCCACTCTGGATGTGAAATTCACCACGTGAATTACCAAAAAGTTGGCAAGACTTGGGAGACAGCTTCCATGCAAGAGTTCTCAAATTAGTAGAAAGTAAGAGATGGTGAGAACAAGAAATAAACGAAAATATGTGTATATATATATATATATATTTAAAATTACCAATTAGACTTTTAAGCTGGTGAGTCCTTCCTTGTTTCACCTCGAGTTGGCTCAGAGAAAAGGCAAAGTAAAGATGCATTATAAAGATAATGCAAGTGAAAGAGATCCGTGTCATCATAAGTCAGGTACTGGTGGGCAAGAAGCAGCACCATGGTCACTGAACAAAAGTGGTGGAGTTAGAAAAGGGGAGAGACTCTTCTGATTCGATCAGTTCATAGAGGGCCTGGTAGGTCCCTGCCACGAAGCCCACGAAGCCCAGGATGCTGATCAGGGCGTCCTTGGCGATGGTGAGGGGGCTCATGCCCTCTGAGTAGTAGGTGGCGATCTCCAGGAGGGGTGGGATGATGAGGGCCAGGGCGCTGCTGCTCACGGAGCCCACCAGGGAGAGGACCAGGTCCAGGCGGGGGACGAGGATGGCCAGGATGCCTGCAGGAGGATGAGAGAGGGCAGATGGAGGATCACAGGCTTAAGCAAACTATCAATGTTTGTCCTTAAAATCTTCTTAAAAAAATAAAGCAGCGTTTCTCAGAAATTAAGTTATAGAAAGTAAAAGTTGAAAGCCCTCTTATACCGCTGATCACACTCCCTAGAGCAGGGGCCCTCAAACTTTTTAAACAGGGGGCCAGTTCACGGTCCCTCAGACCTTTGGAGGGCCGGAGTATAGTTTGAAAAAAAAACTATGAACAAATTCCTATGCACACTGCACATATCTTATTTTGAAGTAAAAAAACAAATGGGCAAAAACACCCCCATGTGGCCCGCGGGCCGTAGTTTGAGGACGCCTGCCCTAGAGGTTACATATTAAAACTTCTGCTGGATGTGGTAGCGAAGTTCTGCAGTCCTAGCTACTCGGGAGGCTGAGGCAGGAGGATCCCTTGAGCCCAGGAATTTAAGGCCATCCTGGGCAACATAGAGGGACCCTGTCTCAAAAAACAAATGAGAAGAAACCCTGTCTCTTTCCAATTATTTTTCAAATATATATATTTATATGGTTGGGAGGAAAAATGTTTCCTCTACCAACTTAGGGTCAGTGGTTGGGAGCCTGTAAGTTTAACTGAGAATAGACAAGATTAACAGAAGAAAAGACAAAGTTTATTTAGCAGCTCTAGAGACTTGGAGAAGGCACTTTTTTTTTTTTTTGAGACAGGGTCTCGCTTTGTTGCCCAGGCTAGAGTGAGTGCCGTGGCGTCAGCTTAGCTCACAGCAACCTCAAACTCCTGGGCTCAAGCGATCCTCCTGCTTCAGCCTCCTGAGTAGCTGGGACTACAGGCATGCGCCACCATGCCCGGCTCATTTTTTCTATATATATTAGTTGGCCAATTAATTTATTTCTATTTATAGTAGAGACGGGGTCTGGCTCTTGCTCAGGCTGGTTTCGAACTCCTGACCTCAAGCAATCCGCCCGCCTCAGCCTCCCAGAGTGCTAAGATTACAGGCGTTAGCCACCGTGCCCGGCTGAGAAGGCACTTCTTTAATGAGACCGTGGATCTGTAGATAAATTGGCTTCCAGAACAGCCAAAGATACCCACTGAATAAGAGGAAAGGGAGGAGGAGGAAGGGCTTCTATGGAAGAACAAATGGAAGGTATGACCATTTCAGATAAAGTTTATTAAGCGATTAGTCAGTCCAATGATAGCAGTTAGTCTCCTTTCTGGCTCTAAACCTCCCAGAGAAGGGATTTATGGCAGCTACTATTTTTCTGGAGGCTCTGGTTACATCAGCAAAGAAGTTTAGGTAAAGCTTTTTTCTGCAGCTGCTATTTATTCAAGTGTTTTTAACTTAAAATGATCTTTATGCTACTGAGGTACGTTTTAGATCCCTACATATTCAATGACACTTAATCTCTTAACAAATAACACTAAATAACATTGCTGGGAACTGTTCAAACCAACAGACAAAATATATATTTTTTAAAATCCTGCCTTTGTAGACTTAATATTTTAATAAACAATTAGCATGAGTACAAGAACCTCTTACTTGCAGACAATTAGGATGCAAAATCATTTATAGCACAAAGGGATCTTCAGTTGGAATGAGACCCATGGTCTCATTAAAGAAGTGCCTTCTCCAAGTTTCTTATACATGTCAGAAAACATCCGACAAAGAAACATGAAAAGCTAAAGATTTCACAATTATATTTTTTTCAGCAGGATGTTTTACAGGCCTAGGCTTTTATATTTTTAATTTTATTTTATTTGATGGAAATGTTCCTGGTCACCAAGAAATCCCAGAAGCCCCGACTAGGCTTCCTTTGGAAAAGGAGTATGGTGTAACAGAAAGAAAACGGGTCTGGAAGGCAGGAATCTGGCTTTTTCTTGTGTGGCCTTGGCCAAGTCTCCAATCCTTTGTCAGCCTGGGGATAAATGCCACCTACCCTTTTAGGTATTCGTGCTGCCCATGGCATTAAAGTTCTAGATATGCTAATTAATGCAAATGAAGCACTCAGAAAAGTTATCTTCATTTCCACTCCAAGTTACTTACTCATAAGTACTAATTGAAGCAATGCTTTAAGAAGCTGTAGTTTTAGGCTTCAGGGTTTGCTACTCTCATACTTTGGGGCAAATTCTTTGATTTCTCTAGAATCTCTGAGTGGTTCCTGTTACCAAGGTCAAACTGACAATGCATCAATCCCCTCAAGAGAAAAAAAAAATTAGTGGCTAATAAATGCAAAGGGCTGGTCTAGTACAGTGAGAATCAAGAATCTCCTCGAAGCCGGGCGCGGTGGCTCACGCCTGTAATCCTAGCACTCTGGGAGGCTGAGGCGGGCGGATTGCTCGAGGTCAGGAGTTCGAAACCAGCCTGAGCAAGAGCGAGACCCCGTCTCTACTATAAATAGAAAGAAATTAATTGGCCAACTAATATATATATAAAATTAGCCGGGCATGGTGGCGCATTCCTGTAGTCCCAGCTACTCGGGAGGCTGAGGCAGGAGGATTGCTTGAGCCCAGGAGTTTGAGGTTGCTGTGAGCTAGGCTGACGCCACGGCACTCACTCTAGCCTGGGCAACAAGCGAGACTCTGTCTCAAAAAAAAAAAAAAAGAATCTCCTCGGCTAGTCAGTAGCAGGGGACCCTGACGCTACTGCAAGACCGGCGGTGGGCACTGGAGAAGGTGTCTGAGGCCACAAGCAAAGACCCAGAGGCTGAAGCAGCCCAAGGGAGCCGGGCTGAAGCTGAACGGCTGGCCTGCAGAGGGAGAAGGAGTTCATGGCCAGGGCAGCTGCAGCACTGAAGCACAGAAGCAGACCCAGGAGGAGAGGATGGTCCTGCAGCCCATTTCTAGCACAAGGATGAAATCTTGGACAACCTCCTGGCCTTGGTCTGGAACATCTGGCCAGAAATCCATGAAAACTACCACACAAATGGATACAAGAGGAGTCCCTTTTCCACGGGCTGCTATTTTAGATGCTTCATGGAATACGTAGCTTTAGCAAAGCCCCAGTTACATTCTTATGAAAAGCCATTAAATTATTTCTGTGTATTATATAGTAGGTCCTCTCACTTTCTGGAAAGTAGCCAATCTAGCTTCCTTGGACAGACTTAGAACTTATCTAAAGATTTCATCTTTTCACTTCCTATTTCTTAGAAATTTAACGAGTATACATTGCCTGTTTTCCTATGCCTTTAGCTCAAGCAACATAGATATCAAGGTTGACTTTTTCTTTCTTAGATCTAGTAAAAAAGAAAAAAAAAACCAGTTCTTTAAAGAAAGAAAGGGATTAAATAATTTTTTCCCCGTAACATTTTCTTGATGCTCAGGGGCTTTATCTGTGAAAAGGGAATAAGTAGTTATTTGTAACCTGTATGAAGTAGCAGTCAGACTTAAAACAGTCCATTTCTGTTAATGGTTAGGACAGTGAATACAAGTGTAATTGTTTGGGGCCGCTTTTAGCTTCTTTCAATCAAAATTACTAGATGATAGAATTCAAGAACTTGTTACATGTTATTACTTGATGTACTGATATTCATTTAAAAGTAAAGACTTCATCATACCATAAAAATGCAAAAAAAAAAAATCTCCTAAATGTCCATTGACAGATGAATGGATAAAGAAAATGTGGTATATGCCTACAGTGGAATACTATTCAGCCTTAAAAAAGAAGAAACTTTAGCAGTGACAGTCAAAGGGAGCCTTAGGGAGAGCTGGGCCAGCTCACGCTTAATGCAGGAATCTCTAACATCCCCTCTGGTGTCTGGTGAAATACTGCAGACAGGGGCACTCTGCATCACGGGGTCTGGGCACACAGGAGGGCTAAGAGGGGGTGAGTGGGGCCGGCCTCGGCTGACAGGTGAGCACGAGACCATCCAGGGGCCAAGGAGCTCCTGCTGATTGTTGCTGATAGAGAATGTGACCCTGGGCTTGTCAAATCATTTTATTTCCTTTACCCCCAAAATTATGGATATGTATAATCCATAATTATTTTTCTGGATTTGTATAATCCAGAAATCTGGATTTGTATGTGAAATTGCCCACATTTTTAATGTTGGCCCAAATGTATACAACATTGTGAGGGTAAAACAATACCTGTTGCCATATTAGACTTGCTGGTTGCCCTCTTTCTTTCTTTCTTTTTTTGTTTTTTACAGAGATGGGGTCTCACCATGTTGCCCAGGCTGGTCTTGAACTCATGGCCTCAAGCGATCCTCCCTCCTTGGCCTCCCAAAGTGCTGGGATTACAGCCATGAGCCACTGCAGCCGGCCTGGCTGCCCATTTCCAGTGCCTCTCCTGGAGGTGAAGGACACTGGCTCTGGACTTAGATGACTTGGGCTCACATCCCACCACTGACACTCCCTGGCTGATTATTTATCACTCACTGCCTCAGTTTCCTCTTTTGTAAAGTAGGGTTTATCCCAGCTCTGGAGAATTCTCATGATGACAGAATAAAATACTATGAAATGTGGACTGGAAAGAGCTTAGTACCGTGCCTGGCACACCGTAAGTTTTCGATACCTGTCAGTTCTTGTTATGATTGTTGTTCGATAAGCTGTGTCACTCCCTTAGTCTGGGCACCAATAAACCTGTCTAATTAAGTACGTGTAAGAATAGAGTTGTCCCTGAGGCTTTGTTCTTGTAAAGCTTTAGAATGGCCCCTGAAATACAGTAAGTGCTGAGTAAATGCTAGTTGTCATGATTATCCTCTGCCGTCCGGCCAACTCCTGACAGCCCCCTGGGAAAGATCAGCAGGAACATTGCGCTCTGCCTGTGACTCACATGTCAGGCAGGCCAGGGCAAGGCGGATGGACAGGTCCAGAGGCAATGCCCAGCGCTTTGGCACCTGGGAGAGGGCGAAGGGGATGATGATCTCGGCAGGGACGTAGAACTGCAGGGCATAGGTGCACAGGATGCCGATGATGTAGAGGAGCTTGACGGACTGGTACAGCCTGCAAGAAAAACCAGAGCACTGCTCTCCAGGGCCACTGCGCTCTGACCACGGCCTCCTGGGAACATCAGCCTCTGACCTTGGCCCAGTCCCTCGGGCCTCTGTTTCCCCATCTGAAAATGATGGAAAGGGATCTTCTAGGAGTCAAGAGGGAGTCTCAACACAGCATGCAGTAAAAACAGAGTGAAGCATTATGGATTGAATGGAAACAGTTGGAAGGGTCACCTCTAAATGAAATAAAAAGAATCTTGAGCATGGGTGTATATAGCACCTTCATAAACTACTGTCACCCATAAACTACTGTCACTGCTCAATTTTTTTGAGACAGAGTCTCGTTTTGTTGCCCAGGCTAGGGTGAGTGCCATGGCGTCAGCCTAGCTCACAGCAACCTCAAACTCCTGGGCTCAAGCGATCCTCCTGCCTCAGCCTCCCAGAGTGCTAGGATTCCAGGCGTGAGCCACCATGCCCAGCCCTCAATGTTCAATTTTAGATTTTAGGAAAGAGGGGCTCAAGTCAGATACTATGCCTAGGTAGACACAGATGATAAGTGGCTAAGACCAAAAACCCTGGATCTAAAAGAGCCTAGTCCTTTGTGATCTCTGTCAGTCCTTAGGAATTCTCTAGATTCCCCAAAACTCTTGGTACACAGCAGGCCCTCAACAGATGCTTCTAGTTGGTTGAGAGAACTGCAGAAACCTGGATCCTTGGGGGCAGATACAGTTCATACACAGGGTTGTGTGGAGGTTGGGGTTTGTGGTTGGGGATGGAATAACAGGAGAAGCAAGGTCACTTGCAGGCCTCAAACTAGGGGCAGAGAGTGTGTGAGGTTTCAGCGTATGTTGAGTTCTATCCACGTTTTCTTTGACCTATCAAGATACGACTAGTTTTCCTTAGTCCACTAAAGTGGTAGATGCATCTGCCATGTTTAATAAATGTGTGTGTGCGCACGTGTGTTTAGCTCATTTCTTAAAAAAAGGCTCATTTCCACATTTCTGTGTTTCTTGCTTGTACTAATCCTGCTGTTGGGAATACCCTCTTTATTCCATCTGTCCAAGCCTTATCAATTTTTTTTTTCTAAATTCCCCTCCTTTTGAGCAGGGACCACATGCTAGATACTTTTAGACATGGCTCAACTTAATCCCCACCACTCTGCTTTATAAATGAGGAAAGTGAGGCTCAGAGAGGTGAAGTGAACCATCTGCAACCATAAGCCAGCAGGTGGCGCAGCTGAGACTTGGACCCAGGTGTACCATAGCTTTCCTTGTTTGGACGGAGTTGTCTTGTTGGACGAGTTTCCCTGTTGTCCCCTTCTGATGTGCTTCTTTCCTCGGAAATCCCTAAGGCCTCTTTTTCTGTGCTGTGTTCAAGCTTATGTACATACACTCCCTATTTCTGCCCCATTCCCCCTGGATCACGAGCTGGTGGAGGTAGTGAAGCACCATTCACAGGCATGGGTCTAGACTGGCATGTGCTTATAATTGGCATGCAGCAAATTTTTGATGAATGACATTTATCATCTTGGGAGAAAAAGGCAAATTAGGTCTCCAAGTGACTGTCTGCTTAAAGACAGAGGCATCCTGTCATGAACGACATGCCTGCTATGGGAGACAATGCTGCATGAACCTAGTGCTGTGGGTTCATGTGTCTGTTTAAATAAAGCACTGTTGAAGTCTGTGGCAGCTGTTGCATTCATGCATTCATTGAGTATATTGGAACGTATACTTTTTACAGATTCCAATGGTCTTCCAAAATTGCTTTTGTTTCACACTTTTGGATTTTCTCTTTTTTTGGAGACAAGAGTCTCATTCTGTTGCCCTGGCTAGAGTGCCATGGCATCAGCCTAGCTCACAGCAACCTCACACTCCTGGGCTCAAGTGATCATTTTGTCTCAGCCTCCCGAGTAGCTGGGACTACAGGTGTTCACCACCATGCCCAGCTAATTGTTTCTATATATTTTTAGTTGCCCAACTAATTTCTTCCTATTTTTTTTTTTTTTTGAAACAGAGTCTCGCTTTGTTGTTCAGGCTAGAGTGAGTGCTGTGGCATCAGCCTAGCTCACAGCAACCTCAAACTCCTGGGCTCAAGCGATCCTCCTGCCTCAGCTTCCTGAGTAGCTGGGACTATAGGCATGTGCCACCATGCCCGGCTAATTTTTTCTATATATACTAGTTGGCCAATTAATTTTCTTTCTATTTGTAGTAGAGATGGGTTCTCGCTCTAGCTCAGGCTGGTTTCAAACTCGTGACCTCAAACAATCCACACGCCTCGGCCTCCCAGAGTGCTAGGATTACAGGCGTGAGCCATCACGCCGGCCTTTCTTCCTATTTTTTTAGTAGAGACGGAGTCTTGCTTTTGTTCAGGCTGGTCTCAAACTCCTGACCTCGAGGGATCCTCCCGCCTTGGCCTCCCAGAGTGTTTCACACTTTTTCATCCTAGCTACTCTGATTTGGGGGATGGACACCATTGGCTGTGGCATGCAAGACTTGGTGACAAGCCTTAGTAAATGCAATGGAAGTGTGGCCGCCCCTGAGTGCTCTGCCTCTTGTCCTCTCCCAGTACCCCTCCCTTCTTCTCTCCTTAGGTGACCAAGGACTCTCGCATCTGCCCTCTCTCCTTAAATCATGTCCTCTTCATGCTCAGATGTCAAGGCCTAACTCAATTTGGGAGGCTGTTATTGAAGGAGGAGCTCCCTGGACAGAGAATCTGAAGACCATACTTTCAATGACAACTCTGCTTCTCCCTGGGGGAGGCTCTCTAGACCTTGGATTCCCAGCTACGGAAGGGAAGGAAGTGATCTACATGTTCCACCCATCCCTGAGTTCCCACCCCCAAGGGCCCATGGAGGTACCAGCAGTTGGGCAGGTTGAGGGTTATGCTGGCCTTGATATCATCTCCAAATCTCAGGTAGCCCAGAGCCCCAATGCTGGTGTACAGGGCAGTGATGATGGACATTCCCAAAGACAGGATGATTGGGAAGTGGCGGGCATCCTCCATCTTGTTTTCCAGTGGCAGAACCTGTAGAAATATTACAGTGTAAGGAGAGAGGGGGAGAAAGAGAGCCATAATATAAAGATGAAAGGTATCCTACTTCTGGTGTATACCCCAAGAACTGGAAGCAGGAACTTGAAGAGCTATTTGTACACTTGTGTTCATGGTAATATTATTCATAGTAGCCAATAGGTGGAAGCAACCCAAGCGTCCATCAACTGAAAATGGAAAAAAAAAAATGTGGTGTATCCATGCAATGGAATATTATTCAGCCTTAAAAAAAGAGGGAAATTTTAATACATGTCACAACATGAAATGTGCAGAATAGGCAGATCCATAGAGACAGACATCAGGTTAGTGGTTGCCAGGGGGTGAGAAAAGGGGAGAATTAGAAAGTGACTGTTGTTGGGCGCGGTGGCTCACACCTGTAATCCTAGCACTCTGGGAGGCTGAGGTGGGAGGATTGCTTGAGGTCAGGAGTTCAAGAACAGCCTGAGCAAGAACAAGACCACATCTCTACTGAAAGTAGAAAAATTATCCTGGCATGGTGGTGTACGCCTGTAATCCCAGCTACTTGGGAGGCTGAGGCAGGAGGATTGCTTGAGCCCAGGAGTGTGAGTTTGCTGTAAGTTAGGCTGATGCCACGGCACTCTACTCACAGCAACAGAGTGAGACTCTGTCTCAAAAAAAAAAAAAAAAAGAAAGTGACTGCTAATGGGTACATGGGTTCTTTTTCAGGTGATGGAAATGTTCTGGAATTAGTGGTGATAATTGCATAATATTGTTAATGTACTAAAAGCCACTGAATTGCATACTTTAAAATGGTGAGTTTTATGTTTTGTTTTTGTTTTTTGAGACAGAGTCTCACTTTGTTGCTCAGGCAAGAGTGAGTGCCTAGCTCATAGCAACCTCAAACTCCTGGGCTCAAGCGATCCTTCTGCCTCAGCCTCCCAAGTAGCTGGGACTATGGGCATGCACCACCATGCCCGGCTAATTTTTTCTATATATATATTAGTTGGCCAATTAATTTGTTTCTATTTTTAGTAGAGACAGGGTCTTGCTCTTGCTCAGGCTGGTTTTGAACTCCTGACCTTGAGTGATCCTCCTGTCTCGGCCTCCCAGAGTGCTAGGATTATAGACGTGAGCTACCACGCCCAGCCTGGTGAGTTTTATGTTATGTGAATTTTATCTCAGTAAAAAAATTAAGAGGAAGGAAGAATATATGTCATACAGATGTTAATTAAAAGAAAGTTGGAGCATTTATACCACATGGTTTTAAGATAAAGCTTCTGTTATCAAGACAGATTGATATTGGTGAAAAGAGACACATTGATCATTATAGGAGGTCCAGGAATTGACACATACACATATGCCAATGAACTTTATACAAAGATGCAAAAACAATGAAATAGAAAATGGATAGTCTTTTCAACAAATGATGATGGAACAATTGGGCATCTTATTAAAAAAATAAACTTCAACCTATAAACACCTTGAACAAAAATTAACTCAGACTAAATCATAGATCTAAATGTACAATTAAAACTATAACACATTTAGAAGAAAATATAAAAGAATATCTTTTTCACTTTGGGTTAGACAAAGTGCTTTTGACTATAACATCAAAAGCAGGATCTAAGGCCGGGCGCGGTGGCTCACGCCTGTAATCCTAGCACTCTGGGAGGCCGAGGCGGGTGGATTGCTCGAGGTCAGGAGTTCAAAACCAGCCTGAGCAAGAGCGAGACCCCGTCTCTACTATAAATAGAAAGAAATTAATTGGCCAACTAATATATATAGAAAAAATGAGCCGGGCATGGTGGCGCATGCCTGTAGTCCCAGCTACTTGGGAGGCTGAGGCAGCAGGATTGCTTGAGCCCAGGAGTGTGAGGTTGCTGTGAGGTAGGCATGACACCACGGCACTCACTCTAGCCTGGGCAACAAAGTGAGACTCTGTCTCAAAAAAAAAAAAAAAAAAAAGCAGGATCTATAAGAAAATGTTTGATAAATATGACTTTATAAAGATTAAAAGCTTTTGCTCTATAAACGACACTGTTAAGTGAATAAAAAGAGAAGCTTGAGACTGAAGAAATATTTAGAAATTACAGATCCAATAAAATATTTACATTTGGAATACATAAATAACTCTTAAGATTCAACGAAAAGAAAATAACTCAGTTTTTCAAAAATTTGCAAAATATTTGAACAGACATTGCATCAAAGAGGACATACAGATGCCAAATGAGCACACAAAAAGTTGCTCAGAATCATTGTTCATTAGTAAAATGGGAATTAAGTCACAATCAAATACCACTACACCCATTAGAGTGGCTGAAATATTAACAACTACTGATGATACGTCCAATTGCTACCAAAGGCAGAACACCTGGAACACTCATACCTTCTGGTGGGAATGCAAAATGCTACAGCCAATTTGGAAAACTGGCAATTTCTTATAACGATCCATGCATATGTGACCTACCAATCCCACTCCTAGAGAAATGAACACGTTAACATTCACACAAGAACCCGTACACGAATGCTTACGACAGCATTATTAATAATTGCCAAGAACTAGAAACAACCTAAATGTTCTTCAACAGGTGAGTTGATGAACTGTGGTACTGCCCAGACAGTGGACACTCTGCAACAGAAAGCAACAAGTTATTGGCACACGTGACAACACGGATAAAGCTCAAGTTCATTAGGCCGAGTGAAAGAAGCTGGTCTCTGAAAGTTACACACTGTATAATCTCACGTACGTGACGTTCTAGAAAAGAGAAACCAACAGAGGCAGAGAACAGAAGGCGGTTGCCGGGGGTTAGTGGTCGGGGAAGGCTACAAAGGAGCAGCATGAGGGAGCTTTTTGTGCGGAGGGAATTGTTTCGTGTCCTCACGGTGGTGTAACTGCAACTCTACGCATTTCTCAACACTTACAGGAATGTCCACGAAAAAGTAAATTTTTCTGTATGTAAATTTTAAAGTATTTTATATTAAAAAAAAATGTAGACAGCACTACCCTTCCTCAAATGTGGAAGTAGAGACTATATAACAATGGATTGTAAACACACAGTACTTTCCAGTTTAAAACTCCTGTATGTTTAGTCAAATCCCTGAATTTAAATTGTATGCCACCATTTTTAGAGTTGATTTTGAAAGACTAGAAAACTCATGTCGATAGGAGGGTGCATGTTTAACAGATGTATTGGGACGAAACTAGAACTGTCTCCTGCCGGCTTCTCTGTTGTAATCTATTTCTCTCTTGCTGGTGACAACCGACCCAAGTGGGAGCAGAGGTCACTTTCTCCCATGTGCATTTTCCAGCAGGCCCAACACAATGGCCAGGAGGGCACAGAGACCCCAAGCTCACAGCTCCTTTTCAGCACCAGGGAAAGGCCACCCTAATTCCAACCTTACCACGCCAATGCTTTCGAATGAAAAAATGGCTGTCCCAAAGAAGAGAGGGTAGGTCGTCCAGCTTGCCAGCAGTGGCAACTGGCTGGGGTCCGGAATGTCCTGTAGGGGAGAGAAATGCAATAGGACAGTCACTTTCAAAGACCATTTGAGCGCCTTGAAGAGAAGGGTCCTCTGAGAGGAAAGCTGATTTTTTTTAAAATTGAGTATCAAGAAGTTTAGAAGAGGCCGGGCGCTGTGGCTCACGCCTGTAATCCTAGCTCTTGGGAGGCCGAGGCGGGCGGATTGCTCAAGGTCAGGAGTTCAAAACCAGCCTGAGCAAGAGCGAGACCCCGTCTCTACTATAAATAGAAAGAAATTAATTGGCCAACTGATATATATATAAAAAATTAGCCGGGCATGGTGGCTCATGCCTGTAGTCCCAGCTACTCGGGAGGCTGAGGCAGAAGGATCGCTCGAGCCCAGGAGTTTAAGGTTGCTGTGAGCTAGGCTGACGCCACGGCACTCACTCTAGCCTGGGCAACAAAGCGAGACTCTGTCTCAAAAAAAAAAAGAAGTTTAGAAGACATCAACGGGAAATAGGCCACCATCAAAGTGGATTTTAGCACTTTATAATACCAAAGAACCAGAGGACAGAAACACGAGGAACCGGCAAAGTACCGAAGGATCAGTATCTCATGGAGGGAGTTTGGTTTATCAAAAACCTCCAAAAGAAAATCTTACACACCACGGATTAGTGCCCACCCAAAGTGCCCAAGAGTACCTTTAAATAGACTGCAGTCACAGTAATAGTCTAGGGAGCCCAAAGTAATTAGTTAAACGTGAAAGTCCCCTTTTCTTCTTTAATCTGCTGTAAATTGAGGAGGGGAGAGTGTGTGCAGGAAGGTGAAAATAATTACAGAACCATTTTTCTAATTGGGCAACCTCTGGAATAGTCCAAAAAAATGGATCAGAGTTTAGCGATCTCATTAGGAAATTCAATTTTAGAATTTTAGAATTCACCAATACCTTCTAAGGAATAAAAGATTGAGCCGTAGCTATTCTAAAATGTTTGACTAATTTATTATGTTTACTAAGTTTCATAAACAATATAACTTTTTTTTTCTCTTGTGGCTTCTCAAAGAGAAAAATAACTGAAAGTTATTGGGGATGCCAAGGAGTTTCCAAGGTTTAAATTTCTAGGTAGTGTTGAAAAGAAAAATTAGAAAGGATAAGGAATTAGGAAATTGAAGGAAAA
Organism: Microcebus murinus; assembly: GCF_040939455.1. Lineage (NCBI taxonomy): Eukaryota > Metazoa > Chordata > Mammalia > Primates > Cheirogaleidae > Microcebus > Microcebus murinus. The sequence goes on from NC_134124.1 coordinate 17,344,282, forward strand.
TCGATATCCCAAATTCAACCTCAAAGACATTGTAACTAACATCATATTAGATTTTCTTATGGTTTTTGAGACTATTTACACCTCTGTGACTAAATATTAGGGATTTTTCCTCTTGCCTTCCCTCAGAGTAACTTACGGTGCCTGGAATTATAGGCTATGGGCAATTCAATAAGTTTTAGCTGTAGTACAAGAACCTGCTTTTCATCTGCCTTTTGCTGCTAGCCAACTATTACAGGAATGGTCAATAGTTTACCAATCAAGATATTTTCCTTGCAAAGCACATTTTTTTAAAAGCCAGAATTTGACATAAAAATAGGTGTTTGGAAGAACATCGTGAACAAGGAGATATCCAGAAGAATGAGATTGTACAGAGACATCTCTGTGGGAGAAATGCTACAGTAGGTGAGTACTAGGCTGAAGAGTGGAGGGTTGGCACCTGCTCTATCATGGATCCAAAGGCCCCTCCTGCGTGAGGAGCCAGATGTGTGGTGTGCACCCACCTGGGCGATGTACTGGGCAATGATGACCAGGCTGACCAGCATGCTGATGTTGGCCAACATGGAGAAGATGGTCAGGACCCTGAGGTTCCGGATGAAGACCAGCAGCACCAGGACGGGCAGGAAGGCCAGCATATAGAGCCGTGAGTCCATGGTGGGGGTCGGAATGACTGTCTCGTTGTTGTGGCAGTTGTTGGTGGTGCTATTAATGGCTTCCGCTACCTGAGGAAGGAATGGGGAGGGCCAGAAGAGGACATGATAAAGCCTCTGACCGCATGGTTGGCTCAGTGCCTCACCCATAACCAAACTCCCTCACAAGGAGCTGGAGTGTCCCACCATGCCAAGTCTCACGGTGAGGGTGGGTGAATTTAGAACTTCTTATTCTAAACCCTCTACACCATACTTCCTCAAAAGAGGCTGCACAAATAGCTTTAATAAAAAATAACTGGATTTAGAGTGGATATTTGTTGACTTTTGGCAACCAGCATCCATTCCTCCTGATATTGATTTATTTTTAGTGGATTCTCTTGGCCATCGTATGCAGCCTTGGAGGACTGTGAATCAGTCATATGGCAGAGGTGAAGGACTTTGACTTCAGCTGGTGCATTCAGTATCTGTTCCAGGAATCAGAATCCAGATGTGAAGCAAAGGGACACAAGGACAGAAGTAGAAAAGGATAAAAATTAATTCTGATGGTGGATCCCTGATGAGACTGCTCGTGTGTTCTACTGTCGATATTCTCCCAGCTACCCAGGTTCTTGTTCTTTACTGAGAACCCATTTTAAAATTTTGTAAGTTAGCTAATATCCTTTCATTGAACTTATTTTCTGCTTAAATCCCCCAGATCTATTTCTTTTGCTTATAACCAAAACCCTGCATCACTTACTGTTTCTTAATTAATCCATACACTTACTGTTTTTATAATTGGGCCAATACTGGCATTTCAAGTGAGAAATCTCTTCCTTGTATGGGTTGGATCATTCATTAGAGAACATTTAGTATTCCTGGATTGCACGCAATGAATGCCATTAGCATCGCCCAACCATTGTGATAAATAAGAACCCCCTCGCTGCCCCCTGCTCTCCCAAACACAGTATAAACACTCTCTTGCAAAGTCAGGGGTGGGTTACCATGCTCCATTTAAAATCAGTATGACTTAATTGATACAGTCTTATCATGCAAGCAATACAATCCTCCGCAGAACAATTAGAAACTCAAGTTATGCAGGAAGAAAATGTAAAAGCATTGATAATCTCAGTACCCATGAATAGGCATGGTAACACTTTGGGATATATTCATCTATATATTTTCTACACAATATCCCTAATTACATGTATTATATGCATCCTTTTTATTTTATAAGACTGCAATCATAGTATACATCCTTTTATTTTAAAATCCTTTTTTCACTTAACAACATACCATGGATACACAAAAGAAACATTCAGTTTTTTTTTTTTTTTGTTTTTTTTTTGATTCCTCACTACAGTAGGAAAAAGACCAAACATTAGCCAGGCACTTCAAGGCCCTCCATAAATGGCCCTATTCAACCTTCAAGGCTCTTCTTCTCCTATGGCCTCTGGGTTTTCAGTTGTCCCTTTCCCCACCTTGGCTGCCACCATTTTCCCTCCAATCTGCCCTTCAACACCCCCGTAGATGCACCCCCTTGGAGGAAGCCTGCCCTCTCCAGTGATCTCTGCCATGTAGTTCACAATTAGCACCCCTGACCTCGGGGTGTTTAGTGGCATCCTGACTTGGCACCAAAATACCATGTTGATATTTAACTTTTTGGGTTTTAGCCTGTAAATGCCTTGAGACAGTGCTTGTTTGGTAATAAATGCAGATGATAAATAAATGCAGATGATAATAAATGCAGATGGCACATATGGGTCTGCAATGTGTTTTAAGAGCCTTCAAAACAAACTCTTTGACTAAGTAATTTTACTTCAAGAAACATACACTAAGAAAATAAAGGAGTCCACAAAGACTTGTGTGTCACTGCAACCAATTATAGTGGAAAAATAAAGGAAAACAAAAGAAATATCCAGTGATGGAAGACCGGTTAAGCTATGGTCTGTATGAAGGAATATTATGAAACTATTAAAAATTACATTGCAAAATGTAAGGCTATTGCAAAATGCTAACTAGTTAATGTTACATTACATTATAAGCATGAGTAGTTGGACTGAGAGTAGTTTTATTTTATTTTGTTTTGTTGGGAGAAGAAATACAGGATGGTATTTAAGAACTTGAGCTCTGATGTCAAACAGACCTGGGTTTTTAACCTCGGTTCTGTGAACATATATACATTATAGAGTTTATAACCTCAGTGTTCTCATCTGCAAAATAGGAATAATCACAGCACCTTCATTGATAAGGTCATGGAGAGATTAAGTGAGGGAAAGTATGTAAAATGCTCAGCACTGTGCCTGACATTATAGAAGCTAACTCTGAATTCTTACTATGTTTTTCTTCTTTCTAACCTTTTTACATTTCTGATTTTCTGGGATTGCTGCTATAAGCATAAAAAAAAGCCCTAAAAATAGTTTTATTTTTAAAGCTTACTGCTTAAGGAAGGCCTCGTTATTAGCCATATTATTTTGCTCAAAGTGTTGCAAAATAATGTCAAGTTTAGATCAGGAAGATTTCCTGGGGACGACGACTGTTACGCCACAGAGTAGTAGCTATAGGTAGAAACAGATGACCCAGGGAAGGCTGGGAATCATCACGAAACACTCATATCCATTTTAGAAACATTAAGTATGATTGAACTCCAAGGCAGGAGGATTGACAAAATGCAAGGATCTTTCCAGTTTACGACTGTAGGGACTAACCTTGAGAATAAGTCCAAGATACGTGACAAAGGGTATCGTGGCAAAAGTAACCACACAGAAATCTGCAAATATGTGAACAGGGGAAGGCCACTTTGATAACATCTAGTTTAACTTCTTTTGTTGGTTAATTGAGAACTCAGAGAGAAGAAGCGAATTGTTAAACAAACAACTAGCAGAGGAGCCTGTTGTCCACATCTTTTTCCATCCCATATTCTCTAGAAGACTCTACCTGTTTTAAATTATCGGCCAGAAACACAATATACACACAGCAGAAGCCCAGCTGGGTGACAATAAGGAAGAAGCTCACGATACGCCTGGAAGAGGGGGGAGAGAGAGAGAGAGAAAACTTGTTATAAAAGAAGCCAACTTGTGGGTTCCATTTCTTGCCATTCTGCCCTCTGTCCTCAGGGGTTGGTGGCCCTGGACCAGCCCCCTCAGTCCTTCCACCACAATCAACGATGGGGCAAAGAAGTAAGGTAACAATAGTTCTTTTTTATCAAGCGTTTTCAACTAGCCTCACATACTCGGCTCTGCGAGTGATAAAATTCTTCATGGTCAGGATCCTTCCCCCACACTTGGCTCTGCAGAATTCCTCATAATCAACATTAATTAATGTAAGACACAATGTTTTTATTAGCTGTCATTAGTGCTAAATATTTATTTTCTCCCATGTGCCAACCACTCTGTTAGGGACTGAGACACAGACAAATGACACATGGTCCCTTCCTCTAGTGGTTTGTACACTAAAGGGTGAGATGGACAAAAATCATTATAATATGGCATTAGGGCTTCGGTAAAGGGCATTTTATCCAAATTATGGGCAGACAGAAAGCCTTCCTAGAAAAACTAATACCTGAGTGAGAGTCCCTTGGGAAAAGGAAGAAAGACTGAGAAAAAAAAAGTGGATGAAGAAGAAGAAAGAGGGGGAGGAGGAGGAGGGGAAGAAGTAAGAAAAGAGCCTCTCAGCAAGGGAGCAGGCAGATTTCTCTAGCTGTCGGGTGGAGAGTCCATGGCAGGGGCAAGACTGAGGGTGGGAGAATGGGTAGGAGATTCTGTCAATAATGGAGGTGAAAGATGGCAGCAGCCTGGACAAAGACACAGTCCTTAGCATGACAGCATTGAAACATTTTAAGAGATACCAGGGACCTAGAACTTATAGAACTTGGTGATCACATCTAGAAGAGAAAGGAAAAGGAAATGATCAAAGGTGATTTATAGGCTTTTGGCTTGGACAACAAAATGAACCGGGAAACTCGGAAGGAGGAACTGTTTTAGGAGAAGGGGAAGAAATGACACATTCAGTATCTGAATTGTTGAGCTTAGGGTTCCTGCAGGAGACAACTCTGTACTAGGGTCTGGAACTGCTGAGTTGATAATGGATAGGTAATGGATAAAGCCTTAAAAAGGCAGATCAGTGTTGGAGAGTGTGCAGAGTGAGAAGAGAAGAAAGCAATGTTCTAAATGCCAATATTTAATAGAAACAAAGAAGCCTACAACCAGTGTAAAAGAATGGCCAGAAAGATAGGAGGGAAACTTGGGGAAAAGAGGTTTAATAGAATCCAAGTGGGGTGAGAATGTTTGAAGAAGAGAACAGTCAATTGTACCCACTGCTGCTGAGAAGTTCTCTGGAGTAAGGAAGGTGCGACAAGGAGGTCTCTTAGGACATTGGTAGAAAGAACTTCAGTAGAATTATAAGGATAGTAAAGCCAGGTGACCTGTGAAAGAGGTGAAGGGCACATAGAAGTAAAATCAGAGAGTGGTCTGTTCCTTCATGCAGCTAGAGTGTGGGCTCCAGGTTTTCTTCCTCAGCATATCCTTAACAAATGTTAAGGTTATGTGTATTGCCCTTGGGCTCCAATTTTGATGGTGCCCGTCTTGTTCATCATTGTAGACTCATTGCCTAAAGCACCTCCTGATACACTGTAGGTGTTCAGTAGATATTGGGTGAATAACATATATTGAATATAAGATAGGATAGTGGCTACAATGGTGTAAAGTCGAGGAAGCTTTATTTACTTATTTTTTTTTAACATGTAGATAGGCGAACACATTAAAGACTAAGAGGAAGAGCCCATAGTCAAGGAGTTCCACTTGTAGGAGAGGTGAGAATTAGTGGAACGAGGTCCCTAAATGGAATAGGAGAAGCTTCTTTATCTGCCCAACTATGAGTAGAAGGATTTGAGGGGCTATGGCAGGCAAGTCTCATGTTGAGTCACAAAACCTGGAAAATTCTGGTCATTGTCCCATAGCCTTCTTTAATTATCATTATTATTATTATTTTCTTTTTTTTCTTGATTTTGAGAGTGGACCCATAGCCTTCTGAGTCTGCTCCCAGGCTGACTGTATTAAGCATGGGCTTTGGGTAAGGTTGGTGCCAGACCCACGATGCCATGTAGACGACCTCCCATGGTCAGGGGCACACGTGGTTTGGGATATCACAGTTTGGGAGAGACTCTGACAATCTAGATGGTGCTCAAAAATAGGAGGCAGATGGGGTGGGGATAGATCTGAAAATAAAGTCAAAGGAGTAGAGTTATTCCCCAGTACCAGAGGGCAAAGGGTATTGACTCATTCTGTGTTATCTCTGAGAGATAAAAGGTGAGATTTTTTAAGGAGGAAGACTTCATTCAGCTCAACAAATGGTCCTGAAAGTCTTGGTCATTTCCTCTCCTTTTTCCCTCACTCTATACTCTCTCCCTAAGAGACCTCTCCTGCCCATGGCTTCGTGGCGGACGACTTCCACTCTGGCTCTCCTGTGTGAAGTTAGGTCCAAACCTATACACGCCCACTGGACATCTGCACTTGAATGTCACTCGGGCACCCAACTTGTCCAAAATAGAAGTCGTCAGAAATCTGAGTCAACCTTGACTCTTTCCTTTTCTCGATCCTGGGATCCCATTGATAACCAAGCCAACTTCCCTTCATCCCCACTGCCACCTGTCTGGATGTTGTCAACAGACTCTTTGTGGATCTGATTCCATCTACTACTGCTCCCATCAAATCTATTCTCCTCGCGGGAGACAGATAGATCTCAAAATAATGCAACTATGATGACCTCCCTGATTCAAACCCTCCAGTGGCTTCCTTTAAGAAAAGAACAAAACCTTTAAGAGGGTCTAAAATACACAACTTGACAGGGCACCTGGCTCCTTCACTTCCCCCTCCCTCACTCTCTGCCCTCAAGCTACCTGTCCTTTCTGTTCCTTGAAACTGCCTGCTTCAGGGCATCCACCTCTGCCCTTCCTCCTTCCTGGAAGGCCCTCCAGGCACCCATCTGCTGTCCCCAGGTAATTCCTCATTCTTCAGGACTCCTTCCTTCAGGACTCATCTCATCTGTCCCATCTAGAAGTCCCCTTCTCCCCCAGCGGACACACTTCTCCTTACCTGCCCCGTGGCAAGCTTCTCTCCTTCACCTTATCTATCCCAGTGGTTATTAAACAACTGTGTCCTGAGCTATCTAACGTCTGTCTTTCCCACTGGACAGGTTCTTGCTATTTGTCTTTTCCCTTATGGGATTTCCAGGGTCTGGCACATAGCAGCAACTGGATGAATGTGGTTAAATAAAAGAGTGGATGATATTAAAGCCCCACAGCAAAGGGATGAGCACCCTGTCACTGGAGGAATAGTAGGAGTGGGGCTGGATCAGGGATGTTGCCAACGAACCCTCCCATGTGGAACATCTGACCTTCTGAGCCATGTAAGCCACGTTGCCAGGGAAGACGGCACCGCTGACAGCAGCATCTTCTACTCCTGTACCCCACCCCCTGCAGGAAAGCAAGGTCAGGTTACCTTCCCCAGTGGGCGTGGTTCTGGAGCCAGGTGCTGGGGCTGGCTTCTAGTCCATGCATCACCGTATCCCCATAGTCCAGAAAGGGCTTGTTAAGCCTGCAGGAGAGAGTGCATAGACTGTTGCCAAGAGAGAGTTTAACCTAAGATCACATGCTGAAAAGTTAAGAGATGCTGAGCAAGGCAGGACACAGCTAGAGAGTGGAAAGAACACTGGGGCAGAGATGTAAGTTCTCGTTCAGGCTTTGACACTTGGCAGCAATTCCTTGGTGGCTTGTTTTCCTTACCTGTCAAGTGAGGTGGTTACTACATAGCAGGAGTGATACCACGCGCCTGGCGTGGGCACAGAAGTTTTCACATCAACGATCCCACTGGATCCCCATGACAAGTCTCTGAGGCAGGGCTAGGCATGGATTATTGTCTATGCCCAATTTACAGATGAACCAACCACATACGTAGTATGGCCTGGTTGAGATCACCAAGCTCCCTATCCCTACATGCTCTTCTCTCTTTCTTGGCCTTATTGGAGAAAATTAAGAAGTAAACTCTTGCTATGTGTAGGACGTGTACCAAAGGAAGTGACACAAGGACGCCGTTTTCCTCACCTCTGGCAGAAGCGCTGGGCACACCTGACCAAGATGAGCATGCAGTGGCAGGCGACCAAGCCCATCACCAGCAGGCTGAGTGGGCCCACCTGGAGGGGGGCAGGGCGAGGGAGGAGAGAGGAGAAGGGATTCATGAAGAGCACTGCGAGGAGGAATTTGGTAGTGCAGATTTCATTACGGACTCAAATAACTTTCTAGAAAACTGGTTTGCAAGCTCCTTTATAATAGCAGCAGCTGTTTGTCAAATACGATCTCAAGTATTAGTCCAACAAAACACAGAAAGCAATTACAATGGGGTATGGCGGTGCGAGTAGGGGACCCAGAATCCCGACCACACGTGTCCTATGTGGCCTCTGAGGCTTCCCCAAGGCCACCTAAGGCTCTGCAGAGCATAACTGGGAAACTGGTCATAGTTTCCTCTACAAGGGAGGAAACTGAGGCCTGGAGAGTGGACAGACGACTTGTCAAGGCCACTAAAGTCTGCTCCAGAGACAGAGCTCTAGCCTAGGCTAGATGTCTAGACTCCAAGTCTGGACCAAGCTGCCTCCTGGAAAGACTGCTCGTTGCAGGCTACTAAAAACCATCAAAGCCTCTCCTCCCGCCTCCTTTCCACCACTGGTCACGGTGGCTCCACCGGCGGCCCCTCTTACCAGGATGCCAGCGTTCTTCACGGCCAGGGGCAGTCCCAGGATCCCTGTGCCCATGTTGCCTTTCAACAAGTGAACCAAGGTCTGGAACAATCTAAAGGAGAGCAAGGAGACGTGAGGCTGGGGAGGGGGTGTGGAGGGGAGGAGATTCAACAGTCTCCTCGCAGCATGCCAGCACTGAGGCAAGCTGGCTCGGGGGCTCTTGGCCATCCCTCAGCTCCTGGGTCCTTGCCTGGCACATCTGGGTCCTCTGCAGGATAACTGGTCGTCCAGGTTTGCCCAGAATTATCCTGGTTTTAGCAGCTAACACTCAGTAGATGCCAGTATAACACTCACTATAGGAGGTACTATGCTAAGTACTTTACACGTATTATCTCATTTAATCCTTTTGTCAAGGTTACGAAGCAGACACTATGATCATCTTGCAGATGAAGAAACTGAGGCACAGGGATATTTTAATGACTTGCCCAGGACATATTGGGGCACCAAGACTTTAACCCAGGGCTACATTGCTGTTCTTCACCCCTCCTTTCGCTAAACAGTCTTCTGGAGATAAACCCAGACAGAATGAGAGAAGGAACAACCCTGTTTCATAACTGGGGAAACTGAGGCTCAGAGAGAGGGTAACAACTAGCTTAAGGTCATAAAACTAGTAGTAAGATAGGATTAAACTCAGAGAAAAGGGAAAAGGACAGTCAGAAATAAGAAATCATCATAATTTCTGAATAAATAGGTTAGATGACTTGAGTCCCTAGATGGGGTCTGGTGGGACACAGTCATTTGGGGATTGGGCTCCTGAGTTTTTCTGGTTTTTGTTCTTCTCAGCCAAGGGCAACAAGGCTGGGGAACGGCATGCCTCCCTTCCCCCAAACAAAAGCAAAAACTCAGACCCTTTCTTTAAGACAGATGTGAAGGTTGGTCCAGAGGACAAGGTCTAAATCATCAGAGGAAAAATTTTTCCAGGGAGGGACATTCTCTGTTGGTGGATTACAAAACAAATCTATTTCCACACCTCTCTGTACCTGGACCAGGTTAAATCAAGGTGAGGCTGGGTTTACACATACAACTTTAGAAACCTTGGACATTCCCCACGAGAGCCTTTCAGTCGCAGAGGTATCCTGGAAGGAGCCTGGTCTCTGGGGTTGGACAAACCAGGGACTAAAACCCAAGGCTGCTACTTAGACTGGCTGTGTCGTCTTGAGCAACATGCTCACCTTTGCTGAGCCTCTGTGAGTGTTAGTAGTAATGATATTTTGAAAGAACTACCCCAAACACCCATATCTCTATGAGAAAGCCCTCAACCCTCTTGCCTCCTGAGGTTCTGTGCCCAGATTTGCTAAGGGTTAAAGAGAACAATCGCGGGAGAAAGGGGGCGGAGAGTCTCGCATGCCTTTCTCCCTGTGGGCGTCAACATTGCTGACAGAGCACTACACCCTACTCCGCCAGTGATGGGCTTGTTTTGCAACTAGGAAAGGGTCAATGGGTCATTTTGGAAATTTCTAACTAAAGGACTTAGGAAATTGGAATTTTAACTTTGGGCCGCTCAGCCAACTTAAAAACATGGTGTGGTAAGTCATGCAAAGTGCTGGACCGGGAGTCAGGCGATTGGGCTCCAGCCCTAACTCCTTTGTGACCTTGGACTGGCATCATGTCCACAGCAGCCGGGGCTTACAAGCACCGTGTCTGGGGGCTTTATGCTCAGATCGCCTGGGAGGAGTAAACTATCATTTCACAGAGGGGAAACTGGGCACGGAGAAGTTGGGTCCCTTGCCCAAGCTGGTAAGCAGCTAAGTGGGAATTTGAACCCAGGTGAGCTGACCCTGTAGGTACCAGGTTTACCCAGCCTGTTATGTGGCTTCTCTCCAAGCCACGGGTCCCCTCCAGCTCCTACTCGCTTTATTCCTTCCATTCTTAAGTAGCTGCAATCGCCACCAAACCTTGCATCAGTTCAGAACACAAGAGTTAGTGGGTTTCCTCAAGGTCTCTGATTGAGCAATGCCTCTGCTCAGCAGTGGATGGCCCCAAGGCCTAGATGGCTCACCCTCTCATCTCACCCTCAGGATCACTAATACTTAGTGACCCTCAGGACTAGTCCTGGGGCAACTGTTCCAGGCCGCAGTGCCACTCACTGTGTCTGTCCCTCAAGTGTCCTGCAGGATGGCTGAGGAGAGGAGCTTTGCCTGCCTCTGACAGTCCCCCCGCCCCCCTCCCCGGCTGCACACCCCCAAACACACACCTTCAGATCTCATTTCCACGAGCATCCTCTTTAAATTCGCTCAGCCACCTATTTAGCCACATTTTGTGTATCAGGAAACTGAGACTCAGAGAAGAGAAGGAGCGGAGTCACAACTCGAACTCAGGTCTTGTGATTCTCTGTCCAGTGCTCTTTCCGCTACGCCAATGTGCAAAACCTGTCTTCTTAAAGTGGCAGAACCTCTTCACCGCCATGCCCCCCTACTTTCTTCCTAAATGAACTAGCTAGTCCAGCTGAGTGGTGGGGTCGGGTTTGGGTGAGGGGAACTGGAGCCCTGTAGCGTGGCTTCCCTCTTTGCCATGTTTTGAAAGCCTTGTGAATGACCCCTCCCCACCCCCCCTCTGGAAAATAGAGAACACTAGAACCTTCCACATGCTGTACTTTTTGGTGTCATCACTGCAATTCTCAATTGAGATAAAGGCCGGGCTTACTGCAGGAAAGGGGCAAGGAAGAGGCGATGCTTGGTTGTCAGGGAGGCTGCTCTGGTTTTAAGCTCAGGACTCACCTTCTCCTCCAAGAAGTCAAGGATTCTGCCTCTTTCTCCAACATTAACAGGACTGGCCAGGAACATAAAAGTGACTTTAGGACCAGCATTGATCCTAGCCCCTATGCATGTGGCCTGGAGCAATTGGGCCTCAGTTTCCCCTCTGCACATTTGTTGGGGACTGGATCACTATGTCCCAAAGGGCTTTTCTGACAGTCTCCATTCCTGCACCTTTAAGCTCATCTTTGACTCAGCCTCCGACTGCACCTTAGTTTCCGCATCAGCACAATGGGTTGCCAGTCAGACACACCCACCTCAGGATGTTTTAGCCAGTGCAAGCTGCAAGCTGGAGGGCAGAAATGGGGATGGCGGAAAACAGCACTCACGTTATGCCCTTGGTCTTCTCCAAGTCCGGCGACTCTGAAGGGCTCCCGTCCAAGAATCTAGAGTCCTTGTTCTGCAGCTTCCTGGCACTTTCGGGAGTCGACATGCTGTCCAATTTGAGGGTAACGGCTCCCTGGGGAGCCCCAGCACTCTTCGGCACAGACATGACTGCTTTAGAAGGGGAGAGTGCAGGGTGACGAGGAGGTCTGCTGTGGAAGGAGGCAAGCGGGAGGGTACCTCGTGCAGGTGTGCACCCCAGCTCCGAGGCTCGGGCCTTAATTGGCCCTGGCCAAGCTGGCCGAGGTCCCGCCCACCTCCCTGGAGGGCGCCTCCTCCTGCCAGAAGAAGCCAGTGGAAGAGGACTCCTGGGAGGAGCAGGGGGAAGGGAGGGATTTGGGAAAGGAGTCACCCAGTCACCCACCCTTACTGTATTTTTTAATAACAGTAATAGTGACAGCAACTACAACACTGATTAATTTTAATAACAAATATTTATCAAGCACTTTACGAAGGGACAAGCACTCCTGTAAGTGTTTTATCTGAATTTTCTCATTTAATCCTATAAATTAAATAAAGAGGAAATTGAGTCTTCTGGAAGTAAAGGAATCTGCCTGGGGTCACATAGCTAGAAAGTTGCAGTGCTGGGCCCAGAGGCCCCCTCGTCAGGGTTTTTAACTAATACTCCATTTCTGCCTCCGAGAAAATAGCTACGCACCGTGCCTTCTGTCTCCCTGTGTGAGGGTCGGGTTTCCACAGCTCTCTGGCTCTGCCAACTGCTGCAAGGCGTCCCTTCTGGAAGTCCCCCTTTCTTAAGTGGGAAAAAAAGGAACAATCACTTACTTATCTCTAAGTGCGTCTTAGCTAAAGGCTCCGTGGCATGAATAGGGGGTGTTCTTTTGGAACCGAGGAAGAGGCAGAGACTGTACAACTCCCAGCCTCATTGTCCTGGGAAGGACACTGGCACCGGGAGAGATTTGTCTAAGGTCCCATATGACACCCAGGCTTGCACTGTGCAGCTAAGGACGTCTTGGGCGTTTCTCTAGTGTCCCGCTCTCTGTCATTATCTCTCTTCAGTGCAGATGAACTCCCTCAAAATTACAGCCTTTTACTCAAGCCCTACCACTCTCCCCGCCATCATCCCATCTCCAAACTAACATTTCCTGAGGGCTTACTAGGTGGCAACAAGAGCTTTGCTTAAATAATCCCACTGGTGGCATCCGAGATGGATTTGTCAGGCCCCTCCTTACATGGGGCTCTTTCCAAGGTCCTGTATGCAATTTTGAATGTGTAATTTAGTATTTTTTCTTCCTAAAAGAGACCTTCCCCACCCCTCACCGCTACCCTCCCCCCAGTGGTCTGAGCCTCAGGCTCCCCAAAGCCTGGCTACTTCTCTGGGTAGCTTCGTTATTTTATTTTTACAGACGTGGAAATAGAGGCTCAGAGAGGTGAAGAATAACTTGCTGACGGTCACAGCTAGAACCAGCAGATCCCAACCTACCTGCAGCCAGGTCTTTCGCATGTGCATCCCGCTGCTGTGACCCCTACACCGCCCCCTTGGTTTGAATGCCTGCCACACCCTTCAAGTTCCTTGCCCTGAGTCCACTGAAACAGGGAAATGTCCTCTCTCTCCTTGTGTGGCAGCACTACGTGGCAGTCTTTCTGGTCTGCAGGCAGGAGTAGCAGGCTGCATCATGTGACCTTGCAGCACAGAGATTCTACAGCCCTAATTTCTAATCTTAGATCTCCTGTCATCTATAGGGCTCTGTTCCTGATCAGGCAGCAAGATCAGTAAATAAGATTGCCCAGGAGCTTGAGATATTTGGATGTGAGCTCGTTTTTGCCTTTCTCTCCAGAACCTTGAGTTAATCTTCAAACCTTTCCGAAAGGGGCTGTCGGATTATCAGTGTTTGGCCAGGAGCCCTTTCCAGGCTTGTCAGCGAAAATGACATTTACAGAATGGGGTGGGGTGGGGCTGTAGACCCCCAACTTGTTGCACCACCTGTCACCAGGCAAGAGGGCGTCTTCCATTGGACTCCTCCAAGATAGGCCCCTTGAACGCTGGTGGCCCAGGCATCTGGAGCCCTGGGTTCCACCGTGGCTCTAACCGAAGCTGTTGCACCCTGGGGAAAGGTGTTGCTCCCCTTCAAGCCTCATTTTCCCCTTTGTGAAATGGGTACCACATTGCAGATGATTTCCAAAGGTGTGAAGACCCCAGTGGCTTGGGGGGGATGTCTTCTGGCCCAGCTTCCCTTGGTGGAGGGAGCACGTGCAACCTGTGTGAGGACAGCCTTGACTTCTCCATAAAGGGTGAAATAAATGGGATTTACATAACGATAATCATCTCTTATGATCTGTTAGAGCAAACAGAGAGGCTTGTTCCTTTCATTCTTTCATGGCACTTTCGAACCGTGGTATGTGTCAAATCGTCTGGAGAGATAGTAAACACGGAGGCTCAGGCTTGTTGAAGTAGCATAGACCTGGACCTTTGGACCTATTTTTCCCAAGTTCCTCAGGTGATTCTGATACTGGCCAAAGTTTGAGTTCCGATGTTCTATGGAGTGGGAGTAATCGCTTCCTTTTTAATAGATTAGAGAACCAAGGCAGAAGGCTGGGAAATGATTTGCCCGAGGTCATACAGTCTGGTGGCAATGAACTGTTAGTACCCCTTTGGGCTAGAAGTTGGGGACTCCAGAGACAAAAACGAAACCCCTACCCAATGGGATTTCACCACCCCATCTTTGTACCCCCAGGCACTTCCTCAGAGACCATGGCTAATGACCGTGACCACCCTGCATACCTAAATAATAAATGCGTGTATCACATATTTGTTACGTGTATCAAGTCAAGCTCACGTGTATCAAGTCTTTCCTGTGTGCCAAGCTCTAGACTAAGTGTGTTACATGAGGTAGTCACTATTACTACTCCCATTTTATAGATGAGGAAACTGAGGCTCAGAGGGGTTTACTTCCCGTGCCTAAGGTGATTCAGTTAATACTAGAGGCAGAGCTCTGATTTCAACTCAGGCCTCTTGGAATGCACCTCTGCAGCTGTAGCTTAGTTGTTCTGTGCTCTTGCACCTGACTAGTGCATCGAAGATACTCTAAAATATTTTAAAAGCCTTCCACGTGCATAGTTTATGACACTCAAGACTGGGACTTCGTGCACCAATGAAATTTCCAAATAAATTTTAAGGACTGGCATAGATAGCCAAATTCTCCTTCCTTTCTATAAGGACCTTTAAAATATCAACATCATTTCTCAAAAGAGAGAATATTTCGACCCCTAGAAGCTGGAAGGACACAATCTCAGGATAAAGGACAATGCTTGTAATGGTAACCTCACTCCTCCCTTTCTGGTGACGCTGTTCTCTGCCTTGGTGACCCTCGGCTGTAAATGCTGATGAGGGTGTCTGTAGGCCGGAGTGAGGATTAAATGAGAAACGAACAAGTGCAGTGCCTGGGTCACGGTCAGTGCCCTGCAGAAGGAAGCCGTCTTTGTCATATCATTTTGTCACTACAGGGGACTTGGAAGCCATCTTGTTGAGTTGTACTACCTCACCGATCGGGGAACTGAGTCCCAGAGAGGGAAAGAACACGATGAGTGGACAGCTGTCACCACTTCCTAGGTGCCCGGCAGTGCAGTACAAATGGGAAGATTCACTCGCTCGTTCAACGGATGTTCGCCAAGTCCTCGCCATGTGGTGAGTGCTATGGCAGGAAGTGGGATGAAGTTGGTGAGCAAACAAAACAAGTCCCTGTGGGTACATTTGCACAACAAAATGCCACAGGCTGAGTGGCGGGGACAACTGATATTTATTTTCTCACAGTTCTAGAGGATGGACGATGTCCCAGGTTAAGATCTAGCAGAGCTGGTTTCTGGCTGTAGCCGGCTGCAGATACAGCCTCTCTATGTCCTT
This sequence comes from Microcebus murinus, assembly GCF_040939455.1. Taxonomy (NCBI): domain Eukaryota; kingdom Metazoa; phylum Chordata; class Mammalia; order Primates; family Cheirogaleidae; genus Microcebus; species Microcebus murinus. Next base: position 17,359,689 of record NC_134124.1, read on the forward strand.
ATGTGGTCTTCCCCCAGTGCGTGCACACGGGGTTCTGGTGGGGGGACTCTCTGGTGTCTCTTCTTACAAGGACGCTAATCCTATCGGATCAGGGCCTCATCCTTATGACCTCATTCATTTAACCTTAATTACTTCCCTAGAGGCCCCTTCTCCAAATATAGCCACACTGGGGGTTAGGGTTTCCATGTATGGATTTTTGGGGGCATACAAACATTCTGTAACAATCTATTAGATGGCTCAGGGGAGGACACAGTCTAGTGGGGAAAGTGGGCAATAAATGAGAAACATAACTGCAAATTGCAGTAAATGCTATTAAAGTCAAATAAAATATAGAGATGAATCTCTAAATTTAAAATGTTTTAACTGAGAAACAAAAGTCACAGTTTGGGGCATACACACAGACTGGGTGGTCTTTGGTAAAACTGAAGAACAAAGAGAAGGCTGGAGGGTTTTTTTTTTTAACTTTTTTTAGAGACAGGGTCTTACTCTCACCCAGACTGGGGTGTAATCTGGAATTCCTGGGCTCAAGCCATCCTCCCACCTCAGCCTCCTGAGTAGCTGGGACCACAGACATGTGCCACCACCACCATGCCAGGCTAATTTTTTAAAAAATTTTTTGTAGAGAAAAATGTTGCCAGGCTGGTCTCAAACTCCTGGGCTCAAGTGATATTCCCACCTTGGCCTCCCAAGGTGCTGGAGCTACAGAAGTGAGCCACCTCACCTGGCCAGTTGGAAGTTTTATAAAAAGGAGAAATGCTATGTATTGTTCTGGAAGAAAGCTCCTGGGCAATAGTAAAGCTCTGGGGAGCCAGCAAGAGCGAATGGGTGAGTGACAATGGTGGGTAAAGTTAGTCTTGGAGTCGCAGCAGGTTGACAACGGTGGGTAAAGTTAGTGTTGGAGGCCCAGCAGGTTATTCCGGTAGCCAGTAGGTAAAACTGCTCTCAGGTTACAACAGGCAGTGTCAGCAGCCAGGCCTGCAGAGAACCACATTCTTGGAGCAATGTGATGTGCCCTGAGTGCTTTCCTCCATGGTTCCTGCACTCCCATTTAGTTGGCTGTGACAAGAACGACCCAGGTTGTATGAGCAGCTTTCACAATCCTTTGAAGGAAATGGACACGGTGTCACCATGGCAGGTGATAGAGGTGAGAAGGAGGAGGTGATTTGGGTATATTTTTTAGGGAAGGACTTTGAGGAGGTGGCATCTGAGCCAAGAATCAAGGGCAAGAGAAGGTGGGAAAATTGGGGGATGAGGGAGGGGTGAGGAGTGGGCCTGGGGAGAAGGCCCGGCCAGGGAGCGGTGGGGGGTCCCGAGAGCTGAGAGGAGGCCGGGGCAACCCGAGTTCCAGGAGTGCACGGGACAGAGCCCGGAGGAGGGTAGAGTCAGGCCGCACAGGTCCTGGTAAAGAGCTGGGGCGTTGTTGGATGTGTGCTGGGAAATCACTGAAGGGGTTTGGAAAGATCTGTGTGAGCAATGGATGACAGAAGGGCCAGACAGGAGGCAGGGGCTGACCAAGTGAGATGCTGGGGCCTTTGGCTGTTGAGCTGCTGGGAATGATAAAGAGAACTGTGTGTGTGTGTGTGCATATGTGTGTACGTGTGTGTGCATATGTGCACACGTGTTTGTGTGTCCATGCACATGTCTGTGTGTCCGTGCGCACACATGTCCATGTGCAAATGTGTGTATGCTCATGTGCATGATTGTGTGCATGTGCATGTGTGTATCAGACAGAGACAGACAGTGAGGGACAGAGACACAGAGTGACAGAAAGAGAGAAAGCCCGAGTCAATGATATCTTGAGGCGTTTTCATGCCAAGCCACATTAGGTCCAGTCTCCAAAGGTACATCTGACCTAGCACGGCATTTGCACAATTAAAAGTGGCCTAATTGCATATTCATGTGAGTAGGTATGGGCGCCGACACATTTCCAGGTTTCTGAATGTGCTGGCGGAGGGCGGACTGGGGACGGGGAGAGGTCAGTGGTTTCAGCAAGTGGCTTCTCCCGGTGAGCGGGAACGAGGACACAAGCGCTCGTCTCACTTGCCGTGCGGGCGGGTGTTAGCTCTGTCCACACTGCCCGCCGGGTTTCGTGTATCTGTTTTCAGCAGAAGCTAACAATGGCAATGACAATTATCACCCTCGTCATCCTACCGTAATGACAGCTACCATTTATTGAGCATCTCCAGCTGGGTGCGGTGGCTCTGCTATAGAACTATAGAATTCTGGTGCCATGAAGGATTTTAGAGTTTCAATGTTCTCTCTCATTTCAGATGAGGCAAGTAATCCCAAAAGAAGGGAAGGAACTTGCTCAAGGTCACCAAGAGATTTAGTGAGGGTGTTTTTAGCAGCAAATGTCAAAAACCCATTCTAATGCAGCTTGAGCAAATGCAAGCCGGACTGTGTGACTGGCAAGCACAGGCGGAGCCTGCACCAGGCACCAGGGGAAGCAGGAGCTCCAGTGACACCAACAGGCCTCTGCTCCATCTCTCGGATTCGTTTTCTCCTGCTTCAGTCGTGCTTTTGCTGTGCAGCCTGGGAATATGTTTCCTTCGGCTCCGGGTTCGTTCATCTGGGTTTGCCAACCCCAGCGTAAAGATTGCCCCCTTTCTCATATTATTGATCAAACTCCAAGGGCTCATGAACCTTTGGATCACATGCTCACGCCAAGTCCTGGGCAGCGGATTGAAGGTACTGAATCAAACCTGGGGCGTGTGCCTTCTCCGGGAGTCAGGGTAGAGTTTGCTCCTCGGAAGTCACATAGCCTGGGAGTGGATACATGGTGGTTCCCCAAGGCAAAATCAGGGCACTGTTTCCAGAAAAAGGGGAAGGACACTGGGAAGGCAAACTCAGTGGATGTCCACTCTCTCCAACTAGCTAGGCGTAGTTCTAGGACTAAAAATCTAGTTCTCTACGAACCTCTGCTCAGTGCTGTTCCCATTGAATCAAGATAGTGCCCCTGCTATTATATATATAGATGCTATGTTAGTGCTCACACAGCATCTCCATCTGGTTAAGGTGCCTGGTAATTTCAAATACATCAGCATTCCTGTCCTACTTGAGGGGCTCAAGGAAAGTGACCAGCTCAGAGGGCTACCGAAGGCTGGAGGAAAAGCCACAAGTGCCCCCACCATCGGTGCTGAGATCGGCCCCTTATTAAGAAGCCTCTTAAGTGGAAAGAGCAAAGGTGGATTAGAAAGTACCCTCAGAAGGTCATCAACCTGACCTTCTCATTTTACACAGAGGGAAACTGAGGCCCAGAGAGAAGTCACTTGTCTAAAATCAGGCAGCCGAAGCAGTGTCAAAATTTAGAGGCTATGAACGCAGGCTTTAAAACCAAGTAGGCCAGTGTTGACGTCTGGCTCTGCCACTTACAAACTGTATGACTTAACACCGGTCCCCTAACTTCTTGGGGCCTGAGTGTCCTCCCTTGTAAAGTGGAAAAGATACTGTCTCCTTGGAAGGTTCTGAGGATAATTTAGTGACATCATATACGGGATGCACTTTGTACATTTCCTGGCCCATAGTGAGCCTCCATCAGTGGCGCCTGCTCGTGTTTGCTCTAACCAGGTCTCCTGGACCACAGATCAGTGTTTTCTCAGCTCCCAAGTGGTTGGAACAAGAGGTAGTTCAGCATGGCTTGGAGAATAGGAGAACAGGAGGTCCCCTTCATGTCTCTTCTGGCCATCATGGGAGAAAATGGTAAAATAATAAAAATCGCTGACATCTGTAGAGTACCTTATCTTTTTAAAATGTGTTCACCCACATACTCTCATGTGTCCCACAATGACATTCTCAAGTGGGTGAGGCTGGACTCCTTAACCTGATTCGTAAAACTGAGGCTTCTGAGGGACGCGGCCCCTCAGATCTGGTGGGAGTAAATGACAGAGCTCAGGATTAGAACTCAGAGCCTCTGCCCCCATTCCTGGGCTCTCCACCAAACACCATGGCGGCCTCACAACAATACACATATTAGCAATTACAGAAAAATCTTTGTTCAGACAAGGCTAGAATGTGAGTTTAGGAAGTGAAGAGGGAATTGTTGAGTTGGGAATGGGTGACTGATCCAAGATGCCAGTGGCATTGGGAAAGGGCAGAGAGTCTCCTGACTTGATCAGCTCGTTGAGGGCCTGGTAGGTCCCCACGATGAAGCCCACGAAGCCCAGGATGCTGATCAGGGCGTCCTTGGCGATGGTGAGGGGGCTCATGCCCTCTGAGTAGTAGGTGGCGATCTCCAGGAGGGGCGGGATGATGAGGGCCAGGGCGCTGCTGCTCACGGAGCCCACCAGGGAGAGGACCAGGTCCAGGCGGGGGACGAGGATGGCCAAGATGCCTGTAGGGAAAGAAGACATCTGGTTTCCAATCGCCCTGGAGGGGAACACACCTACAGTTAGAATCCTAGCATGGTAGAGCATTGAAAAACATTTCACAGGACCACTGAGGGATATCTTCGTGTCCTGTTGATAGTTCTCTATGAGGATAGGATATTTTGGCAGGGTATGAAAGAAAATCCAAAATAAAGATGGTTCTGTCAGAAGTATCTAAAAAGGAGCCAGAGGCATGAGCAGCTGGACTCCAGTCACATACACACTCAGATGGAATTTGACCTGTTGAATTGGGCCAAATGGTTAAAGCAGCTGCATTTGATTGGAATTGTTTGTACTGGGCCTGATCACCAGCCTCCTGGAGAGGTAGTTACACTGAACCAGACTGATCATCAACGAAAGACATCCTGAGCTGATAACTTGCCATCATCAATTGTGGGCTGTGCTAAAACCTTCCAGATATGTACACTTTAAGCCCTTGTCTAACCTTCCCGATGGAACACGACTCAGCCGCTTGCTAGACTGGTGTCTGCTAAACTGCAATTCCCAAGACCCTGATAAAAACACCTTTTCTTTTGTTTGCTGCTGTGCAGTGTTGGTCTTAAGTCTTATTAGCAGACACAGGGTAACTTCAGTGTCGCTGTGCCGAGGCAGGGATTTGATAAGCCCTGAAGTACAAATCTTTCAACCTTTGATATTTTGTAAAATTACCAAGCAGTACAGGAAGCAGGTTCTCTTCACCCTGTTCGTGAGCTTCGTGTCCCTTCCAACCCTGAGGTGTGCCTAGGAGTGTGGCACCCTGAGGGGGAGGACAGGAATGAGAATGTCTCTTTATCTGTAACATGGAAAGGCAAGTTGGTATTTACGGGTTTTGCTGTCTTAATAATGAAATGTCCTCTGAGCCAAAAATGACAGTAAATTTGCTGTTCCACCAAATTAATTGAACCTGAAGAAGGTGATACGAGAAGCCCAGTTTATAGCCAGCTCCTCAGATGCCCAGAGGAAAATTCGAGAAAAAGTAGAAAACAATTTCATTTCTGTTTTTAGGCTCCATCCACATTGCTAGGTTTATAGTTACTATTAAAACTAAAGATGGGCCGGGCGCGGCGGCTCGTGCCTGTAATCCTAGCACTCTGGGAGGCCAAGGTGGGAGGATTGCTTGAGCTCAGGAGTTCGAGACCAGCCTGACCAAGAGTGAGAACCTGTCTCTTAAAAGAAATTTTTAAAAATTATAAAACTAAAGATGGAAATATCCATCAGCCCAAATACTCCACTTCCTGGTGTCGACCTCCCCACGTTTCCTAAGAATGCATATACAATAATGTTCTTTGCAGCATCATTTGTAACAGCAGAATATTGGAAACAAATTCAATATTTTATAATATAATATTGTTTAATTAAACTATAACATCAAATTTGCATTTTCTAACTCAATATCAGCTTGCCTGGGGCCAGTATCTGATTGAAATTGCTTCCAAGTGGCAGGCTGTTCCGTGCGTTGTAGGATGTTTCGCAACATCCTGGCCTCTACCTGTTGGATGCCAGTAACACTACCACCCTTGTGTGACAAAGTGTCTCTAGACATTGCCGAATATTTCCAGGGGTGATGGCGGGGGGTGGGACCGGGCAGTGTATTGCTCCCAGTTGAGAACCACTGGTATAAATAAAAGGGGAAGATAAATAAATAAATTCAGTTAGGGTCTTTGCATGGACCAACGATAATCATTTCTTATATTTGTATAGAACTCTGGAGTTTTTATATACTTTAGTTTTCTATAAACTATATTCAATGTAGAAAAATGAGAACATATACATAAGTAAATAGAAAACAAACATATACATAATTCCATCACCCAGAGATCAACTATTATCCCCCATCTCTGGGGACACACATGCATTCATTTTTACAAATGACATTGAACTATAACATTGCCTATCTGTCTTTCTCACTCCAAGATGCAGCATTAGCTATTGTATCACGTTATAACATCGTAAAGCCCCCTGGGGAACCAGATTAGACATTGATCCCACTTTACAGATGAGGTCATTGAGGATTAGCAAAGTTAAAAGAATTCCTGATATTCTGCCTCATTATCAGGCCGCACTACATACAGAGATTTGGAAAAGCAAATTTAAGAAAGGATGTTCAAGAAGGCTAGAGAATATTCTTTTTAAAAAATCTCTTCCTTTTTAAAGAAAAAACTAAGATCATCTACCTAATAAGCATTATAAACCACATTAAAGAAAATGAATGTGTGCTGATCTTCATTCTTCTTCTTCAGATTGGTGGGCATCTCACTCTGGTGTACATGGGAATGGGAGACAGGCAGGGGAAGGAAGCTCCTGCTTTTGTTGTGGCCGTGATGCTCTGAATGTGGAATGGCCTCCTTCTAGTGGACATTAACTACATTCTTCTGCCTGAAGGCAGGCAGCTTCCCTCTGGCCTCAGTTGCCTTGTGAGCTGGTGAACTCCCATCCCTGGAGGCGTTCGACCTCCAAAGTTCAACTCTAAAATCTTATGAAAAATTTTTTTGAATCTTAGTTTCCAAGATTCCATAATTACAAGCTTAGAAGCTAGAGAATTCTGAGATTCTGTGATTCTAGCAGAGAATCTCTGGGTTGTAGTCCTGGTCGACCTCTACAAAACGCTACTGTCACAGACAGACCCAGCCCCAGGACTGCCTCTCACCACACCAGCAGGCAAAGGAAGTTGAGGACATAACTACTTTTGAGTACTTTGTGGCATTTCTGAAGTTGATGTGGACAATATGTATGAACAAATGGAGAATTCATCAGAGAAATGGAAATTATAAAAAAAAGACAAAATGGAGACACTAGTAATAAAAATCCAGTAATAGTGATGAAGAATTTTTTTCATAGGATTATCAGTAACTCAAAAAATCCAAGGAAAGAACCTATGAACTTGAAGATTGAGCAATAAAAATTATTCAAACTGAAATACAAAGAGACAAAAGAGTGAAAAAGACTAGAGCATCCAAGGGCTATAAGACATTGTCAAACAGCCTAACATACAAGTAATTGGAATCCCAGATGAAGAGGAAAAAATGTGGCAGAAGAAATATTTGAGGAAATAATGGCCAAGAATTTTCAAAAATAATTAAATACATAAAACTACAAATCAAAGAGTTCAGAGACAGGTGCAGTGGTGTGAGCCTGTGGTCCCAGATATTTAGGAGGCTCACTTGAGGATCACTTGTGCCTAGGAGTTTGAGGCCAGGCTGGGCAACATAGCAAGACCTTATCTTTCTAAAAAAAATTTCAGAGAAAAACACCAAAATAGCCAGGCATGGTGGCTCACACCTGTAATCCTAGCACTCTGGGAGGTCGAGGTGGGTGGATTGCTGGAGGTCAGGAGTTTGAAACCAGCCTGAGGGAGACCCTTTCTCTACTAAAAATAGAAAGAAATTAATTGGCAAACTAAAAATATATATACAAAAAATCAGCCGGGCATGGTGATGCGTGCCTGTAGTCCCAGCTACTCGGGAGGCTGAGGCAGGAGGATCACTTGAGCCCAGGAGTTTGAGGTTGCTGTGAGCTAGGCTGACACCATGGCATTCTAGCCCAGGCAACATAGTGAGACTGTTTCAAAAAAAAAAAGAATGCCCTGACTTTTCGTGCCCACCATGTGAGCATGCGCAGTTGGACTCTCCCGCCATAGAATTGGCATCTTGAGCATTGGGCTGAAGAACAGAAAAGAGTCAGTGGAAATTTATCCCAGAGGCAGAATCTCCTAATTCCTCTGACTTCAATCTCAAGCTCTGCCTGGTCCCTGTCTTTTTCAGTGTCTACTTGTTCTGGTTTTCCTTTGAGTCTGTGAGCCACCTCTACATCCCTTTGTTTTAGCTTAAGTTGTCCTGTTGCTTGATACCAAAGAACCTAACTGATGTGCTTCTCTGAGGTTTGGCTTAAATCCGGGAATGTTTACTGTGCCTGGAATTTTGCAGCTGCTCCAGGGAGGTCCCCGTGGCCTGAGTCCTGCAAACTCCTGGGGCCTGGGGAGGGGCAAGGAAGGAGCAAGGTCTCCTGCCTTCTACTCACACGTCAGACAGACCATGGCTGTGCGCACGCCCAGGTCCACCACGAAGGCCCAGCGGTTCGGCACCCGGGACACAGCGAAGGGCACGATGATCTCCGCAGGGACGTAGAACTGCAGGGGGTAGGTGAGGCAGATGCCGACCAAGTAGAGGAGCTTGACAGACTGGTACAACCTGCGGGAGGCAAAGGGGATCAGGAAAGATCCATGTGCAGACACTGGTAGCATCCGGGGGAGCCATGGGGCATTTCAGGGAGAGCACAGATTTGGAATCGTCAAAACTACTTTCAATAACTCACGAATCACCCCAAAATACAGCAATGTGTTAAGGGGCTGCATATCTCCAGGCACTAGAGGCTCACTCTAGGAAGGGCATGAAGGTGCCAAGACCTACAGAGAAGATCGTGGGTTCACCTTTCCCATCTCAACTCCTTCGGGGACACCTGTTAGGTGAGTGGTGAGGTGGGTGAAACTGCCTGCACTTTAAAAACACCTCTCCGTTTTTCATAATTGAATTTGCAGAAGATCAGAGGGTGAGTGATGTGTATGTTGGAAAAGTTACTAGATTGAGTTTCAGGAGACCCGGAACCCTAACTCAGCCTCTGTCCCCTACGTATCTAGGTCACTTTACTTCCCTGGACTTTATTTGTCTCATTTGTAAAAATGGGGATGTCCTCTGCACCTGCTAAAAGGCAGGGGCTGGATCTGATGGTCTCTGAAAGTCTGTGATTATGAAATGCTAACCACATGGGACTAATTTTAATCGAGAATAGAAAAAATGGCACTGCTTTTCAGCAGACATAAGGCAGAGGAAAGATTAATGATAATGTTATTCCAATGCTCAAAGAACCTTTAATCATGTCTCGTTGCCTACAAGAAAGAGTTCCTAGCTTGAGCCTGGGATTCGAAGCCCAGCCTATTCAGGTCCAGTGGCTCTAATTGTCTGGTATGGTTATCACGCTGAGAATGTTGTCCCTCCTCTCCACCCTCACGTGCTGGATGTCGTAACTACGCTAGACAATCAGAGCCATCGCCCAAGCACGTGATCCACCTTCACAATCAGCGTCTTTGCACGTGCTGGTCTCTCCGCCAGGAATGCCCTTTCCCTCCCTTTGTTATCTGTCACATTTCTGTTCATTGTCCAAGTCTCAGAGGCTTCTGTGATGCCTCCCTAGTCCCTGGTTGGGATTAATCCGCCTCCTTTTGAGTTCCCACAACCACCAGTCCTCACGCATGTTGCAGAGCCTCCCACATGGAGTATGAGTTGATGTGTGTGCACCAGCCTTTCCAGGAGGCCAGATCATGTCACACTCCTCTCCCCCAGGCTGGGTCTGCACGGGGCAGATGGGCAATGATAAGGATAAGATGAGATCATGCCTGGAAACCACTTAGCACATGGGGAGCACCCAATGAATGCTTGCTGTTCTTCTTTTTAATGATGGGTGTGTATTACTCAGAATATTAAATCCAAGTTATTATAATTTTTTCTAAATCTTTATTATTTATAGATTAGATAAAAAAATGTGGGTTTCACTCTTCTAGACATTGGCTTAGGCAAAGAATTTATGAAGAAGACCCCAAAGGCAATCACAGCAGCAACAAAAATAAATAAATGGAACCTGATCAAATTAAAAAGCTTCTGCACAGCCAAAGAAACTGTCAAGAGAGCAAATAGACTACCCACAGAATGGGAGAACATTTTCGCAAGCTACACATCTGATAAAGGGCTGATAACTAGAATCTATTTAGAAGTCAGGAAAATCAGCAAGGAAAAATCAAACAACCCTATCAAAAAGTGGGCAAAGGACATGAACAGAAACTTTTCAAAAGAAGACAGAATAAAGAATATGTTTCAATAAACATATGAAGAAAATGCTCAACATCTCTAATCATCAGGGAAATGCAAATCAAAACTGCAATGAGATATCACTTATTTCCAGTAAGAATGGCCTTTATCAAAAAATCCCCAAACAATAAATATTGGCGTGGATGCGGAGAGATGGGAACACTCCTACACTGCTGGTGGGACTGCAAACTGGTTCAGCCTCTGTGGAAAGCAATATGGAGATACCTCAAAGCGATACAAGTAGATCTACCATTTGATCCAGCAATTCCACTACTGGGCATCTACCCAAAAGATCAAATGACACTCTACAAATGGGACACCTGCACTTGTATGTTTACAATAGCACAGTTCACAATTGCAAAGGTGTGGAAACAACCCAGGTGCCCATCAATACATGAGTGGATTAATAAAATGTGGTATATGTATACCATGGAGTTCAGTTTTAAGAAACAATGGTGATATAGCATCTCTTGTATATTCCTGGACAGAGCTGGAACCCATCCTACTAAGTGAAGTATCTCAAGAATGGAAAAACAAGCACCACATGTACTCACCAGCAAATTGATATTAATGGATCAACACTTAAGTGGACATACAGGAAAAACATTTATCGGGTGTCAGCGGGTGGGAGGGACGAGGAAGGGATGGGCATATACAAACATAATCAGTGAGATGTGCAACGCTTGGGGGACGGTCATGCTTGAAGCTCTGACTCGAGGGGGTAGGGGGACATGGGCAATACACGTAACCTTAACATTTGTACCCCCATAATATGCTGAAATAAAAAAAACGTGGATTTCTGTTCTTTAAGGCCATTCATTTACCGTAGTAGCCAAAAATCGATTAGGGGTCACACACAAGAAAAAAAATGTATGTTGGCTTAGATTTTTTTGTTGTTGTTTTAAAGAAAAAGAAATGACACATATGGGACAGCATGTTTAGGGGGATATAATATGAACCAAAACTTAGTAAGTTAATTCTACGTGACAGTCACTATGCTGAGCTGTTTACTTGGATTTACATTGATTACTTGACTACAAACTTACGAAGCAGGTACCGTTATTATCCCATTTTACAGGCGAGGAAGCTGGGCTTTTGATAGGTGAAATAATATCTCCAAGGTCAAGCAGTTAACAAGTGGGGAACATGGAATTAGACCCAGAGCTGACTGACTCCAGAAATCACAGTCGCAAGCATTTTGTAAAGGCTCGGCTAGAACGTCCCTGCGTTCAGCTGAGTCCTCTGTTACCCGCCATCCCTGTCCGTAATAAGAATGATGTAGGAGAAGAAGGAGTATTTCCTGGGCCCTAAGCGCCTTGGCCAGAGCAGTGGCAATTATCGCCCGGTCCCATTTGTGGCGTTTACAAAGCACCTCCATAACCCTTACCTTGCGTGATCCTTACGCCGACCCCCGTCTCCCGGAGGACAGCGCTCACGCGTGACTCACCGCTTGGAACTTCCCCCCCCAGCCTCTCCGGTCCAGATACTCTCTGTTGTGTTCGCCCCATGCACAGGCACGGAGCACACTTCCAGTGAGGATGGCAACGTAGGAGCACACAGTGGGGGCAGAACAAAATGGGGGGTGGTCTATGCCTGGGGACCTGAGTGCTTTTAGAAAGTCAGGATGGCGAGCAAACGGGAGAAGCCGCTGCTCGCTACCCCATGGTGATGCTCCGCTCTCCACCCTTCCCAGCGGCTCCCAGGGCTTGCCTGTCTTCCTGAGAGGTGGTAAGAATGTCAAATGATTTGAGGTCCCCAGATTTCACCGTAATTATTTCGAACTCCTGAACTCAAAGGATCCGCCCGCCTCGGCCTCCCAGAGAGCTAGGATTACAGGCGTGAGCCACCGCGCCCGGTCTCACCGTAATTATTATATGTTCTAATGGACATTGGCTGGATTGAGGGACCCAGCAAGCATTTACCTCCTCAGTTAACAGGAGTCTCCCCGTGCCCACTCGCAGCCGCCAGGCTCTGGGTGTCCCCTCCCCCAGCAAGGCATGATCCAGGCACAGCCAGTCGGCATGTTTCATCTGCGCTTGGTCCAGGAATGGACACATGACCCTGGCTGGGATGATCAGAATGAATCCCGAGATTCATTCTGAGGCCCTTAGAGGCCCTTAATGGACCTTCCGGAAAAGAGAAATTTTCTTTACACTGGGCCGATCAGAGGAAGGCCTGTAACTGAGGGAGTGTTAGCAGTCACCTGTCACTGTGTGTGCAGGAAGAGAATAAAGTCTACACAGAGAGAACAAACTGAGAGATGGAGGGAGACTGAGCCCAGATGCTACCACGGAATAGCTGGATCCAGCTGTGCCTGAAGCTAGAGGCATACATATATTAATATCACTCTTTCCTTTTTGTTTTAAAACTTCTATCCAGTTTGGATTGGACTTCAGTCACTTGCACGTGAAAGAGACTCGACTGATACATCAATTAAAGTTGAGAGGACACTTAGAAATCACTTAGTCTAATGCCATTGCTTGGTAGATAAGGAAACTGGGGTATAGAGAGGAGAAATAGCTTGCCCAGAGCACAGGAGGACTAGTGGCCATGGTGGACAAGAATCCAGGTCTCTTCATTTGTCTAGCCCACCTCTTTCCACAGGGCAGTTTCCTGGCTGGCCTGTCTTCTCCATGCCAAAGACTTGATCTTCACGTGTGGCCTTGCTCCTCTCCTCTGATAAGGGAAGCTAAGCCAGCCCTGCCCTGCACGTCATCCTAGAGCCCAGTGACCATAAGAACTCTGGGCTCCAAGGCCTGAGCTCACTCACCAGCAGTTGGGGAGGTTGAGGGTAATGCTCGCCTGGGTGGTGGCCCCAAACTTGAGGTAGCCCAAGGCCCCAAGGCTTATGTACAGGATGATGATCATGAACATCCCCCCATAGAGGACAAGTGGAAACTGGTCACGGTGCTGCATCTTGTTTTCCAGAGGCAAAACCTGCAAACAGAGGGGGCACAAATGATTACACAGTGCTTCCTACTTATGTAAAGAACCCGTTTCCCCACAGTTTGTTATTCTAAATCCATATATCTCAGTCATCAGAAAGCTCAAGAGAAAAAGAAAAAAGCAAACCAAAAAACTCCAAGACATAGTGCTAGCTTCAGATCTAATTGATATAAGGAACTAACTACTGAATTAGAACATCAGTCATTAAAAAGACCTTGAAAGTCTTCTAGCCCAACCATTCATGCTTGAGTATCCTCTTCCATGCTCAGGAAGGTTCTGCCTCTGAGTAGCCTTGTGGCCCATGGATGTTGGTGATCATCTAATATTATTATTGTTACAGAAAATCACAGTTGTGTAAGAATGTGTCTTAGAATGTCTTTGCAGGAGTTGTGCTTCAATGCTTTTCCCACCAGGGGGAGCTCCATCTCAATGTCAGGTGGAAGGTGACCTTCCAGCAGTAACAGATGTGTGGGCTGCAGTATAATTTTGGATTCCTTTTGCTTGGGTGGTGGAAGGAGACTATCTTATATATCAGAACATATGACAGCTCCTGAACAACGGATGAAAAATAAGTAGAGATTGTACTGGCACCTGGACTGAAGAAACCTCAGTTTCCTTATCTGTGGTGTGAGTTAGTTATTTAGAAAAATCTCTACTTGCTTATGCTTTAATGCAGCCCTAGCTGTCTATGAGCTGTGATTCTGCATTCCAGAGTGGTAATGTTGGAGCATCAGCTCCGAATAACACAATCTTGTCGAAGGAGAACTAAAAGGGGAAGACCAGAGAAGAATCGAGAGGGGAAACGCTTTGGTCTAGGGGCGAGAAGGTAAAGCTTTAAGCCCTGGCTTTGGAATTTAACAGCCATATGCTCTTGGATGGCACTTCCAGCCCTTGGTTTCATTATTCGTGCATGGATGTGAGTACTACATCAGCTGGGGATAAATTTCTGATCTATCTCTTTATTTAGCTTTTTATTTTGAAATTATTTTAGACTTACAGAAAAGTTGCAAGAATAGTACAGAGAATTCCCAAATACTTTTCACCAGTTCCTCGAATATTAGCATGCTTGCTTTATCATATTTTTCTCCTGTCTGTGTATGCATATATTTATATTTTTTCCGAGCTATATAAGCATAACAGATTTGTTTTAAAGATTGTATTCTTTTGTGATTTCATTCAAAGAGTTCAGAAGATAAGAAATATTTGAAAAGCATTGCTAAGCTCCCTTTCAGTGTTGACTTTTTAAGTAATTTTTTTTATACTGGATTAAAATCGTTCTAGCACCCAAAGGTACTGAGTAAGGGTATATCAGATTAAATAGTAATTTTATTTATTTATTTATTTTGAGACAGAGTCTCACTCTGTTGCCCTGCTAGAGTGCCGTGGCATCAGCCTAGCTCACAGCAACCTCAAACTCCTGGGCTCAAGCAATCCTACTGCCTCAGCCTCCTGAGTAGCTGGGACTACAGGCATGTGCCACCATGCCCAGCTAATTTTTCTATATATATTTTTAGTTGGCCAATTAATTTCTTTCTATTTTATAGTAGAGACGGAATCTTGCTCTTGCTCAGGCTGGTTTTGAACTCCTGACCTTGAGCGATCCGCCCGCCTTGGCCTCCCAGAGTGCTAGGATTACAGGCATGAGCCACTGCACCCAGCCTAAATAGTAATTTTTAATATGAAGGCCATAAATGCTTAGGTAGTTTGACTTGTTATCAGGGATTTGTCACCCAGAGGTTTTCAGCATTCCCATTTTACAGATGGATAAAATGAGGCCCACTTAAGAGATTTGCCCAACATCCCATAGCTTTCTGTTAGATATTTTTCCTAGCACATTAACACTCTTTTTTTTTTTTTTTTGAGACAGAGTCTCACTTTGTTGCCCAGACTAGAGTGAGTGCTGTGGCATCAGCCTAGCTCACAGCAACCTCAATCTCCTGGGCTCAAGCAATCCTCCTGCCTCAGCCTCCCGAGTAGCTGGGACTACAGGCATGCACCACCATGCCCGGCTAATTTTTTTTCTACATATATTAGTTGGCCAATTAATTTCTATTTATAGTAGAGACGGGGTCTCGCTCTTGCTCAGGCTGGTTTTGAACTCCTGACCTCGAGCAGTCCGCCCGCCTCGGCCTCCCAGAGAGCTAGGATTACAGGCATGAGCCACCTCCCTTGGCCACATTAGCATCCTTTTACATACACTTGATAAGGGACGGTGAAACAAAATAGTCATCATCATGATTTACTTTGTGCCTGGCAACAACATCTTTGCTTTGTAGGTATTCTAACCTTCATTTTACAGATGAGAAAACTGAGCCTCGGAGATACATATATATTTTTTTTAAATAGCTTGTCCCAGATGGCACAGCTTGGAAGGACAAAAGCAACAGCATCCAAACCCGTGTGTGTTGGGCTCCCAAGCCAGTGCTCCTCATCCAGCCAGTGCAGCTTCCTCCCTCCACGCCGGGGTGGGGCCCACGCTCCCATCTCAAACCTTACCACGCCAATACCTTCGAAGGCAAAGACCGCTGTCCCGAAGAAAAGGGGGTAGGTCTTCCAGTTTGCCACCAGGGGCAGGCTGCTGGGGTCTGGGATTTCCTGTTAGAGAAACCGGGGACAAATGGTCACGGTCACCACAGAACCGGGCTTGAGAAAACACAACAGAAATGCAGCAAATGGAGAAACAGCCAGCTGGCAGCCAGCGGCGCTCGACTTTCTGCTGCCCTTCACCATTTGGCGGACAGACTTTCTTTAGGAGGACAGAGGCAGCAGGAAACCCCCAGACTCGGGGAGGAACTGGGGGGGGGGAGCTGAGTTCCAGGCCTGAGGTCACCAAGCGTACGTACTTTGGGACCTCAGTTTCTCCATGTGTAAAGTACGGTGGGGAGTTGGGGCTGGGGCGGAAGTTGGCCTTCTTCCCTCTGCCCGGCTCTGGAGCTGGCTCCTGGGGTCAGTAAGAGGCTGAGGCTGCCGACGGCCAGGGCTGCTTAGGGAAGGAGAGGGAGGGTCCTTAGAAAGCCTCTGCTCTGATGCCTCTTACACACGGAAGCCAGGAAGATCCTCGTAACAAGGCTCCTCATCCAATAAGATTGTAGAAACAGCAATATTTCTTGCCTTCTCGTGATGGGCCACGCACTGAGCTAAGTGCTTTAAATGCCCTGCTTAGTTTTCACCACAGCCCCACAAACTAGGGATTACTGTCTTCACTTTAACGGTAAGGAAATTGTGGTGCCGAGTCACTCTAGCTTTATTTAGTTTTTCCTTCCGTAAAGTCAGGAAGTGGAACTATTCATAAAACAGCACGCCTGAAAACTTTTCTGTGCCACTTACACTATTTTTCTCATGAAGTTAGTATCTTCAAATTAAGTTGATTTTTTAAAAGAAGCATTCCAATACAATTCTTAGTTGCCACGAATAGAAGAGAACATAATAATGTAAGTATGTAATTAAGAAAATAAACAAGCTTTATCCATCTCCCCCCTAAATTCACTACACATAGCACCGAGGCATGCAACACACACCTTGAGAAACCACTAAATTAATCAATTCACTTCTAAGTCCTGTCCTATCTCTGATTCTTCTGTAAGGACGCAGAATCCTGGAATCTGATGAGGCCTGACAGCTCGAGAACAAGCTCTTAAAGAGACACCAGCCATGAAAAGGAACACCACTGAAAACCCACTAGCCAACCAGGTGACCTCCGGGACATTTACAGCAGCTGGTCTGCAGGAGTCTCTGAAGGTTCTTTTTCCTGTCTGGGAAGAGGGAGAAACCTTCCCGGCCAGGGGAGTGGTGAGTGAATGGCCCTTTCCCGGGGCGAAAGGCAGGAAGGTGTATGTTTTCCTTGTTGCCCAGGCAGGAGGGTCCTCAGGAGGTGGAGACTAACTGAGGAGTCTGCATGTAGCCTCTGTGTCCTTACTTTGCTTTTGGCTATTAAAAAGAAGAAACAGCGACAACCAAAAATATCTCCAAAAATTGCCAAATGTCCACTGGGGGGCAAAATCACTCCCAGTTGGGAGCCACTGGTTCAGAGTCTGTACTTGTACCCACTACACTAACTCTGCCACCTCCGTAAGAACTGCTGGGTTCTCACCAGTAGTTTTAAACCACAACAGCCGAACAAGGCAGCAATTATTAGCCTGTTTTAAAAGCATGGCTTACTGAGGCTCACGCGGCTTGGGAGTTGCACAGCCAGGACTCAGACTCACATCTCGGAACTCTCCCTTATGGCTTCCCACCCATGGCAGGTGTAGGGGGCAGTTTTTGTGCCTCGTACAAGAGCAAAGCTGAAGGCTTGGGATCGACTCTGTGCAGTCTTTACTCCTGACTTCTTTCAATTTCTCCAAGGCTTTGCCATGGGTGCCGGCAGGATTATCTGCTCAGCACCCCTCCCCCACACTCCTGCAGCGACCTGGCCCTCCTCTGCGCCAGGTCTGGTTTCCACCGGCGGGCGTTCCCCTGACTGCAGTGCATTGGTTCGTGGGTAACAACGGAACCAGTGATTTCCTTTCCTGGATTTTGGGACCTGAGAGAACACCGGATTACTCTCCTTCTGGTGGCCAAAATGGTAAAATGCAAGACCCAGAAGCTGTGGACCGAGCTGGTTCACATCAAGAGAGGAACGAAGCCAATATACACAGAGCCGAGCTGAGCAGAGGTGTCGGAGGCGTCTGTCTGCCCCTGGCTTGAGGTCGCTTCCAAAGCCTGAATGCAACAGCGTCCTTGTCATAGCTCGGCTGTTCCATGACGCTTCCCGGAATCTTCTAATGCACTCTTTCTCCCTCCAGTTACTTTGAGTTGAACAAAAGTCCTTATTACAGTTTTCCCCCTGTGATAACACAATATCTGCTTATTGGAAAAAACAAAGCCTTCTTAACATCAGTAATCTCCTAAAAATCTGATTATCTGTGCAAAAGAGCTGATAACCAAGTCCCTATTATTTTAAATGGGATAAATTATGTCATATGACACATCAACCCCCAATACTCAAACAACTCTTAAAATGTAACTAAAACTCAGTAAAATGGCTATATGTAAGCCATAAAAACTATGGGATTAGTCTCTAAATACTTAAAGATAACTGAACACAAATGAATGCAGCTGTTACAAGAAATGGTTTTGTCTCCAGTTCACATGCTCTTTGTGGACACTTGTTCTCGTTTCTAAACGGTCTGTGTGAGGTCTAACATTTGACTGTTTCTGGAATGTAAGACCGTGTCAGAAATGTCTCGAGACATTTCCCGTAGGTTGTTTTGTTAGACAGGTTGTATTGCATTATAAATGGAAATGGAAGAGCAAGGAGAGAGAGAAAGAGAGAGACAGAGAGAGAGAGAAGAGATGCTCTTTCTATGAAGTTGGGGCATTAAAAAATTAAAAAGGTATTCTCTTAGGAAAAGAGTGGAAGACATTTTCTGTGTGCCAAACCTGTATATCTGTCCAACAATGCAGACACATATATAAGGAAACACAGCTCAACCTGAAACCTCAAAGTTAGCTTTCTGCAGGAAATCGTTGCTGACAGGCTGGCGGGTGGGCTTCCCGGCCTCTGCGCTACGTGCACTCACAGACCACACGGCCCCCGGCGGCGGCTTGGGCTGGGCAACCTGCCTGGAGGAGGTGCTGGAAAATGAGCACGAGGCTTCCCAGCATGAGGGCGTTGGCCAGCGCCGAGAAGGTGGACAGGGCGCGGAGGTTCCGGACGCACACCAGCGGCACCAGGAAGGGCAGTGCAGACACCGCGTAGACGCGGGCATCCACGGTGGGTGTGGGGGTCACGACCCCTCTGCCCCGGCAGTCGGCTGTGGTCCCGTTGGCTGTTTCGATCACCTAAGGATCAGAAAGGCTGATGTGAGCCTCAGCTGTGACCTGCCAGTCCCCACCTTCATGCCCTCCAGCTATTCCTGCCAACCTGCCACCCTTGAAAGGTTTCCTCTCTGCAGGACACTTTCCTTCTCGCCCGACCTCCCCTTCTTAGGGACTGCCCAGCCTTCAGAGACAACCGCCCCCCCCCCGAACCCCACCGGGCCCCGCTCTCCGAGCACCCAGCCCATTTCTGCAATAGGGTTTATCAGTCTAACTTTATAGAATGATTATTGCTACATGTTTGTCTTCCCCACTAGAGTGCAAGTGTTTTGAGGGCAGGGACCTTATCCAGTTGGTTCACTGCTGTACTGCCAGCACTGTGACCCGCTCATGGTATATATTCAATACGTGTTCCTTGAATGAATGAATGCATCAACTGAAGGAGAGCATGAGTGAAATTCTGAACAGAGACAGAGAGGTGACTTAGACACCTCCTTGTTTTTCTTTCCCAAATAAGGATTTTGTTCTATGATGACAGAAAATATGGTCAAAAACATAAAGAAGCAAAGAGAAAATATAAAGAGAACAGAATTATCTTTTGAGACTCTCTTTACAGTATTGTTTATAATAGGAATAACACAAAATAAAATAGAAACAACCCAAATGCTTGGTACGAGGATGTGGTGAATCAGTTACTTATGCTGAGTCTGTGACATAGTGTTCAGCATGAAAAAAGGCAAAGAGCACATCAATAGCATAGTTTGAAAAAATGATTATTACAAATGCATGTTTGAATATTTAATGAAAACATCCTGAAACACTATTCACATACTTTCAATGTATGTTTTTGCAAGAGGAACGATTTATTGGGACCTTTTATGTTTTATAATCTCTGTACTATTGTTTGGTTTTGTTTAAGAAAGAGCTGTGTTGCTCTTGTGTTCTGAGGGGGGAAAAATCAACCATAAAGATTTAAAAATGAAGATAAAAGATGCACCTGTAGATTCCTTTCAGAGAGGTAACGGCTGCTGCTATTTTAGAGTATATATTATATTTCACACATATGTACATACATATAGGCGACCATCATACATTTACAAAAATGGGATCCAAGTGAACACAGTGCTTCGTAGCCTGCCTTCTTATGGGCTGTGTTGCTTGAATTTCTTCCAGCACTAGAGTTTGCAGAGCTATTTGCTGAAAATACACACCTAACAAACACTTACCAAGTAGTTACTCTGGTTTAAGAGAGCTGGAGAAACTTGTCTAGCCTCTGCGAGCTCACAGGCTAGGTATAAAAGAAGACATGTAGACACACAACTATCCAAGGAAAACTACACATATAATAGAACAGTAGGTTTGAATTGCGAAGGGGAAATAAGGTGGTAATCCTGCTGTGTGGATCAGGGAACGACACCCGAAGGAGGAGGGCATTTAGGACGGGTGTGATTGGGATATGCGGAGACCAGAGAGTGGAGGAGAGAGGGCATCACACACGGGAAGAACAGCACGAGTAAACGCTCAGGGTTGGGTAAGGCGGGATGCATTTGGGAACGGTGGGTAGCTCAGACATGTTGGAGCACAGGAAACACAGAGAAGCGGCAGATCAGATCGCCCAGGGTCTTACGAGGCAGATTAAGGTGTTTGGAACATATCCTGTCCAACAGGTAGATAGTGAAGATTTTCAAGTTGAAAAAGTGTGCTCAGTTTTATCTGTTGATGCTTAGAGATAAGGACCTGGAGGGCCCAAAGCAAAGGCCGAATTGTTCGGGCTTCCACAATCTTGGTGGATTCAGATGGAGCTGCTCAAAGTTCAAGCTGGGCTATCTCTTACCACCTTGTATTTCTGCTTGAGTGCTCCAACCTACCTGTTTCAGGTTATCTGCCAGAAACATAAGGAACACACAGCAGAAGCCCAGCTGGTCCACAATTAGGAAGAAGAACACGATGTACCTGGGCGTTGGGAGGAGAAGATTATTTGTCATAAAATGAAGGAAGGCAAAGAGAATATGGGGCCACCCAACTTGCTGGTGTTATCAGCCTCCGCCTCACCTCTCCTGCCTGGCACCCTTGCTTCCTACGGCTGCAGGTAGGAGGAACTGCTGCAGCCTCAGACCTGCTCCAGCTCCAGAAGGGACAGGGACACCCTGGCAGGCTCATCACACTCATGTTCAGGTATGTTTCCAGCAGAGCCTTCGTGCCCAGTTATGGAGTCACGAGGGCCTGCCTTGACCTCCCTGCCTCGTCATCTGCTGCCCAGCCTCGTGTGCCTGGAGAAGGAGAGCTCTGTCCTAAACTCCTGCTGACTTGGCTTGGACACTGAACGCTCTGCCTGGTCTTGGCCATCCCCTCCCCCGCACTGACGCTGCTTCCACTCTGCCCCTCCAGCGCTGGACTCATCTTTTAGAGACTATTCCTTATACCATGTCCTTCCTTCGCTTGCAACCCTGCTGGGGCTTCCCTCTGCTCTTGGGGTAACATTCTGATGTGTTAACTTGCCTGCCAGTCACTGCCTGATTTGGCTCCCGCCTCCCTTTCCATTCTTCCCTTCCACCTCTCCTCCTCCCTACTCTGCATGCCTTGCCAGTTTCCTGGAGTCCTCTGAGCTCTTCCCACCCCCAGTCTTTTGCACACACCTTTCCCTGGGATGTTCTTCTCAACCCTCTTCAAATGGCTGGCTCTCACTTAGCCTTCAACCCTCAGCTTAAACTTCACCTCCTCAGAGAGGGTTTCTCCAACCTTTCATAGCTCTTATTCTAACTCATGACTGTACATTTGTTTCTTTTCTTATTTCCTGTCTCTACCATGAGATTTTAAAAACTCTGTTGAGGTAGGGATCATGTCTATTCCATTCGGCTCTATCTCCCTGGCACCCAGCATGATGCGTGGTCCATAGTGGGTACTCAGTCAATATTGTTTAATGAGGAGACGGATGAATGAATGAGTGAATGGGACCCTGGTCACCACATGCTGCCTGGCACCCCCCGATGTCCAGGTTGAAGAGCCATCCCAGACTGCCCAGGAACCCCCTTATCCTGACCACTTTTGGCTTGTGGCACCTTCTAGCTTCTGTGCCTTGGCTCTGCAGCGTCTAGAGCTGGATGGTCTCCACCAGCCAAGCCCTGCACCTGGGCCCAGCTTGCCTTGGACCGAGGCTCTTTCTGTTTTGACAGATCACAAGTTAACAGAGCCAACACAAGTGAGCAGACATGTTCACTGAGCACCCCAAATCACTCTTAGAACGAAATGTGGTGTCAAAGTGCATTTCTTATAAGTGATTGCTGGTAAATGTGTTACCCAAGCTGGACCTTTGCCGAACCGAGGATGATTTAGTATTCACGGTGACAGCAGTATCAAATAAAGTCTTATCGTTCAATCTGTTGCCGCCCAATGACTAAAGACTCGTGGCAGTGAGGTGAGGGGGAGAAAGGAGAGCTGGTGAAGAAAAGGAAACAGCTCTGCTGTCAAAATGTCCCCTGGCTGCTGAGAAAGGGGACTAGGTACGTTAGCTACAGGGATCGGTTCATCCACACTCGGGGTGGTCCAGCGGCAGAGGACCAGGAGTTGACCAGTCATACGACACCTTTGCTCAGAGTTGTGATTTTCAGCCCTGTCATGATTCACTCTATACCTTTGGGTAAGTTGCTCCCTGTCCCTCAAATTTCCCATCTATACTTATGCATTCCAGAAGCACCTGGCTCTGACCCTAGAGGAATCCATCTAGACCCATGTGCAAGACTTCTACCCCATTGCAGGCCAGGAGAGGGCAGGGTACCTCCCCCAGCGGGCGTGGTCATGGAGCCAGGTGCAGGGGCTCTCCTCCAGGGCATGCATCATGGTGTCCCCATAGTCCAGAAAGGGCTTGCTGAGCCTGCGGGAGAGAGCACAGGAGACCGGACACTGTCGGGTTCAGAAGTATGTTCTGGTGAGAGAGCAAGACAGGACTTCCCCCAGCACAAGGCTGAGCGGAAGGATGTGTGGTAGGAACCCTGGCAGGAGTGATGGAGGCCTGTGCTTCTCTCATTTCCCTGAGGGGCTCCAGAAATCATTTCCTAACTGTGAATAAATATTTAGTGAGTGGCAACTGAGTGTCAGAGCTGTACAAGGCTCACAGGTTCACATGGGTGAATGAGGTAGGCAAGGCCCTGTCTTCCTGGTGCCATCAGTCAAGTGGATTAAAGAGCCCCATGTACTCACTGAACGCATGGGGACACTTAAGCCCAGAGGGGGCAGAGCACCTGTCCAAAGTCACACAGTGAGCTGGGGGGCAGAGTCAAGACCTGACCCCAGGTCTTTTGACTCCCATGACGGTTATTTTCTCATGACACCTGCTGCTTCCCTGAGATCATACAGATTGCTGGTCTTCGTGCAAATGATGAAAATTATCATGCACACTAACCCTTAGTGCAATGATTTTTACCAGGAGTGCAGAGGCTCATCCTCTTAACCCTTAACCTTAACCCTCGGATGTCGAGTGTGGATAATGTCGAGAGGATAATGAGAAAAAAGCCGGCGAGTGCAAAGGGTAAAGAGTACATCAGAATTTCAAGGAAATGAGAAGGAAAGTGAATTTCCCCCCTCCGTTTAATTAAAAAAAAAAAAAGGATAGCAGTACTAATGTCTATTATAAAAAGGCCAAATGTACAGAAGTATAAAAAATGAATGTCCCTATGCATATCCTCCCCTGCCTCATCCCAGGCTAATTCTCCTCCCCACTTCATCCCCCAGAAGTCACTCCTTTTAACAGTGTGGAGTGGTTAAGTCCAGACCTTTTAAAAATATATTTATTATAAACAATAAATGTAAATAGCTTAGTTTTTGAAATCCTATTGAGGTGTAAAAAGCATAGCCAATATTATTTTTAAAATGGTGTGGAAAGTGAAAAAGGACACTGCTTTTGTGATGGAAAAACTGAGAAACTCTTGGCTGGTGGGGTGTGCCCAAGGGGCTTGCTCTGGTAGATATATAAAGACAGGTAGTATAGGAGACTGGGCAAAGCATGCTGGTGAGAGTAAAGCAAAGAAGGTCCTGTTTGCCAGGGACTTGGAGCTCTCACCTGCAGCAGAAGTGGCGGGCACACCTCACCAGGACCCCCATGCAGTGCACGGCCAGGAGGCCTATCGCCAGCAGGCTGATGGGACCCAGCTGCAGAGGGGGTGTGAACAGAAGGAAGAGAGTTGAGTAGCTACGTGAGCATGAAAATCATGGGACAAAAATGGATTTGTTAAGAGAAAGAGAGGACAAGCCACAGGCTGGAAGGAAATATTTGCAAAAGATATATCTAATAAAGCACTGTTACCCTCTTAAAAGTCAACAATAAGAAAACGATCTGATTTAAAAATGGACAGAAGACCTGAACAGATGCCTCACCAAAAGAGATGGCAAATAAGCATATGAAAAGATGCTGTGTATCATATGTCATTAGAGAATTGCAAATTAAAACTACAGTGAGGCTGGGCATGATGGCTGCTTCTATAATCCCAGGATTTTGGAAGGTCAAGGCAGGAGGATCGCTTGAGGCCAGAAGTTCAAGACCAACCTGGGCAACATAGGGAGACCTCATCTCTACAAAAACTTAAAAATTAGCTGGGCATGTTGGCACATGCCTATAGTCCTAGCCACTTGGGAGGAGGCTGAGGCAGGAGGATTACTTGAGCCCAGGAGTTCACAGTGAGCTGTGTTAACCTAACTGCACTACAACCTGAGCAACAGAGTAAGACCTTGTCTCTTTAAAAAAAAAAACACACAACAAAATAAAAAACCCAAACTACAATGAGCTACCACTTACCCATCTATTAGAACATCCAATATCCGAAACACTGCCAAACTGACAATGCCAAATGCTGGTGAGGATGTGGAACAATAGGAACATTCATTCGTTGCTGGTATGAATGCAAAATGGTACAGCCACCTTGAAATACAGTTTGGCAGGTTCTTGTGAAATGAAATATACTCTTACTATATGATCCAGCAATTGCATTCTTTAGCATTTACCCAAAGGAGTTAAAACTTACATCCACATAATGTTCATAGCAGCTTTATTCATAACTTCCCCAACTTGGGGCAAGATGTCCTTCAGTAGGTGAGTGAATAAAATAAACACGGACATCTAGACAATGGAATATTATTCAGAGCTAAAAAGAAATGAGCTATCAAGCCATGAAAAGACATGGAGGAAGCTTCAATACATATTACTAAGTGAAAGAAGCCAATCTGAAAAGGCTATGTACTATATGATGCCAACTCTATGATATTCTAGAAAAGGCAAAACTCTGGAGTTAGTAAAAGATCAGCGGTTGCCAGAGGTTGAGGGAAAGGGAAGGATGAAGAGACAGAGCACAGAGGATTTTTAGGGCAGTGAAAATCCTCTGAATGACACTGTAATGGCAGATGCATGCCATTATCATGTTTCCTTGAAAACAAGACAGGGTCTTATATTTATTTTTCCTCAAGAAGACACCTTAGGGCTTGTTTTCAGGGGATGTGTTATTTTCCCCTCAAAGCCTCAGCTTGCAGCATGCACAGGATGGCCAGGACCTGACAGGGGAAGCCGACCTCGTGGGTGAGGCTGCCCACACCTTTCTGGTCACCTCTGGGATAGTAGCTGTCACAATGGGGCAGAGGAGAAGGGCTGCTCGTCTTCTTTACCGCTCCGAGACGAAATGCACGGGTTGTGCAGATGCCCTGCGCAGCCACGCCCGTCACTAGGTCTCACTTTTGGGGTAGGGCTTATGTTGCGCAAATGCTTAGCAATCCTGCTAGGGCTTATCTTATGGGTAGGTCTTATTTTTGGGTAAACACGGTAGATATCTGTTTACACCCATGGAATGCACAACACCAAGAGCGAACCCTAAAGTCGGCTGTGGGCTTTGGGTGAGGGTGTGCAGGTCCATCGATTGTAAGGAACGTACCCCTCTGCTGCTGGATGTTGACGGTGGGAGAGGCTGGAGGCTCAACTTGGCCGTGAGCCTAACACTGCTTTAAAAAATAAAGTCTATTAAAAAAAAAAAGCAAACTGAAAAACCCCTGAATATTTCAGAAATATACAGTAGGGGATTAAGAACCCTGCCCTTTGCTATTAGTTAATATTGGTACAAGGGTGTACGTGGTCCCACGTGGACAGGCAGGAGGACGCCGTGGAGAGTCGGCAGGGCTGCCGGCGCCACCCTCCCGCTCACCCACTCTGCGGAAAGAGCCTCTGCCTGCCTGGGAGGGGGGAGTGGAGAACGTGACAAGGAAAGCACGTTATGTTAGAGAGGACGTGGGTCTGGATGTGGAGACACTCCCAGTCACCTCTAGTGACACAGAGGACAATGACAGAGCCTGCAGCAAGCCTGGCGGGGGTGTGTGCGGAGGTTTCATAGACACTGGAGGAAGAAAGGCAGAGGACAGGTTTCAGGGGCAAAACTGATCTCCAGATAGGGGGAGGCATTTAAGGGCAGGCAACATGGACTTCCAAGTCAAAAGGGAAGAAAAAGGTCACCATTCCACTAGATTGTCCAGAGAAAACTTATGACCTTTTTTTTGAGTCCCAGACTCCTTTTTCATGAAATAAGTTGATCCTCTTAGAAAGAGATATGAATCACTAAACTTTGCCTTTAATTTCATGAGGCCTATAGAATCCTATGATCCATCCATAATCCCCTGGCATGGGGAATGAGTGAGATGAAAATAATCATTAATAAAAAATAATAGTAATAATGATCGTAGCAGAAACCATTCAAGCGTCAAATACTCTAAAGTTTACAAAAATAACTCTACATACATTATTTAATCTTTCTCGCAAGTAAGCTGTCAATTCCCATTTTACAGGTGAGAAAACTAAGGCCAGGGAGGGAGTGACTGCATAGGGGCAGAAGGTTTCCTTCTGGGGCCATGCAATGTGTTCTAAAGTTAGACTGCGGTGATGGTTGCACAACTTCGTAAATTTACTGAAAATTTGCTTACTTGTACACTTAAAGTAAATAAATGTTATGGTGTGTAAATGATATGTCAGTAAAGCTGTTAAAAATAAACAGCCGCAATCAAGGGCCAAGGCTCAGGTGAGCTCACGCAGCTTACAAGCAGAGCAGCCTGCAAACTCAGACTTTCTGCTTCTAAGGTGTGCAGCACAGTCAGCAGGTAAAGGGGACTCCTGAGAGAGAAATCATCGCAAGCACACTTGATGTTAACCCATGTCCCCTGTGGCTTCAGGGAGGTGCGCTTCCAGGTAAGAGTAAGAGCACCAAAGACATTGCCACCCCACAATGAGCCCAAGTCAGGACCACTCCCAGTCCCTCTTACCACAATGCCCGCGTTCTTCATGGCCAGGGGCAGCCCCAGCAGCCCTGTGCCGATGTTGCCTTTCACGACATGGATCAGGGTTTGCAGCCACCTGAGGCAGGGGAGAAGGGAGGCATGAGAGAGGTCACTGCTGACCTTGGCCCTGGAGCCAACCTCTTGGGGAAGAGCTGGCAGGAAGCGCGTCTGCAAGTGCCTGGCGTAGAGACGCTGTGTGCCTGTGGGGGGACTGATGGATAGATGGATAGACGGATGGATGGATGGATGGATGGATGGATGGATGGATGGATGGATGGATGGATGGATGGACAGGCGGATAGACAGATGTATGGATGGACGGATGGACAGATAGGCCGACGGACGGAAGGATGGATGGATGGATGGATGGATGGATGGATGGATGGATGGATGGATGGATGCATGGACGGATGGATGGATAGATGGATGGATGCATGGGGTAAATGACCAAGGAAAAACAAAACCCAATGTGCTCCGAGTCTATATTTACACAAAAGGTATCTAGAAGGAGGGAGTGGAGAGCTTCGTTCTGCTCTGTAGAACACATGCCATACTTGGACTATTGGGCTCGGTTATTTTTTAAAATAAATAGTTCATCAAAAAAAGTTTTATATATATATATATATATATATATATATATATATAGTAAAAATACAAATATTACAAAAGTTTATAGAATGAAAAGTAAATCTTCCCACTTATGATTCCTGGACTCCCAATACCCCTTTCTAGAAGCAAACACTGTTAAGAGTTTCTCATGTATCTTTCCAGAGATTCTCTCTTTCTCTCTCAATACACACATATATAGATATGCATGTACGTGTGCATATAAATACATACACATTTTTACAGTGTTAAACTTACTTCTACATTGATTTTTTTAAAGAGAGAGATTGTGCATATCCGTGCATAATAGATGTGGCCCATTCTTCAATCTTTTAACAACTGCATACTATTTTCTTGGCTGCGTTATGGCTTGTTTACCCAGCTCTCTCTATTGGTGAGTAGTATGTTTTGTGTCCAATCTTGCTACTCCAAGCCAAGCTGAAATGAATAATTTTGTACACACCTAATTTCATCCATAAATGAGAGCTTGTCTGTTGGATACCCTCTTGGAAGTGGAAGTAGTGGACCAAGGGCATGTGATTTAAAATTTTGGTGGACGTTGGTAAGTTACTCCCCAAGGAGCTGCACCCATTTGCTTCCCACTAGCAGAGGGTGAGAGGGGCAATTTGCACCTGTCCTGGCAACCATGTCGTGTCACACTTTTTGTCCTGGGCCGACCTGTGAAGAGTTGCAGCACCTGGCGGGGTTTGTTTACCTTCCTGGGCTTGGTTCCTAGTTCCTCACTTTTTTAGAGTCTTGTCAGACTGAAACATGTGCAGGGGTGAGAGCTAAGTGGCCAAGGCCCGGGAAACCATGTCTCAGGAGTAGAGCCTGAAAGGACTTAGTGGAAACGAGAACAGCCATACTCACACCCTGCCCCTCTCGGAAGAACTGTCATGGGGACGAGGGAGGAGACAGCGCCCAGTGAGGAGAAAAAGGCCACCTGGCAGATGCCACAGTGCAGCGACTCTCGCCCTACTCTAAGAAGCACTCAGATCTCTACTGGGTGAGCTCCCCGCCACCAGCAGTGTTCAAACAGCCACTGAGGTAGGCAGGGTAGGGTTGATGACAGTCAGGATCTATTCCCACAGCCTTTTTTTTTTTTTTGAGACAGAGTCTCACTTTGTTGCCCAGGCTAGAGTGAGTGCCATGGCGTCAGCCTAGCTCACAGCAACCTCAAATTCCCGGGCTCCAGCGATCCTCCTGCCTCAGCCTCCCGAGGAACTGGGACTACAGGCATGCACCACCATGCCCGCCTAATTTTTTCTATGTATTTTTAGTTGTCCAATTAATTTTCTTTCTATTTTTAGTAGAGGCAGATTCTCGTTCTTGCTCAGGCTGGTCTCGAACTCCTGACCTTGAGAGCAATCCTCCCGCCTCGGCCTCCCAGAGTGCTAGGATTACAGGCGTGAGCCACCGCGCATGTGGCCTCCCACAGCCTTTTAGTGTTGCTTCCTCAGCTGCAGAGGCGGGAAAGTGAACAGTTACATCTCCCAGACTCCTTGAAGCTATAGTTCTGGATAGAGAATAGGAAGTCAAATGGGGTGGAAGCCATCTCCCTGCTCCCTGGCTGTTTTCTGCTGGCA
Source organism: Microcebus murinus (assembly GCF_040939455.1). NCBI lineage: Eukaryota > Metazoa > Chordata > Mammalia > Primates > Cheirogaleidae > Microcebus > Microcebus murinus. Next base: position 17,389,146 of record NC_134124.1, read on the forward strand.
GGAGAGTTTTGTAGAGTGACCCAGGCTCCAGCTTCCAGGTGTCCAGAGGCAGCTGCTGCAGCAGCAGTGGCACATGCCCACCCCTGGGACACAGCTGCAGGCAGCCTTACATTCCTGACTGTGTCCTCTGGCTTCAGCCTTCCGGATTGTGGAGGAGGCAGAGGCCTCCCTGGCGGGCCACCTCTGGGACGTGTTTCTGGGAAGTCCAGCCTAGAGCCCCCTCCAAGCTTTTTAATGAGTGTATAAGCCCCTATTTTGCAATGTTAAATATATTTCTAGCATCATTTTTTTTTTTTTTGCTTAAAATACTATGTTTCCTACTCTAACCCTCGACTAATAAGAGGTACGGGTGTACAGGGCAAGGTGACCTCCGCGGTGTTGTCCTACTTGCAGTTTCTGACCTCCCAATATTGTCCCACAGCAGGAAAAGGAGTCTTCAAAAACTGTGTGTTTTCACCGAGGGAGATGAGGTGATCCCAGCAGGAGCGAGGGGGGCCCAGCTCCCCGCTCGCTCCTGGCTGGTCTTCAAGCCCCGGGTGGCCGAGCAGAAGTGAGTGTGATGTGTTCCAGTGGCTCCTTCAAAGATCCATTGTTCTTTCTTCAAGAAAGAACACCTGGTTCTTTGTAAACACAATAAAAATACCTGGTTTTTGGAAACTGCTTTTTCTGCTGTGGGACAATGACAATGGATGTTACTCTCACCATTTCACCTATGATTTTTGGAAGTTCTGGCTCAGAGATGGGGAGAGCTTGCCCAAGGTCACAGCTCATATGGGAGTAGCAAAGCTGGGATGGGAATCTGGGTGTGTTCTGCCGTGGTCTAAGCCACATGTTTTCCGGCAACCTTCTCTTTCCTCTTATAAAATGCCTGACTTTTTCCTACTACAGCCAATGCTTGCACGCTTACTAAAAACAAACCTCAAGCAGGATGGCCTCTAAAACCTTCAAGGACAGATGATAGTTTACCTTTTAAAAGACCTTTGGCAATGACATAGCCTTCTTTGAAAACCCCATCTAGGATCCAACCATACACATTCTCAAAAAAATTGTCCCTTATGTGTAATTTATGAGGATGATAAAGAGGTTCCCTCTTTTGTTCATTCGTTCATTTTGCAACCCTTTACTGAGTCCCGTGTGCTCAGGCTCTGTGTTAGGCTTGGGACGATACACAGGTAAATAAGGCCTGGTCATCACCCTCAGGTTGCTCACCTTGTGGGGCAGCTAGGGTGACTCATACTGGAATTAACTAGTCTTTTACTAAACCGTTACCATGTGCCAGGCACTGTCTGAGATGGATACTGTCATCGTTGCCGTTCTGCTGGCGGAGGTTTGATCTGTCTTCTGCAGTGGAGGCAGACAATGCTTAATGGGTGTCCTCCCTGGCAGCATCCCTTCTCCAAGGACCAGCTCAGCCTTTGCCACCTCTAAATCAAAGCCTTTCCCATTCTCAGCTTCTGGAAATAACTCCTTCCTTTTCTGAACCCTTGTAGAACTCTGACTTTACCCTCTCTGGAATTTCAGTTGCATGTGTTCAACATATCTTCCTTCCTGGGCTGTCAGATCCTTAGCTGAGGGGCCCTGAGTGGCATATTGCACTCGGTGCTGCAAGTCCATGGTTCCCAGGTGCTCAGTAATGAATGGGCCTCTAAAGAGATAACGCTTAGGGCCCAGGGCCCTAGCACTCTGTAATCCTCACTCCTATAATCCTAGCACTCTGGGAGGCCGAGGTGGGTGGATCGCTTGAGGTCAGGAGTTCGAAAACAGCCTGAGCAAGAGCAAGAGACCCCCGTCTCTACTAAAAATAGAAAGAAAATTAGTTGGCCAACTGAAATATATAGAAAAAATTAGCCGGGCATGGTGGCGCATGCCTGTAGTCCCAGCTACTTGGGAGGCCGAGGCAGACGGATCACTTGAGTCCAGGAGTTTGAGGTTGCTGTGAGCTAGGTGGATGCCACCGCACTCTAGCCCAGGCAACAGGGTGAGAGTCTGTCTCAAAAAAAAAAAAAACAAAAAAAAAAGAGAGAGAAAGAGATAACACTTCAGATTCAAAGCATCACCTTATCACCTTCAAGGAGCATTGTCTTTGCCACCAGCACAACTTCTCTACAGCTCTTTTTGCCCATCTGTCAAGAACAGGGAGGAGCTCATATTTAGCTCTTTGAGTTATTAGAAAGAAGGAAAAGAAATCCCCACAGAAGTTTCCAAGTACAAGGTCTCAGGCCCAGAAGCTCCCGCAGGTGGGGAAAGGACACTTACGAGATTCCACTGGTCCCCTCCTGGCTGCAGGAGCCTGGGGTGGAGGAGTTGCAGCACCCTCCCCGGCGGCTGGTGGGGTATTCTCTGAGCTGCACCGTCCAGACACTGTCTGCTGGTGGAGGCCCTCCCAGGCCCTGGCAGGTAGTCACCTCGCTCTTCAGCTCCAAGCACTGGGCGTGCTCGGGGTTGCCAGCAGCCATGGCTTTGGCAGAGGCTTTGAGCAAGAACAGCCTTGCCCTGCAGGAGCTGCTCAACACAGCCCCCGGCTTTTGAGCCTTAGTGAGTTCAGCAGCTTAAATACAGCCCCACCCCCCTTACCCAGAGTGGCGCAGACTCTGCTCCTTGGGAAGAATAATGGCTAAAGCATGAATGAATGGGTAAATGGGCTTCTTCTCCACCCACACACAGGCTACTCACAGTGGCTCTAACAGTCTGTTCTTTCCCTTCTTCCTTCCTGCCAAAGTCCTGATTGAGCACTCACGTGCCGAGCACCTTGCTGGGTGCTGGGAACCCAGCGCTTCCAGGCAGCGCAGGCCCTGGCTGTGATGAACTTGGTTGGAAGTCATGAATATTAATCATGGTGTCCCATAAATACATTTTAAAAATTTCAACTGTGATAAGCACTTTGAAGGAAAGTGAAAAGAGGCCCATGTGTGTAATAAAAGCAGTTGCCCTTGTAGAGGAGGGCAGCAAAGGTTTTCCAAGGAAAGGGGGAAATCCCTTGCATCTTCCCAATGGCCTCTTCAGCTTCCTGCTACAATGTGGCTCCCCCTGACTGAGGTCACTGCTTCCCTGCAGGCCTCTAAGAGCGGGCTCTGTTTCTCCGAGACAGGGTCTCTCACTCTGTCCCCTGGGCTAGAGTGCAGTGGCGTGATCATAGCTCACTGCAACCTCAAACTCCTGGGCTAAAGCCATCCTCTTAGTGACCATCTTTGGGGCCACTATTCTGCCTGCCACACCATACATCTTAGTTTACTTGGGATAATCCCACTACATACCTATTGTCCTGGTGAAATGTTAATACAACCTTTTTTTTTTTTTTCAAAAGCGTCTCCATTTAAACAAAAACGTATATGAACACCCTACTTATCCAGTGCTTCTCTTTTTCACATCATAATACGTAGAAAATGATAATATTTTGTAGGTCCTTGGGATAAAAGGACAAGGCTGATCGTGACTAGAGGCAACTGTCTCAGGAGCTCCAGCCACTTTTGGACCCATCTGGCTGCCCCAAGGGGCAAGGGTGTCAATATCTCAGCATCCCTACAACTCATTTATGGTACCCCATAGGCGACTGCTCACCACTGGGAAAGTCCTCCTTATATTAAAGCAAAATGATATATTTTTTTGTTGATGTGCTCCTGTGTGAGCAGCATTTGGTTCCAAGGAGAGGAGTGTACCTGGGTCTCATACACATCCTCTGACACTCCTGACGTCGTGATGCTGCCTGCAGGTTCTTGCAGGTGGTCAGGGTGATGTGCTCCTTGGCGTCATTTTCCCATATAGGCTGCAGGTCTGTGTCCTTGCAGAATTCGTCATCTCTCACGCACTCTCCCAAGCATCAGAGTCTCGGCACTGGCGGCAGAGCAGTCCTATTTAATCATGGATGGGATCTTGACTAGACGGCAAAATGTTTTCTATGACTTAAGAGTGCATACGTCTATTACCTATGTAACATATTTTTTTAATTCAAGCATACTTTGTTTACCACGAAAACAACATTGGTAAAATGTTTTATTGTCATGACTTCCTTTCAAATCATCACAAATTGCAATAAGAAAAGTGTCGAAACAATAGCACGGCCCGCGGCACATTACAGTGGTGTTGATCTGGCCGCAGCGCTTTCCCCAGGTACTTGAGTAGATGCTTGTTGCTTGAGCAGCGGGAGTTCTTGCTTCAGGAGCTGGTTTTCATTTCTTCCACTTCATTGCTAATTTACGGTCGTTACAGGGTGCACTCTCCTAAGTCACCAGCGGGTTGTATCCTGATGGTGGTTGGCCTTCTTCATAGCAATTTTATCTTTTTAATTTCCATTCCAAAATTAAGGATTTTCAAATTCATTTTTTCAGCACTTATGCCACTTAATGAATTCTCGATTTTTATTGTTAGGAGTTACCAAATATTTTAAACTATAATAATGAGGACTGCTCATGCTACAGCAAAGAAAAACCCAAACACCCTCAGACGGTCCGTGAGCGCGAACAAGGGCAACTGCTCTCTAGACGCTGGCAGAAGTGGGCAGGCCTTTCACGTGCGATTGAAGTGGCCACTGTACGGCAACAAGAGCACAGCGCCGTTTGCAGCGAAGCAGGCAGCGCTCGCTGCAGCTAGGGGACAGGGCGCCGCCTCTGGTAAAGGGGGCAGGGAGGGAGCACCCATAGCGCCTGCTGTATACCTCATGTGGCTGCCGTGACGATTGACTCGGTTAATCAACAAGGAACTTTAGCACAGTTCCTGTCATGGGGTAAGCGCTTGATTTCTTTCTTTCTTTCTTTTTTTTTTTTTTTTGAGACAGAGTCTCGCTTTGTTGTCCAGGCTAGAGTGAGTGCCGTGGCGTCAGCCTAGCTCACAGCAACCTCAAACTCCTGGGCTCAAGCGATCCTTCTGTCTCAGCCTCCCAAGTAGCTGGGACTACAGGCATGTGCCACCATGCCCGGCTAATTTTTTGTATATATATTAGTTGGCCAATTAGTTTCTTTCTATTTATAGTAGAGACGGGGTCTCGCTCTTGCTCAGGCTGGTTTCGAACTCCTGACCTTGAGCAATTCGCCCGCCTCGGCCTCCCAGAGAGCTAGGATTACAGGCGTGAGCCACCGCGCCCGGCCTTGATTTCTTTCTTTCTTTTTTTTTTTTTTAAAGATACAAAACCTAGGAATTTTAGAGCTGGAAGCATTTGTAGAGGGCAGTTCTTTTAGCAGACAGGGGACCGAACAGTAGTGCCACCCGTCGCAGAGCGTGCAGGAATATGGCTCAGGGACCCTCGGGATCTTGGAAGGAGAGGGGGAGAGGAAAAGGGACACTGGGTGGGGTTTGTATGACATCTCAGAGACCGTTACGCTTAAGGGCTGGGGAAGGGTAGAGTGGTAAGGAAGAATGGATGTTATATGACTATTGGGTGCAAAAGGATTAATTGTCCTAATATCTCTCTGAAGCATAGCCCCTCATGATACATAAGGAACCTTTAAGTGCCCGATTTCATCTGATTTTCAAATAACCCAGGGAGGGAGGCAGAGCCAAACAGGGTTTTCACCCTCACTTTCCCGATGAGGAAACTGGGGGGAGATGAAAAGTCTTGTCCAGGTCGTCCAGCTGGGAAGTGATGGAGAAAGGTCTTCAGATTACTTTCTACCACTCAGCAGGAAGGTGCTAGACCAACAAGTCGCCAGCAGGGGCCAGGCTCACAGCAGGAAGCAGGTGCCCCCAGAGGCCGAGCCTCTGGAGCTGCGGTCCCCAACCCCGGGGGAGCCGAGAAGTAGTACTGATGTGTGGCCTGTTAGCAACCGGCTGCGCATCGCCGCCTGGGCTCTGCCTCCCCACTCCCTTCCACACTTCCCCAGTCCGTGAAAAAATTCTCTTTCATGAAACTGGTCCCTGATGCCAAAAAGGTTGGGGGCTGCTGCTCTAGAGCAGTCAGTGGTTCTATATGGCATGAGGGAGGATCCCCTGGAGAGCTGGTCAAAACACAGAGTGCTGGGCCCCACCCCTGGGGGGTCTGATGTAGAAGGTATGGAGTGGGATCCCAGAATTTGCATTTCTACATGTTCCCAAGTGATGCTAAGACAGCTGGTCCCCCAGGGACCACACTTTGAGAAGCACTGATAAAATGGTTAAAGCAGGGTGCATACTAGCCTAGGGTAGTGTCATGCACCTCTAGTCCCTGCTACTGAGGAGGCTGAAGTGGGAGGATCACTTGAGCCCCGGAGTTCCAGGCTGTAGTGTTTGTGAAGAGCCACTGCACTCCAGCCTAGGCAACATAGTGAGACCCTGTCTCTAAAAAATGTAAATAAATAAACAAAACAAAAATAGAGTGTATACTCTAAGGAAAAGTTTCTAATAGTATGTGCTATAAAGAAGAGACTATATTTAATGTATGTTAATATACATCAGAGTCTAAGAGGACCTATGAAATCTTAAAACAATTCTCTACACATTGAAGGTACAGGACAGTTAACTGGATGTGTCGCATACAACTGTAGTCCCAGCTACAGGAGAGGCTGAGGCAGGAGGATCATTTGAGCCCAGGAGTTCGAGGCTGCAGTAAGCTATGATCGTGCCACTGCACTCCAGCCTGGGTGACAGAGTGAGACTCTATTTCAATTAAAAAAAAAAGTGGAGGATAGGTAGGGAGTAGAATAGGGGGAGATGGGAGAATTGTGAAAAGTAAAAGTCTTAAGCAAAACAAAAAAGTACTGGTGTTCATGGTTCTAAATTTTAACACCACAGACCTGTACATTTCTATATATAGATATATATTTCTATAATTGCATGATATAGGGTTTGGAGAACATTACTACCATGCTGGTACCTGTAAAACTTTGGGGAAGAGAGTAAACTTGGGGGAAGGGGATTTTTAATTGATGTACTTCTATAATGTCTAACTTTTCTAGTAAGAATTATTAATATTACATAATTTTTACTACATATTTAAGGGCTTTATTAAAGTATAATTTACATATAATAAACTACATATACTTAAAGTATATAAGTTGATAAGTTTCAATATATATGTTCGCCTGTGAAACTATCACAATAATCATGATAGTGAACAAATTTGCCATCTTGAAAATTTTCTTATATTCCTTTGGAATCACTCTCTCTTCTGTCCCTTCATCTCCCTTCTTCCCAGGCAACCGCTGAGAGGTGTTCTCTATCACTATAAATTATTTTGTATTTTCTATAATATTATATAAATTGAAAAATTTCCCACTTTTGCTCAGAATAATTATTTTAAGATTTATTCTTGTATAATTATTTTGAGATTTATCCATATCTGTATTAATAGTTTATTCTTTTTTTTAGCCTGAGTAACAACATAATTTCAAACATTTTGGGGCCGGGCGCGGTGGCTCACGCCTGTAATCCTAGCACTCTGGGAGGCCGAGGCGGGCGGATTGCTCGAGGTCAGGAGTTCGAAACCAGCCTGAGCAAGAGCGAGACCCCGTCTCTACTATAAATAGAAAGAAATTAATTGGCCAACTAATATATATACAAAAAATTAGCTGGGTATAGTGGCACATGCCTGTAATCCCAGCTACTCGGGAGGCTGAGGCAGTAGGATTGCTTGAGCCCAGGAGATTGAGGTTGCTGTGAACTAGGCTGACGCCATGGCACTCACTCTAGCCTGGGCAACAAAGCGAGACTCTGTCTCAAAAAAAACAAAAACAAAAAACAAACAAAAAAAACCATTTTGTGTGTATGTTTAAGGTGTGGAACCTGATGTTATAGGATACATATAGATAGTAAAATGGTTACTATAGTGGAGCAAAGTAACATAGTCATCATTTTGTATAGTTGCCAATTTTTGTTTCTTTTTGTAGCAAGAACAGCTAAAATCCACTCATTTAGCAGGAATCCCAAATACAGTACAATTTTTTAAACTTTTGTGTTTTTTAATTTTGTTATTTTTAATTGATACATACATGTTTATGGGGCACATAGTGATGTTTTGATACTTACAACGTATAGTGAGCAGATCAGGGTAATTAGCATATCCATTATCCCAAACATTTATCATTTCTTCATCTTGAGAACATTCAATATCCTCTATTCTAGCTATTTGAAAATATATAATATATTGTTGTTAACTGTAGTCATCCTACAGTGCTATGGAACACTAGAACTTATTCCTGCTCTCTAGCTGTAATTTTGTATCCTTTAACAAATCTCTCTCCATCCCTCTTCCCCCTACCCTTCTCAGCCTCTAGCAACCTCTGTTCTACTCTATATAGTACAATGTTATTACCTATAGTCCTCATGTTGTACACTAGGTCTCTAGACTTGTTCATCCTACACATCTGCTACTTTGTATTCTCTGACCTATATCTCCCCATTTCCTCTCTCCAACTCTCTCTGCTCCCGGTAATCAATCATGATTTGATTCTCTATCTCTTTTTATTTGACTTTTTAAAAATATAGATTCCATATATAAGTGAGATCATGCAATATTTTTCTTTCTGCATCTAGCTTATTTCAATTCTCATAATGTCCTCCAGTTTCATACACATTGTGGCAAATGCCAGGATTTCCCTTTTAAAGGCTGAATGATATTCCATTGTGTGTGTGTGTGTGTGTGTGTGTGGTTTCTTTATCCTTTCTTCCGTCAACAGACACTTACGTTGTTTCCATATTGTGGCTATTGTGAATAAGGCTACCATAAAATGGAAGTGCAGATATCTCTAAGAGATAGTGATCTCATTGCCCTTGGGTGGTGATTTCATCTCCCTTCCAGAAGAGGGATTTCTGGGTCATGGTAGTTCTATTTTCTATTTCTTTAGGAACCTCTATATTGTTTTCCATAATCCTGCAGCAATCTACATTCCAATCAACAGTGTACTAGGATTCCCTTTTCCCTACACCCTTGCCAACATTTGCTATCTTCTGATTCTTTGATAATAGCCATCCTAACAGGTAGCATGTCATAGTGGCTCTGATTTGCACTTCCCTAATGGGTAATGATGTTGAACACCTGTTCATATACTCACCTGCCATTTTTATGTCTTCTTTGGAGAAATATCTATTCAAGTCTTTTGCCTATTTTTTAATTGGGTTGTTTTTCTACTATTGAGTTGTATGTTCTTTACAAATTTTGGATATTAACTCCTTATCAGTTATATGGTTTACAATTTTTCCCCAATTCATAAGCTTCCATTTCTTTCTCTCTCTCTCTCTCTCTCTCTCTTTTTTTTTTTTTTTTTTGCTGTGCAGAAGTTTCTTAGTTTGACATAGTCCCATTTATTTATTGTTGCTTTTGTAACCTGAGCTTTTGGTGTGATATAAAAAAAAAAAAATCATTGCCAAAGCCAGTGTCCAGAAGCTTTTCTCCTATGTTCTCTTCTAGAAGTTTTATAGTTTTATTTCTTACAGTTAAGTCTTTTGAGTTGATTTTTGTGTGTGGTGTAAGATAACGGTCCAATTTCATCCTTTTGCATACACAAATCCAGTTCCCCCAGCACCATTTATTGAAGAGACAATCCTTTTCCCACTATGTCCTCTGTGCCCTTGTCAAAAATTCGTTGATCATATACATTGGGATTTCTGGGATCCCTGTTCTGTTCCATTGGCCTATGTGTCTGTTTTTGTGTCAGTACCATACCATGTTTTTCTTTTTTAATTTTTTTATTTCAGCATATCACAGGGGTAAAAATGTTTAGGTTACATATATTGCCTTTGCCCCGCCCACATCAGAGCTTCAAGCATGTCCATTCCCCAACAGTGTGCACTGCACCCATTTGGTGTGAATATACCCTTTTCCTCCTCTCCCCAGTACCATACTGTTTTGATTACTATATTTTTGTAATATAATTTTAAATCATATTTAAAATATGGAAGTGTGATGATAGTGTGATGTCTCCAACTTTATTTTTCTCTCTCAGAATTGTCTTGGCTATTTGGGGTCTTTTGTAATTCCATACAAATTTTAGGATTATTTTTTCTATTTCTGTGAAGAATGTCATTTGAATTTTGATAGGGATTGCATTGAGTCTGTATTTGCTTTGGATAGTATGGGCATTTTTAACAATATTAATTCTTCTGATTTATGATCACAGAATATCTTTCCATTCATTTGTGTCTTCTTCAATATTTTTCATCAGTGTTTCCTAGTTTTCAGTATGCAGACCTTTTACCTGCTTGGTTAATCTTTCTAGGTTATCCCATTTGTTTGCATATAACTGTTCATCAGAGTCCCTATGATCCTTTTTATATCTGAGGCATCTGTTGTAATGTCTTCGCTTTCATTTTTATTTATTTGAGTCTTTTTTTTTCCAGTTAGACTAGCTAAAGTCTTGTCAATTTTGTTTATTTTTTCCAAAAAAACCTCTTATTTTTATTGATTTTTCTATAGTTTTTCTGTTGTCTATTTCTGTTCTGATCTTTATTATTTCTCTCCTTTTGCAACTTAGAGTTTAGTTTATTCTTTTTCGAGTTCCTTGAGGTGTAATGTTAAACTATTTATTTGGGATCTTTCTTCTTCTTTAATGTAGGTATTTTTTGCTATAAACTTCTCTCTTAGAACTACTTTTGCTGCATCCCATAGGTTTTGGTATGTTATGTTTCCTTTGTCATTTGTCTGAAGGTATTTTTAAACTTTCCTTTTAATTTCTTCTTCAATCTATGAGTTGTTTAATTTCCACACATTTATGAATTTGCCAAGATTCCTCCTGTTATTGATTTCTAGTTTCATATCAATGTGGTCTGCAACAATACTGATATGATTTCAAACATCTTAAAATGTAAGACTTGTTTTATTGTCTAATGTTTGGTCCATCCTTGAGAACGTTCCAGGTGCATTAGAGAAAAATGAGTATTGTGCTGATATTGGATGGAAAATTCTGTATATATCTGCTAGGTCCATTTGGTTTAAATTGCAATTCAAGTCCAATTATTTCCTTATTAATTTTCTGTCTGGTTGTTCTAGTAATTGTTTAAACTGGGGTATTGATGTCCCCTATTATTATTGTATTGCAATCTATTTCTCCCTTCATGTCCATTAATATTTGTCATATATATAATTTTTAGGTACTCCAATGTTGGGTGCATATATATCTACTATTGTATATTCTCTCTCTTTTTTTTAAATTTTTTACTCATTTTTTTTTCTTTTTTGACTCTAATTACAGTGCTTAAAGTTTGTATTGTATGTTCTCTTGATGCATTGACCCCTTTATCATTAAACAATGATCTTCTGCGTCTCTTGTTACAGTTTTTACTTGAAGTTTATTTGTTACATAATTTTTAAAGGAAAAATCTGCAGAGAGGAGAAAAAGGAGAAAGCTAGATAATACATACACCTCAAACGTACTTAAATTTTGTCATCGACTTAAAAATGTTACTTAAAATTTTTAAATATATTAAAAGATGGTATTGCCCTGCCCCATAGTCTCATTTCCAGTAGCAAGCACAGATGAGAGTTTGTGTATGCTTCTAGAAATATGACTAGATTTTTTTTTAAAGATGTATATTTCTTGATTATAAAATCAACACATGCTCATTAAAACGTGTTAAAGAAAACACGGCAAATTTAAAAATTAGCAATACGTGGCAAGAACACAACTGAGGAGACCGGGTTCTTCCACGAGACTCTGTCCATATCCCGAGACCAACGCCCCTCAGGTCCCTCTCCCCGTCCCCAGAACCTGGTCCTCCCTGCAGTGGCAGCAGTAAGTGGCCAGGTGGCGCTGCGGAGCCGAGTGCGCGACCACGGTAAGAAACGAGGAGCAGCAGCCGAGTAAGGGAGCACGTGACCTCGGCCTCCGGCGTGGACGCCCGGATCACGTGACGGGGCCCGGAAGCGGCTCTCCCGGCCACCTAGGAGGATTGCGCGTGGCCGGTGCTGAAGCAAGGGGGCGAGGGGGGGCTGTGCTGAAGCCAGAGCCGGAGCCGGAGCTGGGACCGGAACGCGAGCCGGCAGTCCCTGCGCCGAGCTGCTGGGGCTGGCGGCGCTCACCTGCGCCGGGACCCAGCTCGCCCTCCCCCCGGCGTGGCAGATGCTCCAGGTCAGGCACTGGACCGGCGTGGGCTGCGGGTCCGCGACTCTCCGGCTCCCCTGGCTCGCAGCTGCGGTACGATGCGAGCACTCCTCCCGGAGCGAGGCGAAGCGGAGCTCCCTTGTCCCTCGCAGTATCTCCCTTGACCTCGTGGGGCTGGGGTCTCTCCGTCCTATTTGACAGGTGGGGAAACTGAGGTCCCGAGATGGGGAAGATCGCCCAAACGACCGGCTAGCTAGGGCTTCTCCCACGCTTCCCTGAGAGGTCCGGCTGTTTCCGATAAGTCTCCTGCCCGCTGCGGCTGCTCTGCTGGGGACTTGCTGATAATGGGTCTTTGGGTCATAGAGCACCAGAACCGCAAGGACTCTGGAAAATCGTCTGGTGCAACCCCCTCCTAGGACAGTTGGGGAAACCGAGGCCCAGGAAGGGGTAGCAGCTTGCCTAAGGTCACCCAACGAGCTAGTCGCGGACGTGCGACTAGAATCCAAGTGTTCCTAAGCTCTGGCGGCAGCTGTTTGCTGGTCACACCACACTGCCTCCTGCAGGAAACTTGACATCTGAAAAGACACCCCTTCTGTCCCTTTCTCTTTTAGTCCTCTCCCTTTTTAGCTGTCTGCATTCTTCGTCGCCCGGGTTGGATCGGCTCTGGGTGTGGTTCTCCGTTTGTTCGTGATTTTTTTTCTGCACACTCATCGTTCTGTAGGTTTGGTTTCTGATCGTCCTGCAGTTCTGCGTAAGTCATACCGAAATATGAAGTAGGAATCGGAATATGCTCTTGGGAGGATAGATGGCTGAGCTGAGGTTGTGGAGAGCCCTGGCGTGAACTTGGAGAATGTAAAGACCCTTGCTTTGTTTTTTCTATAACTTGTCAGATTTGGTAAAGACTGGTTATTTGCGTGGATGTTTCACATTTGTTTGAGGTTTGCTGAAATAAGATAGCAGCGTGGTGCAATGAAAAGAACCAAGGTTTACGAATCAGGAGATTTTGTTCTAGCTCTGCTACTTACTTGGCAACCTTAGGTGACTTGTGTTTAGGTTTCTCAGTCTATACAGTGATGGAGTTGAATCCCTAAGGGCCCCTTCTGCTCTAATTTGGATGCTCTGCATTTAAGTCTTTTTGTTTTTTATTCAGATAAATTTTTCTCTCCCCCCCCCCCCCAAGTACATTATCAACCTTGCAACAAGACTTAATCCAGTTAGCCAGGAAGCAATTTCCTTGTACGTATTGCTACCTAGCCATGAAATGCTCCTCCTCTTTCTTTCTATATCTGTATTGTGTCTAAGCTAAATACTAACAGACTGTCTTCAATGATCAGGGCCCTCTATTGACTCTTGTCTAGAATCTACTTTACAGTGATAAACTTGTATGTTTAGAACATATTTTCTTAGATGTTCTTGAAGTCAAGAAGTAAGGGAACAAAAGGCTCTGTCATTCGCTCAGAGTTTAAGACTCAGAGTATGTTTGGGGGTGGAGGCTGTACGTAGCAGAGCCTGTTCTGAAGACAGTATTTAGTCTGTCTCCCTTCATTGCCTGATTGTGTCACTTATAATTGCCTGCTCTGGAATCCTTATTTTCCCTGTAAGCTATGTGGCTGTTCATTTGGCCTCATCCCGTGGCAGCCCAGTGTTCATAGCCGTCTTTGTCTTTTCCAAAGGCTGTGTAAGGAAGAGGGGTTTCATTTATTTTGTAATATTCCAGAGGCTACAGCTAGGACCAATGGACGGAAGTGGCAGAAGGGAAGTGGTGTTTGGTGAGCTTGAAAACTTTAAGAGAACTAGTGGTCTCCCACATTGGAACGCAGATCATGGAGCGCCTGTCACTAGAGGTAATTGTCACTGGGCAATTACTCTGGGGATGCTATAGGTAAAATTATCCTGTTGGGTAGAAGGTTGGACCTAGATAAAGAATTAGGTTTTCTTATAACTTAGAGGTTCTGTGACATTCTAAGACTGGATTTATAATCCTGTGGGATGTGGAGTAGAGGAGGGAGTAGATGACCACTTTTGTGACTGCTTTGTTTTTATTTTTTTCCCTTGCCTCAGACACCCATTCTCATGTTAAGTATTCCTGCTTTTTATTCCTTTTTATCACCTCCTTCTGCCTCCCTGGCAATGTTTCTCCCCTGTCCTCCCACCCTCTCCAAATGCTTGATGTCCCTTCGGGGGTCAGATGAGTGAATGGTCTTTTGTTTTTACTCTGGGGTGCTGATGACCCCTTCCGGAAGCGTGTGACGGATTAATACCACTAACATCTAGGCCAGCTTTTCTCTTTTTCCTGTAGAGGAAACCCACATTGTTTGCCTCATCCCAGGCCTTGGAGGAATCCTGGACTTCCCTCCATTGGCCAGGCCTTGCTGGGTTGAGCGCACAAAGGTAGCCTCTGTCTAATGGGCGTGGGATCAAATGGATGGGCCATTGTAAATAGGCCAAAATAGGAACCTCATGATGCTGCATTTGGTGCTGTCTCCTTTTATCTCCCAAAACATTTCTCTTGAAACCCTTAACACCCAGGGCCAGTTCTCAATGACCCTCTCTAGTAGGAAAATCTCTTCTGTGCTTCCCTTTTCCAAGAAGCTGGGAAATCTGTATATGTGAGTTACTGAGATTCTCAGGGCACTTAGATCGCCATTTCCAAGATAGGGACCTGGCTCAGCTCTCCAGAGTACTAAGTGGAGAAAGTACTTTTTTTTTTTTTTTTTTTTTTTTTTTTGAGACAGAGTTTCACTTGTTGCCCAGGCTAGAGTGAGTGCCATGGCGTCAGCCTAGCTCACAGCAACCTCAAACTCCTGGCTCGAGCGATCCTTCTGCCTCAGCCTCCCGAGTAGCTGGGACTACAGGCATGTGCCACCATGCCCGGCTAATTTTTTATATATATATCAGTTGGCCAATTAATTTCTTTCTATTTATAGTAGAGACGGGGTCTCGCTCTTGCTCAGGCTGGTTTTGAACTCCTGACCTTGAGCAATCCGCCCGCCTCGGCCTCCCAAGAGCTAGGATTACAGGCGTGAGCCACCGCGCCCGGCCTGGAGAAAGTACTTTGAATTTGTATAGTGTACTTTCTCACTTCCTGTCCTTGAACTTCTCTATAGTATAGTAATCATAATTGCTACCATTAATAAGGGTCCATTATGTGCTGGGCAACATATTTAACATTTATTTATGTATTTTTTTCTCCTATCTTCACAATAATATTGTGATATGGGTATTATTAATAGCATCTTTCAGATGAGGAAACTGAGGCAAAGGGAGATTAAGTAATTTAGGGTCACACACCAGACTCCAAACTCTCGTACTTTTTGCTATACAGACCTAATCCCACCCCGAGCTTGAGGGCCAGTTTTATTCCCAGAAAGATGTTAGGGAGGGCAGATAATTTACACCGTGATAGAAAGAACGTTAGATTGGGACTCTGATTTGTTGGATCTAATCCCAAATCTTCTTTGACCAGCTGGGGCCTGGACAAGTCAGCCTTTCCGCATGGACCTTGGTTTTCTCACCTCTCAGCGTGGAATCAAAGTCATGCCTAGTCCTACCTCCCATGTAGTGATCTTTATGATTATGGGTGAGAAGTGAGCATGTCTGCCTGTTCAGCACCTGCTCTGTGTAGGGCATGCTGAGGTCAGCAGCTGCCCTCTGTCTGCCCTAGCACCAAACTCCTGCAGGGAGAAGTCTCAATGTATGGGGTGTACTTCTGTGGTAAGTTAGATGGACTCCTGTCGAGGCTGTTTCAAAAACAAAACATGTAGAAGTCACATAGCATCACAGTCTGTGTCCTTGTTCATGTCTTTAGAGTTCCAGCAGCAGAGAGGAGAAAATGCATCTAGGGAATTTGCTGCTGCTCTGGGTTCCAAAGTCCAACCCAGTGTAATTGTTTCAGAATAATGGATGCCATTTTTAGTCTGCAAACAAGCGTTACCAATGCATGAACTCTTCTGATAGGAGGTGAAGCCTGGAGTGTACCTGTTATAATAAGATCATATTTTTTTGTAGTCCTTTATATAAATCCACTATTTATATAGTGGAAGCTATAGGGGAAGCTAATTAAAAATAAAATGCCCAGGTGGTATCAGATCAGGCTCAGGAATCTGTTTGCCTTTCTCTCCCTCCTTTTTTTTCATTTTAATATGTTTTATTTAACCCAGTATATCTAAGATATTATCATTGCAATATGTAATCAATATAAAATGATTAATTCATGAGTTATTTCACAATTTTTGTACTAATTCATTGAAATCCAACATGTACACATTTCAGTTTTGCCCAACTGTATTTCAAGTGCTCAGTGGCCACTTGTGGTTAGTGGTTACTATTCAGCTGGTACCATCTACTGTGTCTCAATCCTCCTTTATTTTGAACAAACTCAGTCACTAAAAAATTGAAATTGGAATCCTGAAGTTTCAGAAGTAAAAATGTATACTAGAAATCATCTAATGCAATCCTCTCAATTCTATACCAAAATAATAAAACAATTTATATACTCCTGAATCCTATGCTGTTTTAAAATGGAAACATGAGTATTTGAGTTTATAAAAAGAATTCTGGCTTTACATTTAAAAAAAAAATTACAGAATTCTCCTTAAAAATTTCCCACCTTTAGAAAATTTAACACATGGTTTTTTAAAATAAAAGTTAAATTTGCAAACACATTTGCCATGCTACAGCCATTGCACAAAGTGATTCCACCTGTTCATTTTTAATGCCAAGCTAAAACGGGGCCTATTTTGTAGGTTAAAGAGCAATTCTTTGTCTATTGATATAACTGAAGTGTACCTATTATAATAGTTTATGTAGGGAAAAAGAAGGAACTATTTCAAGGTTATACAAATAGTTGCTATTTGAATGCAATTTTGGTTGAATATAAACTTGAATTTTTTTTTTTTTGCCATAAAACTTTTCTTCCTTAGTGTTAGGGTGGAAAAAAGCCTGGAAGGTGCTCATGGCATGGGTGGAGAAAGGTTTCTCACGCAGAAATTAAGATATATCAAAGTTAAAAGTGTATTTTAGGCCGGGCGTGGTGGCTCACGCCTGTAATCCTAGCTCTCTGGGAGGCCGAGGCGGGCGGATTGCTCAAGGTCAGGAGTTCAAAACCAGCCTGAGCAAGAGCGAGACCCTGTCTCTACTATAAATAGAAAGAAATTAATTGGCCAACTGATATGTATATAAAAAATTAGCCGGCCATGGTGGCGCATGCCTATAGTCCCAGCTACTTGGGAGGCTGAGGCAGAAGGATTGCTCGAGCCCAGGAGTTTGAGGTTGCTGTGAGCTAGGCTGACGCCATGGCACTCACTCTAGCCTAGGCAACAAAGTGAGACTCTGTCTCAAAAAAAAAAAAAGTGTATTTTAACCTTTAAGACAGAATTAGTGAGAGAGAGACAAGAGTTGGGGGGGGGCGGCAGCAGGGAGATGGGGAGATGGTCCGGTAACCCAAAGAAAGACAAGTGGATGCCACAGGGAGGCCCAGTGACTTGCTGCTGTTATGGGGACAAAGAGAGACAAAAATAGTGAGGGCTATCAGTAGATATCAGAAGTTATCAACTGATAACTTTTAACTGATAACTACCTGTGGCAGCTGGTAGATATCAAAAACTGCTAAGACGTGAAAGCCCTAGAGTTAGTTTCCCGCCTGTCCAAGTTGCTGTGAGCTAGGCTTGGAGAAGGGGCCATCACAGGAGATGTGGCTCTGTCCTTGAGATGTGGCTGAGGCTGTAGCTCATTCTTCTGCTGTTTACTCAGGAACTCTGTAAAAGCAGGTTCTCAGAAAACAATTTTGAGAGAGATTTATAATGCATCTCTTTTTCATCCATTCAGCTTTCTTTAGAAGTTGTGCAAAACAGAACTCCTGCAGGGTACCTGTTAGTGAGAGAACTCGGGATTGATCTTGAACCGTTACTGGGGAAATTGTGGGATTAGATATTTTCCTGTTAGTTTTGCAAAACTGCCTCTTTCACTTAGTAGTTCACTCTTTTGGGTCTAAATATTGTCTTTTAACAAATTTTCTTTTTTTTTTTCTTTTTTTTGAGACAGAGTCTCACTCTGTTGCTGGGGCTGGAGTGCCATCGCATTAGCCTAGCTCACAGCAACTCAAACTCCTGGGCTCAAGCAATCCTCCTGCCTCAGCCTCCTGAGTAGCTGGGACTATAGCTGCTCACCACCACGCCCGGCTAATTTTTTTGTTTCTGTTTTTAGTTGCCCAGCTAATTTCTTCTATTTTTAGTAGAGATGGGGGGTCTCACTCTTGCTGAGTCTGGTCTTGAACTTCCTGACCTCAAGCGATCCTCCTGCCTCAGCCTCCCAGAGTACTATGATTGATTACAGGTGTGAGCTACCGAACCTGGCCTGGGTCTTAATATCTTATGGAGATTTTGGCTTGGTTTTGATGGACCACAACACAAAGATCTCCATACATTGTTCTCAAGGGCCTGAAGGACAAGCTTATCTTTAACTTTCACATGTTACAACCCTCAATTTGCAGTTAACAAGTGCTATTAAAATATCCCATAGGGCAGGAGTGGCAATTGCAGCAATGGATGTGGATATCAGGTTTTGTCAAAGGGAGCCTCTGGGTGGGGTGACCATGCAGGCTCACACTCACTGGGACAGAGAGAGTGCAAAAGGAGGTGGCCTTGGTTGCCAGAAAGAACTGTAGACGGAACTGGAGGAATTTTTTTCTATATATTTTTAGTTGGCCAACTAATTTCTTTCTATTTTTAGTAGAGACGGGGTCTTGGTCTTGCTCTTGCTCAGGCTGGTTTTGAACTCCTGACCTTGAGCGATCCTCCCACCTCGGTCTCCCAGAGTGCTAGGATTATTGGCGTGAGCCACCACGCCCAGCCTGGATAACTGTCCTTGATAGAAAGTTCTTCCTTATATCTAGCTGATGGTCTGCCTTCCTGTCCTTTCCACTTATTGATCCTAACTCTGCCTGATCTTTGATGCTCAAAGAACAAGTCAGATCCATATGACAGCTTTTATTTATTTATTTATTTTTTGAGACAGAGTCTCGCTTTGTTGCCCAGGCAAGAGTGAGTGCCATGGCGTCAGCCTAGCTCACAGCAACCTCAAACTCCTGGGCTCAAGCAATCCTCCTGCCTCAGCCTCCCGAGTAGCTGGGACTACAGGCATGCGCCACCATGCCTGGCTAATTTTTTCTATATATTATTAGTTGGCCAATGAATTTCTTTCTATTTATAGTAGAGACAGGGTCTCACTCTTGCTCAGGCTGGTTTTGAACTCCTGACCTCGAGCAATCCACCCCCCTCAGCCTCCCAGAGTGCTAGGATTACAGGCCTGAGCCACCTCGCCCGGGCTATATGACAGCTTTTAAAGGCAGTTTTTGTACATCCCAAGTTGCTAGGTTGAACCTTCTCTGTGCTTCCAACCATTCTTTGTTGAGTTGGTTTCCATCCCAGCCTTGATCCTAGTCTGGCCCCTGAATACACCACAGTTTGTAATTATTCCCTTTGTAGTACACTGCCTAGAGCAGATATAAGATACGGCAGAGCTGAGTGGTGCTGTCGTCTACCTGTGATCCTCTGTTGTCCTAATGCAACCTAGAATTGTATTAGTTTATTTGGCATCTATTATTATATCTTTGGCTTCTGTTGAGTTTATCATCAACTGAAACTCCTAAGTAGCATTTTTTTTTCTTTTTTCAATATGCTTGCAATTGCTATGCCACGTCTCTCATATCCTGCAGTTGTTTTTTGGTCTTTAGATCTATAGATTTCTGCTTATTTTTCCAGAATTTATATTAACATGGAACAGAGCTCTTCCCTTGGGGCAATTTCCAGGAGAAGTAAGGAATGATGTGTTATCAAGCCCCTTCTAAGTCCCTGTAAGTCCCTTGACTCTTTTACTCTTTTTTTTTGAGCCAGAGTCTCACTCTGTTACCCAGGCTGGAGTCAGTGGCGTCAGCCTAGCTCACTACAACCTCAGACTCCTGGGCTCAAGCAATCCTCCTGCCTCAGCCTCCCAAGTAGCTGGGACTACAGGTGTGCACCACCATGCCCTGCTAATTTTTCTATTTTTAGCAGAAGTGATGTGTCCCTCTTGTTCAGGCTGGTCTCTAACTCCTGGCTTCAAGTCGTCCTCCTGCCTCGCCCTCCCAGAGTGTTAGGATTACTTGTGTGAGCCACCATGCCCCCTGGCCTTCAGCTTCCTTTTGAACAATTTTCTTAGTGACCTTCTGCTGTGGGTAACTTGAGTTTTTATATACAACATAAAGAGGCCTCTTTTCATTGTTTGAAATAAATTGAGCATGTATAATAGTTGTACCTGTGAAGCAACAGAGTGGTTTATTTCTTCACCTTCAGTAATATTGACCTAAAGGAAGAAGCTGAGGCATAACATATAATCTTAAAGAGTTTTCTGGAGCCAAAGTGAGGAAAACACTCAAAGCACCTGGGAAAACACTTCCAGGTGGTCTCAGGAAATGCTGCCTTTGTCTTTTGTTATAAGCAATTTTTTTAAAGGCAAAAGGGGACAAGGAGTGGGCTGATACAAAGTTGTTTGAAATTCTCCTTGCTTTACAGAAAAAACATTGATTAGTGATTGGCTCTACATTGTGGAACTATATGGTATGAGTTCTGTGGCATATGGCATTTTATGGCTACATAGAGTTGGTTCGACTACAGCCCACATAGCAAGTGGATTCAAGAGGTGATTGTTTAGCTCAAGGAAGGAGTGAGACATGATTGCTGTCACATTTTAATGCCTCTCTGGGCCTGATCGTTTAAAGGGGGCTTGCATTCCTCAGATAAAAGGTTTCTTTCTCACAGGATTCACTTGGAAGGTTCTATTCCTTAGATGCTTTGGTATGTTGGAAGAGACTAGAAATTAGCAGTTGCTTGCATAAATAATTATGTTTATTGATCCCTAGAATATTATCACTACAGGGGAGCTGAGAGATATTTTAGTCCATACCTCCCTCCCCTTTTTTGCACATTTGGAAACTAAGATTCTAGACAAATAAAAGAAAATTGTTCAAATTTACTAAGCAAACTGGTGAGAGAGGCAGGCTCAGAACCCAAGCCTTCTGACATATATAGAAATTAACTTATTAGCTTTCGCCGGCATAGCAAGAGGATTTTCAACTGCTCCTGTTAAGATACTTCATGTATATATATATATATATTTTTTTTTTTTTTCTGGGCCCTCTCATGAGTTTAATTGCCCCAGAGCTCAAAGACATCCTTGTTTTCCTTCAGCATGGGAGTAAAGGAAGCCCTTGCAGGTTTTTAGCCGAGTGGCTCTGGCAGTGAAGCTAGGCAGGACCCGCCCTGGGATTTCCAGGCCCTTTCCTGGCTTTCTGCCAAGATCTTTCCCTGTGAGATTGCTTGGGGTCCTTTCTGCATTACAGTTGGTGGGAGAGAATGAGATCTCCCATGGATCACTCTGGTGCCAGGGTTGGGCCAGTTTCCAAAAGAGTCACTGGGACGGGGCCTCTGGGGAGCCCTCAGCAGAGCGCTGTCCTCTGGTGGCTCGTGTTGGGTGCTGGGGCAGGATGGAGTGTTACAGTGGCAGTTGGAGGTCCCGTCCCCTTACAAGACAGCACGTCAGAGTCGAGGGCTGGGGCGGGCATGCAGCCACGTGCTGGAGGACAGCCTCAGGGGCAGGCAGCTGCACCTGTCTGCCAAGGGTCAGAAGGGCTTTTATTTGTAATTTTTAATGTTAATGTGCCTTCTTTTCTCACTTGATGGCAGATGCTTGGAAAGTAGGCAGTTTACTCTCTTTCACTGTACTGCGATACTCCCTCTTAGCAGCTGGCACTGTATTTGGCAGATGTTTCCAGATTTAGACAGGGCATCAGGAGATAGATATGCTTCCTACTTTGCTACTACCTAGCTACAAGCAGGGCGGGTCACTTCATCTTTTAGGGTTGATTCTTCAGCCATAAAATGAGGGGTGTGGAGTGACCTACAAAGGCTCTTTTAGCAACGGTCTCTAGGTTCTGGGGGACTACGCAACTCCAAATGTGTCCTTACTGTGTGTCATAAAGACGCCCTTGTTCTTTTCCTTTGACTAGTAGCATTACTGAGCAAGTCCACCCAGGGACGCCACCCTGCGCACAGCGGGAAGGTTTTCTTCTCTCACCATCTTGTAAAAATGAGCAAACCCATAAAAAATAAGGAGGAGGAAGGATTGTGGAGGGGAGATGTTGAGACAGGGGCCAGGGGTGAGCCCCCGTCATGCTCCTGCTCTTCCTCTGAGCTGCTTTCAGCTACTGTTTTTCAGTATCTAGGTTGGTGGCAAGGAAAGAGTCACAGGGTCAGGAGATGAGAGTTACCCATGGCCTCTAAAGAGTATGGAGTATGCCTGAGGTCATGGCAGAGAGGAGAACATCATTTGTGGCTCTGAGACCTGGGGGAGTTTGAGCAGAACTGGATGGTCGAGAGGAGATTTCTTGAATGCCACAGGGTACTCTAGTGAAGGCAGAGGAAACAGAAGATACTGGAGAAATATCCAGATTCTCACCCTCTGGGAGCCTGTTCTTGGGCGAGGTGGGTGTATCTACACATTAACTATTGCACAACCTTCGAGAAATAAGCTCAGGGAAAGGAGTAATTGTGACCTAAGGAATGGGGAATGCTTTCTGGAAGGACTTCTCTGCACTTTCCCTCACCCCTCCCGAGCAGTGCCTCACCTGCTTTGTCCAGGTGCACTCTGTCAAATTTAGATATTTATGAGTGCGGCACCAATTGGGAAAGTTGGGAGGCAGAAGCCAAGCGATCCCAGCCCGCCTCCGTGCACTTTGCACTTTTCCATTTCCCTCAGTACCAGGCGCCCTCGTACCAAATCCACAGTGCAGCTGTCACGGCGAGCAACTGTGACAATGACTGCTCGTGCCCCAGAGTCCACCCCAGACATGGAGCTGCAGGCCCCAGCTGCAGGGGGTTTTAATGCTGGCCCTCCGTCCGCAGCTGCCATGTCCACGCAGAGACTTCGGAACGAAGACTACCATGACTACAGCTCCACCGACGTGAGCCCCGAGGAGAGCCCCTCCGAAGGCCTCAGCAACCCCTCCTCCCCGGGCTCCTACCAGCGCTTTGGGGAAAGCAACAGCACGACGTAAGTATCACTTACCTTCTGCCCTCCTGGGTGGGCTTCATGTTCCTGAGTATCCCTTAGACGTATTTTTTTCTCCTCTCCATTTTGTCTATCCTCCACTTTACAGGTGAATGTAAGCAATAAGGAGATTAGGCGAGCGATTGCCCTGAGGTTTGCCCTCCTGGGCTGCTACCTTCTAGTCTGTTCTTATTCTTTGTTCCTTTCAGCTGCCTTGGTCCCACAAAGCTGGGGCTCAGTAAGTACTTAGACTTAAGAACAGCTTCCAGCAAAGACATTCTCTTAATTTAGAACTGTGTGGCATCTGTACTAGAACCTCGAATAATCTCTAAGCCCAATTGGAAGCCTCCTTTGCAAAGTCTCTGCCATACTTCTGCCCCACATTGCCAGTTCATTTGGCCAAAGAAGTGAGAAGAGGGAAGAATAACTTTGCACTTAAAAAATTTGGGGGTTGATAGAGAAGATCCACTTTGCATTCTCCAAGGAGGGCCTAAGTCTTGTCCCTGGAAACTAAAACCCAAGACTCATCTGGGCTGAGTTTGGGCCTCAGTTTCCCCAAATGTAAAAATAATTGAAGACCCCACTAGGAAGCTATGCTGACTCTGTGGTACTCACCACTTGAATTAGAACATTCAGAGGAGGATTTTGTTCTATTCCACTGAGTATCCCAGCTACTCTCCAACTCTCAGCAGACCTCTGACATTTCTCTGGTCCTAGCTTTTGCAGCCCTCAAGCTTAGCTGTAACTCACTCTGTGCTCCTTTGTGGGTGGGGTGTGGCTTACTGAGGGAGGGCACCTTCATGTCCTAGTCTTATGCCATCTCCTGTCACCGCCCAAGGGGACCATGGAAGCTTCTCTTGAAGCCCATCTACCTGCACTCTCCTGGCGCAGGGCACTTTCTCTTGTGAACTGGGATGGAACTAGAGGATGTGGTCCCCGCATTCCTGGCCCATCACCACCACTAGCTGATTTCTGCTCACACAGAGCCTGTCTCATAGCTCATTTCTTACATGGGACACTTGTGTAGATTCCCCATTTGCTTGCAGTTGTAGCTGATGGGAAAGATTGCTTAGACCACACCTGGTGGCAGTGTGCTCATCCTTCCCCTTTTTCCTCTAATCTCATCCACCCCATTGGCTGCCCCCAGGCAGAAGGAGCTCCACGTACAGCCAGTGGCACATGACAGCTTCCCATTAGAGGTCACACTCGTTATTGTGAAATGCTTCTTCCAAGCTTCTCTCTCTATAGTTTCCCTTCCAGTTTTTGCTGCTGCGTGTTCTTAGGCCAGATTGTATCTGGATTTTCATTTTCATAGAAACTTTTTTGAAGCTCAAAACCAACCAACTAGTGACTCCAGGATAGTAGCCGCTAGGTTTTGGACATGTGGAAGCTAATGCCTGCCTGTTAGCCATTCTGAATATCTCTTTTTTCCCCGTATTGGGCTATCACTAGTGCTCAACACAAAATTATTTCTGTTTGTTGGAAATCGAGCAAATCAGAAGATACCTTCACTGGGCTTATATTGGGACTTTTCCAGGGTATACTTTGTTCTGAGGTTTCCTTCCTGCCCTGATACTATGATACAAAGTGGGTGACCAGGTGGCCCATCTGTAGGTGATGGTGAGTATCGCAGTTCCATCACAGGTGGCACAGGGAATAAAGTATTTCATCGGGATGGACTTGGAGGACTGGTTGAGTACCTCCAGGCTGGGGCATAGGATTCACACAGCAGTTATGTAGAAGACATGTGGGTATGATTAAGGTGTAAGTTGATTTGAAGAACCTTGTTAACCAAAATGTATCTCTACTGTATAGGAAGTGCAAGGAACACATTTTGAGCTAGGTTCCTTTTCTATTTCTGCCTTGCCCCACCCCATTATCTAGTTTGCCAGGGAACAATGTACATGGAAGTATTTCTTGTCCTACGGTACATACATGCACACACCTGACACTTCTAGAAGTTAAGAGCTCAGTAAAAACCCCTAATTAGGGGGTGCAAATAGGAACTCCAAACATTTCCATGATGGTGTGTTTAGTGAGGTTATTTCCTAACACATGATGCCCTCAAGCTATTGACTGCTTTGGAGATAACCTCATTTAATGCTATCGGGCAGATTTTTCTTCTGTTGCCCTTCTGAGTGCCATTTTACTGGCTATTGATTGAGCCGCAGTGACTCTTCCCCAGACTGGCAGGTTGAAATACCAGCTGACTGCAGCTGGCTTTCTCTAGGTGACCTGGAGCAGTTGTTTGCAAAATGTGTTCTGCAGACCTTTTGGGGTTCCCAAGACCATTTCAAGAAGTCTATGAGGTCAAAACTATCTTTGTAATAGTACTAAGATGATGTTTGCTTTTTCACTGTGTTGATATTTGCACTGATTATGTAGAAGCAATGGTGGGTAAAATTACAGGCACTATAGCATGAGTTGTGGCAATGGCACCAAATTACCTATTCTTCACTGTCACACATGCGTAAACAGAAAAGCAAGTTTTGCTTAAGAATATGATGAAACGGCCGGGTGTGGTGACTCACGCCTGTAATCCTAGCATTTTGGGAGGCTGAGGCGGGAGGATCGCTCAAGGTCAGGAGTTCAAAACCAGCCTGAGCAAGAGTGAGACCCCTTCTCTACTAAAAATAGAAAGAAATTAATTGGCCAACTAAAAATATATAGAAAAAATTAGCTAGGCATGGTGGCACATACCTGTAGTCCCAGCTACTCCGGAGGCTGAGGCAGGAGGATCGCTTGAGCCCAGGAGTTTGAGGTTGCTGTGAGCTAGGCTGATGCCACGGCACTCTAGCCTGGGCAACAGAACGAGACTCTGTCTCTAAAAAAAAAAATGAAGGAAAAAAAATAATGTCATGAAACAATCAGATTACTAATTTTTTAAAATCATGACCCTTCAGTACAGGTCTTCTAATACTCTGTGACAAAATGGGAAGAACACATGAAGCACTTTAGCACATACTGAAGTATGATGCTTGTCTCAAGGCAAAGACCTCGAGTGATTGAGTTGTTAACTGAACTTGCTGCCTTTTCTTTTCATAGAACACATTTTTACTAGAAGGAACTGACAAACTATAAGTTATTCAGACCTGTGTACTTGGTAGACATTTTCTTGAAAACGAATGAAGAAAGCCTGTCACCTCAAGAAAAACAATCAAAAATATGTCATTGTTACCCATAATAAAATTTGAGATTTCAAGCAAAATTGGGAAAAAAACTTATGTCCAGCCCCAGGAGCTTGATGGCTTCCCTCTACTTAAAGACTTTTCTGGTGAGATCAGCGGTGATACTAATGAATGTGATTTTTTGATATTGTATAATGAAAGATGCTAGCATTTGGAAGATTTGCATAATTCAGGAAACCTACATCTTCCAGGGGACCAAAGGATGATGTCAGGAAATCGTGTGTGGGTAAAGACCCGTCAAAAGAGCAAGACCGTCAATGGATTTGCACGTAATAGAGTAGGAAAAGTTCAGCTTCCACACTGCAGCCAACTTCTAAGAAACTATCATGTGTTGCATTTTAGAGTAGTGTCAAAGAAAAATTTCCATAATTGTCTGAAGAGGCTATTAAAATACTCCTTCCTTTTCCAATTCCATGTCTATGAGAGAATACATTTTTTTCATATACTTCAACCGAAACAATGTATCACAGTAGATTGAATTTCGAAGCAGGTAATCCAGCTGTCTCCTGTTATGTGAGACATTAAAGAGAATTGGGGGATTGGGAGGGGGGAAGTAAGACAGAACCATTCTTCTCACATTTTCTTTTTTGGAAAATGGAGTTCTTTTTCATTTAAAAAATGTTATTTATATTAACATGAAATGAACTTGTTATTTTTAATTATCTTTAAAGTTTCTCAGTTTTAGTTTTTTAATATAGTATACATCAGCAGGTGCAATCCCCATAAGCATCATCTCTGGTCTCAGGACCCCTTTATCAGGACCCCTGATTTGTAGTTGTGTGTGCAGCACTTTGCCCTGATATGTGTGCTCTACAATAAAAACCAAATCTAAAAAAGATCCCAAATCTAAAAAAGATCTTTTTTTTTTTTTTCTGAAAAATTCTTCAGGACCCTTGTCAGAGAATTTATCAGAGAATAAAATTCTGGTCTTTAGACCAGCAAGTCCAAAATCTACTGATGGAGCATAAATGGAACTCAAGAGATCTGGGCTCCTCCTTTCCCTTTCCAGAAAGGTAGTCCACCCTTGCAGTTAAGACTGTGCAGTCCATGAAGTTGATTCTGTGATACTCACATAGCGTTGGGTAATCCCAACTTGGGGCCATCTATTAAAAAGAGTCGTCGTGGCAAACTGCCTAGAATCCTGGTGTTTGAGCTGAAGGCACCGTGGAGAAGATTTCCATAAAGACCTCTGTCTTTACCGAGCAGACAGTGGGGCCAGAGAAGGGAGGGAGGGATTTGTCTTCTGGAAGCGAGGGCAGAGCTTGGGCCAAAGGGACCCATCTCCCAGAAGGAGGTCTCTGGTAGGCAGTGGGCTTGGTATAATGCTTACCTTTGCCCTTAAGTGGATTACACATTTGCTATGATAGAAATTTAATAGGCCATTATCCTGCTACTGATAATGGGCTCTTGCAGGCCTCAGGATGGGCAGGAGAGCACTTAACCTCTTCTCACTTAGACTGGAAGTAATTCCCTTGATCTTTCCCAAAAAGGTTGGGGACAGCAGGAAGACCAAAAGACTTTCTGAGTGATTTGGGGCAAAGTAATGCCGTATTTGACCTGTTTCCTATCCATCTGGAGGTAATGAAGGATAGAAAATGCTAAAGACAAGCCCACTCCTCTGCTGTCAATCCTTTGATGAGTTTCCAATCCTGGTAGAAAAAAGAGAAATTCCCTGCCCACTGCACCTTCACCTCACCCTGACTCGAGTGGCCACTAAACCCAAGTACCACTCCTTCTGGTCCGTGCCCCACGTGTCTTTCTGGGGTCGTGTTCCCAGACCCTCCCCTTTGCCAGAGGTGTCTTCTCCCCCAGCAGCACGTGTGCAGATCCTGCCCGTCCTGCTGGGCTCAGCCCGGGTTTCTCCTCTGTGCACAGCCTCACCTGCCTCCCTTCTTCCTGCGCTCTGTTCCTGGGCTTTTCTTAAAGACAGGGATCTTTCTGTCTTTGGGGGTTACTAATGCATCCCCATGTTTTCCTTGAGACATTATTCATTTCTAGAGACCGAGATCTGCACCTTATTTTCGCCACTGCAGTTAACTCAATATGCCGCAGAGAGTGCAGGCTTACAAAGCACGGTGGATAGGAGTGAGTTCTGGGATCAGATCGCCTGGGTTTGAAACTTGGCTCAGATCTTTACTAGGTGCATGACCGTGAGCAAATTACTTCATCATCCATAAAATACAATCTTAGAGGGTTGTTTTAGAAATCAAATAAGGTAATGCATGTAAGTGCTTAGCATGGTGCTAAGTGCTCAGTGAGAGCTCTCATGATGGTTAATGTTCCCTTTATCTTCTTTCCACTCCAGATGGTTCCAGACCTTGATCCACTTGTTAAAAGGCAACATTGGCACAGGACTCCTGGGGCTGCCTCTGGCAGTGAAAAATGCAGGCATCTTGGTAAGGGTCTGCATCGCTGGAGGGAAGTATTGTGACACATTTTGGGAGATAATTTTTTGTTTGTTTGTTTTTAAATTTTACTCCATTTAAATATTTTTTTTAATTCAGCTGAGAAAAAGCAAAATCCAGACATTCATTTATCTAAAGATATATCT
Organism: Microcebus murinus; assembly: GCF_040939455.1. Lineage (NCBI taxonomy): Eukaryota > Metazoa > Chordata > Mammalia > Primates > Cheirogaleidae > Microcebus > Microcebus murinus. The sequence goes on from NC_134124.1 coordinate 17,417,909, forward strand.
ATTGAGAGTCTTCTGTGTGCCAGGCATTGCTTTAGGCTCTTAGAATAGAACATGTCCGTGAATTAAGCAAAGATTCCCACCCTTGTGGAGCTCACTTAGTGGCAGAGACAATGTACTTAAAATGGCTCAAGGCAGTTTCTGTCCATAATAGGAACTAATGAGTTAGTAACAAATGTCTGTTCATTTTCTACACAGCCCTTTCCACGTGCCAGCCCTAAATGGCCAACTCTGAGAATCTTATGTCTTCTTTTTATGATTCACCTCCTATAGACTGCCTGTCCAAAGCCATTCTGGTTTCTTTTCAAGGTGGCACAGAGATGTGGCTTATTCTCAGCTAAATGCAGTCTGTCTTGATCTGGCATTTCTCCAGAGATAACTTCCCCCCGTACCCCCACATCCCTTAGCCCATCCCTTCTTCCCAGAGTCACCAGAGCTTCCCGTCTGCTCATTGGCCACAGTCTCAGAACAGACTTATCTTGTGTTCTTCTCCACGAGATTAAATCTCTCGAAGTTCATCTCACGGAGCCTATCTCTGCGATCACATTTCTTTCTCAGAGAAGTTTTGTCAGTGGAAAGTGCTAAGGCAGCATTCTCATCGTTTGCAAATCATGTTGTGATTGGGCTCACCCCTAATCCTGCCTGTTTGTCTCTCCTCCTTTTGCCTGCAATGCCTGTCCCCAGATGGGCCCCCTCAGCCTGCTGGTGATTGGCATCGTGGCCGTGCACTGCATGGGCATCCTGGTGAAGTGTGCTCACCACTTCTGCCACAGGTGAGAGCCCTCTGAGCCACCTCTCGAGTGGCGGACTGTCCTTTGGGGTGTTGTGACCAACCTTGAAAAGCCAGCACTTAGGCAACCACTCTCTGCGCCTGGCACTCGCTGGAGGTGGCTGCTCACTGCTGCAGCGTTCCCTTCCCCGGGCGATTGCTGTGATCTTTCTGGGCTCATTGTCATCTGTTAAGTTTTCTTATATCCAGTGGATACACACCACATTCTAATCACCAGATGGTTGTTCATTACAATGACAGTAACCATCCCATCAACTTAACACTTCTGATGCTTGAAAGCATCAGATACAGGACTCAGAGTGCTACCTCCAGGGTGCCAGATGGGGAGTTGGCCCAGGTCTTGGTGGCTGAGTTTGTTCTGTCATTGTTATGGTCTAACCCACGTGCTCAGATCTTCCTCTCTTGCTCCCCTTCCCCCAGACTGAACAAATCCTTTGTGGACTATGGGGACACTGTGATGTATGGACTAGAATCCAGCCCCTGCTCCTGTCTCCGGAACCATGCACACTGGGGAAGGTAACTCGTTTCCTCTTTCCTCCTAGCCTCGGCCTCCCAGTGTGGAGGTGTGATGTGGGAGACTGTGTAAGGAATGGAAAGAATGTTGTTTAAGTCAGTGGACTTGGGTGCTACCTCAGTTCAGCTGGCGGTGAGCTGGGTGACCCCTCCCTTCCCTGGTTCTCAGTTTCCTCATCAGGAAATCATGGGGCCTGGCCTGAAAGGTCTCGAAGGTCCATTCCAGCTTTGGCAGTCTTTGACCAGTGACTGTATTTGATTCACCGTTCGTTCAACAAATATACTTAAGTACTCTCTTATAAGTGGAAGAAAACAGTTCTATTTAATAGACGGGGGGGGGGGGGGGGGGGCGGGGATTTTCTGCAGTAAATTATGTGGTCCTCGCCCTCCAGGGGCTTGCAGTCTGTGTGAGGAGAAAGATGTGTGGGAAGAGAACAAGATGGGATCAGACGCCAATAGGAAGAAAGTGTCATGAGCTAGGGACACATCCTCGGTGCTCAGAGTGGGAGGAACGTTAAAGATTCTGTCGTCTGGCTGTGCCAGGTGAGAAGCACACAGGGGAGACAGGAGAAGGAAAGGCTTCGAGGAGGAGGTGAGGTGAGCGAGAGCAGGGTAGGAGTGTCTGGAAGCTTCTCCTTATGGTAATTTTTCAGATGCGTGGAGGGGGATACTCTGCTTTTCCCCCCTTATATCTAGATGTAGGAAATTGATAACATCATGGGCTGAAATCCTTTTTTTAAAACATTGAGCCACATGAAAACTATGTTCTCTAGAAAAGTTCCTTTTTGTGATCATAGAGGAAACTGTCACATGCATTCATAGCTTCATCTTGTGATGCAGATTATATAAGTCTTTTGGCAAAATTATTTTCTGTGACTGGGAGAAGCCAGATTTCCAAATCAACACTATAAGTTGGTTGGTTGTTACTTCTTTTTTCCTTTCTTTTTTTTTTTTCTCTCTTTTTTTCTTTTTTCCTTTCTCCCATGCTTGGTTCCTTCCTCCTGTCCTCCCTTCCTTTCCTTCTTTTAGTAAAATGTGCACTTTTTAAATGTGTGCTCATAGTAAAAGCATTTTTTTGATCAAGACATGAAGTGAAAGGTAAAAGTAAATATTGGTCACAGTTGCATGGGTATCCTTTTGTAATTTCCTGTACCTATGTAAACATATATATGTTTTTAAAAGTTTTTGCATAAATTGACCATACTATGTGTGTTATCGGAAAATAGTAACATATATAGTATCTCCTTGAAATGTCTGAGACATTTTTCTCTGTCAGCACATATGCATTTAACACATTCTTTTTAACTGCTGTGTAATGTCCCATTTAAGAATGGAAATAATCACTTTCCTTTTGATGGCCCTTTAGGTTGTTACCAGCTGTAGTTGTTCAACCAGCAATCTGTTTTGGTACATCTGTTTCTATGTACTTAAGCGAGACTAGGTTGGTTCTTGGATCCAAGTTCTAGAAAGAGATGGTGAAGGGGTCCACGTCCTGATGTCTTATGTTGGTCGAGTAGCTCTAGGAAAAAGGTGTGGAGTGGGATAGATGGTAGGTGGGCAGTGGGGATGCCAAGGGGCTGGGCTGGTCGGGTGTCTGTATGCCAGGAAGGGGACCTCAGAGACCACACAGAGAGCACCTCCTTCACCTTCTTCCAGAAGCCCCAGACCAGTGGCACCTAGCATAGCTCCTCCTTTTACCAGGGCATGCTCATCTTTGTCACCTGCTGGGAATGGTCTGTGATGGCTTGGGAAAAAGCACTGTTTAAAACACTGGTCCCTCCGGGAGTCCTGCATTTTATATTGTAATGATCTTTGTATTCTTTCCTTCCCCATCTCCAGGCACATTGTGGATTTCTTCCTGATTGTCACTCAGCTGGGATTCTGCTGTGTCTATTTTGTGTTTCTGGCTGACAATTTCAAACAGGTAGGGTCCTAGTTAAAAAATAAAAGAGAGAGAAAGAGAATGGGAAGAGATCCTCCCAGCCGGAGATCACTGGCCTTTGTCTCGGCTGGGTCGCTTTTCCTTTTACCTCCCTTCTCCGCATTCTAGGTGATAGAAGCGGCTAATGGGACCACCAACAACTGCCACAGCAACGAGACGGTGATTGCGACCCCCACCATGGACTCGCGACTCTACATGCTCTCCTTCCTGCCCTTCCTGGTGCTGCTGGTCTTCGTCAGGAACCTCCGAGCCCTGTCCATCTTCTCCCTGCTGGCCAACATCAGCATGCTGGTCAGCCTGGTCATGATCTTCCAGTTCATTGTGCAGGTACCAGCCTGGGCTCTCCCCCGTCCTCCTGTTAAATAGCAAGGAAACAAACCAAACAAGTCAGTGTAACATAGTTATATGTTACTTGGGGCTGCGGTCCCCAACCCCTGAGCCGCAGGCTGGTGCCAGTCCGAGGCCTGCTAGGAACCAGGCGCACAGCAGGAGGTGAGTGGCAGGCAGGTGGGCGGGCGAAGCTTCATCTGTATCTACGGCTGCTCCTCATTGCTCCCATCATCACCTGAGTGCTCCCCACTCCCACAACTGCCTCCGTCTGTGGAAAACTTGTCTTCCATGAAATCGGTCCCTTGTACCAAAAAGGTGGGGGACCTCTGACTTACGGCATATTTAGGTTAGAGGTTTTTCACTTCCCCACTGTTGACGTTTTGGGCCAGATAGTTATCTGTGGGGACTGTCCTGTGCAATGTAGGATGTTTAGCAGTGTCCCTGGTCTCTGCCCATTAGGTGCTAACTGCAGCCACCCCCACTTGTGACAATTAAAAATGTCTCCACATCTTTCCGGAAGTCCCTGAGAATCACCCCCATTAAGATCACTGGTTTAGCCTTTTTCCAATTAGATAGTTAACACGTGATCATTGCACACAATTAGAAAGTGGGGAAAGATATTAAGATGAAAATAGAAATCTTTTTTTTTCTAATTTATATTTAGATAAAGTAATTCCTTACCAACTCCAGTTTTATATTTATTTGTCAAAATTATAAATTCATTTATTGTACCCCACCTCAGTTAGCCTTTGTGGGCAGGTCTGTGAGGTACTGTGAGAGAAAACATCTGTATGGGGATGAGTGGAAGATTAGGCTGAGAAAAATGTGCCCTTAAACGTGTGGCTGTTTGTGAAAAAGACAATGCATTTTGCCAAGCCTTGAGAAGAGGAAAAACATAAAAGCAGGCAAATACAAGTATAACTTAAAAAAAGCTATTTAAATTTAATTCCCCAAATAATTCATCAATGCCTATTCATTAAATGCAGACACTACAAGTGCCTCTTGAGTACCACAAAAGAAATGCATAAGGACATTCACTGTCTTAACACTTAATAGTAAATATTATAAATGATCTGATAGTAGACTGATGGGGGAACAGCTGTTGTCTGTGATGGTATGTACCAACTAAAAAGAATGAAGCGGAACTGGGTATATTAACCTAGAAAGCTTTTTGTGGACAACTAGAGGAGTAATTGCTGAAGAGCATGCACTTTTGGATGTTTTATATTGCCAAGTTCCTTTTTCCAAAAACTATGTACTCATTTCATAGAGACTCCCTTCTGCAGCATCTAAGTATCTGTTTTTCCACCCTTGCCAACACTGGATAAATCAATCTTTTTAATTTGGTCAGTCTGACAGGTGCATGTTACTCCATTTGCACACAGTCTGCTTAATAGTGACCCAGTCACCCACGCTGTGGTTTCTAGGAGAACAGTGAGTCATAAAAACCAGGGGCTGCCTGTGCTAAGGAAATGACATTATGAATTGAGATGAACGTTGTCCTCAGCGATCATTTGCTGTGTTTTCCTTGTTGTGGTAAGTCAGATGAGTGGCAGATATTGACTCCTCTGCAGAATTATTTTTTCAAGCATAAAATAAACAGCTCTCCATATCCCACTTTTTAAAATCTTTTATTTTTTTACTCACCACTAATGTGGACATGTCCCGTTTTTTATGGGACTGGAAGGAGGGCCTATGAATGCACAATCGACCATTTCCATTATCAGACAAGGAAGGGTAAATAAACCATGATTTCACATTGTAATCAGAGCTCTCAAGAGTGCCTGGGATATACCCCGATGGACATTAAAGATGAGGTCGGTGAGGCTACCTCCTGTACACAGGCACACGTGCCACATTTAACTTTAAACTGTGGCAGGCAGTTAGACTGCAGCGGTTGCCGGGATCAGAGGGCTGGGATGAGAATGCGGGTTCCTGTGGCGCCTCCGTCCCAGGTGACTGGCCGTGTCCCTCCAGAGCACCGTCTGTGCTTAGACGCAGCCCTGCTGCTTTCTTGCGTCTGGGCTCAGCACGTGCGGTGACGAAGTAGTGCTGTCTGCCGGGGTGCAGCGCAGGGGAGGAGGTTTGGCTCTGTGTTGGTATGGTCACTGCCCAGTGTTGTGACACCTTCATTTTTGTGTGGTCTACAGCTAAAGATGCTCCCTCTGGGTCATTTTGGTTGCTGCTGCTTGTTGCCACTGCTCAGTATTGGCATTCTGCCCTGCTTCCCGAAGTGAGCATTCCCCGGCCGTCTGATGTTTCTGAATGTTTTCCCTAATTCTCAGCATGTGGGGGTCTGATATTAGTATATATTCTTGTTCCTCATGCACATGCCATTGTAGGAAGCAGGCCAGGGTCTTCCACCTGATGGTTTCCCTGTGTCTTCAGCACGTGGAGTGACGATGAGTGGCACCGTTCTGGGCAGGGTGCCTTGCCCAGAGGGACCTCCCAATCCATGTTTTATCACTGCGTGTCCTTAACTCTGAGACGCGCTTCTTCACAGTTGTAATGGTTCCAAAGTTGGAGTACATCTCACACTCCGCATGTACACTTAACAGCATTTTCTGGAAGAGCGGTGGTTATTATCGTAATTGACGTAAGTCCTCACTTAACGTCATCAATAGGTTCTTGGAAATGACATATTATGAAATCGTTTTTTCCCCTCATTGATGTTGTAATGAAATGAGGTTGAAGAGAATGACTGTGTGTTGTTTCAGGTGGAGTCGCAGTTTCCAAGAACCTATGGACAATGTGAAGTGAGGGCTGGCTGTATTGCAGAACTGGGGAGCTCTATTGATAATGCGCTGATTTTAATTCGTATGTTTCTTTGTGAATCAATCCCTCTTGGTTGTGTTATAAGTACTTAGCAATCAGTAAGTATATAGAATTAAATATTTCTTAAGTTAGTGTTATTCCCACAGTGTTCCCAGACATGTATTGTGAAATTCCCTACCCGACACCTCCACCTGGTGTGACGTATGGTCCTGGGCAGCAGTTATCCACTAACCAGCAGATAGCACCTATTTCCAAGAACTTACGTTACATTCGTGACTCAGGAATAGTTACAGAACAATCTTCTCTAATGTCTCATTGTAAAGCAAATGTACCTATTAGTGTGTCTTCATTCCAGGTATTGAAATGCTTCTTTTAAAGAAGTCTAACATTTCTCAGCAGGAGTCCAAAGGAAAGTATTTATTTTTATTTTTTATATTTCAAAAGACTGTAGTATAGTTGTTTTGAAATCTTTTAAAGAGAAGCCTGTTATAGAGATTAATAATAAATTTCCTTTTGTTCACCTGATACTCTTCTGTCACCCTGTTACAGCATACTTTGTATTTATCTAAATACCTAAATATTATAGTTAAATCAATTCTAAAACATTATAAAAGACCATTTTAAAACCGATTGTTGTTTGAATCTGGGCAATGTATGTAAATGGTTTAAAAAGCCAGATTTGAAAAGGACAGCAGCCTTTGACCCACCTGCCCTCCCCCCAACTCCTCTCACTCAGTCTATTATTGGTTGTTGAGTGGAGGATTTTGTGACCATACCTCCTTGCTTGTACACCCTTATATTGTACCTGCAGTTAACAATTGCCTTGTGGGGTTTTCTGCCTGCTTATTAAAATATTCTTTTTGCTATTTTTTTCTAAATAGTCCAACATTCCTATTGTGTGCCTCTCGGTACTGTTTTCCAAGTATTCAAACTAATTACTAAGAATTTTTAAAAGAAGAAAAAAAAAGAGAAAAAAGGAAAAGAACCAATCTAGGCCAGGTGCGGTGGCTCACACCTATAATCCTTGCACTCTGGGAGGCTGAGGTGGGCAGATTGCTCAAGGTCAGGAGTTCTAAACCAGCCTGAGCAAGAGTGAGATCCTGTCTCTACTATAAATACAAAGAAATTAATTGGCCAACTAATATATATATAGAAAAAATTAGCCAGGCATGGTGGCACATTTCTGTAGTCCCAGCTACTCGGGAGGCTGAGGCAGTAGGATTGCTTGAGCCCAGGAGATTGAGGTTGCTTTGAGCTAGGCTGACATCACAGCACCCACACTAGCTTGGGCAACAAAAAGCGAGACTGTGTCTCAAAAAAAAGAACCAATCTAAAACTTCACCACTGGCTGGACAAGGTGGCTCACACCTGTAATCCTAGCACTCTGGGAGCCCAAGGCAGGAGGATCGTTTGAGCTCAGGAGTTCGAGACCAGCCTGAGCAAGAGTGAGACCCCTTCTCTATTAAAAATAGTAAAAATTAGCCAAGTGTGGTGGTGTACACCTGTAGTCCCAGCTACTTGGGATGCTGAGGCAGGAGGATCACTTGAGCCCAGGAATTTGAGGTTGCTGTGAGCTAGGCTGACTCCATGGCACTCTAGCCCAGGCAACAGAGCAAGAGACTCTGTCTCAAAAAAAATAATAATAAAAAGATAAAAATTCACTACTTTTCCTTTACCTTCCAGTTTTATTTGCGTGGGTGTTACATAGTTGTATCATAGTGAATATATAAATCAAAAAAATTTTTCTCACTATTATTTCATAGGCAGTTTTTCATGTTTTACTTAGTTATTGCAACTTTTGCTTTTTAATAGTGCATACTATTCTGTAATGCTGCTGTGTGGTTAATGACTTAACTGATCACTTGTTTGGGAGCATTTAGGTTGTTTCCAGTTACTTTGTTATGCTTTGCTCAACGTTTTTCATCTTTTGATTTTTTTCTACTTGGATTAAATTTCTGGGAATGGGATTACCTAGTGAGAGAACATGACTCTTTTTATGCAAACTCCAAGTTTGAGTTTTTAATAAAACATTGGGCTAGTCTTTCTCTAAGATAAGTAGGGTTTTCTCAGACTGAAGAGGAAAAAAATATGAAGTCTAAATGTCCCCAAATCATCTGTCAGGTATCAGACTTTTGTCCCTTTAGAGAATCTTGTATTTATTAAAAAGTCATGACCTCTCTGATTGGGGTTCAAAGGTCGAATCTCTGTATAGCCTTTTGCTTTGTTGTCTTTCTCTTTCAGGGGATCCCAGACCCCAGCCACCTCCCCTTGGTGGCGCCCTGGAAGACCTACCCTCTTTTCTTTGGCACGGCCATTTTTGCATTTGAAGGCATCGGGATGGTAAGAGTTGCGCTGTGGTTTGGGCCAGTGTTCTCTGGGGCACTCAGTGTCCTCAAGGTCAGCTTCAAGGGATGCTAAGGAAACACTGTTAGAAATTATCTTCTGAGACTTACCGGCCAGTTAATGTATAGTGTTTCAGGGATTCCATTGAAGTTTTCCAGTTTCAACTTTTGAAGATAAATTATATGTAATTTTAATGTTTATACTCAAGACCTCCCCGCTGCACATTCATCTCCTGTGTGCACAGTAAGCAAGGGTACTTGGCAATCAGGAGCACAGGGTCTGGAGTCGGACTGATGTGGGGCTAAGTCCTGGCTCTGCAAAGAGTCGCTGTGTGACCTTGTGCAAGGACACCTCTCTGAGCCTTTATTGTTTGCTCCTAAAAAGTGAGCTTAATGATTAGCAGTTGTTAGAATCAAATGAGGTATGTGCAAACTGCTTTGCACAGTCCCTGACACACAGTAAATGTTTAATAAATTTTTACTTTTATTAATAATGTTATTGATTTTTATTAAGTCAGTAAACATATGAGTAATTTCTCTGCCCGGGAACATTGGTGTGATGTCACGCCTGGCTCAGCTTCCCTCATCGTTGCTGTGATTTCACCAAATTTTTTTCCTAAAGAGGAATCTTCTACTCAGTTGTACCTAATTTGATTTTTATTTGTTTGTTTGTTTTTTTAATATATAAGAAAGGTACAGAATTCTTCTCCCAAGAAAGTTAGTAGCTCTCCTGGCCAACAGTTTGACAATGGGAAGACCCTTCTCCTTTCATGGGATTTCTTTTTCTCCCCCTTGATCTTCCTAGCACCTTATTTTACTTTTAAGAAAACCTAGAAGCTGGACAGATTTTTTTGTCAAAGTCCTGAGGAATCACCTAGGTGATGTTGATGGAACATGTCAAGGCTCTGACATCCTAGGTGAGGCCTCGGGAGTGACTTTTAGTTCCAGATTGAAGGGTTGTCCAGCATGTCAGGGTGAAGCACCGGGCTGCACACTGTGTGTTCATGCTGCTCTCTGGGTTTATGCTACTGTCCCAGGCCTGAGATAGGACATGGGGGAGATGGGCACCTGCCCTCTGGTTCTTTGTACTCTTGGTACGAAGGAAACTGATGGGTAAGTTTCGAAGCTGTTTCCAGTGGACGTGGGTTAACTGCAGCTTGAGACCCTAGAGCTGGTGGCGGGGGACGCTGAGGGCCAGAGGGAGCCGCAGAGCTTGCTCGGAGCACTGGGCCTGCAGCAGGGTCGCGGTGCTGGGTATGTACGGCACAGATCTGTTGTGCCTCGTGGCCACAGGTGCTATAGGAAAATGAGTGTAATGACAAGATCAAAGAGAGTTCGTGGGGCAGCTAGACATTGTCCTGTGTTGGTATTTGTCATCCATTGCCAGATCAAGTGCAGGTGATGGCCGGTTGTGAGGACCGTCACAATCACACCCACTCTTTTCCCCAGCCCTGTGACCTTCTCTGCATGAAGGGTCTTTCTTTTGCTTTTGCCAAACTTAAAGAATGTCTCCTGCGGGGATGAAGGAGGCAGCAAAGGTCAGTGGTTTGAAACAGGAGTCTGGAAACTGGGCTTTGTTAAGTACCCAAGTCTCGAGGCCCTCTACTAAGTCATGCCGTCGCCTGCACCTCCGTTTCTCTAACTTGGAGCTTCTACTTGTTTCTGCTGGTACCTGCCCTTGTTGAGCTAGAGTGGCAGTTTTCCCTGACCTATATTTTGCTCGCTTTAGGCAGGTTAGCAGGAAGCTGGGATCTCAGGCTAGATGCCAGGTGGGCCTGTGTGAGTGAGAGGCCCTTCTGGTCACCCTGCGGCTGCACTCACGCAGCGAAGGACACTGCCAGCATGCAGGGCTCCTGCGGCGGGAGGACAGAGTGCGGCCTGGGGCAGGACTCTGGGCTCCAGCCCTGCCCCAGCCTGGCCTCTTAGGACATCCTGGTTAGGCAGTGGGCTGTGGGATCCCTTCCAGTCCCGAGAGTATAACTTCTGAGGAAATAACTTTGATCTGTGTGCTTGTCTAGTAAAGGACAGATATGCTTTTGGGGGAATTCTGGGGATAAAGAAGTTACTTTTTCCTGAGGATGTTGATTTTTTTGTTGGCCATTAATTGTGCTTCTTTTTTTCCTGTGCTTTCTCTCCTCTCTCATAGGTTCTGCCTCTTGAGAACAAAATGAAGGATCCCCAGAAATTTCCACTCATCCTGTACGTGGGAATGGTCATCGTCACGGCCCTCTACATCAGCCTGGGGTGTCTGGGGTACCTGCAATTTGGATCCAGTATCAAAGGCAGCATAACCCTCAACCTGCCCAACTGCTGGTACGCGAGGGAGGAGGGAAACCCAGGAGCATTGGGTATCTTTTTTTTTTTTTTTTTTTGGAGACAGAGTCTCGCTTTGTTGCCTAGGCTAGAGTGAGTGCCATGGTGTCAGCCTAGCTCTCAGGTGGTAGCTCGGTGTCAGTGTGTCACCTTTCCCCAGAAGATACATGGATCAGAAGCAGCAGCAGAAGTGCACATGATCTGAAGCCATAGACGAGCATCTGCCTCTTTTCCTGACACCCCAAACCCAGCTGCTCGAATCATTCTGTCTTCATTTGGGTGCAGCTTATTTGGCTGTCCCTGCAGGTGTCATTCTCCTGATTCCAGACTTCAATCTCCTGGGCTCAAGCAATCCTTCTGCCTCAGCCTCCCGAGTAGCTGGGGACTACAGGCATGCGCCACCATGCACGGCTAATTTTTTCTATATATATTAGTTGGCCAATTAATTTCTTTCTATTTATAGTAGAAATGGGGTCTCGCTCTTGCTCAGGCTGGTTTCGAACTCTTGACCTCGAGCAATCCGCCCACCTTGGCCTCCCAGAGTGCTAGGATTACAGGCGTGAGCTACCGCGCCCGGCCAGCACTGGGTATCTTCAAAAATGAATGGGTCAGAGTGTGGGTTCTTCCTCTTACTGACCTCTTACATCAGCCCACTCGACTCCAGCCCACTGCTGCTACCAGCCCCCAGGCCACCGCCAGCCCCCATTGCTGCCACTGTGCTTGGGTGAGAGGTCTGTGGGCACTGCTGCCAAGGCCACTGGTTGATCAGCTGACTGATAGACCATTTGTTTCCTGGGAAATCCTAAGCCCAGAAGAGCCAAGTGTCCAGTCAGCTCACTTTATACTATTCCAAGTAGATGGGGAGCAAACCTATGTTTAGTCACCAGCCCCTGCCAGCCCCTCCCTTGGCAGTTGCTTATGTGCAGGTGTCTCACTGTGGACCGGGGGTTGCCAGGAGTCCTTTTGTACCTCTCTTTCCTTGGTGGACGTATTGTAGGGAGACGCTGAGACACAGCGAAATGCTGTCTAAAGAGGTAGGTGTCACAGGGTGTGTGCTAAGCAACCATGCTGTTTTGGAGATTAAAATTCATCGTGGAGAACAGCTGTTGGCAGACACTGAGGAGCTTGTGGAGTGCCCCGGGGATCAGAATAACCTCTCAGGCCGGCCTGGCTGATCTGCCTGGGTGTGCTTTTTACACCTCTAGTCAGTGAGACTTTGGGCGAGGACAGATTGAGCAAATTGAGAAAAATATGTATTCATAGTGCCAACTTCTAGCAAGGAACACCCAAACCAGCAGGGGTCTGGGAATGAAGTTTGCACAGCCAGCCAAGTGGTAGCCCTGAAGTGGGCCATTGTTTTCAAAAGGTCTTTCTTTGCTGCCTGCTTTTATTTTTTAATTATTTTAAATTCATTTTTAATTGATACATAATAATTGTACATATATACAAATAACATCGAATATGTTATTTTGATACATGGATACAGTGTGTAATGGTCAAATCAGCGTAATTGACATACCCACCTGCTTTTACCTTTCCAAATGTTCCTGCCCTTCCAAGAGGGAAGAGTCAGGTGGTAGCTCGGTGTCACTGTGTCACTTTTCCCCAGAAGATACATGGATCAGAAGCAGCAGCAGAAGTGCACATGATCTGAAGCCATAGACGAGCATCTGCCTCTTTTCCTGACACCCCAAACCCTGCTGCTCGAATCATTCTGTCTTCATTTGGGTGCAGCTTATTTGGCTGTCCCTGCAGTTGTCATTCTCCTGATTCCAGACTTCGCAGCAGCACTCCAGAGGGTGTTGGGGCTGTTCCTTGTTTAATTATAGAGCCACCAGCTGATTTTTTCCAAAGAGATTTTATTATCTATGCCTGAGCAAGTAAGACCTTTTACCAAACTACTTCTTTCTGAGGGTGTTCTCCTGCTTATGGCATAAGAACACGCTCTAGGTGTTAAGTTCAGCCACAGATAAACTCAGTGCACATTATACACACAGCATGTTACCACAGTTCAAAAGATTTTCAATAAGGCAGGCTTTCATTTAGGCAGGCTAAATGGTTCTTGCTGCTTAACACATGAGTGCCTGGTTTGAAGCGGAGCTTTGCTTAATTCCCTTTAACGACCAAGTCAGATCTATAAGTACGTATCGATCACAGACTTCTCCTCTGCTGGGGTGCTAAGATAGGGAAACCCCAGGGTGAGTTAACAGTCTCCCTGGGAAACGGGGCCTGGAGCTGTTGTCGGAAGGCAGCCTGGGTGCAGTGGAAAGACGGATTCTGCTCCTGCCTCTTGGACCTGCCTAGTCATCGTCTGATTTTAGGGAGCGCCGAATTGGAGGGGAAGGATGTAAATAGGCTTGTTACATTTTAATTGTATTTTTAATTGTTTTTATTTTTGAAAGACTATATGCCCTTGACAAAGATTCCAAAAGGTAAACACAGAACATTAAGTTTTCACCCCCAACCATGTCCCCAGTCCCCAGTTTTACAGTTTTCCATTTCAGAGACGACCATATTCCCGGTTTCTTATGTTTCCTTCTGGGGTGCTTAGTGGACGTGAGATTGTCATATGTCTGTGTGAAGGACTGTTTTTTTCCCTTCCTTTTTGTTTATTTTTAGACAAATCGTAGCACTCTGTAGACACTATTGCTTCATACTTTTTTCACTTAATGGCATATCATGGAGATAGCACCTAGAGTTCGGCCGCCTGTGTTTTAACAGCTATGTGGGGATACCATGATATATCTGACCACTTCCCCACTGGTTACAGTTTAGGTTGTTTTCAGTCTTTCCTTCTTACGTAGTGCTGCAGGGAAATGTTTTGAATGTAAGCTTTCGTGCACATGTACAGGTACATCTGTGAGATAAATTCCTAGACGTGAAATTGCTGGGTCCAAGGGATGTATGCGTTTATGACCTCGATAGGTGTCGCCCGGTTGCAGTGGGGCCCGTCTGGCAGGCTCCCCGCTGACGGGTTAGTGTGCCGAGCAGGCTCTGAAGGTGCCCTGGCTCTCTCGACAGGTTGTACCAGTCGGTGAAGCTGCTGTACTCCATCGGCATCTTTTTCACCTACGCGCTGCAGTTCTACGTCCCGGCCGAGATCATCATCCCCTTCTTCGTGTCCCGGGTGCCCGAGCACTGCGAGTTGGTGGTGGACCTGTTCGTGCGCACCGTGCTCGTCTGCCTGACGTGTGAGTAGAAAACAAGATAATCGCCTTGTTTGTTTTTTCCCAAAGGGCACCCACCCAGTCCCCAGGGTGCGCGCGCGAGAGAGCGTGCGAGCAGAACACCTGACGTCATCTCACTCTCTGAGCTGAGGACGTCCAGATGGCGAAGCGAATTAATTATACATGTACCCTAAAAGACTCACGAATGAGGACAGTAGTTTATAGATACGGTGTGAAGTGCTGTAAAGATGGTCATAATTCAGAGCAAACACATACAATTACTGTCCCCTGTAAAACAAGGTAACAGTCTAAGAGAGCCGTTTAACCCCTGTCTCTAATGGGTACAGGTTACTTTGATAGAGGGTGCATGTTTGTTTAGTTTTTCATGTAGTTGTTTTTCCAGTGTGGCAATTTATTCCTTGGATTTTGTTTTGATGTTGGTCTTACTAAATATGTTTAGAAAAGTTCTACTGATTAACCTAGGTGTTTGATTTATCATTTTATGTTTTATTCTTTTCCCCCCAACCCCATGCCAAGGGGTTTGAGTTAAAAGGCAGGATATCACCCTATTTGCTGTTGGTTGAAAACTAGTGTGAATTATAATTTTAAAAAAGTATTTTTTTTCCTATTTTCTGCAGATTCTGTGTGTTGGTAGGCTAGAGAATCTCTGAACAAATTGGTCTGTAATGTCTAATTTAAATTTCAAGGAGATTTGCCTTCCAAATAGAAATGCTTGAAGCATAGATTTTTCTTTTCACTCTATTTGGCTCTTTTTTTCTTTTCTTTTTCTTTCTTTTTCTTTTTTTAGGTTTCTTTGGGGGACAAGAACTTCTTTGCTTATTATATTGAGACTTCCTTGGAAATTTTCTTAAATTATTCAGTCCTAGCCTCTGTCTTTGGAATAAAGATAGATCTATATGATTTTTTATTTTAATGAGTGTTGAATGTTTTAGGGATGGAAGATGTGAATGTTGTCTAGCATTTACTCATAATCAGACCTTTAGGCTCTCTCCGAGACCAGCCTAGAGACAGCCCAGACAGCAGCTAATCCAGGGCCCAGGACTGTCTAAAGCCAGATGCTATTCCCAGGGCAACTGAAAAGGATGTGATATGTCCTCCTTTCCAGTAAGTGGCCTTAATGTGTGCTGGTAAGAGAGGATGTTTGGACTCCAGAGGCTAATCCTGTCTTGTGCCAGCAATTCTTGATGCCTCGATTCAGATGTGTAGCTTTCCGCCATGGATAGAGCAGCTGTGAGTGTTGAGGAGGCAGCTTCCACCCGTATGGTGTTTATAATGTCCTCTCCGAGGGCCCAATTCTCGAATCCAAAGGGTACTGGAAGAAAGGATGGGGATGGTTCAAATAATTTGCTTTTTTTTCCCCAAAGTGGCACCTCTAGAAAAAGTAGGTCTGTCTAGGTAAGATGTGCTGTCGCCGACTTAACAGCTCCTGCTCCCTGCCCGTCAAGCTAGGGCAGTGACATGGGCCTCCGGACTCCTCTCACTGCCTTGCTCTCCAGCCTGGCTTTGCCTCCTTGTAGCATATGCCACACTTCCTGCCAGGTTTGTCCCCGCCGTGCCCCACAGGAGGCGGCAGTCTCTGATTCGCTGACCTCGTGATATCCTCAGATGCCTCTTGGTGTTTGCCTCACTTTCCTGGCTCTGCCCGTGGGTCCTGTCTCCATTCCACAGCACAGGGCTCAAAGCAAACAGGCTGCTTTAGATCTGCAAGTGCATGCGGTCATCTTTCCTTTCTCCTGTGATCTCCTGTGAGTTAGCATTGCATTGCCATCCTATTAAAGCAGGCAGCCTCTTCATCTCTGAGAGCATTCTGGCCGCTTCTTACCTTCCCTGGAGACTTTGAAGTAATTGTGGGCATCAGTAGGGGCATTTCATTGTAGCACTGACTGAAATGTATTTATGGGAGTTCATTTTGTTCTTGCTCCTCTGTCCTTTCAGAGCTTTCGGCACAAGCTTGATTGGTTTGTGATGTTAGGTCTTTGATGTAGCTGATTTTTTTTTTTTTCAATTATACCCATACATTTTAATGGCAGCCTATTTTATTGTAGTTTTTGGTGTTTTCCTATCTTTGCCCCAACTTGCCTCCTCCTCCTCCCCCTCCATCTCCAAGAAGAATTGGGGGATTTGGTCTAGCCTTATGTTTTTTCCCACCTTGGAATTCAGCTTTCTCACCACTACTCCCCCAGCCCTCAAAGATTACTATGACTGATGCCTGCTTTTTTGTGCTCAATTTCAGACTTTTGGAGAGGAGGGGAAGGGAAAACAAGCATTTCAGAGAATGATGCCCTTTCTGTTATGATTTCATATGGAACAATATTTACTTCCAGCCATAGTTTTGGAAATGCAGACTTAGCAGGTCAAACTATGTCCGACCTTATGTAGAAGAATCTGGAAGAAGCTGGCTCCACCTGGGGGAGTCGGGAGGTATAGGATAAATTGTTTCTTTGGATTCCTTGGGAGGCAACAATTCGTCCTACAGTGATTTATACTAATTCTCTGTGGCATTTGCCCCGTGAAACATCTTACTTGGGTTAGGTATGAGAATTTCAGAAACCTTTCATTGAAGATATAATAACATAAAACCGTATCAGGTAAGAGGCCTGTTCAAACTGGAACACGGAGCTGCAAAACATTCCACTAGTCAGACCTTTTAGAACATGAAGCTTACTGGTCCAAACAGAGTGGCTTCTTGGCATCTTTTGGCTTTTCACGCGTTTAGTCTTGCAGCCGCGGTGAAGAAGAGCAGCATTGTTAATTAGCTGTACAACCTTTGGGCCCCCCCCCCTGGAATGCTCACAAGGCCTCAGTTTCCTCAGCTGTAAGATAGGAAAGGTATCTGATCTCTGAGGTTTCTCCCACCTCTAAAATTCTGTGATTCTGTGTAGGTACTTTGGGCCTGATTTTAAATTTCTACAAAAATATTACTCTAAAAAAATAAAGTTAATATAAAAACATTTGGGAATAAAAGAAGAAGAAGAAATTCTCATATGTCCTACTGACTTAACAAAGTAATCAGGTTTTTTGCATTTTATTTTCTGTCTTAATTTTCACGGGTGCATTGTAAAAATAGTTGCAGTCACAGTGTACACATAACTTTGTCTTTTGCATTTTATTTGATCTTATATCATGAATATACATATTCTTAATATTTTTGTGACTACATGATATTCCATTGCATCGGTGGATCATATTTACTAAACTACTCCTTTAATGTTGGACATGTGGGTTGTTTCTCTTGCTTTTGTATTTTTTTATTTATACCTCCACTAAATCAAATTTTGTATCTGTCCAAGACTATGGTTAATTTTAAAGACCAATATCTAGACATTTAAAAGGAACAGCATGGACCATAACATTAACAAAACAGCAGAAAAAATCGCCCAACACAAGAGCTGTAAATGTCTGAAGTATTTCTGGAAGTATATGTATGTTCTTGTGAGTGCTTTTCTCTTCTCTCATGCATAAGTCAGCTCTTTCTGATGCTGGTTCAAAACCACAAGCTCCAGGATCCCAATCGGTTCCTTCTTTGAATATGACCGTTTGCCTCGTGTTGCTTCAGCAGTTGTCAAGATCATATTCTTAACCTGAAGGGAAGCAGTGTTGTAATACTGTTGGAGCCCTCTTGACTAATCGTGTGGTCTGGCTTAGGTTGTCCTCAGTACGCCCTTTCTGTGCGCACCACGGCTAAGCTGCTGCAAGGGCTGTGGAACTGCAGTTGGGAATATGCTGTCTTCCTCTTTGGATGGGGTGGGGATTTTTTTAGGAGGGAAGTAGAGGAGAGTGGGGTAAGGGGTGTTCTCAGTTGGCTGCTTCCTGAGGTCTCTGCCTGATTGAGTTAAAGACATTTAGTGCGGGAAGGGGTCTTAGTTACCCTGTATCCTTTTAAGTAGTTGATTGCTGCCTCTGCAATTAAGTTAAAGCCATTTTGCATGATGAGAAAACAGACACCTCTGCTGTTGAACTCTGAGGGCTTTTTATGCCAGTTTGGTTTGGGCATCCTTCTCTTCCTCTTGCCCCACTGTATTAGTGGGAGGCTCACCCTTTTTGCCTTCTTTATTGTCAGGGTTCAGTTGTGGTGTCCAGTTCAGCTAGGGCAGGAAGAGGGACTTCTCTTTGTAGCCCTGTGGTCCTGGCTTTAAGAGAATAAAAATGTTTGCCTCTTTATAAAAATCTCTATTAAGAATTTTTTTTCTTTTTCTTTCTTTTTTTTTTTTTTTTTTGAGACAAGGCCTCTCACCCTGTTGCCCAGGCTGGAGTACAATGGCTTCATCATAGCTCACTGCAACCTCAAACTCCTGTGCTCAAGCAATCCTCCTATCTCAGCCTCCTGAATAGCTGGAATTATAGGCACATGCCAGTGTGCCTGGCTAATTTTTTAAAACTTTTATAGAGACAGGATCTTGCTATATTGCTCAGGCTGGTCTCAAACTCCTGGCCTCAAGCAATCCTCCCACCTTGGCCTCCCAAAGTACTGGGATTATAGGCATGAGCCACTGCACCTGGCCTCTATTAAGAATATTTTTATTAGGCGTACTTATCTTACATAGTAGTAAGAACAAGAAGAAGTTTTTAGATTATTTATAAAATATCATGATGAAGTGGAAGATCTCTGTCTAATCAGAGAAAATATTCTGACCCCTCAAACTTCTGTTTCTCTTTCCACTTAACTCTTATCACAGAGTGGAACATATCTGATTCCACTTAACTCTTTCGTGAAGTGCCCATATGACCTCCCAGGTTAATATGAGAGGTGGGTGGGGAGGTGACTGGCTCTCAGGGCTGGGGCGGGCAGGGCAGGTTGACTGACTGGTCTCCTGCCAGGGGCTCATTTTCCCCGAGAATAAGTGGGTCTGACGGATGCTCGAGTGGCCAGCACCAGAGGAATAACTCATACTCCCTCCTTTACGGATACAATGCCAGGTGGGCTAGAAGCTACCTTTTTGGAGCACCGTAAGTTCCAGAAAAGGCATCCTGTCGCTCGGCTGTGCCACTCTGGAGCAGCACACGGTGCCCCCCTGTTGTCAGGGAGCTGAGGAGCATATTCCAGGTCACATCCTAAGTGACACAAGCTGGATTGTACAGTTCCGTAGGATTTCAGAGTTGGGTGAGATTTCAGAGATCATCAGTGTTAATACAGTATTAATAATTTCACAGGGAGATGAATTGAGGCTCAAAGCAGTGAACTGGTTTGCCCTGGGCCACACAGCCTGTTATGGAGCAGGGATTGGTGGTCATACTAGTGAACGCTGAGCATTTATGATGTGCTTTCAGTGCTCTAAGTTCTGTACATCAGTGATCCCAGTTGACCATTCCTATTTAATGGTTGGGGACATGAGTCTCAGAGAGTTTGAGTGACAAGCCACGTAGTGGTGGAGCTGGGGTTGTGGCGCCTGGGCATTCTGAGTCCAGAGCCTGCTCTCTTAACCCCATGCCCCTGCCACCCTCTCCCTGGGGCTTAGTCCCCCTGCCTGCTGCCGCAGTGCGGCTTCCACCCCGGTGGAACACCCGGAGCCATCACTGCAAGGCTGACCTTAGGCACGGGGAGGTCCAGACCCCAGAGAGGGCAAGTGTCTTAGTCCGGGTCACACAGCAGATCAGCTCTTGTTGAGCATTAGATCACTCGTTGTGAGAAAGCCATTTCGTCACCTACCTACAATTTTTATCTCTAATTTCTTTTTCAAATTCAACCCTCAAGGTTTGGGGATGTCTCAGATAAACTCCGTTTATTTAGAAATAATTAAGAGCTGAAACAGACTATTTTTAACTTGCAGGGCAAGCCAAAAGCCTACACTTTTTGTACACTTTCCAGAGCCTTGAGATCAGTGCAGATGTTCGTGGGCATTGCATTATGGTTGATTAATAGAAGAAGGAATAAGGAAGGAGAGCCCCTGGGTACCAAACCGCGGCAGAGGTGGATCTCAGACTCCATGTCCTTGGACCCCTTTGTTATCAGGCTTTGAAACCCTTGTCCAGTTCCCTTTGACAAAGCAGAAAGAGGTCAGGGCTGAGCGTAATCTGGGTTCTCTGCCAAACACTTGGGGCGTCCCTAGGAAAGCTGCCCTGGGCATTGACCCTCCCACCCCCAGTTCTTCACAGGCTGGCTCTTTCTGCTGATCCGCCAGCCCCACCTCCTCCCTCCTCCCCTGGGCGTCCTGCATGTCCTCCCTCGTCAGTCTGTGAGGTCCTGGACCCTCGTCCCGGCTCTGTCACTTTCTATCATTTTCCCCTCTGGGCCTCTTTTCCCACGGGGACACTACTAATGTTGTGGAGTTTTATACCCATGTAACCGAGGCAGACTCACCTCAACTGCTGAGCGCTTAGCGGTGCTGTCCACTAGACAGTGCTGGGTGTTCCGCAGTGATGGAAATGTTTCCGGTCTGTCCGGTACAATAGCCACTAGGCACCGGTGGCTGTTGAGCCTTTAAAATGTGGCTCGTGTGAATGAGAAGCAGGATTTATTTGATTTTGATTCGTTTAAATGTAAATTCCACCCGTGGCTGCTGGCTGCTGTGTTGGACAGCACAGCTCTGGAGTAAGTGGGAGACGGGAGACGGGAATCTGTCCTCCCCTGGGCGGTCTCGGCTCCGACACGCCTCTCATCTCACTGCGGGGAATGGTATTCCGGTTGAAAAGTAAGTGTTTCTCATAAAACCTCGTCTCTAAATGTAATTCAGCCTTTCCTTCTGGTGCTCAGCCAAGGAAGCAGAGATGGATTCCGACGCTAAAGGTGGAATTGGCTGCGTGGGGCTGAGATGTTCCGGCAGTCTCACCTACGTGGCGCCTTCCTCAGAGTGACTTGACTACACTTTTGCTTTACCAAATGAAGTTAGAACCAAACCCACCATGGCAAATTAACCCTTTCGTGGGAATCATTGGGGCAGCAGATAAGCTCTGGATCGCTGTTCCAATGCTAAGGGCATCCAGCTGTAGCCTGGCAGTGGGAAAGACCAAACATCAGACTGTGTTTGATTATTAGCAAATTAATGATGCGCTTTTCACGACCAACAAGATGGATACCAGTGATGATGCCACTAACGCGTATGGCATCCCTTTGTTGAGTGCCTGTGTAACGTCATTTGATATCATGGCATCTCTGTGACGTAGGAGCAGTCAGTATCCTCATTTTGCCAACACGAAAACTGGGGACTAGAAAGGAGCCACGGCTTCCTCAGTGCCACCCAGCTAGTTAGCAGCAGACCCAGCATCTGAACAGGAGAATCTAATTCCAGAGCCCACACTCTGCAATAACCCCATGAAGCCCTGGCCTTTGCCCACCCCGTGGGAGGATCAGTTAAATGGGAAGAGTAGGGTCGTGGGCACAGGGTGGGCGTGCCCAGTGACGCCTTCTGCTCTTTGTTTTAGTCAGTGCCGTCTGGCAGCCTTGGCGGTGGCTGGCGTGGTGTGGAAGCCGACGGCGATTCCTACTGCAGTGCCCCCTCGTCCTCGGCAGGTCCTCCCTCCTCCCTCGCCCGTGGCTCAGCGGCAGGTGTGGGAGCCACTGAGCGTCCTGACATAGGGACACGGTCCTTGCGTGGGGCTTTGCCAGAGGTCAACCTGCAAACAACCGCTTTATTTTTTTTTTTTGCCTGTATGAAAACTCTGCGGGAAATGGGATTTATCACAGTATAGTATCTTTCCAGAAGAAGGAGGGTCCTTCTGCCATTTTGTTTCTTGTTAGTCAAGCAGAGATGCTCGAGCTGGAGGTACCCTCAGGTGAGAAAGCAGTTGCTCAGAAACGGCCCACCTCCCTTTCTGCTCCATAGCCCTGCTCCTTTGGTAGAGACCACATTGCCCTAGAATGTACTTTGGTTCCTTTTGCTCAGAAAGATGGAAGTCGTGCACTGTAGCGTGGAAAGCTGAAAGCCGGGAATGTCGCCTGAAGATCCAGGTTCTGTTCCCCCTTCTGCTGACCTTGTGGTGTGACCCAGTTACTCCACACCTCTGGGCATCTATAGCTTGGAGATTGGACTGGATGATGTCTGCATTTTCTTATCCCTGAACACTGTAAGATGAACAGGTGCTGAATTTGCTGACCGGTGAGGAGACCCCGCCTAGCCTCGGGCAGTCTTGACCAGGCATGTCCTCTCTCCTTGCAGGCATCTTGGCCATCCTCATCCCCCGCCTGGACCTGGTCATCTCCCTGGTGGGCTCTGTGAGCAGCAGCGCCCTGGCCCTCATCATCCCGCCCCTCCTGGAGATCGCCACCTACTACTCAGAGGGCATGAGCCCCCTCACCATCGCCAAGGACGCCCTGATCAGCATCCTGGGCTTCGTGGGCTTCGTGGTGGGGACCTACGAGGCCCTCAGCGAGCTGGTCCAGCCAAGCAATGCTCCCATCCTCGTCAATTCCACCCGTGCCTTTGTGTAGTGATCTGGGCGCACGTGTCCAGCCCAACCCTCATGTGTCCCCCAGGATCTGTCCCCGGAGCCTCAGGTATGGTCCAGGCTCTGGGGAAAGGCAGGGTCGCTGTCTGGGAACCCTTCTACCTGGCCCCTGCATATCCTGGGCCAGGTAAGGCTGAGGGTGGGGGAGATGATGGGGTGCAGACACGCAGGAGGGGTAGCCCTAGTGACAGCGCTGTCATCCTTCATTTGTACTTCTTTTAACCCAGAACCCTTTTGCTCTTTCCCTCATCGTGCCTCCTCCTTCCTCTGATGCCCCTCACCACATTACTCCCGTTGCACAGCTCACTTTATTTAGAAATTTTAGTGTTCCTCGTGTCTTCTCCTTTCCTGGGCCAGGCCTAGATGAAATAAGTGGGCGCTGTTTCCTCTCTGTAAAGCTGGGCCTCTTGCTTATCTCTCTCCCAGATATTGTACCTCAATGTTCTCTCTCCTCAAGTCTCCAGGGGGTGGCTGGACCTCCCTGGTAGTTTAAAACCAGCCTCCCAGGCTGGAGTTTTTAACCTTCACTCTCTGGCTTGCTGTGGCACGCTCCAGGGCAACACCTTCTCTTCTGTGGATTCCTCAGTGTGGGTCACAGTACTGTATTCTTAGTTGCTTTTATTCTTTGAAGATCTGAAGTGCTGCCTGAACTGAAAGTATTTATATTTTATTTAAAATTAGCTTTCTGTTTTTAGACTCTGTCTCTAGACCTGGGGTCATTATGACTTATGTCTTCCTCGGGAAACTTTTACTCAGCTTCTCTTGCTAAAAGGAGATTTGCTCCAGGAAATGTCGCTCTTGGCCGAGGACCCCAGGGGTTTTAATCAGGATCATCTAAAAGTGTACCTCTCTGCAGGAGGCATGCATTTGGCCTCCCTTTGACCAGCCTGGTCTCATGCAGAAAAGCTGTTGGAGGACTCAGGAGATACTGTGAGTGCGTTGGGCTGAGGGACGGTGGCCGAGTGCGAGGTGTGGAAGATGGTTGCATGGTGAGTTCAGGCCCATTTTCCAGCCTCAGCCCCTGCCAAGCAAAGGGGATGGCAGCGTTCAGTTGCTGTCACGCTGCTGCCACGGAGGAGACGTTGAGGTCAGTGTGCACAGAACGTTTGAAATTAAGTTCCTAGACTTCACAGCAGCTGGTCTGACACTACGCACGGTGCTTGTTTACAGTCACTGGGGACTGGGGCAGAACCAGGGCCCACGCTGCCTCTGTGCCCTGAACTTCGACAGGAACCACTGAACACTAATCGCAACCTCTGTCTTTCCCCGCTGTGCCTCCCTGAGTGTGGCAGACAGCCCCAGCATGGCTCACCTGGAGGTCAGCCTTCAGATTTGGGGGCGAACTGAAGAGAAGGCAGAGGAGGATGCATTGCTTTGCTCTGGGCTGCCTCTTCTTTCCTCTTGGCGTGAGAAGTATTTCAGAAGGGCGTTTGTTAACTCACCTGTCGTTAGCTGGGTGTCTGTGCGTGTGTAGCGGAGCGGACTCCTCATCGCCACCCTCGTCACCAGGCTCCTGCTTACCTGCAGATACGGTTCACCCTGAGAGTTGGCTACGGGAGAGCAGCAACAGTCGATCAGGGTTTTGTTTTTGTGCTTCACCAAAGCTTGTAAGTGCTGTGAGCCACCCTTGTGGCCCCAGCTTTTCTTTCCCTTCTGTTCCGAAGGCAGTAGGGCCGAGTTCAGGTGAAGGGACAGAAAAAGTGGATTCTCATTGCAGTGACTGTTAGGTTATTAAGTATGAAATGTCTGGTTTCCTTAATAACTAAGTTTGACTGTTGATATCTCTGACATTTCACTTTGACACTTCTGGTTTTCTTGGATAAGTCAAAATGGATATGAAAAATTCCTGTTATTTTTCATGAGTTCCACCGTGGAACCAGTGCCGCACAGACAGCTTGAAATATCAATGATGTATGTGGGAAGGATGTGGCTAATGAACGCACAGTACATCGATGGTTTGAGAAGTTCCACTCTGGAGATTTTAATCTTGAAAATGAGCCACTTGGGCAACCCAAGACCAAGGTGGATAATGATGAGCTGAAAGCTTTAGTGGAAGCAAATCCATCTCAACCTACAGGTGAATTAGCAGCAAGGTTTGACATCACTATTCCAACAATATTGGACCATTTGAAACGAATGGGCAAGGTAAAGAATAGATAGATGGGTTAGGATAGATGGGTTCTGGATAGATGGGTTCTGCATGAATTAAACAAGCATCAGAAGAGAAATGGTCTTGAAGCTTGCCTTTTTTTGTTGTCATGACATAAAATTAAACCATTTCTACACGGTATTATGTGTGATAAAAAAAAAATGGATTCTTTTTGACAGTTGCAAGCATTTGGCACGATGGTTGGATAAAGATGAAGTGCTGAAACACGGTGCAAAGCTTTTTCATCAGAAAAAGCTAATGGTGTCTGTTTGGCAGTCCAGTGCTGGTGTTATTCACTACAGTGTCATGAAGCCTGGCCACTCGATTACAGCAGATGTCTACCGCAGCCAGTTGGTTGAAATGATGAGGATGCTTGCGATTAAGCAGCTGAGATTGCTCAACAGAGACAGGCCAGTCCTCTTGCAAGACAACACTCGACCTGGAAACTCTGTCATTGAGTGTATTGATCAGACCTTTGCACCAGCTGACTACTTCTTCCAGGCTTTGGACCACTTCTCGCAAGGGAAAATACTCAAATCTCAATAAGCTGTGGAAAATGCCTTTCTCAATTTCATCACCTCTCGCTCTCCAGGCTTCTTCGCTGCTGGCATGCACACGCTACCGCCGAGAAGGCAAAACTGTGTTGGTGGTTTAGGCGCATACTTTGATTAAGGGTACTGCTTCTTGTTTGAGATGTAATAAACTAAACTTTTAATTTGAAATTGGACATTTCAGATTTAATGGCCTACTATTAACTTGGGAAGATGTCATTATTGTTGACTTGTTCTCCCTTAGGAGAGTGACACTTTGTACCCACCTTTTCTGCTGTTTGGTGGGTTCTAACAGGTGCTTTTGTGACCAGGAATCTAGCTGGGAGTAGCAAAGGCCTTTACCCCTGAAGTCTCAGGCTTGGAAGTTACCAAAGTGGGCTCAGATAAACTGTCATCTCCTGTTGCCAAGCTCGGGCTCTGGCAGCTCAGCCGTCTCCCCCCAGCAGTGCTGCGGGGTTTTTTCGTGGAGAAGGTGCGTGCCAGCTGAAGGGGCAGACTTGTGTCCTGCCCGTGGCTTCCCCGGCGGAGGCTTCTGTGTACGCAGAGCCGCTAGAGGCAGTCCTGTCCAGGTGAGTTCTGAGATTGGGACTGTGATGCTGGGACCTGAGGACTGGACAGTGGTGGAATACTGGGGTCCTCTGGCCCTGAGAACATGCTGTGTGGATGGTCCGATTCTAGCATTAGGATTCCTGGAAGCTCATTTGGCATGGCCTGTTTGATCTCTTTCCTGTGCTGCTGCTACACGGACAGCCTGATTGCATGGCTACTTCGGAAGACCCAGGCAAGGCGGATCCAGGTCAGAGGACCTTCCTGGCTGTGCAGTTGCACAGCACTTAGGGGTCAATGACAGGATCAGCCAGAAGAAAGTAGTGGAGGGAGCTCTTCCTCCTCTTGTGCAGGTAGCCCTTTGGGCCCACTCAGGGTCTCTTCTGCCGCCCACGGGGCTTCTTGAGGCAGAGGCTCTCTCTGGTGTCTTCCCATTGCTGGTGGGAACCGGCTTCCCTGACGCTGTGCCCTGACTCTGGTGCCTGGTGAGAAAGCACCAGGGTAAGTGGAAATCTGCTCATGCAGCGACAGAGCAGAGGCTTTCTGGAACGTGAGGCTGCATCTGGTGGAGCAAAGACAAACTGCGGGCTTTCTGGGCAGGTACTGCTGTGCTCTGTGTCCCTGCTCCCATCTCCCCAATTTCTATGGACCCAGAGGTAATAGCTTTCTTAGAGCCCCTTGGTGGTTCTCTCTTCCAAATGCTGCTGTTGGGAGCAGGCCAGCTCTTGGTGGGCAGTGTACCTGCTCCTAAATGCAGGCACTTGCTGGGACGAGTGTGACCTGGCATTTTCTGTTCACTCTGCCTAGGAGCTGTCACCCTTCGCAAGTGGCATTATTTATGTTGTGCTGCTGTCTGTATCTGCACAAACCCTGGCGAGACGTGTGGGAAGGTGTGGCATGACTTAGCGTAGACCCACCCTCTCCTGTCTCACCTCTGCAGCCAGTTGCGTTGGCTGATGGTCACTGCTCGCTGTCTGCCTGTGAGAGGTAGACTTCAGTTTTATCAGTAGTCTTGAAGTGTTCGTCCCAAACAAGTACATTACAAAAACAATTTCCCCCTCCCTGTTCTCTCATCTTGCTTTTTTCTTCTCAAATTTCTCCCTTCCTAGAATGTCATCATCTCTGCTTAACACTAATGTTCACCTCTGTTTTTTAGAAATGCAAAAAAAATCTCAATTTGTGTCTGTTTCCAGCTCTATTCACTGCTCGTGGCAAGGGGCTCTGTATCCGTGGGTTGATTTTGTAGCTGATCAGTGGTTAAGGCAGAACTCAGCATGGCCCCCAGTGGGAACACAATGCTGCCTCCTCAAAGAGGAGACACAGAGTCCATGTGGCTGGACTTAGCGATGAGCAGGTTCACTTCAAGTCTGCCTTAGAATCTAATTTTCAAAAGTACATTATCTCCGAGACCAATAGGGGGAAAAGGAACGGGTGTGATTTGCCTTTGAAATCATGGTCAATACTTTTAGACGGTTGGTCTGGCTGGTCGCAAGGCTGTTTGCTCTGACAGCATCGGCCTGTTCACATTTCCTCCCTCTCCTTTGTACCACTGAGTCATTCCCTGGCCAAGGGACATCAAAGGTGCTGATAGGAGGTTATCAGAGTAAGGGGGGTGGGAAATGAGGGGAAGCTGCCTGTCATTAACTATGTTCTTTGACTTAAATTGAGGTGATGCTGGGGGAGCTATTTTCTTTCAGTGGATAATAAAATCGGGTGACTCTGTTATAAAACGTGTCAGTGGCTGTGTGAATGAGAGGCATGACACAAACGGCCGCGCAGCAGGTCTCGATAGCCAGACAGTGCTGTGTGTCCTGTGCCTACGTGGGTGTGTGTTTCCAGCATGGTGTGTGTAGAGATGTGGATCATGCCGGAGCCTGTAGAGCTCGTTTTGGGTTCTGCATATGGATCGTGTGTTAAATTTTTCCTTTTCAATAAATGAATATTATTTTTTATTTTTAAGAGGTTGCAGTCTGAGTCTTTGTTTTATGCTTTTTTTTTTTTTTAACATCACTCAGATCACTTTACTAGATCTTGGGTTAAAATGTTTCTAGTTTACACCACAGAGTTCATATGGGGGAGTAGTGCTAACAGTAGAACTATCTATGGTAATAAGACATGCCCACGGGCCGGGTGTGTCCTAGCACTCCGGGAGGCTGAGGCAGTAGGATTGTTCAAGGTCAGGAGTTCGAAACCAGCCTGAGCAAGAGCGAGACCCCCGTCTCTACTAAAAATAGAAAGAAATTAATTGGCCAACTAAAAATATATAGAAAAAATTAGCCAGGCATGGTGGTACATGCCTATAGTCCCAGCTACTTGGAGGCTGAGGCAGGAGGATCGCCTGAGCCCAGGTTTGAGGTTGCTGTGAGCTAGGCAGATGACACGGCACTCTAGCCCGGGCAACAGAGCGAGACTCTGCCTCAAAATAAATAAATAAATAAATAAAGACATGCCCACGAAGAAAGGGACCAGGACTTTTGTTTCCTGTTAGGCAATCTTCCCCTCCCTAAATCTCCTGCTTCTCTTGAAAACTTGAGTAGGAGTTTTCAACCCCCTCTGTGCGTACCAGATGACCCCACATAACAGGTGGGGTAGCTAGGTTTGTGTGTCAACTTAGTTATTCACTCAAACATTAATCTCGGTGTGGCAGGGAAGGTGTTTTGTAAAGGAGGTTAATAGCTAATCAGTTGCCTTTAAGCAAAAGAGGTTATTCTCAACAATGTGGGTGGGCCACAGCCAATCTGTGTCAAGGCGTTTGGAGCAAAACTGAAGTTTCCCTGAAGGAGAAATTCTGCCTCAAAGCCACACTCTCAGCTCCTGCTGGAGAGTCTCTGGCCTGTTGGCCTACCCTGTGAATTTAGGACTAACCCCCACAGTTACGGAAGCCAATTCCTTGATACCAGTAGCGGGGGGTGGGTGTGTGTGTGTGTGTGTGTGTGTGTGTCTCCTACTGGTTTTGTTTCTATGAAGAACTCTGACAAAAATAGATAATACTTATTAGTTTTATTAAAATGTGGAGATTGATTTCAGGACAGGACAGCAGAAGAGATGACTGTCCTTCCCTTTTTGTCACTTTGTGAAACAGATACACAACTCAGTGCTTTTTTCCTATTCCCTCAGTAGAACAACACAGAAGACTTCTTTGACCCCAAAATATATGGGGATTTCTCTCCACCAGCAAGCAAGTCTGCAGCAGATACCAGCTGGGTATCCTAAACTAAAATTAAAATCCTAAACCCCCAGCCGATTGAAACAGAGAAAGCTTAAAAGCTGACTTCCCAGCCCTGATGGACGAGAAGTCAGACGTGGCTCATTGTACCACCTCCCTTTTGTAGTTTAGACATGACACCTGACTGGCATGAATGTTAAAATAGAGATTGTGAGACTAACAGGATTGATTTTTTTTTTTTTATGGCAGTAAGATACCAAATTATAAGCAGATCCTAAGGCCATGCCAGGCAAGAGTTAAGTCTCACTTCCCTACATTTAAAGAATAAACCATGCTCTGACTGCTACAGGGCTTTTCTTTTTCTCTAGCAGCTGAACAAGCACTGGCCTTGAGATAAGCAATATTAAATCAATCCCAGCTCATCCACCCCCAGACGCTGACCCTCACCCCTTGTTCCACGAGCCATAACTATAGCTTTGATTGAACAAGAGACTGATTTCAGGAACTTTCTCCTGATAAGAGTCCTCAGGCCAGGGACTGGTTCTGGCCAGTTTAATAGAAGCTGTGCACTTGAGTGCCTTGTGCCTTGAAAAGGCCTTTTGACATATGGGGCCTAGTTGTAATAGATTTAAATGTTAAGTCTCCACCCCAGATTGAACATGGGTCATATGGAGGTCATATGCATGCTTATCCAGTATGCATGTGTCAGGACATGCCTCATGAATATTCATAGCTCCTCCTGTAACCTGTTGAAGTTGTATACTTGGCCAACCCTTTCAGCTTAAATTCCAGCCATTCCCCTTCCTTTCTCAAAGTGCCTGGTCTTTGCCTGCGGCTGTGCTTCCTTGCCTGTCGGGATGGCCACCTTGCAGGCTGTAACCCTTTATAAGAAATAAAGCTCTCCTTTCCAAATTTATACTTGTGTGATTTTTAAGTTAACACCTCTAATTTAATTCTGATCCTGTCTACCTAGGGATAGCATCGTATCCTACAGGTTGACAGCTCAGTCCCCAAGACTGCCCCCCTACTTCCAATGCCAGTTGCAAGCCCCAGGCTGTTTTACCTGTGCTCTGATTGGCCAAAAATTGGGGTTCCCACAACCTCTCCCTTGGGTTCAGTTAACTTGCTAGAGCAGCTAATATTCAGATTAACACAGAGAAACACATTCATTTACCAGTTATTATGAAGAATACTACAAAAGGGCACAGATGAAGGGTGTGTAGGGTGAGCTATGGGGGTGTAAGCTTCCATGTCCTCCTGGGGTACACTATCCTCCAGGAACCACTATGTGTTCAGCTGCCTGGAAGCTCTCTCAACCTTGTCCTCTTGGGCTTTTTGTAGAGACTTCACCGGACAGGCATGATTGGCAACTGTGTAAAATTGTGACTGGACAAACAGGGTGTGCTCTAATACCAACAGATGGGAAACCCAGCAAGGCTTGTCCGTTCACATTCTTGGCCTCTCCTGCAGTATTCCTTCCTCCGGGGCATGGGGCAGGACCCTCTCTGGAATTGGATCTCATGACCCACAATCAGACAAGGTAAGTCAGAGAATTTCTTTATGGCCAGCTCCAAGACAGAAGGGCAGGGGGAGATGCGAGTATGTTTCTAGTTTCTGTGGCCTGCCTTGGGGAGAGATAACAAGGGCTATGGGAGTTATGAGCCAGGAACGATGGGCAAAACCCAGCGTATGTGTATCGTAGCATCACAGTCACATAGGAGGGGGATAGGGGAATGGCAGGACCATATGAGCTGCCCCTTAGATTTGAAAACTAATCTTTGTTGACTACAGAATTAAAAAGCAGAAACACTACTGAAGTGTAACATTTTCCCAAGAAAGGAAGGTGGAGAATGTATTATGACTATTTTCATTATTGATATTATTTCTGGAACGGGAAGGTTGAAGGGATTCAGCAACTGTTCCAAGCCACCAACCAGCAAGCAGCAGAATTGGGGACACACACTCGAGCCTTCTGGCCCCAGAAGCCAGGTTCTTCCCAAGGCCCCAGCTGCCTCCCCAGCTGCCTCTCTGTAGCAGCCTCAGGAGGGAGGCCTGCCTCGAGGGACTGCTGTAAGGGTCAGAGAGAATGCTACAAAGTGTCATGTTTCGTAGGCACGAAGGGCTTACCAGACATTTTCTGAAATATTAGCTGGCTTGAAAACCAAGACTCTGCCCTTCCTCCACCCCAGATTCTTGCTTTTCGGGGGATTCTAGCCAGGGCCTCAGGCCTCCCTCTGAGACCTCAGGTGTCTCCCCGCAGAGCACTGCTTTGGTTTTGGGAAAACACATTTGCCCTTTCCATAAAGCCTTCCAGAACACCCAGGGGATGACAGCTGTGCAAACCTCCCTCACCCACGAGCACCTGCAGGAAGCAGTTTCACAGTTCTTGTGCCGATTGTCCTGAGTCCCAGCTGCCTTTCCCTGTCTGCTAGAAAGGCCTTCTCTCCCTCCTGAAACCGCTGCTCCCAGGGCAGGGCGTGGGGGTAAGTCCTCGCCTCGCCCCCTCCCTTCCTGCCACTCTCCTGTAGCCATGCTCAAGGCTGCTGTGTCACTTTTAAGGCCTGGCCCCAAAGCTGGGACGATTACAGGAGAGGCCTGGAATTGAACCCTAATGTGAGCAGACTCCCACCTCCCCAAATCTGGACATTCTGCCTCTATGAATGCCACCTAGAATTATCGTGATGTTTTTGGCTTGTTCTGAACTCAGCCCTCCAAGTTGCACTTGCTGCTATTCGCTGGCCCTCTGGTGTCCTGTATTTGTAATTTGGCTTCATGAACCCAAGTGTAAAGCGCATTTATCTTGAGCCAGGCAGTTCTGGATTGGAATCCTGGCCCTGTCGCTCAGGAATTACTGATGTAAATTATAGGCTGTTTCATTTCTCTGTGCCTGGGTTCCTCCATCTGTAAATGGAGATGATAGTATGCAGGAGGGTTTATGAGTATTAAGCACTTGCACAGCGCCTGACATATGGCATGTGCTCAGTACAGGCGGCAGTAGAGGTAGCAGCTGATGGTAGTGAGGGTTATGATGTTGCCCTGTAAAATCTCCTGCCTGCCGTGTGGACTCAGGACGTTTGCAACCAGAGCCCCTGTGGCTTGAGATAGGAGGATTGCCCTGAAAACCTTCCATCCTCCCAGGCTCAGCAAGCCGGGTCTCGATCGCCCTCTGGTGGCTAGTCCATGAAGGTGCAGGTTCAGGAGGACAAAGGGAAGGCGGGGTCTGCAGGCGAGCGAGGTGACAGCTAGAGTGGGTGCCTGCCCTGGAGAATGAGAGGCAGGTGCTGTGCGGAGACCCCCAGGCTGTCATGCACATAATTAGTGGATGACACTGTGCAACAGACTTGCAAAAAAGCCTGTCCAACCCCAGAGCTACAGTCTGCAGTGGTGTCCCCCACGGATGTGCCTCCTCTGCCCGGCTGGACTGGGGACTCGGTGGCGGCAGGGACTGGGCTTCCCAGTGGCTGCCCAGTGAAGTCACGTTCAGCTGGGCCACAGGGGGGCTGTGGAGTCGCAGCCACAGGCTGATTCTGGGTCCCAGGAGGGCTGGCTTCCCAAACCCTGTGACGGTGAACCCCCTCGCCCCAACTAGTGCCATGCAGTGCAGAGTGCTGGCTGGGAGCAGGCATCCCCAAGTCTAGTCCTGGGCCTCTGGCTAACCTGCTGGTCAGTGAACTCATCACTCAGAGCCTCAGTTTCCCCATGTCTAAACTGAGGGGCTTGAACCACTGCAGACAGAGTTGGAGGCATTTTTCCAATAGTTTCCTGGGCTCCAGCCCCAGAGGTTCTGATTTGTGATGAGCAGGGGTCAGGAATCTAGTTCAGTAGCTTTGCCAGGCTGGGAGTCCCTGTGCTTAGTGATCTCTAGGACCCCTTCGAGCTCCCAGATACTATGAATCTTGGCTTGGAAGGGCCTGTGGATCCTTCTGTGGTTTCCCTGAGCCAACCTCAAACAGGCTAAGTGACCCAGAAAATAACAGTAAAAAAGATACTTTATTGTTAAAAAAAAAAAACTCAAATGACCAATGAAACCATGCGTCCTGTCACTTGTGCTCACAGTCACGCGCACAGCCGCAGCCACTCACACAAAGGGGCCCTCGCCCACACGGCTCCCTGGCGCCGCTCAGCAGCCCTGTGGGTGAGTGTCCATTGCTCTTCCTTTGACTTTTGTCTCCAGAAACAGCACACGTGAAAAGGCAGTGGACCGGGGGAGGAAGCGTGAGGCCACCAGAAGCCACCGTGGCTCCTGGTCCCCACCACTCCTCGCTACATACACTCTACACATGTGTACACACGTACTGTACATGGGCACCCACATGTGTAGACACGTGCCCACATTGACCCTCCATGCATAGGGCTGAGTCACTGCAGGTAACACTTGACTGGCAGGCGTCTGAGCCGCAGGGCCCCGAGAGGGCAGGGCGTCCAGCCTGGACACTCTGCTGTCCCTCTGCCTGCCTCTGCCCTGCCCCGAGTGGCAGTTCTGAGTTCCTTGTGTCCAGAGAAGAAAAGTCCATTTGGGGAAACTCATCCAGACAGCAAGGTTGAAAAGTGCCTAAGAATTTTTTAAATGAAGAATTATTTCCTTCCTGCCTTTGGCCAAAGGTGCCTGGGAACCTGGGGATGAAGAACCCAGAGTTCCGTGAGGTCTGAATTCTCTAACGAAGGAGAGTTCAGGGCTACGCAGAATCCTGGCAGGCCCTGGCTGGTGCAAAGTCGTGTGACTTCCGGAGGTGGGTGAGTTGCTCTGAATCTGGGCTGGAGGAGCAGGACCTCGGGAAGACGAGGCCCAGGTGATGCTCCCAGAGCCGGTGTCGCCCTTATCCCCGGTCCCCAGTGCAGTGCCTGGCACTTGACAGACAGATGCATGAACCAGGCAGGGCGCACAGGTGGCTTTGTGCCTGCTCGCCCGCTGCCTGCCTCTCAGCTCCCGGGGGGCACTGAGTGGCCTCTCTAGCGCGTCTCTGTGGCAGGGGTAGTGGTTGCCTGCCTGTCAGGCACGATCCCGCCTGCTCCACAATGGCGCCGTGGGCAGGTGGAAGAACTGTCCCAGAGCCTACCGAGCACGGCTGTTCAGGCCCCGCCCGCCTGCCAGACCGGGGGACGGCCTGCCTCTCGCCCTCCCCAGGACTCAGGTGCTCCTGGCTTTCCCAGTAACTGCTCTATGCATCCCCCTCTCCTGGGGGCCCTGCACTGTTTCTGGAGCTCCCCCCTCAGCTTCCCTCCACCCTCGGGGACTAGCTGGGGGACCCGAAGAGCACATGTCATGGGACGGCAGCCTGGACTGGGGGTGGGGGCTTCCCTCCCACTCTCCCAGCCACTCTCCGCTCACTGCCGGCGAGACAGGAAGAAGGTGCCAAGCCCTTGGCCTCCCACCTGCCCTGCTCTGAGAACGGGGAGCTAGAACATGACCTCCTCACAGCTCCCGTAGTCACTCTCCACCATGTCAGAGCCCTCATAGTTGGGGGGTGCCCGGGGCTGGCCCCGGCCTCCTAGGGGCACCCCCTCTGCCTCGCAGTCAGCATAAGAGGGGCCGGCCCGGCTGAGCCGCATGCTCACCCCCTTGTAGCCGCCCTCTGCCAGGCAGGGCCCTGGCCCGCCCTGCCGGAACTGCGAGTGGTAGTAGCTGATGGCTGTGTACTCGTTGAGACAGGGGGCCAGCAGGCGCTCCCGGGGGCTGGGGGGCCGTGGGGGCATCAGGTCTTCCAGGTTCTGGTTGCTGTAACGGGGCGGGAGAGGTGCTCGCTTGTTCTCCACCTCCAGGGGGAAGGGGAAGCCCCCATAGAGGCCAGCGGGCTCCGGCATCGCTGCTGGGGTGGAGTGGCGGTGAGGCGAGGGTGGCAGAGGGCCCTGGGTCACTGCAGAGTGCGGGTATGCCCAGCCGTCCTTCCTGGAGTAGGTAGGGGGCCAGACCATGGCTCTGCCTGGGTACGCTGAAAGGGAACAGCAAGATGGGGTGAGTGCGGAGTTCCCCTGGAGAAGGCTCCATCTGGCCCTGTAGCTGCTATATATAACTTAGCATGTGGTGGAAATGGCCCCGGGCGTGGGTGGGTATGCGGCCCATCTGTGCACATTGTGTTTGGCAGCTTAAGGTTGATACATAGAATCCGGTAGGGGCAAGTTCAAGGCTAGAGATTAAGCCAAAGCCCACCCATCCTGCACATCTCTGCCATTGAGCTGGGGGTCAGTGAACAGGGAAGACGTGGGTGGCTCCGAGCAGCCCACTCTATGCTGGGCATGGCAACCCCAGCCCAAGTCCTACTGGTGGGCGTTTCTTCTCGTTAACTGAAGGAGACACACAGTTTGGACTTGGAGGTGTGACAGTGCTATCACAGAGAGCGATGAAATGAGATGTGGCCTGGAA
Organism: Microcebus murinus; assembly: GCF_040939455.1. Classification (NCBI taxonomy): domain Eukaryota; kingdom Metazoa; phylum Chordata; class Mammalia; order Primates; family Cheirogaleidae; genus Microcebus; species Microcebus murinus. The sequence continues at coordinate 17,453,254 of NC_134124.1, forward strand.
ATCAGATGACCAGAGTCCTTGGTCCTAGCCCTGTGTCTGCTATGGGTGGGAACAGCCCTGTGTCCTAGCCCTGTGTCTGCTATTGGGTGAGTTGGAACAAGTCACTTCATCTTTATGGACCCCACTCAATGAAGAATGAAAATATTTGTTGTAACTATTAGTGAATATGCCAGAAAATATGCAATGCTTCACAAATTCACCTTCTTTTGAGCCAGAGACTAGAGGAGGGTGAAGTTCCCTCCACTAGGCCTGCCAGGTCTGGCCTGAGGCTGCTGCACCTCCAGACTGGGCAACCAGAAGCCTGGGCCACTGCTTCTCTCTCCCTTCCCAGAAAAGCACAGATGTGCACGAGTCCCCTTTCCATTCCAGAGATTCTACCCAACCTTATCCAGGGTCTACAAGTTCCTGCCATGAACATCAATCTCATGGAGGGACATGGAATTTAGAAGAGGGGATCGTGGTGCAACAGAATGAGCCACAGACCCTGAGTCAGGAGACACCCCCTCCCATCCATCCCAGAGGCTAAGGGCCTCCAGTGGTACTGACCCATCTCCTCGCCTGACCAGGTTCTCTTGATGATGGACTCATTGCTGGAATGGGAAGGGACTGCGGTGGGGGGAAGTCTGGGAGGCACACTGCAGACCACCGGACGTTGCTTAGAGTTGGCTCCAAATGTGACGAGCTCATTCGGAAGGGAGGTCTTGCTGGGCTCCAGTTGGTTCAAGTTGTTGCAGGAGCCGGTGCCCAGTGGGTTGAGCTCGATGGCAGGCATGGGCTGGGTGTCAACACCAACGCTCCTGGCCAGGAGGTCTGGGTCCTCCATGGCCACAGGCTTGTGAGACTTGCAGCGGCGGCAGTAGAAGAGAAGCCCAGCGGTGCTCATGACAATGAGGGCTACAGCCACCACGATGATCAGTAACTCCTGCTGTCCCCAGTCCCCCCTTGTGATCTCGGGAGTGACCAGGCAGTGCCCTTCTGAGCATCCCCGAGCCTCCATTTCACACCTGTAGAGACAGAGAATCAGTCAGGGGCTGAGGCATTATGCTGCCCTTTCCATGTCCCCTCTTACAAACACCTGTGGGCTAGAGGCCTCTGCCCTCAAGCTCACCCTCTCCCATTCTACACACACACACACACACACACACACACACACACACACTATGAAACTTATCAACATCAGAACTTTCCCTCTTCTACCAGTAAAGTATGGCCCTCGTCTGTGACTGTGAGGATCTGGGTTCAGGGCATGACTATTGTTTCCCACCGATGAGATCTGGGCATTAGCCATACTCTCCACCAGGGAGGTCAGCTTTCCCCCCGTACTGCTGCAGCAGAGGCCTGGCACACACGGCAGTCACGTCAGGGTCCCAGATACAAGTCAGCAGTTGCCCAGCAACGGTAACCAGGCACCAAGGTTACCTGCTGCTCTTCACTAGGAGGTCACAGGAGCCCAACAGGGTCCTGCGCACATCAGCCACCCTAAACTGTCTCAGGGAAAGCACTTGAAACTATATGACCTCCCAGGGCACCTCCAGCCTGGCCTTCCATGGTGTAACACTCCCAGGACACTTCTGTCCCCTCCTTTATGTACTTGTGAGGGATACTGGGAAAGCTTCCTCCGTCCCACTTAAGTGCTAAACATCATTTCCCAGTGCCCGAAATTTCATCCCCGATAGAATGGATGGATAGATACCATTCCCTACTGCAAAGTAGGGCAGGAAGTAGGGCAGAAAATGCCAGTTGCTGAGAAAAAGGACTTGGATCATCAACACACCGGGTAATCTTGGGCAAGCCCTTTCCCTCTCTGGGCCTCAGTTTCTCCATCTGTACAATGAGTGGGTAGACTCAATCACTGGCTCTTATGTCGCGCCCGCCTTGCCAGCAAGGAAGACGCGGCAACAGGAGTTTTTTTGACCGTGCTTTAATGGGGTTTTCTTTAGACTTACATGATGCGAAAGACCCAGCCCGGCAGCGCGCAGGCCGCTATATACCCCAGAAGTACAACCCCTAAGCTGCGATAGGCCGCTCAACTGTCGAGCCACTAAAGCATTAGCCCATATCAGGACCCTTTGTTTGCATTCTCGCGCCACAGGGCAACCGACAATTATGCGTGCGCTGAACTTGTTAGCTGCTCTAGGCAAAGCCGGAAACAGGCGCCAACTTGTAATGGCGTTGACACTGCGCCCCACACTCTTATACCCAGGCTGATAGCAAGGGGATCCCTTGGGAGCTTGTTAAAAATAGAATCCAGGCCCATTCTTGGAGATTCTGATTTACTTGGTGTAGGTTGGGTACAGGAATCTATATTTTTTTCACGTCTCCCTCATGATTTTTTTTTAAAGGTGCTCAAGTTTGGGAGCCATAAAACCAGATAACTGCCAAAGTCTCTTTACCTCTAGGATTCTAGGAATGATTCTTTTTCCCTTGCACCTTCTATGGCCCTGCATGGCACAAGGCTCACACAGCTTGCGGTGGGTAAGCAGACACATCACCTCCTAGTGATACTACGAGGAATCACTGTCCCCAGGCCACTTTCTGGGAAGCCCAGCATAAGAGAACAAGATCCTCAGCAATATTCAGACTGCAGCAAAGCTCAGAATGACCTGAGGAGCCAGTTAAAAGTACAGATTCGGGCCAGGCGCGGTGGCTCATGCCTGTAATCCTGGCACTTTGGGAGGCCGAGGCAGGAGGATTGCTTGAGCTCAAGAGTTTGAGACCAGCCTGAGCAAGAGCGAGACCCAGTCTCTACTATAAATAGAAAGAAATTAGCCAAACAATTAAAAATAGAAAAAATTAGCTGGGCAGCGCAGTGGCGCGTGCCTGTAGTCCCAGCTACTCGGGAGGCTGAGGCAGGGTCACTTGAGCCCAGGAGTTCGAGGTTGCTGTGAGCTAGGCTGATGCCACCACACTCTAGCCCAGGAAACAGAGTGAGACTCTGTCTCAAAAAAAAAAGAAAAGAAAAAGTGCAGATTTGTAAGCCTCAACTCCTGAGTCCAACTCAATAGGTTCATAATAGGGCTGGGGAAGTCTCCCTCCTCCCAAAGCATTCCGATGCAGGTGGGTGGAGGGAGACTTCACATGTGCAAAAGGCCTAAAGGTGCGGTCTCTGGAGCACTCAGCTCCTTGCCTCCCACTAGCCTTTCCAGAGGTCAGAGTGCACAGGTCATTCCCTAATGGTGCCACACCCAGTGGCAGGCGGCCTCTGCTGAACTCACCTGTCCCCCGTGTAAGGGTGAGGGCAGTTACAGGAAGCTCCTTCAGGGGAGGACAGGCAAGTTCCACCTTCCAGGCAAGGTGCAGAAGTGCAGTTCTCCCTTCCTCGTTCACAGTGCTTCCCAGAGAACTGGGGGGGACACCTGCAGATGTAGCCTGGGAGGAAGAGGAGGAGGGTGAGGAGCACGCTGGCCTAGCACTTAGGGGAGGTATTGGCACGTGTGCAGATCCACACGTTCACACGGCCACTCGGCCACCACTGACTTGTTGAAGGCCTCCTCTGTGCCCAGCGCCGCGCCAGATCTTAAAAATATGTTGCTGAGTGAAAGTGTAAACAATTATATACCGCTTACATAAATCAAAAATTCAAGCATGTGAAAAACAATAATATGCATTTTGCAAGAACTCATTCAAAAACTTTAAATGTTTGCCTCTAGAGTTGGGGGAGGGGAAGGGAGTGGAGTACAGGTTAAAGGGGAATGAGGAAGAGACTTTGCATGGACTAGTGATGACACTAAGGTGTGTGATTAAGTCAATTCTCTGTACCCAATGTCCCCACTTGTGTCCACCCGTATCCCCAAAAAATTAGAAACAAAGGTTTTATTAAGGGAGAAGGAAGACTCCTGGCTTCCCCCAGTGTAGACCTAGCAGATCCCAAGCTGCTACTCACAGGATAGTGAGGGGAAGAGAGGGACATGTGGAATCCGGACGGGGGAGTTCTCCACTGAGACCTCCATCCTAACACACCCCTCCCACCTAAGAGCCACGTGGCCTTAGACAGCTCCTTTCCCTCTCTGGGCATCGCTTCCCGCCCAGCAGGTTCCTGAGCTGTAAAACGGGGCTCTCTTCCTCCTTCCCCCATCATGGGGCTGTGGTAAAGGAACTTGCTTGTAAGCTCTACGGTGACATATGAGTGTCAGGTCAACATGTCAGGGTCCTCCAAAGAGTCTTCCAGGGTAGACCTGGGGGCCAGCCCCCGCCCACGCCCTTACCTGCCCCGGGGGCCTGCGAGCACTTCCCCCCATTGAGACACGGGTTCTGGACGCAGTCGTCACTGTGGAGGCAGCACTGGGTCAGGGCCTGTGTCTCCAGCGAGCCTGCCGCTGTCTTGCCCTGGGACAGCAGCTCCAGTGCCTCTCCGTTGACCAAGACAGCATCCAGGCAGCCTTCGAAGCCCTGGGAGACGTTTGAGGGAGAAGGCGAGAGGACGAGCCCGCCCAGCACCAGGTGTCTTTCAGGCCTCGGACTCCAGCAGTTCTCTGGGACCACAAGGAAAGCGTCGCCCACATTGTCAACCAACAGGCGAATGGAGGTGTCCATCTGCTCCACCAGGATGGAGTGCCACTCTTGGTCATTCACATGGCGCCGGGAGGAGAGGTTTCCATAGTAACCTCCTGAACAGTGGTATTCTAGCTGGGGCACCCCCTTGGCCAGCTGCAAAGAAAACCCAAACAGCCATCAGCAAAGCCAGGAAGTCCCTGTGAACCTGCTAACAGGCTGCCAGTTCAAAGAATGTTGTTTGTATTTTCATGGGTAGGAGGGATAGTGTTCGGAGATTTTCAAGGCTGTTTTAGACATTGCATCTGTACAGCATAAAAGCCCTCAAAGTCCTCTCCTGTCTATGGTCTCATTTGGGCCTCACCACACTCTATGGGAGGGTCTGGGTGTGGGTGACATTTCTATTTCCCACATGAGGAAACTGAGGCCCAGAGATGCCTTGCTGATCAAGACCCTGTGTTTGGCCGGGCGCAGTGGTTCACGCCTGTAATCCTAGCACTCTGGGAGGCCGAGGTGGGCGGATTGCTTGAGGTCAGGAGTTCGAAACCAGCCTGAGCAAGAGTGAGACCCCATCTCTACTATAAATAGAAAGAAATTAATCGGCCAACTAATATATATAGAAAAAATTAGCCGGGTATGGTGGCGCATGCCTGTAGTCCCAGCTACTTGGGAGGCTGAGGCAGGAGGATTGCTTGAGCCCAGGAGTTTGAGGTTGCTGTGAGCTAGGCTGATGCCACGGCACTCACTCTAGCCTGGGCAACAAAGCGGGACTCTGTCTCAAAAAAAAAAAAAAAAAAAAAAACGACCCTGTGTTTTAGATTCTTCTTCACAGGCCTTGTAAGCACTGGCCTTCGGAGATTCAAAAAACTTCCCTCTTTCCCGCTTTCTTACTCAACAGTTCAGCAGTTCTCAAAGTGGGTCTCCAAGACTTTTGGGGGGGATCTGTAAGAAAAAACTACTTGATAATAATCCTAAGACTTTGTTTGCCTTTTTTACCCTTGTTTTCTCACAAATACACAGAGGAGTTTTGCAGACACACGCTGTCGTAATGGATGAATGCAGAAGTAGATATGGGAAGCCAGCTATGTTCTTTCTATAAAGCCAGACAGAAGAGCGGCTCACCAAAATGCAAAACAATGCCACTCTTCTATTTTGGAAAATGTAATTATTTTTCATAAAAATATAGCATTTATGTAAAAACATAATTGGTTTATTATTTTTAAATAAATTAATAAATGTCTTTACATTCTCAGTTTTAATTTCTAATCCTAAAAATGTCAATATATATAAACCACAGAAACAAAACTTCCCTGGGATCCTCAATCATTTTTAAAAGTGTATAAAGTCCTGAAATCAAAAAGTCTGAGAACCTCTGGGTTAAAACATTTTAGTTCACTTCACTCCCAAGAAATAGGACTGCCCACATGGCCATATACTTTCCTGGTCACTTTAGGCTGGGTACAGTTTTCTCTGGTGAAGACTGGAGGTCTGACCCAGTGTTTCCTAGAAGTTGGCCATTTATTTGTATGCCACCTTTCTGATTTTTGTCCTGGCTGAATACTACCTATACCTTTATTTATTTGAAAAGGAGATAATATTATTGTGGAAAATAGAAAACCAATATCACTTGCCATTAAGAAAGGAGAATAGGCTGAGCACGGTGGCTCATGCCTATAATCCCAGCACGCTGGGAGTCTGCAGCGGGAGGATTGCTTGAGCTCAGGAGTTCAAGACCAGCCTGAGCAAGAGTCAGACACCATCCCTACTAAAAATGTAAAAATTAGCCAGACATCATGATGCGCACCTGTAGTCCCAGCTACTGGGGAGGCTGAGGCAAGAGGATCACTTGAGCCCAGGAGTTTGAGGTTGCAGTGAGCTACCATGATGCCACTGCACTCTACCCAGGGTGACAGAGCAAGACTTTGTCTCAAAAAAAAAAAAAAGACAAAAAAAAAAGAGAGAGAAAAAAAGAATAACAAAAATAAATGCAACTCAAACAAAACATCATAATTAAATTATTCCTTTTACCTTTTTGAGACCACAAATCTGTTGATCCTACCATATTTTCACTATCTCTCACCTCTTTAACATCCTCGCTTTTCTCCTTCTCCAGCTTCAATTTCACAGTCAATCATCAGAACCACTTTCTTCATGCACTCTTGACTTCCTGTCTGCCTCTTACGTCATAGAACTCACCTGGTAAACCTACAACTACGGTAAAATCTGACTCTTCACTCACTCCATACAGACATGGAGCTGAACGTGGCAGGAGAAAAGCACATAGCCTTGCTCCCTGGTCTCCCTTTACTTTCATGACCATGCGTCTCAAATGAGCCTTTAATGCTGCCCAGCAATCACAGGATCTTCCTTAGTCCATTCACTCTCCCAGGTACTGTGTTCATGACTTTCTCCCTCCTTAGACCCCTAATGCCTCCCTGGCATCTGCACTCTCAGCTGATGACCTTCCTTCCTGCTGAAGCCACAAGGTGGGAACTTGCCAAATCCAATGAGATCACTTCCCATCTTGCTTGGCCTCTCAGCAGCAGATCACCCCGTGATCACTTCTTCCTCCTTGGTTTGGCTTCCTGGATATGACACTCTCTTAGTTTCCCTCCAACGTCACCGGTTGCTCATGCTCCATCTCCTTTGCTGGAGCCTCCTCTTCCTCAAGACCTCTTAATGTTGCAGGGTCTCAAGGATTAATCCTTGGTCTACTCCCTTTTTGATTTGCACTCTTGGTAAGCTCACCCAGTCTTGTGACTTTTGATAGTATGTGTATGCTGATACCCCAGATCTCCATCTCTAGCCCAGACCCCTATCACAACAAATAATCCAGCTCTATTTGGAGGTCTAATAGGCACCTCAAACTTACACTTCCAAAACTGCACTCCTCATCTGTCCTCCCCAAACCTTATACCCACCCATGTCCTTCCCTAGGTCTGTTAGCAGCAGCTCCATCCTTCTAGTTGCTTGGGCCAAAATCTCACTCCTCTCGTTCTTCTCACTCAATGCATTGGGAAGTCCTGTTGGCTTTATCTTCAAAATCTTTCCAGAATCTGACACTTTCCCAGTTCCACTATCATCACCCTGGTCTAAAATGCCATCTCGTCTCACCCAAGGCAGTAGAGTAGCCTGACTGGGTCTCTCTACTTCTATTCTTGTTCCTATAAAGTTGATTCTCAACACAGTAGCCATGGCGACTCTTTTAAGACATGTCAGATCATTGCAATTATTTATTCAGACCCTTTTGATGTTTCCCATTTTGCTCAGAATAAAAGCCAAAGTCCTTATAATATCCTGCAAGACCTTTATAGATATGCTCCATCCCATTACATCTCTCACTTCAACTCCTACTACTACTGTTCCCCTTGCTCATACTGGACACACTTGAAGCTGTGACTCAGGTGGGGCAAAGGTAATATATGTGACCTAAACATTTGTACCCCCGTAATATTCTGAAATTAAAAAAAAGTAAAAATTAAAAAAAAAATCAGGCAGGCAGACTGAGACTTCCTACGTGACACAGTCAGAGGGCTGGAAGACCATTAGAAAGGAAAGGAAAGAAAAGAAAGGAAATTAATTTGTCTTCCATGTGACCTCATGTGACTTCATGCTGGGTTTGTCATCTTGAGCACCCCCAGTGGTAGCCAGTCTCCCAGTCCCTTGGGAGACACTGGCCTATCACTCAGCAGAAGTGATGACAGCACCAGGGCTGGCACCCCTCTCTCTTTCTGTCTCACCCTACAGAGCAAGCAGCCCCACCTGTGGTTGTCATTGGACAAGCTGGGGAAGTGGGGTGGCTGTGACCATCCAGGACTGGAGAGTCCTGTGTCTTGGCCCAGTAGTCACACCCAGCATCCCTGTAAACCAAGCAGGGATTTCTCTGCCAGATATGGGCTTTTTGACCGTCCTCACACCTGCCCCTCACCTCCCCAGCCTGGGCCACCACATGAAATCTCTCGGGCTGGCAGTGCCCTACCTTCAGGGAAATCGACGCTGTCTCATTGGTGAGCAGGAGAATGGCCTGTGGCTGGAGTGTTTTCAGAGAGAAACGGATATGCCAGTTTCGAACTTCTGGGGGCCTGTACCGCACGTAGCTCTGACCGCTGAGCCGGGCAGCAGTACCTGCAAAAGCAACCAGAAGTGTCACCGCCACATAAGGTAGTCCTCAGGGGGCCCTTGGACTGACTTTGTCTCATTCAATCCTTGGGTGGCAAACTGGGTCATTGCTCACATTTTATACATGAACTAGGCTCTGTGTGTATACAGAGGACTTTTCCAGGGTCACACAGCTAGAAAGGAGCCACCGCCCAGCATGCTCGCCTTTGACCTCAGGGACTCCATGCTCACAGGCAGGCGGGCTGAGCCCAACAGTGCTGGCTGTCCCTGGGGAAGACCCACTTCTCACCATTGCAGGAGCAGTTCCTCTGCAGCTGGTGCCTCGGGGTGAGGATGCTGAGCCTGGCGGTGCTGTACGTGGGCCCCACGTTGGGGTCCAGGAGCACTGTGTCTTGGCAGACTTGACCCTGGCAGCTTGGCCCCGGGCAGGGCACCACGGGCATGGCCGACCGCATCTGAACCCCCACTGCATGCTCCATCTCCTTAGCTGAGCGAGCAATGATGGAGGCCAGCTCTTGGAGTGTGTAGAAGGTTCCAGAATGCCTCTCAAAGACCAGGAGCACGTCCACGCCGGCCGCGGCCTCCGCAGGCTGCAGGCTGGCCAGGTGGATGCTGGCCCGCTTGACGTCCAGCTTGTTGCTGAGGAACCTCTGCAGGTTGCGCCAGTGGTCGCTCACCAGCTCCTCGGGGCTGAGCTGCTGGAAGCCCACCCACATGGCCTGCTGCAGCGCCTCCCGCGCCATGTGCCACACGTGCACGTGCACCCCAGCCGTGGTGCTGAAGGTCCCATCGCTGACTGTGACGTTGAACGCGTAGTGCCCGTGAGGCAGTCCCTGGGCGGCGATAATCTTGCCATCGGGGGCGCCCACTGAGAAGCGCCTGCCCAGGGTCTCCTCCTCTGCCAGGCTGTAGGTGAGCGTGTCCTGAGGGTCTCGGTCTGTGGCGTGGATCTTACCCACCATGCCGCCCTGGAACTCCTCCTCCCCGACGGTGATGAAGATCTCCAGCGGGAGGGCGGACGGCGGGTAGTGGCTCTGCTCCGTGATGTGGACGCGGACAGATGTGGAAGACGAGAGGGGAGGGACGCCGCTGTCGGACGCCTGCGGGCAAAGCAAACGCATCACCCAACAGAACCGTGGTGCTCTCCGGGCCTCCTTGCAGAGCCACATCTCTTTGCCCCACGCCCACCTCGAGGGCAGGCTCAGCGCACTGTTGCATTTGGAAAAGAAAAAACCTAACCCCAGAAGCACTGGTCTCTAAATATAGACTTTCTGAAGGTTTTGTAGGGAATGCAGGAGGGAGTTACATCCCATCCCGTGCCTCCCATTAAACAACTCAGTTTCCTCATCTGACCTCTCCCTGAGCCTCTTCCTAACTCTCTCCAGCCACAGACCCGGGCCTCCTTCCCCAGCTGAGTCCTCAGCTGTCTCTTTTTTGTTTTGTTCTGTTTTCTTTTGTAGGCAGAGTCTCCCTCTGTTGCCCAGGCTAGAGTCCTGTGGCATCTGCCTGGCTCACAACAACCTCAAACTCCTGGGCTCAAGCAATCCTCCTGCCTCAGACTCCCGAGTAGCTGGGACTACAGGCATGTGCCACCATGCCTGGCTAATTTTTCCTATATATTTTTAGTTGTCCAGCTAATTTCTTTCTATTTTTTTTTTTTTTTTTTAGTAGAGATGGGATCTCGCTCTTGCTCAGGCTGACTTCAAGCAATCCTCCTAGCTTGGCCTCCCAGAGTGCTAGGATTACAGGGGTGCGCCGCCTCAGTTGTCTCCTAGCCATGCCAATGCAAGTCTTCATGGCACCTGCTCAGCCTGGGGACATTGTCTTTGATTCCCCTTGACTGCGTGATTGGACTGGGAGTGGGGATTTGCTCTTCCGCCAGTCAACCAACACTGACTGATGGCCTCCTGTGGGCCAGGCCCTCTGCTGCGACCAGGAGAAAAAGACCATAAATACGTTACCAACTAAGCAAGAGAATGTCAGACTTGGGTAAAGTGCTGTGAAGGAAATAAACAGGAACCTCATATGGGTTAGGTGGAATGGAAGGAGTCTCTGGGTAGTGACATTTGAGCTGAGTCCTGAGGGACAAGAAGAGGCGAGGAGAAGAGGTGACAGACAGAGGGAAGAGCGCATGTAAGGTCGGTCCTGGGCTGGGAAAGAGGGTGGAGTGCCCACTGACACAGCAGGGGCCACAGGTGCTGGAGCGAGGGGGCGGGGAAGTGGGGCTGGCCTCACTGTCCCCCAGGGGAGCACAGGTGGGACTTTACGTCAGAGCCCGGCAAAGCCAGGGAGGGTGTGAAGTAAGGGGGACATGGCCTCATTCAAATAGGGAAAAGAATGCAAGTGAAAAATGCATCTTCCTTTCATGTTTCCCCACGCTTCCCTGCAACTTCCTATCAGACTCAGGAAAGACCAAGCTTGCCTTCCTCTCCTCAGGGACATTATCACCTCCTCAGCTGTCAACAAGGGTCTCCCATGGGTGTCCTTGTAGTAGTGTCTTGTTCACCTGCATTTTAGCACTTTGCATAACACTGAAGAGACATCCATAGCCACAGTAATAATTAATGCCACCTCTAATTATAATGTATAGCTAACATTAACTGCAAAATAGTTAATACTATTACTAACTATAAATAATGTATAGCTCACATGAACTGAGTACAAACCATGTGACAGCCTTGTTTTACCCCATAGACCTGTCCCATCTCCCACCCTAAGCCTTTGTGGTCTCATAAATGGCACCATTGCCCAGTCTTCACTGAGCCAGCAGTTTGGGAGTCATCCCTGATCCTTCTCTTGTCTTTCTGTCCCCACATCCAACCCATCTCTAGCTCCTGTCTGTTTACATGCAAAATCTGTCCCTAATCTGTCCCCTTCGTGGCACCGTCTCCATCACCTCGAGGTCTCGGCACCGCTGTCTCCAGCTTGCATGACTTCTCATTGGCCTTCCTCACCCACTCTCTATATAGAGCTTCAAAAACAAACCTCCCTAGGCCGGGCGCGGTGGCTCACGCCTGTAATCCTAGCACTCTGGGAGGCCGAGGCAGGAGGATCACTCAAGGTCAGGGGTTCGAAACCAGCCTGAGCAAGAGTGAGACCCCCCCATCTCTACTAAAAATAGAAAGAAATTAATTGGCCAACTAAAAATACACAGAAAAAATTAGCCGGGCATGGTGGTGCATGCCTGTAGTCCCAGCTACTCGGGAGGCTGAGGCAGAAGGATTGCTTGAGCCCAGGAGTCTGAGGTTGCTGTGAGCTAGGCTGATGTCACAGCACTCTAGCCCAGGCAACAAAGTGATACTCTGTCTCAAAAAAAAAGGAGCCTCCTGACACACAAGAAGTGTCCCTTTCCTAGTTGCAACCCTCAGCCACTTTCCATTGCCCTTTGATTAGAATCCAGAAGCATTACCGAGGCTTACAATTAGATGACTGTTTGTCCTGGCTTGCCACAATTAGATGACTGTTTGTCCTGGCTTGCCAAGGACAGTTATTATTATTTTTTTAATCCCTAGCTCCAAGAACATGAGACAGTCTTGATGTTTCCCTGTTGTGGATCAATTATCACCAATTAATTATATTCTAGTGCTATGGACTGAATGTTCGTGTCCCCTCAAGATTCATATGTTGAAGTCTAATCCACAATATAATGGTGTTCAGAGGTGGGGCCTTTCGGGTGTGATCAGATTACCAGGGTGAAGCCCTTGTGAATAGAATCAGAGCCCTTATGGGAAGAGGCTGGACTTCCAGCTCTCTCCCTTCCTGCCGCCTGAGCACACAGCAAGGAGTCAGCAGTCTGCAGTGCGGAAGAGGACCCTCGCCCGAACCCAATCCTGCTGGCACCCTGATCTCAAACTTCCATCCTCCGGACCATGAGAAATTTCTATCCTTTAAGCCACCTGGTCTATGGTAGTCTATTGTAGCCGCCTGGATGGACTAAGACAGTGCCTCTCTTGCTCTCAAAAGATCAGTTTAAGCCCGGGCGTGGTGGCTCACGCCTGTAATCCTAGCACTCTGGGAGGCCGAGGTGGGTGGATCGTTTGAACTCAGGAGTTCGAGACCAGCCTGAGCAAGAGCAAGGCCCCGTCTCTACCCAAAATAGAAAAAATTAGCCGGGCATGGTGGCGCATGCCTGTAGTCCCAGATACCGGGAGGCTGAGGCAGCAGGATTGCTTGAGCCCAGAAGTTTGAGGTTGCTGTGAGCTAGGCTGACGCCACCGCACTTTACCCCAGGGTAACAGAGTGAGACTTGGTCTAAAAATACATACACCTGAGAAACCTTCCCTGTTAAAATTTAAAAAAAAATAAAAAAATAAAAAAATAAAAATAAAAATACATATATGTTAAAAAAAAAAAAAAGAGTTTGGGGTCTGGGGTCAAAGTGCTTGGGTTGGAAGCAACCCACCTCTGCCACTTATTAATGGTATTATTTTAAGCCACTCGCTTAACCTCTGTGTGCCTCAGTTTCCTCATCCGTAAACTGGGGTAGAATGACAGAGGCACTGGTAGTGCTGTTGCCAGCATATCTACTGTCCCCATTTCCCCACCAGAGGCCCAGCTCTCACCTCGATCTGAAGCTGATACCATTCCTGGACCCTCCTGCTCAGGCCCTCGGCAGTCACCAGCCACCCATCCGGGGTCACTCGGAAGGTAGAGCCATGGTTCCCCTTGGTGATTCGGAATGAGTAGGGGGGGCCATTCTCTGGGGAGTCCGGGTCACTCAGGATCAGCTGCAGGACTTTGCTGCCAACGGGGGAGTACTCCTGAGACCAAGAGTGAAGAAGACCAAAGAGCAAAATGAGTCCCAATCCTTGCTTTTGTATCTTTCTGGATCTGCCCATCTGGGATGAATCCCCAGCACTCGGACCACTTCTAGGCCATGCCTGGACCTCAAGCTGATGCTCATTCATCCTATATGCCTTTGAGGTGGTTGTTGACTTTTCAGTCTAGATCAGGAGCTCCCCGAGGACAGTGGTAGGTCTTAGAAACAAAGCCCACCAGGGCTGGAAGGGTCTTAGAGACCAAGGTCAAGCCCTTTCTTCTATAGAGAGGTGACTTGCCCAAAGTCACACAACTGATGAGTCATGTATATAAATTAGTACCCGGGATGCATTTTCAGGGCCAAGTGAACACCTATAAATGGTTTCTTGCTTAGAGGACCAATGCAATACACATATGATGAGTAAATTCAAAGATGATTAGGGATTCAATTAAGAAAAATTGATCCCCTGAGTATTGTTCAGTCTTTATTTTATAACATGGGGATTGAGTATGCTATTATATAACACAACAGTAGTTAGCCATCTTTTAGTATCCCAGTGTTATGTACAAACCAAATCTAACGGACAGATGCCGATAGTCACCTGTCCAATAAATGTTCTTTCTTCCTTTCTTATAAAATCCTGCTTTTGTTCAGGCATGGAGAAGCAATATCCTCAGAAAAGATGTGCCCCTCCAAAGAGGAGATGGGCTATATGATTGGTCTAAGTCAGTTATAATAATCTGATTCCCCATGTCAGTGTTTGGTTTAAGTGTGAGCTAGTAATCCAATTCTGACCATTGGAGAAGTCTACCAAGCAGGGTTTCTGAAAAGTCATTGTCTTTGATAAAAACAGATCTTTCAAAAGAAGTCCACTTCTATTTGCCTTTGAAGATGGTTAGGCAAAGATGTGATGTTGGAGCTGCAGCAGCCATTTTACAATCATGAAGGAGAGGATGGGGGAACTTCAAAGAAGTTAACCCACAACCATAGTATCACTTTCTTACTAAAATAATCTATTCTGGAATGGAATTTTCCATCAGACCTCTTGTTATATGAAATATATGAAATAATAAGTCCTTGTTATTTAACAAACTTTTAGTCAGGGAATCTGTTATTTGCAGCCAAAGTGTCCTAATTTATACCCATAATATATAAAACAGGTAAAAGCGGAACAACCCTGGGTGATGCGTAATAAGAATCAGAATTCTGCCCTCTTATTCACTTCTTCCCCTCCCTCACCTTTTATAACCCTGACAATTCCTCGTAGAATCCCAAGGCCCTCTCCAAATCCTCTTTGCAAATCACTGAAATAGTGGAAATAGCTTGGGATCTGGAAAACTTCCTGGGTCTAAATCCTGAGTTTGCCACATTCTAGCTATGGCATGTTTCTGCACCTCCATGTTTTAAATCTATAAAATGAGTACTACCTACTCCACATGGCTGTCATGAGCCTCCAGTGAGAGGATGGATGTGGAAGTGCCTAACACAGTGCCTGGTTATTTTAAATCCCACAATCCCTTTAGCTGCCTGTGTTGCCTTCAGGGAAATCAGTGGTAAGGTCACAGCCACTGTCTGGGTGTTCTGATACCACGGAGGAACACCTTCTGGTAGCAGAGAAAGGAAGGGAGGAAGGCACAGGGTGCCTTTGGAGGCTTGAGCTTACCTGGACAGTGGTGCTGTAGTTGAGCTGGAAGAACCTCGGTGGGTTATCATTGACATCAAGCACCTGGATGGTGATGTCTGTGTCCGCGTGCAGTGGGGGCTGCCCACTGTCTGTGGCTCGGAGACTCAGGGAATAGCTGGAGGTCTGTTGCAAGATGCCCAGTGGAGGTTAGCAATGAGGACCCTCCCTTCTGCCCCCTGACTCATCACTAATGTTTTCAGAAAAAAGAAGATGAAGGCACTTCTCTATGCCCACCCCCGTGGCCCACCCACAGCACTTTAGGGCTCAGGTTCCGCAGTCGGACAGAAACAGGATTTGATTCCCTACTCAACCATGGACTAGCTATGAGATCTTGGAAAAGTGACTCCTTAGGAGTATTCTGAGGATTGATTGGCATGTGCAGCATTTAGGAAAGTGTCCAGCACAGAGCACGGGTCAATAGATGGTAGCGGTCACCGCTACCATTAGATCACCGCTAATGATCTAAAGAGCCTGGTCATTGTGAGAAGCCACCTGAGCTCCTCTAGGGAAGGTAATGGATCCCTCGGTCCCTCTCCTGCCTCTGGCCTCACAGTCCACAGAGGCCCCACAGAGAAACAAATGGCAGACACTCCGGGCAGGTCTGAGGAAGTGTCACGATGGAGTGTTGATTGCAACTCATCCTCTGGACCTGCAGCAGGACCATATCTCTGCCCTAACAAGCTCAGGCTGGGCCCTTCCCTCGTGACTCACCTGTTCCCAGTCCAGGGCCTTGGCAACCTGTAGCTCCCCCTTCTTGGGGTGGATGGTGAAGTGCCCAAGCTGGTTCCCTCCTACCAGGCTATAGGTAATGGCGCTATTTAGGGGTCCATCTTCATCAGTTGCCGACACCTGCAGTGGGGGAGGGTGATTGTGAATGGAGGGACAAGAGGGAACCAGAGAGGAATCTTGGCCCCTGGGAGGGTAGGAGGAGACAGACATGTCCCTGTGCTAATGACTGCCACTGGGCTGGCAGTCCCTGGACCATAGTAGTCCCTGTCAACAGAATATCTTCATCCACATCCTAGTGTGGACTTCAGCATGCCATGGTTCATTCATTCATTCATTCACTCATGCTGACAGGGTGCCAGGCCTGTGCTAGGAGGTTAGGAATGTGCCAAAATAACTATGCCTACAGAAAATTTAATGTGTAATGTCATAGATAATTCTAATTGGGGTCAAAGTATGAGCAGCCTCATGAGAGCACAGAGCACACAGTGGCATGTCACACCAGGGGAGATCAGAAGAGGATTCATGAAGCCTCGAAGATGGGAAGGGTGGGAAGGGCATTCCGGGCAGAGGACACAAGCGTGAGCCCAGAGGTGTGGAAATGCAGAGGACGCTGGGGAAAGGCACGTCTTCCTGTGTGGGCGGAGCCTAGGTGCATGTCGGAGCAGAAGGGGAGGAGACTGGAAGGCAGTGTGAGTGTGGGTGCCAAGTTGGGTTTCACTCCATTCAAGGAGGGAGAAGTCACATATTTAAATGCAAAGAGCTATTATTCGATGTTCCCTCCTCCCGCCCACTGTCATGCCATGTCACTCACTGTGCCCAGGCCTTCCCAGGCTTTGGAGTCTGGCAGTCCTCTGGGGTCTGCCTCCTCTCCTTCCTCTCCTAAAGCAGCTCACCCCATCCCATGCCAACCTCCGACTTCATCACGTAGCTCTGAGACATTCTCTCAAGAGAGATGGTTTGGCTGAGTAAGCCAGAGTCAAGGCTACAGTGTGTTAATTTAATAAACCAATCCGCGCCTGGGGGCGGGGATGCATGCGTGTGAGATAAGAACCCACTGCAGGCTCCACGCCCTGCAAAGAGCAAAGCTGTGGGTCCTACCGTGAGGATGACGTCGCCCACGATGGCATTCTCCGAGACCCTCGCTCTGTACAGATCCTGGAGGAACCTGGGCCGGTGTTCGTTGACATCGGTGATGTTGACCACGACTGTGGTCGTGTCACTGAGGGAGGAAGAGCTCTTCCGACTGCACTCGATGGACAGGAAGTACTTGGGGCTTGTCTCAAAGTCCAGGCTCCTGTTGACGTACAGGATCCCTGAAGAAACAAGAAGCAACTGGAGCAAGAAGGCAGAGCTGGGGCCACCAAGGCAGAGGACTGAGGGGTCTGAGCCCAGCCCAGGACAGGCAGCTCCACAGGACCAGGAGAGCCGAGTCTCCTCCGTCACCTCCCCCTTCATCTCCCTCTTTGTTGTCATCCCCCTTCTTCCCCCTCATCTGATTTCATTTTCTTTATTATCATTCCCAACAGCAGTGTCTCCCTCATTTATTTCTGTGATGCTAAATTTATCCCATTTAGATCTATAAAAAACCCCGTGCCACAGTAACAGCTGTGATCCCTACTTTCTAGGTGAGTCAACCTGATGCTCGAACAGGTAGGTGAGTTGCCCAACCTCATCCAGCTAGTCAATGACAGACCTCGGGTCATAGGAAGAGTTTCATAATACCCAAAGTTGTTCAACAAATTGTTAAGGCATAGATTTATTATTCTGAAAACTGGAAAAGAAATGAACAAGCAAGGATTTATCCTGCTGTTCCTAGATAACCAAATGGTTAATGGTAGAAACTCTTCTTTATAAAAGAATTCAGTTAGTAAATGAATGGGGAATAACAGGGTTAGAAAATCACCATTTTGCAGCCCCTTATGAAATAGTATATCTAGGAAATAATTAGCAATGCCTGCTGAAACCATTAGAAGGGAGGCTGATGAAGAAATCTACAATAGATAGGGCTGACAACATCTGAGCTCACTGTCAATCTTAACATCAGAAAAAAGAGCCAGCTAGCTCTTATGAGCCTCCCAACATGATGTGAACAGCACAGTGTCACCTACGAAGCATTGTTGATCAAGCATTGTTGCCTGAACCTGACCAAGGCCTTCGATCCAAATGTCATTCATAGCAAATATAAGGGCCAGAGGCTTATGCTGCATCACATTATAAAGACACAGCCAGCCAATCCAAAGTATGGAAGATTCTATCAGACGTGACTCAAATGTTTCATTAAGTAAATGGCAGGGGGAAATAAAGAGGAAGAAGAAAATGTTAGAGATTAAAAGAGACTTAAGATATACATCAATCAATATGTAGACATTTTAAGGATGCTGACAAACCAACTTCAAAAAGACATTTATGAGTTAATCTGGAAAACTGTCTGTCTGGGTATTAGGTGATGTTAAGGAATTGTTATCTTGTAGGTGTGATAAGGTATTGCAGTTTTGTTTATAAAAGGAGTTCTTGTCATTTAGAGATACACACCGAAATCTTTAGAAATGAAATGATACGGTGTCTGGAATTTGCTTTAAAACAACACAACAATAGGTGGGTTTGGGGCTGAAGGGCAAAGTGAAAACCACCCCAGCCTCTATTGATAATCGCGGAAGCTGTGCAGTGGGAACGTGAGGGTCTGTTGTACCGTTCTACTTTTTAATATGTCTTAAATCTCCATAATAAAAACTTTTAAAAAAATACTGCTCCATGGTAAGGCAGTTGTTTTGGGAGGCAGAGAGCAGCATTCAGGGGGCGCTGTGTCTGCATGAGCCATGGGCTGACCTGGCAGCCTCTGGGGCCCTCCGATGAGTTTCTGTGAGTCTGACTTAGACCCTTCCATGGCCAGGAGGAAAGAAGAGAGATGGTTTCCTAGTTCTTTCTCCCTTCGTGAGAATAAAGGAAGATGCAGGGGTACCAGGATGTTTGGAGGGGTTGGGGGGACTCCAGAAGGGAAGCAGGCAGCCTGCTCCCGGGTGCTTAAACACGGGATTCCAGCAAGTGCTGGTGCCTGTGCCCCGAGGAGGGAGGGCTGCCCTTGAGACCATGAAGCCAAGAACTGTTGGGAGGACAGTAGATTGCTGGGGGTCCCGGCACAGAGTCCTGGGTGGAGAGGTGGGGGAATAAGGAAGGGTCCCAGATAAGCTGGCCCCAGAGTGGAAGAAGGGACCAGGTAGCTGGAGAGATGCATGCGGAGAGGGGAGAAACAGCCAAAGGAGGTCTGCTCGGGGAGGGGGCTGCGCGGGGCAGACGCGCCCCACGTGTGAGGAATCCCACGCACTGCGGGACCGGGCCCGTGCCCGTGCGTGGAGGGGTGGCGCTGGCGCATGCGCTGGCTCACCTGTGCCGGCGTCCAGGCGGAACCTGCCCTGCTCATTCCCGCTGACGATGCGGTAGCCGGTGTTCTCAGCGCCCGGGCGCGTGAGGGTGGCCAGCCGCAGCACCTCCGTGCCCAGCTGGGCGTCCTCCGGCACCTGCACGCTGTGCTCGGTGTTCAGGAACACGGGCAGGTAGTCATCGAGGCCCACCACCGAGACCGTGACGGTGCCCAGCGTGGAGAGCGGGATCGGGGTGCCCAGGTCGGAGGCGCGGACCGTGAGCTCCAGCGCTGCCTGCGGCGTGACCCGCAGCGGCTTCTCCAGGCGGATCACGCCCGTGGTGGCGTCGATGGAAAAGTGGCCTTCCGCTGAATCCGCCAGAGAGTAAACCACCTGGGCGTTGGCGCCTGCAGGGAGACCAAGGGCATGATCCACACTGAGGACACCTCTAACCCTGCCTGCCATGAGCCCTGTAGCCACAGGAGGACGTGAAGAGGGGGCTCCCCACAGAGGCTAGCTGACATGCCCAGGGGATATTCGGAGTGAGGATCTCCCGAGCAGGGGTCTTGATCAAGGTGGGTGGCAAAGGGTCTTGGGGGGAGGCTGGTGGTGTGGTCTGCAAACCTATCAGACCATCCAAAAATGTTGGTGGGGTCCAATGTCAGCTTATAATTGAAAAATGTGCAAGATAAAACCACCCACAGCAAGTGCTTTGGTTGTGATAGAACAGTTTTGTACCTTGATTGTAGTGTTCTTTACATGAATCTACACATGGAATGATACTGCATAGAACTACACAAACACACAAATAAGTGCGCATAAAAACTGGTGAAATCCGAATAAGGTCTGTAGTCTAGTTACCAGCAATGTGCCACTGTCAATTTTCTGGTTTTGAGGTTATGCTACAGCTATGTAAGATGACGCCACTGGGGAAGCTGGGTGAAGGGTGCACTCTCAGTACTCTTTTTGCAACTTCCTAAGAGTCTACACTTATGTCAAAGTAAAAAGCTAAGAAAATAAACACACCCATGGAGTTTCTTAGCAAATCAAAACATACAGTGTTTCTTCAGCTTTGGCCAATTCTATTATTTTCTTTGGTTAAGAACCAGTTGAAGCAGTTGGCTTGTATAAGGGCCATAGTGTATGAAGAATACCAACATTTACTGCTCAGCTGTAAGATCCTCACTCAGTGGGATGAACACAGGCCCTGAGCCTAAGGGTCTCACATCTCACACACATATGAGACACACACCCTTTGGTGGGATGGTGGCAGGAATTGCCTACGAGAAGAGTTGAATTTACATCCGCTAAATGCACATACCATGCAACTTCCCCATATATGCATTTCTATGAAGAGACCATAATATTTCTGAAGAAAGGGAGATGGTAGTCAGGCCACACCTGGAATATTTGGGTGAAATATTTGAGTTAGAATAACCATTGTGAAGGATCAATGGCAAATTGGTATAATGCAAGGGGATACATCTTGGAAGATGGAATTGGAGCCATGTGATTGAAGAAATTAGGGCTCTTCCATTTGGAAAGGTAGGCTGAGACCAGAGCAGGCAGTCATCAACTCCTAGTGACAGAAGGGCTGTCATGGATGAGGGGTCTAGAAGACCTGAGTGAGTGCTGAGGGCAGGACCAGGACCGGCAGGTGTCAGCCCCAAGGAAGTAGTGTTTGAAGGAAGGGGCTGCCTAGAAAGTAGGGAGCTTCCTATCCCTGGAGGTGTACGAGCAGTGGCTAATTGAGCACTTACAGGACCTTGTGGGAGTATTAGATGAAATGGCTTACGCATCACTCCAGCTCTGATGGGTTCTGGATCTGTCCTATCAAACCCAGCTCTGCATTTCCAACAAGTCTGTCCACTCGAGTTTGTTACACCCCACACACACTCATTTCCCAGGTCCAGCTGCCCTGCCTTTGCACTGACTGTTGGCCCTCCCCAGAACTCTCCAAAATTTCTCTCCTTCTTCAATGCCAAGCTAAAAATCACCTCCTCTAGGAAATCTTACTTTTACTTTGCTAGTGTCAAACAAACCAGGGTGTTTTGATCCCACTTTTATCATCATCATTATCCTATGTTGATCTGGCTACTTAGACCCTGAGGGCATTTTTTTTACCCTATCTGAATTATAAATTCTGACTCAGGAAAATTGGACTCTCTCTCTCTTTCTCTGATATATATATATGTACATATATATATATGTAAAATCAGCCACAATAGAATAATTCAGGGTGGCAGAAGCTATAATTGGTATAATATGGATCAAAAACTCTTGGATAAATCCAATTTGCCTTATAAATTTCAAAAGGAAAAGGAAACCCATGAAAATAAAATGAAAAATATTGAAGATGGTTCAACTTCACTGTACAGAAAATTGATCAAATAATTAATTAGTTAATTTAGAGACAGGGTCTTGCTCTGTCACCCAGGCTAGAGTGCAGAGCCATCATCATAGCTCACTGCACCTCAAACTCCTGGACTCAAATGATCCTCCCACCTTGGCCTCCCAAAGTGCTAGGATTAGAGGCATGAGCCATTGCGCCTAGCCTGATCAAGGAATTGAATGGGCTTAATGAGGTTTGTGCCAAAAAGTTCCTCCCTTGTGGCCAATTAATCAGAGTTGAATAATTCTAATTGGTATATTTATGATTCAATGTTTGTGTTCAAAGTAACCAACCTTGAAGTTAAATGGCAGTATTGAAAGGTCTCCAGGTCTAAGTGGTGGGGAGAAAAAATGAGGCTGAAATGCCTTGTACCTACCTCCAAACATTGCTAAAATCGTTTGTCACATAGCACTTAGGTATGCAGTTTGTGGACATTTTCTGTGTTTGTCCACAGATTTAACAAGGAAGCACAGTCCTTGCCAATCCCAGAGAGACAGAGAGAGAGAGAGCCAAACCCTTGTCCAAAATGACAGAGCAGCTAATAGCAGAACAGGGGAGGTAGCCTCCAACCCCTCTCAGACTCACCTTGGTCAGGATCCCTGGCAAATACCACAGCTACCGGGGTCTTAACGGTGGTGTTGTCAAAGACAGCCACAGCACAGTGGCTAGGGAAGAACCGCGGGGCGTTGTCATTCACATCTTCCACATGGAGAGTCACATCTGCCTGGCATGAGCGGCCACCTCCATCTGTTGCCTTGGCAACAAGGCTGTACACATCCTTCCTCTCTCGGTCTAGGGCTGTGAGTGTGGTCAGCTCCCCTGGCCGGAGAAATAACAGAAGCTGAGCTTTTTCCATTACCCAAACATGTGCCCTCTAGATAGCTATGGGCACAGCTACAGAGAGTTTTGTTACGGCAAGAAGGGGTCAACGCAGTCAGGAAAGATCTCAGCCCGTATCCCCCCATATCCACCCATCACCCTAATTCTCCCAAACACACTCCATCACCACTATCACCAATTTAAGATCACCAACAAGCTACAAATAGGCACAACATTTTTAAAGGCCAATTAGGAAATTTCTAACAGCATATAAAATGTGTTTATCCTTTGGCTTATAATTTCACTTGTAGGAAAAAAATTATATATGTATATATGTGTATATATATGTATCTTACAGAATAATTAACCCAAAGATAAAAACATATGTATGAAGATATCCTCTGCAGCAGTATTCATAATAGAAATGTATTGAAATCATCCTATATGTCTTTCAAAAAGGGACTAGTGAAGTATATTGTGATTTAATCATACAACCAAATACCACGTAACCAAAAATAAATTATGATAGAGTTTCAAAATATTGCTAAGCAAAGAAAAACAAGTTACAAAATAGTATTGGATTTTCATGAAATAATTATATAGAGATTTTGGAGATGCATGGAAAACCAGTCTGATAGAATACACACCAAAAGTCCTTGTCTTTGGGGAAGGGGTTATTATGCAGACTTTGAAGTTTCTGAATAATACATGCCTACATTCTTTGAATTTTATACCATGAGTATATATTATTTCCATATTCAGAAAAAAAAATACTCAGTTTTTTTTTTTTTTTTTTTCTTTTTAAGTCCTCACTGGTCATCCTGCAGCTGAACAAATAGCAGCAGAGAGAGATTAGGTAACCAGCCTGGGTCACTGAGCACGCCCATGCTGGGGTCAGGAAGGACAATGTTGTCTCCTGTCCACCCAGACAGCTTCCTGGGATGCCACTCTTCCCCACCCTGTCCCCCCTGCTCAGGAATCTCCAAGTTATCCTCTAGCTACTGGATCCCGGCCAAGTGTTAGCAGCTGGCCCTTGTGATCTGGGCCTGCTGTGCTGCCCACCTTGACACCTTCCCCTATGGCAGTAGGGCAGACACCCCACCCTGGTGGGCTGCTCTTCCAAAGGAGTCCTTTCCAACAGACTCTCACAGCCCAGCCTCTCCTGGGTATTCACAGCCCAGCCTGCAGGGCTTTCTGCTTCCACTCTCTGCTCTGTCCCCTAACTAACTAGCAACAATGACAATAGTAACTGGGCTCTT
Organism: Microcebus murinus; assembly: GCF_040939455.1. Lineage (NCBI taxonomy): Eukaryota > Metazoa > Chordata > Mammalia > Primates > Cheirogaleidae > Microcebus > Microcebus murinus. The sequence goes on from NC_134124.1 coordinate 17,476,865, forward strand.
ATTATAAGCCAGACCTGGGCTGGGCTTCCATCTGCTTTATTACTTGTGATCCTCACCATAGTACTGTGAGGTTTCATGCCCAGTTTGCAGCATAGACACTTTGAGATCATGTTCTTGACTATGACACTCACCTGCCTAGGTCCTCCCAGGGCTTTAAAGGTGGTGTTTGGCTCTGCCTGCCCCATGCCCTCATCCTTTGCCTTCTCCTTCCTCTCTGGGCACCAGTTTCTGGCCCTCTGTTAGGTTCTCAGATGTGCATACTCTTTCCCAAAACAGGGTCCTTGTATAAATTCTCCTTCTGCCTTGAAGGCCCTTTCCTGCCACTCCCTTACCCCTGGCTAAATCCTCCATGTCCTCAAGTCTCACATGCAATGGCATTTTCCTAGAGAAGTTTTACTTAACTCCTCTCCCCAGTCCACGTCAAGTTTGCTGTCAAATATCAACGTGGCAAAAAAAGAAGGGAAGGAAGGAAGGAAGACCAAGGTGTTGGCTGGTCTAAAAAAAGAATAAAATAAATCTCCATAGCACCCTGCATTTCTTAACTCAGCACGCTTCAAACCACTGGTTCAATGACTCCATTTCACACTAGATGGTAAATATCCAGATCCTGTCTTCTCAGTCTATTGTTTACGTCCCCGGCATCTGGCACGATGCTTGGCAAATAGGACCACTATATGTTTGCTGATGGATGGACAAATGGATAAGTGAATTGCTGCTGCTTTTCCAAGGGCCTGTCATGGCCCTGGGCTTGGTATTCAGTAAATAAGTTCTTGGCCCAATCCTATAGCTCAGGAAACCTACCTGTGTGAGGATCCAGCTTGAATTCATGTGCCCCGGGGCCATGCAGAGAGTATGTGATCTGGGCATTGGTGTCAGCGTCCAGGTCTGTGGCCGAAACCTTCAAAATCAAGTGTCCTGGAGATACATCCTCACGGACCTTGCCGGTGTAGAGAAGCTGGAGGTAGCAAGACAAAGAAGAGGGAGACTGTGGGAGCTGCACTTAGATCCAGAGAGAAACAGAGAGACACAGAGAGGGAGACACTGAGAGAGAGAGAGAGGAGAGAAAGAAAGAGAAGCAGACAGAGGGAGGGAGGGCAACAGAGGGAAGTAGAATAAGATGAAACATGTAAAGAAAATGGAGGTTAAAAACAAGAAGAAGATGATGAAAGAAGAAGTGAGAAGAGGGAGAACGAAAAGGAAGTTCCACCGTCCAAAGCCCACACCCCAGGCTGAAAGGACCTGCTATAGCCTCCTCCAGGGGGCCCCTTGCAGCTGCGGGGTGCTATGGCCCTGACATCAGGCATTCCAGAGGTGTCAGGTCAAGCTACTGCAGGCCACGCTGTCAGGCTCACCTCCTTGCCCACACCCCCAGAAAAGACCCGTGGCCCTTGAGTCAGGACTGGTTCCCAGTGCCCCATGGCCTGCCTCACCCTCCCTGCACTTCAGGTCCCCTCGTGCTTTGCTGGGGTGTGGCACAGGGGAAAGGCTGGGGCTCCCTGAGACCACGACCTTCCTTCCCTGTCGGGTCTGGGCCCAGCTTCCACCACTGCAGGGTATGGGCGAGCAAGGCCCCATGCATGCTCTGGGTAGAAGCTTCTGGGTCTCAGGTGGGCTGGGTGGAGGTGGTTCCCCAGGCCTCTTTTCCTGGGCTCTAATGACGCTGTGGACCATGCCTGAGAAGGCCAGGGGGAGCCGGGTCCAAGCCTCTCCTGGCATGGGGAGGATGGAGGCTGGTGGTAAGGATGGCTGAGGGGAAAGAGGAAGATGGTAGCCACCGTTCTTCCCCTAAAGGGCTGCCCTTCTAAGACCACCCAAAATGTGGTCATCTTGGATCCTGAAAAGACATTTTCCACACACACTGATAACCCAGGCTCTCTTTTTTCACTATGCTTTTATGTGACTAGCATGTCTAAGAGCACAGGAAGACAAGGTGATGGGCTATATGTATTTATATGTGATGAAGGGTATGCATATACATGCATGTGCAAATAAGTTGAAGCTTGTTTATATGCATATGTAAGTATGTTTGTGTGAATTACATAATTACATTTGCATCTGTGGGTGGTATATGGAAGAATGTAGTAGGTACACAGGTATATGCTTATGTGTATATCTGTATAGGTATTTGCCTGTGTATGTAGCGTTGTAGATGCTCCTTTGTATATGTGTGAGTATGTATAAGTGTGCATTTATGTATATATACTGAATTACTGGATTTTATATAATATGAATTATGCTAATTTGAGATATTACAAAATTAAAATGTTAGCAGTTTAACTTTGTCTGCAAATTTGAAATGATGCAAATTTTCCCAAAGTTAAAAATTGCTTACCATGTTTTAAAAAATGTCTAAAAGCAAAGCTCCATTATAATGGTTATGGGTTTATGCCCTCTGAGAACACAGCTCCTTTCCTGATACACACACACACACACACACACACACTCCCCTCAACATTTGTTCCTATAGGAAATTTAGGGTTAAGTTACAGGAGGTCCTTAGGAAAGCATCCCTCACCAAATGTAACTGCCCTGCCTGCATGTTGTATCCATGTATAAGCAGAGGGGCATCTGCACTGGGCCGCATTACCCGAGCAGATGGGGATACGCATCTATGGGCACGGGGGAGGGGTGTGTCTGGGGGCAGGTCCTATGGACATATGTGATAATAGTGCCATGTCAACAAGCTGAGCGCTGGAGGGGTTGCCCACTAGGTATGGCAGACTGTGTTTGGAGAATGCATATTACTTTATTTCTGGATACATTTTTGTGGAGACGTGGCCATTTGCAGGGAGAAAACATAGGGAGAGAGATATGGACCACGATCCCTGAACAGCTTGGTATATCCCTACAGGGAGCCAAGAAATTGCCTAAAATGGTCCCTGCCCCAGGGCACTAGTCTAAAACTAGCTGGGGGGAGCAAGGGCAGGAGAGGTCAGTGATGGCCAGCCTCAGAGATGGCACCTTGGGTCCGCTCCTTTCTCCTGCCTCTCATTCTACCTTCCTTGCCTCCACTTCCACCCCACCCCTCACCAGGCTCTCACCTGTGAGCACTGCGGGCTGTTATCGTTGATGTCCAGGACAAAGATCTCCACGGTGACGGAAGCCTGGAACTTGCCATCCGACGCCGTGATTCTGAGCAAGTACTTGGCCGTGTGCTCGCGGTCCAGGGTCTTCCTTGAGGAAATCCTCCACTCATCCCCGACTTGGCTGATGCCAAACTGGCCTAAGGGGTCTCCCTCTAAAAAGATGGGCAGAACTTTCAGACACTGAGCAATAGGACCGAACAAGGCTTTGTGTCATAGGTGGCTGTCCACCTGGCACTTATTTAAGGATTGCTGGGAAAGGCAAATATTTCGTTTCTTCACTAGGAACCCACAATTCTACCCTGAGTCAGTTTTTTTGGTGTCATGAAGCCTCTTCTGACTTCAAAGTCCTCCTGTTAAATGAAGTTATCACTGTGAGAAGCTCTGCTCTAAAATATATGGGTCAGGGGCAGCTTTCTTACTATGTGTGGCCTGGAAGGCACTGGGAAAAGTGGAAGGGAAGCACATTTCAATACTATACAAGACGTTTCTAACATCTGTGGCTATTCAACAGTGGAGGGGTGGGAAGTGATCAGCAGCACTAAACACTCCGAGGTTTTATTTTACTACTAAGGATGCAGGCCATGGGGAGGTTCCGTAGGAGCTACAGGTATGCGTATAAGTCGTCTTTCTCTCCTTGACGCTAATCACTGACAAGAGTGTGGGAAGATGGGTTTCTCACTCTGAGATTCTAAGATTCCAGAGTGCCAAGATTCAACTGTTCCAAGAGTTGATAATAAACTGACATTTATTATTCTATTATTCTGAGATTTTAAGACTTTTGTGTTTTAATTTAAGAGTCTGGTGTTATGGTAAGATTCTGTTTTTCCAAGACTCTGTGTATCAGGCATCTCTTATCCTATCTGTCCTCAGGAATCTCTGGTTCTTGGATGGAATTTCAGGCTCTTTAACTCTCCACTGGACAGCTGTGATAGAGAAGGAGCTGTGTTTTATGGGAAAGGGATGACATGGCACCTGGGGATGGGGGAAAGGCCACTGAAAAGTGAAGAAACTCCCTCCTGGACACTGGTTGGCTGGGTTAGCCATTGGATAGGGAGTGGGGTAATTTAGTTCTACAATACATATCTACTGAGGAAAACAGCTTATAGGGTATGATTTTAATCCCAACCCTGATACAAGCTCAGAGTGTGACCTTGGTTGAAATTCTTCCCCTACCTGGGCCTTGGTTTCCCCATAAGTAAAATGAGAGGATTGATCTGGAATCATACATATCTAAGGAAGTGCTGTCACGCTAACACTTAGGACCTGTGATTGAATAAGAAGCATTTTCTATCATCCACAACTTCCCCTGGGCAGGACACTTCCCATAAAGACAGCCACCTGGCACAATTTTCATGGATCACACAACTGCTGGTGCCTCCTCCATCTTCCAGAAAGTAATTGACAGCAGTTACAGTATGACCTTCTATTCCATCTATCCCACCTAAAATAGTAAGATATCCTTCTTGCAAAGCACTTTTTAACGTATAGGGCCTCTCTATAAATTAGAGATCTTACCAGCATCCCTATGAGGTGAATGGGAACAGTCATGCCAAGTCTGTACATGGAGCAACAAGGTCCTAGGGGGGTAAGTGACTTACCCAAGGTCACATTGCTAATCATTGGCAGAGCCAGAACTTGAACCCAGGTCTTAGGACACCTCTTACTAGATTTTTCAATGCATCCTAGTGCCTACAATCCATGACAGCTGTTCTTACCTGTGATGTAGCAGGTGACTTGTCTGTTCTGCTCAGAGATGTCAGCATCCAGTGTCTTCAGAGTGGCCACAGGCTCACCAGGCTCACTGTTCTCAACCACAGATCCTCTGTAGTTTTCAGAAGCAAATTGGGGAGGATTGTCATTCTCATCTGTAATGGAAACTTCAACCAGGGCCTGAGAAGATAGCTGGATAGTCTGTCCATGGTCATAAGCCACCACATAAAAATGATAAGTCTGGCGAGTCTCACAATCAAGTTCCTGGAGTGTGGTGATCCAGCCACTCTCACTGTCAATGGCAAAGAGCTCATGAACATTGTTACCAGGGTCTGCTGACAGCCTGTAGCTCACCTGGCCATCTCTCCCAGTGTCCTGGTCAATGGCAGTCACTTGAATGACTGAGGTCCCCACTGGCATGTTCTCAGTGAGGACAGCCTTATATGGATCAGCCTCAAATATAGGTCTATTGTCATTGACATCTTTCACTTGGATGTTGACAGAGACCAAAGATACCAAGTCAGTGTCCTTATGAGGGCAATGTGCCATCACATCAATCTGGTACAGTTTGATGGACTCATGGTCCATGGGCTTCCTCACCTGTATAATACCAGTGTCTCGGTCCAAGGAGAAGACACCATCCTTGTTGCTCTCTGGTGTGGTGCCCTGCACTAGGCTATAGATGACTGGATCGTGAGCTGCCACTGCTTTAACAGACCCAATTTCAGATCCCTCTGGAAGGTCTTCAGATGCAGAGAAAGTATACAGAGGTTCAGAAAATTTGGGCAAAGATACCTCATTAGGAACCACCTGAAGTCTTACCGGCACCAGAGAGTCCCAGTGAGGAGGGCCTCCATCTTGGGCTTTGATTTTGAAGTTAAAAGTCTGGTTTTCCAATCCCACTAGGCTCTCTCTCACCTTGACCACACCAGTGATTGGGTTAACTGCAATGACCTGCCCAGCCAGGCTCTCCATCGAGTCCACTGAGTAGGTGACATCTGCATTCTGACCTTCATCTGCATCATAGGCCAGCACCTGCATAAGTGGGAAGTCTTTACTGACATTGGATTGGATAGACACGATGTACTCCGATGCTTTGAACTGTGGGGGGTTGTCATTTTCATCTGTGAGGATGATCTTCACAGTGCAGAAGGCCACTCTTCCTCCTCCATCCTGAGCCATGATCTTAATAGCAATGACTCTTTCTGTTGAATTTTCCCGGTCTAGTTTCTGCAGAGTGGTGATCTGGCCACTGGGGTGTATGGAGAACTTCTCACCAGCTAGCTTGTTGATGATAGTATAATCTACAGTGCCATAGGGACCGCTGTCTTTGTCTATGGCTAGCACCTCAATCACCTTGGTTCCCACCTTTGCATTCTCTGCTAATTCTGCCTCATAAACATACTGCTGGAATTCTGGGCTGTACTTGTTGGCATTTGTGGTGTTGATATACACAGGCACAGTAGCTCGGAAGACTCCATCAGAAGCACCTACCCTCAAATTGTAAGAAGAGTCCAGGTGCTTTTTGCAAAGGTTGAACATAGAGATTATTCCTGATGAGCTGTTAATGGAGAAGTGCCTGTCCTGATTTCCAGAAAGAATCAGGTACTCCAGGCGGGAGGTGTCCCTGCTGTCAGGGTCAAGAGCTTGGACCTTAAGAACCAGGTGACCACAGGTTGCTAGCTCACTGACATTGGCTTCATACTGAGGTTGTCTGAACTCAGGGGGGTTGTCATTGATGTCAGACACATTAACAACCACAAGAGTTTCACCAGTGAGTGGGGGATCTCCTTTATCCATGGCCCTGACTTTCACATGAAAGTGTTGTTGGGCTTCGTAATCCAGCTCTTGGACTGTGGACATCTCCCCCGTGCTCCCATTGATCTGGAAGAATTTGGAAACATCTGAGCCATCCTCCACAATCTGATAAGAGACATCACGGTTCTGCCCTGAGTCCTGGTCAGAGGCCAGGAGTTGGATCACAGGGGTCTGAGCAGGGAGGCCTTCTGAGACTGAAGTGGTATAGACCAGTTGGGAGAATGTGGGAGGGTTATCATTGATGTCCTCCACCAGGACTTCCACTGTGGCTTCAGAAAATGACCCCAGAGCTGTGTCTGTGGCTCTGACTGTGAACACATGTTTGGTCTTAGACTCATAGTCCAAGGGCCCTGTTACTGACAGGACACCGGTCTTGAAGTCAGTGGTGAACAGCGTCAAGGGCTCTTCCTCCACGATGTTGTAGATGAGGCGGAGGCCCTCTGGACTCCGGGCCTGGGTGTGGAGAATTGGGGTGTAGAGTGTGATATTTTCTGGCACTCTGACTTTGTAGTAAGGACTCTGAAACAGTGGGTTAGATTTATTTCTCACGGTGACAAGTACCTCTTCCTCAGCCTGGAGGGATGGATTTCCTCCATCCCGAGCGATGACTTTAAGGCGGTATTTATTTAAAGCTTGATAATCAAAGGGTTTCTTGAGTGATATGTCCCCAAGATAGGGGTCAATTCGGAAATATGTGTAATCTTCTGCAAATGCATATGTGACAACACCATTTGTCCCCAAGTCCTCATCAGTGGCAGATACCTGAAAAAGGACATCTCCGGGCTCTGTGCCATCTTGGATGATTGTGTAATAGGGCAGATGCTTAAATTTGGGAGGATTGTCATTGACATCCTCAACAGAGACTCTGACCAAAGCCTGAGCCACCCGCTGAGGGGTCCGATTGTCCCTCACTTCCACTGCCAGCTCGTGAGTGTCCTGCTGCTCCCGGTCAAACGCTACTCCTCTTGTCTGCAACACACCTGCTGATTGGACCATACGAAACAGGTCTGTGCCATTCAGGAGGAAGTAGGAAAGGGTGTCATTCAAGAGATTGCCCTGGACGCCAAGAATCACCAGTGCCTTTTTGTCCTGCAAGTTCTCCTTCACTGTTGCCCCATAGACATCCTGGTCAAACTCTAAGCTTTTGTCAAGGACTTGGGCCAAAGAAATTTTTACCAGTGCAGTGTCTTGATACAGACCATCAGAAGCCCTGACGGTAAGCTTCCGAGAGAGTCCCAGGAAAGCAGGATTCAGCACGGATATGCTACCGGTGATGGGGTGAATGGCCACAGCTCCATCAGCATTGCCAGTTTTGATGCTATAACTGACTTCCGAGTCATCGTCGCTGGCCCGCACGGTGAGGAGCTGCATACCCAGGTGGACAGGCCCCACCACTGCTACCTCATAGATCTGTTCTAAGAACCTGGGAGGAGAGTCATTCACATCTCTGACATTGATGATGACCTGGGCAGGCCTGGGTGCAAATAAGATAGGGTTTCCTTGGTCATGGACATAGACGCTAAATTGGAAAGAAGGCATGCTCTCGTAATCCATCTCCGATACAACGGTGAGGGTTCCCATGCTGGGATCAATTTTGAAAAACTTCAAGGTCTCTGGCTCCAAAATTTTGTAGACCAACAAGGAATTAGCTTCCTGGTCCCTGTCTGAGGCACGAATCACAAAGGGGTTGTTGTTTTTATCCATAATCATACTGTACAATGGAGCCGCTTCACTGATTTGGCCCACAAAAGTTGACTTTAAGAACATGGGGGCATTGTCATTTTCATCGATTATGTCAACAAGTACCATGACATCACTAAATGTGCCCGCCATGTTGCTGCCTCGGATTTTCAGCTGGTAAGATGAGATTTTCTCATGGTCCAAGTTCTTCTGGGTGGAAATAAGACCAGAATATGAGTTCATAGAGAAAACACCATCCTTGTTTCCCTCTCTTAGCTCATAGGTAACTTCAGAGGAGCTCGTAGCAGAGACAAGGAGAATCGGGGAACCGATAGGGATTGATTCAGGGATCTCTACAAAGTACTCGGTTTTTGAAAAGATGGGGGCACTGCTATCTGAGGGGTGGACACGAATGGTCACCGTAGCCAGGTCATGCCACTGCGGGGAGCCTTGATCTTCTGCCTTCACTGTCAGGGTATGCTGGGCATGATTTGCCTGATCAAGTCTCTGGGCTAGAGTGATGATCCCCAGTAGGGCATCCATGTTGAAGAAACCCTCACTGTTCCCTGAAAGAGAAGACAAGACAAACTGAAGTTTCCATACTCTTAAGAGATACCGCCTAGGCTACCACAGAAAACTTGGACAGGGCAAAATCTGCATCCTTGATATAATGTATAAGGTAGATATATATAAATATTTTATAAAATTCTTACCATGGTGCACATAGTAGGTGCCTCATATCACTAGCTATCTAGCACTATCACTTAGCTTCAATGATCACTAAGTCTGTGGAACACAATTTAATCTACAAACCAAAGCTGTAGTAGATCTTTGGAACAAAGAAAGAAGACATAACTTTGTAAAACAAGCACACTCTGCCCCAAATTTCAGTGATGCCTTTTGTAGGAAAAGCTTCAGTTACACCATATAGAATGTTTAACTATCCTTTATATAAGTTTTAATAGCTTTGGTTATTACACTTGATAGGTGAAAACTGTAGCTACAGAGTCATAATCTGTTAAAATTGACAGGGATTTTAAAACCCACCTTGTCTACTCTCCTATGTTGGGAAAGTGCCTTGACAGGCTTGGAGAGCAGGTAGTAAGGAGTCAGGTGAGGGGGGAACGCATAGATCATGCAGATCTTGAGGCCCCTGAGCAAATGCCTTTGTACCACACCTGTATTTCCTAAACTTTAGGCATTCTCACATCACCTTTATAATTTTTTCAACATCCAGCCACTGCTTCTACTGTTTTATACTGCTACTTAATGGATTTTTTTTTCCTTTAAATTGATTCACTCTTAAAATTTGATAAATATTTTTAAAGGGAACTTTATGTCGCTTCTTTAAAAAAGAATACCATATTGCTTGCCACAAATCACAGGTTACCGTAAAAACAAGTCAATGAAAACTGTAACACTAAAATCTGGATAAAATCTGTTGCTTGCTAAAAGATCTGAGCCTGAGACCTGTCCCCTTTCTTTGGTAAAAGCAGAGAGTAGCAAGTGTTAGAGAAGACTTAAAGAGATTCTAGTACCCACCGAGGCTTTGTTCTTGATTTGATCAGGAAGTTTGAATGAGAATTAAAAAGGGAGCACTTTCTCTCTGCTTGCTAACCTTTGAATGCCGTAACTGAGTAGTAGCCCATGAACCATTTTGCTCACTACCAGAAGTGTAGGTCTTGCACTTGAGAAAATGTTGCTCTTGACATTTCTTATTCCCTTTATCACAGGGGTGCTTATTTTATGGTTTCCAGGGCAAAGCAAATGGTTAAGCTTCATCGCAAAACTTTTGATCTGACTCTTCCACCCTTTGACACTGCTCTGCAGCTGACGAGCCAGGTGGTGTGTGATACAGTGGCTAAGTTTGGTCAGAGAACACGGCTTTGATGCATAAACAGCATTGTAAAAGTGGTTCCATTAAAAGTAGCTGACGGTCTAAATATAACTCTAATTTCTTATGTTCCACTGATGAGAGAAGGAAAATAGAGCACACAATTGTATATTCAGTATGATCTCAATGTTACGGAAAGATGCATAGGAAGAGATGAGAGGGGAATACATGAAATTATCATCTCTGGGTGATGAAAATTATGGCTGGGTGTTATGTTCTTTATACACTCCTGTATTCTCCATGTGTTAAAAAAGGAGCCTGTCAGGGTTCACGTGAGGGCTGTGGGGCCGTGTGTACAGGGTTCACGTGGGGGTGTGGGACTGTGTGCAGAGGGCTCACGTGGGGCGTGTAGGGGCCATGTGCAGAAGGCCCACGTGGGGGTGTGGGGCTGTGCACAGAGGGCTCACGTGGGAGGTGTGGGGCCGTGTGCAGAGGGCTCATGTGGGAGGTGTGGGGCCATGTGCAGAGGGCTCACGTGGGGGTGTGGGGCCGTGTGTAGAGGGCTCACGTGGGGGGTGTGGGGCCGTGTGCAGAGGGCTCATGTGGGAGGTGTGGGGCCATGGGAAGAGGGCTCATGTGGGAGGTGTGGGGCCGTGTGCAGAGGGCTCACGTGGGGGTGTGGGGCCGTGCACAGAGGGCTCATATAGGGGGTGTGGGGCTGTCTGCAGAGGGCCCACGTGGGGGTGTGGGGCCATGCACAGAGGGCTCACGTGGGGGTGTGGGGCCGTGTGTAGAGGGCTCACGTGGGGGGTGTGGGGCCGTGTGCAGAGGGTTCACGTGGGCGGTGTGGGGCCGTGTGCAGAGGGTTCACGTGGGGGGTGTGGGGCCGTGTGCAGACGACTCACGTGGGGGGTGTGGGGCCGTGTGCAGAGGACTCACGTGGGGGGTGTGGGGGTGTGGGGCCGTGTGCAGAGGGTTCACGTGGGGGGTGTGGGGCCGTGTGCAGAGGGTTCACGTGGGGGGTGTGGGGCCGTGTGCAGAGGACTCACGTGGGGGGTGTGGGGCCGTGTGCAGAGGACTCACGTGGGGGGTGTGGGGCCGTGTGCAGAGGACTCACGTGGGGGGTGTGGGGCCGTGTGCAGAGGGTTCACGTGGGGGGTGTGGGGCCGTGTGCAGAGGGCTCACTGGGGGGTGTGGGGCCGTGTGCAGAGGGCTCACGTGGAAGGTGTGGGGCCGTGTGCAGAGGGTTCACGTGGGGGGGTGTGGGGCCGTGTGCAGAGGGTTCACGTGGGGGGTGTGGGGCCGTGTGCAGAGGGCTCACTGGGGGGTGTGGGGCCGTGTGCAGAGGGCTCACGTGGAAGGTGTGGGGCCGTGTGCAGAGGGTTCACGTGGGGGGGTGTGGGGCCGTGTGCAGAGGACTCACGTGGGGGTATCGGGCATATTCAGTATGATCTCAATGTTACAGAAAGATGCATGGGAAGAGATGAGGGGGGAATACACGAAATTATCATCTCTGGGTGATGAAAATTATGGCTGGGTGTTATGTTCTTTATACACTCCTGTATTCTCCATGTGTTAAAAAAGGAGCCTGTCAGGGCTCATGTGGGGGCTGTGGGGCCGTGTGCAGAGGTCTCATGTGGGGTGTGTGGGGCCGTGTGCAGAGGTCTCATGTGGGGTTGTAGGGCTGTGTGCAGAGGGCTCACCTGGAGGTGTGGGGCCGTGCACAGAGGGTTCACGTGGGCGGTGTGGGGCCGTGTGCAGAGGGTTCACGTGGGGGTGTGGGGCCGTGTGCAGAGGTCTCACGTAGGGTGTGTGGGGCCGTGTGCAGAGGGCCCACATGGGGGGTATGGGGCCGTGTGCAGAGGGTTCACATAGGGGGTGTGGGGTGTTCGGGGCTGTGCTCAGAGGGCTCACGTGGGGGTGTGGGGCCGTGTGCAGAGGGCCCACATGGGGGGTATGGGGCCGTGTGCAGAGGGTTCACATGGGGGGGGCCGTGTGCAGAGGGCTCATGTGGGGGCTGTGGAGCCGTGTGCAGAGGGCCCATGTAGAGGGTATGGGGCTGTGTGCAGAGGGTTCACATAGGGGGTGTGGGGTGTTCGGGGCTGTGCTCAGAGGGCTCACGTGGGGGTGTGGGGCCGTGTGCAGAGGGCTCACGTGGAGCGTGTGGCGCCGTGTGCAGAGGCCTCACGTGGGGTGTGTGAGGCTGTGCTCAGAGGGCTCACATGGGGGGTGTGGGGCCATGTGCAGAGGGTTCAACTGGGCGGTGTTGGCCAGCAAATTAAAAAAAAAAAATATATATATATATATATATACACACAATATATATAAAAGGAACCTGTGTCACTTCATCAGAAAAATATTTTAAAAACTAATCTGTAAAATAAATTTATTTTCATTAGTGGGAATTGTCAATAAGATAAAAAGAGATAAAAGATGTGACTGTACCTCATAGCAAAAAGTAAACAACTAATCCATTCTAATTTGTATTCTTCTTCTTTGGGGGAAAATAGATTTCTGTCATATGGCAATTGTTTCTTCAAAAAAGATGTAAAATGCTCTGATTTTCTTGCAAGTGTATAAGCTACTGACATATGATAAATGATCATTATGCTCTGGGAGATAAGAGAGCAAGTCATGTTCATCTTTGTTCCTCCATAGCAACTACCTCTATGAAGTATTATTATTAAAGGTAATAATTATTATTAAGTGTCATTAATTATGCAACATCAACCATTACAAATTGTCAATAATTAGTTGAATACTGGATACTATCACTTTTGTTATATTATTTATAATTAATAAGTTATAAGTTAATTACTTATAATTAATAATTATAACACTTACCAATGATAGTAATAACCCCTGGCATATGTACAATATTTCACAGTTTACAACATGTATTTTTATTTTTTTTTGAGACAGAATCTCACCCTGTTGCCCGGGCTATAGTGCTGTGACATCAGCCTAGCTCACAGTAACCTCAAACTCCTGGGCTCAAGTGATCCTTCTGTCTTAGCCTCCCAAGTAGCTGGGACTACAGGCACACACCACCCAGCTAATTTTGTTTATATATTTTTAGTTGCCAATTAATTTCTTTCTATATTTTAGTAGAGACGGGGTCTTGCTCTTGCTTAGGCTGGTTTTGAACTCCTGACCTTGAGTGATCCTCCCGCCTCGGCCTCCCAGAGAGCTAGGATTACAGGCGTGAGCCACCGCGCCTGGCCTATAATATGTATTAAGATACATTTTCTCTTTTAATCTTTCCAATGGCTTTCTAGCACAGGTAATATTATTCCCATTTTTGAGATGAAGAATGCCATATAATAGATACTAAGTCACTTTGTGGCCTTAGCAGAAAATAAAAATTATTCTTAAAACTATGCCATACACCTTATAAAATATTTACAGGTCCCTTGTAATCCACATGCATGAAGTTATCACACTTTTCAAATGTTGCATGGACTTCATAAGCATCTTCTACATGTATGGGCACTGTTGGGTTTATACAATACATATAAATTCTCCCACAACTTGAGTAGTCCCTTGGCTATTGTTACTGCCCTCTTTGGAAGTGCATTGTCTTTGGTCATTATGGTCCCACGGAATACTCTAGAATTATCATTTGCAAAAGCTTAGAGAGCTTGGTGCTTGATTCCCTTGGAAATTCATGCCTCTAGTGCTTTCCTTTATTTCCAAAGCGCCTTTGCTCATCCCCTGAACTCATGCCAAGCTTCTCACCTTTCAGGAGTGAGTAGTGGACCTCGGCGTTGGCTCCCCTGTCAGCGTCCAGGGCCCGGACCTGGAGCAGCTCTGTGCCAGGGGCTGTGGTGTCAGGAACCCTGGCCTCATAATGGAGCTGGGTGAAGCGGGGCGCATGGAGGTTTCCGTCCTCCACATGGATGGTCACCCACACAAAGTTCCTCTTGATGGGTATCTCCTGGTCTCGGACCTATGGGCCCAAGGGAGTGACAGGATAAGCAGCCAGTGGGATGGGAGGAGGCAGGGTTAGACTAAGGTCAGTGTAACGAAATGCCAGTGGAAGGTGTACCCAATTGTAACTAACTGTCTCTATGTCCTTTTAAATCGTGCTGTAATCTATGCTCTTTCTTCCTGTTAAATAAATTTATCAATTAGTGATTTTTAGACTTAGCTATTTTTAATGGATACTTCCACTTTAGAGAAAGGCAGAAATAGAGAAGCAGTATTTTCCAAATTAAGTCTCAGAGAATATTAGTTCTTCAAGAGGTTAACATGTTATGAAGGAAAAAAAATTCTATAGTCAAGTAAATTTGAGGAGCAATGAACTAAAGTTCAGTTTTCTTTGCTGCAGGAATTCTCAGAGTCTTTTATATATATATATATATATATATATATATATATATATATATATATATATGTATATATATATTTTTTTTTTTTTTTTGCCCAGAGGATGATGAATTAGCACGTAACACCCCTGACTCTGATTCTGATTCCATCATAAATAACTGTATGGCAGTGAGAAAGTCTCTTTTCCTCTGTGAGCCTCAGGTAGAAGATAAGGGAAATGAGCAGGCAGGGCTGGGACTAGAGTGGGCCAAGTGAGGCATGGAGCGCACAAAATATAAGGAGGCACCTGCTCTTGGGGTCATAAAAATTCAGGTAAATGATCCATAGAGCGAATCCTCCTTAAATTTTATGTCTGACAGGCCTCACTTGCCAGACCCCGGTCCTTGCTCTGAGTGGGAGGGTCTCCGGGCCCCTTCCAGCTCTGGTGCTACATGACTCCAGGTTATGGCCATGAAGTCTCAGAGCAGGGACGGAACCGTTGGGGGATATTTGGGCTGAATCCAGAGAAATGCAAGGTTGACAGGAGTTTCACTGGCAGCTGTCCCACCCTGTCTTCACTCCCAGGCATCCCTTATGGAAGGTGCCCTTGGCCAGCTGTGAAATGTCACAACTGCATCTCCTGGACTGTCATTCCGGGCGTCAGCACACCTGGCTTGGCAGGGGAAAGGCCACCTCTGGCGGCGTGCCTCCAAGCGTCTCCACCCGCGCACATCTGCATACGAGCCGTTCTTGCCCGGGCTTTCGGTTTACTCACCATGACCGTCAGCGTGTGCTGGCAGGGCCCCGAGCCCAGGTCCAGTTTCCCTACGGTCACCAGGACGCCGCTGCTCGGGTCCAGCTGGAAGAGGCTGGCACTTCCCGGGTCTTGGCTGCCATGTAAGGTGTAGATGAGACCTTTGCCCTTGTCTTGATCCGTGGCCTGGACTCGGAGGAGCTCGACCCCAGGCAGCGTGTCCTGGGGAACTCTGACCTCGTAATGAGCCTCCAGAAACTGAGGCCGGTGGTGGTTGACGTTGGCAATCATGAAGATGTAGACCTGGGGAGGACAGAGGGCGGACTGTGGGCTCCAGGGGCAGGGACTGTGTCCTTCTGCATCTCCTGCTCCATCCGTGCCTGGCACACGGCAGTTGCTCGATATTAACAAATGTTTGTTGAATAAATGATAGCATGTCAGAATCATTTCAGAATCACAAGGCTTTCAGATACCACACAGTGCAGTGTTTTTTTTGTTAAAAGACCTTTTCTCCAAATGGAATTTTATGTGACATCCCAATACATGAAACAGATAAAACCCTTGGCTGAAGCCAGAGTAGAAATCCACAGCCCCACTTACCCAGCCATCATTCCCCCTACCCGAGGTAGCCCCTGGGGCACTCTACCTTTCACTAAAACCACCTGTTCAGACAAATCCCCTTGCTACACGGAGATGCAGGCTGGGAACAAGAATCTCCCGAGGCTGCAGAAGTAGAAAGTACATTGCACACGACTGGGGCCCAGAACCTCGATTCCAAATTCAGTGTTCTTTGAGGATCGCCACATACCCAGAAAGCCTGGTGTAGACTTGTCCCGACCAAGGAGGGCTCCCATCCCCTCTGGGCTCAGGGTTCCCCAAGTGAGGCCTCTAACCTGGGTGGCGATGGTGCGGGACCCATCTGTCACCTCCACAGTCAAGTTATAGCTCGACCTCCTCCTCGTGTCGAGGGGCCTGGCGATGATGATGCTGCCCGTGGTCTTCTCAATGTCAAAGTCCATGTCCTTATCCCCACCTGCAGTGGGAGCGGGGAGAAAGCACACACACCCTCAGCGACATAGGCAGCAGTAGCAGCATACCGTGCATCTGGCCGTCAGTTTAGAAGATGTGGTGATAGACGCCAACCTTGGATGGCAGCACTGAGAACATGCAAGGAAGAGCCTGAATCAGGGACTCTGAAGACTTTGTTCAGAAGCAGTATGATATCTGAGTGACAGGCTGGAGTTTATCCGCGCAGGAGTCCAAAAAGCTGTAATTTATCCTGTCGCATTATTGTCAGATCGTTGTCAAGACCCAAATAATGATACAGGAAAAAAGGTAAACCTATAATGGCTGAAGAGTCCCATAAGAAGACCAAAATTTGCTATAAAACTTATTTTGCTATTGGGATTGAGATGGAGCTCTACGCCATAGTTTACAGGGAGTTTGCCCAGTCTAAGATGCGAACCACCTGTAATAGTCCTGTGAAATTGCATCGTGCCTACACACAAGAAAAAATGAAACTAAGTCTGCTCAACAAGAGGGAATTGATTTAATATCTATAAGAATCCAAAATATAAAATAACATGAAGCTATTTAAATGTCTACTATAACTCTGGGAGGCCAAGGCAGGTGGATTGCTTGAGGTCAGGAGTTCGAAACCAGCCTCAGCAAGAGCGAGACCCCCGTCTCTACTATAAATAGAAAGAAATTAATTGGCCAACTAAAAATATATAGAAAAAATTAGCCGGGCATGGTGGCGCATGCCTGTAGTCCCAGCTACTCGGGAGGCTGAGGCAGGAGGATTGCTTGAACCCCCAGGAGTTTGAGGTTGCTGTGAGCTAGGCTGACGCCACAGCACTCACTCTAGCCTGGGCACCAAAGCGAGACTCTGTCTCAAAAATAAATAAATAAATAAATGTCTACTATATAGATATATATTTAATGACATGGACATATGTTTATGTTATATTACATTTAATATTATAAAACAATATATTAATATAACCCCAAGGTATATGTGTGTGCATGCTTGTGTGTGTGAAGAAAAATGACTAGAAGGAAGCACATAAAAATTATAACAGTGGATTATTTTCTGATTGGTGGGAATTTCGGTGATTTTCATTTTCTTCTCGGCATTCATTTGTGTTTTCTAAATGTTTTATAGGGTATATGCATTAATTACATATTCAAGAAAAAAAGTCAAACAATGAAAAGAGCAGTGAATCAGAACTGGAAGTAAGGTCAGGAGGTCAAAGAGCTTGGGCCAGGTGCATATCCCATCCCATCCCATCTCTGAGCCAGGCTGGAAACTCTGTTATAGGACCACATGTGCATGTAGGTGCTGAAATTCTTGATTAGAGATTTTTAACCTGGAATCCCTGGATGGGCTTCAGAGAGTCTATAAGTTTGTATGTAAATTTATATTTGTGTATGTATGTGTGTGTGTGTGTGTATGTGTGTGTGTGTGTGTGTCAGATTCCCAAAGGGCTCTGTGACCTTAAGAGGTTCAAACAAAATCTTGATTTAGAGACAGAAGGGAATTTCAGAGGGGGCCATCAGAACCTGGGTGCAAGTGCCTCCTAGAATGAGAAGGGGCACTTTCCCCTGATGTTGAGGACGGCATCTGGGACCAGAACATTGAGCATGGCCCCAGCATACAGCTGACCACAGGCTCATGGTCAACAAAGTCAGCTGTACGTTGATTTTCACAGTGAGGCAGAAAAACAAACGAGCTTGTGCTTTCTGCTCTGGGTCTTCCTGGACCATTCATTGTAGGGCTCCCAGGCACTTGGGGTAACCGAGGCACAGCCAACTCTGGCTGGGCTTGCCAGTGAGACCATGGGTGTTCCACCTGCGATCATGGCTGGAGTGAAAGGAAAGTTGGCAGATGGGGCCTTCCTACCACCCTTGCCCCAGAGAACCAGAGCCAAAAGAGGGGCTGCCAAGGAGCACGGCCTTGCAAGGGGTCAGAAGGATTGCACCCTGAGGACTAGAGCTGGTCTATCAGGATGGGAGTGGCTGGCCTCACCTGAGATGTTGAACCACAGAAGGCCAGGTCGGCCCTCCACGCTGATGACCCCCACCATGTGGTTCACGGGGTCCGTCTCCATGACTGTAAAGCTGTAGTGGGTCTCGTCGAAGGCCAGCGGTACGGAGGACGGCCGAGGCTGGGGGATCCACTCGATGTGCAGTCGGACGCTGGCGGAGAGCGGGGGCTGCCCACTGTCTGTTGCCTTGATCTGAAAAGAGGCCAGCACTGAAACTGAGGGCTGGGGGGCAAGAAACAAGAAGACCCAGGAAGCCAGGCCAAGAACCAGCGTGCCCTGTGACGGCGCTGGCCTCTCGGCCACTCGTCCATTCATTTCATGCACGCTTTGTGGCTTGCCGTACGCAGGCACCATGCTAGTCGCGGCAGGCACAGTGATAAACAATACATATGACCTGCGCTCAAAATCTCAGGGTTAGTATAAAAAATAATAAATTCCACTATTAACTGCAGACCTAATGTGTCCCAGTTTCTAAACTAGACTTCACATACATAGTCCCTTTACTTTTTCTAACAACCATAAACATAATAAGCTAGAATTACCGAACTCTCACTATTATGAGATCTTACTAGAAGAGTTTCATGTGCAACATCTAATTTAATTCTCACAATAGTTCTAGGAGAGGTGCTATTATCATCTCCCTTTTACAGGAAGAAAAGGGGCTTGGCGTGGTGAACTCACCCACCGGATTATACTTCCGACCAGCAATGAGGCTGGGGTCGAGTTCAGGCTGACTGATACAATGTGATATATTGGCTTCCTACAAGAAAAATATTCTTATCCTCATTTCACAGATGATAAAACAAAGGCGCAAAGGGGTTAAGTGACTTGTCCAAGGTCACACAGGTATAAAGTGGCAGTGCCAGGGTTGGAACCCAGGCTTATCTTAACTCCAAAGCCCGGGTGTACTCTCACTGAAATCCTTATTTCTATGAATAGAGACGATTTCCTAGGCAAGAATCTTATTGCCCTTAAAGAGAAAGGCCCAGAATTCTGACCCTTTGGCTAAAGTCGGGACTCCCAGTTTCCCTGGGAGGAGGCCAGGGAGGGGAGTACCACGTCCATCGTGCTGCTGGCTGTCTCCCTCCCTCTGAGTCTTTAAAGAGAGGCCGGGAGCGGCCCTGCCATTCCTCCCTCCACGGCCCACGCACGTGCTCACCGTCAGGATGTTGTATTCTCCAGCTGTGAAGGCACTGCTGGATGACACCACACCCGTGACAGGGTCGATGCTGAAGCCCTCCTCGTCGCTTTCCTCGATATGGTAGGTGACCTTGCCGTTCAGACCCTCATCTGGGTCTGAAGCCACCAGTCTGTACACAGGCCCAGGGAACACTGGGCTCAGCCTCTCTGGAAGACGGACTTTGAAGAGCTTGTGGGAGAACACAGGGGGGTTGTCGTTGACATCCAAGATGTGCACCACCACCCTGGAGGTGGACGTTAGCGAGGGCTCCCCGTTGTCCAGCACAATCACCTGGGGACAGAGTCGATCCTGAGCACCCGAGGTGCCAAATGCCAAGTAGTGAATATGTATTGCCACCCTCCACTGCTCTTGACAACCTGAAATATGAGTCCATTTTCCCTTGGGGTATATTCCCATATATATATATATATATATATATATATATATATATATATATTATCATAACCTCACCTACTTGGTAACCCCACCCACAGGAAAGCCAGCAAGAACAGAGAAAGGAGCCAGAAAGAACTGGAAGAAGAAAGAGTCAGCGTCTCTAGCCAAAAGCTGACTCTGTTTATGTGGGAAGACCCCAGGGTCATTTCTGGAGACTGACTACTTTTTATTTGCTCGTAATTCTCATGAGCTTTGTTCTCTGGTTTTCCTAAGCTACTCGAGGATAGAAAAAAACAAATGAGAAGGTGCTTAGGAAGGAATGGGTGATACTCGGTGAGTCAGGCGTGTGGCCCAATGCATGAAATGAAGTCCAGAGTGAGGGAAAGGCGCCAAAACAATTTCAGAAGCAGGTGCTACCTTGTGCAGGGGCAAAAGCAACCTGTGCATCAATATCCCCAAGGACATCGTATGAGAGAGGACATTTCCACCCAAACTGGTGCGGAATTTTTTAACCATTGTGGTCTTTAAAGGCAAATATCTGTTATTGAACTATGAAGAATGCCTCAGTCCCTAAGAACTCTAGAAGGCCACTTAGCAGCTGCTCACCAATAACACCTGTTTCTTACAAGGGGAAAGAAAATGTGCAGAGCCTAGAAGTATAGAAGGCAACATTTATTTCAACTCTGCTGAGGAATATGTATCCCTCCCTCCTGATGCCTTTAAGACTAGAAGAGGTACCTGTTCACCAGCCGTGGGCCACTCAGAAGGGGAAATAGCTAGACTTCTCCCCTGACATCCTCCTCTGCTGATTTAACACACTGACTACCACACTAGAAAAAAAAATTTTTTTTCCTTGGGACCACAGTGAAAATAGAATAAAAGTTTCAAAAACAAAATGATCCTTTCTAATTTAATGAAAATTTTGTTATTTTGATTATTTTCTGTGTTTTTTCCAATAAAAAAGTAATATAAAAACTTGAAAATAAGTAATGTAAAAATGTGAAAACTTGGAAAATAGTTCATAAGGGTAAAGTGGTTTCCTTGACTTGTCAAGCTTAAGTGGAATTTAAAGGTAAACATAAACAGAAAAACAAAATGTATTGACTTCTATTCATTTAATCCATGTTTCTAGGATTGAATTGCAATATGAATTGTAACAATAAGAACATTAATAAGTAAGATTTTCATGAACCAACCTCAGGATTTTGCCCAGGTTTTGCTTCATGAGGCCCTGGGCTCAAAACTAGCATGAGTTAAACACAATTCACATGGCAGTTAATGTGTTAACCCCCTCTAGCTCACTGACTAAAGCCTCTCATTGGAATGGGCAGCAGGAATGCCTATGTGATTTTAGAGACATCCTAGAAAGAACACAGATCTAGAAGACAAAGGTCTGCAAAGGTCTGTGTTTTCATCCTGGCTCTGCTGCTGACCTAGTATTTGACCTTGAATGATTCTCTCTGGGCCAGGACGATGGTCTGGAAACCAGACTTGACGAGTATACAGCACATGTGTACTGCTTCCTCTTCCTGAACTCACTGCAGGCATGACTAATCAATCAATGCTTCCTGCCCAGCCTGGACATGGTTTCAGATTCCTTTCCTTTTCAGTGGTGAAGAGCCAGCAAAGACCCAAGGATCTTCACCACCAACCACAGTGAAGCTCAGCACAAACGCATCCTCCTTCCTGAGCTCAGTATGCTCCTGAGACACAGTGCTAAACACACATGTGGCTCCAAGACCTGACATGGCTCCATAAACGACCTTCTCCGGGAGGCTTCCAAATCCAGCAGACAAGTTCACCACCATAACTCACCTCTAGGATGTGTTCGTCCTTGTTCTCTCTGTCCAGCTGCCGGGCCGTGGATAGGAGACCTGGGGGAGAGATGGTGGG
This sequence comes from Microcebus murinus, assembly GCF_040939455.1. NCBI lineage: Eukaryota > Metazoa > Chordata > Mammalia > Primates > Cheirogaleidae > Microcebus > Microcebus murinus. The sequence goes on from NC_134124.1 coordinate 17,498,571, forward strand.
AGGGAGACATGAGCAAAGTGTTCCCAGGGCCACTTTGCTGGGGGGAGTTCAAGAATTACATTCAAGTCCCCGATGAGAATTCTTCTGGTCTTTGGAGAACAAGTACAGATTACTCCCAATTTACAGTGGTTTGACTTAGGATTTTTCAGCTTTACGATGGTGATAAGTGATACACCTTCAGTAGAAACCACACTTTGAGTACCCATGCAACCACTCTGCTTTTCACTTTCAGCACGGTGTTCAATAAATTACATGACATAATCTACTTTATTGTAAAACAGGCTTTGTGTTACATGATTTTGCCCAACGGTAGGCTATTGTAAGTGTTCTGAGCACATTTAAGGTAGGCTAGGCTAAGCTACGATGTTCCGTAGGTTAGGTGTATAAACACGTTTCCGACTTACGGTATTTCCAATTTACGATGAATTTATCGAGTTACAGCCCCATCAAGCTGGGGAGCATTTGTACACGAAGGGGAGATGGAATTCTGGGGAAAGTGAAGAGGAAGTGAGGAGGTGGGAGAGAAGCACAGAGACAATGTGCCGCTTCTCACTTTCACTATGAGGCAGGGGTGACACGTGCTGCATGTCACCAGCACAGCCCAAGCAGCCAGGTCAGAGTGACACCAGCCGGAAGCAACTAGCGGGTTCTTAGTGCATAGGGCAAACTTCAGTACAGCTCCGATGCAATTTGGGCTCCTAGTCACTAAAATGTTATGTACTCTATTTGCATTTGGATGTCTTCTGCCCGTCATTCCTGCACCTTTCTTTTAGCAAACGAACCCCCATTTTCCTGAGGGGAACCACGCCGCTCCTAATTTCAGTCATTAGTGATCGAGGGTGAGGCTGACCCACTCCACATCTGGGTAAGGGCTTCCCGCCCAAGGCTGGCCACTCGGCATAGACTAGTCCCCTTGGCCCTCATGGCAAGCGACTCATCTGTCTGGTGAGCAACAATTCTGGCACGTTTGTGAGAACTGTAGAAAGAAGAGGCTCTTTTGCAGCTAGCAGGCTGAGAGGAAAGGACAAAACCTGAAAGCAACAAAAAGAGAGACTCCTGAGGACAGAGGCCACTCCGAGACGTTGAGGCTGAGAGATGCACAGACAGAGTCTTCCTTTCGTCATCTCAGTGCTGGCTACCATGCCTACAGGTGCCTGCAGCCATGCAAGTCTGGACTTTTCTGTGAAGCAAAAAGATAAATGCCAACCTGGATTGGGTTCTTATCCTTCACATCTGAAACAGCCCTGACCACTGAGTCAATTCTGAGACTTCCTAGGTTGGGATGAGAATGGGTTGGGGGTGAGAGTTGGGCTGGAGAAGCCTCCCCTCCAGGAAGGATGCCACGTCCTGGCTCAGCCCCTCCCTCCCCTTCCTGTGGCAATGCCGCCCCTCAATTGCAGCCTCAGATTCCTTACAGGGGACCCTCTAATGCCCTCCATGCCTGGCCCTGACTCCAGGAAGCTCCTGCCTCTTTCTCCACCTCTTCTGTGGTGCCCCAAACCCAACCTCCTCTGTAAAAGGACAAGGAGATTGGGTGACCTTTAAGGTCTTTCTGGCTTAAGTTCAGAACTTCTCATCCCACTTTGGAGAATTTATTCTAAAGATATCCATGCATAAATCTGCAAAGATGGGCGCACAAGGACGTTCATCAGAGTTATGTTTTAAAAAGTAGGTAACCCGGGGGAAAGGGCATTTATTGAAACCTTAAAATTTGTACCCCCATAATACGCCGAAATAAAAAAAAAGCAGGTAACCTGACACTATCCTTATAGAAGAAGAGATATAAATTATACATTAAAAGGAATATTATAGAGCCATTTAAAATCTATTTTTTTCCCAGATGTGGAAATGCTATGCACAATACATTGTTGGGTAGGAAAGGCAGCTTGACCGGAGTTACAAAAGTAACAATTATTGCCTTCGGTTCTAGAGAAATCACAAAGTGGTAGCTTGTCACCCCTTTATTATTATTATCATCCTCATCCTCACCATCATCATCATTATTCACGTGGGTCCTAGTGCCAGCTCTTCCTGCTGACCAGCTGGTGCAGATGAGTCAGAAGAGGGCTCCTCTGGGCCCCCTCAGCTCATCTGTAAACCGAGAAAGTTGAACTTGGTGACTCTGTAAATCTGATTTTAATTTGCGGAGCCACACCGGCTCTCAATTGAGGCAACAAGGGAGAGAATCTGCAAGATTCGGGTAAGTCAAGGCCAAGGCTGTCAGGGGCCCAGAAGGCCATCCCAAGCCCATAGCCTGAGAGGTCACAGCTGCTGGTGTGGAAGGTCTCCTTTAAATGAAGGAGAGCTATTGGTAGGGGTCAATGAACCATCTGAAAACTTTCAGTAGGTTTCCCCAAGCTTGTTTTGGTGCTGAAATGATGGAAACAGTGGAATTAAGTGCAGAAAAGGAAGCTCAGTGAGGAAACAGAGGTTCCGTCGGGGGCGTTCGGTGTTGGGGAGGGGGCGCCTCAGCATGGAAACGGGAGTGTGGTGTGAGGACGTGGCCTCTGCTGTGCGCATGTTTGCCTTGTGCAGTAGAATCAAGTCGTCCTTGCCTTTCCTTCCCTCACTTCACAGAAGGCAGGCGTGGGAGGGATGGGAGATGGCACCTGCAGGGCCCACCCCTGGGCACCTTCCCTCAGAGAAGGTTGACAAGTGCAAACGAAAGACACATGCCTCTAGGACAGGGGGAGATACTGTCCCAGGCCACCCCACCCAGCTTGGCCCCAAGCTGAGGGGCCTCATAGAGAAGGGAGGGCCTCCCCCTGGCCCTGCCCTCCCTTCCTCCCTGCCCTTCCTCTCACTTCACTGCCCCCTCTCTCTGCCCATCCTTCCCTGTCCTTTTCCTCTCTTCCTTTCCAGCTCCTCCCCTCCCCCTTCTCCCCTTGTGTCTCAGAATCTCAGTCTCTCCCTCTCCCCCTCCCTCCCCTCCCTTTGGTTCTTCTTTTCTCTCCACCTTTCTCTCGCCACTGCCTCCTCTGCCTGCTAAGGGCCTGTGTCCCTGTGGCTTCCAGGAACATTGCCCTGTGGTTGTCCTCACCCCATCTCTGAGGTCAGCGTCCAGATTCCTGGGGAGTGCCCGTGTGGGATGGGGATTCCAGGGGGCTGCTGTGCGCGGAAGGTCCCTCTCACCCTCCTGGCGCGGGGTGGCACTCGGCTTTGTACTCTTATCATTTCTCTCCTCCAAACAGGCGTTTCCTGGTCGCCCGTCTCAGGCCCGTCTCTGACCCTTCGCCCTCCCTCACCCAACAGCTTTCCCGCTTCTGTTGATTCTGCCTCTGATAGATTCCTCCTCCTTTAACTCCTTTTACCCTGACCCACCACCGTCTGGGGCTCGCCCCAAATACCTGCCCACCTTCTTCTCCCTCCCGCGGCATCACACAGCCAGCCCTCAAGGAGGGCTCCCCTGCCTGGGCATCCGATAAGCTCTTCCTACATCTCTGTATAGCGACTCGCGGAATCCTCACAGCCACCCCGGAGGTAGCTATTACCATCTCCGTGTTGCTGGTGAGAGATCTCAGGCCTGGTGCAGCCAAGGAACTTCCCCAAGACCTGCCCATTCATCAGCCCTAGAGCTGGGATGTGCCTTTAGGAAATTGGCCTACTTGAGCTGCCTTCAACCAGATCAGGGTCTTCCCTCCCAGATATTGCTCCCGTCATCCTCCTTGCCCACGTGCCCTGCCACACTGCTGCCTGCTGAACTCCTCCCCGACCTCAGCTCAGCGTCACCGCCTCTGTGCCATGGAGCCCTGGCAGACCCACACCCTGAGCACCACGGCGCCACCTCTGCACATATTCTACCGTGTTTGCTCTTTTGCACTGTTCTATAGTATTTATACCCTAATCTCTGATGGACTGAATTCCTCCAGGCCTGAAACCATGTTTTATTTATTCTCATATCTCTCCTCAGCACATCGCTTAAAGGCCTGTTTAGGGCAGACACCTTTAAACGTTTGCTGGGGAAGCGAATGGATTTGGGGCTTAACAAAAGATTGTGGATGCTGGCAGAGATTCATTCATCCATTTAACAATTACTTATTGAGCTCCTACTGTGTGCCAGGTTTTGGTGGGCAGAAACAGTCAGGGTTTCTTTTATCAGAAAACTTTGAAAAGTCTAGAGAAGGACATGGATAAGTAATAAGTCTAGAGAAGGACACGGATAAGTAATAGAATTACCGCACAAATGAATATAATGTCCTGTGTCGTCAGTGTTACAAAAGGGGGTAGGTGCTACTGGAAAGTATATTAGGGCATCAGGAAAAACTTCACTAAGAAAAGAGCAACTGGGCTAGGATGGGAGAGAAGAGCGGGGGTTGCACAGACGAAGGGGAGAAGAGACACCTGCAGAGCCCTGTCTCGGGGGAGCCTGGGCTGGAGCAGCCATGTGGCTGGAACCCTGGGAGGGCAGCAGGAGACCAGAGGGGTCAGCGGGGGTGGGTCAGCCTCGGGTCTGCAGGATACAGCAGGCTCTGACTTTATTCTCTGGGGGGTAGGGAATCCTTTGAAGGTAACAAAGCAGGAAAGTGGGACAAAGTAATGGTGGTGAGAGAGGTGAGCTGGGGGCCCATTGCTGATTCTTTTATTTTTGAAAATGTTTATACTAATAAAGATTTCTTCTCCTCGAATAAAGATTTATTCCTGCAGTTGCAGGAAGACTAAGAACATCTCTGCCCTCTGGGGCATTTTGCCAGACCTCCTGCAAGGCAACTGTTGATAGTAAACAGAACAGGGCTTTGGAAGATTGAGAAGTGAGTGCCTCAGGTGAGAGATCTCTTTCCTCCTCTGCAGAGGGAGGGACAGGGTCTGTGCAGGTAGAGCCAGCGGAGGCCTGTTTTCCAGGAGAAAAGCATCCTCCTAGGAGGACTGATCCACACCCTGAGGTCAAAGGTTAACAGAAAAGGTTCCCAACAAATGTCACTGGGCACAAAGACACTTGTATCCCTCACCCACTAGCATTCTTCCCTTCTTCCAGTCTCACCAGCTTCTGTCCTTCCCAGACTCGAGCAAATTGTTGGAGACAGAAAATAGGATGCTGGGTTCAGAGGAGAAAGTGTCAGCCTTCTCTACAATCAGGTTGTTCATCCCGCAAGAGGAAGATGAGGCCTTTGAGAAGTGTCTGCTGCAGTGGGAAGTGGCTCTCAAACGTCAGCTCCCACAGGAGCCAGGCAAGTGGGGACCGCAGGGACCAGAGGACGTGAGCCTGGGCTGCAGAGGGATCTGCTGTCAGCTCTGGTCCATCATGGCCCAGTCGGAATGTGAACTCAGTGTGGCCAATTCTTTCAATTTTTAAAGAACAGCCAGAAATCTGGAATGTTCTGTATAATTTCCTCATTTTTAGTGTTGGGCACATTTGAAAATCATTGTTTCAAGCTCATGCAAGTCAAACAAAACACCCCTGTGGGCTATATCTGGCTCACTGCTGCCAGCCAGTGACCTCTGGATTCCTCTAAGAAACTATCCACCACCCTTGCCCCAGAAGGCCTTGCAAGGCAGATGCCAGTGAGATGGTTGACTCAATGTAAGTGGATCTGTTTATCTAATTTTGGCTACTCTCATGATGACACCTGTTGCAAATTAGCAACCTATAGCAAATATATTTTTAAAAAATAAAGAACTATCAGGATTCAAAATAAAAAAAAATGTAAGTGGATCATTATTGCCACTAGCGATCCACTTGGACAGGGTGGGATCAGTCTGAAACTAGGGTTAAGGGATTCAACCTGAGGCTTGTGACTCAGGGGACGAGTTGGTTTGGGAGCACTTAGAGGTCTGAAATAGTCCCAGACTGGCCACCTCGCAACCTGTTTAGCTTCCCTGGGCCCCAAGGAAAGAGAGTTGATGACAGATTCTTCTCATTTTCCCATGGAGTTGGGCTTTGTAGAACAGGGTTCTCAAACTGTAGCACACATCAGAATCCCCTGCTGGTTTTGTTAAAACACAGATTGCTGGGCCCCACCCTCAGAGTTCTGACTCAGTAGGTCTCGGGTGGGGAGCCCACGAATTTAAATTTCCAACAAGGTCATAGGGGATACTGACAACGCTGATCGGGACCCACAATTTGAGAACCACCGTGTTCACCCGGCTTCTGGGGCCCTTACCTGTGAAAGGGTGAATAACGAAGAATCCCATGTGGTTCCCACTGGTGATGTTGAAGGTCAGCTTCCCTTGGGAGCTAGAGTCTGGGTCCCAGGCATCCAGGTGAAGCACGGAGGTACCCACAGGCGCGTCCTCCCAGATGGAGGGGTAGAACACAGCTCTGGACATCCGGGGTGGGTTGTCATTGACATCGGTAACCTCAATGTAGACTTCAGTTACAGAAGAGAGGGGTACAGAACCTCTGTCCACCGCCAGCACTGTCAGCCAGTAGTAGGGTGCGAATTCTCGGTCCAGGGGCGCCAGAGTCTGAATCATTCCTAGGAACAGAGAGTCACCAAACCCCAAATACTTTAGGGCTCAAAATGGCTTTAGGTGTCACCCTACCTAACATTCCCTGAACTGCACTATGGGAAGGAAATTAATAGGTATTCCCTGAAAAGAGGGAATCGTTACCAACATGATGGGGGAGATGCTGAGTTAAACACAGGGGGACAAATATCCTTATTCTAGAACCTCTCACAGCCTTTCTATGCTAAAATGGGCTCATGACTCTGGCATGTGGACATGCGTGGGATTTTGAGAAGACAGTGGTAGTTGACCTACTTTCTCTTGACTCCTTTAACACAAGTTCCATTGATTTATTTCACATTCTGTAAGTGAGACATTCTTAAAGTTGTCTTTAAAACGCTTCCTTCACTCTTTAAATCCTGGTAGATAATCAATTTAAGGATTAGGGATTTGACAAATAAATTGCTCTTTCCTTCATCATCTTCGTGATTTTAGGGGCTGAGCTTCATTCTTTAGCTGACTGACTCCACAGCTTGCTTCCTAGGGGCCAGCACTGCTCTAGAAGTTGAGGGTCTAAGAGTGAGCAACAGAAGCTTGCACTCAAACCCCTCAGGGATCTCACTCAGCTGGCAGAACCTGTGCGAGAGGGCAGGGCCTGTGCTCGCAGCCATAGCATGACAGAGATGACAGATGGGGAAACTGAGGCTCCGAGAGGGAGCACGACTTTATCAGGATAATGTAGCAAGTATGCAGAAGAACTGGATCTGGAATTGACTCCGTCTAGTGCTTTTTCGACCACGTCACCCTGCCCTTTACTCTGAAAATAAATCACCCGCCAGATTGTAAACCCCTTGAGGCAGGAATCTGCCATTATTTACCTTAGATCTCCCCAAGGTGCCTATCCCAGGACCTCAGATAGTAGTAGATACTCAGTAAGCATTTGCTAAATTGCACTTATTTTCTAGGAAGCTTAAAAAGAAGGCATAAGGTGGCATGGCCTTTTTAGAGAGTAATTTAGAAATATCTATTAACATGGAAAGCATACATTATCCTTGGACTCAGCTACTTCATTTTTCAGAGTTTTTCCTATAGAGAGTCATGCATGTGAGTCAAAGTACATAAACAAGAATGTTACACTATATAATAGAATAACATGCAGCCAATAAAAAATGTAAAAAAGATTTATATATCGACAAATAAAATGCCCTGATGTTATGTTATGTGAAATAAGTAAGTTTCAGAAGTAGTGTCTATTATATTGTGTTTTCATAATAAAATGAACAATGATATTATATCAGATATTAAAAAATTTAGAAGATTATGGAGCAAATTATTAATAAAGATTATATTTAGGGAGATGTGATACAAAGGAACATTCATTTTTTAATTTTACATAAAAAATTTTGGCCGGGCATGGTGGCTCATGCCTGTAATCCTAGCACTTTGGGAGGCCAAGGTAGGAGGATTGTTTGAGCTCAGGAGTTCGAGACCAACCTGAGCAAGAGTGAGACCCTATCTCTGCTAAAAATAGAAAGAAATTAGCTGGACAACTAAAAATACGTAGAAAAAAATTAGCCGGGCATGGTGGTGCATGCCTGTAGTCCCAGCTACTTGGGAGACTGAGGCAGGAAGATTGCTTGAGCCCAGGAGTTTGAGGTTGCTGTGAGCTAGGCTGATGCCATGGCACTCTAGCCCAGGCAATAGAGTGAGACTCTGTCTCAAAAAATCAATCAATCAATCAATCAATCAATTTTATATAAAAAATTTATACCATATATATTACTTTTATAAAGAGAATATATGTAATATATGTGTATATGTTGTGTATGTATACACACACATAAATATATTTCCAATATATATATACACACACACACATATATATCTCCAATAAAGATAAATTAAAAATAAAAGGGACAGAAGGAGAATCCCTACTTATTGCCTTTCATCTCAGCCTGCAGCTTGATTTCATTCCCCTTCAGCCCATCTTTCCCAGGCCCTGGTGCTCCCATCCCACCCCACTCCCGGTACCTGTGTCTTGGTTGATGCTGAAGGCTGCAAGGCCAGTGCCGGCGCGCAGGAAGTACTGGAGCTCCCCATCCAAGCCACTGTCATCGTCGTGGGCAGCCACTACCAGCACCTGAGTTCCCGGGGGGCTGTTCTCCTGCACCTGGCCCTGGTACACAAAGGAGGCAAAGCGGGGAGGATGGAGATTCTCATTCACATCCAGGACGATGACCTCCACGTGGCAGAGGGTCCTGCGGGCCTGGGGTCTCCCACTGTCACTGGCCCACAGGCTCAGATTGTACCCAGCCTGCCTCTCAAAGTCCAGCTCTCTCTCCAGACTGAGCGCCCCAGTCATCAGGTCCACCCGGAAGGTTCCATGAGCATCATCCAACAGGACATATCGCACTTCACCTGCAGGGCCCAGGTCAGGATCAGAGGCATCCAGAAATGTCAAGATAGTACCCAGGGGCAGGTCCTCTGGGACCTTCAGCCTGCTGAGTTCCATGATGCACTGAGGAGAATTGTCATTGACATCTTCCAATGTGACTATCAGGTCAGTGACAGAGAAGAGCTGGTGGCCCTTCCTGGGCTGATCCCTGGCCTCCACCTTGAGTACGTACCGAGGTTCTGATTCCCGGTCCAGGTGGCCTGTGACAACCAGCTCCCCAGTGAGAGGGTGCAGGGAGAACTGCTCTGTGGGGCTTAGCAGGGTATAGCGAACCCTGCCGTTGTCCTCTGAGTCAGCGTCTTCTGTTTTCAGCTCTGCAATTGTGGTTCCAACTTCTGTGTCCTCTGAGATGGTTAACTGGTACCCACCAGGAGGAAATGTGGGTGCATTGTCATTCCAGTCTTTCACATTCACGGTCAGCAGCTTCCAGGAGGACTTCTGGGGCATGCCCAGGTCAAACACTGTTACATTGAGGATGTAGAACCTGGTGGCTTCATAGTCCAAGGGAGCAGCTACAGTAAGCAGCCCTGTCTCCAGTTCAATGTCAAAGCAGCCCTCCTCATTGCCATCTGCAACCACATAGACCAGTTTGCCATTAAAGCCAGTGTCAGGGTCAGTGGCTGCTAGGCGGGACAGGGGAGTATTGACAGGAACATTTTCAAGGACATCAATAGATTGGGGGAAGTGGTCCTCAAACTGGGGGGTGTGACGATTAATTTGATATGTGCTTAAAGAAATGAACTCCTCATCACTGGACTCCTGGTTCTGAAGGCCAATGGAGTGGAGGATGGCCTTTGTGAACTGTGTCAAAACCCCTGTTTTATCACATGTTACAGGAACTTCAAGACGAGGGTCCTTCACCACAGTAACATTCAAAGTTGTGGGTGAGGCATAGTTTTTGCCATCGGAGGCTGTAATTTTTAGGGAGTAGCTGGTGGGCTGACCAGAGGTAAGATTCATAAAAGAGCGCTTGAGGGATATCACTCCAGAGAAATGATTTAGATCAAAATAGTCTAGCTCATTGCCTGACACGATCTCGTATTTTAGGTTCTGAAGCTCATCCACGTCTATGGCTGACATGGTCATCACCGACTTCCCCACGGGCCAGTCTTGGTGGATGGACCCGGTGCAGTTGACTTCCTCAAACATGGGCTGGTTGTCATTCAAGTTTTTGAGCTGAAGAGAAATGGACACTTCCTTCTCCCGGCGAAAAGGGGATCCCCAGTCCGATGCCCGTACCCGGAAGCTGTAAATTCTTTTCATGAGCTCATAGTCCATGGGTTTGGAGGTGGAGATGACCCCCAGGTACGGGTCGATGGAAAAGGGCACAGCTTTCGGAGCGGCAATGGAGTAGGTGATGTATCCGTTTTCTCCGTGATCTTGGTCAGTGGCAGCAACAGTCAACACACTGGTGCCTGCAGGGATATTCTCATCCAAGGTGCCATCATAGGAAGACCTGTTGAAGGTGGGGGCGTGGTTGTTACAGTCCACGATGTCAATGACCACCATGGTGGAGGCCAGGCCAGGGGAGGTCCTGACGTGTAGCTGATAGCGGGCTCTGTCATGGAAGTCCATGAGCTTCGTGGTGGTGATCAGCCCAGTGCGGGCATTAAGTTTAAACCCTGCACTCTCTGAGGACGGCTTTAGAACATACTGCAGGTTGGGGAAGGCTGGGGTGACCCTCACCATCACCACGCGGCTGCCAGGAGGGGAAAACTCACTAAGCTGCACTTTGTAAACGGCCTTCTCGAATTTGAGGGAAGCCAGTTTGGAAGAGGGTAGGTGAAATCCCCTGATCTGGGAATGAAAAGGACTGCTCCCACTCCTGGCCTGGAGACTGAGGTTGAACCCGTGAAGGTGCTCTATCCAGTTGATGTCTTTGATGGACACCAGGCTGAACTCATTGCTCCGGGCATAAGACTTGATGGCTTTGAAGTGCTTTCCAGGGTCCCCACCAACAACCTCCACTGAGAGCACTTCAGCTCCTGCGCTGTTCGCATCTACCACTACCGTGGCGTAGGTGCCCTCCTTGCTGTCCGGTGGAGTCACCACCACCGAGACAATGGCTGGGGGCTTCCTGAGGGCAGGCTCCACGTGGATGAGGAGTGGAGCCAAGTTGCCAAACCCGTTGCCTTCAGAGATTTTCCGCATGCGGTCCACAGCCAGCACCTGGAGCTCATACTTCCCTCGCCGGGTGACGTTGAGCTTCCCGGCCACAGTGACCACGCCGCTGGTGGGGTGGACGGCAAACATCTCTGACCTTGTGTTAAGGGCATAATAGAACTTCGCATTCTGGCCCAGATCGGCATCTGTGGCGGTCACCTTGCAGATGGGGCTCTTGAGAGGCATGTCATCAGAGATGGTGACTCTGTACGAAGGTGGGGAGAAGAGTGGCTTGAGGTCATTCTGGTCTAGGACGTGGACCACCACGTGGGTCAGAGCTTCAAACTCCAGGGTCTTCTCTGTGGCTTGGACAATGAGGGTGTAGCTATCTCGCACCTCCCTGTTGAGAAGAGCAGTGTTGCTGCTCTTCGTCCTTATTCTCAGGAAGCAGAAGTTGCCCACCACGTACTCCTCAGTCTTAAACACATTGGCCACGTCCCCAGAGATGATCCGGTACCTCACGGCCCACTGCGGCTCCGCGAGGTAGATGCCCATTTTCTCAGAGCTCTCCACGTAGGTCTTGGGAGCAGAGTTTTCATAGATGGTGGCGTTGTAATGGGGGTGTGTGAAGTGCCAAGCTGGGGGGGCGATGATCCCTTCTAGGGGCTTCTCACAGGTCACACAATGGAGCAAAAAAGTGGTAAAACCCAGCAAGGCAATAGTCATGGTGACAAAACTCCCAAAGCTCTGGACAGAAAAAGAAAGACAGGGTGCAAGTTAGGAAAGAAATGATTCCTACTGAGGTAGCTCTTAACTGGAGGTGATTTGGACCCTCGGGGGACAATGTCTGAAGATATTTGGGCTTTCCCAGCTTTGGGGTGGTGGTGCTACTGGCATCCAGTGGGTAGAGGCTGGGGATGCTGCTAAACATCCTACAGTGCACAGGACAGTCCCCACAGCAGAATCATCCAGCCCCTTAGTCGATAGTGCTGAGGTTGAGAAACCCCACGGTTGAAGAATAACAGACTAGTTCAAAATGCTCCCTCAGTGGCACTCGACATAAAACACAGTCCTGAACTCTTATTCCTTTTCCCAAAAACCTTTCTGTGGCCCCCTAGTGATGGTGAAATAGTCCCAACTTGAACCTGGAACCTGGACCCTGGCTTAGCAATCTGGCCCTAAACTACTCTCGTCTCTGTCCTCCCCGAAAGGCCCCGCCGTCAGAGCTGAGCTCCTGCCACGGTGAGCGGCTTCTGCAGTGCAGGGGCTGCAGGACAGCAAGACAAGCATGATCCCACACCTGGCATCGGGCTGCCTGGCTCCCATCCCTTCTCCCATCATTTGCTAGGTGGGTGACTTTCTGGACCAGTTATTTAACTTCTGCAAGCCTTTCTGTAGAATAAGGCTGAGAAAATTATCTATCTCATAGGATTGTTTGTGAAAATTAAATGAAATAATGAAGGTAAATGACCCATCAGAATGCCCAGTGTACCATAAGTTTTAACTTACTATTACCATTGTTAATAATAGGATACTAAGTTTCATCAAAGGAAGGGAGCTGCCCAGGGCCTTGTAGCTAGTGGGAGCTCCTGGAGTCACAAGCCAGGGCTGGCTCTTGCCCCGTCCTCTCTGTACCCATCCCACCACGTGTCCCTCACGGGCAGGGCCTGATTCAGACTCATCTTATAGCCCAGAACATGAAAACTCCTGCACGCCTGGGATGTCAGAGCGGAAATGGACATTAGAGATGATGGAGTTCTGTCCCCGATCCTCACGCAGAGATGAGGAAATAGAGTCACGCAGTGAGTGGCCAGGTAAGAACCAGACCGTGGGCATTAGGTCCTGTTGAACTGGCCAGGAGTGAATGCTGTGTGAGGCCTGCTGCTGCCCAACCTCTCCCTTGCTGTTTCCCAGAGAGCCCATCCCTGAGCTCCAACCTGGATCAGAATGTGAGACCCGGGGCCAAGAATGGGGCAAGAGGCAGCGGGCAGGGGGCAGGGGGCAGAGTTTGGGAGGGCCAAGTGGTGCCTGGGCTGCCCATGGGAGTCTGGATTCCCGGGAGCTTTGTGGCTGCCAACCAGATGTGCTGGGGCATTCCTGGATGGAACAGGCTAGACTTGTTTTTCCAGTTGCCTTGTTCTTCAAAGGTAAGGAAGAGTTAACCTTCCAGGGCAAGGGGAAAAGGAGAGGCTAGGAGCCCTGTCTTCCCAGAGTCCCACATGAACTGGGCACCGGATTCTGTAAGATGCTGTCACCAGCATCCCGAGAGGGGAGGCACCAGGGAGGCAGGGTCTGAAAGCCTCCCTCTCTTTCCAGCTTCCCCACCCCCCCACTTCAGATCCTCTTGGCGGCACCCCAAGCCCAGGCACCTCAGAAAAGGCGGGAGGAGGATGGAGGCAGATTCTACACTGGGGGTCAGAAAGAGTCTCTGTGCGTTCCCCACCCTGCTTGCCCCCTGCTCTCCCCGCTTGCTCACCGCTGCAGCCCCCAGAGGGCCAGCCCCAGGCAAAAGGCTTCCCCTAACACAGCCCCCACAAGCAGGAGGGGGCCCCAAGTCCTTCTGTCCTGGCCCCTGCAGAATGGAATTGCTTTTCTAGTTGGAACCCCAGGGGAAAATGAGTCCTCACCCAGTCCCCGTTCCACCGGCTCCTCAGCTCCGCTGGCCTGCCAGCCCTGCCCCCCTGCTGTGCAGAGAGCTTCCTGTGCACCAGGTCGGTTCCTGCACTGGGCAGGCCCCAGCAAGATGCACTGCGCTGCCCTGCCGCTGCACGGGCGCCTCTCGCAGAGCAGGAGGTAAAGATGAGCTGTAGGGAAGGGAGAGGGGTGGGGTTTCCACAGAGGGTTAGGGGAAGGACAAGGTGCAGAGAAAAATGCACCCTTGGGTGGCAGCTTGGTGCCCATGTGCCCAAGCTGTAGGACCCGCACACCTGGCGAGTAGTTTGCTAAGGGAAGGAACAGTGTCTGCACAGTTGTCTCCTGGCACTACGTCCAGGTAGGTGACAGGCTTGCAGGGCACATTGGTCTCCCTGCACCACCCTCCTGGCCCACGGCACCCAAGACCATCTTGTGAAAACTTGTGAAAACATAAATCAATTCATATAGCTTCTCTGTTTTTTTTTTTTTTTTATCTTTGAGACAGAGTCTCGCTCTGTTGCCGGGGCTAGAGTGCCATGGTGTCAGCCTCACCCACAACAACCTCTAACTCCTGGGCTTAAGTGATCCTCCTGCTTCAGCCTCCTGAGGAGCTAGGATTATAGGTGTGTACCACCATGCCCTGCTAATTTCTTTTTTTTCTAATTTTAGTTGGCCGACTAGACTGATTCTTTCTATTTTTAGTAGAGATGGGGCCTCGCTTTTGCTCAGGCTAGTCTTTTTTTTTTTTTTTTTTTTTTTTTTTTTGAGACAGAGTCTCGCTTTCTTGCCTAGGCTAGAGTGAGTGCCGTGGCATCAGCCTAGCTCACAGCAACCTCAAACTCCTGGGCTCAAGTGATCCTCCTGCCTCAGCCTCCCGAGTAGCTGGGACTACAGGCACAAGCCACTATGCCCGGCTGATTTTTATATTATATATATTAGTTGGCCAATTAATTTCTTTCTATTTTTATGGTAGAGACGGGGGCTCGCTCAGGCTGGTTTTGAACTCCTGACCTTGAGCAATCCGCCCGCCTCGGCCTCCCAGAGTGCTAGGATTACAGGCGTGAGCCACCGCGCCCGGCCTCAGGCTAGTCTTGAACTCCTGGCCTCAAGCAATCCTTCTGCTTTGTCCTCCCAGAGTGCTAGGATTACAGGCGTGAGCCGCCACGCCCAGCCCTCTGTTTAAATATTTTTCAGTGGTTCACCACAGCACTTATATTAAAATCTAAACTCCTTACCATGGCCTGGAAGCCCCAACTATCTCAGCCCTTTCTGCTTATCCAACGATAGTTCCCAGCACCCTTCCCATTGTTCACCAAGCTGCAGCCACACCAAATTAGCACCTGCCACAGGACCTTTGCACTTGCCGTCTCCCTTTACTTAGGATTTTCACATGGGTAGTTCCTTCTTGTCATCCAGATTTCAGCTCAAATATCACCTCCTGAACCCGAGGTTGGAATAGCCTCCCTGCCAACCTTCTTCCTTATCGCCTCACCCCATTTTTTTCATGACACTTATGACCACCCAATATATTCTTGTTCATTTGTTTAATAACCGCCTCCCCCTACTTGACACAGGGCTCCATGAAGACAAGAGCTCTGTGCATCTTATTCGTGGGCGAATCCCCAGCGCCTAAATCAGTGCCTGGTATAGAACCAGGCTCAATAAATACTCGTTGAAAAACAGAAGAATCTGAGCTGAGGAAAACAACGATAGAATGAAAGATGAAAGAGCCCTTAAAGATCATCCCCTCCTTTTTCAAGCTGGAAAATAAAGTCCCAAAGGAAGAAAGGGACTTGCCCAAAGCCACAGGGTAAGAATTGGAGGCGGGTTCTTTCCTTCTGACTGTGCTGCCAGCAAGAGAGGCTGTGATCACTTATGAATCTGTTTGGGTTCAAGTCCCAGCTCTACCACTTGCTAACTGTATAACCTTGGTAAATTACTCAACATCTCTGAACTTGAGCTTCTTTATCTGTGACACAGGGCTATTAGGAATACTGCTTGAATTCTAACAGTTCCTTCTGGGGAAAAAAAAAAAAAAGAGTACTGCTTTCATGAGCTTTTATGAGGACTAAATTAGATCACGCACATTAATGCCAGGCACATTAACACGGAGCCTGGCACATAGACAGCACTCAATGCTTACTAGTTATTCTTTTGTAATTCCAAGGCAGAATCGAAGCCTGGATTGGAGTAAGCGCAGGGCCCACTGAACCCTCTGGAGAAGGTCTGGGCTGTTCCCTGGCGAAGCAGGAAGCCACTGGTCTCCGGTCAAGTTGCAGCCTGCTGGCCTAGCCACAGCCTGTTCCAGGAAGCTGCGAGCGGGCGCTTGTCTGGGGTGGGGCCTCGAGCTCCTGGGCTCCTCAGGCCCAGGAAGAGATCCGCATGTGAGTGAACATGCACATCTGCAAAAGCGCACACAGCATACTCAGAGGCCAAGTTTGCAATAGCTGTGTGGGCACAGTCGTGGTGTCCACCTGTTCATGAATGGACCCTTTTAGGGTATATGGACAAATCAGACTCTGTCTCTGTGCAACTCCCAACCCCATGTCACAGACATGGAAGGTAGGAGAAGGTGGTTAACAACACACAGGTTCTGGCTATGTGGCCTTGGGCAAATGGCTCATCTTCTGTAATCCTGTTTTCCAACTTTGTAAGATTGGGGTTTTTTTTGTTTGTTTGCTTTTTACATAAAATATTTATTGAATTTTTATTATGTAAAAGAAACTACTATGGTTTGTGACTGTGTTTTTTTAATCTCTAAAAACACTTTACGGAAACCTATTACTAGAATCTAAGATAAGAGTATACTTCTTATAAAAATGGCAAATTGTAGGTTTGTGGACATGACCTAGAACATAACATTTATCATATGACACATCAGTGGAATAGCTATAGCTCACATCCTCTTTTAATGTTATTTAACAGTTCGAGCATAGTTTTTGTTTTCCATATATACAGTAATATGTTTGCATATTTGAAGCATACTTTAAGCTATTTATGCCATTATTACTTCACCCTGAATTTCTGATTGTTCCAGAAGAGCAGCATACCAGTTATGGATGCTCTCTCTCTCTTTCTCTGTCTCTCTCTCTCTCTGTCTCTCTTTTAAATTTAAGGGCCTTTGTTTCACGCACTGATAATGTCCATGATTCCGTGCATACAAATAGTAAGGACTAGTGATGGTGATGTATTGATTCAATAGTTTTCTTTTTCTCTTGCAAAGAAATTTCCTTCTTTCAACACACGGAAATAATTAATAGCACGTACCTCATCGGGTTGTGTTGATGAATTAATATGTATAAAGTGCTTAGATTAGTTGCTGTCATTTTTTAATCTCTACATAATTGTTGTGATTACTATGTAAGAGCATTTTGAGAATGAAGTTAGTTAATGCACAATAACAAATACAGTTTTCAACAAATATCACCCAGCACTATTACATTTTAGTAGCCATCTCATATTAATATCACTAACTCTTGAGTTTGCAGACAATAAAAACTTCCAGACCTATTATCACGTCACCCCTGATCTATTCGTGTGCAGGCTGCTTTTCTGCAACTAAACGCCATCGGGCTTTAAGGAGGCTGTGATTCATTCAGTTCATCCTGGGTTTCAGCTCACGACTGCAGCTTCTCAAAATCTTGATTCTGACATTCAGAAACTCGATGGTTGTAACACCCATGCCTTTATCCAAGTCATTGATAAAAAGTCTGACTCCTCGTCACTGGGGAAATCCAAGCAGAGTCTGGGTGGCCACCTGTGAAGGATGTTCTACTCTAGGGGGATATTTGCCCCTGGTGGGACAGGAGAAGAGCTCTAAAGTCCCTTCCAACTCAAACAGGTAGGATTATTTGGCCTGTGCATTTCTATGCTCTCTATCAGACCCTAAAGGAGTCCCCCCAGAGGCAATGGAGCAATTTCTTCTGGCTGTGATTCAGGGCTACCCACTTGCTAATGCTTGTTTGATAGAGTAATAAGCTGACTTGGCTCTCATGCAACCTGGGTCTAAAGTCACTCATTTCCTGAGTGGTCTTTGTCAAGTAAGTCACCTAAGCCCTGTGGACCCTTTTTCTCATCTGTAAATGATGTGGGTGCATACTGGGGGAAGGGCTGGAATGGATTGGTGATTCCAAATCCCTCTGTTGTTTTCAAGGAAGAGTCTCTGTCTTTTTTTTTTTTTTTTTTAAGACGGAGTCTCAGTCTGTTGCCCGGGCTAGAGTGCCATGGTATCAGCCTTGCTCACAGCAACCTCAAACTCCTGGGCTCAAGTGATCCTCCTGCCTCAGCCTCCCAAGTAGCTGAAGTTACAGGCATGCACCACTATGAATTTTTTTTATATATATTTTTAGTTGTCCAGCTAATTTCTTTCTATTTTTAGTAGAAATGGGCTCTCGTTCTTGCTTAGGCTGGAACAACTCATGACCTCAAGCGATCCTCCCACCTCAGTCTTCCAGAGTGCTAGGATTACAGGCATGAACCACTGCGCCTGCCCTAGATTCCCTTTCTCCTAATGGAATTGTACCTGGAAACAATCTATAAACAGAGGCTAGAGCCCTGCCCATGGGCTTGTCCGTCACCTTGCTGGGAAGCACAGGTTTGAAAAACTGGACTAGACCTCTAGGAGTCCCTTCAGATCCAAAAGCCAGGGCTCTGCTTCTCTAACGTTCTGTGTCCTGTCATAAAAAGTTCTAAGACACATGGTTGGATGTGCTATTATTCTCGGGCTCTCTGATCTACATTTGTCACGGTCCATTTGCAGTGAGTGATTCAGGCTTCTCAGTTCTAGAAGTCTATGACTCTATAACAAATTTCGTTCCTTCTAAAGCCAAAAAAAATCAGACTTCCACCTAAGAAGCTCCTACCAGATTCGTTCAAAATGCTGGGCTTTGCTTCTGACAATGAAATTCCTCCTCAACACTCCCACAAGTACCCCAGCACAGAGCAGCGATGCCATCCCCAGGGCCCAACACCTTCCGTTTCCTCAGGCATGTCACAGACATTGATTCTTAACGCACATAATACTCCTGAGAAATGCACCTGCCCTTTACTCCCATTTCTCAGACGAAGGGCACTGAGATTTGCACGGCATGCCCCTGGCAACCCAGAAAGGCAGTGGCTGAACCGAGAACAGACAGCCAAACTTCCTGAACCTGGGTGCTCTAGATTCCTAGGCCAAGGAGACAACCAATACGATGTGATATTTTTTTAAACTTTGGAGAGCCTTTCATGAAAGAAAGAACCAGTGGAGTCACTCCTCTGGGTTGGAGAATGTTCTCCTTCATCCCCAGATCCCCCTATTTTGAAATTACAGTGAATTTGAGCGCCTGACCCTGGCCTCCCCCACCCCTCTGCCCCAGGCATTCAGTGCTAGGGCTGTTTTTTTGTAGCTCTCAAGAAAGAATCCTAAACATATTCTTTTTGTGACAAAAGCCTAAAAGGGAGAGGGAAAGGGATTAGGAGAGATTGTGCCTTTGAACCTGAATAGTGCCTTTGAACCATAAAAAAAATAAATAAATAAGTGAAAGAATGGTAACATTCCAGTTACCTGCTAGTCAGGAAGTTTTAGCCATTGGAATAATTTTTCCCCATAGTAGGAGGGAGCCATTGATAGTTTTTGAGAGGAAGCAAGACCAGAATAGGACTACATTCTTGGGACCACTAATCTGATATCAGATCAAAAGGGGAATTTTCCCATTCAAGACTCCCACCCTGGTGAGGACAGGGCTTGAACACCAGCTCTGTTGATTTAGGCCAACTGGAATTCACTGTGGGTAGGGAGGCTTCATTTACTTCCAAGGTGAACACTCGAGTCCTTTGTTAGTTTGTAGGAAGCCACTGTTGGGTTCTCAGGTAGCAAAAGGAAGGTCAAAGAACTGAATATGCACAGGAGGGGAGCCAGTGTTGAGCCACTGATGGGTCGTGTGACTTTGATAGGGCCACAGAATCTCTCCTTGGCCTCAACTTGCCTGTCTGTAAAATGGAGATAATAGTAGCGGCTCCTACCTACTTCCCAGGGCCACAGACAGATAATATGACAGGCAAATGCACAGGGAGGAAGGATGCAGAGAAACGCCTCATTAGGACGAATAACGGCTTGGTGAACGGTAGAGAGGCCGTCTAGGGAGAGTTGCCGGTAAAAGCCAGGCCTGGCCTGGTCTGGAATTAAAGGAAAGAGACATGACTAAAACGGAAGTCTTTACCTAGGATGTGGGTGAAAGAGACTCAGGCCCTGGGGTCCTATTTTTTATTAGTATTCATGTTATTATTGATGATAAAAAAATCATTCCGTCTTACATCTGGATGATAACCCCTAAGTTTTCAAATAAACTTTCACACACATTCTCTCACTTGGCCTTTGGATAGGGGATGCAGTACTGGACAGAATTAAAAGTTAAGAAAGTGGCCTCTGGAGTCTGATAGACCCGGTTTCAAATCCCAGCTGTTCTGTTGACCAGCTGTGTAGCCCTGGGCAGTTATTCAACTTCTCTGGTCCCAGTAAAAGGGAGATGACAATAGCACTTGTGGAGCTGTTGAGAAGGCTGAATGAGTTAATGCCTGGCAAATACTAGCCTTGAAATGTACTCAGTGCAAATTAGAGATGCACGTCCTTACTAGGACAAATATTACTCTCGCTTTATAAATGACAAATCAAAGCCCAGAAAATTTGAAGGCTCTGCTCAGTTTCACCCATCTTGCAGGTGATGGATTTAAACACAGGCTCAGCATAGGAATCCATATCCCAAGGAGAGAGACATCCGAGAGAGCCGGAGTAGCTGGAGTTGATTCTCTAGAGCAACGCTCTCTAACAGAACTCTGTGTAGTGATGGAAGTGTCCTATGTCTGAGCCATCCAGTATGGGAGCCACTGGCCCCATGTGGCTATCGAGCACTTGAAATGCAGCTAGTGCAACTGAAGAACTGAATTTTTCCTTTCCTCTTATTTTAATCAGTTTAAATTTAAATAGCCACATGTGACTAGTGGCTGCCATGTTGGAAGCCCAGATCTAGAGAGCATGGCACAGGAACCAAAGGACACCTGGGGTTTAGAGGACAATGAGGGGTCCACTTACCTGTGAGGCACAGCCAGGACCCACAGTCCTTTTAGGGGGCCATGAAAATGTCTTAATTTCTATTAAATTCAGAAGAAAGAAAACAAACTTTTAGGTTGAAGAAAATGTTTTCATATGTAACAATAGGGTTGTGTGTCACTTAACGATGGGGACACATTCTGAGAAATGTGTCAAGAGTTCGAGACCAGCATGAGCAAGAGCGAGACCCCCGTCTCCATTAAAAATAGAAAGAAATTAATTGGCCAACTAAAAATATATAGAAAAAATTAGCCAGGCAATGGTGGTGCATGTCTATAGACCCAGCTACTTGAGAGGCTGAGGCAGGAGGATGGCTTAAGCCCAGGAGTTGGAGGTTGCTGTGAGCTAGGCTGATGCCACAGCACTCTAGCCCGGGCAACAGAGTGAGACTCTGTCTCAAAAAAAAGAAACATCATAGAGTGTATTTACACACACCTAGGTGGTGTAGCCTACCACACGCCCACGCTGTATGGTGTAGCCTATTGCTCCTGCGCCACAAACCTGTACAGCATGTTCCCGTACCAAGTCCTGGAGGCAGTTGTGACACAGTGGGAAGTATTTGTGTATCTAAACACAGAAAAGGTACAGTAAACATACGGTATGATAATCTTATGGGACCACCATCATTTATGCAGCCCCACATTGACCAAAACTTACTATGCAGCACATGACTGTATACTTATCTTTATACCAATACTGTCATAAAACATAATTTTTAATTTGTAACTTTATAATTCTAATTAAAAATTTCTTTTCATGGAGGAAGGGGCCCACAAAGGCCAAAATGCCTAGGGCCCTCAAGGGTCATAATGTGACCCTGGGGAGCTGGATATTTGCAGGGAGCAAAGGGCTTCCAGGAGCTGGGCTTTGGGGAAGTAAAGGGGCAAAGTGGGGGATGTTGAGAAAGTGTTTTGTTATGGGGCCTCTTTCATTCATTCTTATCGAGGGCCTACCCTATGCCAGGCATTCTAAATCAGAGGATGAGATAGATGAGGTCCCTGCTCCTGTGGGGATTGTATTCTAGTGGCAGAGAGAGAGATGATAAACAAGAAAACATTCACTCTGGCAGGTGATGGAAAGTGACATGAAGAAACATCATGTGGGGCAAGGGATCGAGCAGGGTGGGGAGATGTTATTCTTTAAAGCATAGTTAGGGAAGTCCCGTATGACAAGGTGGCATTTGAGCAGGGAGCCGAACAGAGTGAGGAAGACAGCCCCACAAAGCTATATTGAGGAAGAGAGCTCCAGGCAGAAGAAACAGGCAATGCAAAGGCCCTGAGGCAGGAGCTAGGAGGCCCTGTGGGTAAAGTACAGGGAGCAAGGGAGAGGGGGGTTCTGGTGAGATCAGAGAGGTGGCCAAAGGCCTTTGAGTCCAAAGAAAACATGGGACCCACTGGAAGATTTGCACGATGGTTACATAAGGAGCAGAGAGAGGGACAAGGAGTTGGCCACACAATCTTAGAGCCTTTCAAGAGTGTTCCGTGTGGCCAACTGGTGGTCCACATATGGGCTAACACCAGCCTGCAGTTAAGTTTGTCAGCCCATAATATGTTGTTTTGTTACTTGATGGATTTCAATGTAATTAATTGTTAACATATAAACATTGGGAAACTTCTCCCAATGGAAACATTGGGAAACTAGATTCCAACTTCTCTTTAAAAATTTGCAGCTGGGCGGGGTGGTTCACGCCTGTAATCCTAGCACTCCGGGAGGCCGAGGTGGGTGGATTGCTCAAGGTCAGGAGTTCAAAACCAGCCTGAGCAAGAGCGTAATTGGCCAACTAAAAATACATAGAAAAAATTAGCCGGGCATGGTGGCGCATGCCTGTAGTCTCAGCTACTCGGGAGGCTGAGGCAGGAGGATCGCTTTGAGCCCAGGAGTTTGAGGTTGCTGTGAGCTAGGCTGATGTCAGGGCACTCTAGTCCAGGCAACAGAGTGAGACTGTATCTCAAAAAAAAAATAAATAAAATCTTGGAAGACACAGCACATGTGCTCTCTCATGGCACCAATTTGGCTAGAGCTGAGTAATGGCCACCCCATCTGGACAGGGCCTTCCCTCTCCACCGACAGGGACACCCCTCACCAAGGCCCACCTGACACTGAAGCTGAGTTTCAGCTACTGTTTATCACCAAGGTCAGTTTGCTAATAGAAGAGAAACACATTGGATACCCACATCTCTATCTAAACCGAGAAGAAAATAGAGTCTAGGATGGGCTCGTGCTCCTTACACGGGGCCTGCTCCAGCCCTGAATGCTACCTGCCTGGCTGTCGTGAGCACTCGGGAGTGCAGATTTGCTCCTTTGCATGGGCATGCATGAGGTCTCTGCCCCTTGGGGTTGCCTATATTGATCCCTGAGCTTTGCATTTGGAACTGAAAAATCCCTAAATCAGAGGGAAGTCCAGGAGCAGAGGGCTTGAGGTAGGAAGGAGGGAAAGAAGGATTCCTGAGTAGTCAACAAATTTAGCCCCACTTCTTCTGGGACTTTCGGTTTAGAGTGGTTTGTAAGGTCAAAACCAACTCCAGCTCAGCAGAGCATTGACTGGTATCTATCAATTAGAAGATTTGGAGACAGAACAGGGGGGACAGTGTACCTCCCCCAGGAATTTAGGTTTGGACTCCCAGAGGGAAAAGAGCTCTAGGACTGATCAGGGCACAGGTGTGACCTCAGCCATGTGCAATGGCAAGTGGAGACCTTCGATCCTCTCCTCCCAGCAGCAGTGGTGCAGCCTCGGGACAGGAAAGGACTAAGGGGCCTCCAGTATGACAGGAGGCGTGGGCAGAGGTCAGAGGGGGCTGTCCCGATGGTCTGAGGTTGGGGGTAGCTCTTTGGAAGGGAGGCAGGTTGTGCCCTGAGATTATGAGATAGACTCTCTAAGAGGACTGGAAAGCCTCTTTCGGAAAGAGAATCAAACAGAATGCAAAGGCCAGAATGTCCCTGCTGAATGGGCCTAGTTTAGTGGGATGCCAACTATTCTCTGGTTCTTGCCTCTTTGATCCAATGGGACTTTTTGCAAAGGGATGAGTTTACAGACACATAGACCTCAAGTCTCAACTTGGGTGGCCTTGTGTGACTTTATCTCTGTGCCTCCATTTTTCCTCATCTTTAAAAGAGAAGCATTTAAAACAACAGTGAAATACGTTTGGATGGTTATTACCCAAAAGACAGGGCAATGACGTAGAGAAAGGGGAACCCTCGCACACTGTTGGCGGAAATGTTAATTAGTTTGGCCATTATGGGAAAAAACTGTATGGAACTACCAAAAAATTCAAAATAGAACCACCCAATGATTCAGCAATCCCACTACTTGATCTATATCCAAAGGAAATAAAATCAGTATCCTGATGATATATCTGCATTCCCATGTTCACTGTAGCACTATTCACTATAGCCAAGACATGGGAACAATCTGAGTATCTATCAACAGATGAATGGATAAAGAAAATACATCTTATACACAAAATAGAATACCACACAGCCCCAAAGCAGAGTTGGGGCCAGGGGAAGATGTCTGTCATTTGTGACACCATACATGAACTTGGAGGACATTACGTCAGGTGAAATAAACCAGGCACAGAAAGATAAACACTGCACAATCTCACTTATATATGGAATCTAAAAACATCAAAGTCATAGAAGCAGAGAGAGGAATGGTGGTTACCAGTGGCTGGGGTGGGGGTTAGGGAGATGTTGGTCAAAGGGTACAAAATTTGCATTTGGAGCTGAAAAATCCCTAAGCCAGAGGGAACCCCAGGACTGCAGGGCTTGGGGTAAGAAAGAGGAAAAGGAGGAGTCCTCAAAGATCAACAAATCCAGCCCCCTGCCACCTCTGGAGCTCTCTGGTTAGAGGGGGAAAAGTTCAAGAGATCTATTGTGCCGTATGGTGACTATAACTAATAACAGTGCATTGTATATTTTACTTGAAAATTGCTAAGAGAATAAATTTTAAATGTTCTCACCAAACACAAAAAAATGAGTTCATAGATGTGCTAAATGGCATTCCACAATGCATACATATACCAAAACATTATGTTGTACATCACAAATATATACAAATTTTATTTCTCAATTTTTAAAAATAAATAAGTACATACATTTTTTAAAAAGAAAGGGATAACTGAATCCACCTCAGATAGTTGTTCTGAAGGTTTGACTAGATGGTTTGTATTAAACATTAAACATATCCTGACACTTAGTAATTGGCAAATAAATGCTAGTTGTTGTTATTTTAAAACTACCATCATCGTCATGTCAAACAGACTGAAACAGACCCGCTCTGGTAGACGTGAGTGGGGCTGGGAACCCATGTCCCCTTCCTTGCCCCTTTGTCCTTTGAGGCATCGCTGTGAAATTCCCAGGTCTCCTCAGGGCACGCTTTGAAAACAGCTACGGGTCTAAGCTCCGTTTTGCAAAGATGGAAAAACTGCCCAGAGACGGGAAGGAATCACTGCAAGTCACATAGTACGTTGGTGGCAGAGTTGGACCCAGAACTCAGGTTCCCCACCCTGGGACCCTGGCACTGGCCAAGCTGTTCCCCCCCAATCCCAGCTCCGCTCCCACCAAGCTGGGAGCTTCTCAGGAACCCATGAGGCCATGGTTCTCTTACGCATTAGCCAGGAGGACAGTGCAGGGAGAGGGAGCAGGCTTCAGGGTCAGACCTGCCCTCAGCCCTGCCGCTGTGTGCTTTGAAAGGCATGATTTAGCCTATCTGAGCCTCAGTTTCCCCACTTGTGAAATGGGGCTACTGACACTTACCTCATTGGAGGATTTACTGCCTCATTGGAGGAGCACATGCCTGGAGAGCATTTGGCACAGTGCCAGTCATGCATAAAGTAGCTAGTGAGTGTAGCTATGACTGTAACAGTGGGTGCTCAACAGTGTGTGTAGAATACAGGGATTCTTCTCTGTATGTGCGCTGACCCTCACCCACGCCCCGGGAGCAACACACACACACACACACACACACACACACACACACCCTCTGCGGGGCTTTGTGACATTCCTTCTCTCCTTGCAGTGATTTGCAGCAGAGCTCAAGCGGCAATTTGAGAAGCGTTAAAATAATAACAGATGTAATCTCCTTCGGAGTCTAGGAGGGGGCAGGCGGGGGCGCACCAGGCAGAGCACGGGCAGTGAAAACAACAGGTAAAGAAACGCTCCGGACGCCTACAATAACAGGGATCTCTTGATCTTTTGCGCCCTGCCACTGACGTGTTGGGGTGACCCCTCCGGGCCCCATTTTATGTTATCTGTAAAACGGGGCCATTTGGCACAAATCCCTTCTCTATCCAGGACACAATAAGCTGCCTTCCCAGGAGCCAGCGGGCCCTGTGGCCACCAGCAAAAGGAATTCTGTTCCTCGTCCGTGAGGCCATCGGCCACCGGTGGCCGCTCCCAGCCAGGTTCTGCCTCTAACTCGGGCACCTTGAGGAGGTGGGGCAGCTACTGTCACGGTCACTTAACGCAACAGTCACGTGCTCGGGCCCTGGAGGGATGTGGCCTGCGTTTGAGTCCTGCCTCGGCCCGCTGCTGTCCCTGTGTGTGATTTGGAACAGATCATGGGACCTGACGGGGCCTACCTCTTCATATACAAAGAGGGAACATAACATCGGGCTGTTACGAGGATCAGGATTAGGGCGAAGTGCACCAAGTGGCTGGCACGGTGCCTCGCTGCTGTGATGAGGATGACAATTCAGGCACCTCTGTCCCTTACATCAGAGGTCCAGGCAGGGGGTCCCTGGGAGAGAGCCCAGAGCAAATCCCTTCATCTCACGGGGCCTCCCCTCACCAGTCTGGGAATTGGGACTGGTCCCCACTCTCCCACCTTGCTGAGCTAACCCTCCACTGTAACCCTCCGTCATTACCTGTGTCCCGAAGACCGTGAGGTTTGGGAACATGGGACGCTTGCAGAGGCACATGCAGCTCGGCACAGCTGACATTTATTGAGCGTTTACTACGTGCCGGGCCCTGTCGGGAGCACTTGGCAAGCATTATCTCTTTTAAGCTAGTTTATAGCAACCCTATAATTATCCTCATTTTGTGGATGAGATAAATGAGACTCAGAGAGGTTACCTAACTTCCAAGATCACACAGCTAGCGTGTAGCCAAGCCAGGATTAAGACTCAGATCACATGTGTGTCTCACAGTTACCTGGCCTGCACCCCGGGGCCCACGGGTTGAACATAGCAGCTGGGAAGGGGGAGGGTTGCGTGATTCCTCCCGCACGTCGGAGATCATATAGCCGCGGATCTGCTCACAACGGCAAACGCTGATTCCAGGCAAAGCCTCCATTTCCAGTCCTCCCTCCTGTTGCCATTCCCTCCAGCCCGGCCCAGCTGTCCGTCCGTTCTACCCCTCTGAGCACAACAGCTTGGGACAACGCCGGGCAGGCGGGCAGGTTGCTGCAGGTGGGAGGTGCGTTCGGGCGGCGGGCACGGCAGCCTTTCTGCGTCTGAGGCGCCCTGGTCCTGCTGCTGAACCTGACTGCAGGGCCAAGCACGAGAGAGGTCTGGGAAGATTTGAGAGCATCCCGAGTGACCCAAGGTGCATACCAATGAGATGCAAATGAGCCTCTGCTGATGGGCTGCAGGCCGAGCCCTGCGTTCCACATTCAAGCCCCCCGGGCTCTGTCCATACACAGTTTCTCTCACCCATGGCATCTCTGTGCTCCACCCAGCCGTGGGCAGACACAGACCTCCACAGAGCTGCTGGGCCCGTCTGTGTCCGCAAGGACAAAGCTGGCCCAGTGGTTCCCACCACTGGGAATCCCCTAAGGGGACACGGGTGGGGGTTAAAAAACAAATATTCCCAGCCCCACCCCGGAGCTGCTGAATCAAAATCCTTAGGGGTGGGGCTCAGGAATAGATGTTTAACGAGTTCCCTGAGTGATTTTCGTGTGACTGGTGCTCAGGATGCGCTGAACAAGGTAGTCGTCTCTTTCTCTAGGATCTTAATAAGCTCTGGCATGCCTCATTTCAAAGTCGATATCCCCTCTGTGGCCCTATTCTAGGCCCCGGTGGAGAGGGGGTGGGGGGGTGTTAGGAAAAGACTGAAGCTTTTAAGAAGTGCTCAGGCTAGAGCAGTGATTCTCAAATGCCAGTGTGTCAAAACTCACAGCCTCATCCGCAGCAGATTCAGCAGAGCTGCCGCGGGACTCGGCGTGGGAGTCAGTTTCCTCTGCAGGTGGTCTGCTGACCACTCGCCCCCAGGCAGAGCAGACGCGAGGTCACTGCTAAGGTCGCACAGAAGGGCAGACAGGAGAGAGGAGGCAACAGATCTCATCTACGTACCGACTTCCACCTGGAAGTCTCTGAGTCTGCAAATGTCACCGTGTATCAGCCTCTCACGCCCCGGAGGCAACTGTTCATCTTCCTGAAGACAGGTCCGTTTATCTCCCAGATAGAGACCTAGCCCCTGGAAATCATGTTCCACTTGAAATAAATAGAACCAAACCTGAAAATAAAAGGGTTCCATCTGCACACGCATGCCTCGTGACCCACAGTCCCACTTCTAGGAATATATACAACAGAAGTGTGCACATGTGTTCACTAAGAGATTCACCGCAAGAATATCCAAAGCGGCCCCACGAATGACATGCTGACATTGGAAATGACTCAAATGTCCATCAAGAGCGGAATAGACGAGGAACTTTCAGTATGGTCATGTGATGGAATACTATACGGCAAAGAAAATGAACTGTTGCTATCCACTCGCATAACATAGGGTGAAAGAAGCCGTGCATTAAAAAGAACATGCTGTGCTAGTCCGACTACATAAAGTTTAAAACCAGGCAAAATGCATCTATAGATTAGATTAAGATAAAGTTACCACGTGGTGAGAGGAGATGGCTAGGACTGAAAGGGGTGCGAAGGGGGTTTCTGGAATGGTAGTAAATGTTTTATTTATTTACCTGGGAGCTGGTTAGTTTCCAGAAAATTCATTGTAACTATTCATTTATGATTTGTGCACTTTTCTGTATGCATATTATACTTCATTAAAAAAAATTTTTTTAAATACTAGTAAAGGACTCCAAAGAAGACTTTAATAGAAAAGAAGACATTAAAATAATAAAAGCATTCTGACGATCTGCAAATTGCATGGGATTTCATAGCTATGGGATCTTGGACCCTTCCTGCCCAGGAACCAGGAAGGAGATGGTTCGCAGAAACCGAGAAGGACAGGAGCCCTGCCAGGGCATACCAGGGCTGTGAAAACTGGCGCCTCAGAGTTCCCCTTCCCTCCCCCACCTGGCCCGCCCTCCACAGAACCACAAGGACAATGGCAAGCCCACTTTCCACGGCTGGTCCAGTTTAGCTGAGTGCCAGTTCACTGGGGTTTACTTCAAGCAGCATTTTTTGGTCCTCAGAGCAGTTTTCTGTTCTGTTTTCTCATTTGATCTCCTCAAAGACCCTCTGAAGGGAGCAAGGAGTGTTTCTATTTTACAGAAGGGAAAGGTGAGGCCAGGAGAGGGGGTCAAAGACTTGTCAAAGGTCATACTGCTAATAAGTGGCCCAGTCAAGACTCAAACAAGCACCAAATCCAACATTCTCTTGGTTCCACCACAGCTGGGCTTTCCTAGTAACAGTAACGTTGCTTAAAGCACCTGGCACTTAGTGAGCACGTCCTTGTGGATGTGTTGGAGCCCTTCAACAACCCACAAAGGCAGGTGTGATTCTCTCATCTCCATTTTACAAATGAAAAGAACTGAGGGTCAGAAAGGCCAAGTGGCTTGTCCAAGGTGGGTGGCCAGTAAGTGTGGAGCACAGATTTGGACAAATGGTCTGACTTGAGTTCAAGCTCTGAGCCACTAGCTCAATGGTTCCCAAACCCAGTTGGACCTCACCTGGAGTCCCCTTGGGGCTTGTAATGGAATAGCCCCCCCTGCCCCACCCTTGGGTTCCACAATCTAATTTTGTAGACTTAGGACGGGGCTGGGTAATTTGTACTTTTTTTAAAAAACAGCCTTAGACATTTGAGAAGCTTGGCTCTAAACTAGGCTGCCACTGAAATATGGCAGTAAAAATAAAACAATTTAAAGGTAAAGTTTAATACAGCAACTTCCAAACTAACTCACTAGACCTCTCTAATAATTAGAGTTATCCTAATGATAGCACACAGCCCCAAAAGACAGAGCAAGGTCACCATCCTCAGAGGTATTGAGACTAGTCTGGCCACCTGGACAACAGTGACCAGCAATGGGCATCGCAAATGCTCTCGGGGGGTCTGATAATTTCTGCTTTTTGCTCTGGTTGCTGGTTAGCCACAAGTTGAGTTCACTCACTAAAAGTTCATCAGCTTACAATTTATGCACTCCGTTTTTGAATTTTTACAAAAATAAAAAGCCAGGCTGGCCATTTGTCAGACCCTGTACAAAGAATCTTTACACAGAGTAGAAAGTGTACCAGGGATCCAACAGGGTTCTTCTAATCATACTCTTCCAAGAGCTTGAGATTCTAGGATGTGAATTTTCCAAGATGCTATGAGTCTCTGAGTCAGTTCGCAGGACTTCAGAAGCCCCCAAATCTACAACAGCAGCTAACCTCTAGAGAGCTCTTAGTCTGTGCCGACTGCGCTAAGCACCTTACAGGCATGAACTCTCAGCAGCTCTGAGGTGGACAGCACTATACAACCCTCAGAGAGGCGAAATCATGTGTCCACGGTCGCAGACATGAGAAGTGGTAAGGCCAGGACCGGAACTCGAGCACCGTGGCTCCACAGCCCACCTGCCCAGCAGCGGTGAGATACTGATACCAAGCTCTGCCGATTCCCAGGCAAAGCTTCAAAGTGTCCAAAATGATCCGTTTTGCACTGTTGAGCCTTGAGTTTGCCGGGAGGACCCCGAGGGAAGGGGGTGCTGCAGGGACAGGCAGCAGCTCTGACGTGGGACACGTGAGCACACGCAGGCCAACACGCGCGCACACGCTGACGTTACCGCACTGTGGCGTGTTAAGTCCTGCTCGGCTTGCGCCCAGGCCAACTGCTGCGGGCACTGGAGCCCATCGGGAACCAGGGAATTCTCCACTGTGGGCTCCCGCCCCCAGCCAGCAGAAGGATAAATGCCTCTTTCCTGCCATCTCAGGTGGCCTCGCAGGGGCCGCCCAATCTCAGGAATGGAAAGGGAGAGAGATTTCTCTCTTTTGCAAACTCCAAACTAGGAAATGCTGAGGCATCGCTCCTTTCAGGAGGAGGTGGATTTTAGAAGATAATTTGTTAATTACCGGGCAGTGGTGGAATATCAGGCACTGTGATCAGCCGAGGGGGGACAAGAGATATCTTATCCTCCTAATCTGACCCCTCTCTTCAATTCTTGCTCCACAGCCACAGACAGATCTGCCTTGCCAAGGCACTCTGATTTAATTAACCTCCTTCAGCAGTCCTCCTGTGTTTATAAATTAGAGCCATGCTCCTGTAATAACTTTCCAAAGTGCTGCTGTTTTAAATAAATATATGGAAATATTTTCAGATGCAATCAAATATCTGGGATTTGCTTCAAAATAATCTGGTAGAGGAAGAGATGGTGGCGGTACAGAGGAAATGTAACTGAAGTTATGGGTGATGGGTTCTCTGCACTATTCTGCTTACATTTGCTCATGTCCATAATTTCCCATTAATAAAACATTACATAAATTACATTGTTTTAAAAGGCCATGCTCCCTGGCCTGGCACGCAGGGACTTCAGTCATCTGTCCCCATTCCACCCCTCAGACCATGACTCCAGGTGTTCTGCATCCAGCTCACAGGTTCCTGCATGCATCTGCTGTTTTCTTTTCACTGCCGTGCTTCTGCATTTGATATTTTCCCTCCTTGAAATGCCTTTCCCACTTTTCTTTCCTTATTTAACTCCCATTCAGCTTTCAGAACTGACGTTCACTGCCAGCTCCTCCAAGAAGCCTTCATTGAATCTATAACCGACAAGGTATTGTCACTTCTCTGGGCCCCCGAGCCAGCCTGAGTTTGTCTGTATGTTACTGCCTGCCTCAAGGTATTAAACCACCAACTTATGGGCCTGCCTCCACCCACTGTGAGTCTTTGGGGACAGGGGAGTGGGGATTGACAAAACACAAGTGCTCATTAGCTCAGAAGCTGTGTGACTTAGAGGAAGTAGCTTAACTTTTCTGAGTCTCTATTTGTCTCCACGCTGAAAACAGCAATGACAACAACAGCAAAGAGACGCGGTAGAGGGTCACGAGGCTAATGGGCGGCTGTGCAGAGTAGCAGGGCAGGTGTATGTGAAAGGGTCTAACCTGGCAGTGTGCACACGGGGGAGCTGGGGAGCTGAGCATTCTCTTCTCCCCATCTAAAGCCCATGCCCACAAATGGCTCTCTGTCGTGTGCACCCTGACCAAGGACACCATCGCAAATTGGCTACGTGACTTTAGGCGAACAATTCAAAATCTACGATTCTGTCTGTAAATTGGGATCAAAAATTCTTTAAGGAAGACTTCGGGGAAGTCCTGAGGACCCTTTCGGTTGTACAGCTGTGGGCACCTGCTGACTTCCTGGCAACAGAGATGGGGGTGTGAGCGAGTGTTGGGAGAGGGTCTAACCGATGAGGCTTGCGTCCCTCGGAGGGCAGCTCACAGTCAGCCATCAGGTTCAGGGCTGATCCCAAACTGCCTCCCGGGGACGTGGGGGCAATTCACTGGCCTTCAAGACTGATCAACCCACATAAAAACAGGAACATCGTCCTGAACTGAGATAGGCAACGTGAGCAGAGGAAAGTCAGAGATCTGGGGAGTGATCCTGCCTTCCCCACCTGCAGCGTGGCCTCCCTGGTGAGGCCTCAGCGCTACCCTGTCTGGATCAATGACCCCCAAAGACCCTCCCACTCTGGACTCTGTCTATGACTGGACTGGAGTTAATACTCAGTCCCGCTAAGCAGCAGCTCTCATCTGTAAGTTAGAATTGAAGACTCACCCATTCACTCAACAGGTGTGCAGTGAGCTGCTTTCCTGTGCCAGGCACTGTGTGGACACAGGTGCCAGAGCCCTGAGCAGGACAGACCCACGGCTCCTATCTCAGCAGGAGGAACAACGTCCAACAGAGATCACTCGAAGAATGAATAATTATAACTGTGATCAGTCTTAGCAAGGAACACTTCAGGGTGCTGTGGGGTGATGCCCGCCCCGGGAAGAAGAGTGAAGAGCCGGCGGGTTGATGACAGTGTGCACAATCCACGAGGCCCTGTGCACTGCACGCACTGCCGTACACGCGTGACCTCGTTTAATCCTCACGTCAGTTCTCTGAGGAAAGAACTCTGATGATCCTCACTTTTCAAAGGAGGAGACTGAGGTTTTCCCAAGATGTTAAGGCTCAGGTCAAACAACTAACACCATCCAGGATTTGGATCCACACCTTTCTTGTAAACCTCTGTTACAAAGTGAGCACAGTACCACTGGTCTCAGAAATACGAGTATTGGGGCTCTGAGCTACCTCAGTTTGCGCTGGGGAACCAGAGGTCATGCCCATCTCCCACCAAAAGGAACCCAAAAGGCAGGGCCTATCTAGGGGGGGACAGGAAGGTGCCCACCTGTATCAACCCACCAATCCCCATGCATGTACTGTCTTTCTCTAAGGCTTAGCACCTGTTCCACCGCCTCTCTCTCCTGCCCTTACCTGGCCAGTGGAGAACATCCAGTCCAAGGTGAGTGCAGTCATACCAGCATTGCAGCCCAACTCACAAGGACAGGTGCAGAGGGGGCTTGGCAGCCCCTGTCCATAGGGGCTTAGGAATTAGACTATAAGGGCCAGGGTATCAGAGGGGAGCTCCAGAGACCCTAACTCACTCCAATTCCTTCCCATTTTACAGATGAGGAAACCGAGGCTCAAGGAGCTATCAGCAGAAGGGGGACTTGCCATTTCACCCCATCAGGCTCCTGTACATTCTGGATGCAGCATCTCCTTGCAAGAAGTCTAACGCACATCATGGAGGGCCTGGAGGAAGACCCATGCTGGCTCCTTCCTGGGACATAGGATGTTGAGCCCCTCAAACTCCTCCTCTGCCAAACGGGGACAATCATTCCTTCTCCATCTACCCAACAGGGTTGTCAAGGTGAATCAATTCTAACAATTTTAACACTCATCCAACCACCTTTATTGTACATGTAGAGAAATAGGCCCAGAGAGGTATGAAACTGTCCAAGGTCACACAGCCTATGAGTCACAGAGATATGACTAATGAAATCCTCTGTTCACCCGGCCACACTGCCTGGCTTTGAGAACTCAAATATTTCGAAAGACCATGCACTCAGCACGGTCTCCAGAATGCAGGGAGAGTCCGCTGAGCGTTGGCTGTGATAGCTGTTAGGCTCGCGCATGGAGGGGGTATTCTCCTGTCCAGCCTCCACTCCCCCCACGCCCCTAAAGCAAGGCTGGAGGGCCAGACGCGCTCACCCCCCAGTCTGTTTCTCCACCTCCCTCCTCTCCCCTGAGCCCAGGCATCAGCTCCAGACGGAGGCTGGGGACTGAGACGGCCTTTCCCAGCCCCCAGCAAACCTCCGAGAGGCTCCGCTGCCGGAGGAGGGCTGAACTCTGGCCCAGCGGCTCTGCTCCGTGTTCCACTCTGGCTCTCCTGCCTCCAAAGATATGCATCGGATTCCTGCTTCCCCCAAGACCGGGAAAAGGAGCTGCTCCCATCCCACCGCAGAGATACCTCTGGGGCTTCCCAGACGCACGGTCTTTCACAGCTCTTAGAGACCATGCACGCCCCCATTTTACAGTCAGGAAAGCTGAGGATCTAAGGAGTCTCAGGAGAGCCAGGGCTGACCTGGTTATCTGGCTCCCCTCGGGCCC
This sequence comes from Microcebus murinus, assembly GCF_040939455.1. Lineage (NCBI taxonomy): Eukaryota > Metazoa > Chordata > Mammalia > Primates > Cheirogaleidae > Microcebus > Microcebus murinus. The sequence continues at coordinate 17,533,025 of NC_134124.1, forward strand.
TCCCTCCTCCTTACCAGGTGGCTCGGTCTGTGCCCCACCCCGGCACACACCAGAAGCCAGTGCCTCTCAGTTCCTGGCCCCGGCACTTCCCCCTAGAACTACGGAGGAAATCTCCCCACGTGCCCCTGAAGGCTCATCTCTAGAAACCCAAGCAGGGCACTCGATGCTTCCAAGACAAGAGTCCAACTTTCCCCTGTGCAAATGTGACCTTGCTCCTCCACAAGATCGAAGTCCTCACCTTGGCCACTCCTGGGCCCCAGTTGCCAGCCTCAGGCTGGCGACATCACTGGCTTCTTTCAGTGTCCCTAGGTGATCCAGGCCCAGGTGTCCCTGTCCTCCCCCTCCAAGCCTGCCCCAGCCATCTCCTGGTTCCTTCTCCACCTTCCAGAAGCCCCCAACTCCGGCCTGCTCTGGGCACAATAATGAATTAGCTTTGCAACCTCCCTCCCCCCAACGTCCCCTCCTCCAGCCATTCTTACCTGTGCCCTGCAGGTAGGGGAGGTGCCTGAGCGGGCTGCTGGGCTGGAGCCCCTCTGGAAAGGGCCAGGCTGACACGCTCTGGAGGGAGGTGCAGCGACGGGAGCAGGAAGGCGCGCAGCCCGCAGCCAGAGAGGCTGCTGAGAAAGTTGGAGTAGGTGTGTCCCAGCCCAGGAGGAGGAGGAGGAAAAAGGAGGTGGGAGAATTGAGGCGGATCATCCCCTCCTGCCAGCTCCCTGTCTCACAGAGAGGGAGGGAGGAAGCCAACTGGTCTGTGGCCCAGAATCACGGTGGGGAATCGAGTCATGGAAAGAGCTGAGAAATCAGGCCCATCTCCACTTCGCTCCTTGGTTTCGCAGAGGGATAAACTGAGGCCCTAGACAGGTAGTAATGCCCCAGGTGACACAGAGACCACCAGGGAACTGGAAAGGTCGCTTGGCTCTCTCCCCTCCTCCATGCTCCAGGTCTGAGACTGACAACCAGTCACCCCCACTCCCAGGCTCTGGAGCGTAAAAATCTGGTTCAAAACCCTGGCACTGCCACCTACTAGCTCGGTAACCTTGGGTGAAGTACTTAATCTGAGCCTCAGTTTCCTTTTTTGAAAAGATGGGGATAATAATAGCTCCTACCTTATAGGGTTGTTAGGAAGATTAAATGAGATAAAGGTTGCTAAGAAACCAGCTAAGGTCTCAGCAGAGAAAGTCCCCCATAAAAGGTAATTTTTCTCATTCTGATTGTTGTCAGCTGTGACTGCCTCCATACACGACTTCACCTCTCTCAGTCTGGGCTTCCCCATCTATGAAATGGGGGTAACGAGAATACCTACCCTGTAAGGTTGTACAGATTCACGAGACAGATCCTGTGTGAAAAGTGCAAAGCACAGCACCTGACAACTCACTGGGGCACATCTTATGGGGTGCCTCTCTGTTCCGGCTCCCCAAAGGATTCCAGTGTGCAGCCCGTGTTGAGAACCAGTGCTTTAAAGGAGGGGAGAAGAGTTACACAGGAATTAGCCCTCCTCTCCCCCACTGCCACCCTGTTTAGTTGCAGAACACATTCATTTGCTCACACGGGTGAGGCCCCATGTCCACCCTTTCCCAGGCACTGTTCTAGGAACTGGGGGCATAGAGGTAAATGAAACAATTCTTGCCCCACAGAGCCGAAAATGACTCCGCGACCATCCTGTCCAATCCTCTCCCTCCTCCCCTGGTCTTGAAGTCCCTCTGCGACATCCCTGGCAAATAAATGAGTCTTTGCTTGCACACCTCTAATTACAGGGAGCTTTTGACCTCTCCTGGCAATCCGTCTGAACTCTTAGCAATGCTGCCTGATGTTCAACTGAGCGGCGCCCCTTGCACCTGGTTAATAAACCAGAGTCCTTCACATCTTTGTTATTACTATTATTATAGTTAAGCTGTGTGATCGAAGTCAAATGACTTAAATTTGCTAAGTCTCTGTGTCCACATTTGTTAAATGGGATCACAACTGTGACTCAACAAATCTGTTTCCCCTGCCATGTGACAAATACCGAGGCCTGGCTCTGTGGCCAGGACGTGGGTGTGTAGAAGCTTAGGATGGACCTTCTGGGTAAGTGGAACCCTGAAGGTTCTGGTCTTGTTGCTTGTGTAGGTGTAGCGAGGCTCTTGGCTATTTCCTGGCTCTCAGTGAGATGTTCAGTGTGGGCTGTGCCTCCAGGGACCTGTCACCAGCGTCCGGGCTGACCGCAGGCGTCACGCAGGCTGCTGTGGTGCATTGCTCAAGGTGGCCAGAGGCCTCCCCCTGCAAGCTGCCCACCACCCCTGGATGGGACGCCTGGGAGTCGCAGCATGAGGGGAGCTGCTGTGGTCAGCTCCAGTGGGGAGACTGACCCGCCCAATTATCCACTTGGCTGATTGCCACCCAAGTCTCCAAGTCTGGTCCGATTAGGCATTAACCAGAGGGCGGGTGGCTGGGCGGCCCATGAGCCCTTTGACTAGTCATGTGCAGAGTGGCAGGCGACTCTCTTCCTTTGGGGGCCCCCATCCTGGCCCAAGGCTGGGCTCCAGCCCGTCAGTGCAGGGCCCATCTGCGGCCTGATGGAGCAGGGAGGTGGGTATCAGGACGAGGCGCAGGGCCCCAGGCTGCCGGCGTTCACCCCTCCTGTCCAGTTCCCCCACCACTCTCCTGCCCCAGGCCTGCCCCTTCTCCCTGCTGGCCTCAGGACCTTGCTAGTGGGTCTTCTGGCCTCCAGTCTCTCATGCACAGGGAAATCGGACTCCTTAGTGTCCCCCAAGCGTGCTTGGGACTTCTCATTTCTGAGCCCCTGCTCACAGCGTCCTGGACATCTGAAATTCTCTCTCTTCCTCCTGAAATTGTACCTATCCATCCTTGTACAGCTCATGTGCCGTTCCCCTCCGATAGCACCCTCTGATCATGCCCCTCACCTGAGCAAGAAGTAGTAGTAGTAATCCTAGCACTCTGGGAGGCCGAGGCGGGCGGATTGCTCGAGGTCAGGAGTTCGAAACCAGCCTGAGCAAGAGCGAGACCCCGTCTCTACTATAAATAGAAAGAAATTAATTGGCCAACTAATATATATAGAAAAAATTAGCCAGGCATGGTGGCGTATGCCGGTAGTCCCAGCTACTTGGGAGGCTGAGGCAGGAGGATTGCTTGAGCCCAGGAGTTTGAGGTTGCTGTGAGCTAGGCTGACACCACGGCACTCACTCTAGCCTGGTCAACAAAGCAAGACTCTGTCTCAAAAAAAAAAAGAAGAAGAAGAAGAAGTAGTAGTAGTAATAATAATAATAACAGCTAATCTTCATGTCAGCACTCAGCTCAGCACTCTGTGGATTATCTCCTTTTCTCTGAAACGCATTGCAATGGTTAGGCCCTGTTATCATTCTCTATTTTTCAGATGAAGAAACTGAAGCTCAGAATGGGTCTAATGATATGCCCAAAGTCACTGGTCGAGACTAAGCTCTGGTCTGTCTGAACCTCTTAACCACCGGGCTGCACTACCTGGGTTCCCATCTCCCCACCGCCCCCTGCTGACCTCCCGTGTGACCCCTGCTTTGTGTGTGCCTCTCTTCCCCTCAGTGCCTGCCCCACTCTAAGCTCCTCAGGGATGGATCTATGTCTAACTCAGTGGTCCTCAACCAAGGCTGGGGAGATTTAGAAATCCTGATGCCTGGGCCCCACCCCAAACCAGCTACATCACCTCTCTGGGGCTGGGCCCCGGCATCGGTGTTTCCTAGCACAGGGCCAGGCATGCTGTGGGCATAAGAATAATTACACCTGATTCCCAATCCCCTTCCTGGACCTCAGCATCCCTATCTCAGTGGAGCAGGTATTGAATTCTGGTCTTTAACCCCCAGCTCTGACATTCTAAAGTTCTAATATTCTTTCCAGGGATGCTTCTAAAGAAAGACCTAGAAAAGAATCATTGTCCATTTCTCCTGTTTGCCTGAGGGAAGCTGCTTCCTCCCCCGTGCACTGGGTGAGCTCTTCCTCTCCCTGTCCTGGGCCTTCCTTTCTAGAGCAATACTCACCAAATGAGCAGTGACGGAAATGCTGGGACCGAGCAACGGTGTGAGCTGATCGGGCAGCAGATCTCAGGGTGCCCACGACGGCTGGAAGTCTGGATAGCATTGCTTTAATTTTCACAGACCGAACTCCTGTGATTCCTTCTGGGGCAGTCTAAAGGCTCAGTTTTGTTCAGTGAAAATGAAATGCAAATCATCAGGGGCAGCATGTCACAGATGTGTGCCCAGGGTTGGCCCAGGACTGAGGGGTTTCCCAGGAGGCAGGACTTTCACCAACCGAGACAGTCCCAGGCAAGCCGAATGGTTGCAGGAAGTGCTGCATTACGTCGCCATGTGTGCTGCGTACACATTTTAGGTGCCCAGTGAGTGCCATCCACTTTAGAAGACCAGTGGCAAGACAAGATTCAGCTCACTGGGGACAGTTGGCTGCTGGACTGGTTGCTTTGGAACAACATGTTCAGTGACTATGAAATGCAAACTGCTCTTTCCAGACTGAGGTCCCGGGGAGGGTCACATAGCAGGATGAGAGTGGAGCTGGGAGACAGGTACGGAGCAGAGACCCTGACGCCTGGTCTATAGACCGGTACACAGGAAAGGCTCCAGAGGCCCGACTGACAAAGGGACAAGATGCCTTTAAGGGGGATGAAGTCATCGAGGGATGAGGCCACCTGGCTCTGCAGCCGGCCATGCAGCCGGGAGGGAGAAGCAGAAGGTGGAAGGCAGGTGGGCTGTGGGAGCCGGGCCTGAGATGGCAGCTCTGCAGATGACAGATGGAACCCGGCAGGAGTGGGAACGGCCAGCCCTGGCATTGCCTGAGGTGCCCAGGAATGTAATCAAACACTCAGCAGACCCGCTGGCCACAGGCATCTGGGCACCACCGGGCCCTCCAGCTCATCCTGACCCCCAGCCGGCAGTTCTGACAGGCTCCTGCCAGCAGAAGCGTCCGGCCTTGTTGGCCGGGCCTGTGGGCATGAGCTCATCTGCTGCAACCCAGTCCTCAGCCAGCCTGGCCCAGGCAGGTGCTGGCAGGCGGGGCTCCAGGAGTGCTCAGCCCCGGAGCCGGGCTGGCTGGTTCAATGGCCTTGGTTAGGTCTCCCCAGCAGGAAGCGTGGGAGGTGGTGAGCCACTTGAGGACTTGAAACAGAACCTCTGAAGTTACCTGCCCCAAGACTTGCTGCTCTGATGTGGCCCTGGCCCAGGGAGCCAGTACCCTTCCCATATCCCCTTCTCCAAAACCATGAACTATATTTCCTGCATCATCTCCCATTGTTCTCCATTGCATAGCAATAACAATAATAATTGCAGTAACAATTAATACTTGTTATAATTTATTAAGCACTAGGCTAATCTTCAAATTGATGCTTCCAATGAGGTACTACTATTATCATTCTAATTTTGCAAAGGAAAGAACCAGAAGTCAGAGAGGTGTAAGTGACTTGCCTAAGGTTGCCATACCCTTAAATGGTCAAGGTTATCTAGCTTCAAAAACTATGGTCAATTATCTAGCTTCAAAAACTATGCTCTCGGCCGGGTGTGGTGGCTCACGCCTGTAATCCTAGCACTCTGGGAGGCTGAGGCGGGCGGACTGCTCGAGGTCAGGAGTTCGAAACCACCCCAAGCGAAACCCCGTCTCTACTAAAAATAGAAAGAAATTAATTGACCAACTAAAAATATATATACAAAAAATTAGCCGGGGATGATGGCGCATGCCTGTAGTCCCAGCTACTTGGGAGGCTGAGGCAGGAGGATCACTTGAGCCCAGGAGATTGAGGTTGCTGTGAGCTAGGCTGATGCCACGGCACTCACTCTAGCCTGGGCAACAAAGTGAGACTCTGTCTCAAAAAAAAAAAACAAAAAAAAAAAAAACTATGCTCTTGGCCACAACTCTTGCATTATGCCCCAACCAAATCACAGGCTTTGCATTCATGCCATCACATTTGTAGATTGGGCCCACGCTTGAGTCAATGCTCTGCTGTCTCTGTCTTGCAAATTTCAATAACTTTTGAATAAGGTTCCCACATTTTCATTTTGCATTAGACCCCACAAATTACATAGCTGGTTCTGCAAATCAGTCAGCCCACTTGTCCCCAGCTCCAGCCTACCACCCCCCACTGCCTGCTCAAGAGCGTCTCTCTTTTTTTTTTTTTTTTTTTGAGACAGAGTCTCCCTCTGTTGCCCAGGCTAGACTGAGTGCTGTGGCATCAGCCTAGCTCACAGCAACCTCAAACTCCTGGGCTCAAGCAATCCTGCTGCCTCAGCCTCCTGAGTAGCTGGGACTACAGGCATGCGCCACCATGCCTGGCTAATTTTTTCTATATATATTAGTTGGCCAATTAATTTGTTTCTATTTATAGCAGAGACAGGGTCTTGCTCTTGCTCAGGCTGGTTTCGAACTCTTGACCTCAAGCAATCTGCCCGCCTCGGCCTCCCAGAGAGCTAGGATTCCAGGTGTGAGCCACCGCGCCCGGCCCAGGAGCATCTCTTGATCTCCCCACCACGCCTCCCCCTGAACTGCTGGGGGGTTCCCTGTCCTCCTGGAGCACGGATTGCTCTGTTCCAGTCTCACGGGGAGGTCAAGGAAGGATATTCCTGTGTGGTCCACGGGTCAGTGTCTGGCAGGGCTGAGACTTGAACCCGGCTCTCTTGCTGACTGTTCCAGGGCTCCTCCCAGTGCCTCCTGCCCAGGGGCAAGGAAACAGCTTAAGTGACCTCTCCATGGCCCTAGGCCCTAAGATTTAAGGCTGCTCAGCAGCTCCCAGACACAAGCCGCTCAAATTGCCCGAGGATTGCGAGCTAAGCCCTCAGGCTTTCCCCAGGCTGCTGGGATCCTCATAGAACCTGGGGATGAGGGCGGCCTAACGGAGATAAGTGGTTCTTGTTCCTCCTCCCTTCGGGCTGCTGCCCAGATGGAGGCTACTTAATGCCTACCCTGACGTCCCAGGCATGGCGGCATGGAGCTGTGCCGGTGAAGTAGAGCCGCTAATTGCCCACAGCGACCCCAGGTAGTTTACAGCAGCTGTTCCCTGCCGTCGCTGCTCATTGCAATCACCTGTGCGGCTTTAGCAACTATTGCTCTCTGGGCCCAGCCCCAGAGATGCTGAATAATCAGGATGAGATGCAGGCCTGGGCATCGGATTGTTAAAACTCCCCAGGTGCCGCCAATGTGGAGCCGGGGTTAGGAAGCGAGGCATAGGGGATCCCTCACCCGGGGACTTGCTGTGTCTGCCAGGTGGAGCGCCAAGCACAGGACCCCCATTTCCCAGGTGGAGACGATGAGACTTGGAAACATTGACAACACGCTCCAGAGCACATACTGCGTTAGTTTCTCTACAAGCCACAGAAACAAACCCTACCTAACCTAAGCAAGAGGGGGATTTAATGCAGGGCTAGGGGTGACACAGAGAATGAGAGAGAGCACAGGGTTCACAGAGAATGACCAGGAACAAGTGTGCAATTGCTCAGCCTATTGCCACCAGGAAGCCACGCTGCCTCTCCAGGAGCTGGACCTCCCAGGATCCAGACTGCTGTAAGGGGGGTTGGGCCGGCCAGGCTGGGGCCCCCTGCGGCGCTGGGAGCAAAACGTGGCTGGCCCTGAGAGTGGGCCCCTCCTTTAAGGTGCCTTAGGCACCTTTCTCGCCCCACTGTAGTCCAGGTCCAACTTCAGAAGGCACCTGAAGTGACAGCCCACTGAGACTGCATCAGATGGCAGCGGGATGCCATTTGGGGCTGTCAGCAGAAAGGGACAACTGGGGGCTGTTAGCAGAAAAAGGGGTATGGATGTTGGGCAGGTGAAAATACAGGTGTCCATTCCCTGAGGCTTTAGAGCAGAGCAACTGATAACATGACTCTAGAGTTGGGTGGATCTAGATTTAAATCCAGGGTTTCTTCCTAATAGTTACTTGATTTGGACAAGTTACTTCTCTGAACCTCAGCATGTTTATTTGGAAAACAGTGTTAAAAGCAGTGCTGTATGTTGATCTCTGTCTTCTGGCCCCTCATTCTATGCTCCTGCCCTTGTATCAGTGATCTCAAATTTTCCACCAAGGGCACCTAACTGCAAGGCAGAGTGCGCTTGGGCCCGTGGGAACTGGGAGCCAAGCCTGAAACCACTCACACAGCAGCCACAACATTCCTTTGAAATACACATGGGTCACGCAGCCAGTAAGTCCACCCTTGGGTACACATACTCGAGGGAAAAGAGTGCTTATGTCCACAAAACAGACACGCACAGGGGTGTTCATAGCAATGTTATTCATAAAATCCAAGAACTGGACACAACCTGAATGTCCATTAACAGTAGAGGACATAAACTGAGCAATACTACAGGATCTCGAAAAATAGCAAACCACTGCTATACATAACAGCATGAGTGAGTCTCAGACGAAATGTTGAGAAAAGGAAGCCAGACCCCAAACAGCATATGCTATATGATTCCAGGAATGTGAAGTTCAAGAACAGATGCCGGGCACGGTGGCTCACGCCTATAATCCTAGCACTCTGGGAGGCTGAGGCAGGAGGGTCGCTTGAGCCCAGGAGTTTGAGGTTGCCGTGAGCTAATGATGACGCCACTGCTCTCTAGCCCCGGTGGCAGAGGGAGACTCCATCTCAAAAACAAAGAGCAAGAACAGACAAACAGATTCAGATGACAGCAGACAGATAGTGGTTACTTGGGAGGTGGAGGCATATATCAACTGGGAAGGAGCCTGGATGCAAATCTATGTCAGAATTCATTCAACTGTATTGTTAAGATTAGTGAGCTTCACTGCACGTCATCCCACAGTTTTTTTTTATAAAGGAGAAATATGTCATTTTTGCAGTCCATCCATGGTTGTGTTTACTTTAACAATGATTTCCTCTAAAATGTCTAAGTAAAATGGACCCTCCTGGACTACAGGCCTTGTTTGTCCAGTGAATTGCAGTCCCCATGTCCCTGTCCCCAGTCGTCACCTCTCCGTGCGGGCACTCTCCCTGGTTCGAGAAGTTTCCCCGTCACTCCAGTTTGAACAATCTCCACAAACACCTAAAGCTAAGAGTCACAAACTAGTGGTCCATGAGCCATAATCAACTCTCGTTGTGGTCTTTTTGACCCACACTATGTTTTTGTAATTTTTAAAAATATTTCACTCATTGCCAACATTTATAATTTGGGCATTTTCACTGAAAAATCTGGGCTTCTCTTGAAATGTTGGATGATCTGTAAAATGGGCATGTTGGCAGCAAAGAGCAGGAGCTCAGATCCTGCTGATTTTAGACGGAACACAAGCGCTCAGATTCCCACCCAGCGGCCTCTCTTGTTCCCTTGCCTGCCTGGCCGCTGGTGGTGGCGGCCGAGGGTGTGACCCCGTTAGCTCACCCTCTGACCTCCACTGCTCCCATCCAAATCCTTCCCTGGTCTCTATGTCCCTCCTCCAGAAAGCGTCCCCGGGAGGCCTTCTGACACCATCCTTTGCCCTCTACCTCAGGCCTCAGCAGACTGTGGCCCACCGCCCAAATCAGCCTGCCACCCGTTAGCGTACAGAACTGTCAGCTAAAGATGGGTCTTAGCGTTTTCAATGGTTGAAACACAAATCAAAACAAGTCTAATATTTTGTGCTACATGAAAATGCTAGGAAACTCACATTTCAGTGTCCATAAATAAAGCTTTATTGGCACACAGTCACGCTCATTCACGTATGTATTTATGGTCTACAGCTGCTCCCACGCCACAGTGCCAGTGTTGAGGAGCCGAGACACAAATAGTAGAGCCTAAAATATTTCCTATCTGCCTCTTTCCAGAAAGAGTGAGCCGACCTCTGCCCTAGTTCCCCCACCCCTCATTCCATGGGATTGTTGTTATATTGTCATTGCGCACTTTGGAGAACATAACAATTTGCTCTGTCTTTTGCTCTTTAGTGAGATTATGTCACAGGCCACCCTGTACCGCGTCCCCAGTGGTCTCACCAGTGGTGTGGCAGAGTGTTCTCTGCCTTGGAGGTTGGGGGCAGGAGGCTGGGGTGGCAGGAACAGCCCAAACTCTGGAACTGGGTGTGGGAAGATTTAGATGAGGGTGTCCAAGCCGAAATGCCAAAGGAAGCAAAGACTTGAATACTTGCTTCCTCTTTTAATTGTCCCCACTTACAAGAACCCCAGATCCCTAAACCACTAGTCTTGGAAGGAACTTCAGAGAGCCCTTCATTCATTCACTCACTCACTCACTTATCCAACCCCTTCCCCCCCCCCCCCGTGTGTTCAGCGCTGTGCCAGGCTGGGGCAGGGGGAGGTATTGAGACGTGGTCTCTACCCACAAGGAACGTACAGCTTAGCAGGCGTCCTCAAACTACGGCCTGTGGGCCACATGTGGCCCACCAAGGACATTTATCCGGCCTGCCGGGTGTTTTTGCCGCGGCTGCCTGTCCAGCTTAGCAGCCGACTGTCCCGGACCCACAGTGCGCATGTGTGGAATGTGCGCTGCACTCTCCAACGGCCCTCCGACGGTCTGAGGGACAGTGATCTGGCCCCCTGTTTAAAAAGCTTGAGGACCCCTGGCTTAACGGGTAAGACAGGTGCTAAAGAGAGAACTATATTTCAGTGTGAAAGTCATTATCGGGAGATCGAGTGCACAGCTGAGAGAGACACTAACCCTAATTCTTTAATTTTACAACAGAAGAAAAGAAAATGAGGTTATCTAGAGAGGATAAGAAACTTGCCCAAGGTCACACTGCAAGTTATGGACAGAGCTGGAACTGGAATCCTTTCCCGACTCCCATTTCTTTGACCTTTACCTTCCCATTCCTTCCTTCACTCACTCATTTGGACAAACGTCATCGAGGCCCTCTGGTGCGAGCCACGCCGTCGTGAGCAAGACAGGCACGCTTCCTGCTACCAGAACTTCTGCTGGGTGGGGGCTTGGGGGGCAGAAAATAAACCTGCCAGCAAATACAGGCATCAGATGATTCTGGAGAGTCACGTCTCTACAGAAAGGAGAGCAGACAAAGGGCTCGCGTGGCGTGGGGACTGCTCTATCTAGTGTGATGGACGGGGAAGGCCACCCTGAGCAGGTGACCCTGGTGGAGAAGGAGCCAGCCACGCAGGTCAGCAAGGAAACACTGCAGACAGAAGAGCCTCAGGCTTGCGGCCTCCATCCCTGACCCCTTACTCCGCCCTGAACACAGAGCTTTGCAAACTGGAAGGGAGAGAGCTTGACGTTATTTATCTTTTTTGGGTTTTGCCTGGTTTCCGCGTGTTCAGCGTCCGCCTGCTGCGCCAAGGGACGCTCCAGAGGGGAGGCGGGGAGGCGAGCTCGGCTCCTGCTCGCACTTGAAGGGGAGAGTGGAGGGGAGGCATGCCTGGCGAAGACGTGGAACGCAACAGGGTTTATCATCTCTAAGCACAACATCGGCAGTAAGTGAGACCCCGCAAGATGCGGGTTGCTTACCTAGAAGCAAGAAAGCCTCCCCTAACCCCCATAATTGCTCCACTTAATTCATTAAAGGATTATCCCTGAGACAAGAGGGGGAGGGAGCACAACCTGGGAGTTCTGGCAGTAGCACAGTCTCCTCTGAGACAGCAGGGAGACTTGGGCACCTCGATTGTGGCGGAAACCACCGAGTCAGGGAACCGGAGTTCTAGCCCCGTCTCTGCCCGTGAAGGACTACGACCCTGGGCTGCATCCTTCCCTCTTTGCGCAATGAATGAGGGAGAATGGGCTAAGAACAGCAGCTTCACACGCTGCTTCAAGGAGCCCTAGAGTCCCAAAGAGGGGCTTTTAGGGGCTGCCTTTCCGGAAGGGGCGGCCAGAGGAAGACGGGACAGATAGAACTGGGGCCCCAACTCTTTTCAACCAGAGGGGCCCTGCTCGAATCTGTTTCACCCTCTGAGCGTCCTCACCAGGAGGTGATGTGTGGAGTGATAAGGACAGTAAGCGCCGAGCCCGCACACGTTGCTGGGTGGGTCACGTGCAATAACGCGTGCGTTGGGGTTACACAATAACCCTTATTAGTATTTGCATCTCCACTTTACATATGGGGAAACTGAGGCTCTGAGCAGATAAATAACTTGTCCAAAGTCGGAGCTGGGATGCAAACGCTTGCAGTCTGGCTCTGCATCTTCACTTTCAGCCATCCTTTGCTAAAAGTACCGGTGTTTTGTATTAAACTGACGGTCTCTGGGTGGTTCCCCTACTGACCAACACGTGCCTAGAGTGCCTAGAGAGTCGCTGGAGGAGGTGGGGCCTGGACTCACTGAGCATAGCACTTATGGCAAAGGCTCATGATCACTCGCTGCTACTATGACTGTGGTTATTAGTATTTTAATTTCGTGGAAGACAGATTCCTCTCCTAAAATGTGTTGGGAAGGCCGGGAGGGTATGATCCCTGAAGATCGCCCAGCCCTGGCAGCCTCCTTCTCGAAGGGAGGGATGATGCTGTGAGTGGGCAGCACCCAGCTACCCCGGGGTGATGCTGGCCGGGAAAGAGGCTTCACTAGTTTTTAGGAAATGAGGAACAAAGGGGCAAGCTAGTTAGATTTAAAAAACTCTCTTTGGGCCAGGTGTGTTGGTTCACACCTGTAATCCCAGTACTCAGAGAGGCTGAGGCTGAAGGATAGCTTCAGGTCAGGAGTTTAAGACCAGCCTAAGCAAGAGTGAGACTCTGTCTCTATAAAAAATAGAACAATTAGCCGGGTATCATGGCACATGTCTGTAGTCCCAGCTACTTGGGAGGCTGAGGCAGGAGGATCGCTTGGGCCCAGGAGTTTGAGGTTGCTGTGAGCTAGGCTGACACCATGGCACTCTAGCCCAGGCAACAGAGTGAGACTCTGTCTCAAAAAAAAAAAAAAAAAACAGGTAAAGTTCATTTTGGTAATATATTGTTATCTAACTCAATGTATCTACAACGTTATCATTTCAACATGTAATCAATTTTAAATACTTATTACTAAAATATTTTTCATTCTTTTTCCTTACTATGTCTTTAAAATCTAGTGGGTTTTTTTTTTACACTCATAGCCCAACTTAACTCAAATGCTAAATTTTCATCGGCAATATTTGATCTATATTTAGATTTCATAAAATTTACAGTCGAAAAGAGTAGCTTCACGTCTCCAAGTTATTTCAAGCATACTTAAAAGTGAACCAAGTATCAGTTTTTAAATGTAAATGGAGATGAATTAAAATTAAGTGAAATTCAAAATTCAGTCCCTCAGTCTCAGTAGCTAGATTTCAAATGCTCCGTGGCCACGGGTGGTCAGTGGCTAAATGCTCCTGTCACCCTGTGTCGTGAGGGCTATGAGGTCAGCGTGTGGACCAATGAATCCCTTACCTTGTGTGGGCACATAATAGGTATTCAATAAACACTCATTTAAGAATGTATATACGGATGGGTTGATGAGCAAATTGAGCTAATGAACAAATGAATAGTTATTGTCATCCCAATTTGATAGATACAGAAGCTGAGATTCAGAAAAGTAAAATAACTAGGCCAAATGCCTACAGCTTACTGAGTGGCAAGGAGGGAATCCAAAGCCAGGTCTGACTCATTCCAAACCTACTGGCTGCCAGAAACATATGCGGGGATAGGAGAGGAAGACCGAGCTGGGCCGTGGAGCCAAGTGTCATCAGGGTGTCCACAGTGCCCTGCCAGCCCCCCGCAAGCCCCCTCACCCACCTCCCTCCCCGCGACCTGCTGTGCCAGCTTCCCCCCGGCCAAGCTCTGGGGATGCTCCAGGAGCCCAGAGGATGAAAGGCTGGTAGGGGCAGGTGACACTGTAGACACGGTGACAGCCGGACATACCAAGCACAAGGGCAAAGCCCCGGGCACAGGAAACCGGCACCGGCAGCACAGACAGAGCCCTCGTTTGTCTTGAAATCTGCAAGACTGACCTCATATCTGGTCACAAGTCCTGGGGCCGGCCCAAACCCGGAGCGAGAAGCCAAGGGGAAACTTTAGTTTCAGTCACAGGACGTCAGAGCTGGAAGGAGTCGGAGGGATCCACTCATCCCAAACATTCGTTTCGTAGATCGGGAGGCCCAGGAAGGGCGAGGTCCGGGGGCGTCAGGTTGCACAGTGGGTCTCTGTAGCAGGAAAGACCACGTCTCAGGTCTCCCAGTGCTGACGATACCACTACTTCCTTTCCCTAAAACCATGCGAGGTCAGGATTCTCTTCCAGCCCCCGCCCATCCGCCAGCTACACGAATAATGCTGGACCCCAGTGTTCTCAGGGGAAGTGACCACCGTGCTAGGAGTTTCATCCCCTTCCCATTTGGGGTTTTATTGATGCTTCTGTCTGCCCTAAACGCCTTTCCTCCCCTGCTCTTTGCTCTTCCACCCCCACAGCCTCAGCCTGGCTGAGTAACACCTGCCCTTTAACGCCAGGCTCAAATGCCACCGTGTCAATGACACATGCTCCTAGTCCACTGAACTTGTACATCACCTCTTGCCCTGGTCCCACGAGGTTCTCCATGGGGCTGTCGGACAAGGGAGGAAAGGGGGTGGCTTCAGGGAACCACGGGAGTTGTGACACCCAAGGCTGAGGGAAGTTACAGCAATTAAGATGAGGAAGAAAGGTCGGGGCCAGATGGGAGAGTGGGGCAGGCTGTAAACAGCTGGAAAGTGAGGACGCGGCCCTGCTCTAGCTGCGCAAGTGGACGTAAGGAGGTCTGCTCCCGTAACGGGGGCATTTCTCTCTGAGCCTCACTTGTTCCCATTTTCACAAGGAGATGGAAAACATCATTTAAAACATGACCCTTGGCTGTGTGCGGTGGCTCACGCCTGTAATGCTAGCACTCTGGGAGCCCAAGGCGGGAGGATTGTTTGAGGTCAGGAGTTTGAGACCAGCCTGAACAAGAGCAAGACCCCGTCTCTACAAAAAAAATGGAAAAAAATTAGCTGGACAACTAAAAATATATAGAAAAAATTAGCCAGGCATGGTGGCCCATGCTTGTAGTCCCAGCTACTCGGGAGGCTGAGGCAGCAGGATTGCTTGAGCCCAGGAGTTTGAGGTTGCTGTGAGCTAGGCTGACACCACGGCACTCACTCTAGCCTGGGCAACAGAGTGAGATTCTGTCTCAAAAAAAAAAAAAAAAAGGCATGACCCCTGCCCTTTCAGAGTTTCAACTTTAGTAGAGGAGAGTCACTTATTCATTCATTCATTCATTTAGCAGTGCTAATTGAGACTTTTACCTGGTGCCAGGCACTGTCAGGCACTGAGGGTGAAAACAGGCTAGTAAGAGAGTGTGTGTGTGTGTGTGTGTGTGTGTGTGTGTGTGTAGAGAGGAACGAGTAGACAAGGAGTTACTAATTCTTGCAGTGTGCCAAGCACTGCTGCACATGCTAGGGCTACAACTGTGGACACGGTAAGTAAGTTCCTGCCTCGGAAGCTCCTATTCTAGTGAAAGAAGACCGATATTAAGTCACGACCCGGTTGACAAGTGCAGCGCATTATATGACAGGCAAGTGGGGAGCACTCTGGGAACGTGCAGCGAAGGAAGCCGTCTTGATCGGGCACCTCCAGGACGAGGTGACGCCTCAGCTGCCCCTCAAAGTTGAGCCGGAGTTGGCCAGATTTTCAGTGATGTGAAATACAAAGCACAGGGTTCTTTGGGAGCACGTCGGAAGGGCACTCAGCTTCGGTGGAGTTGAAAAGAAGACCTCTTGGAGGAAGTGTCGTCACGTGATCACCTACCCCAACGTGTAATTATAGACGGGAATAGATACAGGGGACAATGGGAACCTGTAGCCGAGGATCTGTGCTTTCCCGAGCCAGTGAGGTTTGCTTTAAGATGGGAAACGTAAGTGGCAGCTAACTGGTGAGAAGTGGGGGGCATCAAGCTTTCCCAGCAAAGGGACCGCATGTGCAAAGGCCCTGGGGTGGCAGGGAGTATGGTTCTCTAAGAACTGTTCTCCCCTCCAAGCCCTTTGATGAAGATTTCCGGGTCCAAACCAGCTGTGAAGCCAAAGAGGGGGTGCTGGGAGGACACTCGGTGTGTTTGCTGTGCCCTGCCCTCGGGCCTTTCTGGGCTCCAGCATGCTTCTCCCTCAGACCGAATCCTGCACAGAGAGTGTCTAAAGAAACTAAAAATCACTGAATTTAGTCTCACCCTCCCCTTTTCTGAAGTGAGGTCGAGACTCAGAGAAATCGATTAGTGTCACTTGCTAGTTACCTACGTACTAGGTACGGCCACCGTGCTAAACACTTTACTATTCGACATGAAGCAGAGGCAATCCCTGGTCTCATGTATAAGACGAAAAGGACTGAGGCTCGCCCAGGTGATCTTGTCTGAGGTCACGCAGCTGGAAATTCCCAGAGTTTTGAGACCCAAGCAGGTGACCATTGCTTTCTGGCGGGACTCTGGCAGAACTGGCCCCAGCCCAGCTTCTCTTGCACGCAGCCTCGTGCTTCCGCCATCACAACAGTAACTCGGCCTGGCACCCACCTTTCGGGAGGCCTCCCCATCCCTGCACCAGGACTGACCGACTCCAGGCAGGTCTGCGCCTGGCATTTCAGGGCATGAAGCTCGAGTACAGATGGAGGCCCCATGGCTCCAGCTCTCCTGCCTCCTCTTCCGACCCCTTCTCTTCCCACAAGGACGGTGGTTGCGCACGGCGCTTACACTTCGCATCCCACATGACCATGCTCCAGCCACACCCCCTAACGCTCCCCAGCAACCCACAACTGGGCCCCCCTTAGGGGTGTGCACCCTGCCTTTGGAGGAAAGACCCCTGGCAGAGGCCTAGGGAGCTGGCTATGGGCCATCGAGCTATAAATTGAGATCTCGGGTGCCCAGGGTGTGATCTGGAAGTGAGGGTCACAGGCTTGGGTAACCCTCTGGCCCTACAGACTCCTCACAGCACAAGGACAGTGCAGCCATGAGTCCGGAGGAGGGGCCGGGCAGGCCCAGCAGCTCCAATGTGCAGGACCCCTAACTGCAGACAGCCCTGGGGTTTCTGCTGGGTACCCCCTTTTGCCTCTGCGAGCTGGCTGGCTTTCCAGCGGGGCTGATTGACACATGTTCCTTGTGCCCCTGAGCAGACACAGCCCACACCCGCCCCTCCAACTGGGCCTTTACCTGATTACCTGATATTGACCTCCCCCTCCCACCCCGAAAATCACCCCATCCCCACCTCAGGCCATGCCCCGACTTGTGCAAACCACAGGCCTCTGTGCCGCGCTCAGGCAGGATGAGTCAGGGGCAGAACTCAAGGTGCGAGCCTGGGAGGCTGCTCCGAGCAGGAAAGAGGAAGCTCTGCGGCCCGGGGAGGGAATGAATCAGGCAGGAGGGGCTCACGTCCTAGGCAAACTGTAGAGGCAGGGGACGTGGGAGAGGCACTCAGCCACCTCTGGTCGTGGGGCAGATGGTGTTCAGGAAGCCTGCATGTCTAGGAGAATGAGTAGATATCCACTCCAGTGTCGCTAAGACTGCAGTCTGCTTATGGGGAGAACGTGGGGAGGTTCTGTGTGCTTGAGTGTGTGTATATGCACACGTGTGTACATACATGCCTGTGTCTGTGTGTGATGTGTGTGTGTCTGATGTGGACACATCTATCCACGTGTCTATGCATTTGTGCCTGTGTGTATAGCATCCGTGTCACCGTGTGGGAACGTGCAGCTGCTCCGGCTGTGGGTCTGTCTGTACGTCCCTACCTCTGCTGCTCGCGGTGTGTGTAAGGGCAGCAAGCACGGGGCCCCGGGCCGGCCTGCCAACCGACGCCACTGCCCACAGTCTTAGGCACTGACTGTGAGGCGGTGAGGACAGGCACTGCTCCTGATGTTTCCACTATTGTGGTAACGCGGCAGACACTCAACACACGTCTGGTGAAAGAAGACCTGAGAGAGGCCCCCACTTGAACCAGCTCCCCGAGAAGCCCCAGAAGTCCCAAAGAGGGGGCCCGGGGGGGGAGAAGAGCTTCAGCCAGGTTGACCTACTCCTAGCTCCAGACCTTTCCAGCCCCGAGAGGCTTTTGCTCAGTGTCTCTCTGCCCCCATCAGAATTCAAGAAGCTAAAGCTGTGAGCTCTGCCGTAACCTTACTGGGTGATCTTGGGCGAGTCCTTTCCCTCTCTGGACTTCAGTTTCCCTACCCATTAAAAGAACCGGTTAGACTTACAGGCATCAAAGGGCACATCCAGGCTCAGCATGGTGTGATTTCTATCTGCAGGTCATTTATTCAGTGGCCCCAGCCCATCTAGACATTGCATCAATGTAATTGCCCTCTCTCAGTCCCTTGTTCCCCTCCTTGTACAACTTCTCCCCATCCCAGCTCAGGCAGCGAGCAGAGGTCCCAACCAGGTCTTGTTCTTTGGGTCTTCACGCTATTGCCACCCGTTGGTAAACCCCGGGCATGCTAAGTAAGATCCCCTTTGCTAAAAACAAGCTGGTTGACATTCATAGGCTTGGGAAGGGAACGCCTTGGGAAAATGGTGATGAAACATGCAGTCCTCTAAGCCCCTGGCGCTCTGGGCTTCTGGGGAAGGAAGCACTCTGTGAGCTGACTTTTCCAGGGAGCTGGGCCGGGGAGGCGCCAGGGGAGAGGTGGTGCTGAATACTGCGCTAGACTTTTCTTTTGTTTTAACCATTTCAGTGGGAACCTTCTCTAGCTCTACTAGATGCTTCGCTGTCTTCTCAAACAAGAAGCGAAGTATGATTTCATCCTTACTCGATGACTCAGGACCATTATAAAACCATTGATGAGTGAATTGAGTTTTCATACAGAGGTGTCCTCAAGAGCCAAGAAGATACAAGGGCTGTGCAGAAAGTGTCCAGCCATCGTTAGTATAACGAGGATGGTTTCATGGCTGGATGCTTTCCCCACAGCCCTCGTATGCATGTTAGGCTATTTGCCACTGGAAGGCGTGGTTTTATCTTCTCTCACTGACAGCATCAGCTGTCACCTATTCCAGGGGCTCTTCTCTCCCTCTCCTTTACAACAGTGAATCTGTTCCATAACTACATGTCTGCATGAGGCATAAAATGGATTTGTCACCCCTGGGCAAGGCTCTCTCCTATGAGTAAAATATATGGTAGAGCCCATTGTGGCTACTCAGAAGCCTTTTTGCCTCCAGAGCTTATTAGCTGTGTGACACTGAGTAAGACCTTTCTGTGGCTCAGTTTTCAGATCTATAAAATGGGACTAATAATAGTTTCTGTTTCATAAGCTTGGTGCAGCTAAACATGAGATTATATGCAACTAAAGCACGTACATAACACACTGCCTGGCAATAGTAGCTACTCAATAAATGTTATTTCCTTTATTCTTAGCTATTATTCTTGTCTGAGTTTTACATCAGTGACATTGCTAGATAGGTACCTGAGTTCTATACAAGTGAAATGATTCATTTCCAAAGAATACTTTGAGCTACAAATAACAGAAAATCCAACTAACAGTGGCTTAAACCAGGGATCCTCAAACTACGGCCCGTGGGCCACATGCCGCCTGCCAAGGACATTTATCTGGCCCGCCAGGTGTTTCTGCCACCGCTGCCTGTCCTGCTTTGCAGCCGACTCGTCCCGGGCCCACAGTGTGCATGTGTGGAATGTTAGCCGCAGTCTCCAACAGCCCTCCAATGGTCTGAGGGAACAGTGAACTGGCCCCTTGTTTAAAAAGTTTGAGCATCCCTGGCTTAAACAAATAAGTGTTTGTTTTTATTATACTACAAGAAGCACACAAGCAGATAGCTGATGGCATTTGTTCAGTGGCTCGATGATATCAAAACTGGTATCACAGCAATGTGTTTGGCTTCTGTCTCTGGTTACAATATAGCTGCTGCAGCTCCAGACATCCCATTCACTTCCAAGGCAGGAAGAGAGAGACAGGGTGATGCTGGCTATATCTACTTTCCCAGACGCCCATTATGTTGCCTCTCTCAGCTGATTGTCCTTATGTTTCACAGCCTAGAATTGGGTTACATGGTCACCACCGGCTGCAAGGAATCATGTAAAACAAGAAACAAGGGTATCATAATCAGCTTAGATCACCATCACATCTCTCTTGGGACTTAACTCACTGTGTCTCCCTGCCTGTATTCCCCCTCCAGGGTTCTGTCAGTGAAAAAGGAAACAAATATTGGATTTGCAGCAAACAATGTTTACCCTATAACTATGATCATTCTTTTTCTTCTCCATTTTTTTTGGGGGGGGCCTTAATTAGGAAATTTTGATTGCAAGTGACAGAAACCCAAATCAGACTGGCTTATGCAAAAATAAATAAACAGATAGATAAAGGAATGATAGAAACAGTAACAAAAGAAGGAAAGAAAACAATAAAAGAAATAAATTGACTCATATCCCTGAAAGTTCAGCAATAGTTTGTCTTTGTGCTTCAGTATAAGGCCAAAGGTACAAACAACGGTGGAAGGAGACAGCCTTTTCTACCTGTTGGCTGTTTTCCTTTGCATTTGATTAATTATCAGGTAGGTCATTCTCACCTGATGGTCCCTGGGAGCTCTAAGCTCACATTCTCCCAGGCTCTTGTCCAGCAGAAAAGAAGAGTGAGTCATTTCTCTCTGCCACTACAAGCAGAAGTCCCAGGATGAACACTGGCTGTCTGGGATTGGGTCACAAGCTCATGCCCGAGCCAATCACGGTGACCACAGGGAATCCAGTGCCCTGACTGCAGTGAAAGGCCAGGTGCCATGCCCAGCTCTGGAACATGGGTTGGGTCGGCTGTCTCCAAACCACTGGTTAAGCCTGAAGGCTAGCGTGGACGAGAGCGCTCATGAAAATCAGGGTGGAACCAGGGGAAGGGAGAGTGGATGCAGAGCAGGCACGGGGCTTTGCAGCTTTCAAAGTACAGTATTCCACACAGACACCTGGGAATTAGGAAAAGCACAGATTCTGGTCCCATTTTGCAGCGGGCAAGACTATCTCAGCCAGGTGAAATGATGTGCCCAGTCATTCAGCTCACACGTGGTTGGAACGAGTCCCCATGCCTCTGGGCTCCCGGTGCTCCCCTATGCCACAGCCCAAGCTGACTGACAGCTGGGCAACCCAGGGATTGTCCAGGCACCGTGCAGCCATGGGACAAACTAGCCCGAGGGGACTAGAAGAGACCACTGGTTCCACATTGTCCTTTATAGAGCACCTCTCCCTCCATTTGTCCTGTTAGAGCTTCATACCCTGGGAAGAAAGCAGGCCCAGAAGTCGGGGAAGCCTGTATTTGAGTCCATCCCTAACCCTCTGGCTGAACCTAAGAAATGTGTCTTTTCTAGACCTCAGTTTCCCCATCTGCAAAAGGAGATAGTTGGACTCAGTGATCTCCAAAGAAACTTCTAGCCCCAGCTTGGCCATTGTCTCAGGTTCCAAGGTTTCTCCACCTCTTGCGGTAGCTTCAGATTTCTTGCCCGGGGGAAGAGCTAGGACAAGTTGCTACAGTTCTGTTGCTCTGTATGGCTCCCAGCCCAGCAGGGAGGCTTACCTAACCCCAGCAACCTGAGCGGAGCCCTGAGAACAAAAGGGGGAGAGGACCTGAAGAGGGAGGGATTGGGAGAGTCTACCTTTCCCTTGCTCAGCCACTTTAACCCCTTCCTTCCCTCCCCAGCAGCAGGAGGGCAGGCAGAGTTTCAGGGCAGGGGTTACCCATGGTCTTCCAGGAACTGCTTTGCCACCAAAGCCGGCTTCCCTGGGAGTGGCCACAGCTGGAGATGCCATTTTCCCCTCACGAGCCCAGACTCAAGGTGTCAGAACTGGAAAGGAGCCAGCAGGGAGCCCCATTCCATCCTTTTGCAAGTCAGGAAGCTGAGGCCTAGAAAGGGGAAGGAAGTTGCCCAAGATCACACAGCTCCAGGCTTAAGGGAAGGAGTCTGGACTAGCACGGTGCCGGACACACGCATGAATAAAATGGGCTGCACGGCAGGAACTGAGGCCTTCCCATGCGGTGCCCCTTCCTCTCTGCGTACTAGAGGAATTGCCTTTTGCAATTCTTAAATCAAAGTTTCCATCCCTGAATTAGAAGCAGATTGTTGAGGCCTGTCCATAAATTCCTCACTTGAACCTGTAGTGACTAATTCTCCCAGGAGTGTGGGATCAAACCCACCATGGCTATTAAAAATTTAATATTAAGCCCCAGTGCCCCGGGGCTGTGTTTTCTCATTAGCCCTGGAACAGGGCGAAGCCGCCCGTCAGCCAGGCCGGGCCAAGAATGCAAGGCTTGGAGTCCCTTCCCTGAGAAGCTCTCGGGGGCAGCCACCTTCCCCTCTGGGGAAATTCTCAGGGGACCTTCTGAACAAGGAATGTCTTTGTCCTGCACAGCCCTGATTGAAGACCAAACAGGGAGCCCCTCAGCACAGAGAAGCCTGGATAAACACCCACATTTGCAACAAGATCCCCTGCCCCTAACATGTCCCACATACACCTGGTATTGCCCCTGAGAGTAAAACAGATTCCAGGTGTCCCCAAGACCTCTGTGCGTGACCACAGGGAATGAAGATGAGAGGGGAAGAGATCTGGTCTGTTGACAAATTTTAAGCAATGTGCCTATTTTTGACCTGGGAAAGCAGCCAGACTGCATCTAAATTGGGGGCCTGGGCTCCTGCGGCCAGTAAGGGGCTCTGGTGGGCAGAGGCCCAGTAAGGGGCTCTGGTGGCCTGGGGAGAGCAGCAAGTGACACGGCTTCCTGCTCACTCACCTGTTGGGCTTGATTACTTGTGGCACTGATAGACCGTCAGACAGCGTGTGGCTTGTGAACCCAGGAATACCCTGTTGGCACAGCCGTCCACCCTCCCTGTGAGGTCCCTGATGGAGACACGAGCTCCAGGGACAATTCAGTGACAATTACCAGTGTCACTCTGTGCCTGGCATTGTGCTAGGCACTAAGTAAAGTGACAAATAAAACCCATGTGGTTCCTGCCCTCAAGGAAGATGACGGGTGAGAATTACAGATATTGTCCTATTATCATTTCAAATGTGCCTAAACCCCAGAGTTGAGCTCTTTGGCAAACCAGCACCCCGCAGAATCCCGAGCCGTGTTTACAGTTCATCAGACTTGTCCTAACCGCATCCCACATGCCCTCCTTCCACCATGAGCACATCCACCCCAGCAGTGAGTGCTGGCGGCTCTACCTCCAAAACACACGCCCCGGATTTGATCACCTCTTCCAGCCCCTCTCCCCACACCCGATCACCACCTTTGCTCCCCTGGGTGACCATTCTCCCTGCAGGCTGTTCTCTAAGAAGCAGCCAGAGTGATTTGCCCTAAGACCTGAGTCATTCTCCTAAAACCTTCCATGGACTTCCCGTGGCCCTTAGCAGGAAACTCACTCTCTCCGCCATGGCCCCTGGACAAGACCTCCATCATCCGTCTCCTGCCCACAGGACGTCCCCACCACGCACCCTGCCCCTCGCACACAGGCCTTCCCACCCCTGGAAGATGACCTACTTGCTCCTTTCCTGGGGCCTTCACCATTGCTGCTGCTCCTTGCGACACTGGTCTCCAGCTTCCCATCACTCAGGTCTCGACTCAAAAGTCACCTCCTTGAGAAGTATGCGGATGTGTTCATATTTACATTTCGATGATAGCCATTGATGTATGTGCATCCCTTTTGGCTATACTATAAGAATATATTCAGTAATTCAGTAGAAACAATACTGGCAAGAAGACTTAGCAAAAAAAAAAAAAAAAGAAAAAAAGAAACATACCTTCTTGCTAATACTTTAATGGTATAGATCTGATAATGAATTCTCTTAGAAACATTACACTGAGTGTTCTCTGTTGCTTTATGTTTGATTTTAAATTGAGCATTAAGGGAATGAAGTATTTTAATCGGAACTCTGCCAGTACTTTTATCTAGAGGCCTGTTGCCATTTGTGTCTTCTATGAAATTTTCGTCCCAAGAAAGGTAGGATTACATTTTTCCCTAACAGATTGAGTTGGTGTAGTGTATTCTTGGTTATCGAAATACTCACATAGCTTTGGGATTTTCGATTGGTAAATATTCATGATGTGTGAAAAAGCATGATGCATACTGTACTGTCTCAATCCCATAAAACTGGATGTTGTGTATGTGTCAGGATCCAGAAGGGCATATCCAACTGTGAACTGCTTGTGATTGTGGATGACTTTGTTCTTTGCTTCTTGTGTTTTTCAGTTTCCTATATTGCATAGATTAACTTTAAAAAAGAATAAAGGTTATTTTAAAAACTTGAAGAAAAAAAAGTCACCTCCTCAAAGAGGCCCTCCTTGGACACCCTAGCAAAGCCCTGACATCACTCATTCCGCATCACACTCCCTTGTTGTTAGCTTCATAGCACTTATCAATAACAAATTATCCTGTTTATTGTGTGCATGTTTATTGCCTGTCAGTCTCCCCTTGCTGTGTTCCTCGAGGGCAGTGCTTCTGCCTTATTTCCTTGCTGCTATCTGGCTGGGCTCAGTGCCCAGTAGGGTCTTTGTGGCCTCATTAAATGGATAGCACAATGCTCAGACATGAACCGTTCATGTTAGAAAGGAACGCAGGGCTTGAAGCCACCTACTTGTTTGTTAGATGGGCAAGTGAAGCTCCAAAGAGGCACTGGGACTTGCTCAAAGCCACGCAGTCCCTTCATTCATTTATTTATTCATTTATTTATATAAGCTGGTCCGTGCCAGGTAAGAAAGAGATAGCCTCGTGAAGATTGGGGGTGAGGGAGCAGCTAGTGCAAAGGGCCTGAGGCAGGACCTTTAGTGGAAAGCAGGCAGGAGGTGAGTGGGACTAGAAACAAGCGAGGAGGAGAGAGGGTGAGGTGAGGTGGCCAGGCAGGCCGAAGCCAGGCCGCGCACACGCAGCTTGGATTTTATCTCGCCTGAACCAGGGGGTGTGAATTCCTCTGCCCGCTTGTGTAGGGTGTTCAGAGAGCGTGGGATCTGGGAGACTAGCCGGGCACCCAGGAGAAGCCCAGAGCGAACATCCCATGGTTGAGCAAGTCCCGTGGGGTGTGTTTGCCAGGACATCAAAGGCACTACGGGCGGCAGCGGCTGCCTGTCTGAGCTCCATTCTGCGTGAGCACTGCACCCAGAGCCCGCCCGGCCAGCACAAGCGCGGTCCTCACTGTGCCATTACTGCCGCCGCTGCCGACTAACCGCATGCCAAATTGCTGAACAGTTAGTTACTCATGCTACAGGCTTTGGACCAATTAAGTGAGCAAAGAGGGTGGTTAATGAGGAGTAAACAATCCAAATGCCCATAATTACACCCAGGCTTCGCTCTAATGCTCCTAAGCTGGGAGGAGGGGGTGGGGCGGCAGGGAACATGGGGTCTCCTGTTCTTTGTTCCGTATGGTTTGTCCCACTGAAACCTCTTCCACCCAGTCCACCCTGTCCCACATCCTGGCACAGCTATCTGCTAATCTTTTTTTTTTTTCTTTTTTTTCCCTTCTCTTTTTGGGGGAGGGAGGAGTGTGTGCCAGGTTCTAAGCACTGGGATTACAGCAGAACAAAGCAAAGTCTCTGCTCTTGGGGAACTGACATTTTAAAGCCAAGTAATCAACAGGTGAGACAATAGCTGTATGATGCATCAGGTGCTAATATAATACATGCTATGAAGGTCACTGGTTCAGGGGAAGGGGGAGAGAGAGCTGCTGGGGGGTGGATGCTAATTCATATAGTTTGTCTAGAAAAGGCCTTTTTGATAAGGTGACATTTGAACAGAGACCTCTCTGAAGGGAGTCAGGGAGCCAGCCATGCAGATACCCAGGGAAGGGGTATGGCAAGTACAAAGGCCCTGAGACAGACTGTTGCAGGGGTAGGCCACTGTGGCTGGAGCAGAGTGAGCGACATTTTAGGACTCTCTGGGGTTATACAGCTACAGGGAAGGACAGGGGCAGATTCCAAGTAGGAAGAACAGCATGTTGGAAAGCCTCAGGAGAGAGACGAGTGCTTTCTGGTTTTCCAAAGTATTTTACCTTATTTGATTCTCAGAACAATGCTATAAGGGTAAGGAGGACAGATTTCTTTTTCTGTCTGACAGCTGAAGACCTGAAGCTCTAGGACATCTGGCAGTTCAGCCAGGATCACACAGGAATATTCTGATTCGGGAGCAGAAAGCTGTGGTCTGCACTAACCTTTCAGGTCGGATCAGAGGCTCATTTCTGTTGACACCGTGCCATTGTGAGCTTCCAAAACAAGGTCAGCTCTCAGGCAAGCCTCGGAATGGGTCACAAAGTTCAAAGCAGAGCCAAGCATGATATGGAAATATCTATGGTGAGTTGTTGTAGAGAATTAGCACACCCCACGACGACTGTAGCAATTCTAACAGTACTGCAGGAAAACACAGCTCTCTCATCTTTTGGAGAAAGCTTCATAGAAACACGGAAAGTTAGAATCAAGCTCATGTCAGATTGTAACTTAGTATTTCTGGAATGAAATCCTTCTAAAATGTATGCCTTTCAGAATTCCTCTAAGAGCTTCCCACAGAGTTCCGGATAAAAAGAACAATCTAAAAGTCAATGTATCTCCAAACAACAAATGCTGGCGTGGTTGCGGAGAGAGAGGAACACTCCTACACTGCTGGTGGGACTGCAAACTAGTTCAACCTCTGTGGAAAGCAATATGGAGATACCTTAAAGCGATACAAGTGAATCTACCATTTGATCCAGCAATCCCATTGCTGGGCATCTACCCAAAAGATCCAATGACACTCTACAAAAAAGACACCTGCACTCGAATGTTTATAGCAGCACAATTCATAATCCCAAGGCTGTGGAAACAGCCCAAGTGCCCATCCATCCAAGAATGGATTAATAAAATGTGGTATATGTATACCATGGAGTACTATTCAGCTCTAAGAAACAATGGTGATATAGCACATCTTATATTTTCCTGGTTAGAGCTGGAACCCATACTACTAAGTGAAGTTTCCCAAGAATGGAAAAACAAGCACCACATATATTCACCAGCAAACTGGTATTAACTGAGTAGCACCTAAGTGGACACATAGGTACTACAGTAATAGGATATTGGGCAGGGGGTAGGGAGGAGGGGGCAGGTATATATATACATAATGAGTGAGATGTGCACCATCTGGGGGATGGTCATGCTGGAAACTCAGACTTGTGGGAGGAGGGGGGAAAGGGCATTTATTGAAACCTTAAAATCTGTACCCCCATAATATGCTGAAATAAAAAAAAACCCTAAAAAAAAATAAAATAAAAGTCAATGTAATAGATTAAATCAAGAAAAACCATCCAGAATGCCAGATTCCCCAGCAAGGGACACTTATAACAGATTTTGAGAAAGTTTACACAACGTTCTCTCTGGATCTGACATGGTGTGGGATTGGACTCCACACCGTCAAAGTCTACTGAATTCCGGATGTCATTGCCATTGTCATTTTCGCCATTCGATTTCTCATTGTCATCACATCAAGTGATAGTGACTAGATAGGTTGTCACCAAATTGGAGGGAATGTTTGCAAACATCTTGTATAAAGTATAGGCTGTGTAGGAAACAAAATTTATTTTTCAGGGGTTTTAAGTGGGAGGCATCTCAAATTGTGAGGGAGTCGTTAGACACTGGAGAGGGAGACCTGCCATAGCTCTCGAGAAGCAGTAGGAAGAGAAACACAAGGAGAGGTTTAAAATTTAAGTCACACATTGCAAGTCGCAAGGACAGACACTGTGAATCGCGGGCACTGGTTTGCAAGGGAGCTGGTTCTGACAAGGGCCATTCCATGCCGCACAATTGAGGGACCTATGACTTAATAATGTCAATGACACGGGCAAGCAGCCCTGGGACCACACCTCAAATGGGCTTGTGCAGCGGTTCCCAGGCCTTTTGTTCTCAGGACCCCTTGCCACTCTTGTTTTATTAGAAATGAAAACTGAGAAGAACAGTTTAATTATTTGTGTAGTGGTTTATTTGAAACATAACAGTAAACCCATCACATCGTCACATAAAACATTCTTATGCAAAACATTTTCAGAGTTAGAAAATAACGAGAAAAGTGGCATTGTTTCACATTTGTGCAAATCTCTTCGACAGACACCTGGATTCTCCTAGCTGCTTGCTGTGATATCACAAGCATGTAGCCTCTGGAAAACTCCGTTGAGCACTGGTGAGAGAACGAGAGCAAAAAGGCAAACACTTCCTTAGTGTTGTCGTCGAAGTTATTTTGGCCTTATGGACCATGTACAAAGGTGATGAGAGATTCCAGGGGTCCCCCTGACCACACCATGAGAACCCTTGGTATAGAGTGGTTGAAGCCAAGCTCTTGGGAGCTTTGGGCATGTCATTAAACCTCTTCATGCCTCTGCCTTGCCTAGGCAATATGGATAGTAAGAATTGTCCTCCTAAGGCTTTTGAGGCAATAAAATGACTTCATGTGAGTCAAGTGCCTGAACCATAGTAACAGCTCAATAAACACTGGCTGCTGTTAAGAGCCAAGCCCACGGGTCCGTCGTTCCCCTGGTACAGAGCACAGTGAAGGCACACGAGGCATCTTCCGCAGTAAATGAAGGCACACACGGACAATTCTTTCATGTGAGAAGAGTCTCCAGCCCTTCCTGGAACAAGAAAAAGTCAGCTCTCTTGCCCCTACTAAATAAGCTAAACAGATCAGAGAGGCCAAGTGACTCATCAAAGTCACTTAGCAGGTCCCGCCTGCAGCTGCTGCCATGGCTGAGAATGGCCCTCCCCCACCCCCAGCCCCACCCCACGCCCTACCTCTATGTCTGGAGTCACCCCAGCACACTTGGAAGGGAGATCCCGCAGAACCGACTGTGTCCAGGTGTGAAATGTACGCCACGTGCAACCTCTTGGGCCAGACCAGGTCTACAGAAGACCTCGCCTTTATTTTGCCCTCTCCCCTCCCTCTGCCATGCCATCTAGAAAGCACTTCTGGATTATAATTACATATGAACTTGTCTGCTTGTCCACTGCCTCCCCACCTAAGCCCAGGGGCCGTCTCAGCCTTTCTTGATCCAATGGCTGCCATGCCAGGGATGTGGCCGGGGATCTGTCAATCAAGGCAGGAATAAAATGCTGTCTTTTCATTGACAAAAAGAAAACAGAACAAAAAGCAGACAACCTGGACATTTTTTTTCTAGAACATTATTAATAGATGTTTGGGATAGGAGGAGAGAATGGTAAAATGTCAAATCAGAAAATCAAGCAAAGACATAGGGTCTGAAGAGTTAGGGTGTTTGTCTACCCAGAGTGCTGGTTCAGCTTAGCTTACAAAATAATGACGACGGTGATAATCGCAAGAATGACTCACAGTTATCGGGAGCTTACCATGTGCCTGGCACGGTGCTAAACGCTCTGCATGTATTATCTCATTAAGTGCTCACGATCTGCCCATCAGCAGATAATGGTGTTATTTCCACTTTACACATGGGGAAACTGAGTACTTGAGTGACAGCTGAGGTCCCATGAGAGTGGCATAGCCGCATCATGGTGGTGTGTCAGTCTTGGAAGACCTGGGAGTGGAATGCAAGCTGGGGAAAGGGGAAGGAGGCGGGGACAGACGGTGGCAGGTTGGGGTGCCCAGCAGTAGAGGAGGCCTGAGCACAAGTGCTTGAAGTTCAGCGTCTCCAGGGCTGAGCATAGGGAAGCAAAAGAAAATGCTACAGATTTCTTATTTCGGGGACCTGGCACGGACTTGGGAAACGAGGCACAGAGCTGGAGCACACTACATTTTGCAAAAGGAAGTACTGAGGCTCAGAGAGAGAAAGGGGCTTACGCAAGGTCACACAGCCCAGAGATTCTGGCACTCCAACAAGGACCTCTCCTCTGACTAACAGACTCACGCACTTCCGCCACAGTGGCTCCCCTGTCCCTGGCGCCCTGCAGAGATCTGGCATGGGAAGGAAGCAAAGTGGCACACTTCACTCCGGGCCTCCCCTTCCCGCGGCAGAAAGAGAGAGGTGAAGGGGCATGACCAAGCCTGCAGCAGCTACCTGGGGGCTCTCCACTGGGACCCCCCTCTCCAGAACAAAGCGAGGTTAATGACAGCACATTACAAGGGCTCTGAGAATGGAAGGGGCCCTCTGACGGCCACAGGGGTGAGAGCTGGGATGAGACTGGGCACTCCCTGCTCTCGGCCCTCTTGTGCAACCCCCTCTGCCAGGGAACAAGCTGGCACAGGATGGCGCTCACGGAAGCATCCGTTGCTGTGGTCAACTCCGGGCCTCCGGGCTGGGCTTCTACCCGGAATTTCTCCACTCCCTGTTGCCATAAAAATGAGCAGAGTTCCCAGCCATTGCAAACCTTAGGGGGATTTGGGAGAGGAGCTCCAGCACCCCCGAAACCTCCGGAGAACAGATCAGGACTCTGGACACCGCTGTTCATCACCCCCCGCTTCTGGTTCACTCGTCTCTCTGCAGTGAGGAGCGGATGTAGCAATATTCGTGGAGATGTCTTAGTCCGATGCCAGTACGACACTAAGGGGCTACCTACCTACCTTAATCCCCCAATAAGCCTATGAGATGGGGATGACCAGACCCCCTTTTAGTGGCTTAGGGCAGTGGTTATCAAAGTGCGGACTTGAGCCAGCAGCATCGCCTGACCCAGAAATTGGTTATAAACGCAAATTTCCAGGCGCTACTGCCTGAGAGAGTGTAAGAACCATGTCCACGGCCGCACAGCAGCAGGCAGCAGCCCAGGGACACCCTAGGACCCACACTCCTGCCCACCGGTCCCGGCCACCTGTGTCCACAGCACCCCCACCCACGGCCCTTCCATGGGGGTCCGGCGAGTGACCATGGGTAGGAAGGGCTAAAAGGAATGTGAAAGGACAGCACATTCACTGCCACACTCTTTGTGATTAGAAAAGATTGGAAACAGTTCAAAGGTCCACCAGCCTGGGGCTGGTTAAATAAACTATAAGGTGTCCACGCAATGCTACAGCTTTTTATAGAAAGGAGTGGGAAAGCTTTTTCTAATACACACGCTACAGAATGGTCTCTACAGTCGAGTATAAAGTGGTAAAAAGCAAAGCTCAGAACACTGAATATAGGAAACTACCATATGTGTAAAAAAGGAAAAATATTAACATATTTGTTTACACACACACAGGTCCTTGCAAGAGAATGAAAAGTACTGGCAGCACAGAGACTTCCTGGAGGTGACTGCAGGAAGGGTTAGGAGGGAGTTCTTATAGGGGCTTTGATGACTTTTGTATGAATTACCCACTCAAATGACAAATAGAGTACAATTAAAACTTAAACGAAGAAGGAAGAGGAGGAGAGGGGAGGACCAGGAGGAAGCCTGAGGGCTTACAAAATGCCAGGCATTGGGCTAAATTCTTTCCTTGCATTATCTCTGTTAATCTCCTCAACAACCCTTTGAGGTTGTTACTATAACCACGCTCATTTTGTGGACATGAAGACAGGGCCACAGAGAGGTTAAGTGACTTTCTCTGTGCCACAGAGCTAGTTAATGGCAGAGCTGGGATTTGAACCAACATGCGTGGGACTCCAGAGTCCAAGCTCTAAATCACTATATTATTTTGTATTAGGTCATTAAATATGAAATGACTGATTTTGAATCAAAAGTTTAGTTTATTATATCTCAAACAAGAAGCAGTACTATTAATCAAAGTATGCACCTATACTATCTACACAGTTTTGCACATGCCTGTAGTCCAGCTACTCGGGAGGCTGAGGCAGTAGGATCACTTGAACCCAGGAATTGGAGGTTGCTGTGAGCTAGGCAAACATCATGACACTCTAGCCTGGGCAACACAGTGAGATTCTGTCTCAAAATAAATAAATAAATAAATAACATGAAGTTTTGACTTATCCACGGTTTCACAAAAATTGCTCTTAAAAAAATGTCAAAGACAATCACAACCCAAACGTGCATTTGAATGAGGATGTACCTTCAAATTAAAAAAAAACCAAGAAGAGTCAAAGTGAAATGTCAAAGATATCAAGTATCAAACTTAGTACTTAAAGCAATTGGACATTTCATACTTAATAACCATATATTATATATATATATATATCTGTGTGTGTGTGTATATATGTGTGTGTGTCTTTATGAGTTTATTTAATTCTCCCAACTCCCCTTTGGAAGAAGCAATGGTTTTCCCCTTTACAAACAAGGAAATATAGGCCCGAAGAGGGTATATCACTTGTCCAGGGTCACACAGCCAAAGCATGGCCAACCAGAAGAGAATCCCTGGATTCTCAAAGGATGTTGTGTTCTGTAGCCTGAAGTTCCCCCCAGAAGAGAATCCATCTCAGTAAGCTAGAGGCGAAAGGCTGCAGTTCCCGTGTTTGTAAAGGCAGGGGCAGTGTCCATCACGTTGGCCATGTCCCCAGTTCCTGGCACAGTGTCTGGTGCATGCTGAGCACCTGGAAATATGGAAGGAAGAGAGGGAGTGGGGAAGAGCGATGCTGACCGGGGATCACCTCTGGAGGAGGCTTCGGAAACCAGCCGGGCCAGACGGACAAACTGGAGCCTGGAGACGGGGAGGGACGTGCTTAGACTCGCCCGGTAAGGAGTTCCAAGGGGGATGGATACAGGGGCACATAGTGTTTTGTGATGACCTACTTACCTTGGAAATTGTCATGATTTTCTTCTATCCCCCTACCAGGGATGGAAGGGGACAGGAATTGGCAATTTTCATTGGAGTGTGAGGAAACGTTCATCCCAAAGTTCAGTTCAGTGGGGAGAAGGGTCTTTCAGCAGCTGCTGGGGTAACAGGGAGGCGGCTGAGATGCAGGCAGCTGAGAAAGGCCAGTGGAATAGAAATCAGGGGACTTGAGTCCCAGCTTTGCTTCGTACTAGCTGGGTGGTGTGGACAAGTCACTTTACCTCTCTGACCCTCAGTATCTTCATCTATAAATAGCAGGGCGATTGTGGGACTCAAATGAGAATGCATAAGAAAGCATACATAAAGTAAAAATGTTACTATGGGGAGTTATTAAGGACACATGACAGTCCTGGTAACAAACAGTGCATGCTGGACAACTTGCCTGTCACCAACAGCTCTCTTAATTCTGAATGTAGTACGGAACTGAATCCAGGCAGGCCTCCCTCACTTATTAAAGGGGAATTAACTGTGTTGGCTCCTTGTGAGGATTTGCTGACCTCCCTTCCCCCAGGGCAGCACTTACTACATTCCTTGTTAGGTGGCTGCCTCCCTCACTAACAGCTAATTGAGGGCAGTGACCAGGCAGCATTCACTATTTAATCCTTATGCCTGGAACCCAGTGGCAGGGAGGGAGCGAGGGAAGGAGAGATGATTCCATGCAAGGTAGATGCATCGATGGTATACACACACACACACACACACACACACACGTATTTTTTTGAGACAGAGTCTCACTCTGTTACCCGGACTAGAGTGCCATGGCATCAGCCTAGCTCACAGCAACTTCAAACTCCTGGGCTCAAGTGATCCTCCTTCCTCAGTCTCCCCAGTAGCTGGGACTACAGACATATGCCACCATGCCCAGCTAATTTTTCTTTCTATTTTTAGTAAAGGTGGGGTCTCATTCTTACTGAGGACTCCTAACCTCAAGCAATCCTCCCGCCTCAGCCTCCCAGAGTGCCAGGATCACAGGCGTGAGCCACCACGCCTGGCTGGAAATACTACTAATAATTGTAATTGTGATAAGTTAACTCTTCCTAGAGGAGGTACATTTGGACTGAGATTTAAAGAGCGGGCAAGATTTCAGCGGGGTCAGATGAAGAGGTTGGAGAGGAGGACGTGTCTGGGGAGGTGAGAAGCAGGCGAGCTAAGGCGCAGGGCCGGAAAGCTCAAGGTACCAGGCAGGCATGGCCAGCGGTCCGGGGTCGATGGAGCATGAACAGGACTGTGGCCGAGATGCCGCTGGAAAGGCAGGTTTGAGCCGGGCTGCGGCAGGCCTTGAAAGTTGAGCAAAAGTGTCTGGACTCCCCCATCCTGGAGGCACTGGGGCGCGCGGGAGGTGTTGTAAGAGAGGAGTGAACCGCTCTGCCCTGTGCTTGCTGGCGGGTGTGAAAGGGCTGGCGCTGGGCCAAGGCCTAGCTCTGGGCGGGGACCTCACCACTTGCCGTCTACAAGGCCTTCCTGAAGGGCTGCTCGGGACCAGGGTGAGCTGCAGGGGGCTGTGGACCCTCCTGCTTCCAGGCCAGCCTGCCGGGCAAAGCCCACCCAGCTCGGCTTACTTTCTGCATTCCCCAAAACGCCCTCAACAGGGCTGCCCTGGTTGCCAGGAAATGCCTTGGCTCTGGGTTTCAGTCCTGACTCCTCCATAGGACTTGGGCCAATCCCCACTGCTCTCCCAGGCCCTACATTGCAACAACCTCAGGAAGTCCCATTCACACAGGATACAGTGACACGATGCACCCAGAGGTGTGCAACCCGGCACCCCTGCCCCTGCTCTTAGTATCCCTTGCTGTGCAAAAAGGAAAAGAAAGGTTGCTGTGGATCACCTGTGAGGACCAAGTCTCACCTCACAGCAGTGTGAGCGAGCACAGGGCTTTGGGAGGAGTCAGGGCGCCCGGTGCCAGAGACAGTGGTAGAGGAGGTCTAGGGGCTCGAGGACAGCCAGACCCCAAAGCAACAGTGACTCCTTCTCCCCAGAGTCAGGCTTGGATTTGCATCCCTGACCCATCGCTATTCTTCTTTCCAGCCGTGTACAACCTCACCTCTCTAGCCAGGGTTTCCACACGAATAAACCAGGGAAAAGAAGCTCTATCCCACAGGGTCTCTGTGAGCCTTACGGGAGGTTATGCATGCCAAGCACTTAGCAGAGCCTATTCCAAAAGAACAGTTCAATATACTGTAGATTCATCATTTATTTTTGTTTTATTTTGTGAAACAACTTAAATGTATCTGCCCTTAGGCATTCTCACCTTGACGGACCTCAAGGTCACAGGAAGGCCCCTCCAGGGCTGGTCCCATAGAGGAACTCAGCTGTCCACTTGAGAAAAGCTCAAAAGGGGGTTCTGGGGTATGAGAGAAAGAGGAGCAGGACACCTCCCTCCCCAAGACAGAATTACCCCAACCTTCTGATGAACCCATTCCTCTAAAGGTGGACATGGCTACTGCAGGAATTTGGCCAAAGTTTAAGTTAAAGAAATGAATCTGTAATCATGAAACTTCAGGTAGGACAACACACGTATGAGTTGTCTTCCCGGCCCCCAAGCTCAGTCTCTGTATGCAGGTGGCATATATGGCACCTGCCCTTGCTCTAGCCTCGGCCCAACTTTCCATGGAAGGAACAGAAGCAGCCAGCAGGGAAGGCTCGGGACTGGCTGTTTTGCTGTCAGCTGGAAGCCACTAGCACCCCAGTGAGGAATGGCACCAAGCTCTGCCCCACCTTGCCCTGCCCAGGCTGCTGGGGTGGAAGCACAGGCCAGGTGTGGGCCCCAGAGGCAGAGAGAGGAGCTCCACCTGGGCTCTGGAGACTCCTAGAGTATGAAAACCAGCAAGCAAAACCCACTAGACATGGCTCCTCAGACTTTTATGTATTTGCAAATTTTATGTGTTTCTTAATTAGAAAAAATAACATTATATATTAAAGAACCAATATCAGAGACTGACTAATCCCAGCACTTTGGGAGGGTGAGGAGGGAGAATCTCTTGAAGCCAGGAGTTCATGACCAGACTGAGCTACACAGCAAGACTTGTCTCTACACAATAAAAAATTAAAAAAATTAACTGAGCATGGTTGCAGCTATTTGGGAGGCTGAGGCCGGAGGATTGCTTAAGCATAGGAGTTTGAGGTTACGGTGAGCTATGATTGTCCCACTGCACTCCAGCCTGGGTGACAGAGCAAGACCCTGTCTCTTAAAAAAAAAAAAAAGTACAGAAAACTCCCATAAATCTTTGACCTGTACTCACCATTTGTTTATATCTTGTCCCATTTCCTTCCCTCCCTATCTATGCACAAACACATATGCATGTTTTTATCTGAACCATTTGAGAGTAAGTCAAAACAGCACCCCTCAATGCTTCAGGGTATATTTCCTAAAGAAAGAACATTTCCTGACACAATCCACAGGTCAATGATCAAAATCAGGAAATTTAACCTTGGTACAATATTTTTATTGAATCCACGGTCCATACGTGAATTTCCTCATCATCCCGATCATTGACTATCTGCCCACCGCGCCCCCAGAATTGGCGATTATTTTTACTCATCACTCCTGTGCCCGGGCAGTGCTCCCTCCTGCCCCAGGGAACTGTGGATGAGACCTTTAATCCTTTCTCCCCACCTTCTGCCCGCCCTCCGAGTGCTCGAGTGCTCCTTTCTGGGAGGTGCCGCTGCAGGAGTATGGAGCCCTCCTCATCTCCGACCTGGGAGCCCAAGGGGACACTCAGCCTTCGCCTCCAGCATGCCCCGGTGGGTACGTGGGTGGGTGGCCCCACGGGGCACACTCACCCGCCCTCGGTAACGCCCACTGGCCTGGCCTGGCCTCTAGGGGCCGGAGGGGAACAGGATACCGGTTGGGGAGCTTAAATTCTATCTGGTTCTAGAGACAAAACCCACTCCCATGAAAAATCCACGCACCCCAACATGTGCTTCAGTTGGGAGGGATCTTTGGGGAAGAGCAAGAAGGAACTTTCTGGCCACTAGAAAGAGTCTCTATCTGAGTGGTGGTTACAGGGATGTCTACACATGTAAAAGTTCATCCGGCTGTATTTGAAAGATGTCTACTCTTCACTATATGTGTATCTCAACAAACAATCAAAGCTATGGAAATCGTGTGTGTGCTGAAGTGTGTGTGTGTGTGTGTGTGTGTGTGTGTGGTCAAGAGTTCACACTGTGGAGCACAGTGCGTGGAGAAAGGTATGGGCTCCAAAGGACGGGGCGGCTGCTGGTTTTGCCCAGCCACCTGCAGTAGTAGTTCATGCCTGCCGCTTTGCGGACACCGAATAAATACTGTTGAACAAGCAGATGAATTGATTGGGTGCTGGGACTATATTTCTTAACGTGCAGAGATGCCCATGATACTTTGCTAAGTGGAATAACAGGCTATAGAAGAGTGTGCGAAAATGATCTCATTTTTATGAATATTTATGTTTGTATTTTTTCTTATGTAGTCTGGAAAAAGAAAAACATATCAACATCCTAATAAAAGTTATTTGGGGCCGGGTGCGGTGGCTCACGCCTGTAATCCTAGCACTCTGGGAGGCCGAGACAGGAGGATTGCTTGAGCTCAGGAGTTCCAGACCAGCCTGAGCAAGAGGGAGACCCCGTCTCTACTATAAAGAAATTAACCAAACAACTAAAAATAGAAAAAAAATTATCTGGGCATGGTGGCACATGCCAGTAGTCCCAGCTACTCGGGAGACTGAGGCAGGAGGATCGCTTGAGCCCAGTTCCTTGAGGTTGCTGTGAGCTAGGCTGATGCCACGGCACTCACTCTAGCCTGGGCAACACAGTGAGACTCTGTCTCAAAAAACAACAAAAAAAAAGTTATTTAAGGTGAAAAGATAAGAATTTTTTATTCTTTTTTTTCTGCTTTGTTTGTACTTATAAAATTTTGTTTTTCATAACAAATATAAACTGGATGAAAAAGGATCGGGAGCATGGCAGGGCTGATTTGTGAATTTATAAAGAGGGGTTAGAGTACGTAGTATGTCCCAAACTTATCTGACCAGAGACACTTTTGGGGAAATGCTGCTATAAAGAGAAAAGCACGGAAGGAGGCTGGGTCCCCAATAATTGCATGAAGCCATCACATGAACCCCGAACTTCTCTTACAAACAGGAAAAGCAAACGTTCTGCGTGTAAGCTACAGCCACTCGGCTCTTCTGCTGTTCCATGAACTGAATTCGAGCGGGCACCAGAGCTTCGGGACACACAGTGCCGGGCACTTAGAAAGTGGTCAGAGATTGCTGACTGCTGTTGTTTGCAGCTCTCCAGTGGGGTGCTGGGACCTCACCCCCAGAGACACTGCTCTCCCAATCCTACCCCCTGGGGTGGGATTTTTGGGGTGATTCCTGAGCACATGCCAGCTCCTCTGGGCTCCTAGCTCCCGCTGAACAAATCAGGGGCAGAGTCAAGATCTGGGGCTGGAAGCTTCAAGCCTAGAAGAAATCCCAGGCCGGGCATGTCAGAACCCAAATGCATGTGGGCTAGATGGAGCTTGGAGGGTTGCGGAAACCACAGCTGCTCCATTCGCATGGGCAGGGCGTGGTGAGGGAGGAAAACCACCGGATCCCAGAGTGCAAAGGGGATTCAGAAACAACCAGCCCGATGTCCGACTGAGTGCGTATTTCCCTGCACGTGGCCCCCGGTCTCCCCCTGAGCTCCTGCAGGGTGCGAGGCCTCACTTCTGTTGTTGCCCAGGCTGGGATGCTGTGGCACAACCATAGCTCGCTGCAGCCTTGAACTCCTGGGCTCAAGCGATCCTCCCACCTCAGCCTCCCGAGTAGCCGGGACCACAGGTGCACGCCACCACACCCGGCTAAGAAAGTTTAAAATAAGAGGTCTTCTACCTCTAAAATGCTGTCATTTGAGGCTCCCCCACTATTGTGCAAGAATGCAGAAGAAAGGACAAAAGAAAGTCCCAGCTCCCCTCATCCCAGAGTCTTGTACAAGAAAAGGAAATGGACCCAACGTGGCCAAAACAAAGTTGTTAGAAGAGAAATAAGAAATGTTGTGCCTCCAGGACATAGTTATTTGTTTTGTTTTGTTCTAATTTCAGATTTAATTTGATGTATTTGTGTCTGGCAGGACAAATTAACTGAGTGCTTTGAGACATGGTTATTTATCTGTAGGAATGCTAGCAAGGTCCCGCGTTGGGTAGGTCCTCAGCTGTCACAGACAGCCCACGCACGGTTTGGCTCCTTTGCCCTGGTGTGAGCTGGGCCAGTTCAGCTAGTGGCACGGAGTAGGGGAAAGGACAAGCCCCACAAGGACCCTCAGGGGCTTGGCTTGACCTTCAAACGGTGGTTGCGATGTCATCCTCACACTTAAAGGGATTGTGAAACATCATTCCAAAGTGGCCAGGGTTCACTTACTCCATAAATACATTTTAATAAGAAACACCTCCTCCGTGCCAGGCACCATGCAAGGGCCTAGGAACGCAGCAGTGCACAAAACAGACAAAAATCCCTGCCCTCAGGGAGCTTCCATAATTCGATAATTCACGTGATAGCTTTAAAGACTTTTTTAAACCAGGCACTGTGGGATGTCCCTGCAGTCCCAGCTACTCGGGAGGCTGAGGCAGGAGGATCACTTGAGCCCAGGAGTTTGAGGTTGCAGTGAGCTATGATGACACCACTGCACTGTAGCCCAGGGAACAGAGCAAGACTCTATCTCAAAAAAATAAAAAATAAAATAAAATAAACTATTTGTACTGGCTCAACTATAGAACAGGTGGGCTAAATTAAATTAGCCAGAAAGATGTGAAGAATGCACAGCTCAAGCTCGTCATTTTACAAATGAGTAAATGGAGTAAAGAGCTTTGCTCAAGGTCAGGCCTTGAAGAATTAATGAAGGGTGGAAAGATTCTAAACCAGGGCCCAGCAGACTTTTTCTATAAAATATTAGATATTTACAATGTGTCCCTAAAGGCTTTGCCAGCCATAGGGTCTCTGTCACAGCCAACTTTGCCAGTATAGTGTGAAAACAGCCACAGACAATAGGTGTAACTGAATGGGTGTGGCTGTTTCCAATGAAACAGAAACAGAAGCAGGCAGTGGGCTGCAATTTGTCGTCCCGTTCTAAACTAATTAACGTGTGCAGCCAGCAGGTGTGGTATTGTACCCCACCTGCCTCCACTTCTAGTAAGAGCACCTGATTTCCTTCTGATGGCTGCCTGTCTTCTTCGTGTGTGTGATCTTGGTGGCACTGTCAGTCAAGGTGCCCTGCCCAGCTCTGGTCGGGAGGTGTGGCCGTGACTCAGGCTGGGCCTTTCAATCTTCGCACTTTGTATCTTGATGCAGGGACAAGACGGTTGAAGCTGATCAAACCTGTGTCTCTGGTGACTCTGTTGACAGGTTCCTCCTACCTGGATCCCTACGGTTCCCAGGTTTCTACAAGCCTGGTGTCTCAATTCTTCCTTCTAGTCCATAAGCAACTCCAATCCTTCCAGTGAATTTCCTCTCTGCGAAATTACCTGGAGTCGGCCGGGCTTGGTGGCCCACGCCTCTAGTCCCAGCTACTCAGGAGGCTGAGGCGAGAGGATTGCTTGAGCCCAGCAGCTCAAGTCCAGCCTGGGTAACAGAGCGAGACCCCCATCTCCAGAAAAAAAAAATAATCTAAATTACCTAGAATCAATTTCTGATGCTCACAACCAAAGAATACATACTGATCATGGACTCGGAAGGAAAGTTGTGCCATATAATTTCTTTAACCACCGAACCCCCCCCCAGCAGCTAAAATAGAATTTGATTTCTTAAAATGAAAACTATCCAGAAGTTTAAGGACATCTGAGACTCATCAATTGAAATTCCACCTTCCATGCCAGCCAGTGTGGTCCTACCACGGGGAGCACCATTATCTCTGATTCTCAGTTCAGCGAACACCTCGGCCCTGCCCAGCTCTCCCTTGAGCAAGTCCTTTGCACCCTCTGGGCCTTGGTTTCTCCATCTATAAAGAGAGGGGAGTGAACAGTGATAGTGACTCAGTTTCCATCCAGCCCAGGCCTTTATCAAGGCCTCCTACTGCGCGCGCAGCTCTGTGCCAGGGCATTCGAGATGGTACCCTGCTCCCGGCCTTCCAGGAGCTTGAGGATGAGCTGGGGAGAGATGTGAGGCATCCCACAACCAGTGGGGCTGCCTATGGAAAGTGCCAGGTGAAGAAAACAGCCCCCGGGGCTCAGAGAAGAGAATGTTGCTGGGGGCTGGAAAGGACTTTGGCTGAGCCTTTAGAACAGATAGGCTTCGAATAAGGAAAGAGGAAGGAAAAATGACATGCACTTGGGAGGCTTATGAGGCACCTCTCAAACCAAGCTCCGGAAGCAGTCCCTGGCTTCATTTCCCTCCCTGCAGCGACAGGGGATGAATGACACAAACCTAGCCGACAGAACTGGGGGGTTTCTGGTCCAGTTCTGCCGGTGACGTTATTCGTTGCACGGAGTTTCTCGTAGGTGTTTCTAGCTGCTGACTGCGGGGAGCAGGGTGTGGGCAGCTCTGAGCGAGTGAGCTCGCCTGCCCGTCGGAGTCCTGCTGAACTTGCTCATTTTCTGCCTGTCCCAGCTGTCCAAGCACTCTCAGCAGCCCCCCCCCCCAGTTCCTCCTGCCCCACCCTGCAGAAGGGCAAGATGAAAGGACAGGCACTCGGATTGTGTGGTCCAGCCCCCCGGGAGGGGCCTCCACGCAAGCTGTTCCTGCGATGATCAGGCCCCTCGCTGCAGGGTGGTGGGCAGGGTGGCACAGGGAGGTGGGGGAGGGGCCCTCTCTCCCACCAGCTTTCTTAAAGCTGTGTGTTCCGACCCCGAGCATCGCTTTCCGCTACACCCAAACCACCCGTGGGACTGGTTATCCGCAGCACACACAGCTCTTTGTGCGCTGCCTGTGTTTGTTTGTTGGCAATTGAACAGTTCTCTGTGGTTCAAGTTTGAGGCCAGCCGGAGGCAAGACGAGATTGGCAGAGGTTGATGTAGGTGCCGTGCCTCCCTCCCACTCTCCTACCCCCAAACTTAGACCCCCGAACTCCCTCCTTCGTAACAAACACCCCCCCCATATCCTCCTCCCCCTGCAGGGTCCCATTCTTGGCTTTTTCAGACTGCTTATCTGAGAAACAAACCTCTTCTAGGGGCTGAGATGTTGATAAAGCGCTCTGTCTTCACAGGCGTCCTCTGCATCACGACACCCTGACTCGTGAAAGAACGAGGGCTGGAAATTCCAGGCGTGCGGCAGGTTCTGGGGGGCCGATTGAAGTATGGCCTCCCCTCTGGTCTTGCTGTAATTCTTACATTATTCCATTACACATTGTCCCTCCAGGTGCACCAGCCCTCTATTCAGTTTCTTTTATTTTTCTTTTTTTGAGATAAGGTCTCGCTCTGTCACCTGGGCCAAAGTGCAGTGGCTCGATCACGGCTCACTGCAATCTCAAACTCCTGGTCTGGAGCATTCCTCCTGCCTCAGCCTTCCAAGTAGCTGGGTCTACACATGTGCGCCACCATACTCAGCTAACTTTTCTATTCTTTGTAGAGATGGGGTTCTTTCTGTGTTTCCCAGGCTAATTTCGAACTCCTAGTCTCGAGCGATCCTCCTGCCTCGGCCTCCCGAAGTGCTGGGATTACAGGCGTGAGCCACCACGCCTGTCCCCTGCTCCCCTATTTTCTACACAGTGGGCATTGTGATGAGCTGGACTAGTAGGAATAAGACCCAAGTTCATAGTCTCAGCTCAACTACTCACATGTGGTGCCATCTTCCCCCTTGGGAGAGCCTCAGTTTCCCCATGTAAAGGGATTGCATTTCCACTTCTGAACACTGCACTAAATATTAAAAAAAAAAAAAAAAAAAAAAGGGATTGCATTGAGTTATTACCACCAGCCTCACCATTTATGAGCCCGTGGAGGCAGGGAAAGGAAACACTGGCAGGCTGACCCCAAGGAAAAGTCCTCTGCTTTTTAAGAACTATCCACGGAACCAGGAGACACAAAAGTTCTGGGAAATTAGGAGACTCTCACCCTCTTTGCTTCTCTGCTATCTGGCGTGGCTTTCACAGAGGCAGGGCACTCTACAACTTGCAAGATGTCACCACTGCACTGACCCACTTCATTGTTTGCTCAACAAATACTTTTGAACATCTCTAAGGCTGGGCTAGGCTTCGTGCCGACTCTGTGGATACAAGCAGGAATGAGGGAAGTGTTTGGAAATAACGTGCCAAGAGTAGGAACAACATATTCAAAAGGATGCACAAGTTCCTTGCAGGCGGAACTTGGAATGTCAGGTGGGAGCAAAGATAAAGAGCCCAGGGAGGAAGGTAAGATGAGGAATATCACTCCCATTTTACAGAGAAACCTTGGGGACAGTGGCTTGTTCAGAGTCACAGAGCTTGCTAGAAGGCCAGGACTCAAGCGTCTGAGGGAGGGACAGGTGACCATTCTATACTGCATGGTTAGAGACCTCCCTGTCTGAGAAGGTGTTATTTGAGATGAGCCTTCCATAGTGAGAAGCAGCCAACCTTGGGAAGATCTAAAAGCAGCTTGTGCAAAGGCCCTGAGGCAGGAACCAAATAGGCTACTGGGTGTGTTCGGGGATCAGAAATAAGGTCAATGTGCTGTGATGGTAGGATATGAGGTTGGAGAGGAAAATAGGGATGAATCACGAAGAGCTGTATGAATTTTGTTTCGAGTATAAAAAGAAGTTCATTGGTAGGTTTGTGTTTGTTTGTTTGTTTGTTTGTTTTACATTTTAAAATGATCAGCTACTCTATCACTGTACCTCTTTGGGGCACCACTCTCTTTGCAATCACTGCAACTGGAGTAGAAGCCCTACAAGGTGGGGCAGCTCTGATTGCCCTCCCCAAGCCCCATGTGCCTTCCAGCTCTGAGAATCCAGCCTGCAGTGACTTTGGGGTAGAGTCTTCCTCAGGGGCTTTGATGATGTCAATCTTATGTCACCTTTGAGAAGCCCAAGGGGAGCTCCGGCCCCTCCAGGCTGTCCACATTGATCTCTGTAAACATTCCCTTCTCCCAAGCTCTTTCACCGGAGAGGCCGAGCCAAGTGGAGGCAGACGCCCCCTCTTGCTCTCTTCCCTTCAAGCTGACACTCTCTAAGCCGCTAAGCAGCGTGTAACTCCATCATCTCAGCCCCTTGGAAAGGAGCAGCAGCAGATTAAGCGATTCTGGGATCCAGGCGCTGAGGAATTTGGGGCCTCTCGGGTTTCTTGGCAGGAGTGACAAGTACATGCAGAGACTTTTTC
This sequence comes from Microcebus murinus, assembly GCF_040939455.1. Lineage (NCBI taxonomy): Eukaryota > Metazoa > Chordata > Mammalia > Primates > Cheirogaleidae > Microcebus > Microcebus murinus. The sequence goes on from NC_134124.1 coordinate 17,576,730, forward strand.
AGAACAAGTGAAACTCGTTCCTTAAAGGGGCAGAAAAAGGCACGCTTTGGGCAAAAGACTTCATAAGATGTTATCACAGGAGACCTGAATGGGAGTCCCAGCAGGGAAGGCAGAAGTTGCTAGGCCAGGTGGGAAAATGGGTTCAGGTGTAGGGCTGCCTCTGGAACCAGATCTCCTAAGGGTGGCCTCATGCATTTTCCATTCTCCTGGGACTAGAGAGAGGGAGAGAAGAAAGGGGAAGGGAAGGGAGGGGAGAGGAGAAGAGGTGAGTTACTTAAGTTTGAGGCTCTGTCCTCCTCCTCAAGCTGGATGTCTTGGAGGAAAAAGTCGCAGATCTGGAAAGTTACAGCTGCAAGGAATCTTGCGTATCATCCAATCTCACCCTCTTATTTCATGGATGAAGAAACCAAGACCCCAAAGATAAGTACCTCCCAACGCGGATGAGGAGAGGAGATGGCCTTCTCCTGTCCAGAGGAGGAAGTTGAAAGTGATGCATTGTGGAGGACATTTTGGCAACATCTGTCAATCTTTTAGACACACACAGATTCTTTGACCCAGTAATTCCACTTCTAGGAATTCATCCTACAGAAATCCTTGCACATGTGTACAGAGATGTATGTATGAAGTGGTTCTCCATAGAGGGCTCTGTCAGAGCAAGATGGTATGTGCAGCGTTAAACTGGTCCATCAGTATTATGAAATACTGTGCAACCACTGGAAGGAAGGAGGTAAATATATATCACTACTATGGACAGATTATAAGTGATATTTTAAATTTAAAACAAAGCATAAAAACTATATGGTACTATTCCATTGGTCTAACAAAAAGTATGTATATGTGTTTATGTATTATTTTATTATTCTAGTATTTTATAGATAATATATTTCTAGAAAGATATGCAAGGAATATTAATAGTTAGTTTACTTCATTTTATACCCTATGCACAGTTTGAAGTCTTCTGTTTGGTGGATTTTTTATCACACGTCTATTACTTTCATTGCAAAAGAAAGATGGAGGCTCAGAGATGGGAGCTGCATGGAGGGATCATGTCGTCTTCCAGTTACTGCCAGGGTCGGGGCCAGGTCTCCCGGCTTCTCTCTTTTGACGTTAGCACACCGCCTTCTCTTCTAAACCCAACAGCCAGACTCGGGGCAGGAGAGGGTTCTGCCTTCTGTCTGTCTGTCCTACGGCTGAGAACTGGGGATGTCAAAATGTTTCTCAGGGAACAGGGTTATAATGACATTTTAGGTGTTTGAGCTTTTGCCTCTGGGACTCCTTTCTGATTGTGCCACTAAGAGTAGATATTGAGCAAGTCACAAATTCCTTCTCCCTTCTGAGACTCAGTTTCCCCACCTGTATAATGGTGTGGGAGAGGGGTGCAGTGAAGCACAGGATCCTTCCATACCTTGAGAACCTTTGAGTCCAGGCTACTCCTCAAAGCTGGGAAGCACAGGGCCTGGGAGCGCCCACTCCTTGGGTCAGGCTGCCCCCTGCTGGTCTCTGCAGGTAGCGCTCCGCAAGCTTCCAAGAAAGCGTTCTCAATGGCGGCTGTACTGCCCCCTGGGCATCCCTTTGGATGTGTATGGGGGTGTTTGGGGGGCACTACTGGTAGTGAGTGGGCGCGGGCTGGAGATGTCCTGCAACGACTGAGACAGTCCTGCACAGCGAAGGATTGTCTCACCTCCTGCATGGCTTTCAAATGAACTAGCGATCCGAGCTTGCAGCCTAACTCCCTTTACAAACATCAACAAAGTTGCTTGGGTTTTTTTTTTTTTTTTTTTTTTTTTGGTGGTGGTGGTGGTTTTTTGTTGTTTGTTTTGCACTGCTTTAAGATATATATTAAATTGCAACAACCCTGTAAATCAAGGGATGCTTGAACTTAGCTCTGCCCAGAATTCTACCAAGAGTTGTTCACGGTCTCAAAATCATGTCACCAGTGCCACTTACGTGGGGGTCACCTACTCAACCCACTTACATCTCTCTGCCTTTATAGCCATATCCCTTTGGCAAATATGTAACTAAAGAGAGTCGAGACTTCCTTTAACAGATGGAGAACTAAATATCCCTAAATTAGCAAACATGAAGTGCAGAGATTTTATTTCATTTATAAAAGCTGTTTAAAATATATTAATTTGTTATTGTCATGCTATATATTTTTTAATTTTTAGCACAATAATGAGAAAGCGCTTCTGTAAAAAAAAAATATATGTTCTTATTTGTGTATTTTGGACTGGGCTGCAGAGTTCAGCTCTCCCGCCCCTCCACCCATTCGTGGAAAAATTATCCTCCAGGAAACTTAGGTGGGGGGGGGGAGGGCGCACAGCAGGAGGTGAGCCGCAGGTGAGCTGAGCAGAGCTTCATGTGTATTTACAGCTGCCAGCTGCTCCCCATCGCCGCATCACCACGTGAGCTCTGCTCAGCACCCCCATGCCAGCCCCCACCCCCAGCACCCTGGGCCCCACCTCCGGCTATGGAAGGATTGTCTTCCATGAAACCGGTCCCTGGTGGCAAAAAGGTTGGGGACCACTGCCCTAACCCACATCTCAGTTCTTTTTTTCCTCTGCTCAGTTTCCCCGCCTGGAAAATGAGGGGGCCTTGGCTCCATGACCTCCGTGGGTCCTTACAGCTCCGATGCCGAGTCTCATCCGCAGCTCAGGGAGCTTTTCTCCCCATGCCCGCCAGGGGGCGTCCCGACCCTCCTCCGCGCCGGGCGGGCCAGTGGCTCAGGAAGGAGGCGCTGGGTCCCGCTGGCTCTGGGGGGCCCTCTGGGAAACAGGTTGCAAGGCCTGGCAGGGTCCAGGTTTTCCCATCTCTGGGACAGCCTGTTCTGAAGGAGAAAAGGGGAGCGACCTCGGCATCTCTGAAGATAGGACCGTCTCATCTAGCCCCCTCCGCTACCGTTACTTAGGTCAGGGAACTGAACCCCAGACGGGCGGGCACTTGTGCAGGCTCGCACATCTGTCCTGGAAACCAAATTCCTAACTCCCTGTCCAGGGCCCCCTTGCCTCTTTAGGGTCCCCTTATTTTTCTGTTTCCAGCTGGACACGCTTAACCCTTGCAGTCCTGTAGCCAAAACTAATGCAGGCACCAGCCAGCCAGCACAGCCTAACAAAACGAGACACCCTCGAGTCCCTTCTCAAAGGGAGTGGGGTCTTGAAGACAGTACAACTTGATAGAGGACCAGCCAATAAAAGACCAGTGAAGGTAGTGGGGAAAGAGCAGCCTCCTCCCATTTAAGGCGGGAGTGGCGGTTGATGGTCATGATGATGATGATTATTACCATGATTGAATTGGCTCACTCTGCCAGACACAACAGCCCATGCATCAGGAACCATTATCACCAGGGTTCTACAGAGGAGGAAACAAGCTCAGAGAGCTGGCTCATGGCACTGAATGAGGCTCAACCCAGTTCTACAGCAGGATTCGGGAGGGAGGGGTGCTTCATTCTCTGCTCCTTTGACCTGGGCACCTTCCATGTCCTCTAGGGCCTGGCCAACTCCTCCTCGATTCATGGTAATATATCGACCAGTAAATGGTCAGTTAAGGGGCCCAGATGATCTCCAGAGGACCCACACCTTCACATGAGGAGGAATTTCCCAAAGGGAGGGATGCCCACCACTTTGGCCCAGGAGTTGATGATAGGAGACTCACACCTTAATTAACACTGCATTACTTGTAATTCAGTTCCCCTTTGGATGGATTGTCGAGGAGAAAAGTCTCTAAGATTCTTCCTTTAACAAGAAACAGAGCATTCTTCAAGCACGAGACATTCATAACTGCATGTTTTGTTCATTGCATTTGTATTTTTATTATATTTATCTTTAAGATTTATCCTCTTTGTGGCAAATGATACTAATTTTTCATCTAGGGCAATGATGTAATTTCTTTTAAAATGTTAAGGGGTTTTGTCTGTTTGTTCTTTAAGTGATTTAAAAGGGGGGAGGACAGATAGGAGGAGGAAATGGAAGCAGTGCCTGTAAGAATTCTGGATTCTGAGGGTCTCTGATGACGCGTCAGTTTTGCTGGAGCCACAGGGCGTGTGGCCATACCCTGTCCTCCCAGGCTCCTGGGCTGATTCATGCTTCATGTCTCCTTGACGCTGGCTTTTCCTGGAAACCTCTGAGGAGCTCCCTATACGGAGGCACCCAGATAGGGGGGAGAAAGCTCTGGGTTCCGGTCTCCCTGCCCTTTTTCACTGCCTCATCACATGACCGGGTCACCCAACCCGCCTGAACCTCACTGAGTTGGTGGCAGGGCTGTTGAGATAGTGGGTGCTGCACATTCCGTAGGTGATCTGCCCTGAGCTGACCCAGACACAGGACGGCATCACTCCATCCACAGGGCAAATGTCACATCTCCCACCCTACCTGAAGGAGCACTCGGTCCAAGTCATGATAGCTCCGTGCTTTATTTCCTGTATAGCGCACGTTTCTGTCTGAAACAGCGTTTGTTAACTTATGTATTTTCTGCCCGGCTAGGATGAAAGGAAGCTCCGGGGGAGCAAGGACCTTACTTGTGAGGACATAGGATAGTGCCTGACACATTGCAGGCACCTGATAAATGGTGCTAAATGAATGAATGAGCCAATACTGAAATTTACTTTATCTCTGTGCAGATTCCTAGAGATTATGAGATGAATGCTGGGTTTGCATTCCTCAAATAGCCACTGCCAAACTGGTCAATCTCTCTTACTCTTCTCCCTCCCATTGTATAGAAGAGAACACCAGAATACAGTTTGGGGTTTTTTTGTAAGCTTGTATTATTTTATTAATCTTAACTTAAAATAAGCAGGGAGTGGGGGAAACAACCTCTAGGCTCCACACCTGAAGACCCAGCTATATGGCCCATCGCAGTTGAACACGCTTCTTGGGCCTGTTTCTCTATGTCTAAGGGGAGTCTTGGAACGTGAGCCCAAAATATCACACTAGCATGATGAGCATGCATGAGCTTTGAAAAGTGTTCTGTGGGCTTATGACCCAGAACAGCAATGTCCAACAGAACCCTCTGTGGTGATGAAAATGTTCTAGATCTGTTTCTGTTCAATAGGGCAACCACTCACCCTGTATGGCTGTCAAGCACCTGAAATGTTGCTAGTATGATTGAGGAACTGCATTCTAATTAATTTAAATTTAAATCTAAATAGTTACACACATGGGCCAGGTGTGATGGCTCACGCCTATAATCGTAGCACTCTGGCAGGCTGAGGCGGGTGGATCATTTGAGCTCAGGAGTTCAAGACCAGCCTGAAAAAGAGCAAGACCCTGTCTCTACTAAAAATAGAAAGAAATTAGCTGGACAACTAAAAATATATAGAAAAAATTAGCCGGGCATGGTGGTGCATGCCTGTAGTCCCAGCTATTCGGGAGGCCGAGGCAGCAGGATCGCTTGAGCCCACGGCAGTCTATCCCGGACAACAGAGTGAGACTCTGTCTTAAAAAAAAAAAAAATAGTTACACATGGTTAGTGGCTACTATCTGGAACAGTGTAATGCTAGAATAATGCTGTGTCCTCCTGTTACACTCATGGTGTCTCATACCCTCCTCTCTTGGCACCTATGACATCTTATAATTTATAATTCGTTGTGTGACTATTTAAAGTATCCCTCACTGCACTGTAAGCACCAAAAGAATAAATGCTTTGTCTGCTTTGCCATAGCTGTGTCTCCAGGGCTTGGCATGGGACCTAGTACAGAGTAGATACATCATAAATATTTGGTGGATGAATGAATGAATGAATGTATTGCTGGTGACCATAGATGGTTGCTTAGCCTGGTGCTGATAATGGAGTGGAATGATGAAAAAGGGTCAGACCACAAGTCATTAAATTGCAACAACTCAATTAGTGCTTACAGGAACCACACGAGCCCCGCGTAGAAATGTCTCTCTGTGTGGACAGGTGTGCGTGCAAAAGCATCATAGTGTGTGTGTGCGGAGGTTTGCAATTGTGCAGTCTCGTGTAGACAGACACGTGTGCCATGTGTCTGTGTGTAGGGAAAATAAGACGATGAAGACTAAGACACATGCAAAATCACCCAGTAAGGCAGTTTCTAAGTCATTACTTTTTATTTTGAAAGATTTGTCAAACTTTCACACCATGGCGAGAGTTTGTATGATTAATAAGAAGCAGCTTTTTCATGAAATGCTTGGAGGTGAATGAGTTCTCAGCCTGTGAGATCCGACCATCCCATTGACTTTGAAGTTTCTCTTGATTAATAAAAGGAAAAAGCGGGGCAAGGGGGGAAGAGAAAAGGAGGAAGATGCTAGAAACCTTATGAAAAGCATCCAAATGTAGGGGGAGAAAAACCACCAATTCACCAACTCCACTTTTTCTGATACAACTTTCTGTATGTCACTCTTGATTTTGGCTTTCCTGGCTGAAACAGCCTCCCAGTCCCCGAAGCCCCTGAGAAGAAGCCTGAATCTCCAAAAGTGAGGAGAGGAGGAGCCCCATAGGATGTGCCCAGGGGCCCAGAGGGAATGAACAGCCTAATGTGAAAAGAAACTGCACTGAAAGGTGAAGGAAGAAACAGTGAGGAACTGGGTTTATGTGAGAATTGATAAATTTCCGTAACACAGGCCGGGAATCTTTCTCTCCGTTGCAGCCCCAGGCCAGCCAGGTTCTGGCTGGCGGGTTCTGCAGGGATTTCTCCCCCCACCGATCCTCTAGCCCCAGAAACATCCCTGCCAACACCATGTGTCTGTTACTTCCCTTTGCCCACCTCCGGGCCACCTGGGGAAGACCCCCAGGCAGCAAATCCCCTGAAATAAAATTAACACGAAGTCTGGCTTGGTGAGTATTAGTCTCAAACAGAGTAATAGAGAGAAAATCTGAAGATGCAGTGTGTGCTCAAGGTGGACCGGAGCGGATCCGTCCCCACCCTGTGCCTGCAAGACAGTGGGCCAGGCCACAAAGGACAAGAGAAAAATGGAACCATTAATGAGCGAGCCAAAGACCTTGATAGTCAAGTTACAGCTAAGAATGTCATGACTTGGGTTAGAATTTCCATGTTTAGCACCGTTAACGTGTTCACTTAAATCTATGTTAGCACCGTGTCCCCAGGCAGAACAACAAACCATCCAAACATTTTAAACTTTGGGGGAAACAGGAAGGGGAGGGTCAAAGAGAGAGGACCCGGTACTGCGGGAGGAGGCGTGGATTTAGATCACAAGGTCCTTGTCGATATCCTCTGCAAATCAAGAAGAGAGAGGGGAGTTAAACATGAGGCCCTGTGTGGGTGAAGATCCACTTCCCGCCCACGCCCCTGGGGCAGGGGCCAGGTGACCAGCCCAAGGTCACCCAGGAAGTGGGTGACTGAGGAGCCTTGGTCTCCCTGTCTCTGGCCCGTCCCTGTCTCTCCCACGTGGCCAGGTCACACTTCCTGTTTCCTGTGCACGTGCCTGCCAGTTCCCAAAATAGCATCTGGCAAAGAGTGAGCGCTAATGCTTGAGGAAGGGGAGGAGGGAGAGACGGTCAGATGGACAGGGAAGGATCAGGAAGGTGCCGGAGAGTGAGGCCGACCCGGACCGGAAGAGCAGACGGGAGGCACAGTCAGAGAGAGCAGAGACGGGCAGAGAGGACAGACACACAGAGGAGGGGCGGACAGCCCACCACCCCGGCTCCTCTGTTCAGGTACTCACTCTCCTTGATGCCGAAGCAGCCGGCCCACTCGTCCAGGGCAATGTACTTGTCATTGTCCAGGTCACAGGTCTCGAAAAACCTGGTGGTGCAGTGCTCCATGGGGATGAGGGGGGCACGCAGAGGGGCCAGCTCGGTGTGGGACAGGTACCTGCGGGGCGAGAGGCAGGGGAGGACCTGAGGCGTGGGGAGGACCCAGACCCCAGCCTGGGGAGACAGCGGGCGAGTCAGCCTGCCCCACAGCACGGAGGGAAGGACGTTTATAGCAGGACAGGGAGCCAGGATCCTACCCCCAGCTCTGCCGCTGACCAGCTGTGGGGCTCAGAGCACAGCACTGCCCCACCCTCAGCCTCAGTTTCTCCCTCCATCAAAGAGGAGGAGGAGTCGGCCATAATTTCTAAGGGTCCTTCCAGTTCTGAGGTCTTAGGGACTCAATAACAAAGGTCTCTTGGTGCATTTAATTGTTCCTTAATTGGCTGAGAATTGGGGGGTGGTCACAGAAATTTAAAAGTCAAAATATTCAGGACTCTGCTTCAGGAGGTCAAAATCCAGTAGGAAACAACACTAGGTTTTCTATGGACACACATTTATACAACTGCAAATGCCTAGAAAAGGGTCTAAAAAGAGACGCGACAGTCTGGTGATGGTGCATTCCCCTGGGAATGGGTGCGGGAAGGGGCCGGGCTTGGCAGTGAGGGTCTCTAGTCTTCCTGGTCAAGCTCCAATCGTGCATCGGGCAATGCCAGAGGGAAGCTCTTCTGGTTTCTCTCCCATTGTCCATCCCTGTTTCCCTGCTGGCCTTGACTCTAGATCAGGCATCCTCAAACTACAGCCCTCGGGCCACATGCGGGTGTTTTTGCCCATTTGTTTTTTTACTTCAAAATAAGATATGTGCAGTGTGCATAGGAATTTGTTCATAGTTTTTTTTTTTAAAAACTATAGTCCGGCCCTCCAACGGTCTGAGGGACTGTGAACTGGCCCCCTGTTTAAAAAGTTTGATGACCCCTGCTCTAGAGCAAGTATATGATTTTCTTTCTCTTTGTTCCCCAGAGGCCCCAACTAAGTTGTCCCCCAAACACTTCTCCTTCCACCCCAGGGTCTCCAGGGAACAATGTGACTCCAATTTTCTTTCTCTGGACCTCCCAGCCCCATCCAACTCATGGAAGGAATCGCACCACGTTTGAACTGGTAGGAACACTCTCCCCCCACCGTTTATTGTACTGGGGAGAAAACTGGGGCCAGGGATGGCCAGGGGTGCAGCAGGGCCACCCACAGCTCTGGGAAGAGAGCAGCGGGCAGTGGGTCCCCTCAGCCAGGCTGGAGCACTTTCCCAAGTGGCCCCATCTGGAAACCACCCCCACCTCCTTGCTCCTTTGGTGCAGTGAGATCCAGTCGCTCAGCCTGAGCTCCAGATGTCCCCCCTGGCTTTTCCCCTCCTGGCCACAGTGAGTGACTCAGTTGGATCCCAGCCATGGCAAGAGCCTGGGAGAGAAGCAGCCAGGAGCTTCCCAGAGCCCAGGAGACCCCAGCCACCCGGGATGGCCCAAGGTGGACAGGCTCCAGGCACACGGGCTAGACATAGACTGAGGGGTGAGCATCCCAGAGAGGAGCTCCCCTGAGCGTGAGAGCAGGGCGGCCCATTCCTTCCTGCTCTGCTTCTCACAATCGAAGGAAAAAGTTAAAAAGGCTCCAGGAAGTGCAGGTGTGGCTTGCTCCCGCTGGGGCTGAGCTGGGCTACTTACCCCCTCACCATCGCCATAAGAGAAGGTCAGAAGGTGGTGACAGGGGCAAGAACACAGAGTGTGAGCTCCGTGGGTACAAGGACCGTGTCAGCTCTGATTGTTGTTCAATCCCCTGCCTAGAATAGTGCCAGGCACATAACGAACACTCGATAAGCATCTGATAACTGGCCAGCCGCCTGCCTGGTCTGCAGGGCAGTTGCACGGCACCCCGTAACTCAGCTGCACAGGGGCAAGGGCTGCAAATGAGGGGTCTGCAAGATGGATGGGCTGAGCCTGAACTTTGTAGGAACCATCCAGGGTCAGTGAGGCCCTATTGGAACTAGACCTCGGGTTGAGGCTTAGTCACTGCCGGATGGCTGCTCTGCTCCTTCCCATCATGATGAAGGACAGTGAGCATGCGGCTGCCCCCACCGTGGCCTCTGCCACCCCTTGGAGGCTGATCCTCCTTCCTCACTCAGTCGCCCTCACTATTGGGAACCCAAGCCTCAGGACGCGCAGGATCAAGGAGGTACATTTAGTTCCCAGTGACTTCCGCCTCTGGCATGAGACAGTGTCATTGCTTTCTTCCTCCCAGGTCTGCGCCCTTTCTTGGGATGCCAGTTCCTTCTGCCCCAACCCCCAGGCCAACTGTGGCCCAGGGCGGGGAGCAGCAGGGGCTGCGCAGAGGCTTTCTGGCCATGGCTAGTGCACCTGCCAGCCCTGATGCCTGGCTTGTCCGCGCCAGGGTCTGAGGACTCACCCGTCGATGGGGTGCTGGTCCAGCTGGCCGAACTGCCAGTGCACGGGGAAGATGTACATGTTGTAGTTCTTCTCGAAGTCCCGGGCCAGCAGCTCCACAGGGTGGTCCCCAGCCTCCAGGCGCTTCTCATTCTCGTGGATCTTCTTCACCTGCGGGAGTGGGGACAGTGTGTGACAGAGGGTCCAGGGGAGACTGCCTGGCCAGCTGGGGCCCCTCCCACCTCTGACAGGAGGCCAGTGCAGGCAGAGACCAGGTGGGGCCAAAGGTCGCATGACAGATACCAGCATCTCATTCACAGCGGAGGCCTGGGATTACCTCAAAGGGTTGTCATAGAGCTATCCACACCCAGAGCACCTGGGCAGTGTGTTCAAATGCAGCTTTCTGGGCCTTGCTTCACAGAAAGGTTGTTTGAGTAGGCCTAGCCGGGGCTGTAGAATCTGCATTTTGCCAGCATGTTGGGGTGGTTGATATGCCCATTAAAGTTTAAGATCCACAGACTCAGAAAGAAAAATAAACAGGGCTGTTTGTGTCACTCTCATTTAACACTGGGCTAAAGAAAGCGAGCAGGTCTCCTTACTGCAGGACTTCTCAGAGCCTTTAAGGTGTTAATCGTGCACTAAAAGCCTCCAAAGGCAGCTAGGAGAAGTATGTGTCTTTGTGCCCAGGGGTAAACACACTCTCCAGGTAGGATGTCAGCTTACAACTGGGGACCTCGTTCTAGGAATGGGGCTGGATCGGCCAGCGTGGGGCCAGTGGGGCCGGGCAGACGCTTTGGGACAGGCCGGAGAGAGACCACTTACTCGCAGCTTCTGCTTCTCGGTCAGAAGGTTGTTGTCCTCGTCCCTTTCGTACAGGGTGACCAGGACATTCTTGAGCCAGTCCCGCATGCGCAGGGGGAATTCAGTCAGCTCAGAGTCCAGGCAGGGGGGGATGTCTAGGGTCCCAAACACAAGGGTGGTCAGCACAGAGCCTGCCTCTCCCAGCCGAGGGCCAACATGCTCCCTGGGCCCTCCGCCCACACCACTTCCATCAGTGGCCGTGGCACAGCGGCTTGACCTCTCTGGGCCATAGTTTCTTCACAGTACGATGAGCAAAGGCTACTGTGTACGGGGTAGAACGGTCTGAAAAGGGAGAGTGCAAAGGCTCATCTGCTGCTTCCTCAGCCTTGATCTTGATCTGTCTGCGCCAGAATGTACAAGACACTCAGTGTGGCTGTTGTCTTGGAGGGGAGCAGGCGTGGTCTTGGGTGCTTTCAATGACAGGGAGGATACTGAAGGAGGCACCTGGGCCAGCTGAATCTGCAGCCGGGGTCACCAACGAAGGCCAGATAACACCCTGGCATCCCTCCCCAAACACCTGACTCCCAGGTTTCTAGAAAAGGGTGATTATCATCTGTCTTCAGAGGGCAGATGGGAATGTAATTGAATAAAAGGCCAAAGATGTGCCAGCGCTGAGTAACAGGAAATGGACATGCATGCCCCTATTTCAAAGCATTCTAATTCAAACATTTTAAAAATGCACTGTAGGTCTAAGTCAGCCATCATTTTTGGTTTATAGTTTTGAAGCAGGAAAAACTTGGTTAGCCTTACAGAACTTCTTTGTCATAGAGGAATAAAGTGTGGTTGTCTTGGATGCCAGTAAGAAGCACCAGAAATCCTCCCTTGAACTTCCATAATTGCTCAGTCCTTCCCTGGGAGATGTCCTGAACTCAGCGTAGAGAGGAACCTACTCATAGACCACCACCTCGATTTATAAATGGACAGGAGAAGAGACATGCCCAAGATCCTACGGCACGGGTTGGCAGGGCCAGCATCAGTGCCAGCTCAGAGCTCTCCCTGCGATGGGAGTCTGGCAGGGCCCAAGGAGAGACTTACATTTGCAAGGCCCAATGTAGTCAAGGTGGAGCTTGTGGCCCTTCTTGGTGCCCTCCAGGGTGCACTTTGTGGCAAAGAAGTGGCAGGAAGAGTCGAAGGTCTTGTTGTCGTTGCTGCATACCTGTTGGCAGAGCATAGAGCACTCTCTCCTTCATTCCGGAAGCCCTTCACTGGTACCACCACCCTTGCCCCTTTCAGAGATGGGGCCACTGAGGGCCAAGCAAGGAATGTGACCAGCCAAGGTCATGCAGTGCGTTCATAGTAGGGCTGGGATGAGAACCCACTCTCTGGGCTCCCGGGCCAGCGTCCAGCCCATGCTCAGAGCCACTGATGGTCTCTGAGCAGAGGCACAACTGAGTCAGGGCTGAGAGTGTGGGGAAAAGAACCTGGAAGATATTTGAAGAATGAGTTGCAGATGGGGACGGGGAAAAGACAAGAGTGTGCAAAGAAGAGTTAATATTCCAGGCTGGGATCACTATCCTTAGAAGGGGCCTGCTTGTCACATTGGCCCTTGGCTGGTGTCTGGGAACTTGGCTGGAAAACTGTTCCTTGCATAGCTGTAAATCTTTCCCTAACCGATAAGGGAGGCTCCCTGTGTCCAGACTGCCTGTACAAACAATCTGGTTATGCTGAACATCTGCTCTCCTTCCAGGAGTCTGGAATTTTGGTACGTGCTAGGCAGAGGGTGCCTGTGTGACCAGCCCCCAGTAAGAACTGTGAGTACTGAGTCTCTAATGAACTTCTCTGGGCAGAAGCATCACTCTCACGTGGCTGCATCTTTGTAGCTGGGCTAAGAACGTGCTCTGTGTGACCCCATGGGAGGGACAGAAAAAGCAAGTCTCCATGTAGATCCCTCCAGACTCTGCCTGTGTCTGTTCTCCTATGGTCCGCTGTATATCCTTGAATATGTCATGCTAATAAACCTTAGCCATGAGCGCCGCTGTATGCTGAGCCATCTGAGTCCTCCCAGTAAATCTCTGAAAATAGGGGTGGCAAAGCAGAGATGCTGAGGGCTGGACGAGGGCAGTGGCAGTAGACAGCTGTGCCAGGAGGAACATCCCGTGTTGCGCAGGATGTGTTGAACACCCTGCATGTGCTGACTTCGCACTGCTTGCATACACCTGCAGAGGGAGGACTGGGTGGCACTGGTGACCTGTGGGATGTGGGGGTGGAGGTCGAAGTGAGGAGGAAGGAGGGGTTAATAATGATGTTAACATTTGGAGCCCAGGCCAGGTGCACTGGTTCACACCTATAATCACAGTGCTTTGGGAGGCCGAGGTGGGAGGATGGCTTGAGGTCAGGAGTTCAAGACCACCCTGGGCAACATACTGAGACCCCATCTCTATAAAAAAAGATTCTAAAAATCAGCCGTGTATGGTGGCTACGTGCACCTCTAGTCCCAGCTACTCAGGAGGCTGAGGCAGGAGGATCGCTTGAGGCCAGGAATTTGAGGTTGCTGTGAGCTAGGCTGATGCCACAGCACTCTAGCCCAGGTGACAGAGCAAGACTCTTGTCTCAAAATAAAGACATGAAGAAAATAAATAAGGTTTGGAGCCCTGAAGGTATGGTGTCTTGGGGAGAGACTGAAGACAGAGGAGCCAGATAGGAGGTTGTGGGAATAATGCTGATCCCAGATTTGCCGCCCTGAGCTAGACGGCCACTAGCACAATGGTTGGCATGAGTAAGTACTCAAAAAATATTTACTTGGTTGGATGGATGGGTCCTATTGGCGATAGAATGGGCATGTTTGAGAGAGAATTTTAAAAGTAGGCCGGGCGCGGTGGCTCACACCTGAAATCCTAGCACTCTGGGAGGCCGAGGCGGGTGGATTGCTCCAGGTCAGGAGTTCGAAACCAGACTGAGCAAGAGCAAGACCCCGTCTCTGCTAAAAACAGAAAGAAATTAATTGGACAACTAAAAATATATAGAAAAAATTAGCTGGGCATGGTGGCACATGCCTGTAGTCCCAACTACTTGGGAGGCTGAGGCAGGAGGATCGTTTGAGTCCAGGAGTCTGAGGTTGCTGTGAGCTAGGCTGAGGCCACAGCACTCTAGCCTGGGAAACACAGTGAGACTCTGTCTCAAAAAAAAAAAAAAAAAAAGTAAGTTGCACTTATTGGGTACTTACTATGTACCAAGCACTACTGACAAATCCTCACAACAGTCCTACAAGTTAAAGACTATTTTTATCCCCTCTTTATAGGCGAGAAAACTGAGACTTGGAAAGGTTCAGCAACTTCACCAAGATCTCACAGCTAGCAAGTGATGGAGATAAGGTTTGAAGTCAGCCTTCAGTCTGCCCTAGAACCCGCACATTCGGACCTGATGCTTTGCTCGGCTGCTCCCAAGGAGAGGAAGCCCCTACTCCCTTCTCAGCTGCATTCTCTCGGCATCGGGCTGGGAACCCGACGGTGCTGAGTGAATTCTTGTTGGTTTCTGGACAGATCCAGCGTCAGTCAAAGCCTCACCTCTGACTCATCTCCACTTTCCTGCCGTGACTAGATCTAGCAAGGGGACTTCTGAGACCGGAGCCCCGTAGAAGCCCAAGCCCAGTCCAACAGCTTTCTGGGCTGACACTCTGTCCCAAAGGGCCCAGTCACCAGCCCCCTGCCCCTGCCCCTCAGCCCTCACCTTCTCGAACTCGCCGACGGGGGCAGGGCAGCTGGTGGGGTCCTGGCACACGCACATGGGGGTGTTGTTCTCATCCAGTTCGCACACCTTGCCGTGTTTGCAGTGGTGGTTCTGGCAGGGGTCTGGTGGGGGCAAGGGCTTGGGTTAGCACCACCCAGGCAACCACACCCACCCAGGCCTGTCCAGACAGATCTCTGGGCTGGCAGTCCTTGGCTGCGGGCCCCACTCTGGGCTCAGGCAGCCCTGAGTCCTCCCTGCTCCCGCACTGAGCTTAGTAATCCTCATTTAGGGGAACCGTTGGCTCAGTTAGTCCAGGGATTAGAGGCTCAATCCAAGGTCGAGGTCAAGGTCAGGCACTTTTGGGGGAGCTGAAGGCTCTGTCTGGGACCCAGAAACACCGGATGCCATATGGCTTCCCTGAGGATTGAAGCCCCCATTGTGTTCCAGCCTTGGTTAAATCGTCACAAGGAGGCATTTCTGGATTCTAGAATAGACTTTCTAGGATGGCTGTTGTCTTGGAGCCAGGAAGCTGTGAGGCCCAACAAAACAGACTTAAGCAACTGTAAAGGAAAGGGTAGAAAGCCCGAGACCACGCCGGACAATAGAGTGTGGCGGTGTCTGTAAACACCGGATGAGGTGGGCGTGGAGGAGGGAAGGAACATGACTCAGTAGAGGCCCCTCTGCTCCAACAAAAACTCCGTGCCCAGCTACAGCTGAAGACGCGTTAGCTATCCCCTCAGGATGCGAGCGCAAGGGAGGCTTTTCCTTGTGTGGCTTTATTTTGAGTATTTCAGTCATCCTGTTTTGGATGCCTCCTCTGCCAAGCGCCGTCATGCTTTGTCTCATAGAGCCCCGGACATCCTTGGGACAAGTCTACTATCTTCATCATCCCATGCTACAGACAAGGAAGCTGAGGCTCAGAGGAATGACGCAAGCTGTTGTGGAGAAGCCCAGGTTCAAACCTCGGCTGGTTTGCTTCCAAAGTCCATGCTCTCAACCCCCCGGACACAGATGCCCCAGCAAGGAGGCTCCAGCCAGAGGCCCTAGGTCATTTCTCCCGCTCTGGCACTGGCCACAGGTAGCACTGTACAGTCACTCAGGGGCCGTGTCCCTGGGCCGTGTGAAATTCACATGACCTAGTGAGTGCACGAGCCCCTGATCTCTGCTCTCAGATCTGCTCCTATGTGGGGCTTGGCTGAGCCAGAGGCCCTGGGGGACCTCAGTGACCAGATGTGACCAGTGACCTCAGTAGAAATGTGAGATCCAACTTTAGAATCAGGGCAAAGAGCCCCGAGACAGAAGGCCATTTCCGGGAACCCTGCTTCCTGCAGCTGACAGCCTGGATGGCCTGGCTATAAATCAGCCTTGCCCAGATCCCAGGGGACTAAGTGCCAGAAAGTTTCCCAACCTTTAAGTCAAAGCCGTTTTTCCTCCACAGCCCACCGAGGGCCCCGCCCTGCATCTCCTGGGAAGCAACTCGCGTGGGCAGCCCCCGGGCCCTGGGCCCCGGCAGCCGAGGGCAGCCCGGATGTGCCGAGATATGGAGAAGGGACCTACTTTCAGTCACCACCTCCTCTTCGGTTTCCTCGGCACCTTCATCAAACTCCCCTACTTCCACCTGGACGGGGTTGGCTCCCACAGGCTCCTGGGAGGGAGGCAGAAGAATGAGTCGAGTGGTCCCCACCCCCATCCCAGACCCAGAGGCAAAGGATGACAATTTGAGGGGGACTTGCCCGAAGCTTCAGTCCCCACAGGGGACGGGGAGAGACCAGCTGGAAAGGCGGGCTGGGCCCAGGCCACAGAGCACAGATGCCGAGGTTGGGAATTTAGGTTCAATCTTATAGACCCACCGTGGTTTGTAGAGCCCTGGAATTCTCTCAAGATGCCTCAGAGGCACCAGGGTGTCAGGGCAAGAGGAGGTGCCACACCCTCCACCCCTGCCAGCCCTGCCTGAGTGTCTCCTGTCATCTGTTTTACTTACAGGGAGACTGCGGGTAATTGTAGAAGAAAAAATTGTCCCACAGTTTAAAAAACAATTCTGGCCCCCAGTTGTAGGGTTCCATCAAAGGTTTGGAAAGCATTCAGGAGTGTGTCAGAGTTTGGGGGATTCTCAGGATTTGCATCTGTGCTGTGGGTACACGTGGTGACAAATGCCCTATGCCAGCATCAAGCCCACGGCACCTGTCTGGAGTCCCCAGGGAACGAATGTGGGTGGAGAGAGGCTGGAGGGCCGGGGTCACCCCCCACCTACCTCAGCCACCTCGGCCATGGTTTCCTCCACCACCTCTGTCTCATCAGGCAGGGCTTCCTGCTGCTGCTGCAAAAGAAAGTGGGGTTGGGGAGGTCAAGGCCAATGCCAGCTTCACCTCTGAAGTTCCTCTGGCCTGGAGCATGGGCTGGGGGAGCTTGGAGAGCAGCTTATTGGAGATCCCCAAGGCTGCACCCCAGGAACTGCCATGGAGGGGGGGACAGAGCAAAGGAGAAGCCAGACATGTGACACCTGTGGAACACTGGAGCAGCCCCCCTTTTACATATCTTATATCCAAGGTTCTGTGTAAGATTTAGCCTGTGAAAATATTTCTGCTGCTTTGAATTCCTACAAAGTCTGAAAAATCACTGATCCAGACCAAACCCCCCATTTTGCAGATGGGAAAACTGATGCCCAGAGGGGATGACGCCATGAATTTTAACAGTGGTTATTATCTTCTCCACAGTGTAATCTTATTGTTATTGTTAGGCAATTCTTTCCTGCCATTTCAACTTGGAGTAGAAAGAGGTGAGATAACATATAACTCTGAGGCTCCGGGCTGCCTGGGGTGACTTCTAAAATTAATGCCAACCTTGCTGAATCTTTTTCCCAAATCTCCCAACCTGACTGAGATCGCCAGGGCCTACAATCACTCGCCCCTTCCAGGGAAGGGAGGTTGAAGGAGTCGGAAGTTGAAAGCAACTCCTCTTTTTGCCTGCCTCTCATTTCTTCCTCCTATCCTGGTGGTGGCTTCCAGATGAGCTATGGATGGCTCCTCCCGGCCCTTTGCACGCTGTTCTTAGAGGGACTGGCAATCAAGGTGCCCCACTCCCCCCTAGCCAAGAGGCAGGCCCAGGACCCAAGCTCAGCTGGACTGGCTCTCACTGAATTTTTAAAAATCTTTTTGGCACATTCTCTCAAGGAGTGAAACTGGGGCTGATTCATTCAGATGGCGATATCTGACGCTGCCCATTAATTCTTTCCTCCTAAATCCTGGAGCTGCCCGTCTCCAGCCCTCCCTAAGGCCTTTGATTTTATAACCTATCCCTATATCTTTTTCCGCCCTATGTAGTCACATTGAAGTCTGCTGTTTGCAACCAAACAACCCTCCCTGTTTCAGAAAGTGAGCATCCCTCTCCCTGCGGCTTGACTGTCTTCTAGCACCCTCCCCGCCCCGACGCCCAGCTTGAATTCCTCATGTGACCAAGAGAAGTCACTTCCTCCTAAAGCAATCCTAGTCCACTGCTGGGAAGCTCTGACTGCTAAAAGTTTATCTTTATAGTACACGGAACTCTCTCTTCTCTGCAACCTCCACCCAGTGGTCTTCATCCCAGTTTTTCTTCTGAGCCTATTAGCTTAAAAAAAAACCTTTTTTAAAAAATAAGATATAAAAAAAAATAAAAGATAAAAAATAAAAAATAAGATAACTGACTGGAGATGGGGAAGTCCCTGTCCCCTCTGAGCACCAGGACTGGCAGGTTCGGAACCCCTGGGGCTGGTGTCAAGAAGGAAGAGCAAGGAGATGGGATCTTTAGGTACTCACAGGGGCTGCCAAGGCCCTCCCGGCCAGGCAAAGGAGAAAGAAGACCCAGGTCCTCATGGTGCAGGAACCCTAGGAGAGAAGAGAGGGACATTTCAGTGAGGGGGGCTTCCTGATGGACAGCGACTTATGAGCTCCTGGGATATGTGAGATAACGTTAGACATTGGTTAAATGATATGAGAGGAGGACAGGGCATGGTGGCTCACGCCTGTAATCCTCGCACTCTGGGAGGCCAAGGTGGGAGGATCGCTCAATGTCAGGAGTTCAAAACCAGCCTGAGCAAGACGAGACTGTCTCTGCTAAAAATAGAAAGAAATTAATTGACCAACTGAAAATATATAGAAAAAATTAGCCGGGCATGGTGGCGCATGCCTGTAGTCCCAGCTACTCGGGAGGCTGAGGCAGGAGGATCACTTGAGCCCAGGACTCTGAGGTTGCTGTGAGCTAGGCTGATACCATGGCACTCTAGCCCGGGCAACAGAGTGAGACTGTGTCTCAAAAAAAAAAAAAAAAAAAAAAAAAGACAAGAGAGGAAATCGGTTCTACCCAATGTTCTTTCCATCCTGATCATATGAGAAGAAGGTTTCAGTTTGGTGCTAAGATGTCTTCGACACCTCTCTCACACTTATCCATTCCCCTTTTTAACAAGGAGAGAGCGGCCTTCTGGCTTGGAGCTCCCACAGGAAATTGTATCCAGCTGGAATTGGATAAAGTTGTTTTTCTCATGTATGTTTGTTTTTGCAGTTTCCTTCTATTTATGACAAAGATACACAGAGTTTTCCATTTATGGGAATGATATAAAGCCTCCTTTCTCAATACATTTATTTAAGTTTTTAAAAAGTGATTCAGCTAACGTATTGGGCTAATTAGTCAAGTTTGGGCAATACCAAGCCAGATCATCTTCAAGGGCTCTTCAATCCTTGATGCTCTAAGATTAATTCTTTTCCTACACTCAAAACCCTCCTCCTCCTCCTCCTCCTCCTCCTCCTCTCTACTTCCTCTGCAATGGGAGAAGGTAACAGGCAGCAACCTCTTGCCAATTTTAGACAATGAGACCCACATTGTAAAACAAAGAACAAACAATGGTCTTGGAGTGTGACCTTGAAGTGTGGCCACGTCTTTCTCCATTCTACCCAGAAGCAACGGCACTTCTCTTGATCCCCTAGAGAAACTATCCAAATGCTTCCGCCAGGTGCAAAGGGGATGTTAGCTGAGATCTAGAAAATTCCCCTGCCCTGGTCACTGCTAAGAACTCACTCTCTAGATGCAGAGCTCTGGACTCTAATGTGCTCAGGACTGTAAGGGATCTTGGAGCATAATCTCCCCTGACGATCCAACACCAAAATGCCATCCCTAACAGAATCTGCGGTGGGGACATTTTATTTCTTGTGCTAACTAAATGGATTTCCGTTCCCAAATTGCTTTAGAAAGTTCTTCCTTTTACTGATCTCAATCTGTCTCCTTTCCTCAGCCCTCCTGGTCTATCTACCCTGTCCCTTGTGCAGCTGCACAGAACAAACGTGCTCCCTCTACCCCCAAACAGCCTTTCGGGCAAGGGCGACAGTGGCCACGTCTTTCCTCTTTCGTCCTCCAAAACTTCCCTGTCAGGCTCATCAGCCCTAATTCCTTCCAAGACTTCTCAACTGACTAAGCACAGTGGTGGGAGGTACCCTGGCATTGCGGAGAAAAACACTCAGCTTGAAATTAAATGCCAGGGATTCTTGTTCTACCTCAATACTGTCTTGATGTATTGCTTAAGTTCTCTCTAGACCTTGGTTCCTCCATCTGTCAACTGAAAGTAGTAAACTAGGTGAACTTAGAGATGGTAGGCTGGGTCTTTAAAATGCTCTTAAAATATCCCAGGCACATGCTGGTCTTGGCACATGTCACCTCTCCCAGAGGCACCCATCTTCACTTGGATGATATTGATAGTATTTGGGTGGCAGGAACACTCAAAGGAAGGACGGACTTCATAGTGGTCCTTTCTTGAGCTAAAAGAGACACAAGACCTCACCCCCTGTTGCATGAAGTGTGCATGAAATAAAAGTATCAGGACTTTAAAGGAACAGCCCCGGGGGCTTGGTGTTGCTGCAGGATGACACCAACTCCCAGCGGAGTCCAGGCTTCCCTTTCCAGGAAGTTTGTGGAATGTTCCTCACACAGTTGTTTTGTCTGTTCCCCCAGGCTTATGAGGAAAATCTCTCCCTTCTGGCTTCCCCATTTGGAAGACACAAGAAAAACAACTCCCGTATGTGGCTTTGGACAAATGGAACGTGAGAGAAAGCATCCATGAAGGACTTGTCCGAGGTTGTTTAAAGTAGAAGACTCAAAGTGAGACTGGCAGCTGGCACGAAAAAGCAGTCGCCCTGTGTTGGCAACACTGACAGAGCAGTCATGTCATGGGAGAAATGGCCCAGCTAGGACTGCAAATGTAACAGGCTTCATGTTAGAGAGCCAGGGAGATGGACGTTGCCCAAGTACTGTGTCCTGCACCTGAGCAGAGGCACCAGGTCCCCTCTGTGAACAGGGAAAGGTTTTGTGCGTGGCTCTTCCATCCATCCTGCCTCACTATCTCCCTCACTTCTTTCCCAGCTGTGCACACACACGCTCTGCCACCCCCATCCTGCTCTTGCAGCCAGAAGGGGAAAATAACTCAGGTCCCGTCATGCGTTATAGTTGCCACAGCGCTCCCAGCCTCCTGACAGCCCTGGGTGGGCAGACAGCCATGGAAGGGCTCTTGATCCCACTTTCCTGATGAGTGTGGAGTTGAAAGGGGGGAAACTCTTGCCCAAAGTCACGCAGTGTTGAGGCTCATTCCAAATTGGCAAGGCTCCCTTCTCATGGAGTTGGAGTGAGCCGAACAGGGGTTATGCTCAGAGCAGGGGGTGGGTGGGCAATGCAGACGGAGCCTGTTAAGAACAGCACACAAAATCTTGGAGGAGGGGTTATCTTCCAAATGTTGGGTCCTACCCAGTTTCCTGTGCTACATCACCAGTCCCAGAACCCATTTCCTCTCGGTGGTGGGACGGGAGGGAAGGGAAGCAGCTGGGCTATTCTAGACACACAGCCTACTCTCTGCACAGCCATGAGACCTCACCCTCTGAAGTTCTCTAAAACACCATTGGCCAAGGCGGCCAGCGTCCACCCTGCAAAGCCAAGGGGGTGCAGCAGTCACTGAAGCAAGGTCAGAACACAGGATCAAACCCCAGCATTCAGAACTTATCAGCTGTGATCCTTCGCCAACCGAACCAAGATGTAGCATGCCCATGGAAATATAAACGTTCTTCATATAAATGACCAGTATTAGATGAAAACTTTCTCCTTTGTATTTCTTTAGTCTGTGATGATGCATATATGTATCCTTTTCAGCGAGTTTTCATAATCCAGCATCCCAGCAGGGGCTCAATGCCCATAGCACAGATGGGAAGACTGAGGCCCAGAGAGAGGAAGAAATCTGCCCATAACCAAGAACTGAGAGCCCCAGTGAGTGAGCAGGGCTGGGGTGAGGACCCGAGCAGCCTCACCCACCACTGGCACGTCCCTACCTCAGCACGCTATTTCTCCTGGCAGCCACCCCTCCCGGGTGGTCACCTGAAGAAGGCCCAGTTGGGCTGAGAACTGGCCTGAGGTCCTGGGAAGGAAAAAGCGCTGGGCCAGGGGAGGAACAGGAGGTGTATTTCCCTTGGCTCGGTGGCCATCAAATGCAGACACCCCTCACCCCCACCCACCGCCTCCTGTTCCGTACATCGAGTCCCTTCCTTTTGCCTTTATTTGCTCTGGAGACGGCTGAAAACCCGTCCCTGGCTGCCAGCAGGACCCGAAGCTGAGGTCACTTCTCTCTCTTTGGAAAGACTCTGGGGATGGAAAAGTACAGCCAGCCCCCCGGGTTGTCTCCCTTAAGACATAAATGGCCTCCTTCGGGTTCTCCCTGGATGTTGAAAAGTTGCTAAATGTCAGAACTGGGAGAAATGTCAGAATGGTAGAATTTTAGACTGTGGTTCTCATAATCATAGACTCTCAGAATGTGAAGCAGAGAAAGTGAGTGGCAATCATTAAATCTGATTTGAGGGGGAAGCATTGATGAAGCGATGCAATCCAATAGAACTTTCCGAGAAGATGAAAATATTCTACGCCTACATTGTTCAGTGTGATAGCTACTGGCCACATGTGGCTATGGGACACTTGAAATGTTGCCAGTGCAAACGAAGAACTGAATTTTTAATTAATTTACATCTAAACAGCCACATGTGGCTAGTGTCTATGGTAATAGAGTGGTTACAAGCTTTTATAGAGGCAGGATAGCATGAGGGTAAGCTCATGGGCTCTGGAGCCCAAATGTCCAAACCCTGGCTCTGCTGCTGAGCAACTGTGTGACATTTAGAAACAGACTTTACCTCTCTGAGCCTCCATTTGCTCCCCAATCTGTAAAACAAAAATAACATACCTACCTGGAAAGGCTCATGGGTGATTTCCACAAGCGAATACAAGCAAAGGGGTAAACAAAGACGGAAAAACATCTTAAAATTCAAAGATCCCAGAATTTCCATCACCCTAGAGAATTGAGTGCAAGAATCCCAGCACTTTGTCTCTCTGCCCAGGGAGAAAGAAAGAGGCATGGGGGCGGAACAAAGGAGATATCGCCTCTGTTTGTCTGGGGGACACCAGCACGCAGCCTCCAGAGGACATGGTGACCAGGCCCGGGCCCTGGGCTGGCCTCTTCGTTGGGCTGCGGACGCAAGCCAAGCAGCTCACTCCCACTGTCTGGCTCCGAAACAAGGGCTCCAGAAACACACATTGCTGGTAAACAAGCCCAAGAAGAGGAAAACAAATGGAGAGGCAATAAAGCAAGCCTGGAGCCAGGCCCTCCGGGGAGCCAGGACTCAGAAGGAGGGAGGGTGGGCTCCACTGCGGTGGGGCGAGCAGGCCCAGAGGAGCAGCCGCACGTGGCTACACCAGCAAATCCTGCTCACACCCTGGGGAGCACATGCAGCCTCTCAGAGGTGTCCTCGTGATGTGATGTGGAAGTCAGGAGACCCGAGAGCAAGTCGATGGCTCCCAGCTCACTGTGGAAACTCAGGGAAGTCTCTGCTCTCCAGGCCTGACCGACCTCCAGGTTGTCTGTATAACGAGGAGGTTGTTTTAGATCAGTGATCACAGCTACCTAAGCCAGAGAATCTTTTCTTTCAATGAAGTCTTCTGCAGGAGTCCAATATTTCAAACAGCGGCAACCCTTTATCATGTGTTGAAATGTGTGAATGATTATTATCTATTCAATAAATAAACTTGAAATTAAAAAAGAAAAGCAGGTAAAAATGGAATAGAGATGGGGTCTGGGAGTCCTATGCACATGGACATCCCCTGAGACACCTTGGAGCATCTCGAGGTTCTCCTAGCAACACTTGGAAACCCTCAGGCAAGGTCGGTCCCTACAGTTCCTTTTGGCTCTGACTTTCTGTGTCAAACTCAGGCAAAAGCCTTTTGGGAGTACCACCTCTCTCGACTTGCCCGTTGACTCCCCGTTTCCACTTCTATTATTCTAATGCTGGAAAGGAAGAAGCTAAGAAAAATTTTAAGGTGTTGTGGTTGTAAAACCCTAGGATTAGAGAGTTTCTAGGGCAACCGAGAGATGAGTCCAGAGTTTGGGGCTGGAATGAGCCTGACTGAGAAGCCACAATGGCATCTAAGATGCCACGTCTCAATGTGGCTGGCGGAGGCTCAGGGTGGAGATTCAGGCTTCCTCCTTGGCTCCTTGTAGGGGACCACTGCTGCATCCAAGGTGACCACAAATGGCGGGGATGAGAAATAGCATCAAAGTGTCCAGGCTGTCACAGCTGGAAAGCCCTAAGAGATCCCAAAGCTAGGAAATACGTGGCACACATGGCCCCCACCTGCCTATCCTGTGCACGTGGCAGACACGACTAATCAATCATATGACCTTTTCCCCCAAAGTGTGGCATGGCACCAGAATCCTGAACACAGTTCTCTGGCAGCTGCTACCAATGGATTGGTGTTGTCAGACCATGGGAAACCTCTTTGTCATGCCACTTATTTTAAAAGTGGAGAAACTTCTCTGGAAGGCTTGTGTGAAAAACTAAAAAAAGAAAAAAAAGAAAAGTGGAGAAACTGAAGCTTAAAGAGGGAAAATAACTCACTCAAGGTCAGACGGCAAGCTGGTGTCTGAGCCAAACTTTCAGATGCTCAGAAACATCTAGATGTATACCTCGTTTTGTTTTTTTTTTTCATTTGACCTTTCAGTCTGAAATCCAAATGCCATGACTAATACAAGAAGACCCAGAGGGATCCCCAAATGAGAGGGGTTATACCCACTTTCTGAAAGAACCCAGCTTTGAAGAGAGTTGGTGTCTCTGTTCATATTTTCGCTGCAGACATCAAGCTCTGTAGCGTGGTGGGTGAGAGCAAAGTTGGTTTCCTGTCTAAGATACCTCCTGGCTGAGGAGGAGACTGTTTTTCTAAATAATTCTGTCAAGTCACTACTTGCTGGCCCTGGCCTTGCACAGCCCAGCTGTGCCTGGGTTCAGGATTGGGGTTTGGAGGGAGGAAGAGAAGCATCTAGGTTCTGTGTTATAGGAAAAGGATAGCTTCATTCACCCCCAGGGTCGGTTGAAAGTTCAGGGCCAGCCTCCTCTTCTCTCCTTCTAAGCCTGAGGTTGGGGAGGAAGCCAGCAGGAAGCAAATGAACAGAGGCCTATTAGCTGCAATCATGCTGGGCCTTTGGGCCTGATGACAAAGCCACGTGGGCTGGCATGGGCCAGTGCAGACCAGCGAAAGGGAGGGAGAAAGTGCTGCTCATCGCTGTTACCCACAGGGCTTATTGCCTATAGAAAGTGCCTGAGCGTGATTCCAAAGTGACCAAATCGGGGGATGGAGGAGGTGAGGCAAGGTGAACATCTAAATGGTTCCAAACATCTGGAAGTTTGGCTCAGACACCAGCTTGCCATGACCCCAAGTGAGTTATTTTCTTCTCCTGAGCCTCAGTTTCCCTCTCTCTAAGACATAGAGGTGCTCGGGTGGTATTATGTGGGTTACATGTCTGTCTCCTTGTCGTGATCTGTATCATGTTTGACTGTGTACATCCGTGTGCGGCATGTGTGGTTGCACGCCTCATGGCATGTCTGTGTAAGTTACATACAGCCCGACTCAGCGTCCGTCTGTTTCAGCCTGTAATGGGTGAGGGTCAGAGTGTGCACGTTCATCACAATGTGCTCCTGGAACGTGGCCGTGTCTGTGAACCAAAGCGTCATCCAAGGAGAGGCATGGGAGCGAATGACTGTAGGTGTCTGCCCGTGGAATGAAGGCTGTCATTTTTAGCTGTGCTAGTGGGGAGCCTGTTGATGAAATCAACGTTTATACTTCGCACCCCTGTGAGTTTGTATCTGTCCCTGTTTATCTCTGCATACTTATCTACCTACCTAAATAACCTCAAAAGCCAAAAATTCTACTGTTTATCTCACATCCTCAGCTTTCTCCTTCATTATCCTTTCTTAGTAGTAGCTTATTTTCATCAAGGAGAACTGCTCTTGTGAATAGCAAACCCTATTCAAGCTATTGGTTGACAATCTCTAGAAATGGATAAAGATTTTAGCATGACCATTAGGCAACCCAAGATCTCCCCCAGCCCCTCCTCTCATTTTCTTTTCAACTGGGGTGAGTGAGTGTTAAAAATGTAGGCCAGCTATTCCTTTGAATAAAAGCACCATCACAGATTAAAGTTAATGGGATTCAGAGATAGAAGAATGCCTGGCCAGGGACCATCTAACTTAGATCTTCCATCTAACAGATTGGAAAACTGAGGCCCAGAGAGAAGTGCCTTTCCTGATGCCACACACTGTGTGTTAGAACCCACTTCTGCTTGCACCCTTGGCCAGTGCTCTTTCCACATGGAAGGCACAACATCCTTGAGAAATACACAAGAAGGCCCGCAAATCAAAATGAATTTAAATAATTTTTAAAGATGTGCCTGTCAGCACTTTTAGTAAAGGGAAGCTCTATACATACCCTAAGATGATGGAGCTGCCAGGAAAAATGCTGGAAATGATTTCACCGAATCTTTAGGTGCCATAAAACCTTTCATGTTAGGAGGGAACACCATGCTTTGCAAAGGGCTTTCCTGTGCATCAACCCATTTTATTCACACACTATCCCTTTGAGGTTGTTATTGCTCTTTAACCAAGGAGGGGACTAGGGCCTGGAAAGGAGAAGTGATTAGTTCAAGGTCAAATGGCACCCTCAGGGCATAGCTGGAACTAAAACCCAAGGCTCCAAACACCCTGTGCAGGGAGCTCATCACAGCCCCTGGCTTCCCTGGGATCCTGGGGGACCCTGAGGGCAGGGCCTGGAGTTTGCTGCTGCCCTTCTGTTTGGGGGTGGGGTGGGGTGGGAAACATTCAGACTGAGCCTGACGTCCTGTGAGGGTTCCCAGCGTCCCCTCCCAGCCAGCAGGCGGAGACCCTGAAAAAAAGGTTACCGTGGCAACTTGCATTCCTCGGAGGGTGAGTCACGACAGAGAAGAGCCTTCTGGTGGGTGGGACTTGGAGAAAGTTTCAAAAGTTGATTCCTTCTCCAGGCAAACCCTCCCTCCCCCTCTTAGCTCCAAGCTTTGTCGATGTGGCAGCGGATGGCTGCAAAAGTTAACTCTCTCTTTCCCCAACCACTCCCATTTCAGAAGTCCCATCCCCTGCAAATGCGCATTTGTTTCCGGTGCCCGCTTCCATCTCCCACATCCCCCCTCGGCATCCACTTGAGGATATCTTGAGGCTGAAAGCTGTGAGCCCCACTTCTCTCTCCCGGTGCAGCCCCTGACACAGTGCATACAGTTTTAAGGGGCTTGCAGGTAACTCGAAGCCCGTTCAAAGACCACTCCATGGTTTCTGGTTAAGAGACCTTCCTTGGAAATCTTCAGAGGATGCCAGGGACCCTGAAGACCCCCAAGTCCAACCCTCTTCCCTTGCAGACAGGGAAGCTAAGTCTGGCGGGGACACATAAGGTACATGGAAAACGTGTGCCGGAAGCCTGCCGTGCTGCGCACGACTTGCTTCTCCCTCTGCCACCAGCATTGGGCCACATGGAAATTGAACCCTAAAGCAGCACCAGTGGAAACATTTCCTAATGTTTTCAGCCAGTCGGTGGAGCCAGGGAGGGTGAAGGCAGGGGGCTGTCTGAAGAGGACCTGACACCCTGACGGGCTGCACACCATCAAAGCAGTGAGGTACGGAAGGGGGCCCTGGAACCCTCTCTGTCTTACCTCCCTGCTCCCCGGTTTTGAGGACATTCCCCACCACACCCTGCCCCGCATTGCACCCCGCATCTCGATTGGGTAATATCTGATGTCTGGGTTCTTCAGACCTAGATAAACGAAAGGCTACTCCTGCGGAATTCCTGTGTCTCCATCCCAGGGAGCCCAGGACAGGAACAAAGCCTACCTCAAGACTCAGGGTGATGGTGCCATTTCAGGCCAAATGGCGCCAGGGTCTGTGTGTGTGTGTGTGTGTGTGTGTGTGTGTGTGTGTGTGTGTGTGTGTGTGTGTGTGTGTGTTGGGGGGTTCTGGGAGTGGGGGAATTAGAGGGAAGCAGGAGCCTTCCTGGAGGTGCAGATTAGTGGTGAAGCCTCCCCCTTTGCCTTTCAGAGATTAATTTATCATCCGTGCAAAGTCCCTTTTGGAAAACAGAGCCCCTGACCGAGAACCAAGTCTAGGAGGTTTCTTCTCCTGGAATAGGAGGCAGGGCAGACTCCGGCTGCTGGCCGGTCCCTATGGCAGCTGTGACAGGATCAGATTCCCAGGAAAGGAGGAGGCTGCCACATTCGCAAAGGGAGCAAAGAGGACAGGCAGGCAGCCTCTGAAACCAGAGACACAGACAGAGAAAGAGAAAACGCTCCCCCAAAGACACCATGAAGTTATTTTCTGCAAACCTAAAAGGGGGACCAAGCTACACAGTAGTCTATGTTCTGAAAAGCAACAGGCAGGGACCCAGGGACCGTGCCCTTAAGGGCAGCCGTGACTGCACAGCAGAGATGCACACCCACTGCAGCTTTCCCTCCCTGGCACACAAGCTGGACCCGTGAACTAGGGTGCCGGGGGCAGATGCAACTACAGAAGGCAAAGGCTGGGCAGGGGTCGCGCATACCTCAGTGGCAGGCAGGCAGCAGGCAGGGTGGCTGTCCGGACAGTCTGAAGGTCTGCAGGAATGTGGAGGGGTTTCGAGCTGGGCAACAGGAAACCACTCAGAGCTCTGGGCTGGGTCTATCTCCCCCTCCACCCCTCAGTCCCTCCTCCTCCTCTGTCTCCTCCTTCCCCCACCTCCCCCTTCTCCCCAGCCAAAGCTGTCTCTGTCTCTCATTTCTTTCCTCCTGTTTTTGCCGTGTGCTGACC
This sequence comes from Microcebus murinus, assembly GCF_040939455.1. NCBI lineage: Eukaryota > Metazoa > Chordata > Mammalia > Primates > Cheirogaleidae > Microcebus > Microcebus murinus. Next base: position 17,605,528 of record NC_134124.1, read on the forward strand.
AGACACCCCAACCCCGCCTGTCTCCTCTGTTCTGGGGCTGCTGCCTAAACAGACTCCCAGAGCGCCAGGGCTGGAAGCACCCGCAGGAATCGCCTAGAACAGCCTCCTTCTTGTTCAGAGGCCACTGGAGGCCTGGAGAGTGCAGGGGATTACCCAAGGGTCCCCAGGGGCAGCCTGGCCCACATGTCCTGACTTTCTGACCACTGACCTGTACGAGAGTCCTCCCTAATATTAGGCAACACCGAGAAAGGCAAAGCAACTCAAGAGGGCTGTATTTGTGACAAAGGCAAGGCCCGGACTCGCCTCTGCGCAGACAGGACAAGCTGCTTGCTGGTAGCATATTCCTTGATGATTTGGGGCATGGTCTTAAAAAACCCCACTGCGACTCTAGTTGTACCAGTGATAGACACTAAAGGATTAGGCTTCTAGCTGAGGGCCCTGTCATCAGTGTGGAACAGATATGGTGATTGATGATGCTGATAATAATAATAGTGGTAACAATGGCTGCAGTTTACAGAAGACTTAATCTTTGCAGCAACCCTTTGCGGAAGGTATTGTTGCTATTACACTTTGATAAAAGGAAACAGAAGCTCACAGAGGTTAAGTAACTTGCCTAAGATCACCTGGCTAAAAGTGGTGTAAGCAGGCTGAGTCTACATTTCAACGTGGCTCCTCTCGTGGTACGGGACCTGCTCAGAGCAACAGGTCTGGGTTGAAGATTCGTTGTGTGCTTAGCACTCTGGGAGGTACAAGAGTTAACACCAGGTCCTTGTCCTCGAGGAGCTTTGAATCTTGCTGGAAGGACGTGCCATACGCGTGCAGCCACTTACAGGAGTGGCACAGACTCTAAGGCTCAACCCAGGGGTTCAGAGTGGTGGAGGCTTCCTGGAAGAGGTGGACCTTGAAGCATGGGTTGGGTTTGAATACCCCGGAAAGGGAGAGGGCAGAGAACACTCAGATACACTTCCCCCTGCTGTGGCCCCTGCCCCTCTTGCTGTCCTCTCCACCTACCACTGTCCTCCCTATCCACTCTCCCTTCCCATCCCTCAACTACCCCGAAGCTGCTCCTGCCCCAGGATCTTTGCACGTCCTCTTACCTCTGCCAGAGACACTCTTCCACCAGATTTTCCTGTGCCTGTTCTAATGACACCTCCTCAGGGAGGCCCTCCCTGACCACTCCTGGCCTCTGTCACAGGCACAGGTCATCACCTTACGCTGTTTTATTTCCTCCCCAGCACCTGTCACCATCAGAAACGACTTGTTGCCCCCACTAGACAGAAGCTCCCTGAGAACAGGGAATTCACATGTCTTGTTCACTGCAGGTTTCCAAGCGGGTTCAAAAGTGCCCCACACAAAGCTGGCTCTCAATCAGCATTTCTGTCAGTAAATGAACGGACTTCCATTTACCCAGCTGAAAAAAGAGGGGATCATCTTTGACTGGGGTTCCAAACTGGAACAGTGCCCCACACTGGTCTTTAGGAGACCCCCAAACCTATTAAAACTGAATATAAAAGTCTGGGCATCCGTGCGTTTTTCTGCAGAGAAAATTCATGGCTTCCTTCAGGTTCCCAAAAGGATCAGCCAGGAATCCAAGCAGGAACCTCTGCTCCAAATGACCCCAGGCCTCTCCCTGGTCCAAAAGCCATTGATTTGGCCATTGAATACAGGGTGCTGGCAGATGCCCCAGATCTCTGTTTTGCCATCTGGACAGATGTGCATTTTTACAGGATTGGTTGCTATAGATCCTAGGCATTGTGGGGACTAAAATTAACCAAAGTGTTATGTTTTTCTTCATGAACTAAGATGATGATTCTGATGAGGCTGAGCTGAGCCAACGGAACTATTCCCAGTCTCTGGCTGCGGTTCCCATGTGACATTCAGTTCAGGAATTGAAAATCTGGTTCCAGCTAGGCTGAAGCTTGGGACAGAGGTCCCACCTGAGGGCCATCCCCTATGGGGACATGCTGAGCCAAGATCCTTCAAAGAAGGAAAACATAGTAGGTTTTGTATCTAAGGATAAGAGCAGGCTGGGGGAGCAGGAGCTTCTGATGCAAGGGTGACTTGACCGAGAAAGACCGCTGGGACTAAGGCTGGTCCTCCGGCCGCCAGCAAGGGCTTGGTAGGAAGGGAGAGAAGCGCAACCCGGCCAGGTGTGACAGACCTGGGTGCATGTCCCTGCTCTGCCGCTGAGTTGCTGAGTGACTCTGGGCTCATCCGTGCCCCTGAGTTACACTTTTTGGTTTGGAAAATAGACTGGACAGCAGAGTAGTAGTAATAAGAGCCAGCATTTATTAAACACCTACTATGGTCCAAGAACTGAATTAAGGCCTTTGCATATAGTTTCTTTTTTTTTTTTTTTGAGGCAGAGTCTCGCTTTGTTGCCCAGGCTAGAGTGAGTGCCGTGGCGTCAGCCTAGCTCACAGCAACCTCAAACTCCTGGGCTCAAGCAATCCTCCTGCCTCAGCCTCCCGAGTAGCTGGGACTACAGGCATGCGCCACCATGCCCGGCTAATTTTTTCTATATGTATTAGTTGGCCAATTAATTTCTTTCTTTTTATAGTAGAGACGGGGTCTCACTCTTGTCAGGCTAGTTTCGAACTCCTGACCTTGAGCAATCCGCCCGCCTCGGCCTCCCAGAGTGCTAGGATTACAGGCGTGAGCCACCGCGCCCGGCCTTGCATATAGTTTCTGATTTAATTCTTTTATAAATGTAGAAAATGGAATTCAGATCAATAATTTGCCCAAGTACATGACAAATCAGGGATTCAAATCCAGGTTGAAGGGACACCAGAGCCCAAGTGCTTGACTGTTACACTCTACTGGCCTCAAGTCCCCTCCACACTGATATGGGTGGACCCCAGACCATTCAGCCACCGGCAGCCCTCCCCTTGGTCAAGTACGTTGCTGATCCACGTTAAACTGGATCAGCTTTCATCTTGCAAAATGAGGAGTCAGTACATCAGGGGTCCTGCCGCCTGCCCACCGCCCACTCCAGCCACCCTCCAGCTGTGCTCTTCTGGGCACTTCCCACCCGACCCTGACCCAGCACCCAGGCCACAGCCTTAGACCCCAAGGGTGCCCCACTGGCCCACGGCTTTGGGAATGCCCGCATGTGCCTGCCATCCAGGCTCCCTGCACCCCAGAGCACCGATGCCTCACGCACACGTGCAACCAGTCATCACTGTGCCTCGAATCAGGCCCGTAGCAGTGAATAGGACGGACAGAACTCTGGCCCTGTGCACTGCACGTCCCAGTCGGTGGAGGCTGGAATGCACTTGTTTCAGGTCGTGCTAAGTTCGATGGGTGAAATGAGCAGATGAAACGAGAGAGCAGTAGGGAACGACAGCAGATGGGGTGTCAGGCAGGGCAGGCCTCTTGGAGGAGGCAAGATGAGAAGTAGAAGGATGAGCCCGAGAGAAGGGCTGGGGAAGAGTATTCAAGGCAAGGGGAGAACAAGCACCAGGACCCTGAGGTGGGGAGAGCTTGGCTTTTCACGAAACTGAAAGCGCAGCTGGAATCAGCCACTGGGGGAGACTGGCCGGCTCCCCTCCTGTGCTTCCTCCTCCTTTCTCCTTCCCTTTCTTCTTCTTTTTTCCTACCCTTTTAGCCATTCCAAAGTACTTCCTCATCTGCAATCTCGGAGAGTGACATAGCAATCCCATGAGAGAGTCAGGGTAGGGATCAACACCTACAGTGTAGCTATGGGGAAACTGAGGCCTCGGTCACCCAGTGGAGCTGGGACTCAAAACCAGGTCTCCTGACCCTGGCTCAGCACCAGGTTCTCAGCCTCACCAAGAACCTGCTTGTGTTTCCGCTCAGTGAGTCCAGAGCCTCTATCACCTGGGCCACGTGATGAACCATCTCTGGGAGCCAGACTAGGGCCAGGTATGCAGGCTGTGTCCCCAGGTAGGGCAGGAATACCTGGACAAGGAACAAGAGGTCTGAGCTCTGGAAATAGATCAGGGAGGCTCTGTCAATTTGGCTTCTGGCAAGGAAGAAAGCAATCAAGCAGAAAGTTAAGTAAATAAAAGCAGGGGCGGTGGCTCACGCCTGTAATCCTAGCACTCCGGGGAGGCCGAGGCAGGAGGATCGCTTGAGCTCAGGAGTTCCAGACCAGCTCTGAGCAAGATCGAGAGACCCCGTCTCTACTGAAAATAGAAAAAAATTAGCCAGGCATGGTGGTGCATGCCTGTGGTCCCAGCTACTCAGGAGGCTGAGGCAGGAGGATCTCTTAAACCCAGAAGTCTGAGGTTGCTATGAGCTAGGCTGACACCACAGCACTCTAGCCTAGGGAACAGAGGGAGACTCTGTCTCAAATAAATAAATTAATTAATAAAAGCAGGGCCAAGAAACGTCCCCTAAGGCCATGCACTGGATAGGGTGTCAGGATCTCCAGGCATAACTCCTGAGTGGGCCTTTCAGCTAAAAATCTCAACAAATTTTCCATGCGGGAACATGAGGGCCCTGGGGGATTAGGTTCCACAGGAGTAAGGATGACTAAACTGGGAAGAGAGTCAGACACTTGGCAACACACTTTATGCTCATTGCTTCATTTAACCTTCACAACACTGAGGTAGGATATTTGCTTCCTATTGTCACTATAAAAATTAACGCCAACTTGGTGACTTAAAAACAGCACACATCTATTATCTTGCAGTTCTAGAGGTCAGAAGTCCTAAAATCACAGTACCGTAGGGCTATCTTCCTTCTAGAGGCTTGAGGGAAGAATCTTTATTTATTTATTTTTTTTTTTTTTTGCCTTTTTAAATTTCTAGAGGCCACCCGCATTCCCTGGCTCACAGCCCCTCCCTCACTCCAACCTCTGCTGCTGCCTTCATGTCTTCTTCTGGCTGTGACCCTCTGGCCTCCATCTTATAACGACCCTTGTGATTACCTTAGGCCCAGCTAGATAATCGAGGATAATCTCCCAATCTCAAATCCCTTAACTTAATCTGCAAAATCCCCTTTGCCACCTGAGATAGCCTATTTACAGGTTCTGGGGATTAGCACATGGACATCTTGGGGTAGATGCATTATTTTGTCTCCCATAGGTAGGTATAATTACCAACCCCATTTTAAAGATGAAGAGACAACAGTTTAGAGAACTAAGTAACTTGCTCAAGGTCCCACGGTGGTGAAACCAGCAATGCACACAAGCAGCTCCATCCAGACCCCACTCTCCACAGTGCCCCCAGCACACCTCTGCCCTTTCTGCACACCTGGCCAAGGCTGCCTCCCTTCCCTCGCCCCACACCCACCCTCCCTTCAAGCTCACATTCGATCTCTCCTACTCTTTCAAACCTTAGAGCTGAGAGGGGCCTTCAGCCCTGTCCCACCCCACGCTCTCCTTGTATGGCTGGGGAAACTGAGGTTTCTAAGTCCCAGTGTTATAGCATAGACAGCTAGGCCTGGGGCTGTGGTGTCCCAGCCTGAGGCCAGCTCTGGCCTGCTCCAAATCTCTGGAGGCAGGGACTGTGCAGGCTGACCCCCCTTGGGCTGAGGATTATGTATCAAAACTCTCAAATGTCCCCTTTGTGTGTCTGGCTCAAAGTCAAGGCTGCCAAGTTAAAAAGGCCCAGGAACATTGGAGACTGACTCAGCCTATTGCCTTGTTACTGTACCCTTCCCCAGGCAGGCCCTCCCATTGGCTGAAGGGCACAAAGATCCCATTGTCATCTGGCCCTGGGTCCCCAGGGTGGAGTAGCCACTGCTGACCAGGGCAAGGCCAAACAGAGAGGAGGATGAAATTTGACTTCGGCACCCTCCCCACCCACAACACTCCCACGGAGCAGCCAAAGGTTTCTCCCCCAGCTCTTTACAGCTCACAAAGGACCTTTATCTTCCTGATCTTAGTGAGTGGCACATTTATTCTGTAAGGTAGAGAAGTCAGGATTCACTAAGCACATTTTGGGCATGGGCGACAGGGGGACCTGGCCCATGGTGGAGCTGATATAAAAACCCCCAAACTCTCAACACTTGGTCTAAGACCCCAGCTGGCTCCACACAGGGTTCTGGTAAGAGTTTGCAAAGGCGCCTCCTTCTCACAGAGCCTCACTCTCTACAAGGTAACAAATGGTTAATGGTGTATTGGTACTTAAGATTTTGTTAAGAGGGTAAATCTCAGATTGTCTTTTTTACAATAAAAAAAAAATCAATGCTGCAAAAAAATAAAAATAAAAATGATGCATTGGGTGACCTTCTCACTTTGACACAAACCCACCTGTCCTAGTCCAGTTTGTACTGCTAAGAGCAGAAAACCTGGGACTGGCTGATTTATTGGTTCATGGTTCTGAAGACTGGGAAGTCCAAGATCAAGGTGCCACATCTGGCAATGGCCTTCATGCTGCCTTATCCCATGGTGGAAGGGCAAAGAGAGAGCAGGAGAGAGCGAGAGATTAAGCTTGCAGCCTCAATCCCTTTTGCAATCAGCATTAATCCATTCATGAGGGTAAAGCCCCATGACACAAACACTTCCCATTAGGCCCTACTCTCAGCACCACTGCCCTGGGGATTCAGTTTCCAACACATACTTTTTGGGGGACACATTCAAACAATAGCACCTCCCAAGGAGAAGCGTTGATTGGTGTTCTGATTTGGGTTCTTCCCTTAGTAAGACCTGTGCCTAAGGCCCAGACTATGGTCTGTCCTTGAGAAGCTCACCTTTCTTTTCTAAACCTGGGTTCTCTTATCTGTAAAATGGGCATGATTATAATGTTTGATCTTCCTGGGTACAAAGTCAGTGTAAGATTCAAGTGAACAAGGGTTTTAGAGAGTCAGTAAACACAAGAGAGTGGTTAAGAGGCCCAGTTTGTAGTCAAACCTCTGGGCTTGGGTCCTGGAGCAAGGTATTTGACTCTGAAAAACTTGAGGCATGTAATTCAGTCTCCAGCTGCAAGTGTAAAGTTCTCGTGAGGTTCTCGTGAGGATTACATGGATGGTATGTGGAATGCCTTTGGCTCACCGTTGCATACCCTAAGCTCTCTATAAATGTTAGCTATTTTACAATTATATCATCTAATTCAAAATTTCCCAAATGTGTTCTACAAAAATTAGTCCTATAACATATTCCAGAAAGAAAGGGAAGGGCAGCATCCATCACCTTCCTCATGAATATTCCTGAGGCACATCACAACATTAAAGGCCTTGATAACTTCTGCAGAAAGGGAACCTATTGAGCCCTGTTTAACCTATCACAGAGCCCTCTTTTTCATGAATTTGTGAATGCATTCCAGAGAACTTATGCTCCATGACAAACTTTTTGGGAAAAGTTTATTCGAAACAATGCCCTCGTTTGAAGAAGAAAGTAAAGTTCAAGAACGTGAAGTGACCTGTCCTGAGTCACCTGGCCAGAAAATAACAGAGCCGGGACTTGACCCAAGCCAATTAATTCACTGGTCTTTCTATTAAACCACACTGAGAAAATGCCTTCTGCTGTTGATGCGGACAAGCACTGTCTAAGTGGTAAGGATTTGTACTGTTGGTTTCAAAGCCCTTCAGCCTTTCTCAGGGGCTCTGCATCCATGACTCGGATGCTGCAGGCTCCCCTGGCCTGGGCAGCCTCCCTGCTGCCCTGGGCAGGGTTGGAGGAGCTCGGCAGTGGATTGGTTCTGTCTCCCCCATCCCTGGGTCTGTAATATTAGAGCGGCTGGTCCAGGTCCAGGGGACACTCACACACAGGCACCAATTTTCTTCTGAAACCCCACATGCCTGGAAAGCTTTTCTGAAGGAGGGGGAAAGCCCAATAACCCAATCCTGACGACGTGGCAGCTTTACATGTTCCCTGACGTGGCCCGCAAACCAAACCTCTTTTCGGTTTTAGCCACCGTGAGGCCATGAATAATGACAGCTCCGCCAGCCCAGGGACGTGGCGGCCTGTGCTGGGTGACTCGGCCAACCTTAGGGGCAGCCTGGAGGCTCTGTCCATCTTCTCGGGGTCTCCGGGCTGGGGGCGAGGCCGATGAGGAAGGGAGATCTGGATGAAGCAGCTCAGACCCGAACCCCTTCTCCGACCCTCGTCTCTTTTCTCCTCCGCCGTCCGGGACAAGGCCGGCCTCGCTGTCATCGCTGGAGCTGCCCCCTGTGTCATCTCTCCCCACTCCCAGCTCTTGTACCCCTCCTCAGGCAGGAGCATCTAGTAATGATTCTTCCAGATGCTCCATGCCAGTGGTTTTCAAACTGCAGCCCCTGCTGCTGTAGGAGTTCCGTGCAAGGAGCCTTCAGCCAGCAGGAGGAGGGCCAAGGAGGCTGATCTCGAGGCCCCCAGCCCAATCCCTGCCTCAACTAGAGCAGAACTGCTTTTTTCTGACATACTGAGCTTTTGCCTAAGACTTCATTTCTAAAAATAGTTTTACTACTTTTTTAAAAAAGTTCGAAATGCACTGATTTATTTTCAGCCCACCGGCTCTCCAGGTGAAGAAAAATGAGTCCTGGAGTGAGGGGGTGATCTGTCCAGAGACACAGAGAATCACAAAGTGGGTGGTACTGGGAAGAGGGAGGGTTCCGAGGGCCAAGCAGGAGCCCACTTCCTGGAAGCTCGCAGTCATGTCACGTCCGGCACGCAGGCAGATAAGTACGCTTCCTCCCAGAAGCAGGAGGAAGGGGCTCCCTCTACCAGCCAAGTGTCCCCCAGAGGAGAAACCAGGGATACCAGGAGGCAGGCTCAGCGTCTCCAGGTGCAGGCAGGTGACACAGACGAGAGCAGCCCCTCGAAGACCCTGTCCCAGGAGTGGTACATGTGGGGCCTGCGCCAGCTGGGAGAGCAATTGCCTCACCTGGGGGCTTTGGGATCCTTTTTCCCTCTTTTAAAGTGTTTCTCCTCCACCTCTCTGGGGCCACCATATTGGTACCTTTACTGATAGGGGCTGGATTCACCCTTCTTTTAGGGACCTGAGTGTCCCTCTCCCATATTCTTTGGAAAGAAAGGCCAACATCTAACCTCTGGTTTTGAAAACCCTGAAGGGACTCAACCTCTCGCTTCCCTCTTACTTCCAGTCTGTTCCTCTTCTCCTTCAAACGACGTGGGCAAATCCTTCCCTGCTCTGGGTCTCAATTTGCTCATTTGTAACATGAGGGTGTGGGGTTAGGTCATAGTCTCCAAACAGGGCATGATGAGGGCCTATAAATGGGGCTCAGATCCCCCCGAGAAGCCCCAGGGGCAGCGATTGGTTTGCTATTTTAATTGTGAGCAAGGGCTCTGCAGCTAACACAATGCCTGAAAACCACTGGGCCACATGATTTAAGGGCCTTTCAGTGTTTCGGGGCTTTACGTTCAGTGTTCTCCTCGTGTTTCTTTCTGCCTCCTGCTTCTCTCCCTCCCCTGGGTTCCTCACTCAGACCCTCGAGTTTTCTAGCAGAGCCTTACCATTCTTCAGGGTGGCAACCGTGAGTCTACCCTGCTCCCTCTCTGGACGCTGGGCTCTGCCCTTTCGCTTGCAACGTGGGAGAAGAATTGTTTCTTTCCTGGGATTCCAGAACAATGAGGGAGGCCCAGGGGCCATGACAAATGGTAGCCAGCAGCCCCATCTGGTGCAGCACTGAGATGTCCAGCTCCTCCCCGCCCCCGCTGAACTGCCCGCCTCCCAGCCCCATCCCAACTTAGGTTATTCTCCTGATTCAGACATTTTTGTGGTGTGAAGTCACCTCCGCCCAGCCAGCTGAAGCTGGGCGCTTGCTCCAGCCCACTGCAGCTCCATGGCCCTCCCTCCCCCTGCCACGTCCCACACCCTCAGCTCATCTCCTCCAAGCACTCAGAATTTCCATTTGATTCCCTCCCAGTTCTGCAAGGAAGTGCAGAGCGGCAAGGACATGTCAGATTCAGCTCCATCCTCTTCCCATAGCTCCTGGTACAGGTCCTGGTACACACGGTCGACTCCCAAGGAAAAATAATGAAAATGAGTTTGTTAAAGCAAGACAGAGAAAGAGACAGAGTCAAAGGAAGAAGGAGAGACAGAATCAGACAGTGGAAGGGAGAGAAAGACACTGAGAGTCTGTCATGATCAAGAGAGAGACAGGAAGAGACAGAGGTGATGAGACAGAGAAAGGAAAAGACAGATGCAGAGAAATACATGTGCAGAAGACTGACCTGAAACTTAGCCACGAGACAAAAGGGTTACTGCATGTCCTCTTGGCGTTAGACTGGAGCATGGTCTGACAAGCCCATCCCAAGGATCACCTTCTACAGGGGCTGCTTCCTTGTTCGGCTTGCTGGTTACTATTGATTAGGGCTCTGACTTTGAAGTTACATGTTAACTAGCTGATTTCTGTCTAGTCAAAAATAGAAACCCAGAGGTTACAGTGTTATCGCCTTGTAGGATATTAACTAGTGTTGTGTGCGACCTACCAGTCTTTCTCCAGCATGCTCCAGTGCCTGTGCTACATAATCTCTCTTGGGCTTCTCTTTGAACCCGCTTGACCGTCCTGCTTATTCCTTCCTTAATAGGTTAAGTAAGTCATGGACATGTGCTCGTGTTTCATTCGTACAAGAGTTGTGTTGTTAACTATTAAAAACTGTATTCTGGTTCAAGTTGGTGTTTTTTTTAAAAAAAAATAACAGTATTCTGATAAGGGAGGCAGAAATAGAATGAGATAGAGGAGAAGAGAGTGAGAGGCAGAGGCAAAAGTAGACAGGGAAGGAGACATAGAGACTTCGAGGGAGGCCAGAGAAACAGATACAGAGAAACAGAAACAAAGAAACAAAGGTAGAGGGCCTGAGCCCCAGTTAAACCGATGGAGAGAGAGACAGAGAGACAGAGAGAGAGAGGAGAGAGAAGAGCACTGGCAGCAGAAAGCAGCAGCGGCAGCCGTGCATACGTGAAAGACTACAAATAATTGTAGCCTCCAGGGAGAGGCTAGATTGGAGTAGGAGCCAGGGGTGAATGGGACCTTTATATTTACTTCCTTACACTTGTATGCTGAATTTCTTATGTGCATATAATCATGAGTTATTTTGTACTTTTAAAAGAGACAGACATAGAGGAAAAGGGAAAGAGACTGTGAGGAAAGCAGAACCCATCAGAGAGAGACGACATCATCAAGAACCGCAAAAGCAGACCGGGGAACGGTGGCTCACGCCAGTAATCCTAGCACTCTGGGAGGCCAAGGTGGGCAGATTGCTCGAGGTCAGGAGTTCGAAACCAGCCTGAGCAAGAGCGAGACCCTGTCTCTACTATAAATAGAAAGAAATTAATTGGCCAACTAATATATATAGAAAAAATTAGCCGGGCACGGTGGTGCATGCCTGTAGTCCCAGCTACTCGGGAGGCTGAGGCAAGAAGATTGCTTGAGCCCAGGAGTTTGAGGTTGCTGTGAGCTAGGCTGACGCCATGGCACTTACCTTAGCCTGGGCAACAAAGCGAGACTCTGTCTCAAAAAAAAAAAAAAAAAAAAAAAAGAACAGCAAAACCAGAGAAAGCAAGACTCAGATGGAAGGAACAAAGCAAGCTAGAGCTGCAGTACAGCTGGTTGTTTTCGTTGGTAGTCTCTCCTGCAGTAACTGGAAGGCCCTTAAGGGCAGGAACAAGAATGGCTTGATCCGAACTCTTTGCACTCGCTAAGCTGTGCCCCCGGCACTGGGTGGTGCTGTCAAAAGTTGTCATAGCAAGGGGGAGCAGACTCGACCCAACACAGGGGCAGACCTAGAGCAGGGACAAACAGAGGCAGGGCAGGCGGAGAGGCAAACAGGAACTGGGGCTGGGCCTTCTACCTCTTTCTGGAGCCAGGATTCCCAGGCCTGAAGGCCAGTGTCTCTTGGAGATGTCAAGGAGGTAGAGGGCAGAAGAGCCACCCAGAAGAAATCTGGGAATTAGAGATGCCAGGTTCAGCCAGAGGCAGGTTGACGTCTGAAATCCTCCTGCCACAGTCTGGGAACCGAGGTGTGCATTGGAAGAGCCTCTCCAGGGCCCAGAACCAGCTCTGCTAACCCTTCCTGACAACTGTCAGGCCCCTGGGCAACCAGCCTCATACCAGGAAGGGACCTGAGCGCTTGTCAGATCCAGCCCAATTTAAGAAACGAGGTAACTGTGGCCCAAGGAAGCAGAGAGACTTGTTCAAGGTCAAGTAGTTGTACATTTATATAACATCAGGACTAGAAACGAAGACTCTCACTCTCATTTTGATATGTTTTGCCTCACTAGAGTTAATTTCTCAGATAGCACCTAGAATGACTCTATCAAAATGCAAGTCACATAATCTCCATTCCCTGCTTAAAACCTACTGGCAGAATTCTATCCTCCAATATCCATTTTCCAGCTCAGTGATATGTGTGGAGCCTCTGAGAAAGGTTCTTTCAGGAATTTGGGGGCTTTTTTGTTTGTTTGTTTTTATTTTTATTTTTTTTTTCACTGATTCACTCACTCTTTCTCTTTTAGGAATTTGACCCAGCTAGGAAGTCCACTTCCTTTGTCTTTCCTCCCTTCCTTCTCTCTGCTGCCTGGAATTCAGACATAATGGCTGGAGCTGCAGCAGCCATATTGGACCACAAGGTTACCTTAAGGATGGAAGCCTTTAGCTAAGATGATAGAGCAGAAAAATAGAAAGATCCTGGTGCCCCATGACCAAGGAGCTGTCGTACCAATGCTGGACTTTTTCTTGAGAGAGAAACAATTTCTATCTTGTTTAAGCCATTATTATTTTTAAGTTTTCTGTTATATGCAACCAAACTTAATTCTAATTAATTCACCCTTAATGTTTTCTATTCCATTAGAATAAAATCCAAATTCATTCTCTTTGCCCTCAAAGCCTTAGCCTAGTAGGCTTCAGCTCAAATTACTCTCTCCCTTGCTTAATACTCTTTACTGACCTGGCCTTAACTCTGTTAAGTGTAGTCATTATTCTCTGACCTTAGGGACCCTAGCACTGGCTAGTCCCCTGCCTGGAATGCTCTAACCAGGTCCCCCAGACAAGTTACTCCCTATCTGTCTGATTTCAGCACAACTAACTCCTGCAAGAAGACTTCACTAGCCACCTAATCTCAGAAAGATTCATTTCCACCCCCCAATTCCCTATACTCTATTATACTACCCCAGAGTATTTTCTTTATAGCATTTATCACAAGATTAAATTATCTTGTGTGTTTATTCATGGTTTGTTTTCTATCACCCTGTCCCCAGAATATAAGTACCACAAAAGCAGGTACCTAGCCTGTCTTGGTCACCACCACTGTAGATCTTGTGCCTCACACAATGCCTGCTTGCACTTGTTTGACAGTGATGATTTTTGCATTATCAAGAACTCACCATATTAAAAAAAAATTAAAAACCTCACCATATGAATTTTATGTTATAATTATTTTACCATAATAAAAAAATGAGCTTTAATAGATTAGAAAGTTTCAGAAATAATGTTACAATTATTTTTTTTAATTTACCATAACATATGTTAGGAATTTGTCTTGGTTTTTAACTACTGGCAGAGTCACACAGAGCAATCTTTTCTAAGGACTGTACACATTAGTTTCTTTTCTGAATGTGCTTTTTCCCCTTATTCACATTAAAAATGATTTCATGTAAAAAAGAACTCACAATACGCCAGGCGTGTGCTATGGCAATAAAGGCATGAATCAGACGTGAATTGTGCCCATGGCGACTTGTGGCTTTGTTAGTGAAAAAAGGCATGTGTGCTGGGTATAGCGGCACATGCCAGTAGTCTCAGCTTCTGGGGAGGCTGAGGCAGGAGGATCTCTTGAGGCCGGGAGTTTGAGACTAGCCTAGGCGATATGGTGAGACTCTGCCTTAGAAAAACAAAAAACAACAACAAAAAAAAAAATGGCCCACCCAAATCTCAAAAGCATTATGCTAAGTGGGAAAAAAAACCCACAAAAGACCACATATTGCATGATATCATTTATGTGAAATGTCCAGAATAGGCAAAACTATTAAGATAGAAAGTAGGTTAACGGTTGCCTAGAGCAGGGCTGGTGGGTGGGACGAGGAGGCTGGGGAGAAGTGGAGAATTATTGCTAACAGATGTGAAGTCTCTTTTTGGAGTGATAAGACTATTCTAAAATTGATTATGGTGATGGTTGCACAACTCTGTGAATATACTAAAAACCATTGCATTGTACACTTTCAGCTGGTGAGTTGTACGATGTATTAGATTGCTAGGGCTGCCATAACAAAGTACCATAGACCGAGTGGTTTAAATAATAGAAATTTATTTTCTCACAATTCTGGAGGCTAGAAGTCCAAGGTCAAGGTGCCAGCAGGATTGGTTTCTTCTGAGGACTCTCTCCTTGGCTTGCAGTTGGCACTCTTCTGCCTGAGTCTTCACATGTTTCTTCGGTGCTAGTTTGTGTCCAGATTTCTTTTTCTTATAAGGACATCAATCATACTGGATTAAAGCCCACCCTAATGACCTCACAGATCACATTCTGAGGGACTGCTGGGGGTTAGGACTTCAACATGAATTTTGGAGGGGCACAGTTCAGCCCGTAATATATGGCAGGTGAATTATATCTCAGTAAAGCTGTTAAAAATGTTTTTGAAAAAAGAAAGAAGGAAAGTGGTTCACCCAGCATGCTGGAGGGTTCAGGACTTGCTATTGCAAGAGTCCAGGGAACTGCAGGGGTAATAGAAGTGTGGGATAAATTCGAGAGCTACCTCTAGGGTAGTAGGAATTGTCTCTTAAATGCAAATCTGAGTTCAGGACCAGCCTGAACAAGAGCGAGACCCTGTCTCTATGAAAAATAGAAAGAAATTAATTGGCCAACTAAAAATATATAGAAAAAATTAGCCGGGCATGGTGGCACATGCCTGTAGTCCCAGCTACTCGGGAGGCTGAGGCAGGAGGATTGCTTGAGTCCAGGAGTTTGAGGTTGCTGTGAGCTAGGCTGACACCACGGCACTGTAGCCCAGGCAACAGAGTGAGACTCTGTCTCAAACAATAAAATAAAATAGCAATTCTCAAACTTTTGCTCTCAGGACCTCTTTATTTTCTTAAAAATTATTATGAACTCCAATAAACTTTTATTTAGTGGGTATATCCATCAATATTTACTGTATTAAAAATTAAAACTAAGGCCTTATGAAAACACAAGTATACACAAGTGCACACTCACTAGCCATCAGAACAATGGCATCGTTACATGTCACATAACCACAGGGCATGTAACTCCTGGTAAACTCCACTGCACACATATGAGAGAATGAGAGTGGAAAAGGCAAATAAAATCTTAGTAGCATTATGAAAATTGTTTAGACCTATAGACCCTTAAGGCAACCAGATGACACTTGGGAACTGCTGATCTAAAACATGGAATTGCATTCAAATGTTTAGGGAAGCTCTGACATACATTCAGTGATTTAAAAGTCTCTGAAGGCCAGGCAAGGTGGCTCACACCTGTAATCCTAGCACTCTGGGAGGCCGAGGCAGGCGGGTTGCTCCAGGTCAAGAGTTCGTAACCAGCCTGAGCAAGAGCGAGACCCCCGTCTCTACTATAAATAGAAAGAAATTAATTAGCCGGGCATGGTGGCACATGCCTGTAGTCCCAGCTACTCAGGAGGCTGAGGCAGCAGGATTGCTTGAGCCCAGGAGTTTGAGGTTGCTGTGAGCTAGGCTGATGCCACGGCACTCACTCTAGCCTGGGCAACAAAGTGAGACACTGTCTCAATAAATAAGTAAATAAATAAATAAAAGTCTCTGAAAATGATGATGCCTAAGATTCTGCAATAAATGTTTGCGTATGATTTATTGGGTTTGATTTTGGACCACCAATATCCATTTCCAGTTCTTTGGGAATCATGCCTTGATCTTCCTCTTGAGCAATACTGTTTCTGCACTTTTAGCCCCACCTAGAAAAACAGCATGTGACTAGGCTGAGCCATCCTGTTCCCCATGGCCACAGAGCCTGAAAGACACAGAGACAAGACAGACAGAGAGACAAAGAGACACAAGACAGAGAGAGACAGAGACAGAGACACACAGAGAAAGATATTTGTCCCGAGTCACTAATCTGAGCCTCTAAACTAGCCTGGGGCAGACACTGCTGTTGGCCCACTCAGTATCCATTCTCCTCTTCTGCTTAATCCACAGACCCAGTTCTGCTCGGGGAGCTCTGTGTCCAGCTGCAACACTCAGCTTCCTACCTACACTCCCTCGCTGTGCAGGGAGGCCCTGGGGTTCTCACCAGCGACTTGTAAGCAGAAATCAGTGCACGGAGCTTCTGGGGAAGCTTGCAAAAGGAGGGCGACTTTGCCCTTTATCCCTCTTCTTCCTTCTTGGGTGGTACGTGTGAGTTGAATCCACAGGGAGAGGCTGACAGGAGAAACTGCAGCCACATGACGGCACCATCCTCAGATGGCCAGATTGTTGCAAAGTGAGATAAAAGCTGCTGGAATCGAGTTTCTGTGACACACAGCAGGGCGCAATCCCTGTGTGACCTGCAGTCCTGCTCCTTTCCCTTTCCGTGAGCCGATAAATCCCCTTTGTGCTCACACTGGTTTGGGTTGTGTTCTCTGTCACTTTCAAGAGAAAAAAAATCCCATTTCTGCCTTTGAGGTGATCTCACTTGACTCATCAGGCATATGACTTCTGACTTCTTCTTGCATCTATGAGACAAGCTGAGCAACACTCGCCCCTTTAAGAGAAAGAAGATGATAGTTCTTACTTGTGGCAGAGGAGAATCACCCTGTGGCTGAAGAGGACATCAAAGCAGGAGGTGGACAGAAGAAGAAAGTTATGCAAGGGGGATAATGAGGAGCCTTAAGGGGAGCAGAAAGTTGGTTCTGGCTGCAGAAAGAGCTGAAGTCTCCCTTCACCCAGTGTCTGGGTGTCTGGGGCTGCTGTCTGGGTCACAAAAATAATTTTGATGACTCAATAGCCAAGCTATGTAAGGGAAGCTCCTCCAACTTTGAGCAAACTGTAGTTGGCCCTTGCTCTTCCGAGGCATGTGAAGAACTGAATTCTTTTGGGGACTAGGCCTCTTCAAACTTCTCCTCTTTCCTGGAGAGGGCCAGGGAGGGGAGGTGCTGGGAGGAGAAGGATTAATGTGAGCACGAACAGACTGTGACTGATGTCCCTGAGCAATGTATTTTATTTCACTAAGACTCAATTTCTTTCTTTCTTTCTTTCTTTCTTTCTTTCTTTCTTTCTTTCTTTCTTTCTTTCTTTCTTTCTTTCTTTCTCTCTCTCTCTCTCTCTCTCTCTCTCTCTTTCTTTCTTTCTTTCTTTCTTTCTTTCTTTTCTTTCTTGACAGAGCTTCACTCTATTGCCCAGGCTACAGTGAGTGCCATATCAGCCTAGCTCACAGGAACCTCAAACTCCTGGGCTCAAGTGATCCTCCTGCCTCAGCCTCCCGAGTAGCTGGGACTATGGGCATGTGCCACCATGCCTGGCTAATTTTTTGTGTATATATTTTTAGTTGGACAACTAATTTCTTTCTATTTATAGTTGCTCAGGCTGGTTTCGAACTCCTGACCTGGAGCAATCCGCCCGCCTTGGCCTCCCAGAGTGCTAGGATTACAGGCGTGAGACACTGCACCTGGTCTGCAGAGCTTTTAAATGATCTGTGACCGTGAGACTTTGTTTTCTTCAATGCAGCTCTGCACAGACTGGGCCACGTGAACCTCCTCCGGGGTTCTCTGCTCCTTAGAGTGGCGGGAGGTCCGACATGCTGGTTTCCACACTCTGTTCCCACCTCCCTACCCTCTGAACAGGCTGCCCGGCATCCCTCACCCCCAGCATTCCTCTCAGGAGGGTTGTTAGAATGAGGACAAAGACAACACCCTCTGTCTCTGGGTCTTTCTGGAACTTTCTCTAAGATACAAAGACTCCTCTCAGGCCCATCACCTCATCCCATTCCCCCTCCACCTCTGCAGGGGGAGGACAAGGAGAAGCCTGAAGAGCTGGGTTGAGCTGAACCACTGGAGTCGCCCCAGTGACATGCCTTCGTGCCTCTCTCCCCGAGACCAGCATTCAAAGTATCGACGGATCCAGGTGCTCTTATTTCTTTTCATGGTATATTGTATCAGCAAAATCTCTGTGCTAAGGCTACTATTTTAAGTGACACTTTGCAACAAATCATAAATATTGTTAACTACATTCCCGCAAAGGCAACACTGTGTCGTCGATTTCGTAACATGCTGAAGTTGAACAATGAGGTATTCAGTGTGCATTTGCCACATCATTCTAAAGTGGGTTGGCTATTGCAGGGACAGCTGTTAGCCAAAATTTTATCTCTGTGAGAACAGATAGTTAAATTTTATGAAGAACAGAATCAGCAATGTGAACTATTAAAAAAAGGATTTCTATAGGAATGCAGCATTTCTGTGTGATATGTCAAATCAAAACTACTTGAATGTTTCTTTGCAAGGTAAAACTAAATCTGTATATATAGATGGCAAAGAAATCCAAGCATTTTGAAAAAAAGCTATCTTTCTTCAAAACACTTCTTCTTCAAAAGGAAATTTTAGATGAACATTTTCTCCAGTTAGCAAAGGTCATTGATGAGCAGGATGATATGTGCGAATCATTTGAGAAATACCCAGGTGTTGTAGACCTATTAATTGGAGAATACAATGAAAGGTTCACTGACTTTGAGAATCATGACATCATACTCAAATCAACATTTCAGCCTCACCTGGTTGATATCACCAAAGCACCTAAGGAACTACCGATGGAGTTGATTGAGCTCTCTCAGTAGGTGACATTTTGCAGTCATTGTTTGATGCTAAGAAAGATCCAGTTGAAATATGGAAAAATGCAGAATACTCACACCTTCAGCAACACACCCAAAAAATGCTTTCTTGCTTTTCAGCTACTTATTGCCGTAAATTTGCATTCTCCTACCTAGCCCAAATCAAGATGCCCATAAGGTCACAAATGACTGATCCCCATCTAGAAGATCAATCGAAACTGTGGACCCCTGTGCTGCAACCAAATATTCGAATGGTTCCCAACAAAAAGTCATTAAAATGTTAGTTAACTTTAAAATTAACAAGTAGTTTTAATTTTTTGAAATTATTAAGCACATACTAGTTATATTTTTACAAACTAATGTACATTTTAAAGTGTATATATAGGCGGGCAAGTTGGCTCATGCCTGTACCTAGCAATCTGGAAGACTGAGGCAGGAGGCTCCCTTGAGCTTAGGAGTTCTAGACCAGCCTGAACAAGAATGTCTCTACTAAAAATAGAAAACACTAGCTGGGTGTGGTGGCACATGCCTGTAGTCCCAGCTACTCGGGAGTCTGAGACAAGAGAATAGCTTGGGCCCCGAAGTTTGAGGTTGCTACGAGCTAGGCTGACACCACGGCACTCTAGCCCAGGCAACATAGCGAGACTCTGTCTCAAAAAAAAAAGTATGTCTAATTGAAGTTTTTGGAGTGTGGCCTTATGTGATTACAGCTAAATTAATGTAGCCTTCCAATGTGAAAAGATTCCCCAGCCCTGCTCTTGTCCCATCTGCCTCATCTGGGTTTTGTCACTAGTGGAAAGTTCTGTATCTTCACCTCAGAACATATTATTCTCTGTGCCAAGGTGCTGAATTAGACACCAAGAGGTTGATGGAGGAGCACAGGAGTGGAGCAAAACGTGGTCTGAAGGGCTGTGACAGCCAGGCGGATGATCCTGCTCAGCAAAGCCAAGTCTGTCCTCCTCACAAACTGGGAAGTGAGAGGTAGAGGTAGTCATCCTCAGCAGGGAGTGAGTCTCTGCAGGTGCATTGTCTGCTTTCAAATTCTGATCCACTGTGGGGTAACAATGTGGCCTTGGGCAAGCTACCTCTCTGGGTAGCAGTAAAGTGCTCATCTGTAAAGTGACACTTTACAGTGTCATCTGTAAAGTGATAAAAAAGAGAAGTACCTAGTTCTCAGGGCTGTTGTGAGAATTAGGAGAGAATTAAATGAGATAATACATTAATATACATGATGTGCTTAGCCTACGTCCTGGCTAAGCAGGCTAAGATACATAGAGTGAGTGTATCCTAACTTCACGCTGTGATAATTAACGGTAATAAAAAGCAGCAGAACAAATCAATACTAGACGGAACACTGCTATAAGTTGGGGGTCACTTCAAGTAAATCTCCCAGCCTCTCCGGATCCATGCTTCCTGCTCCAATAAATGAAAGGGTTGAAGCAAGGGTAGAGCCTTCTATTGTAACAATCTCTGAGCCCCTGGAGGGACAGTCTGAGCCACTCCCTGCTAAGAAGCTGTGGCTGCTTGGGAACACTGTTTTCAGCGCCTCAGTAAACTATACCACCTCCGGGGAACTCCCCAGCCCAGCGGGAAGGCTGCTGAGTGGCAGGGAGCTTTTCAAGGTATTTGGCTGGAGCTGCGCTGACTCAAACAATCGCCACAGTTCTCTGTCCTGAAGGTAACAAGAACGCCCCTGCCAGTCCCCAGAGAGAAAGCCCTGCATGCTCGCATATGGGGGTGGAACTTCCACCGAATTCTAGAATGTCAAAGAGCTGGAAAAGCTCTCAGGCAGTTTCTAGTTCAGGGGTTTTTAAGGCACATTCTGGGAATACTTTGCCGTTCCACAAACTATTCATATTCATCTCATTTTGTATACCCGAGGCTATGTTTAAACTTGGAACTGGAAAACAACAAAGACACCTAAATCGGTCGCTCATCAAGTCTGAACACACCAGAGACCAAAATCCACTAATGTGTCGTGGCAGATTCTGCTCTTTGTCCCTTTTTTCCTGTGGTGTGGAGACTACAATCAGGTGGGACCATCCCCACCCGGATTAAAGATGACGTTTCCCAGTGTCTCCTGCAGCCGGGTAAGGCAAAGTAAGTTTCGGTCAATGGGATATAAGTAAAGGTTGTAAGCGCCACTCCTGGGGGCTTCTGTAAGGAGAGGTGTTATGCCCTTCATCTCAGCCCCCTTCTTGCTGGCTTTAGCATGGACTTGATGGTAGAACTCAACCAGCCGCCTTGGGCTTCGGATTGATGTGGGTCCCTGATACTCACTGAGTCCCCTACTGACGACAGACTTAGATCGGATGCCCTGGACTGACAGCTCACCTCCAGACTTCATTTACATGATACAGACATACACTTCATCTTATTTAGGTCACTTCTATTTTGGGTTTTTTGCCTTTTGCAGCCAAACCTAATTGACACATTTGTGTTCTCAGGGATTGACTTTATAATGCATTAGTAATGTAATTTTTTTAAAAAAAATATTTTTGTTTGTTTTTTTAGAGATTGGGCCTTATTATGTTGTCCAGGCTGATCTCAAAATCCTAGGCTCAAGTAATCCTTCCACCTCAGCCTCCCAAGTACCCAGGATTACAGGCACATGCCATTGTGCTCGACAGTAATGTAATATTTTTACAGCTTATGAATAATCCTAAGGAAAATCACTCAGGTCAAGGAATAAAATTTTGCAGCCACCCCAGCAGCCCTCTGTGTGCTCTGCCCTAATCACAACCACCTCCTTCCTTCTAAAAGCAACCTCTGTCCTGACTTGTACAGTAAACACTTTCTGTTACACAGTGATGACATAACAGTCCCTTAAAAACATGCTGGTCAAAGACTACTTTTATCTGTTTTATATGGCATTCTGCTTAAGACTCTGCTTGACAGAGGCTTCTTCTGATCAAAAAGTTGGACCAACTGAAATAGTCTGACCCCCTCATTTTACAGAGGAAGAAAATGAAGCCAGACAGCGGAAAGACGTTTCTATTTTTTTAATTGACAAATAAAAATTATACATATTTATGGTGCACATGATGTTTTGGTATACGCATACGTGGAATAGGATTTTCTGTGATCTATCAGCAAATTAGTGGCAGAGTGGACTCAGGTTCTCTCTGGCTTCTTAGCATTTCGTTTCCCAATTCATTTCAAGGGGAGCAACACTACATACAAGGTATCAGCTCTGTCCAGTGACTCCAGGATGGGAGAGATTTGCAAATACAGCCTCTAGTACAAGGCATTCCATCCTCAACCAACACCAAACACGAATCTCAGGAGAAAGGGGCTACCAGGGACCCTGACCATGACTCTTCCCAGGCGGCTTTGCATCTTTACCCAAAGGAATCCATCAGGAATGGTGGCGTCAGACAGACAGCCAGACAGTGGAGATGCCAGTCAGATGAAGTGAACTTCCCAGGCCTCCTCACAGCTCTGCACTGGGACATCTCTCCCACGGTGCCATGTGCACTGAGCCTGACCCACACAGGCCATCAGAGATCACCGTGGCTAAGGGTGACGCTGAGTCACTGGAGACCAGTGACGTACTGCAGAGATGCAGAGTGGAGCACGCCCAAGCTCTTCTGCTGTCGCCGCCAGGCTGTTCTGCCCAGCAGGAGGCTGGTCCTAAGTCAATTTCAGGAGAATCCTTCATGCTCAGGAAAGTCAATTATTTTATATTGTGAAAGGTGCCCATCATGCTTTTGTGTAGGGCATGGCATGTCCAAGGTCTCTCCTTGGCCAGACTCTATATAGCCCTCTCTGTCCTAGATTCTTGGAAGTTTGGGGGTCAGGCCTGTTGGCTTCTGCCTTATCGTATAGGTTAGAATTAGCAAGCGACATTTATGTTTTTATTTATTTATTTTTTTTTAATTTTTGGAGACAGAGTCTCGCTCTGTTGCCCTGGCTAGAGTGCCATTGCATCAGCCTAGCTCATAGCAACCTCAAACTCCTGGGCTCAAGCAATCCTTCTGCCTTAGTCTCCCAAGTAGCTGGGACTACAGGCATGCGCCACCATGCGCAGCTAATTTTTTCTATATATTTTTAGTTGTCCAGCTAATTTCTTTCTAATTTTTAGTAGAGACGGGGTCTTACTCAGACTGGTCTCCAGCTCCTGACCTTGAGCGATCCTCCCACCTCAGCCTCCCAGAGTGGTGGGATTACAGGCCTGAGTCACTATGCCCGGCCTAGCAAGCAACATTTAGCAAAGATGTTATTATTTATTTTGTAGGGAGGGGAAGGTGTTCTAAGGACTAAATGTTTGGAGAACCATGCACACTTTATCTCCTTTTTGAAAAGTCTCAAGTACAGTATTAGCATACTGAAGGCTCTGAGAATTCCTACCATAAACAATTATGCTTGATTTTAATAGGCCTGGCATTGCCCAAAGATTTTTTTGACTTTGGGACCTTGTGTTTCACTAATAGCATTCTGTCCAAAACGGTTTGGCAAGTGATACTGCAGGCCTTTCATGGATAAAGGAGGCATTAA
Source organism: Microcebus murinus (assembly GCF_040939455.1). Taxonomy (NCBI): domain Eukaryota; kingdom Metazoa; phylum Chordata; class Mammalia; order Primates; family Cheirogaleidae; genus Microcebus; species Microcebus murinus. The sequence continues at coordinate 17,628,653 of NC_134124.1, forward strand.
TACACATAGGATAGACAACATGGCTGGAAAATCACCTTTCTGGCCCAGGTAGCCCATCTCACTGGAAAAGTACTAACTTATCCAAAACTCTGTAAAAAAAATAAATAAATAAAATAATCCATTTTTAATAGCCCTAAGAAGCAACTGCAGAACTGATCTAAACCTGCCCAGTCTGGGGTGGGTTCCCGGGAGAGAGCTGGCTGGGACCCACAGCCTGGCACCAGACTTATTGTACCAAGAGCCCTGGCCAGCCAGCAGCCACCCAGTGTGTGTCTGGACTTGTTTTTCCTTCCCTTCCCTGCTCCTTTTAGAACACAGCTGAATGGTTCCAGTCTCTCAGGCCTGCTCCCAGCCAACAGTGGCCCCCTCAAAGTCTGGCCAACTCCTCTCCCACTGCCTTGATAAACAACCCCCTTCGGGCTGGGAACCACAGCACTGGGCTGTTCTTCTCCCTGGTGCACCCCAGGAAGCCTCTCCTCTTTGCCTGGGCTTCCTTCCCAGGGCCTTGGCTGGCAACCCATTTTAAAGCCATCCTTAGCCCAGTCAGTCACCTGAAGAAAAAGGGACTCACAGAAGGCCCAACATGAAAGACTCTTTAATCCTGTGGCTTTTTGAGTTTTGTTTTTAGCAGGAAAACCTTATTTCCAAAGCAAATGATTACGCAGAATTTACCAGTTTATGGAACAGATAAATAAGGACATTCACGGCAGGCTTGTTTGTGATAGCAGTACGCTGGAAAGAAACTAAATGAACATCAGTAGAGAACAGGTTTGATGAAACTACGGAGAAATCATACAATGGAATACTATTCAGCCATCCAAAAGCATGAGGCCGCCAGAGGAGCGGCCACCGTGCAGTCTCCAGAAAGGCAGGGAAGCCGGGGGTAGCTCCTGGACAAGGAGCTCCAAGTGTGCACTGCCACCGCTGTGGTCCAAGGGATTGAGAAGCCCCAGCCACAACCGCCTCTCAGCATCTGCGAAGCTGGTGACTAGACACGGGAGCGCTGCTGCCAAATAACCCACGTCTCCGTGCTGGGCTGGAACGGCCAAAATGTGTGGGACAGTGGCTCTTCCTGATTTTCTCCTTCCGTCTAGCAGAAGCGAATCTAATTGAAGACACCTAATCTTTCGGCGAGAACCTTAGCTATGAGGCCTGAATGCAGGGTTTGGCTTTGCAGCTCGCATACGGGAAAGCACGCAGGAAAGAGGCGGGAGTGGACGCGGAGTGCCCGTGCACCATAGGAGATAGGGCGCGCTCTCACAGTGGAACGTGTTCCAGCCGTTAACGTCAGTCTGGTTTTTAGCTGTTAAGTATTCTCCAGCCGTACAAATAAGCAAGACGGGACAAATCCTCTTAGAAGGATTCCAAGTAATATATTCCAAATAATAGATGCAGATTCTTCCCCTCCTAGGAGGGGGAGTTTATTTCCCCGTGCATCCTTGAATAGGGCCGCACTTGGTGACTTGCTTCCTGAGAATAGAGCATGAAAGGGAAAAATGGCAACGTTACGTGGAGGCACCTGAAAAAGCTATCTTAACGCTGTGATCAAAGTCAACATTGACAGTGTGACCAAAGTTAACATTGACAATGACAGGCCACGCGGATACCGTGGACCCTCTGAGATGATGTGGTAAGAGGGACACTTTACCTCTGTGTGTGTTCCTCCCCTAACACTAGACCGATCGTGAGAAAAATGTCAGACGACCCCAATTAGAGGGACAGTCTATAAAATACTTTCCCAGTGTTCTTCAAAACTATAGAAGTTGGGGGGTGGGTATATACATACATAATGAGTGAGATGTGCACCATCTGGGGGATGGTCATGTTGGAGACTCAGACTTGTGGGGGGAGGGGGGAAATGGGCATTTATTGAAACCTTAAAATCTGTACCCCCATAATATGCCGAAATAAAAAAAAAAAAAACTATCGAAGTCATGAAAAACAAGCAATGATTGATAAACAGAGACCAGAAGCAATTAAGGAGACCCACTGAAGAAATGCAATGTGGTATACTGGAGTGGATCCTGGAACAGAAATAGGACACTCAGGGGAAAACTGGTGAAACCCAAATAACATTTGGAGTTCAGTTAATAACCATGTACCAAGGAGCCTTGGTATCAAGGTACCAGTTAGATGTTAGTTTTTTTTTTTTTTTTTTTTTGAGACAGAGTCTCACTCTGTTGCCCCGGCTAGAGTGCTGTGGTGTTAGCCTAGCTCACAGCAACTTTCAACTCCTGGGCTCAAGCGATCCTCCTGCCTCAGCCTCCCGAGTAGCTGGGACTACAGGCATGTGCCACCATGCCCGGCTAATTTTTTCTATATATTTTAGTTGGCCAATTAACTGCTTTCCATTTTTAGTAGAGATGGGGTCTCACTCTTGCTTAGGCTGGTTTCGAACTCCTGAGCTCAAATGATCCGCCCACCTCGGCCCCCCAGAGTACTGGGATTACAGGTGTGAGCCACCGTGCCCGGTCTAGATCTTAGTTTTGACAAATATACTATAGTTATATATTAATATTAGAGAAAGCTCTGTAATGGGTCTTGGGGACTCTGTACAATCCTTACAAGTTTTCTATAAATCCAAAATTATTCCAAAATTAAAAGTTAACTTTTTCAAAAAGGGGATAAAAATGTTGCTCTGAGATGAAAATGAAATTTGATATGGAAATATGTTTGTGAGCTATTTAGTGAATGAAACAGGTTATAAAAAATCAATGCCAATAAAATGGTTAGTTAGCACTTATTGAGTGCTTACTGTATGCTAGCCCCTGTGCTAAATGATTTCTGTGAATGGTCTCATTTAATTCTCAGAACCACACTGTGATGTAAATGCTATTATCTCCAATTTACTGGTGGGCAAACAGTAGCCTTGATAGGTTAAATAACTTACCAGTAAGATATGGAGCTAGGAGTTTAACCCACACTGTCTAACTCCAGAGCCTGAGTTGTGAAATAGTACCATATATCACCATTTATGCTTATTTATACTTATGTATATTTGCATAAGCCTATATGCAAATATACATAAGTATAAAGAGAGGATTTTCTTTGTCATATGGAGATTATGGGGGCAGGTAGAGAGGCTGTTACATACATAAGATTATTTTAATTTTTTACAATTATCCTGTATTATTATAGTAAGTCAGATATTTCCATTAATAATAACAACAACAAATGGAGTGTTGGTCTTTTTATTTCTAATGCCTGTGCAGTTCTAACTCCCTAGAATTCCCAAGACCCCTGACGTCTCTGAAGGTTTGGTCCGAGGGAGAGGCAGAGGCCTGAGGGGGTGGTCGGAGCATCACTTGGCCCTGGAGGTGAGTTGGAGCTTTTAGAGACTCCAGACTGCACTGCCAGCCTCAGTCTTCCCCTTCTCCCTGCAGCCCTCCTTGCAGCTCTGTGGCGTTTCTGGCCTCTCTAATTACTAGGACTGCAGAGAGAACCACTGCTAATGTTTAGGCAAAAAAGCAGCCGTATACCCACGAACGGCTGCCTCCTTGAGGGCTGTTAACCAAATTGGACCCTGGAAGGGATTGTGACTGAGGACAGCATAGGGGCCAGGCCTGGTACTGAGGCAGGCTCTGTCCTTCCACAAAGTGGCAAGATTCAGTGACACATTCTCAAATGTGAAAAGCAGAGAAGCCAGGCTCCAGTGAGCATCTGCCACCAGTGCTCCGTGCGCATTGCCTGTAAGGTGGGCACCACCCGGGCCACATCCCTGGAGGAGATCGACGCAGTAGTCCCCGGATTCCCTCCACGCCATCACCGAGGGCTTTCTCAACGCAGCCCAGCTCTCTCCAGTGGGGGCTCACAGCTGCGTGGCCTTTTCCACGTTTTCTCAGCTTCCACTATCAAAGAGCCATCAGCCAAGGGGCTAGGGACCAGGTGGTCCTGATAATTCAAAACTCTGCTCCTGAGGCATGGCAGAGGGAGGGAGTCAGGACATTCCTTGTGGAATAGGGGAGGGAGGGGTAGTGGCATGGGAAAGAAAAAGGCTTCTGCCTCTGAGGATCTGGTGCAGGCAAGGGCTAGACTGTCGTCCTGCCACTCAGGACAGACCCAGCTCTGGTCGTGAGAAATGCCAGAGCTGGGGGTGGGCTCAACGTCAGCACTCCCCTGGCAGAGCTGTCTGGAGCACGCAGGTGGCCGTGCCCCTCTTAGGTCCCCGCCATCCCTGAGATCCTGTAATGAGGACAACAGTAGCACACAGAGCTCCTTCCACGTGCAGGCATCATCTCACTTCACTCTAAGAAGGTATTATTATCCCCACTTCACAGGTGAGAAAACTGAGATCCTGGACAGTGAAGCCACTTGCCCAAGTTCACACAGCTGGTAAACTGTCTACCTGCACAGCCTGTGTTCTGATCCAGGATACAGCCTGCTTCTGGGAGTATTGTTCTAAAAGGATTAAGATCCTAAGAGCCCATGAGAAACAGAGCAATAAGAGGTGGCACCCTTATTTCCAGAGGCTTTGAGATTTTATTTCAAGGCTCTGGTCTCTAGTCATGAGATTTGCCCTGGGACATAGAGACTTGCCCTCTCTTGGGAAGCAGATTAGAAGACTTGTCCACTTAAACTAAGTGGCCACAGACCCTAAAGACACGGAAATCTAAAAGCAGCTCTGATGGACACTCCCAAGAAATTACAGACTTGGGCTTTTTAAGAGACTTCACTAATTAAAGGAGAACGCCATGGAGAGAGGAGGGTGGTTTCCTGAACAACTGTTCATCTCCCACATGGCACAATCCCTGAGGCTCAATTTTTACTTCTCAGAGTCTGCCAGGGTTGAAGGGATCTAGATCTGAAGTTTTTCAATCTTCAAGTGATATCACTGCAAAACTTTTGGGTAAAACACAACACTTTATTTATGGAAAGCCATTATCAAGAATCAGGTACTTCATTCTCCAAGGTCTATATAAAAAAAAAAAAAAAAAGAATCAGGTACATGATGATCTTGTTTAATTCTCATAATAGTCATGGCAGGTACTATTATAATCTTCACTTTCTAGATAAGGAAACAGTTCCAGAAAAGAATCAGTAACTTGGGCTGGGCAGCGGTGGCTCACACCTGTAATCCTAGCACTCTGGGAGACCGAAGCCTGAGGATTGCTCAAGGTCAGGAGTTTGAAACCAGCCTGAGCAAGAGTGAGACCCCCGTCTCTACTAAAAATAGAAAGATATTAATTGGCCAACTAAAACTATATAGAAAAAATTAGCTGGGCATAGTGGCACATGCCTGTAGTCCCAGCTACTCGGGAAGCTGAGGCAGAAGGATCGCTTGAGCCCAGGAGTTTTGAGGTTGCTGTGAGCTAGGCTGATGCCATGGCACTCTAGCGTGGACAAGAGTGAGACTCTGTCTTAGAAAAAAAAAAAAAAAGAATCAGTAACTTTACTAAGGCCACACAGTTATTAAGTGGTGGGGGAGGAATTTGAATCCAGATCTGCTGAGGTCCACAACAGGACATAATACTGCTGGGCTGTAGGAGGAAGCCCAGTAGATAAAATGAAGAGCCGAGCAGTCTTGATTTGGATGCAGGGGTGTTGGGTTGGAAGAGTCCAGCCCACCGAGACTGTCTCTTGTACCCTGTGGGACCTGTGGGGAACCTCGCTAGCACCAGAGCAGCTTACAGAACTGGGAACAACTCAAGTGTCCATCAGCAGAGGAATGAATCACACCCTGTGGTGTGTCTATACAATAGAATACTTACTACTCAAATACTTAAAAAGAAATGAACTGTTGATACTTACAACGATATGTGTAAATATCAAAATAATTATGAAAGAAAAAAGCCAAAATGAGTGCACACTGTGATTGCATTTATATAAAACTCTTAGAAAATGCAAACTAATTGCTAGTGACAAAAAACAGATCAGTGGTTACTTGGGAATGGGGAGAGGATGGGAGGCATTGCCAAGGGGCCTGAGAAAACATTTTGAGATGATTATTATGGTCATTATCTTGATTGTGATGATGGTTTCACAAGTATGTGTGTAAGATATGTAGATTAAAAATTACACACTTTACATATGTAGTTTATGGAATAAAATTCTACCTCAAAAAGTCTATTAAAAAATAAAACTCAAAAGTCAAAACAGGTTATGATGTTTACCTCACGTGTGAAAGGGCCCGGGCTTGAAACTGGGTAGGAACACACACACACACACACACACACACACACACACACACACACACACACAAATTAAAACAAAAAAACTCATCAAATTGGCTGGGTACAGTGGCTTGCACCTATAATTCTAGCACTTTGGGAGGCTGAGGCAGGAGGATCGCCTAAGACAAGAGTTTGAGACCAGCCTGCTCAACATAGCAAGACCCCATCTCTACTAAAAATAGAAAAATTAGCTGGGTGTGGTGGCGTGCGCCTGTAGTCCCAGCTACTCAGGAGACTGAGGCAGGAGGATTGCTTGAGCCCAGGGGTTCGAGGTTGCTGTGAGCTACGATGATGCCACTGCAGTCCGGCACAGGCAACAGAGCATGACCCTGTCTCAAAAAAAAAAAAAAAAAAAAAGTGAAAAGTAGTTCCTCTCTAGTTGTGAGGTTAGTAGTGTACAAGCCAAGGTCTGGCTGCTGGGTGGACAGATAGGTCAATGAAGGCCAAGCGAGTGGGAGCTTTGCCCCCCCAAACACAGAAACAATGGACAGCTCCTGGGCTGGCTTCAGACTGCTGTACTCACAACCAGGGATCTTTGACAGAAATATAAACCTGCTAAATGGATTAGACCAGACCGACAAGACAATCTCCTCTTCTGTGAGATTAACTCAATCAACACCTACTGAGCACCTACCGTGTGTGAGGGTCTGGCTGTCCTCGTCCATACCTTTAGGAGACTAGGTTGGGATGGAATGAGACAGATGGAAGGACATGACCCTTAATAAGCACCCCCAAAATGGTAGGCCCGACTCACCCATCAATATCGCCCAAGTGCTTGTTCCATGTGCCGAGGGAACGGACACTTGGTCTGATTCTTGAGGACGGGAAAGATACGTGGACGGAAAGCTTTGCCACAACACAGAAGCTTGCAAGATAGATGCTTTGAGGGTGAAGAGGAGAAATAAATTCCTTCCAGTTGCGGGGAGGTTTCATGGAGGATATGGTGCGTAAGGGAAGGGAAGGAATTTGTACGTGGAGAGAGGGGCGGCCCAAGGCAGATACCATTCCATTTACCAACAGGAACAGGAGGACACCTGGGGAGCAGGCTGGCTGCAGTGGGAAGAGGGAGGGCCTGGGCAGGTGGGCTGGGGCCAGGTGCTGGAGGAAACCCTGAGCCACATGTGGACACATCTGCTGCCCACCCTCACCCCACAGTGATCTCACTTGCTCCGTGGACTGCCGACAGGGCTGGTGGCGGGCAGGCAGGGGAGCTTCTCCAAGCTCTCTGGGGCCTCCAAGAACAGAGCCAAGTGCCTCAGCCGGAAACGTGGTACAGAGTCAAAGGAAAAGAGCTCCTCGTAGGACCACCCGCTCTAAGAGGCACCAGTGTCTCAACCCCTGGGCGTTTCCCGTGGGCCAGCCAGCCTGAACCAGGACTCCTGGGGAAACTGGGAATGGAAAAAATCACGTTCGTCCTCCCAGAGCCCACAGAAACTGTCAAAACTTCTGCGAGGATGAGCAAGTCCAAAGGACACTGCCACCTGGTGGCTAAGAAATCCACATACCTCGAGGGCTGCAGAGGAGTCCTTGGGCCCCCAAGGGACCATAAAGGCAGAAAAGGCCTTGGACTTGTTTAGGACTCTCATAACAGGACTAACACTATGCTAGCACACCAGCTTAGAGTTGAGATAAAGTCTTACTTCCGCCTAGTTAAGTCCCTTGAGTTGCAGGCATTACATATTGTGCAGATAAGGAAACTGCCCCTGGGAGAGATTAGTGACTGGTCCAAAGTCATGGCTGGGCCAGTGCAGAGCCAGGTCTTCTCCCGGGGTCCAGCAGTGTTGGGGCCCCAGTATGTGTCCAATAAATGGTTAAAGTAGTCGTTTCACCATGTGATCCTCAAGACCTTTTCAGAAGGTACATGAGGTAAAGACAACTTTTGTAAGATGTCTTTTCCTCTTTCTCCTAGCATGGTCCAGAGTCCAGGTGACCTCATCCAGTCCAGATGGCAAAAGGGATGTGTGCTTGGATATTCCTGTGTTTTTAAAATTCTCATTCTAATTTCTAATACAGTATAATCCACATAACTGAATGTTTGAGATATTTTCAATAATTTTTAAAAGTACATAAAATTAAAAAATTTAAAAACTGGCCGAGCGCGGTGGCTCACGCCTGTAATCCTAGCACTCTGGGAGGCCGAGGCGGGCGGATTGCTCGAGGTCAGGAGTTCGAAACCAGCCTGAGCAAGAGTGAGACCCCCGTCTCTACTATAAATAGAAAGAAATTAATTGGCCAATTAATATATATAGAAAAAATTAGCCGGGCATGGTGCCACATGCCTGTAGTCCCAGCTACTCGGGAGGCTGAGGCAGGAGGATCGCTTGAGCCCAGGAGTTTGAGGTTGCTGTGAGCTAGGCTGACGCCACGGCACTCACTCTAGCCTGGGCAACAAAGTGAGACCCTGTCTCAAAAAAAAAAAAAAAGTTTAAAAACTGCTGGTTTAAAGAAAAACATTTAAAAAATTTAAGCAACACAAATAAATGAAAACATTCCCTTTGTATCGACATAATTGAGTCAATTCCATGAGGCACTAATTCTTGGCCTGATTGGAATTCTAATTGCCATTTCTACAGATCTTTGACAAAAATAAGTGAGTAGAAAGTATTTCCTGAGTGATTTCTAACTGGCGAGCACTACTCTACCTGGTTCACATGTACTACCTCATTTAATCCCTACAACCACCATTTGCATAGATGCTATTATCACATTTTATGCCTGTGGACCCTGAGAGGTGCATGGCCCAGCTGGGACATCCTGGAGCTTGCTCTCTATCCCAGGCAGTCTGTCTCCACAGCCTCTTTCCACTATTCTAACTGCCTCAGCATCTGATGTAGCTTAAATGCAATTCACCTGATGGACATTTTTAAAAATGGGGAGTCTAAGCAGGCGACATCAAGACCACATGAGGCAACACCTCCAACAAAAGCAGCTTGATTTTATTGCAGGGAAGCTAGGAAGGAGCGGGGTAAGTGAGGGTCTTTGCAGAAACGTCATCGCTGAGCAGGACTGCCAAGTCCCAGGTCTGTCTGGAAGCCAGAAGGATCACCATCCTAGGAGAGATGAAAAGTCAGGTGGAACAAAGGCGCCATCTGCCGCGGACATGGTGACACTGCAAAGCAGCAAAGGTTGCAGTACGAAGCAGTCAGTGGCTGGGGAGGAGGTGGAAACCCAGGGTGCAGGAGCAGGACTAGAATATCCCAGTGTCCAGCCCTGCACACCATTCCCACCAAGTGTGTTACACTCGGGTTGGCCGGAACCTATTAACCTTGCTAAGCCAGTCACTGCCGAAGCCCTCTTCCGGGAACTCCCAGGGCTGGTGGGGTACCCAGCCAACAGTACTCCCTGTCCTGTTTAGTTTATGCTGGGAAGGCAATGGACAAAATCACGAGCAAACAAATCTGCTAAGAGCCAGACAATCAAGGTGACCTGATAACCAATAAACACTTATTATTTATTTATTTATTTATTTATTTTGAGACAGAGTCTCACTTTTTTGCCCAGGCTAGAGTGAGTGCCGTGGCATCAGCCTAGGTCACAGCAACCTCAAACTCCTGGGCTCAAGCAATCCTGTTGCCTCAGCCTCCCGAGTAGCTGGGACTACAGGCATGCGCCACCATGCCCGGCTAATTTTTTCTCTATATATTAGTTGGCCATTTAATTTCTTTCTATTTATAGTAGAGACGGGGTCTCGCTCTTGCTCAGGCTGGTTTCAAACTCCTGACCTCGAGCGATCCCCCCCCCCCCCCCCCCCCGCCTCAGCCTCCCAGAGTGCTAGGATTACAGGCGTGAGCCACCACGCCCGGCCACCAATAAACACTTTATCTCTGTACTTCCCAAACCTGGTCACTGGGGAGCCTCTTAAACCAGACTTTAAAGACAGAGGCTGCCTGAGTGTGTAGGGTAAAGCGTGCTTGTTGGGTGATTCTTACCGACTACGGCCACCTGAATCTCGGGGAGCCTTTCCCTGCTACACACAATTACCGAAATACGTACAGATAAGATTATATGATGTCTAAGATTTGCTTCAAAATAATCTGGCGGGGGAGTGTGGCATAAATGAAGCAATGATGAGACTGATCTAGTAATTCTTGGATCTGGGTACTTGAGGATTCATTTTATAACTCTGCTCACATAAGTTTGGAAAACTTCCTATAATGAAAAGGCTAAAATAAATAAAAACTACCGTGATAATTATTCAGCCACAGAAAAGAATAGCGTACAGACACATGCTACCACTTGAATGAATCTTGTAAACACGCTGAGTCAAAGAAGCCAGGCACAAAAGGGTCTTATATAATCCCTTTTACGTGAAATGTCCAGAACAGGCAGATCCAGAGTGGCAGGAAGCGGACTAGTGGCTGCCAGGATGGATGCAGAGAGGGGCAGTGGGGAGTGATGGCTTAGTGGGGATGGGGAGTTTTTCTGAGATGATGGAAAGGTTTTGAAGCTAGAGAGGGGTGGTGGTCACATGACACTGTGATGCAGTAAAGCCACTGCATCGTCCACTTTAAAGCCGTTAATTGTATGTCATATGAACATCACCCTCAATTTAAAAAACACTAGAAAACACATGTATTTTCTATGAGAAACATACACATTAAACTACCCATGGTTTACAACCAGCAGGTCCTACTTTTTAGTTAAAAAAAATTCATATGCCCAGGCCAAAAGTTTCCAATCCAAGGTGACCGCACCCAGCTCAGGAACTTTTCCCTCCCTTCATTGATTCTTGTCGCAGGGCACTTTAATACAATCTTATATGGAGACTGAATATGAAACAATATGAAACAGGGCCCTCTGGGAGCGAAAGAGGGGTCCAGCGCCCGCCCACTAACCCTCCCTGCAGAACCCTCACGATGGAGGAGCCACGCGAGGAACACTGTTCCACATCGGGGTGGAAACCACTCATGTTTTGCTCCCTTAAGGGACGATTCTCATATTTAAAAGGATTGTACTACTTTCCTTCCCCCATAAGGCAGGAATATAGGGTGGAGGGTTTAGCCCCATTGTACAGAGAGGAGGACCAAATCTCAGGATTGTAAAAAGTGCCCACAAGTCACAGGGTGAAGTGAGGGCAGAGCTGGAACTGGAATCCCAGAACCCTCCTTATTCTTCCTGGGCTTATTCCTGACTGTGGGTTGCATCCACAGATGGAAACCGGATGCATCTGACATCTCATGACTTGCATGTGTTGTCACCGTATACACAGAACACTGCCGTGGCTCAGGTCCCAAAGATATTCCTTTAAGAAGGAGGCTATACTCGCAGGGGGCTGTTACGAACCGCTCAATGGTTGTAGCTTGCCTCTACCTGGGGAGTTCTCCGTGGACCCGTTTATAGGGACAATGCCATCAGTAACAGAACTCCAAATCAGGATACCTGACTTTCTTCCTGTCTCTGCCACTCACCTGTGTGGGGCTTTTGGTCAAGTCACTTTCCCTCTCCAGGCCTCACTTTTCTCAATCGCAGTGAGGGCACTGAACCACATCAGGGATGTGGCGATCACTGTAACTCACAAGTCAAATGCGCTACGTGGGCAGTGACAGCCAGGAACGCCATGAGGAGACTGAGGCTGGATCAATGAGTAAGGTCTACCCTGGTTCCAGAGTGAAGAGCGTTGGCACAATGCCACTCTCTGCCTCCCTGGATTACACAATTGAAGGGAATATCTAGCTCAGATGCTCTTTTGCTTTTGTTACCAGTCTGGGCAGAGGGCATGCTTAGGAAGGTGACAGCAGTTTCAAGTAGAGAGAGGGGCAAGGTCTGAATTAACTCACTTGGTTAGAGCACAGGAGCATGCCCAAGATACAGGTACCAAATCTGATGGGACAGTCAATTTATCAAAACCAGAGCCATGTGCAGTGGCACACACCAATAGTCCCAGCTACTCGGGAAGCTGAGGCAAGAGGATCGCTTGAGCCTAGGAGTTCAAGCCTGTAGCACACGATGAACATGCCTGTGAACAGCTACTGCCCTCCAGCCTTGGTGACATAGTGAGACTTGATCTCTTAAAAAAAAAAAAAAATCAAAGGAGCACTGCTCAGGGTCTAACCTTAAAACCTACTAACCATGAAATGTACCCCCAAGTCCTAAAAGGGACTCTGAGAGACATTACACAATGTACTGTCTACTCAAAGGCTGTAGGGATTCTTTGGACTTGTGATTTGCAATAGTTGAAATGCTTGTGACCACTCCAAAGAAGGCAGACAGTGGACTTAAAAGAACCCAGGACACTCTCCTGCTCCACTCAAGCTCCCAAAGGCCAAGGTATTACCTGTGATGAGAGATACGAGCAGCAGGTTTGTTCAACAAGTGCTGGGGCCTCACCTACCTGGCCCCTTTGGTCCATCCTGCTGGCCAGGGGGCCCAGGCCCTTGCTACTCGGGGCCGAGGTAGGAAACGGTCTTTCCTGTTTTCCTCAGGGTCGCCAGCAGAGTGTCCATGCTGTGCTCGGATTCAATGGAAACCTTCTTATTGGGGAGATCAACGTCATACTTAACTCCTGCAGGAAGAGGAAATGGGGTGTGGGGAGAGGAAGCAGAGACCCTCCCAGTTACAGTAAGAAAGAGTTCAGGCTCCTAAATTACTGCTCACAACCACTCTTCCCCTCCCTTTCCTCTAAACCAAGGACCACATTTTTCTGTAAAGGGGCCGAGAGTAAATGTTTTAGCCATTGTGAGCCACATATGGATGTGTTGCATATCCTTCTGTATTTTTTGACAACCCTTTAAAAACATAAAACCCATTCTCAGCCATACAAAAATAGGCTGTGGGCTGGATTTGGCCCATGGGCTATAGTTTTCTAATCTCTGCTCTATACTAGGACTTCTTTTAAGTTTTTTTTTTTAATTGCAAAAGTTATATGGACACACCATTTTTTTTTTTTTTAAAAAGTAAACATTTCTGAATAAAAGTAGAAAGTATCAGGCCTCCGACTGATCCCACTCTAGAGATCAATGTGAACACTATGGCATCTATCTACGGTCTTCCTCTCAGATAGAGAGATGAAAAATAATTCTGCCAAATGGCACCATTGTATATAAACAGGTCTTGCTAATATTTCACTTTTCAATGTCTAGGCTATCTTCCCATCTTAGCATATACAGACTTACTTCATTCATTTTTTTTTTTTTTTTTTTTGAGACAGAGTCTCACTTTGTTGTCCAGGCTAGAGTGAGTGCCGTGGCTTCAGCCTAGCTCACAGCAACCTCAAACTCCTGGGCTCAAGCAATCCTGCTGTCTCAGCCTCCCGAGTAGCTGGGACTACAGGCATGCGCCACTATGCCCGGCTAATTTTTTATATATATATATCAGTTGGCCAATTAATTTCTTTCTGTTTATAGTAGAGACGGGGTCTCGCTCTTGCTCAGGCTGGTTTTGAACTCCTGACCTTGAGCAATCCGCCCGCCTCGGCCTCCCAAGAGCTAGGATTACAGGCGTGAGCCACAGCGCCCGGCCTTCATTCATTTTTGAAAAGCTACGTAGTCTTCCACAATGTGGATGTACCATCTACTTATTTACTCAATTTCCTACTGAGGGACACTAAGGATGCTTTCAATTTTTTCACTACTGTCACATAATACTATATGGTAAACATACTTGAACATATATTAGAAAAGTTGTGAAAATATTTCCATACCTTGAATTCATAGAACAGAAATTGTGGGGCAACAGATATGTGGCACATTTTGAATGTTAATAGATACTGCAAAATTGCCCTCCTAAATGGCTGTGCCAATGTGAAGCCCCCCAACAGCACACTGGAAGGACCTAGAAAGAGTCTTTTTACGAGAAAAGGATGCAGAGGGGCTGGGTGCTGTGACGCACACTTGTAATCTCTGCATTTTGGGAAGTCGAGGTGGGAAGATTGCTTGAGCCTAGTTCGAGACCGACCTGGGCAAGCCAGTAAGACCCCATCTCTACATAAAATTTTTTTTAAAACAATTAGCCAGGCGTGGTATGGTGTGGCACATGCCTGTAGTCCCAAGCTACTTGACAGTCTGAGGGCAAGAGGATCTCTTTTTTTTGAGACAGAGTCTCACTTTGTTGCCCAGGCTAGAGTGAGTGCCATGGTGTCAGCCTAGCTCACAGCAACCTCAAACTCCTGGGCTCAAGCAATCCTCCTGCCTCAGCCTCCCGAGTAGCTGGTACAAGTGACATGCGCCACCATGCCCAGCTAATTTTTTCTATATATATTAGTTGGCCAATTAATTTCTTTCTATTTGTAGTAGAGATGGGGGTCTCACTATTGGTCAGGCTGGTTTCGAACTCCTGACCTCGAGCAATCCTCCTGCCTAGGCCTCCCCAAGTGCTAGGATTACAGGTGCGAGCCACCACGCCCGGCCAAGGGGATCTCTTAAGCACAGGAGGTTGCAGTGAGCTATGATCGCTCTAGCCAGGGCAACAGAGTAAGACCCCATCTAAAAAAAAAAAAAAAAAAAAGATGCAGAGGGAAAGCCCTTGACAGGTTCTGGAGTAGCCTGACCAGTGACTTCCTGGGTGACAACAGGTAGGTCCTGCGCATCACAGGCCTCAGCTTCCCTATCTGCATACCAAGGAGTCAGGGTTGGCCAGCCCCTGTGGTCTTTCCAGCTCAAGGATACCACTGGTCTGTGATGCCTCAGCCCAGGCACTGTTCTTCTAGGGCCCTAAGCAACTCAGAAAACCCTCCAGACCCTTCTCAAGGGGCCACCCAATTAGGGATAGTAGTGAAAGATGGGGAGAAACCTGCTGGAGCTCAAAGGCAGATCCTCCAGCATCAATAAAAAAATCGTATGGCAGAGGGTTTAGCCATCATCTCTGAATCTGTACATAATGGATGGGGGGAGGAGTGCAACATGTCCTTGCTACACTCTGGATTTTTGTTTTTTGGTTCAGAAGAGTCTCCCTCCACCTTGGAATAAACATTTTGATAACATCATAGAGCTGGAAGAAACTCTGAGATTGTCAAACCCAGTGGATTTCAAACTGTAGTCCCTGATGCCCAGGTTCCCAGGCAGGTGTCTTTGAGCTGTCAATAAGTAGGCCTGCCCCTACTTCATCTAGAACTCGCTGCTTTGTGTATGAGGGGCTCCTGGGCAGAGTTTCTTTTTTGGGGGGGGAAGGGGACAGAGTCTTGCTCTATTGCCCAGGCTAGAGTGCTGTGGCATCATCATAGCTCACTGCAACCTCAAACTCCTGGGCTCAAGTGATCCTCCTGCCTCAGCCTCCTGAGTAGCTGGGACTACAGGTGTGCAACACGGTGCCAGGCTAATTTTTCTATTTTCCACCTCCCAGAGTGCTAGGATTGATTACGGGCGTGAGCCACCGTGCCCAGCCTCAGAGTTTCATTTTTAAAGCATCCACAGCAAAAGCTCATACACACTGACATTCCCATACTACAGCCCAGCCAGGGAAACCCAGGCCCGAGGGAGAAGAGCCTGCAGCCACGTGGCAAGCCGGCAGCCAGGTTCTTCCACGGTTTCAGATGCTTTCAGATGAAGATCCCAGCGCAGAGGGCCAGAGGCCAGCCACTGATGTGCTGTGGGTCTCTGGGCCAGTCACTTCCCCTCCCCGGCACTGGCATCAACATCCCCTTTCCACAGATGGAAAGTACAGCTCAGAGGACGGCTAATGAGCTCACACTCATGTGGAAGCCATTTGAAAACTGTGTATTGTTATTATCTAGGGTTTTAAAAAAGAAAATTTTAGAAGACTGACTGAGCCCGGATACCACCAGAACTCTGATCACAACTCAGTCATTACCTCGTTCAGCCCCAGGGTCAGATCCCAGCCCTCTCTGGGCCTCAGTTTCCCAGCTGTGAAATGAGGGGGCTAGATGAGAATACTGATTTTCTAAGTATGTCTAAAAGAGGTACTTTAAGAATTCTGCACATGACTGATTCAAAATTAACTCTTTAAAAAATTGTTACCATTAAAAAAAATCTTTTAACAGAAAATGACACTCGAATGTGCCATAGGGCAAGAGTTATCACACTGGGGATCACAGACATATTAACTAGCACTGCCAGGGCTCCAGAGCTAGCCCAGGCAGTACCAGTTAACTTGCCCAAATCCCAGCTCTGCCATTTATTGGCTATGTGATCCCAGCCAAGTTACTTAACCTCTCTGAACATCAGTTCCTTCCTGTTTAAAATGGAGATAATCAAAGAAGCTACTTGAAATGGTTGTGGTGAGGATTAGGTGATGTGATCCACATAATCCATTAGGAACAGTATTTGGCACATGCGAAGTACTCAATACATTTTATTTTACTGTTATCATCGGCTTAGACTAAAGCCTGTCCGGCTATGTCCGCATGCATGATATAAGTGCATCTGTCCTGTCCCCCTCTCCCCCCTGCCCGCCCGCCAACTGAGGGCCACTTGCTCACCTCCCAGCTTGTTAAGGACCCGAGAGACAGCTTCAGCACAGCCTTCACAGGTCATGTCCACGGAGAACTCGTGCTTCTGAAACAGACGGTGGGGGACCATGAGCCAAGCCCTGCAGAGTGACCCACACATGCGCTGTGCCACCATGCAGACCCCCTCAGGCCAACAGAGCACAGAGACTGGGCAGGATCTGGTTGGCATCAGTCATCGGGAGCCTGTTTCCAAGCCCCAGCCTCTTCAAACGTAAAGTGGAGGTGAGGATTAGGTGATATGCAGAATCTCAGGTCCCACCCTAGACCTTCCTGAACTGGAACCCTCACCTTAACAAGACACCCGGGTCATTCCTGCCCACATTACTGTTTGAGATAATGCTCTAAGAGAGTGCAGATCGGCAAACTACAGCCTGCCTGTGAACTGGTTTTACAAATAAAATTTTGCAGGAACACAGCCAGGCTCATTTGTTTACTTCTGCACTAGAACAGCAGAGTTGAGTAGCTGTAACAGAGACGCTGTGGTTTGTTATTTACTATCTGGCCCTTTAAGGAAAAGTCTACCGAGTCCAGGAGAACCCGCAGACAATCAAGACTCATCAACGGTTTGAACCTGTATACTGAACCAAAGCTTTGAAGGATTTGCAAGTTCTCATGTTGGAAGACCAATATGAGAACTAAATCCACTGAATGCTTACTATCTGTCAAATTCTCATTATTTCAGTCCTCACTCAGCCTGGAAAGGGAGCTATTCATCTTATCAAGAGGAAAGTGAAGTTCCCAAGGGTTCACTAGGCTGACCACAGTCACGTGCTAAGTACTGAGGATGAGATGTGAACCCAGGCTTTCTTTGCTCCCAGGAAATCTTGCTGGTTCTGGAACTGCAGAGTGCATGGCCAACCCCACACCGCCATCACCCTGACTCTTCTCGGGAGTTCTGAGAGTGGGAACACCTTGTTAAGGAGCACAATTTTTTTTTGCTGCCCGAAGACCTAAAGTCAAGAGATGTCTGAAGCTCTCTGCTGCTGACTACAGGGAATAGTAGGTCTTTCATCCCCCAAAGTACAAAGGTCATAAGCCAGAAAGCAGCTTCTGGGCGGCAAACATTACAATTCGGAGCTCTCCTCCTCCACCTCTGAGTGGCAAATTTGAGGGTGATGAAAAATGTGCTTAATGGACAGAATAATCCATTTTTTACAGGAGAATCTCAAGACCAACTCTACCATTAGATGCATGATTTGGGGCAGTCCCAGGGCCTCAAGGGTCTTTTATTAAGGACTTATAAAATGGGTCCTTTAAAGTAGATTTTAAAAGTCAGTAAGCTGTACAAGTCTTTAATAGAATCTCAGAACTAGAAGAGTGAGGATTGAGGGGGGTCACTCTTTCCAGTTCCCTCCCAAAGAAAGAATTCTTTTTCAAATATCCAGGACATTCAGTCCTTAAACACTCTAATGATTGGGCGTTTACTAATAATTGAGTGCCTACTATTAATATGTGCCAGGCATTGTTCTAAACACTTTACGTGCATTATCTTGTTTAATCTTCACAACAATCCCATGAGGTAGGTACTATCATTCATTATCCTTTCTTGAGAGCTGAGGATACTGAGGTTTAGAGGTTAGGTCACTGAATCAGGGTGACACAGATAGTGAGTTGCAAAGTCAGTATTGGACGCAGTCTCCAAAACCTGAACTCTTAACCACAGAGGTCCTTGTTAAAATGGGATGGCAGCCTGGCTGGCTATTGTTCTATCCTACCTGTCCTAGGTCTACACGAGAGTTACCATTTCTTGGGGACTATGTATGTCAGTGGTTGTGCTACGTATCTTACTGGCATATTTTATTCTCACTTTACAGGTGAGGAAATCAAGGCAGAGAGGTAAAGCAACTTGCCTGAGGTCACCCAGCTGGCAAACAGGGACACAGATTTTCACGGAGGTTTCTGGGATTCCAAGCCCTGTGCTCCTAAGCATGTGCATGAGAAACCTCTCAGGTAACACACTTCTCTCCTTCCAGTTTTGAGGCAGTTCCCTGACGAATACCCTCCTTCCTGTGGCTGTTCATCTCGGGATATGGTGCCAAGTGCCCTTCTCATTCTGAGCATCTGCTCAGGAGGGTCTTTTGTCAAAATCCCCACAAGTGGACACAGAGCAATCCGCAAGCTGGCCTTTCGCTCACTGTCAGCCCCGACAAAATACCTGATGGCCTCCACGCTCCCAGTCCCAGGGCGATTAATGCTGTCCTCTAACATTGCCACAGGTGGACTTGCTAAACTGGTAGAGCTGATTCTATCAGGTTTCTTGTCCATAGTTTGTATTGTCTGAGGATCTGTCTCATGGCACCTGGCAGGACCCAAGGGGAATGTCACCTGAGATGTTTATGGCTCTGCCCAGGAGGCCTCAGGCTCCCCAGAGATAAGCTGCTAAGACACAGGGCTTCTGTGAATTACTTCGGGGTACTCACTTGGCCCAGAGCCAGGAACTAGGCACCCTGGAGGAAAATGCTAAACAACACATGACCCCAGCCAGGATGCAATTGGGATCAGAGCTTCTTCCCAAGCTGGTATGACTGCTTTTGCCAGGTACTTCTCATGTGGTCAGAGAAAAGAGGCTGGGAGCTTGAAGATAAGGGGCTTCATTCTGGCTCCACCCAACTTCCCAACACAACCCTGAATAAACTATTGGACTTTCCCTTTCGTTTTTATCGGCCAAAGGCCTTAATTCTTCATCTCAAAAATGAGGCCATGAGCAACAATTTATATGCCATAAGACTGAGCGAGCTGCAAAAGCAAGATTAAGACCTACTCCCCAAACTCTGCCACGGAACAATTGGTGTCTTTGGGGGGCTGCTGAACCTCTCGGGCTAATGGGTTCAGGTTGAGAAACTGACCCTCTCCAACCAACGTCGCCCAGCGCTCGCCTGAAACATAGGCCAGAGCAGGCAGGAGAAATGAAGAAAAACACGAACCTCTGAAAACCTGCCCTGTCCAGGCGGCAACAGCCGGTCCACCCACTTGCCCAGAGCCACCTCGCCGCCCTCTTGCAGGCTAGCTCCGCGCGCGCAGGCTATCCAGGTGGAAGGCGCAGGGACTAGGCATCCCAGTTCCAGCTCGCCAGCCACCAACTCCCTGATCATCCTGAGCAACTCTGCCCGCTCCCTGGGTCTCAGTTTCCCCACGTACGCAGGGAAGGTTTGGGTCTGTAATCCCTGGGGGCCTTGCAGGTCTCTGGGGCAGCAAAGCCTGGCTCCTAGATTAAACTCCCTTCGGATTCGATTTTCTGGAAGGTCGCAAAAGCTGGGGGCTTGGCTGGGGAGGAGTAAGCAAAGGGACAATGGCAGCTCGGGCCGCGGCCTGATCCCCCCAGGAGCCACAGCTGGCGCGGGCGGGAGCGGCACGGCCACTTACCGGCATGTCCGCGGCGGCGGCGGAGGTGACGGCGGCAGCAACGCCTCTCGCGGCCGGGAGCGCGGGCGGGGCGGCGCTTCCGGGAGTGGGCGCCGAGGCCCCGCCCCTCCTGGCGGCGCGGGTCCGATCACGCCCGCGGCCGCGCCGCTCCTTCCGGCCCGAGGCCCCCGCGCCCCGCCGCGCCGGACCGGGGAGGGGACGCGCGCGCTGCGCCGGCCCGCGCCCACCCGTGGCCTTTTGCGGGGCGCCTAGTGCGCGTCGGGCTTGCGTTAGGGGACGCCAGGCAAGGGCAGCGCAGTGAGCGGGACCGACGTGCCCTGCCCTAAGGGGACAACCGCAGTGGTTTACCCACTCGGTCCACATTTACTGGACGGCGGCCGGGCGCCAGCGCCGCGCGGGGCACCCGGGACGCGGCGGCGGCGGCGGCGGCGACGTCGCCTCGCAGGCCGCGCGGGAAGCAGGCGACGCCGGTGCGGTGCTGACGGAGCCGCGGGATGGCGGCGGGAAAGCGCCCCTGACCCGCACTAGGGGGCGGTTCTCAAAGGGAAGGGGCTCGGGTGGGAGGGAATCTTCCGCGTTAAGGGGGAAGAGCATGCATGCATTCGTCTGATGAAGGAAGGCGGGGGAGGCGGGCAGAGGCGCGGGGCTCTGCGGGTACGAGACAAGGAAGACTACAGCGGTCGCGGCCTGGGAGGGCAGAGCCGTCAGACTGGGGGACCTGCACACAGAGATGCAGAAACAAAGTGAAAAAGACCTTGAGCCCCCAGCCATGAGTGGAAACAGATGGATACAGGGTTGCTCTGGGGCACTTAGCAGAGAACCAGGCATGCCAAGACCTGGAACTTCAGACAGACCGACAGACACACACACGTAAAGCACCTGGGAGATTATGTCTTTGGGTATTCCCTGCCAGGGCCCTGCCACCAGAAGACTCACTCTAAAACAGTAATTTCAAAGATCTACAGAACTGTTTAGAGAGCGTGTTAAAACCTTATATTTCAGGGCAGCAGCACAGGTGGCCTCCCCTTGCACTGTGCTCTCAATTTTTTTTTTTTTTTAAACTCATATTTCTGGCCTGGCGCAGTGGCTCACGCCTATCATCCTAGCACTCTGGGAGGCTGAGGCGGGAGGATCGCTCAAGGTCAGGAGTTCTAAACCAGCCTGAGCAAGAGCGAGACCCCGTCTCTACTAAAAAATAGAAAGGAATTAATTGGCCAACTAAAAGTATATGGAAAAAGTTAGCCAGGCATGGTGGCGCATGCCTGTAGTCCCAGCTACTCGGGAGGCTGAGGCAGGAGGATTGCTTGAGCCCAGGAGTTTGAGGTTGCTGTGAGCTAGGTTGATGCCACGGCACTCTAGCTGGGGCAACAGAGTGAGACTCTGTCTCAACAAACAAACAAAAAAAGTCCTCATATTTCTAAGCCTCACCCTAGATACACCTCCCCTTAATTTCAAGCTGCATTTTTTTTTTGTCCCCCTCTCTCCTCTAGTTTCAGGATCTGCTGGCTGAGGAAAACTAGAGTCTCCTTTTAGAGGGAGTGTCCCGGTTATTGCTTTGTTGTCTCTCAGCTCCAATTCATCCTTTTTGCCAGCTCTGAAAATGGATCTAGACCCTTTACATATATATTTCCCCTTTGCCTACTGGCAGGATGTTAAGCTTTGTCAGCGAGGCTCTGGAGAGGCATGGAGGAAGGAAAGGTTTTCTTTTCTGGCTCCCCACCAGGCTCTTGCACCGTGTGTGGTGGCCCCAAGCCCAGCTTCTGAGGATGGCTTTCCCACCACCAGGCTTCTGCTGTGTACAGGGACAGCAGCACCCAGCTCCCCCCAGACCCTAAACCTGTTGGGTGGTTTTATATGGAGTGCCTCCAGTAACATGCCTCTCTGTGAACAGCTTTTCTCCAGCATCCTAGAGGGAAGTTTTCCAGACTGAAGGGTAGATGTCTAGCAAGTTCCACCAGTACAGCACCACAGCCACTTCTCTGCCATTCAGTGGGCCACAGATGAAGACTGGATCTCAGCTTGGGGACCAGGGTGCAGGTTTGGGAGCAGGACCCTTCCTTGGACTATCTTAGCCTTAATGGACAGTGGCTGTTCTTTATATGTTATTTTTTTTCTTTCTCTTCCTCCTCTTATTAAATATTTGCTATTCTTATATTCTTTAAAGCTATTTTTACTTCTCACTAATCAATCCCTCATTACTACAATCTTGTTATAATATTTATACTTTCCTTGTTCAAATCACAATGTGGTTTCTGACTAGACCCAGACTGATATGGGGATTGACAACAAGCTGCCTACTTTAGTTTAAGGAGGATGATAATGGACCCAGCCTTGGCCTGAGTTCAAGGAATACAAATGCAATAGATAAGTAGATAAGTCTAGGCTAGCACCACTAGTGGCTGGCTCACACCAGCTCAGGATGGAGGTCCACCTCCAGCATGAGGAATGGAAGGGGCATGAATATTAGAGCCTGTCTTAGTCTGCTCAGGCTACAGTGATAAAATACCACAGACTGGGTGGCTTTAAACCACAGAAATTTATTCTCTACAGATCTGAAGGATGGGAGGTCCAATATCAAGGTGCTGGCCCATTCGGTTGCTGGTGAGGTCTCTCTTCCTGGGCTTGCAGACAGCCACCTTCTCTCTGTGTCCTAAAGTGACAAAGACTGAGAGCTCTTCTTATAAGGGTACCAGACCTGACAGATTGGGACCCCACTCTTATGACCCCATTTAGCCTTTATCACCTCACAGGTTCTGTCTCCAAATACATATTGAAAGATTAGGGCATCAACATATGAATTTATAGAGATAACAATTCAGTCTGTGGCAGAGCTATACAGAGTTTCAATCTCAGCCCTGTCATTTACCAGCTGTGCGACCTTGGGCAGATTAACTTATCTCTCTAAGCCTCAATATCCTCACGTATAAAATGGAGACAGTTAAGATGACTATACAATTTTGTATCCAAACCTTTTGAGAATGAAAGAGAATGCTGGCCGGGCACGGTGGCTCATGCCTGTAATCCTAGCACTCTGGGAGGCTGAGTCGGGTGGATCGCTCGAGGTCAGGAGTTTGAAATCAGCCTGAGCAAGAGCGAGACCCCGTCTCTACTATAAATAGAAAGAAATTAATTGGCCAACTAATATATATATATATAGAAAAAATTAGCCAGGCATGGTGGCACATGCCCACAGTCCCAGCTACTCAGGAGGCTGAGGCAGAAGGATTGCTTGAGCCCAGGAGTTTGAGGTTGCTGTGAGCTAGGCTGACGCCATGGCACTCACTCTAGCCTGGGCAACAAGGTGAGACACTGTCTCAAAAAAAAGAAAAAAAAAAAAGAATGCTGTTAATAATTTTGCCAGGACAGCAGGCAAACAAACACCATGACTATTCCAGGCAAACCAGGACATGTGGTTCCCTGATAGAAACCTACCGTCCAGTATTGTTGGAATATATATGATAATGTATGCAAACTGCCTAGCACATTGCTTGGCACATGGTAGACATCAAAGAACTCTCCTAATTATTAGGCCCTCTGCTGCTCTCCCTGGCACTGGGCACTTCCCTCTCTACTGGCAAAATACTCACCCCTTATCCCTTCACCTCCTACCTACTGGTTAGGAATTTCCTAAAGCTCAAAGGAAAGTAGGAATGATGGGAGAGCATCCAGGGAGATAAAGAGAGTGCTGGCAACCTTAAGTCCAGCTTAGTATCTTGGTAGCACTGGGAACAACTGTGCACTTGGCATAGGGATAGCAAGATTGCTATGGAATGGAAGGGAGTGGGAATGAGAGAAGGAAATCCTTCCCAAAGGCAAAGGCAGTAGTATACAGGGCAAGCCACCCAAGGCAGAAGAGTGAATGGGTTGGAGAATTGGGGTTGGAGAGGGGTGGAAGTTAAACAGAGAGAGAGCAATTAGAAGGCAACATTATAGAGACCCATTAGAGATGGCAAATGAGGATCTATCAAAGAGCAGAGGAAAATGTACTGGGTTATAGTTCCTATATAAATATATACACAAATTCCATGTATTTACATAAAAATAAGCCTGAAATGAACTATAACCAATGTTACTAGAAGTTATCTTGAATGGGTGCAGGATTTCAGGTAGAATCCCAATATACATACTGTTTTAAAACTTTCAAATAGCACAAGATGGTACATAGTGAAAAGCTGGTTTCCCTTCTATCCTGATCTCTCCTTCTAAACAAGAGACATACTATTATTTTATGCAGATTTGTACCCTGCTTTTCTCACTTTACAAAATATTACAGATTATTCCTTAATAATACACATCAGTCCCCTTCATTTTTAGTGCTACACAATGTTCTATTATTCATTATACCATAATTTATTTAACCAGTCCCTATGGTAGAAATCATTGGTTGGCTAATCCAACACCCATTCCCGATCTTTTTGCTCTTGCTACTATAGAGGCTGGAATTGCTAAATATTTGCTTTGCCATCCTTACTTGTGGCCAGGTGTGCCCATATGATATGGTTCTGGCTAATGAGGCAAAAGCAGAAGTCCGCTAAGAGCTTCTGGGACAGCTCTGGCTTTCCTTACAAAGGGAACAAATAGCATTCTTTTCCCCATTCTGCCCAGAACACTGATGTGATATCTACAGTGCAAGTGTACCTTCTTGCAACCACGAAGGCAATGCCAAGAACACAGAAATGTTCATTCTACTCGAGGGGGGTGGGGGGGCATGGGCAATATATGCAACCTTAACGTTTGTACTCCCATAATATGCTGAAAAAAAAAAAAAAGAAATGTTCATTCTGACACTATCTTGTCACCGAACCAATGCCAGCCAGAGCTGGCCTCCAGACTTATGTGAGAAATGTAACCCATATTTATTTCACCTGCTGCTAGTCAGACTTCCTGTTACTTGCTCCAACACAGTTCTTATTGATGCATTAATAGTCTTCCACTGATGGACATATAGGTTGCTTCCAATCTTTTAGTATTGTTAGTGATGTAATGACAGTCAATACACATACATCTGTGCTTACAATTTTATGTAGAATAAATTCCTAGATGTGGAATTGGTGCTCATTCTAAATATAGATACAGATATAGTAGATTGCCTCCCCAAAAGGTTTCATCAACCACATTCTTATATCCCAGATCAATGTATACTCACCCTTACTCATTCCAATATTATAGGTGATTTTTACTTCCTTTGTTATACTTTTCTTTGCCACGTTTTCTTTCTTTCTTTTTTTTTTTTTGAGATAAGAGTCTGGCTCTGTTGCCCAGGTTAGAGTGCTGTGGCATCGGCCTAGCTCACAGCAACCTCAAACTCCTGGGCTCAAGCGATCTTTCTGCCTCAGCCTCCCCAGTAGCTGGGACTACAGGCATGTGCCACCATGCCTGGCTAATTTATATATATATATATATATATATATATATATATATATATATATATATATAGTTGTCCAGATAATTTCTTTCTATTTTTAGTAGAGACGGGGTCTCGCTCTTGCTCAGGATGGTTTCGAACTTCTGACCTTGAGCGATCTGCCCGCCTTGGCCTCCCAGAGTGCTAGGATTACAGGTGTGAGCCACCTCGCCTGGCCTTGATTGTTTTCTTTTCTTTTTTTTCTTTTTTTTGAGACAGAGTCTCACTTTGTTGCCCAGGCTAGAGTGAGTGCCATGGCGTCAGCCTGGCTCACAGCAACCTCAATCTCCGGGGCTCAGCGATCCTACTGCCTCAGCCTCCCGAGTAGCTGGGACTACAGGCATGCGCCACCATGCCCGGCTAATTTTTTTTTGTATATATATTTTTAGTTGGTCAATTAATTTATTTCTATTTTTGGTAGAGACGGGGTCTCGCTCAGGCTGGTTTCGAACTCCTGACCTTGAGCAATCCGCCCGCCTCAGCCTCCCAAAGTGCTAGGATTACAGGCGTGAGCCACCGCGCCCAGCCTGATTGTTTTCTTAATACATATTTATTATAGAAAACGTGGCAGGCCAGGCGCGGTGGCTCACACCTGTAATCCTAGCACTATGGGAGGAAGATCGCTCAAGGTAAGGAGTTCGAGACCATCCTGAGCAAGAGCAAGACCCCATCTCTACTAAAAATAGAAAAATTATCTGGACAACTAATATATATAGAAAAAATTAGCTGGGCATTGTGGCGCATGGCTGTAGTCCCAGCTACTCAGGAGGCTGAGGCAGAAGGATCGCTTGAGCTCAGGAGTTTGAGGTTGCTATGACGGCACTCCCTCTAGCCTGGGCAACACAATGAGACTCTGTCTCAAAAAAAAAAAAAAAAAAAAAAAGAAAGAAAGAAAAGAATCAGAGGGGAAGATATTTTTTAAAGGCAAAATTTAGGAATTCTGAGTTCCAGACAGCCTAGCAGTCTCATTACTAGCCCTGTAAGTTGGGTGTCATTTCATCACTAAGCCAGTGGGCCTGGGACATGGGAACATGGATATAGAGTCCCTGCCTGTAGGAAAACAGATTGTTGCAGGGCAAGGGTGACACCATCTTAGAAGTGAAGCTACCATGATGACAGATGTTTGACTCATGCACACCAACGTGTTGTGCAGCGTGGTCTTCATGCCTGTAGCATAGATAACCCCTCATAAAGATGCCTATCTAACCTCCCCAGTGGTCACAAGTTTTATACAAAAGTCTGAGGCATGACGACCTACACGTTTCACCCTAACAACTTGCCATATAAAGGGTACTTTCTGGAGGGCAGGTGTGGGGATCTACCATCCTGCAGCTGCCTGAGACATTACTTTTATTTGTAAATCCCTATTACATGTTTCTGAGAAATTGGATTTGTTTGGCCTCTTTCTTCGGCCTCTCCGCTCCCTTGGCCTTTGGGGGTAGGTTCGCATACAGCTGCTCACCGTGGAATACTGGGCATGGTGGCGAGTGCCTGTAGTCCCAGCTGTTCGGGAGGCTGACACAGGAGGATTGCTTGAGCCCAGGAGTTTGAGGCTGCAGTGAGCTATGATGACACCACTGCACTCCGGCCTGGGTGACAGAGCAAGACCTTGACTCAAAAAAAGACAAAAAAAACAAAAACAAAAACAAAAACCTGTAATCCTACCAGGTACTGAGAAGGGGGAGAAGCAAGGACTCTTCAGACAATGCATGCACTTGGGGCCACCACAGTCCCGGACACTCCTCAGTGGACTCCCAACACTGCGGCCAATGGTCAGAGAACATTTGTCATGCTGTCCTCCTGCCCCTTTGTTCTCCATCACACTGCTTGAGCTTCAGGGTTCTAAAGATGTGTTTCATGAGACAGTCCAGACAAAGCCATGTTCAATTCCTAGCTGTTTCAGACAGTTAACCTCTGGACCTGTTTCTTCCCCTATAAAATAAAGAGAATAATTAGACCTATCTTACAGTGCTGTTGTGAGAAATAAGACAACACCTACAAAATACTCAGCTCAATAACAATAAGCACCCAGAAACTACTCTTAGGGCTATGACAAGTTACTTTTTAAATAACACATGAAAAGTTTCTCTTTTTTAATTTATTTTTATTTATTTTTTTTTTTGAGACAGAGTCTCGCTTTGTTGCCCAGGCTAGAGTGAGTGCCGTGGCGTCAGCCTAGCTCAAAGCAACCTCAAACTCCTGGGCTCAAGCAATCCTCCTGCCTCAGCCTCCCGAGTAGCTGGGACTACGGGCATGCGCCACCATGCTTGGCTAATTTTTCTCTATATATATTAGTTGGCCAATTATTTTCTTTCTATTTATAGTAGAGACGGGGTCTCGCTCTTGCTCAGGCTGGTTTCGAATTCCTGACCTTGAGCAATCCACCCTCTTTGGCTGTTTCTCTTTTTTTAAATAAAATATTGGTGCATGGCCTAGGAAACGAACCTGGGTCTCCTGCATGGCAGGCAAGAATTCTGCCACTGAACCACCCATGCTGAGAAGTTTCTTTTTTTTTTTTTTTTTTTTGAGACAGAGTCTCGCTTGTTGACCAGGCTAGAGTGAGTGCCGTGGCGTCAGCCTAGCTCACAGCAACCTCAAACTCCTGGGCTCAAGCAATCCTCCTGCCTCAGCCTCCCGAGTAGCTGGGACTACAGGCATGCGCCACCATGCCCGGCTAATTTTATATATATATTAGTTGGCCAATTAATTTCTTTCTATTTATAGTAGAGACGGGGTCTCACTCTTGCTCAGGCTGGTTTCGAACTCCTGACCTCGAGCAATCCACCCGCCTCAGCCTCCCAGAGTGCTAGGATGATAGGCGTGAGCCACCGCGCCCGGCTTGAAAAGTTTCTTAATGGAAAAAAACAGGCTGGATGTGGTGGCTCACACCTGTAATCCTAGCACTCTGGGAGGCCGAGGTGGGTGGATTGATTGAGGTCAGGAGTTCAAAACCAACCAATTTTATCAATTTTATGCATTAACAAATAAACACAATGTGCATATATAGTAGTTGGTATTTTTAAAGCATATATGATATACATAATTTGCAAGATGCTTTTTTAAATTAGCAGTGTAGGCCGGGCGCTGTGGCTCACGCCTGTAATCCTAGCTCTTGGGAGGCCGAGGCGGGCGGATTGCTCAAGGTCAGGAGTTCAAAACCAGCCTGAGCGAGACCCCGTCTCTACTATAAAATAGAAAGAAATTAATTGGCCAACTGATGTATATAAAAAATTAGCCGGGCATGGTGGCGCATGCCTGTAGTCCCAGCTACTCGGGAGGCTGAGGCAGGAGGATCGCTTGAGCCCAGAAGTTTGAGGTTGCTGTGAGCTAGGCTGACGCCACGGCACTCACTCTAGCCTGGACAACAAAGTGAGACTCTGTCTCAAAAAAAAAAAAAAAAAAAAAAAAAAAAAAAAAAAAAAAAACATTTAAATTAGCAGTGTACTCTAGAAATTTATGTTATGTATAATATTGTTACATATATTTTAAAAATATATGAATATATATATAAACATACATGCACACATATAAAATAGCTCAATCTTTTAAATTGCTCCATAAAATTCTCTGGTACTATAGTAAATTTAGCTATTCTCTAACAAACATTTAGATTATTTTTTCAGTATTATAGACAACGCTATAGTGAACATCTTTGCTCTGTATACATGTGGGACTGTTTCTTCAGAGTAGATAACAAAAAGAAATTTTGCATCATAGGGTGTGTGGATTTTAAATTTTACTAGATGCTTTCTTTCTTTTTTCTTTTTTAGAGACAGGGTCTTGCTTTGTTGCCCAGGTTGGAATGCAGTGGTGCGATCATAGCGCACTGCAGCCTTGAACTCATGGTCTCAAGTGATCCTCCTGCCTCAGCCTCCCAAGTACCTGGGACTTCAGGTATGTGCCACCATGCCCTGCTAATTTTTAAATTTTTTAGAGATGGGGTCTTGCTATGTTGCCCAGGCTTGTCTCAAACTCCTGGCCTCGAGATATCCTCCTGCTTGAGCCTCCCATGTTGCTGAGATCATAGGCATAAGCCACCACAACCTGGCTAGATGCTTTCAAATTGCCCTCAGAAAGACTATGCCAATTTATATGTTGTACTAGCAGTATACAAGAATAATTATTTCCACACCTTTGCTGACATTTGATATTAGCAAAATATCATTTTTCTCAATTTGATGGCTGAAGAATTATTTAACTTCTTTTTGCTTTGATTTCCCCATTTGTTGAAGTGAGCTGTTTGAAGATTAGAGAGTTATTTTCTTCCTTCCCTTCTCTCTCTCTCTTTCTTGACAAGGTCTTGCTCTGTCTTCTGGGCTAGAGTGCAGTGGTGTCATCACAGCTCACTGCAACCTCAAATTCCTGGGCTCCAGTGTTCCTCCTGCCTCAACGTCCCTAGTAGCTGGGACTACAAGTGTGTGCCACCAAGCCTGGCTAATTTTCAGTAGAGATGGGAGTCTCGCTCTTGCTCAGGCTGGTCTCAAACTCCTAGCCTCAAGTGATTCTCTTGCCTCAGCCTCCCAAAGTGCTAGGATTATAGGCATGAACCACTGTGAGGGGTCGAGACATTGCATACCTGCAAGGCCCATACCCCCAGTGAAGCTGGAACTAACATCCGGCTTCTGGAAACTGTTGCTTGCTTGCCATGGAAACCGTTGCTTGCTTGCTTGTTTGGGCCAACTTTGCATTGTTCGAACCCCTGTATAGTGGGGCTACCAGCCAACCAATCATGTTAAAGGTCAATGCATGATCCACGCGTGATCAGCCACTGCATAGCGTATGCACCATAGGGATAAAAGGCACGCTGCAACCCCGGTCGGGGTCCTTGCCTGTAAGAGTGGCCACTGCGTTGGTGCTCTAGGGCTTGGACCCTGGCTAGCCAGAAAATAAATCTCCTCTTGTGTAATTACATCCTCGATGTCTCTGCTTTTCTGTCCGGTGGGGCTGTGGAAGGTCGGTCCCTAACACCACTGTGCCTGGCCTAGAGAGCTATTACATATATACACTATTCTAGTTTTCCTCTTTATTGGGCTTTGAGTTTCAAGGGGTACAAACTTGATTGTAAAGCTCAGCTCTGCCACTTTCACACTATAATCTTGGGGCAGTCTTTAACCTTTCTGAGCCATAGTTTTTACGTCTGTAAAAC
Organism: Microcebus murinus; assembly: GCF_040939455.1. Taxonomy (NCBI): domain Eukaryota; kingdom Metazoa; phylum Chordata; class Mammalia; order Primates; family Cheirogaleidae; genus Microcebus; species Microcebus murinus. The sequence goes on from NC_134124.1 coordinate 17,659,138, forward strand.
TGAGTTAATACTTCATATAGTTTTTGTGATAGTGAACTGAAAAACTTTGCCTTGTGCTGTGCCTGGCACAAAACAGATGCTTGGTATATGCTATGTTATTTGGACTTGAAGTTTTGTCCCTCATCTAGCCCCAGGAAGTGAGGACTCCCAGGTCTGTGTGTAGTACCAGAGTGTGCTGCCAAACAGTCTCTTGCAAAGAACTTTGGCTGCAGACTAACAGAATTTGCCAGGGACTCCAGAACTCTCAAACCACTTTGAAATCTGTCTGTGCAGTATGATCTGGTGTCATGCCTGAGGGAATGAAGAAAAAGTCCAATCCTTTCAGAGGTTTCTGGGGAGACTATGCCTCTTTTTTGTACTTAGGGCTCTATCCGCCTTCCCTGACAAATGGGTAAAAGAACATGGACTTGCAGTTAAAGTACTGGTTTCTAGGCCCAGCTCTGAGAACTTGGGGGAGTGGCTTAACCTTTCTGAGCCTGTTTCTGTACTTGGGAAATGGGGAATGGGGTTGTTATAAGCATTAAATGGGACCACCCTTGTAGAGAATATTAGCAAGGTGCTTAGTTTATGGTCAGTGCTCCACACAGTTTGAGGAAGTGCTGTGTTTGCAGACAGTCAATGCCAAAGGAGGGAGGAATTGTATCATCTTTGTATGGTAAGGCGCAAAAGGAAAAGAAGTTAGCAGTCTGGGAGGACTGATTAAAACTCTGGGCCGGCATGGTGGCTCACATCTGTTAATCCTAGCACTCAGGGAGGCTGAGGCGGGAAGGATCGCTCAAGGTCAGGAGTTCAAAACCAGCCCAAGCAAGAGTGAGACCGCCTCTACTAAGAATAGAAAGAAATTACTAGCACTCTGGGAGGCCGAGGCAGGCGGATTGCTCGAGGTCAGGAGTTCAAAATCAGCCTGAGCAGAGACCCTGTCTCTACTAAAAATAGAAAGAAATTAATTGACCAACTAAAAATACACATATACAAAAAAAAAAAAATTAGCCGGGCATGGTGGCCCACACATGCCTGTAGTCCTAGCTACTCAGGAGGCTGAGGCAGTAGGATCGCTTGAGCCCAGGGGACTGAGGTTGCTGTGAGCTAGGCTGATGGCACGGCACTCACTCTAGCCTGGGCAACAAAGCGAGACTCTGTCTCAAAAAAAAACAAAAAACAAAAAAACACCAAAACTCTGATGCCTCCTTTTCAAAACCCCTCAAATACCTACCTATAAAGGTTAATGTGTATGACATCTCTTTTTTATTTATTTATTTATTTTTGAGACAGCCTCCCAAGTAGCTGGGACTACAGGCATGTGCCACCATGCCCGCCTAATTTTTTCTATATATATTAGTTGGCCAATTAATTTCTTTCTTTTCTTTCTTTTTTTTTTTTTTTGAGACAGAGTCTCGCTTGTTGACCAGGCTAGAGTGAATGCCATGGCGTCAGCCTAGCTCACAGCAACCTCACACTCCTGGGCTCAAGCAATCCTGCTGCCTCAGCCTCTCCAGTAGCTGGGACTACAGGCATGTGCCACCATGCCCGGCTAATTTTTTGTATATATATTAGTTGGGCAATTGATTTCTTTCTATTTATAGTAGAGACGGGGTCTCACTCTTGCTCAGGCTGGTTTTGAACTCCTGACCTCGAGCAATCCTCCCGCCTCGGCCTCCCAGAGTGCTAGGATTACAGGCATGAGCCACCACGCCCGGCCCAATTTCTTTCTATTTATAGTAGAGACGGGTCTCGCTCAGGCTGGTTTTGAGCTCCTGACCTTGAGCAATCGGCCTCCCAGAGTGCTAGGATTACAGGTGTGAGCCACCAAGCCCAGCCTTTTGTTTTAAAGATAAAAATTTCTATATTGTAGTTCTTCATGTCACTATTAAAATATAGAACATTAATTAAAACAAATAATACAGGCATATGTTTTAAAAAAAATCATAGTACCAAAGGATACAGAATGAAGACTAAGCCTTTTTCTGTCTGGCCAAAGTTCACCTCCCTGTTAGCAATCATTAACAGTTCTTTGTGACTCCTTCCAGGCAAACTTGTGATTCACAGCAAAAAATTTAAAAAAAGAATAAATGTGTACAATACAACCACAGAAATGCATATATCTTAATAGAAATAATTGCCCCATGCCATCCTTCCTCTTTTGTACACAAACACAGGTGTACTTTCCCCATTATTCTGTACCGTGCTATCTTCATTTATTGATATCTCTTAGCGATTGCTCTATAACTGCACAAGTAGATTTACCTCATTTTCTGTATGTGACAGTCTGATGTAAGTGTACTGTATTGTGGTATTATGTCTAACCAGTTCCAAATAGCCAGACATTCGGGTTGTTTCCCATCTCTTTCTACTACAGACAATGCTGCAATGACTGTTGTACTAGGTCTTTGTTCACAAAGAGTTTAACATTAAAGATAGATATGTATTTTTAATCACTGTTCAAAAATCATTAGCTGTGTTTGGGAAAAACTGATCTGATATTCTTAGGATCACTCCATACCTAGTATTTTCCATCACTCACTCCTCTCCACTACCAAACTGTATTTTCTGGGGTCTTGCCTATCTCCTTCCTCCCACCCAGATTCCCAGCGCTTTCAGAGGAACTGGCACAGAGAGAAGGGTGAGGTAGTGTAACTGGAGGGATCTGCAGGGGTTTTTTTTTTTTGAGACAGAGTCTCGATTTGTTGCCCAGGCTAGAGTGAGTGCCATGGCATCAGCCTAGCTCACAGTAACCTCAAACTCCTGGGCTCAAGCAATCCTCCTGCCTCAGCCTCCCGAGTAGCAGGGACTACAGGCACGCGCCACCATGCCCGGCTAATTATATATTTCTATTTTTATAGTAGAGACAGGGTCTCGCTCAGGCTGGTTTTGAACTCCTGACCTTGAGCAATCCGCCCGCCTCGGCCTCCCAGAGTGCTAGGATTACAAGCGTGAGCCACCACACCCGGCCGGTAGAGAACGTTTTGCTCTTGCTCAGGCTGGTCTCTGCCTCCTAGAGTGCTAGGATTACAGGTATGAGCCAGCCACCATGTGGATTTGCAGATTTTGCTTGGCAGTGGAGATAAAGACCAGCAGGAGGCTAGGGATTCTCCCTTGGATGACTAAAGGCTTTCTCAGCCTCAAAACTATAGACTTTTTGGCTGGATAATTCTGTGTATGTGTGTTTGGTGGGTGGGCATGGTGGTTCTTCTGTGCATCCCTGGCCTCTACTAGCTTGATCCCAGTAGCCCCCCACCCACCCAGTTGTGACAATGGCTTATTTCTCCTGGGGGCAAAATCCCTCCTGAACCACTGCTCTAGACCTGTGGTCTCCAACACCCAGGCTGTGGACTTGTGGCAGTAGGTGGCCTGTTAGGAACCAGGCTGGCCGCACACCAGGTGAGCAGCAAAGCTTTACCTGTGTTTACAGCTGCTCCCCATTACTTGCATCACTGCATAAGCTCCACCTCCTGTCAGATCAGCAGCATCATTACATTCTCATAGGAGCGTGAACTGCACACGTGAGGGATCTAGGCTGCGCGCTCCTTATGAGAATCTGATGCCTGATGATCTGAGGTGGAGCTGAGGCGGTGATGCTAGCGCTGGGGAGCAGCTGCAAATACAGACTATCATTAGCAGAGAGGTTTGTGTAATTGTTTCATTACATATTACAATGTAATAATAATAAAAATAAGATGCACAATGAATCATCCCGAACACCTCCTCCAACATCCATGGAGAAACTATCTTCCATGAAACTGGTTCCTGGTGCCAAAAAGGTTGGGGACTGCTGCTCTAGACAATTCATTAGTGGTAAGTTAATCATTGAGCATTTACTAACTACAGTATTACTAAGTATCCAGCGTCTGGGGGCTGAAGGTTTATAATCTGCCTGGAGAAACCACCACAGGAAGAAGCCAACTTGCTCTCTCCCCTGGAAGACAGCCACAGCCACCTAAGGGGTCTTGCCTGCATTCTCCCTCTAGTAAGCCACTCCCCTTCCTGCTTTTCTTTCTTTCTCTCTTTACAAAACACAATACTTGAACACAGAATCGCTTCAAACCTACTGGATTCCCTCGGGGCAATGACTATTGTTTTAAATTTACAACTTCCCTATGCACTTACATACTTGCTTTAATTTACAGAATTTTTATGTTTTGTTGAACACGATTTTTTTTTCAATTAACGATACAATTAACAACTGGAGGACGACTTATATCTGTATAGTTCTCATTTTTATTTAAATTGTTGTATAATATTCTATATTATGTGCATATAACCGTTAAGCAGTTTGCCAATTGATGAGTATTAAGTTTTCAGTTTTAAGTATTCCAACAGTGCAGCAGTGAACACTTTGGTACATGCCTTTGTAAACAAATGTGGCTAGCAACCAAGAAATGGCATTATTGTTTATTGTTTTTTGGGGGGGATATACAAAATTTCATTAACACTGCCAGATTGCCTAGTAAAAAGAGCTGTATCCCTTAAAACCCCCTCCAAATGTGATTAAGAGGTTACCCGAGTTAAATTACCAATCTGTAAATTTAAAATTTCGCAAACCCGCTCTCATTAGTTCAATTTGGAGAGTCATTTTGTAAAGTGCAAATCTTAGTCCACCCTTTAAAAAAAAAACCTTCCAGGGGCTCTCTACTGCCCTCAGAGTAAAGTCCAGACTCCTTTGCATGGCTCACAGGGTCTTGGACGTTCCCTACCCGGGAAAACTTTCCGCGGGGTCTCTCGTGCGGGCCGAGCTCCCTCGGGAGAACTCGGGGGCCTGTTCCCTGGGAGATCCCGGCCCAGCGCCGCGCCCCTGTCTGAGAACGCGGGGCCGCGAGCAGCGACCGCATCTCGGACCTCAGCCCCGGGGGCCCCGCCGGAGTCGCGGTGAGCCGGCCGAGGCTCGAGAGAGGGGGCCTTGGGCCCACGGGGGACTTTCACGTCGCTCCGGGGCCTCCCCAAGTCCCAGCGCGGGTGCCACCGGACGGCTGCCGGCGCCTTCCCTCCCTCCAGCCCGGGCTGGGCCGGCCTGCTCGGCCTCTCCCCGCCGCGAGCAGCGACGCTCCACGTGCTTCACTTCCAAAATTCTCCGCCCGGCCACATGCCTGGGATAACGACCCGGGGCGTGTCCATGCTAACGCGCTGGACCCGCGGCTGTTTCCACGGAAAATGCTCACGGCGACCGACAGAGGGCCCGGCGACACGCCAAGCGACGGGGACCCGGGCAGGCTGGGGCGCCGCCGAGCCCCCCCCAGGCGCCTCACATCTCTGGGACGACCGTGAAGGAGTCTGACAAGTCACCTTTTGCGGGCGGAGTGAGCCTCCCACACCTACGGCAATCGGAAAACGGCGCGGCCGAGGCGGTGACGCGCAGGAGGCGGCACGCAGGCCCGCAGCGCCGTTCCTCGGCAACGACAAAAGGGAAGCGCCGCGGAACGCCCCGCGCCGAGCGGCCAGCCTGCGGCAGCGCTCAAGGGCAGCGGCCGGAACGCGGCTCTCCACCCGGCGGTCTGCGCGCGCGGCCTTTCTCCGGGACCCCGCGTCCGCCGCGCGAGCCACTGTCCTCCTCGGCTTTCGCGGCTGCCCAACAATAGCGCTGACTAACGACGAGAGCCCGCCGGCGCCCTTAGGCTGCCCCGGGGAAATCGGAAAGTTGTCAGAGAAAGAAGGGGCAAAAACCCGGGAAACTTTTCCACTTGGTTCCCCAGCTACCAAGCTGTGCGGAAAAGGCAGCAGACGGGACCTCAGGGGCCAGACCCAACAAGCGCAGGCGAGGAAAGGAAAGGGGACAGAAGCCGGAGCCAGGACAGCCTCATCACCGCCCCAGAAAGCCCGGCGGCCCTTGCTCCGGCTCTTTGGAGCAGTCCAACCCCCCTGTCAATCAGCTCCTTCCGGCGTGGAGATTGGCCGAGGCCTCCCTTGGCCTCCCGGGCGCCCGCCTCCTAGTTGCTTGGGGTTTACTTCCCCAAAGTACACGGGCCCCACCTTGTGGAGCAACCGCTCCTGCATGAAAAACGGATCTCCGCCCAGGGGAGGACGTTTTAACGAATGAGAGCAGTCCCACACATTTATTGGCTACAATGGGTATCAGTCAAGGAACTGCCCACCCTCCCTTCCACGCTACCTTCCAGCTATTGGTCGCTCCTGGTGCCAATTTGTTACTAGGGAAACGAGGTTCTGACAGTCTCATAGGCATGAGTCAAAGCCAATCAAGAGCCACGCCTTCATCCTGAGTCAGTACCCAATTGCTGTTCGAAGAGACCAAAGGACACAGTCGGGATTGGCCATCCGCTCGCCCGACCTGGCCGCAACAAGTTAGGCTGAATCGCGGCTATATAGACCGGCGGCGGAGCACGCGTGTGTGCGGACGCAGTTGCGTGCGGGATTCCTGCCATCCTCAGTGCAGCGGAGCAAAGCTTGTTCCTCTCCCGCTCTGTTGCGCAGGTACGCCGGGGCGTGGGCGGGGCGGCGCGGCCTGAGGACGGGGACGAGCTGGGGCGGTTGGGAGACGGAGAAGTCCGAGCGGCGGCCGCGCGAGGCGCGTCCCCCAACCCCCCACCTCCTCCGCCCCAACGGCCGCAGGCGCGCGCGGCGGATGGACGGGCGCGCGGCGGCTCCCGCCCCCTGCACCCCCACCGGCTGGAGCGCGTGGCCGTGGCCGCCGCGTGCGCGTGCTGCGCCCAACGGCCACGCGGGGCGGGAGCGAGCTGCGGCCGCCGCCCGGGCCCCAGGAACGATCTCGGGGGCCTGGGGGCCCCGCGGGGCCGACTGGCCAGCGTTTCCCGCCGGCCCCTCCTCCCTGCCACGCGCCGGCCGAGTCTCTCCTCCCTCGGCCGGCGGGCTCCCGCTGAGTCCGGACCTGGGGGAGGCTTTGCGTTCGGGGTCGGGGGCGGCGCTGAAGCGCGGCGAGGGCGCCGCCGCTTCGCCCTGCCGGGGGAGAGGAGGGAGCCGCGGCCGCACGGATGCTCGGCGGCGGCCGCCGCTGACGTCTGCTCCGAGCCCTCCCCGTGCGCCGGGCGCCGCGCCTGCCCCCTCGTTGAGCTCTCGCGGCGGCCCGGAGAGGTAGGTACGGTCGCCCTCGCTCCGCGGCGGCCCCTGGCGCACAGGTGGAGACGGCCAGGGGCAGGTACCCGTGTGGACCCGGGCCCCCAGCCTCCTGGGCCCCGAAGCCTGTGTCCTCCTCCTCCGCTGCGGCGCCGGGGCAGCGGTGCGCCGGGAGCGCGGGTCCCCGGGCGGCGTCCGCCCCCGAAGGCCGGCTGCCCGGGGCGGCGGCGGCGGCGGCTGCGGGCTGCCCGGGCACGAGGGTCGGAAGTGGGCATGTGACAAAGGAAGAGCCTTGGGCTTCCTTCCTACGTGTGTTCGTACACATAGTTGATAGATGTGCTGCCGTAATCGTTTCTGGAAAAAAAAAGCGGAGGGAGAGAAAAAAAAAAAAAAGAGTACCCGCACGTGAGCACGGACCATGTTCTTCGCCAGGTTTGAAAGCTCACAGCATGCTGATGGGGATTCCCGCCAGCGGGAAGTTAGGCTCCGGTGCTAGGCCTCGAAGCTCTTTCTTTTTTTTCTTGTTTTTTTTTTGAATTGGAGCAGACTTTTGGAGAAAGAAAGACCTTTGAGTTAACTTAGTATAAGTTGAAGAAAATGAGGTCCAGAGTGGTGAGTTTCAGACCTCACCAGCACCTGTGGGTTAAAATACGAACTTGACCTGTGAAAAAGGAGAGGCTCAGAAAAATAAAAATATGAAATTGTAATAGAAAAAAGGGCGCTCGGTTATAAGTATAAATTTGACCTCTGTGGAGCTTATCACAACTACGTGAGTTACTGGGGTTTGATGTGTGTTGGAAAATACACTTGTGTCAGATGGGATTTCTCATGTGGATGAAAGTCTGGCTAGGTTTAGTTATTTATTTAGCATTTACTTTGCTATGCTCCTGTGTATATGCAAAAAAGATGCCTTTCTTACCTTTAAGGACTTGAGTTTATATATATTTTTAGTAGTATTTTAGTATTTTCGGTTAGTCTAAAGCCAGCGTATGCATTGGCTTAATGAAATAAATGTTATAGATTCAGATCATTAACTTTAAATCACAACTGTCTACTTGAGACAAAAATAAAAGTTTTTGGATTAGCTCTTTTGAATTAATTTTGAATTAAATGGCTTTCAACTATTTTAAAGACATTTATTTTGCTGCGTTGTATATTTTTGTATAGATGCTTTTTAGAATCAGTGTTTAAGGGTTTTTTGCAGTCAGAAGAAGCACATAAATGCCCATCCTTATAAAGAAAAACTATGAGGAAGTTTGATATTTGTGTTTCTATTTACTAAGTACTTTCCTGATATTTAACAGAATGTAGCTAAAGGATTATAATATTGTATGGACAAGTTCTTTGTTGGTGTTGCCATAAATAACAGCTTTATAATGAAACATTGTTTTGCTTGGAACTTGGCTTGTGTAGCAATTCCAGTTACTTGCAAATTAGGATTTTAACTTAAGTCTTAAAGGTGAGCAATTTAAGTTATCAAAATGTTAAAGCACTGTAATGACCTACATTTAAACTGTTACTTTTGAAGCTAGCTAATTTTATTACAGTTTGAGGTAAAATATGTCAGAATGAAATTACCATATGCATTATAGAGGGAAAATTTGTTAGTTTCTACTTTAAATGTTAAGGAATTATTCTTGGCCTCCACCAAATGGTTATCAGGTGGGTAGAAATCTGAAAATTGTGATTATTTCACAAATTGGTACCTCAGCTGATCAGTTAGGCATTCATTTGTCAAGAACAAGTAAATTGTGATAAGGCTTGGGCCTCCCAGCTTCCCAAACAAGTCATAGATTACTTTTGTTGGAGCTCCGTACTTTTCAGTCTGAGCTTTTGTACCTCTTCTAACAGGTAGAAAAGTAGGCAGTTCTTTGTTCTTTATTTAATTCACACTCAGCTTGCTATTCTCAGCTGACAGTCTACCAAGGGAACATTGGGAGATTTTGGTAATGTTTGTGACCTCCTTTAGAGCAGTTTTTCTTTTGTGATTTATGGATTTTTTTTAATTTTTGTATTTTGCATAGAAAAAAAGGGCAATGAGTAGTTTTACATTTTTGTAGGTTTGTGAGTTGTATATGGTCCTTAATACAGATGTTGCCAATGTTAAAATATTTAATGTAAAACCTAAATTTGTGACTAAAACAATTTTTTTTCTTTTTGTCAATTTAATAAAACTGCCTGCTTGGTCTTTTAACATTTTGCAAATTGGTTGGTTTTTAAAGTGTTTCAGAATTCAAATAGGCATTTAATTATATTGTGCTTTGACTGCCTTGGATAAAACTATTCTGACTTTGCAAAGGAGGATAATTTTCAAAGTAGGTAGGTCAGAAAAAGAAAAGCTGCCCTTCCTCAACCCTTCCCTAGTTGTCAACAGCTAGTGGGAACAACCTTTGGTGGTGAATACTGTCCTTCCAAGCCCTGGAGTTAAATTTAGATTTAGCAACTGTAATCTCACTTGTAGTAGGTCATCACATAGTAGCAATTTACTAGATTTTTTATGTATCTCAAAAATCAGATATTTTCTTCCTTTCTTGGACACCCACTTTGGCTTTAGTTGGGCAGGCTAAATTGCAAGCCAGGTGATAGGGTTAAGAGCTAGGAATAGTGCACACATGAAGAATAAAGAGTCTGTTTGACAAGGCAGAAAGCAGTTTAAAAAATTGCTCTCATGGGCTGTGGCTTCTTAAATATGGTCTTTAGATAACTTTAAGTGATAGGTTCCCCTTTCTGTGAGGTGATCAGTCTTTCATGTTGTCATATTCCTTAGCTTTTTAGCATGTGTGCTGTATTTTAGGTATTTAATAAAAAGTAAAGATTAAAGATGATTCAGAAAAAGAAATCTGGCTTCCTGGATGGTGTGCACACATCTACTTTGTAGGGATGTAATCTTTGGTGGTTATTAACTTATGTAGCTATATAATAGCATCGTGTTTTCTATAGCCCTTTTTGCATATTTTAAAAATGCTTTCAGACATCTTGGATATTCTCATATTTTTACTAAAAAGGGAACTAGGGCTCTGAAACCCAAATAGTTTTCTAAACTGGTTTGTAAAGCATGTGGTACCTAATGGGGTACTATATAGCCAGCTATTATTCAAAAAACTTAGAGGGATTCTGCATCTGTAAGTTGTGAGTGTGGCACCTACTTGCCCTTCCAGGCTTCTTCTCCCCTACACTGTTTCTGCAAGTGCCTCACTTTCACCCACGTGTGTGGACTCTGTCCTTAGCGTTTCCTGGAGTGTTTCCATCTATGTCTTAGGGGACTCAAAGGCTAGGAAATTCATATTTTTAAAAGTTTCCCAGATGAGGATTAGTATTAACTGTAGCATACCTTTTTGTTTTGATCAGAAAGAACTTAGATTTATCCTTAATTATGAATCTAAAGGACTAGCTTCTAATTTTGGATGGGGGAGGGGTATGCTAAGAAAAATTAAGTTTTCTGATCTTATCTTGAAGTTTTTTTCTTTCAGGAAAACTTAGTATTTTTGAGATAATTTTAGATTTATAGGAGAGTTGCAATACAGAGAGGTCTCATATACTCATTATCCAGCTTCCCTAATGTCAACATCTTACACAAACTTGGTACAGTTATCAAAACTGAGAAATTAACGTTGATAAAATACTGTTAATTCAGTGATGGACTTTATTTCTACTAACGGTCCCTTTTCTGTTCCAGGATCCAATCCAAGATGCATGTAGTACTCATACCTTTTTATTCTCTTCTGATCTTTGACGGTTTCTGACTTTTCTTTACCTTTTATGACCTTGACATCTCATTTGGGTTTTCTGATGTATGGTTAGACTAAGATTATGGACTATGGATTTGGGGGAAGAATGCCACAGAAGTGATTTATCCTTATCACATCATATTGGGGGTATGTAATATTCCTGGTTGAATTTAACCTTGATCATTTGGTTAAGGTGATGTTGGTTAGGCTAGTGTTTTTCTCCTTTCCATAGTATTCATTAGAAGTTAGTCACTAAGTCCAGCCCATGCTCAAGGGGAGGGAGGAATTAGGGTTTACTTTCTAGAGAGGGAGAAGAATCTAAATTTGTGGACATATATTAAAGTTACTGCTAATTAATATTTTGGAAGAGATACTTCGAATCCATGCAAATAAAACTTCCTTCCTTAGTTTTCATATCTGTTAGTGGATCCTGGCCTGTAGTTATTGCTGTGGTATTATTCTAATGGTGATTTTATTTCCCTTATTCCTTCTATAGCATTTTAAATTCTTTGTAAGGAAGATTTGTCTCCCTCATATTTTTTATATTATATCAGCAGGAACTCGGAGATTAATTTCATTTTTGGGTTGTAATACAATATTATCCTAATTCATTATTGTTGCTCAGATTGTTCCAGCTTTGACTCCTTTGTTCTTTCGGTTCTTCCCTGTTTTATTTGTTACCATTATGCCCCATTTTTTTTAAGGCATTTTCTTGTATTAATTACCAGATTTTTCTGGCTTATCTTGTATTTTGCCTGTCCCAGGCCCAGAATCAACCATTTTTCTAAGGAGCTGTTGGACAGAATTTTGAAGGGAGGTGACAGGTGGTAAATGTGAAGTGTTTGGAAAATAGATTGATGGGAGTAGGCCCAGTGATGGTGATACTGCTCTTGCTCCAAGCAGATGCTGGCTTGTGCCTTAAAGTTTCTGTGGTTCTGGGAAAACATTTTTGTTTCTCTTAAAGAACCAAATTTCAAATGTTTGAACATATAGCATAACCTTGTAACAATTTATTAAAGTTTAATACTCATATTTGTACACAAACCTTTGTTGTTTTTTCTTAGTGTTTTTGGTAAATTTATTAAAATAAGTAAAAAGACCACTTAAATACCCTTGTACTCAGAACTGACAGTTAGCGTTTTCATTGCTCTTTAAACTTGTAAGACGTCCTACCTCTCCTTGCAAGTTTCCGTCCCCTTCTCTCCTCTCTTGAGATGTTTATCATGTCTTTCCAGGCTATTTTATTGATGGGACAAAAAATATTTTTTAGTAGCTTTATTGAGGTATAATTGACACAGTAAACTGCACATATTTAAAGTGTACAGTGTGATAATTTCTGTACACACATTATAATTATACCCACAAAGCCATCGCCACAATCCAGAGAGTGGACCTATCCATCACCCCCCAAAGTTTTCTTGTTCCCCTTTGTATTCCCTCTTTCCTGCCTGTTTCTTTTACCCTTCCACCTGCAGGGAGTGTAGATTAGTTTGCATGTTCTAGAATTTTTATGTAAATTAGAATTATGTTATATGCTCTTTTATTGCTAAGTACTAGTCTGTTATGTAGTTATATCACAATTATCTATTTACCTATTGGTGGACATTTGGTCTGTTTGTAGCATTTTTTTGTATTTTTTGATTGTAACTAAAGCTTTTGAACTTTGTGTACAAGGTCTTTGTATGGCTGTATGCCTTCATTTCTCTTGGGTAAATTTCTAAGAATGGAATGTCTGGATCATATGATAGATGTATGATTAACTAAGAAACTGGCTGGCTGGTTTCCAAAGTGGTTGTACCATTTTACTTTCCCATCAGCAGTGTTTGAGGGTTTCAGTTCCACCACATGCTGGCCAACAATGTGTATGGTCAGCCTTTTTAATTTTAGTCATTCTGACAGGTGTTTGGTGGTACCTAACTGGTTATAATTTGCATTTCTGTAACTAATGATTAGTGTTTTTCATTTGTTATACATAATTTCTTCCAAGTGTATTAAATCGTTTGCTCATATTTTATGGGATTGGTTATTCAGTTTTGAGAGTTCTTTATTTATTTTGCATACAGGTGTTTTAATCAGATATATACTTTGCATATATTTACTACCAGTCTGTGGCTTGTCTTTTCATTCTTTTAATAGCGGGGAGCAGAAGATTTAAATTTTGATGCAGTTTACATTATCAGTTTGCTCTCTTCTCTACAGTTTAAATTATCAATTTGTTCTCTTCTACATTGTGTTTTTGGTGTATCTAAAATCTTCCCTTAACCCAGTGACATGCATATTTTCCCTAGAAGTTTAGTTTTGGGCTTTACATTTTAGTTTGAATCATTTTGAATTAAATTTTGTGTATTGTTTGAGGCATGATGAATTGAGATTCTTTTTTTTTTTTTTGCATGTGGATATCTAATTATTTAAGCACCATTTGTTGAAAAGAGTATACTTTTTCCACTGAATTGTCATGTTGGAAATTGTCCATTTATGTATGCATGTATTACTGAATTCTGTTTTCATGCATCCATTTGTCTTTATGTTCAGCCTATTTTTAAAATATATTTACATATTTATGAACAATATGTGATATCTCTTTGTGTATACTAAAAATGCTTTTAGACATATTTAAGGCTATATTGCACAGTACATATTTGGCAGCTGACTTTTCATTTCAGTATTGAGATCTGTTCTACACTCACTTTCTGACAGCCATGAACAGGATGACTATATGTCTTGATTTTCCAGGGACAGATTCCTAATTTGCTAACTAATTTGCTTCAGTTAACATGGCATAATTGTTAATATTACTGGTTTTCATTCTTATAAGTACACATACAGTTATCTTAGATATAGAAGTTTCTGTGATGTGAATAAACTACAGCTTATTCATTTCCCGTTTCATAGACATGTAGATTGTTACCAATCTTATATTTTATTTTATTTTTTTTTTTTTTGAGACAGAGTCTCACTGTGTTGCCTGGGCTAGAGTGCCGAGGGGTCAGCCTAGCTCACAGCAACCTCAAACTCCTGGGCTCAAGCATTCCTTCTGTCTCAGCCTCCCGAGTAGCTGGGACTACAGGTAGGCGCCACCATGCCTGGCTAATTTTTTCTATATGTATTTTTAGTTGGCCAATTAATTTCTTTCTATTTATAGTAGAGACGGGGGTCTCGCTCTTGCTCAGGCTGCTTTTGAACTCCTGATGTTGAACGATCCTCCTGCCTCCCAGAGTGACAGGATTATAGGCGTGAGCCACCATGCCCGGCCCCGATCTTGTATTTTAGAAATAGAATGGCAGTTATTTCTGTTTTTATCTTGTGCATATGGGTCAGTTTTTCTTGTATATATGTCTAGAAGAGAATTGCTAGATTATTCATCAGAGCATTTTTGATTTTATTAGATAACTGCAATATTGTTCTCCACTGTGGTACCAGTTGAGACTCATCTTCAGCAGTTTTGAGGCTTGAAGGCTCTTTTCCTACATGCTTGCCAGTGTTTAAGTATTGCTTGAAGTTTTAACACTTAAGGAAATCTCTGGTGAGAAATGATATGTTTTAATTTGCATTTTACTGGTTATTTTAAAATTTTTGTTCATTTATTTTTTTAGAGATGGGGTCTCACTAAGTTGCCCAGGCTGGCCTCAACTCCTGGGCTCAAGTGATCCTTCTGTCTCAGCCTCCCCAGTAGCTGGGCCACAGGTATTCATTACTATACCCAGCTTACTGGTTACTTAGTCTATGTTTTGTTTGTTGTCCATTTAGTACTTTCCTGAGAATTGCCTGCTCCATTCCCTTTGCCTGTTTTTTCTCTTGGGTTATTTTTATTTCAGTGATTTATGTGCAGTTTTATATATATATACTAGGTACTAATCTTTTGTTGTGTGGTATATTTATTTTAAAACTGGCACTTAGAGTGGGCTATTAAGTCATTTTGCTATTTCTTATTAGAGTAAGCTCTGCTATTAAAAATTCAGGTGGAGTATGATTGGCCTTCATGCTTCCCTGTCCATCTCTCAAAAATTGGAATGTAAATGCTCATAGTTCTTTAGGCTTAAAGGAAACATTCTTAACATTTTTTAATTGACTTCAGCCAAATTACTTTTGGGGATTTTTTTTCCCCTTCCAAAATACTTTTATTAAAAATCACAAACAATTTAAAAAAAGCCACCACAAACCCTGCCTTTCTTTTAAATGTGGCACAGAGCAGTTTGGTTTCCACCCTATTGCATGTGGTACAACCTGGTTATGAATCAGGAAGCCTCCGGGACGGGGGTCCTGCCAAGGAAGTGGTGTTCAGCCTAAGGGGAGGAGACCAACCCCTCCCACTGTCTCAAGGTGCAAGAGGCAGAGCCTGGGTTTCCATAGCAACCTGGCAGGTATACCTATCATCCTCTTACAGGTCTAGTCTTTATCTTCCCTGAGGCCCCAGTGGTCACAAGGGGAGTGGGAACTGGAGGGAAAGTCAGTAGAAATGTGTAAGTGGAAAATTAGACTCCCAGAAACAGTTTCATTAAGGTATTTGGAACAGATATATTAATTCAGAAAGACTAACTTTCACATAAGCCTGTGGTAACCAGACACATGAAACAAGAGGAAAGGAGGCCATAGTCACTGCTTAGAGCCCCCACCAAAACACACAGTTACTTTCAGGAATCGAGCATGCCGAGGCTGACAGAAGGAGTGATCCCTTCCATCAAAATTTTAGGACCCCAGAATGATTTCCATGATGTGATCTAGTTGATTCCACTCCAGGATCTTAGGGCACAGGAGAGGTAGTGAGGAGATTCTGGCGGGGCTTGCGCAGGCTCCTTTTTCACTGCAGATGTGTCATTGTCCAGAAGTCATCCAGACAAGAGTCCCCAAAAGGATTGGGAGCTCATAGCTTCTATGAAGACCCTATCACGTTGGGGTGGCACTTCATTCCGGAGGTCCAGGGGTGCCACTGGATTCTGAGAAGGCTTGCTCTTATCCCTGGAAGTCTCCAGCTCCCGGAGGATAGTACTGGTGGTGGCTGACAGGGAGGAATCTTCCTCACACAGGAAGAGGAGGGGCTGGGAGGGCAGGGTGGGGGCGGGAGCCAGGTGAAGTGTGGCTTGGGACCTGCTGGAGGGTGTTGTGGATGGCTACTTGCCTGTGGAGGCTGGGTCTCGGGCCCAGGCTGCGCTGGATTTTGTCTGGGGAGATGTGGAGCAGGGCTTGCTGGTAGCTCTGAAGGCCTGCTGGACTCTAGTCCCACTTATCATCCTCCTCTTCCAAATCTGAGTTTTTCTTCTTCAAGCCTTCCACCTTTATTTTCTCAGATGCCAGGTTGTCAGTGACCACTTCCCAAAATGCCTATGAGGAATTTCTTTAGAGTTGCTGTGCGGTCTAGAAACTTGGGATCAAGTGGAAAATTTGAAAGTAATATAGTACAATTGACCTTTGAATAACGCAGGTTTGAACTACTTAGGTACATTTATATGGAGTTTTTTCAATAATACATTGGAAAATTTTTTTGAGATTTGTGATAATTTGAAAAAACTCAAATGAACCTCATAGCCTGGAAATAACAAAAAGGTTAAGAAAAAGGCATGCGATGGATGCATAAAATATATATATAGGTGCTATTTTATCATTTATTACTAAGATATACACAAATCTATTATGCAAAGTTAAAATTTATCAGAACTTACACAAACATTTAAAGACTGCCTGGCACCATTTGCAGTGAGAATAATGTAAATAAATCTAAAGATGCAGTATTAAATCATAACTGCATAAAATTAACTGGTACATACCATACTAGAGTAATTTCGTAGCCACTTCCTGTTGCCTTGAGCTCAGGTGGTGCAGAGTATCTGCTTAAAGCTGTGTGATGCTAATCATTTCTGAAGGAGCAGCTCATCTCTCCAGTAGGTTGGATACTGCAGTCAAAAGTGATCTGTCTTGATTCTCCTGTATTTTTCATCATGCTTAGTGTAAGGTATGGGTCCTCTTGTAAACCTTGAATAACGCCATGCTGGAAGTGCTCCCAAGAAGCAGAGAGAATCATGACCTTATAAGAAAAAGTTCAGTTGCTTGATATGTGCCATTGATTGAGGTTACCTGGCATTCCGCATAGTCGATTTATCTTGTAAACAGATGACATAAACTTATGGTATTGATAAGTACAATATAGTGTCATAAATGTATTTTTTTATGATTTTCTTAATTTTTTTCTCTAGCTTTATTGTGACTTGTAATATCCTACTCAAAAGGTTTATTCTTTTGGTCTGTAAGCATTGTAAGAATGGAGTGATCTCCAAATTAGAATAATTTGGAATGTTTAACAAACTTGCTTTGTTTTAAGAAAGTGGCACTTATCTCTTCCAATGTCCTCCACATCAGTATAGGGAAAGGAGGAGGGTTGCTATTGACAGTTGAAACAACAAAACTAGTTTGTATCCTGTTGCTGATTTTAATACATGTTTCATAGGCATAAATTGTTATATTAGGAGCAGCCAGAGTCCATACTTGTAGAAATTTCCAAAACCTCTTTAGAAAGGACACAGTGTGCTGGGAGTGTTTATAAATGAGGCAGAATCTTGGAATTTTTAGCTTGAATTGTCATTGATAGTGCATATATTTTATAAAACATTTGCTACAGTGGATTAGTAACTGGCAAAATGTTGTCTTTTGTATGATGAATCCATTTAAATTTGCTTATGTAAATTATCTTTTTTTCTTTGAAGACAGGGTCTTGCTCTGTCACCTAGGCTAGAATGCAGTCGGGTCATCATAGCTCACTGAAACCTCAAATTCCCTCCCAAGTAGCTGGGACTACAGGCACATGCCAACACACCCAGCTAATTTTTTTTTTTTTTTTTTTTTTAGTTTTTGTAGAAATGAGTGACTGCACCTGGCCTGTATCTGCTCTCTTAATCTTAATATTAGAAAACCTGACAATTCAGTTTTGATGATCAGGAATCCACTTTGCTTAAATAAAATTCTGCCTCCCTTTGAGAAGATTGAATAAAAATTTGAGCCTGTTACGTGTCAGATGTTACTACGTTTTGGGGCTAAAAAGTTGAGTAAAGACATGGTCTCTGCTCTTAAGAAACCAGGAAAAAGCTTGCATTCTTTTTTTAGTATGTTTTATCTGTCCATGACAAATGTAGAATTCATGAAGCCTTTGACTAGTTAAAATTAAGGATTCAATTTTTTTTTAAGCAGTGAAGCAACATAGTTTCTTTTTACTAAAATGCAATGCCTATTATTCTTAAATACTGCTACTGTTTCCCTTGAGCTCTTTGGTGGATCAGTGAATGATATTTATTACAGAAGAGCTTGCAGGAGACACTAGGAGCCAGCTGCCACTTAAATGGCACTAATAGTGTGTATAGTGTAAATGGAAGGCTGCAAGGGTATTTGAGGCAGACTTGATGTTAAAACTTGCACCTTTAGTATTAGAGTATTGAAAAATTTGCTTTAGTAGCTATTGCATATTTCTGAAGTGAACAGTTTCAACCCAAAATAAAGTAGCATCTATTTGGAAAATAATAAGCTAATTGTGACTGTGGTTTGCAAAATAATTAATGTAAACTATTAAAGTGTTAAACTAATGAAGAAAATTAATATTTGGAAAGTTATTAAATGAATAATACTGATCTCTTTGACAAGTGTCAGAATTGTAAAGCTTGGTTAAGAAAAACCCACAAAGGAGATCAATTTGACATATACATGTGTTTAACTGTTCTTTGTCTTTATCAAGATGACCCTGAGATAAAATATTGATAATGGTGTGACCAACTCAGTAATGTGCTTTTAAAAAATTCTTTTCATTTGAATTATCCAAGGTAACCTCAAGCAGAAAAGAAGTTCTAGAGATCGAATATAGATTTAAAGTTTTCTTGCCTTTGATGTATAACTTAGAGGATTTTCAGCATTTTGCATAGGAAGGTTAGTTGTGAGCAGTAGTATTTCAAAAAATGTTATTTAGAAATTTATAACAAGTCTTTTTGGCAGTATCAAAGGGTGCAGTTAGGTTGATGTAATAATGATGATTTTTTTTTTTTTTTTGAGACAGAGTCTCGCTTTGTTGCCTAGGCTAGAGTGAGTGTGCCCTGGTGTTAGCCTAGCTCACAGCAACCTCAAACTCCTGGGCTCAAGCAATCCTTCTGCCTCAGCCTCCCAAGTAGCTAGGACTACAGGCATGCACCACCATGCCCGGCTAATTTTTTCTATATATATTAGTGGGCCAATTAATTTCTTTCTGTTTATAGTAGAGACAGGGTCTCACTCTTGCTCAGGCTGGTTTCGAACTCCTAACCTCGAGCAATCCGCCCGCCTCGGCCTCCCAGAGAGCTAGGATTACAGGTGTGAGCCACCGCGCCCGGCCAATAATGATGATTTTTTTTTGGCTTTGTTTGGGAAAGAAGAGCAGGTAGTACTAAAGAGAAGCAAGTGTAACAAGAGTTCAAAGATAGGAATTGGTGTGTATTGTTTTTTTCCCTCCAATTTCTTTATCATGAAGGCTCCCTTTAACACATTAACTGCTATATGAGTTGTATTTAACTCAGGCTAGTTTTGAGCCCAGGATCTTGTGAAGCAAAACTTGGGAAAAACCCTACAGTTGGTGTGTGAAAATCTTCTTGATGTTCTTATTGTTACAGTTAATATTGATAATTCTAAAAATGTGGATTAAATGAATAGAAGTCAATACATTTCATTTTTCTGTTTATGGTTACCTTTAAATTACCCCTCAGCCTGCTAAGTCAAGAAAAACACTTTATGCTTATGAACTATTTCTCAAGTTTTCACATTATTGATTATCAGGTTTTTAATATTACCTTTTTATTTAGCAACACAGAAAACAATAACAAATACATTTTTCATTACATTAGAAAGGATCCTTTTGTTTTTGAAATTTTTACACCATGTCCCCAAGGAAAAATTTTTTTCTAGTGTGGCAGTCAATGTGTTAAATTGCTTTTAATACTGTGACTGTATCAGATACTTTGGTTAAGACAGGGAAGCAAAATGTTCTGTTTAGTCTCTTTATAAAAAGAAATATATAAGTACAACTTAATTGGATGAAAATAATAGTAGTTTTACCTGTTTCTCAGGAATTGGGAGATCTGTTTTCCATTTCTGAAACTAGTGAGGTCTGGGGGAATGCCACATAATCACAGTTTTTCCTTTTGTCTGAGATTGGGTCATGGTCATGTGCTAGTGGTTTTCAAATAGAGTAGCTAAGTTCTTTTTAAAGAGAAAATTTATGTGGTAACACTAATATTTAAAAAGGTGGAATTGCTCTGGTTTGAGTGAAGTGTAATAACAAATCTGAGAACTTGGAAACTAAGACTAGATGACAGCCAAGAACCTCTAATGCCTACCTGTTATCTTTAAATTCGGAAGGATCTAGTAGCAGTAAGAACTTGTGAAATTATCTTATTTTGGACCAAGAGCCAAGGAAAAGCATAGCAATTTTTCATTCTGCTTCAAGTTAGTCTGCTTTAAGCACATTAAGAGGTAGGATTCAGATTTCTGTTGCTAATCCTCATAATCATGCTTGAAGGCAAACTACTTTCGTATGATTGGGAAGCTGCTCCATATTGATCTAGTGGCTGTAATTTGGGGGAAAATGAAGAACAAGCCTTGAACTTAGATTTGGTGAAAAAAGTACTAAATGAGGTGGGCAGATACTCGAGAATTATGCAGAAATGAACCAGATGAGGATAAACATCTTCACATATTGCTTGTTCAGAAAGTGATCAAAATCGATCTGTTTTGCTCATCCTATAAAACAAAATTTATCTCCTTTTTCTTTTATACTGTAATTAAATCTGTACCTGTATTCCTGTTTGCCTGTATGTTTAAGTTTAGTCTGGTTTTCTGTGTCTCCCTTAAATGAAAATTTGGGTAATCTCATTTTAGATATTTTTAAAAGTTTTTTGTTGGTAATAGCTGACAGTAACTCATGACTCATTGTGTGACAGATGCCTGTTTTGTCACTCAAAGGTGTTAACTTTAAATGGTATAATTTTGAATATAAACATCTTGTTTGTTAACTTCCCGAATTTTGTTTTGAGATTATATTTGTTCTGTTATAGAATGAACTAATAAGCATGTTTAGAATGTTTAGTTTTGTAGTTTCTTTTTTCAAGATACTGTGCTAGAAGTTTATCTGATTTAGATAGACTAGAAAATGTGATAGGTTGTTGCTGGGTGCCAAAGCTATATTGTTACAAGATTATAAGATTATTGCCCTTGAATGTTATATTGCCACAAATAAGAATGTTTGTAATTTTACAACTGGAAACTCGTTATTGGGTTTAATAACTTAAGACAATTATGGTAGGATACATGTTGGAAATACATACCTTTGAGGTTCTTATATCTAGTTTTAAGAAAATTGAATATTGGGGATAATGATGAATTCTTCATAGTGATTTCCCCCTCTGTATATTTACATGATTACAATAAATTTGAATGTGTAAAATCTCAACCAGTGTGAGGTTTATTTGTTCTTAGGTTTATTCCTTTTTTTTAAACCAAGAATTGCTGACGTGATCTTGTCTCTGAGTTGTTTTAGCTAAATGATTCAATCTTTTCCCCTGTGTTTGATCTTTCAGGTTGGACATATTTGACTTTCTTTTTCCAGGTTGAATTGACCAAAGCAATGGTGATGGAGAAGCCTAGTCCCCTGCTGGTCGGGCGGGAATTTGTGAGACAGTATTATACACTGCTGAACCAGGCCCCAGACATGCTACATAGGTAAGATATATTTCTCCTGCATTATCCAATGCTGCTTTTTAGCATGTGGGTACTTATCCTTGAGGTACTCTCATTCATCATGTGCCTTGTGTAGGGCTGTTGTATCATATAGTTCTTTGTACATAAGTACCAATAAATAATGGCTGTTAAAATTATGTAAGAATTTTAAAGAGAATATGTAACTATTATTTTAAAAGTTAGACTGAAGTTACCTAAACTTACATATTATCAGAAAATAACACCCGAAAATATAAAGGTATAATCATGTATTATTTGCTGAGAATGTGCTGAAGAAGATCCATGACTATTCCTGTAATAATATACTTTTGTGTGGATATACTTTTAAAAACTGGAGCACATTTTTAGTAGAAATGATGCATGCTTACTGTTAGAACAAAGATGTATAAGACAATTTATGGAAGTATGTAGTAATACTGCACTAAAAATTTTTCTGTGTGTATGCAAACATTTTTAATATACTTTTAGCTTTTTTTTTTTTTGAACTTGATTTGGGGTCGTACATGGATCACATTCATTTCAGTGGCCACCAAATCTCTTATTTTAGGGAGATGTATCAAACTTTTCTCTCCTAATGATGGGTATATAGATTGCTTTCACTGTTTGCTTTTTACAAAAAGTGTTGCATTATACAAAATTCTATTAATGTGGATTTGTTAGAATAGAAGTTTCAAAATGCAGATTTGCTAGAACAGATTATTTTTTCCTTTATGTTTAGATCAGCTTGCATATTGGATGCCACATGGTTATTAAGTGTGTAAAGGAAAATTTATAAATTTGTTTTTAGTACAGGATTTGGCATTGCTCTGAAGATGGAAAATATCTTTTTTTAAAGGCTTTATAATTCCAAAACACTTTTATCCATTTTTTCTTGGTCCTTATAAAATCCTTGTAGTAAGGCATTGTAGGATTCTTAACCTCATTTTGCAGGTAAAGAAATTCGGGTTGAAACTTTGATAGTATGCATTTACATGACTGTTAGGATAGGTCTTTTATCCTTTTTTCCTTTCCCCTCTTTTTTTTGTAGTGTTTTATGTCAAAGTTTAAAAGTTGGATATGAATTTGAAGTTTAAAAGGAGCAAGAGTTGATAGAAACTAACCAAATACACTAATATATTTCTTGTCAATATTGTTATTTATTGATTTTAAGACATCCCCCCACATTTCCTCTTTTAGGTGCATGTTAGGGCCAATGAAAAGTGGTTTGGCCAGTAGTGAACTGATTCTCTAGCTAGTTTGCATCTTTTTGATAAACTTTAAAAGTAGAAAGGCTAACTTGGGGGGTTCTTGTGGGCCCAGATCTGTCCTCTTTTTGCGTGTGAGGGATATAGAATAATATGTACTGGCTCATGTGTGAAAAAATGTTTCTTTGGAAGACAAATGTCAAGAAATCCCAATAGTGGTTATCTCTGGGATAGAGCATTTTGGCGTGTGTGTTTTTTTCCTGTTGGAGTATTTACTATTGTAATGGAAACGGTGCAGTTGAGGGTATAGGGGAATGAAAGCTATAGGGAATTGAAGTCTGAAGTTCTTACTGTATCAGCAGAAATTGTTAACACATTAACTGCTAAGAGAATTGTATTTAACTCACTCTAGTTTTGACCCTGGGACCACGTGAAGCATATATAAAATTTTACTTGTTGATGTTCTTATTGTTACAATTAATATTGACAGTTCTTTTTTTGTTTGTTTTTGAGACAGAGTCTTGCTTTGTTGCCCAGGCTAGAGTGAGTGCCGTGGTGTCAGCCTAGCTCACAGCAACCTCAAACTCCTGGGCTCAAGCAATCCTTCTGCCTCAGCCTCCCAAGTAGCTGGGACTACAGGCATGCGCCACCATGCCCGGCTAATTTTTTCTATATATTTTTACTTGGCCAATTAATTTCTTTCTATTTATAGTAGAGACGGGTCTCGCTCTTGCTCAGGCTGCTTTTGAACTCCTGACCTTGAACAATCCACCCACCTCAGCCTCCCAGAGTGCTAGGATTACAGGCGTGAGCCACCGCGCCCGGCCATTGACAATTTAATTCTAAAAGTGTGGATTAAATGAATAGAAGTTAATACATTTCGTTTTTCTATTTATGTTTACCTCTAAATCACACTTGAAGTTTTTATTCTATTTTGGTAACAAAATATTGTGGCCCCAAAGAAAAGTTTCTGGTTTTTTTGTGTGGCAGTCAATGTGTTAAACTACTACACCAGTAGCAGGAGCTACTGGTTGTTTAATGAGAACTGCTCATAGGCATTCTCAGATATAAAAAGATTCTCCCAGTCCATGGAGAATATAGCTGTCCTAGCATAAATGCCTGTTTTCTTCTTGAGTAAAAACAGGAGCTTGTGTTTAATTTTAAGTGACTTTCCTAACACAAACTACAAGATTCTAACATGATCAGCCTACTCCGATTTTGTGATTTGTTTTTGGAATCACAATTTTGGAATTGGTGATTTGTTTAAAAAAAAAAAGTGTTCTGCTTCATTGACTAAATCCATTCCATTCAGCAGTTGATGTAGTGGCATGTAGGATGTAGGGAATAATGGATAGATGATTGCATAAAAGGATGAAAAAGAAAACACATTCCTACCTTC
Organism: Microcebus murinus; assembly: GCF_040939455.1. Classification (NCBI taxonomy): domain Eukaryota; kingdom Metazoa; phylum Chordata; class Mammalia; order Primates; family Cheirogaleidae; genus Microcebus; species Microcebus murinus. The sequence continues at coordinate 17,683,206 of NC_134124.1, forward strand.
AAGCGTCTGCCAGGGAGGTAGATAAGGTACCAAATGGAAAAATAAATACCTGGTCTTAGGATACTTGAAGATGACAAGTAAATTATATTTCTGCTGAACAGATTTTATGGAAAGAACTCTTCTTATGTCCATGGGGGATTGGATTCAAATGGAAAGCCCGCTGATGCAGTCTACGGACAGAAAGTAAGCATACCATGCTTTATTTCCACTGTTAAGCTGGTAGAAAATAACCCATAAAATCAAGGTGGATACATGTTTCATAGATGGTTGATATTTGTTCAGATTTCTCAACTTCTTAGAAGTTTGGGCTAGTATTTAATTACTATTTGGTTAATATATTTGAAATACTTATATAATGTTACATTTGTTCATTTTGTATGATATATTCTGAAGTTTTTGTGTGTTTAAAGATAATTGGCATTAGCATGGGGATTATCTTTTTTAAACTTTTAAAAAAGTATAGAAGACTGAAACAGGATCTGCACCTCTCACCACTCATAAAAATTAATTCACGATGGATAAGAGACTTAAAACTAAGGCATGAAACTGTAAGAGTTCTAGAAGAAAATGTTGGAAAAACTCTTAGGGACATCTGCCTAGGCAAATAATTTATGAAGAAGATCCCAAAGGCAATCACATCAACAAGAAAAATAAATAAATGGGAGCTGATCAAATTAAAAGGCTTCTTTACAGCCAGGGAAACAGACACTACAGTGAATAGACAACCTACATAATAGAGGAAAATATTTGAATGCTGTGTGTCTGCTAAAGGGCTGATAACCAGAATAGATTAACCAGAATAGATAACCAAAGAACTCAAGCAAATCAGCAAGTAAAAAAACAAACAGCCCCATTAAAAAATTAAAAAGGGGGCAAAGGACATGAACAAACATTTCAAAAGAAGATAGACAAATGGTCAAGAAACATGAAAAAGGCTCAATGTCTCTAATCCTCAGGGAAGTGCAAATCAAAACAACAATGAGATATCATCTAATTCCAGTGAGAATGGCTTCTATCAAAAAACCCCCAAACAATATGCTGGCGTGGATGCAGAGAGATAGGAATACTTACAGACTATTGGTGGGACTGCAAACTACTAGTACAACCTCTGTGGCAAACAGTATGGAGATAACTCAAAGAACTAAAAGTAGTACCATTTGATCTAGCAATCCCACTACCAGATATTTACCCAGAGGAAAAAAAGGATATTATAAAAATGTCACCTGCACCTGAATGTTTATACCAGCACAATTCACAATTGCAAAAATGTGGAAACAACCCAAGTGCCCATCAATACATGAGTGAATTAATAAAGGTTGGTGTATATATACCGGAGTTCTGCTCAGCCATAAAAAATTGGTGAACTAATACCTGTTGTATTAACCTAGATGGAACTGGACATCATTCTTCTAAGCGAAGTACCACAAGAATGGAAAAACAAACACATATACTCACTATTAAATTGGACCTAATTGAAAAACACTTATGTGCACATATGGAAATAAAACTCATCGGAAATCAAGCAAGTGGGAGGAATGAGGAGATGAGTAAATTCACACCTAACGGGTACAGTGCACACTATCTGGGTTGATAGGCACACATAATTTTGACTCTAAGTGTACAAAAGCAATTTATGTAACCAAAACATTTGTACCCCCCTAATACTCTAAAATAAAATTTAAAAAACATAGTAATAAGAAATGGCAACAGTGTGCTGAAAGTTTAGGCACATACTTTAACTGCATTGCTTCTTGTTTGAGATATAATAAACTATACTTTTGATTTAAAAAAGTGTGTTAATTTAGGATAGTTATCTTAAGAGACTCTAGTGTGGCTGCTGGGAATAGAGTAGAAAGACAAAATAGAATCTGTGTATTTTGTAATTTAAACATGCACATTGTCTTCACCTGTGCTGTGCTAGAAGGTTTAAGGTGGAGATGTGTAAATTTTTAGGCATTAACTCTTGCCTTGGTTTCTTAGGAAATCCATAGGAAAGTGATGTCACAAAACTTCACCAACTGCCACACCAAGATTCGCCATGTTGATGCTCATGCCACTCTGAATGATGGTGTGGTGGTCCAGGTGATGGGGCTTCTCTCTAATAACAACCAGGCTTTGAGGAGATTCATGCAGACGTTTGTCCTTGCTCCTGAGGTATGTGTAGGAATGATTTGTTCTATAGTGTCAGATGTATATAAAAAAGAGACAATGAAAGGTAATGCTGCATATCTTAAAACTTTTTTTGAAATTTTAAACTTCTAGAAAAGTTGCAAGAATAGTACAATAACTTACCCCTCACTTACAGCTACTGTCAACACTTGTCCCTAATTCTTTATTTACCTATCATTTTTTTTTTGTTGTTGTTTTGTTTTAGACCATTTGAAAATAAGCTGGAGAAATCATATCCAGTCATCCTCAAATACTTCAGTAGGCATTTATAGTACTTTTTTCTCCTGGTCCCAAGATTCAGTCCACAGTTAGACATTGCATTTAGCTATCATGTCTCTCTAGTCTCCTTTAATCTACAGTAGTCCTTAATCTTTCATTTTTCATGGCATTGACATTTTTGAAGAGCATAGTCAAGTTACTATGTAAAATGTTTCATACATAAGTATCTTTCAGTGCCTTACATTACATTAGAGATGCATGTGATGTCATTTAGACCTATTATTAGTGATGTTAACTTTGATTATTTAGTTAAAGTGATGTTCATGAAGTTTTCTTATGTAAAGTTAAATTTTTTTCTTTTTTTGATTTTTAAGTAAATTATGGGAGATTCTTTGAGACTGTGCAGATATCCTGTTCTTCATCAAAGTTTTATGCATTAGTTTAGTATTCATTGTTGATTCTTGGCTGGAACCAACTGCTACTTTGGTAGCAAATGGAGATTGTTTAATCCCATCACTATACTTAATTGGCATTCTAGTATAAAGAAATTTCTCTCCTATCTTATCTTTCATAGAGTCTTAGTACATCTAATTGATTATAATCCATTACTAACTGTATAACATGTGAAATGTCTCACATCTGGTCAGTGTAAACAACCTCAAGCTGCCTTTTGTGTCCTTTCTTTTTTTTGAACACTTTGTAACTGTGTCCCAGGCTCATTTATAGTCCTTGCTCGCCTCAATTCTGGAATCAGCTGTTCCTTCAAGGAGGCCTGGTTCTTTTTAGTTATTCTTATCATGGAAGGGCCACAAGTTTATGTTGAATAACTGCATTTGTGCCTTTTTCCAGATGGGTCCAGACTAAACAAAGTCAGAAAGCCTATCTACTTAAGCATAAAAAAGTGGGTCAATAAGAACTTGCTGAATAATTGTTTTTTTTGTCATTAATCTCAAAATAGTTTTTAGGATAGTGAACCTAAAACCCTTATTTTTTATTATTTGAATATAAAATAGCTTTCTATTTGAAAAACTATATGAAGTCATTATAGTAATGATTCCTAGAAGAAGGCTTAAAGTGTAAAGATTCACTCAACTCCTGTAGTCCCAGCGACTGAGGCAAGAGGATTACTTGAGGCCAGGAGTTCCAACACCAGCCTGGGCAAAATATTGGGCCCCTACCCTCTGTAGTCCAGGGATGAAAAAATACAGCCGAGCATGGTGGCATATGCCTATAGTCCTGGCTACTCAGGAGGCTGAAGCAGGAATTGCCTGAGCCCAGAATTTGGGGGTACAGTGAGCAATGATTATGACGCTGTACTTGAGCCTCAGCGACAATGAAACCCCATCTCCTTAAAAAAAGGAAAAAAAAAAAAAAAGGCTTGGTAGACTTACAGATATGCAAAGATGCAAAGAATCACCTGGAGTATGATTGTCAATTTTAGGTTTAATTATAGTTCCTCTTTTTTCTTTAAACTGTCTCATTTATTACAGAACGAATTGAGGTATATGTTGATATCACTCTTTTTATTGATAAGAAACAGCCTTAGAAATTGAAAATGTAAATGACATAGTTGGATTTGGACTATTATGTCTTATACCTAGTGTGAGCAGACTTTTTCAGCTACACTATTTCTTGAGTACTTGTGTTAACATTCTTTGATACATATTTAGGGAATTTTAAATATCTGCTGAAGTTAGGAGTATGATTGTTTCCTGATGATTTGAGGTGTGGGCTGTGGCATTTTATATACTTATGGTGAGGATAAATATTTTCAGGAAACAAAATATATGTGAGTATAGTCTTTTTACAGCCATGTTGTAGAGCAGGGCTTTTCAGTTTTGGCACTGTTGATGTTTTGGGTCCACCTATTTTTTGTAGTTGGGGCTTGTCTTTTCATTGTGGGATATTAAGTAGCATCTCTACCCTCAGTTGTTGTCATTGCACTCCCCTGTTGTGAAAACTGAAATGTCTCCAGTCTTTGCCAAAAGTTTCTTGGTGGCAGACTTGCCCACAGTTGAGAACCACTGGTGTAATTTGGCTTTTTAAAACTGTTGAGTAAATGAAAACTTTTTGTTGGCATTGCAGGGCTCTGTTGCAAATAAGTTCTATGTTCACAATGATATCTTCAGATACCAAGATGAGGTCTTTGGTGGCTTTGTCACTGAGCCTCAGGAGGGTAAGTTGTGAAACCATGTAAGTTGTCTAAATTTTCCCGATGGCATCAGACTGACCTTAAGAGACTATGGGTTTCTTTAATGTTGTATTATAATCTGTGTTCATTAATAACCATTAATAATAATTCCCAAGACATGAAGGGTCTGGGGTTTTACCCTACTTGAAGTTAAACAGGTTAGCTTACTTCATGGTTGTTTATAGAAGACATAAACTTTTAGGTCGGAAGGGGACATATTATTAAAGCAACAGTAGTAGCATTTTTGCTACAGTTACTACAGGATACCATGAAGAAGGACAGATGGTTACTTGTATTGCGATAGATTGTGTCATAAATGTGGAACCCACTGAGTTTGGGGAACCCAAATCTTTTATTATATAATGGGCACGAAACATGCCTACCCTTTGCTCTGGAGGAAGACGTTCTTTTCCAAAGGTGTTTGTTATACAGATGTTTTTGAAAGATAATCTGGAGAGAAGGGTAGATGTGAAAGATGTACAGAAACACAGAGACCTATGGAGAATTTTCTTCAAACTGGTACTATTTGAGTGTTTTCTGTGTGGCTGAGACTGTTCTTAGCACTTTATATGCACTGTGTAATACGCAGCCTTATACATGGTACTTTAGGTAATATTGTCCCCTATTTAATAGATTATAGCACTGCAGTGCAATAATTTGCCCAAAGTAATACAGCTAGTAAAGTGGGAGAGCCTGCATTAGATTACTGCCTAATGTAAAGTAATTTGCCTGGTGTCATGTAGCTAGCAAGGTGTAGAAGCCTGCATTAGGTTACTGGAACTATGACCCTCAGACACCATGTTCTTAACCAAAACACTAGATAGATAGCCTTAGTTTTATCCTTAAAGTCTATGCCATGATTTTATGAAACTGCTTTGCTTCCTTTACTTTTATTTATATGTTTTCTTATTGTTCTTTTGATTATAGCAAACCGTGTAAAAGTGAATATATTTGTGAATTCAGTAAGCACAAATAACTTTAAATAGCTTTTTCTTACTTAGAATCTGAGGAAGAAGTAGAGGAACCTGAAGAAAGACAGCAGACGCCTGAGGTGGTTCCTGATGATTCTGGAACTTTCTATGATCAGACTGTTGTCAGGTAAGGAAAATTTTGTTCCTATAACCAGGGCTGCATAAGAATTTACATTGTATACGCTTTCTCTTTGTGGGTGGGCAGTCATATGTTCTCAGAATTATTTCAGAAAATAATTAATTTCTCAGAAGAAATGTTTTGGCAACTTTGAGCAAAAATATATAATTTAATAATAGATTGTACTATGAGGACTATTTAAATAGTATCTATCAGTTGCATTCTGGTTTAGTTTCTTCTTGGTGCTAAGTGAAAAAATTCTGGATTTTCTATGAAGAGTTTAATATATCAAGGTATCACATTAAGTGCTTTGGGAGAATATAAAGTGGATAAGAACTTTCACCTAGTGAGACATCAGGCATAACGAATGTCTTTTTTCCCCCCAGAATTTCTATGTGTTTTTATTATATGTGTGGGTATGGTAAAAACCACATACTATAAAATTTACCTATCTTAACCATTTTTAAGTCTACAGTAAGTACTATATACATATGGTTGTACAACAGATATCTAGAACTTTTCATTTTGCAAAACAAACTAGCCATCGAACAGCAGCTTCCTTTTCCTTGCTTCCTAGCCTGTTAAGAGAGTTTTTATGTGTGCTAAGTGAATTATAATAGTTGTGGGATTCTAGCTGAAGGAGAAATAATGTTCATTTTGATCCTTATCAGAATTTATCAAGTAGATTCTAATTAAGTCATTGAGTATTTTTTTAATTGCTTTTTTAAATGCAGATATATAATTCTTAGATCTTTTCTTGGAGAGAGGGAGCTACTTTTATGTTCAGGTCTCTGGTTAATAAATGGTTGGGAATTTCTTGTAAAATGAATGGAGACAAAATGATATTTCTCAAATTTTCCTATGAAAGTAATGACATGGAAGAACATTTAGAGGAGCCTGTTGCTGAACCAGAGCCTGATCCTGAACCAGAACCAGAGCAAGAACCTGTATCTGAAATCCAAGAGGAAAAGTCTGAGCCAGTATTAGAAGAAACTCCTCCTGAGGATACTCAGAAGAGTTCTTCTCCAGCACCTGCAGACATAGCTCAAACAGTACAGGAAGACCTGAGGGTATGGAACATGCTTAATTTTTATTCTGTTTCTCGTTTATTTTTTCAAATCTCTTCTTTATTATTGTTTGGTTGACTTGTTAGATGCATTTTCATATTTTGGTGGTTCAGGGAAATTTCTTACATATTGAGCCATGCTTCAAATAAGAGGTATGATGCCTATTGCTTTATTTATTTATTTTTGAGACAGAGTCTCGCTTTGTTGCCCAGGCTAGAGCGAGTGCCATGGCGTCAGCCTAGCTTACAGCAACCTCAAACTCCTGGGCTCAAACAATCCTGCTGCTTCAGCCTCCCGAGTAGCTGGGACTACAGGCATGCGCCACCATGCCTGGCTAATTTTTTCTATATATATTAGTTGGCCAATTAATTTCTTTCTATTTATAGTAGGGAGGGGGTCTCGCTTTTGCTCAGGCTGGTTTTGAGCTCCTGACCTCGAGCAATCTGCCTGCCTCGGCCTCCCAGAGTGCTAGGATTATAGGCATGAGCCACCACACCCAGCCTGCCTATTGCTTTATAACATCAAAAATAACTACCCTACCCCCTTAAGGTATCTTGAATACCTTTTAGGCCAGAAATTTCAGGTGCCATTGTGTCAGCATATTGGCAACCCCTCGTCTTTTTAATATTTCATCTTTTACATTATAAAATATTATAAGCTTGTTATTTAACAGCAATACAAATGTATAACATCATTTTTAGAAAAGTAACATGGCAGAATAGACTTTTTCCATGAAATTTAATTAAGGATAGCTATAAATATCTGTAAGTAAAAAGTAGAAATAAACTGCTGAAATAACTTGTTGAAATACTTGATTTTAAATCTTGAAGTTTTTCAGTTATTCACCCATCAGGGTGTGATATGTTAACTGAACTCACAGAATCTTTACATTTGATGCTCTGGAAAGGATTTTTTTTTTTTTTTTTTGGTGCTGTATTTATAGGGTCAGGGGTTTTTAAAATGTCATTTGTTCAATTAATTCAAGTACCTGCTCTGTACTAGGCACTGTGCTAGGTGTGAGTATTATATTGGTAAAACAGATAGGGCTCTTGCCCTCTGGCAGCAAATAGGTCAGTAGGAAAGAGAAATACTGAAATGACTTTAGCTTGCAGGTAGCAAAGTAGATTGACTGGATTGAGAATGGATGACCAGTTAGGTGGCTATTCTAGTAGTTATGGTGAGAGATAATAATGGCCTGGGTTAGAGTTGCGGCAGTGGAGAAGAAGAAGAGATAATTAGGTAGAATAACAGGATCTGACAATTCTTTGGGTTTTTTTTTTTTTTTTTTTTTTTTTTTTTTTGAGATGAGGTTTGGTCTGTCACTGAGGCTGGAGTACAGTGGCACAATCATAGCTCACTGTAGCCTTGAACTCCTGGGCTTGAGTGATCTTACTGCCTTAGTCTCTTGAGTTATGCTACCTGGCTAAGTTTTTTTTGAGAGATGGCTTCTTGCTCTTTTGCCCAGGCTGGTCTTAAACTCCTGGCCTTAAGCCATCCTTCTGCCTCAGCCTCCCAAGTCACTGGGATTATAGGTATGCCTGGCTAGGTTCTTTCGTGATTTTTTTATTTATTTTTATTTTTTTTGATTATTTATTTATTTATGAATGAATGAATGAGACAGAGTCTTACTCTGTTCCTCTGGCTAGAGTACCATAGTGTCAGCCTAGCTCACAGCAACCACAAACTCCTGGGCTCAAGCGATCCTCCTGCCTCAGCCTCCCGAGTAGCTGGGACTAGAGGCATGTGCCACCATGCCCGGCTAATTTTTTCTATATATTTTTAGTTGTCCAGCTAATTTCTTTCTATTTTTAGTAGAGACGGGGGTCTTGCTCTTGCTCAGGCTGGTCTTGAACTCCTGACCTCGAGCAATCTGCCTGCCTTGGCCTCCCAGAGTGCTAGGATTACACTAGCACTGAGCCACCGTACCCGGCCCTTTTGTGATTTTTTTTTTTTTTTTTTTAAATGGATTGGAAAGGTGTTCATGATGATTCTAAAACTGGTGTAATAGGGTCAGTGTTTGTTCCACAGATGGGGCAAATCATGGGAGGAAGAGCTGAGCCTGTTTTGAAGTAGAGAAATTTCTTTGATTTACAAACTTGAAATTGACTGAAAATAGCTTTCTTGACCCTAAACCTCTCGTATTTGGCTGATACTTGATTATCAGTCCTAAGGAATTTTAGTACTAGATTTTGAGTAGGTGAAAGAAAGGGCTCTCAAAGATACTTATACTCCATCCTGCCTATGAGAATGTGATGTGTATATTATGCATAAGAAATCAAGAGTTAGTAGCTTTTATACTGTTTTGATACATGGTAGATGGTATAATCATGTAATGGTGATGGTATTCCCTTAGACTTTTTCTTGGGCATCTGTGACCAGTAAGAACCTTCCACCCAGTGGAGCTGTTCCAGTTACTGGGATACCACCTCATGTTGTTAAAGTACCAGCTTCACAGGTAAGGTTCTGATAAAACATGAACATTAGGCAAATTTACTTGCATTTTGGTAATGTGATTCAACAGAGGCTTAGAGAATGTAGAAACTGATATATAGGGCAGAGGAGAAAGGTGTAGTTTTAAATGACTTTTTTTTGATAAGGAAGTTGTCATTTTCTGATTTAAACCTTATTAGCTAATACACTTCATAAGAAAGTAAGCCTACAAGAGTTAACTTATAAATCTTTCAGCCTCGTCCGGAGTCTAAGCCTGAATCTCAGATTCCACCACAGAGACCTCAGAGGGATCAAAGAGTTCGAGAACAACGAATAAATATTCCTCCCCAGAGAGGCCCCAGACCAAGTAAGATCTCAGAAGGGTGATTTCTCTAGTTTGGGAGATTCTGAGATGAGAGCTTATTTAGGGGAGGTGGTTTATATTTGTGTATTTATGTTTACAAAAATAATTAATGATAGAATCACCTTTGTGTAAGGTAGAGGGAAAACCATTGAATGGGAACAGTCACTAGAAGAAGGCTTAAAATGTAAAGATTCACTCAGGCTTAAAGTGAAAGGTGTAAAGTGTAAAGATTCACTCACTCCTGTAGTGCCTTCCCTCCAGATTATCTTTCAAAAACAAAGATATAACAAGTGTTATATCTGTATATAAAAACAGCTTTGGAAAAGAATGTCTTCCTCCAGAGCAAAGGGTGGGCATATTTAGTGCCCATTATATAATAAAAGATTTGGGTTCCCCAAACTAAGTGGGTTCCACATTTATGACACAATCTATAGCAATACAAGTAACCATCTGTCCTTCATGGTATCCTGTAGTAACTGTAGCAAAAATGCCACTACTGTTGCTTTAATAATATGTCCACTTCTGACCTAGAAGTCTTATGTCTTCTATAAACAACCATGAAGTAAGCTAACCTGTTTAACTTCAAGTCACTGAGAGTTGTCATCTTTATCTTGTATTTCACTGCTGTTTTTGTCTCCTCTAAGTTCGTGAGGCTGGTGAGCAAGGTGATGTCGAACCCCGAAGAATTGTGAGACACCCTGACAGTCACCAACTCTTCATTGGCAACCTGCCTCATGAGGTGGACAAATCAGAACTTAAAGATTTCTTTCAAAGTAGGTGATTGAGTTTTGAACACTAAATTCATCTAGTGCAGTGCTAGCAATAGAACGTGAGCCACATATGTAATCACATATGTAATTTTCTAGTAGTTATGTTATAAAAGAGTAAGAAGGAATTGGAGAATTGAATAACATTTTGTTTAACCCAGTGCATCTAAAACATTATGATTTCCACATATAAGAATATTATAAGAGATTTTACATTTTTTTTTTACTAAGTCTTTGAAATCCAGTGAGTATTTTACACTTTTGGCACATCTTAATTCAGACTAGCTACATTTCAAGGGCTTAGTAGTCATGTGTAAAGTTTATTTATTAATGGTGTACATTTAATGTTTCAAGGAAATGTTCTTAGTAGTTATCTGAGAATATCTGTTTCACTTGCAGGCTATGGGAATGTGGTGGAGCTACGCATTAACAGCGGTGGGAAGTTACCCAATTTTGGTTTTGTTGTGTTTGATGATTCTGAGCCTGTTCAGAAGGTCCTTAGCAACAGGGTAAGCAGTTTTTAATTTTTTTAAAAATAGGTGTATCTTGGTTCTTTAGAATGTATTCATCCTTACAGTTGTGTCTCCATCATGTAACATGACATTTATTCGAACATATTTGTGTAATTTATTCCATCATATTCAACCATTATTAAAGACTTAAAGACCTGCCAGGGGTCTAGAACAACAAACTTTGTTTTTGAATAAGTGAGTGATGAAAATGTAATAACTAATAGTTATCAGTGCATTGAAGTTTATGTAGATTTCTTTCCTTTGTGCTGGCTTCTGGTGTAAAGGAGATGAAATGCAATGTGAGAGCCAGTTTGCCCAGGGTAGTCTTGGTATATAGCTGTTGTCTGTGTATAACTATTAAGAGCTGCTCCTTTAATTCTGTAAATTGTCTGGGTTTGGAAGATAAATTACATAGTTACCCTACTTAGAACTCTATTTATTTATAATATTCTTACTGTATACATTGTAACAGATTTGTAGAATGAAACTCTTAATGTGAAGCTCTTAAAAAAACCCTTTGCTTCCTCTATACCTTTCATTAGCCAAAAACTATGTTGTGTAGTAGTAGAGAAGAGCAAGGGTATAAATAATATCAGTTTACTGAGATGGGTATGGGATCTTTAAAAGCTATGCATTTTTTTTGAGGTGAAATTCACATAACATAAAATTAGCCATTTTAAATTGTATAGTTTAATTGGCAGGTAGAACACATTGTTGGGCAGCCATCATCTCTGTCTAATTCCAGAACATTTTCATTAAAAGTAAGCCCTTTACCCATTAAACAGTCGCTTCTCATACGCTCTCTCCCCAGCCTCTGACAACCGCTTTCTGTCTTTGTAAATTAAAACTACACATTTTGAACCATATAATAGAAATGTTGTAGATCAACGATGTTCTCCAGCCTTACAATCTGCAAATGTGTGTTATCTTTACAAATTGTTTGAACATTTTTTTGTGAAGCATCCCAGAAAACTGAGAAATGAGAACGGTGGTCTATGTCACTAAGACCAGAATTCTGAACCCAGAAATGTTAGTATGCTTTGTAGATAAATCCATCATTCAGTATGTATTAGGTCTTAGTGGCCACTGTTGATTTCACTGTATTGATAGAAGCTATACTCTTTCTGGTAATTTTTTGTGAGAACAGAAATAGCTGATTGCCATGTAGACTGATTACCATGTCATAGTGTAGCATAGTGGGTCAGAGCTTCTACTTCGTAGTAGTCAGATGGCTTTAGTTTGTATTCCTCCTCCATTACTCATTGTGATGACTTGTGGAGCAAGTTCTTTAACCTCCCTGGCCCTTAGTTTGTTAGTCTCTAAAGTAGTTGTCATAACAACTCTCAGGGTTGTTGCAAAGATTAAATGCACTAATAAATTTGATCAGAACACTTCCCTGACTCATGGTAAGTACTGTTAGACATTAATTTTTAAAAAAATTTAGAAAATTACATTGCCAGTAAAGAACACAAATTGAATTGTTGGAATGTTTGGTAACCCTTATATATATTACTGTTTATGTAATTTTATGTGAAAATTAGATTTCCTTTAATAAGTACAATGAGAGTTAACTTGTGCTGCTCTGCTGTTTAAATTGTCCTTTTTTTGTGTGAGCTGGCCTCCACACCTAACCACTTTTCTGTATATTTGTTAATGGGCAATTATGTGTTCTGAGTTCCAAACAAAAATAGAACTATGAGTACTGAGCTGATTTGTGATCTGCTGTTTCTTTATGATAGCTTTGTTTTATCATTAATAGTCATAGCACTCACTTAAGTCTGGTCACCTTGATTCTTACAGCCCATCATGTTCAGAGGTGAGGTCCGTCTGAATGTGGAGGAGAAGAAGACTCGAGCTGCCAGGGAAGGGGACCGTCGAGATAACCGCCTGCGGGGACCTGGAGGCCCTCGAGGTGGGCTGGGTGGTGGAATGAGAGGCCCTCCCCGCGGAGGCATGGTGCAGAAACCAGGATTTGGAGTGGGAAGGGGGATCGCTCCAAGGCAGTGAATTGCTCCTCACTGATCTTCACACAGCAGTTCACACCCTAACTCCTGCAGAATGGTGAATTTCTTCAGCCAGCCTTTGGTATCTTGGAGTATGATCCTAGTCTGTTATAAACTGCTTAAGTTTGTACAATTTTACTTTCATTTTGTGTTAATGGTGTGTGCTCCCTCCCCGTCTCTTCCCTCTCCTGACCTTTAGTCCTTCACTTCCAATTTTGTGGAATGATATTTTAGGAGTAACGGATTTTTAAAGAAGAAGAAAAGACTGAATTTCCTTGCTTACTTTGCATATACAGACTGGATTTTTTTTTTAACAGCCATTTCCCCAAAGGAATGTCTCGCTCATTACTGACATTTGGTATGTTTCATTCATTGGAATATTTCTTACTTATTTTCTACGTGTTTCAAAAGCCTGTGAGAAATACAGGATTTGATAAACATTTTGAAGGCGGGAAAAGCCCAAATTGTTTCTTCTTTGAGAGTCATGACTACCTTCTGGTGTGGAGAAATTGCCATTGGAAAATTTGACAATTTTGATGCTCACTGGTATGGTTAAAAACTGAATAAAAGGTGTTAATAGAGTTTTTTCTTTTGATATTTGATCACAAAACAATTCTAAAACCTGTTTTTACCATTAAAATTTAAATTGTGAGATAGGTTTTAAATGTCTAGACTGCAACTGATATGCTTTTCTTGAACTGTTAGATTTTTTTGAAGTAGAGTTTTTTCATGTTTAATTTGTATTTGTAAAAAAACAAAAAACAAAAAAATCCCCCAAATGCAAATAACAAAAAAACAGAGCAAAACTGTTGTGCCTTCTATTTATCTTTGATTCCAGTCTTGACAATTGTTTAAAGAAAAATAATAAAAACAATCTAGATTTGTGTTATCAGATTCAGAGTATGTGGGGAATTGTAGAATCCCTCTTTCATCACCTTGTATGTCTTCTGTTAATATTTGTTATGCCTTATTCTAAGATTGAGTCTCAAACTGGAATGCCTTTGAAGACAGATGCTTCTATAGAGGTCCTTTGACCTAAATAGTTCAACATTGTATTTTTATTTTGGTATCTAAGCAGATTCCTAATCATAGCCCATAAGAAGGAATGTGACATTAATATTGGACTTTGCTGATGTGCTCAAGTGTCTGCAATTTTCTTTCTTTAAATCATAGCCACATGGTAAATTTTCTATTTTGTTATGGTTCTCTTTTTTTTTCTGATGGGCATGCAGTGGGTGCTTCTTGGAAATGGCCAATTTTTATTAAAATATTTCTGGAAGAAAATTTAATCTGGTAATATAGACTAATACTCGTTTTGCAATAGTATGTTATTTTTTGAGTGCTGTGTGTGAGGTGGGTGACGGTTTTGTTTACACGTGTGAAGCAAGCCTTTATGTGATACCTTGTCAATGCTAATCGAAGGTCAACCAGTTTGTCACATTTAACTTATTTATTTTCTTCTTAACAGTATCCATCTTTCAGACTGTATAGGAATAGGAATGTTGTGTTTGTTTTGCCTTTACTGAGAAAAACTCTAGGTTGCTGTGGAAAGGGGTTAGTTAAGACTAAAATGAAGTCTGATGTTACCAGTTTGGTCCCAGTACCTCAAATATTTGAAAATTGGCAACATTGCCTTCACATAAAGAAACTAGTCACATAGCTGTTTTTTGGGTCAGTTTAAGTAACTGTTGGGTAACTACTTCATTTGGCTCAGGCCAGTGATAATTGGAAGGAATTCAATTATAGCTTATATTAAGCTTGTGGTGGGTGCAAAAAAATAAAAAAAAGTTAGGCTGAGTTACTTTGGGGGGAAAAAGAATTTAAGTTGCAGTGACTTTAAGCACATAAATTACGGATAGCCTAGGCATTATTTTGCAAATCCTAAATCATACATTTCAAAATAGGAGTTCTTACTCAGAGGCTTAAGCGCACTAACTAGATACAGTGATCCTCAACTTGGCATTATTATCACATCCTTAGAAGGCATTTGGAAATGCCTTTTGGAGGCATTGCAGGGGGAGTTTTGGAGGGGTTGCAGGGGGAGACTCCGCATCTGGCATTTATTGGGTGAGGGCCAAGGATACCAAATGTTCTGAAAAAGTGAAGCAACCACATTGAGAACACCACTACTCTGTATTCATAGGGATGGGTAGAGCTGTGGGATTAAGAGAAGCAGAATGAAGACTCATTCTTTTGAAATTCAGCCTCACATAAATAAAAAATTAGGAAATAGGAATCTGTTTTGGAAATTAGAGTAACATCTATTCTAATTTTTCTTTCTATTGTTG
Source organism: Microcebus murinus (assembly GCF_040939455.1). NCBI lineage: Eukaryota > Metazoa > Chordata > Mammalia > Primates > Cheirogaleidae > Microcebus > Microcebus murinus. Next base: position 17,698,305 of record NC_134124.1, read on the forward strand.
TACAATGTCTGTGAGTGTATGTGTGCATGCGTGTTTAAATGTGGAGAGGGAGTAGCAATATATGCTAGATGCTGCTTGTAACTTGTTGCAGAGAATTACTGCATAGTCTTAGAAAACAAAAGCCTTCCCCATTAATTTCAAGTACTTAGAAATGGGATGGTTGTGGGGTTTTGAATAGCATTGGATCTGAGAAGTAGGATTTAGCATCATGGTCAACACTGTTCAGGATCTCAAAATAATTGTTTACATTATTGCATATAGAATAAACATGAGAGCTTAGAGATGCATACATTCTCACAGCTGGGAAGTCAAAATAAGTTAGGGCAAGGTTTTCTACAGGCTCATTATATTCAGCATTTTCATATTCTAAGTACAGTTTTTATCTGTAGAATGGCCCAATGTAAAGTGTGCTACTGAGGTTAAAACCCTTGACCCAAGAGTATTTTAGCTGGATAAGATTTTGGTTCAGAGGGTCTCAGTCTTTTAAGATTTGTTGAAAATAAATAGATATTGGGCCTTAACGAAAGTATCTTTTATTTCATCATGAGGTTTGGCTTGTGTATTTAGTGTTCTCAACTTTCTCAGCTATTATTGGGTAGCAGTGAAATGGATAATCCCAAAATAATTTGATTTTAGATGAATAGGCTACTATTACAGCATTAGTTGAATTGTACTTTAGTTTTAGGTTAGGAAATTTAATTTTCTTATCTACCCCAAGGAGGATAACCCCAAAATAAGATGTGAGGAAGCAACAGCATCAGAGTAATTATATGACTAGGCCTCCAGGTCATCCATGTGGCAAAGAGCAGATTGGCCTTCCAAACTGCTGCTTATTCTCTAGAACTACACTGCTTACCTGTTTATATGTCAGTGGCATATACCATAATGTAATGACTACTGTAGAGAGACCTAAGTCTGAAAGGCATTCAGATCAAGGTTAGTGTCACTGTTCATAGTATCCTTTAGGGCAAATAAGATAATTAAACTTGGATTTTGTAGGTGTCCTTTTGCTTTACAGATTCTGTGTGGTAACACAATAATAGTGATTTGTTCTTAAATTGTTTTTCTTACCTGGTTTGATAGTACATTTAGTACAAACCTGAAATCTGGATGTAGATAACAATATTTTTATTATAGCATTATCCAGGTGAGTTTATAGAAGTTGTGTTTTTGTGCTTATAACTGCCACTCCTGATACTTTTCCTTCATCCCCTTATTTGAAAACCCTTGAAGAATTTAAATGATTTAGTGGAAAATGTGGCACTTTATAGAAAGCAATTTGTTAGAATCTATATGGAAATCTTTCTGTGAAGTTTAGATTTGTAGACCACTGTTTATGCTGAGTGAACTATTTCTTTTAAGTAAATGATTGCATTTGTCAAATCTACTGATCTAAAGATGTCTTTTATATCATAATTTTGTTTTTGTGTTACTTAATACAATCTCTGCAGAATTCCATACTGATGAGATAATTACTGACCTTGTAAAGGAAATAACATCAATATTTATTTGAATATAAGGTTTTAGCTAACTATGTAATGTACCAAAAGTGCGCAGTGCCACAGTTAGAGAGCCTTCCACATATTAGAAACTTAGCAATGTCTTGTGCGGAATGAGGGGTTGGGTTAAAGTTGCTGATGAAGCAATAGCCATGTGGCACTAGATAATAACTAAGTTAAATAAGAATTTCTGGTTTTAAGGTAGTAATGCCTTTCTGGGTTCATGTTTGTTTACTGTGAAGTTCAGGTTCTGGGGACCATAGGTGGGCATGTCAACTCTTAATATACTATAGTAAAGGAGAAATTGTGGCACATGTACAACTTAATCTGTTTACAGTCTTATTAGTGGATATGTATCTAGTTCAGGATAATACTGAAATTAGACTTCCTAGCTCATGCTTTCATATAATAGTCTCAAATCAGGGCCTGAAGGAGTAAGAAATTTAGAGGTCATCTAAAACCCTTAACTAGTTTTGGTTTTGATTATGATCATATATTGGCTTAGAATCCAGGTGGTTCAGTTTTTGTATATATGTCTTGTTTTGAAAGCTTAGGACAGTCTCTCATTCTTTCCAGTTTCCACTTGATGAACCTAGTAGCATTTTTTTAGTTCTCTGTAAGAGGAAAATAATATTGGAATTGGTTCCACTGCTACTTTCATAAACCATGTGACTTGGTCAATTACAGGAAACCATACGTGTTTAGTACTTTGGAATGTGGCCAGTATCCCGGCTTCATAAGGGATACAGTGTCTTAGATGTTTTTTAAAAAAGTAAATTAGGATATTTACCAAAAATTAACTTGATTTACTTAAACAAGTTCTTATTTTTCAGGAGTCCACTTACGGAAAGTTTGCCTATATTTTTGGTGGCAATTAGAGGGAAGATCCTATTCTATTTAACCTGAATAGAAACGATTTCAACTATCCCTGAAGTTAAAACCACATCTGTTACTAATTCTCTCCAAGCTTTGATGTCACCTGTTCAACTTTGAACTTTTAAAATTTTGTTACAAAGATTGTATATACACTGATTTAGCCCTTTTAAGTGAAGACATTGTATCTAGAAGCTTGTATAAGAAAGTAGGGGAGAAGAGGACTTCCTTATTTTTAACATTTGGTGCACACTTAAGTAGCTTGTAGAACACAGTTTAAAAATAAATTTATATAGGTAGAAGTTAGAATTTTTTTTCAACCTTCTGGCTAGTTTGCATAGATGTTAGATTTTGAAGAAAGATGGAAGTGTACAGGTAGACTTTAGCTAATAGAATAGGACTCATTTGTGATAAATGTGGAGAATTATATTTTTGAGTGAGAAACATTGGAATATTTTCTTAAAAGTTTTCTTCCTGGTCTCATTATTGTCACAGAGAACAGGAGAAAGTAGTAGAATATTTTGAATCATAGGATGTTAGGATTTTATTTTTCTGGAAAGAACTAAGAAGTGATTTGTATAACCCTTTCATTTTGTTAAAAATCAGAAAATTGATTGGTACAGAGTTCTGCATCTCCTGTGTAAGTAATATGGAGAACTTTCAGGGATTACCAGTCTAGGTTTACTGTAGGAAGGCCAGAGCTGTTAAAGTTGGTCAGGGTGTGGGGAGAAAAGGGAAGGTACACCCTTTTATATGCTTATTACTCCTTTGATTCTATAGTTCAGTTTTCACACCCTGATTTTCTCTATTTTCTTAGAACTCTTGTAATGCCCAGCTCTACCAGAGCCTGTTTAGGACATTAACTTGTGCTCCCCTCAGGGATGGGTTTACTACTAGCTGTCAGAAAGCTATCGGGTATCCTAATGTGTTAATAGCTGAAACTCAGCTGTAATTATCTCCTGAATACTTAAGCATTTTGCATTCTGTACATTGTGGTGCTTTTTCCACCTTGTATTGTTATCAGTGTAAGCTCCTAGGGGGCAGTGTTTGGTCTTAGGCATGTACTCTGTTTAGTGCCTGGTAGTGCCGTGTATGTATCAGGGTACTGATACTCCTTTTCAGTCATTTCTCCCATTCTTCATGGAAGCGATGGTCCAGCCTTGCCAAACTACGTGTGGTCCCTTGATAAGCCAGGCACTGCCAGTTCCATGGCCTTAAGTGCCTTCTCTCTTACCTGAAGATACACACACACACACACACACACACACACAGCCACCCCTGCCTAAAGATCTTCTGCCATGTAAGTAATTTTTTCCCCTCAAGATTCAGTTCAAGAGCTATTTTCCCCCCTAAGGAATATTTGCAACAAGAATAGGGATTCCCTTTTTGTGGCTGATTTGTCTAGAATTTGAAGTGAGGAAAAAATTCATTCTCACCTATTTTTACCTTCTCCTGTTTGAGGTGTCTCAACCTTCATTTTTCAAACTGTGTTCCTAGAGCACTTTATACCTTTCTCAAAGTTCATAGCTTACCTACCCTTCAACCTAGAATTAGAATTACATTACCTGCCTTACTACCTAATTAAACTGTAAGCTCCTGGAGGACAAAGAATACCTTCCACCAGAACGTACAGTGACTCATGCTAGAGTCCCTAAATGATACCTGAGTTTAATAACTTCATGTTTATCTCTTTTCATTCTCAAAAGGGAGGCATGCCTAGAGATAGCCTTTAATGCAATAAATTGTGGGCACTATAATATTTCAGTGGAGGAAATTGTGGGGGATGGGCATAGGAGGAGGAGGAGGAAGTCACTGGCCATTTTGAGGTACTTCCGTCCCTGGTCTGGTAATTAGTCATTTCTTTCTGATTGTGCCTCTTATATCTCTCAGGCACTTTGTTTCCATGCAAAAGAGTTTTTATGTGTGGCTTTCATTTCTGTGCACAAACTTGTTCCTTGTTCCTTCATTTTTCTTTCAGTTTGTGACATCCCCCATGCTACAAGTCTGAGTCTTCTGCTTCCCCTTTTCGTTACTCCCCACATCCAGTCTCCAGCTAAGTTCTGTCAGTTCTGCCTCAGCAGTCTTTCCCATCTCTTTCTCCCCTCGCCTGATGCAGTAGCCTCTCAGCTTCACTTTACCTCTTGTTACTCCAGCCTACTTTATACACAACGTTAGAGTCATCCTACAGAGACGTAGCTCCGGCCACGTATCCCATGTATGTGTCCTATCTCCCCCACTAGACTGTAAGCTCCTTATGGGCAGGATCTGTGTCTGAGTCATCTTTGTATCTCCAGTAGCACCAACCAATAAATATTTCTTGAATGAATAAAAGAAATCTTATTTCTCAACATACAGTCTTGTCTAAAGTGAGATGTTTTCCAGGTTACACATAGATTTCCCCCTGGAGTAATTGGAAGACTTCATAAGTTCTCTCATATGAAGTTGGTTAAATAGTAAAAAAAATTATGATTTAACCACAGAGAAAATTTCAGAAAACTTTAATTTTCCATTGGAATCAGCATGGATATGTGTATATGGATGGTTCAATAAATATACTTTTATATACATGTATCACAGAAATTTTACATTCCATCATCAAACTGCAGAAATAGATTTTTTTTACAAGCCAAAAAATAACTGCCATAACTTTTATGACTTCATGCAAAAAAGGGGAAGAGTCAAGGGGCAGAGGGGAAATTGGTTGTTCAAGGTTGAGTGTCCAGTAAGAAGTAAAAATGTTACATTAAGGAAGCGATTGCTTAACACGCTGCTTAAGGTGGTAGCCAAACAAATCCTTAACTGCAGCATTAAGGCCATACCAAGTTTATACATATATACAAAGAAGTTTCCATATAAAAGACATACTATAACTTTTGACTGGGAAAGGATGAGGAGCTTTGTGAGTTATTTTGACCCAATTTTCTGGGCCTGTTGATTAAACTGTCCCTATGCTGCTGCTGAGAAATCTTTTCTCCTTTGGCTAGCTGTCAGAGTTGCCATGTGGGCTTGACTTCTGGTCTCTCATGTGAAGGTTTGAATCATCTTGAATTCTTCCATCATGGATGGTAGAGCACTTTGTAGCTTAACTCACACTGCCCGACTAAGCATATTTTTTACATCTCCCAAAAGTATTTGGAATCACAGAACTTGTAGTTGTCTTACCTGTGACAGACTCCACAGCCTTGCAGGCATTGTGACCTGAAGAATTACACAGTGCCCTCGCATTCTTTGGGGTTAACATAACTTATTGGATAATGTACTAATGAACCGAAGTATTAGTGTTCAGGCAACACATCCCCTAGCTGTTGGAAGTTAATATACAACCTTTACCCCTTGTGTGATATATTTGCATTGGCAGCTACCATTTTGGAAAAAAAGGAGATGTAAAATTGCAGTAGAGGAATAACTTGGGGTTGGCTTTTTATGCCTAAATGTCAAACCAGGGAACTTTTTAGGACAAAGGTACATCTTTTGTGCAAACATCAAAATGGGTGAAATGGGGAAAACATGAAGGACAAGTCCTTAGGAGATGACTTCCAGTTAATGCAGAAGTCGTTTGCTTTGGCAAGGTTTGGGTGAGACTCTGAGATTGCACACTCTAGTTCTTTCTGTTGGCAGAAACTGGCCCATCTTAAATTAGTGAATGAATCCTGAGTCAAAAAGGAAAAGTGGAAAGTTACTAAATCTAAGATAAATCGTATATATAAAATAACCCTTTACCCTGACTGACTTTGAGCATTTATTTTACAATCATGTAAACTCATTTTGGAATGTTTTAAATCAATCTGATAGAGCTTTTCCATCTTAGCGGTGAATTGATGTATCTCTGCAGTAGTCCTGTTCATTCTTATTTCTATGGGCCAGTTTCCAAGTATGGCTCCAGCATGTTCAAAGAGCTGTGGCTACAAGGTAATTCAGTCTCCTTCCATGGTTAACCTGGACCAGTCCAGTTTGAGAATAAGCTCTCTGGAAATGGCCTGTCCTGGGTAAGAGGACCAAATAATTGGTGATTTGGAAGTACTGTAGTACGTTTGAACACTTGCCTTGTGTGCAATCACTGCATACTCCAATTATGCAACAGCCACACTTCATTATTAGTAACACTACTAGTTATTTACATTGCAGTAATTTGCATCAATTCTGGACACTGATTGTAGCCAACAGGTCTATTGTGTTGCTGATCCAGACAATGAGACTAAAATTCCCTTTGGCATCTATACTAAGAGGGCTTAAAATTTTGAAGGGTTTTTTTTTTCTTGGTCATTTTGTGGTTTCCTTTGTTCATTTCGAATGTAAAACAAAGACATTTTGTGTAGTTTTTCAAACTTATTTGGAGGCCATTGAGGCCCTTGCTATGTTTTGAAAGTAGAACTCAGGCTGTTCAACTTTTTTCTTTTTTTAAAGAAAATGTTGCACTAACCTTTGGTTTGTCTAATCACAAGAATCACATTGAGTAGGCATTTTATCTATACTAAGGATGGACTCCTTTGGGATTTAATTAACTCATTTCATTTTAACTACTGTTAGTGCTGAAAATGTTATAATGGCTTAAGTATTGGAAGATCGAACCATTAAAATATGAAATAGTATGAGTTTAAAGTGCTCTGAAATGCCTTGTGGGAACATCCAATTTTTTTTAGCCTCTTCTGTACCATTCAGGCTAAATTGGCATGTTGAGCATGGTATGCTTTTAAATGAGGTAGAAATATATCTAAAGTGGAAGAAGTTGAGGTTAGCAAACTGCTTATTTGATACATAAGCACCACTTAAAAAAAGATTTGGGGTAATTTTTCATTTAGTGGGTAGGTTTTCTAACCTTTCCTTTCCCCAAAATATTCTTTCTAAAGAATCCTTTCTAATTTACCTTTCCTAAGTGAAAGAAACTATTCCTTTTACATACTTCATTAGTAATGACTTGATAAAGAGACATTACACTTCTGTCTTTATTTTTTCTATTCATATTTGGCATCTGTCCCTCTCCATATACCCTTTTCTGTTTATGGACCTGATTTTGTACTTTGAATAGGGATGCTCTATAGGTTGGGAGAAGTAATTTCAGATGCTGCTAAGGGTAAAAGAGGACATACTGTCTCCCAGGTCTGCTGTGTTTACTATTTCAGATTTTAAAAAAGTAATATATTTGGACCACAAGCTCCCCTTTAGAAATACCTTCTTTGTACTAGGGATTGGCTTGATAAAAAGAAATAAACTAGGAATAACTTTTTCAGACTCAGTGTAAACCCAGGGTAGAACCTTGACTTTACCATTCTTCTCTATCCTTTTTCTACTGCCTACCTAGCACAAACTAAATGCCTAATACTTATCAGTGACCTTGAAGATGTCAATTCTTAGTGGGTACTAGGTATACTTCTGAGATAAAGGAAAAGGCAGGTTTCCCCAAGGTAAGTACAGGAAAATTTGAGCCGGGCAGAAGGTGGCAGCTGATGGAAAGATTCGAAGAATGAGCTGCTCTGCACAGGATGGAATACCTATTGATTTGCCTTTGAGAATTGCCATACCCGATGAGTCCTGATCCTTTATTCTGCATTTAAGTTTGTTATGATGTAGTCTAAATCTGTCTTTCCAAACATGTTACACTTTTTCCATTCGTTACACTTTATCCAGTGGATAATCACTATCCTTGCATGTATGTGCCCTTTATTTTTCGCCTCCATTATTTTTGCTCATGCTGTTCCCTCTGTTTGGAATCCCCTGTCCCCATCCGTCAAAATCTCATCTGTTTTTTCAGTTATTGCTTAGATGGCCTTGAAACACTCCATGATTTATTTTCTGCCCTCCATGGCATGCACCTTTGTTACATTGTGCCTTCATGTTAGCAATTATGTTGGTGCTTCTATTATCCCCTCCTATATTGTAGGGAAAGGGGCTGTGTTATTCTAATGCTCTCTGCATTCATGGTACACTCATGTGTCATAATAGATTTTGTAAATAGGCAGATGGAAAGCAGGCAGGTGTAGGGAGGTTAAAAATATAGAAAAACTAGAAGTAATATGCACGTATATGGCGTTTTGTTATATATTTCAGTCTTGGCTATGACATTAGCTTTTGAGATCTCCCTGAGCCCATTCTGACTTTTTCCAGGCCTTTTCCAGGCTAAGGAGACATTGTGAAAAAACATTCACTGAACTAGACTTGGGGTCATTACATAGGGCCCATTCAAAGAGTGCCACTTGACTCACCAATATCCAGAGCTGTACAGAAGGGTACTGTGCTAACAATCCTGACATAACTGCTGTAGCTCATGGTCCTGTCATGCCAAAGACCAAGCTCTGGATGCAGCTGAAGAGACATAGGTGAGACCAAGTGGGTCCTAGGAAACAGTAGTGGGGGCCTTGTCCCGCGAACTAGTCTGGCTGATTTGTACACATTAGTTACCCAAGGGATAATACAGTCAGGAACAAAAGGACTTGAAGACAAGCAGAAACAGCCACTAGATTTTTGAAGTTTGTTCACATAATTCTTTTGTAATTCCATTTTCCCCACTTCATTTGGAGAGCTTAGATGGGAATAAAGAGCCATTGGGAACCCCTCCTTTGCTAGAACATTAGTCAAGCTGCCACTTTTAATACTTCTGTTTTAGTGGTATCTCCTGCGAAGAGAAGGTCCCTTTTTACCTGAACTCACCTGCTTGGGTGAAGTGGTTTGGTAACTAACCATTAGGAATTAATACTGTTTAACTCTTTTAAAGGTGGGTGAGACCATAATTACATAAATCCAAATAGTAAACTGCTATGGAAAATAATCTTTTGTTTAGCATTGGAGCTCCAATGTCCCATCCTCCAAGAGACCTTGGATTGTCTCTTGGATTCCATTGATAAAAAGCATACATATATCCCTTTGTGAAAGACAGGAAGTAATTTCTGATTATTAGGAGTGTTTGTTGGAGCTACAGGAGTGCAGAAGCAGTTTCAGAAACATCATTCCCAAGGTGAGGTTTTGTTTGGATGTGGGATGGAAGGAAGTGGCCCAACTTCAACCACATCTGCTACACAGTTTCTTTTTATTAGTGTAGCTTAGCTAATGGTATGAATTTAGACAAATCCCCCACTGGTCCAGAGTGGTCCCATGTTTCCTGCTGTAATTATACCTAGAGTCACATGGATCCACTGAGGAAAATACTCTTCAATCTTGCTGGAAGTTTCTTGTTATGATTAAACTGGGGCGGGGGGGAGGGGGGACAGGCAGGGAGGGGACTTGGAGCCATTGCAGTATTTCCCTAGCGATACTCAACAGGTTCTGCTCTGATATGTTTCTCTTTGATTCTTCCAGAGGCTTTGGCAGAGAGAATTCAAACAACTGCCATGGGAGATAGGTTACAGCCTTCACAGGCCATGCATGCTAAAACACCAGCGTGGAATGTTGTCCTGATGTGTGATGGGACTCTCAGGTGAGAAGCTAGCCTTAGAGCCAAGTCCGTCAGTGCTGTGAAATGCTTTGACTTTGATGGAAAAGGATTAAGACTGTGACCCGGAAGGCCAAGACTCACTCTCTTTTTTTAATCTCTACCTACCTGTCTGTCAGAAGGCCTGGGATGGGGTGCCAATCCTGACACTAAAATGGAGAAACAATAAAACTTTTACACACACACACACACACACACACACACACACACACACACACACACACCCTCTCTTCTTTTCTTCAACCCAACATAATATCCAGTTTGGCTTTGAAAAATCTCCTTGAACTCCCCCTTTTTTTACAGGGGAGTAAGCAGGCCAAGAAAGTGAAGCTGCTTACCTATATTTCCATGGTGAGCCTGAGATGTCAGAACAAGGACCCACCTCTGACTGATCTCTGTCTACTTCAGAAGGCAGGTGTGTTTAAATAGGAGACTGGGTTTCTGGAGTGGATACGAATGTTGAGTCTAAAGAATAGCAGGGCAAAAACAAGGCAAAGCAGGGAATGGTGGAGCCAGACAGGTGGAAATGGGAGACCTGTGCTTGGAATCTGTATGCAGCCAGCAGATAGGTGTCTTTCAACCCCAGATTAGTTAGCTGGTACTGTTCTGTAGCTGGTTAATGGCCTTATGTGGAATGTAATTTTCTTCACTGGGCTCTCTAAAGGGTATATTTTTGGCTTGCTATTTTCTACATTTCTGACTTCTCGACCCAATGTTCTGATGGAAATTTTCCAGAGCAATGAAATTTCAAAATGCATGGGCAAGAGGAGGGATAGAAATTGCAGCCTTAAAGCAAATGAGACAGGAGCCACTATTCCCATTCTAGTCTTCCCCTGCCTCCCTCAGAAATAAATCATCTTCTGGCAGAGTTGGGTTTCATAAAGTAAGATGCACACACTGATGAAACAGGAGATGTCAACAGAGAGAGGACAGTGGGCAGAGGAGGGGGAGAGTAGAGAAGTAATGGTCCGGATGTTAGCTGAAGACGCCTTAATGATCCTAAAAATTATTGAGCAATAATTTCTACTTTGGAACTCATGTTGCTGTTCCAAAGAATGAAAAAGAACCTTCATTATTGCTTTAAATGACTACACAGCTCCATCAAAACTGCATGAACTAGCACTCACACATGAGCAAACCTATCTCCTGCCATTTTCGTCTCTATAGCTTGGGAAATCCTAAGGAAGTACCAGGATGATGATTTGTTAGAGGTATCATCTAGCGAGGGCCTGGCTGAGATGTTTGCAGGGTGCCCTTGCCCTCGATATTCTGGAATCCTCAGCCGAGACAGGAAAAAGTCGTCGCTTTCATTCTCTCAACATTGGGGTGGGCAGGGCTCACCTTAAAATTCAGGAATTTTAAGAAATTCCTTGTTTCTACAAGGATTTTAACCTATCCAAGGATGTTCTCTGTCTCCATTGGGATTTCAGGATACTGTGAGGCTAAAGCCTTGCCAATATATGTGATTTTGATACAGGTGGCAAGCCAGCCCAGTTAAAACAAGGCGTGTTTCTTTTTCCTTTGGTCAGGATAAGCGCTTATTTTCAGATTCATAGAATTGCAGGGAAATAGGAAGTTTTTTAAGTTAAATTTCTGGGGTTGATTTCTGAGACAAAGGGGCATAGTGGAAGAAAAGAAACTAAATTATATTTTGAGGACATGCTTCCTGCTTGCCTGTTTAGAGGCTTTTTGGTCTGATTGGTTCGATGCCATGCATTAGGGAGGAAAGTTCCATGTACCCTTACTGGTCCCTCAGGATGCAGGCCACCCAGCCAGCCCAGGAAACACAGCCCACAGAGAAAACCCATTCTTGCCTGCCTCTTAGGAGTTGGGGTGGAGAGTGGGTAGAATGTGCCCGATATCTTCCAGAGCTGTATTCACAGCTGGACTAGGCTTCCAGCCAGTCTGGGAAATAGCTGTCAATCTCAGACCTTGACCTCTGACATAAAGCTGATACAGATGGTACCACCACAATGCACATGCTTGCCAGCTTCTACTGAGGCAGCAGTTACTATAGACATGATGATAACCCACTTCATTTTCGCTGTGTTGCAATTAACTAGGGAATCTAATTTTTACAAAAGACTATTAATCAGTGATGATACCAGCTTAGCCGAGACACCAGCCCACTCTGTAATATCATGAAGCCTCAAAAAATGCCATCTCTTTTTATGTTGTTTATAAAGAGACATAATTTGAAGGAAAGGAACCATCTCTCATATTTATTTTTCTTCCCAGTATGAAAAAAAAAAAAAGAGGTCTATGAAAAATACTGGTAAGTTTCTGAGATGGACTCATTTCTTATTTATTGAAAATTTAGAAGAATAAATAATTTGGGTCAAATGACTTGACCCCATTTTGTCTTTCTAGACTCAAACTAAAAATAGTTAAATTCAAGATATTAGGCACACATACAGAAATTTTTCTTTTCTGTTCACGCCTATACTTGTTCACACCTGTACTTGTTTATTCCCAATAACCTTAGCCAAGAATGGACTCTTGGATGTTTGAAAGGACTAGAGGGTGGTGGAGCTGAGTCATTTATTTTGGCTTCTCTTGAAACAATGAGATACATTATAAACCAACAGGCGAGAAGTCATTGGTAGTACTATCTGCCTATTTAATTGATACCTCCTAAATTTGGCTCCTGGGATTAGCTGCTCTTTTGGAGATGGGTAAAACTACCAAATCCTCTTTCCCAGGATCTAATTCTCCCATGGAGACCAGCAAACCCATTGCACTAAACCAGTTTTTCGGCCACCATACCACTTGACACTGGTAATCCCAAAGCGTAGTATCTCCTATGCTCAAACTGAAGAGGGAATTAAGAAAATATTGCCCTGTTCTTTGGAGCCACCTACAAAAAAAAGTTGGCCTAAATTACATGGTTTGGTTTTTCTATAAAGATGAAATTCATGTAATTTATGGCTAAATCCTTACTACATTATATATTGATAATGTCTTCTCCTTGAGTATGATTCTATTCCTAATTCATGGTGATATTTTTGACTTTACCATGATTGGTGCCCTTTCCCCACCACTGTTCACCTTTGATAAAGAGAGGGGCAAAGGAAAAATGAATCTGCAAATCTTCCAAAGAAGAAAGGCAACAAGAATTGTGTGGTCCATGTATTTGTGTGTTTAGCGTATCCACACATCTACCTTGGGGGGTTCAGAAATCAAAGTGACATTAAAGTTTTGGTTGTGTAAACTTCCTATAGACCAGTTTAAGCAAAGATTCATAGCGCAGTTAGAGCTAAGAGGGAGTTTAGGTACTATAGCACTCTTCTCGTTGTGTATTTAGAGAAACTAAAGTTTAGTCATTTACCCAAGGTCAATCAGCTTAGTGGCAGCACTAGAATTCAGGTTCTTTTCACTGCTATAATGCCTCTACTCATAATTGATTTTCCACAAGGGACACTGGGTTTGAAATAGTGTGGGAGAAGATTTCAGTGACAGTCCCCCTTTTTATCTCAAAGAGATGACTCCATTGTTTTTGGATATGTCAGCTTGACCTGGCAGCTCCCAGGGGGCCTACAAATTACATGCAGTGGCATGATGACAGAAGTTCCAGGATGCAGCAGAGGTTGGGCGAATGACCCAGTGATTTCTCTGTCTCAGAAGGATTCCAGACACTTCCTTTAAGGAGGCCAGTTTGGAATCTGCAGGGTTTTGTTTGAGTGGAGGCAGAATGTCTTAGAATAAACAATTAGTATTGTATTTAGTCTCTGATGGAGGCCTAAGACCTTTGTTGCCTGATTTATCTAGACATTCTGAATTTAGTCCAGTAATGAGTAAAGTAGGAAGAAGGACTTAATTTATTTTAATTAAAAAATGATTTTCCCCTAAAAAAAAAACGTGACTAAAGTACTGGTGGAAAGGACTAATAGCATCTCTCCAAAGACTTCTATGCCATTTGAGAATTGAGGGTTTTTCCCTCCATTAAGTAAAGTGAATAAAGTGCTAATGAAAGGTGCTAATAGCAGCTCAAAGACTGATGTTCTCGTCTTGAACTGTAGTTCGAGTCACTGTTTTTAACTTTTCCCTCCTTAGGACATGTTCATGGTGGGGAAAAGGATGGTCTGAGATGAGAGACTCCCACCCACTTGGCTCCCATCTCCCAGGATTTCTTAGAAAAAAGAATTCCAGGTTCTATCCCACATCGTCCAAAGCCTGCATGCAGTTTAGCTTTTTTGTCAGTGTAGGCCAAGAGGAGGGAAGGCAATGACTCATTGACCTTGGGTCTGGCTATAAACGCCTTTATCATTCAAGCCTCAAAGCCAAATTCTTTTTTGGCTGCATAGTCTATCTTCTTTACCTAAATCACCCTAGATCTTTGTCTAGGCCTGTTTTTTTTCTTTTTTTTTCTTTTTCCGCCCTGTATAGGCATTAGCTATTGTGCCACGGGAAAGGGAAAAAAATCCCCTAGGAAGAAAGTGCTTTAGGCAGGAGGTAGGCTTCCTACGCCTCATCTCTTGATACCACTCCCCCTCCATCCTGCCTCAAGTTAGGGATACTCAAGTGAAACCCTAAGCCTGGGTACACACTGATTGTCACCATTTCACCTACATCTTTGATCCAAAGCTCAGACACTGTAGTGCAAAGAAAGAAATGGAACCCCAGTACTCTGGCCATGGACCAAAGCCGGGAGGATGTTGCAGACAATGGTGCCATTATTTCAGGCATAGTGGTGTCGGCAGAGAGTGGACAGGGGCCTGCTGGCTCCACCTTGCAGACCTCCCGTCTGTGCGTATCCATTTCCCACAGCAGGACTCCCTCCCCTGACACTCAGTTCCTCTCTACGTCCCTCTCCTTTTGTTCTGGAGTGCCCTAGCTGTCCCAGGATAATCGTGGCACTTCAGAGTTAGAAGGAAAAGAGAAATATTTGTCTAAATTTCCTAAATGTTAAAGGTAAACAAAGCACCTAAAAGGAAAAAAAATAAGACTTATAAAAATATAATGGGGTCATCCCCAAACTTCCCACATTATCTATGATATATGAAATGTCAAAAATATAGTGAACTTTCTAAACATCACCACCTCTCCCCACCCATATATACCCAACCTGCAGCAGCCTTGATGCTGCCCTTTCACCTCTTAAAACTTTGCAGAGTCACTAGGTAATGTGTGTCGCCCCACCAACCCCACCTTCCCAAACAGGCACCCACTTGCAATTCCAAAGAGACTCTCCCAAAAATAGACATCTGAAAAAAGTACATCTGTTTACACTCAGTCTATCTGCATATTATTTCTCTAGATTATTTACTTTTTTTTTTTCTTTAATGTAAAAAAGATTGCATATTGGCAATAGAATGAGAACGCTGTGGCGGCTGTTTCTGGGTGGGTGGTGAGCGGGCTGGGTGTTGAAGCACAGAAGCGAGAGGGCTCAGAGACGGGCAGGTGTAGCCTCTGCCTCGGGACCGTTTTCCTCAATCCTTGGATCTCTGAAATGTCCCATCTCTTTACTCACTCCCCTCTCTTTTCTCCACCTTTCCCCGTTTCCACTACCCATCCGCGTGCTGCACAGCCCCCTGGAAGCAGAGGCGGAATGGATTTTTGGCATGTGTCCACCCGGGCCAGTTTGAAGATGGGTATGGCATCTGGAGTGGTGTGACATGGGACACACGCCAGAGCAAGCTTATTTGTGACTGTTTCCACTCTGGGGAAAATTGTCCATCACTTCTGTGACTTTAAAAATTTAAGCAGTTACTAGGCTGATAGGTTAAGAAACAAATCTTTTGTTCTTGTGGGTTTGCATTAATATTAAGCATGAATATATATCATATATTACATTGCTTTCCTTCTGCTCTGGGGCAGACTGCACTCTCCTTCCAAACAGGAAAACTACACAGCCCATGGGCTGGATCTTTTGAAAGCTGTTATTCCCTCACTCCCCACCCCATACCCTTCCCCAACCCCTTCCTCCCAGCCCCCGTTCCTATATTAGAAAAGTCCCTCCCATGCCCCCCCCACCAGCTCACCCGAGGTTAAATAGATAGTGCCACATTCTGAAATCCATGCATCACTGCATTTTGCTATTGCACATGTTGCAGAGAAAAAGAGTTGTGCAAGTGTGCCTCCTCCCTCCTCTCTTCCCCTTCTCTCCCTTGGTCTCTCAGATTCCTGTGCTATTCCCATGCCGCCCGCGCCCAGCCTCCCCGCCCCCGCCGCACTCCAGACCCTTCACTGGTTGTGGACATCCTCTCTACGGACAATCTTGTAGATGATCCAGTAGAACATGTTGAAGATGAGGAAGGCCATGGGGAAGCCAATGCGGGATATTTTGTCGATCTTCTTGGCCCTCTGGATGAAGAGTTTTCGCATTTCCTCCGGGGACTTGGACGGCGCGGGAGGGGGGTTGGTGGTGGTGTTGTTGGTGGCCTTGACCGAGATGCCGTCCTTGGCCTGCAGACAGGCTGGGCCCATCCCGTAGGCGGAGAAGTTGAAGCGGCCCTCTCCGGCCTCGTCCTCCTGGAACAGATTCAACATGGGGCTCTACTTAAAATAAGACAGAGGCTGGGCACCCTCCCTGCAAGGCACTCCCCTGGGGGCCAGGCCGTGCCCGGCTGCCTCTCCCTGCCTCTCAGACTGCACCACGCCAGGTCTCTGAAGGCTTTCTGGCTGGCTGGGGAGTTCTGCCTTATAGAGGGGCGCCAATCGCATGCCAAAACAGATGCAAACCAGGGGATGGGACTGTGGTTTAGGGTTTGGAGACCTGCTCAAGTCTCCACTCTGTCACTTGCTGGCTGTATGACCTCAGGCAAGTCACTTCCTTCTGTGAGTCTCCGTTTTTTTTTATTTAATTTTTTCCCCCTGTCCGTAGGGGATAAGAGTTGCCCGGGTCATTTCCTCACAAGGTTCTTTTGACCATGGGAGGTTATCATTGAGTAGATACTCAATGTTGTGTACTAGATTTTGGTTAGAAATTCAGAGGACAATTTGGAGAGATCCCCTGCTTTGCCTCTGTTGCCTCCTTGCCTCTTCCCCACCCTGCTCCCCAATTCATAACTCCCCAGGGGGAGCAGGAACTCTGGGCCTCCCCTTTGTCCCACAAGCCCAGGAAGCTTCTTGCCTCCATGTTCCCACAGCCCTGGCAGCGGTGACCCCAGACAGACCTCTGGATTTTTATCAAGTTTTCATTCAAGGCCCTTCATGATCTGGCTTCAACTTACCTTTCTAGGCTTTCCCCCTTCCCCTTACCAGATACTTTGACTCCTGCCAGCTTTGCTGCACTTTTTCTCTTGCACTTCCTCACCTCCCTGCCTGCTGCTCACTGCCCTAAATGCCTGCTGCAGATTCATCCCTTTGCCTGGTCGTGGTGGTCTTGCCCTTGTCTGCATGCGGAGGCAAGTGTTATCTTTCTCGCCATGTCTAGCTTTGTTATCTGTCCATGCAAGCTCAGGGGTGGCATTGAGAGTCCAGTGTTTTGCTATCAGCTGAGCTGTTGATTCAGTCTGTGGCTCTGGGGAAGTTTTTATCAGGTCACGGTTCCCTCCTAGATAGTGAGCTTTTAGGATAAGACCCCTGTCTTGTTGCTGTGCAGGTCAGGGCAGACAGAGAACAAGAAACAGTTACAGGATCCACCCCTGCTGCCCTGGAACGGGCTTGCTGCGAGGGCCTCCAGTCTAGTCTCCTAACTGCCTCCAGTCTGCTCTTCCCCTCAACCCGTCTGCGTTGTTATGACACAGATCTTATTAGTCATCTTTTTCTTGGAACCTTTTAGTAGGCTGCAGTCAACTTCAGGATAATGCAGATTCCTACCGTGGTAAACAAGGCCTTAGATGACCCAGACCCTGTCTCCCTTTCCAGCCTCCTCGTGCCATTCTCTATCTGGCAGTCTGTGCTCCAGTCACCCTGAAACATTTCCATGTATTTGAAAGTGTCATGTTCCTTTTCTTTAACTATGGGCCTCTGTTCAAGTTGTTCTCTCTGCTTGGGAACACAACCGCCGCAACCCCACCTTCTGCTTCCAACTCCTCTTTCAAAACCCAAGACATTCTTTAATCAGAACTCTTCCCTGGGCTCCTGAGGGTAGGCTAGCTGACTCTGCTGTGTGCTTCAATAAGCCGTCTGTACAACTCTCCCTCTTGTTGTTAAAGCTCTTATCACATTGTGTATTATAATTCCTTGGTTAGCGTCCGTCTCTCCTGTTAGACTGTAAACTCCATGAAAGTAGAGGCAAAATCTGCCATGTTCCTTGCACCCTCAACACTACACATACGAACATGAGGTCAAAACTTAGTAAAATCTGTGGAGTAAGTAAATGTTTACTTGCATATCTTCACCAGTCTCAGTTCCCCCATCCCCTTTTTCTGATTTGTTTAAATGGGGTTGTAGTCCTAGCACCAGGAGGGTTTAAGACAAATGATAAATGCTCAAGAAATCTTTGGCAAATGAATGAATCTCAGTAAATATTTGTCTATGAGTAGGATGATGGTAGGGGGTTTGTGTCAGGGCCGAGGAGGGAAGTTGGGGAGAAGTTGGCCAAATTAACTGGACCTAATACCTGCAAGAGGGTCTGAGTCCAGCTCTGTTGCATTTGAATATAAATCTGCCTTTGCGTGAGGTTGCAGTGCTTGAAAAAATTTTTTTCTGGGCTCTAGTTCTGCTGTGGGGAGCACCAAATTAACTTTCTATACAGTTTTGGGTGAAATTATTCTGTGCTTTCCTCTAAACATGGGAGTAGAAGGAGTGGAGGTGTGGACTGAAGACACCCCCTCTGGCTAGAAGATTATCAGTTTTACACTGTGTCTCAGAGAAAAATTCTGTAGTAATGGCTGAAAAAGGCTTGCTATTCCCATTGTCACCAGCAGGTGGCAGGAAACGCATGATCAACTGCACCTGCAGCTGCTTGGGGATGGAGCAGGGGAAATCTGGTAGCATCTTCTGGAAGCCAGGGAGGTTGCTAGCAGTATGCCTGCTGAGGCTGGGGCTCACAGATATGGTTTCCTAATAATTTGCCTAATGTCGCCGGCCAGAGAATTCAAGGACCAGATGCTTTCTGCCCAACAAATGAGGTAACATGGGAAGATGGTGGGAGTTGGGGATTCTGGCCAAGATCACAGGCTCTGAGAAATTCAGGCATGTACCTAGTTCCTCTCTCCTCACCATCTGGGGCTTAAAAATCCCCTCTGCAAACGTTCTGCTAATGGGATGTTTCTGTTGCCCAAGCTTGTGCACCTCTTGTGTACAAGCCCCATCCAGAGCGCCTTACTCCAAAGGAAGCTGTTTGGTAAGCCCAATTCTGCATCTTTGTAGTTTCTGGCATTTGGGCCAAGTTAAGAGCCCTCACAATGGAGGTCACATTAATTGAAACACACACAAGGGGATGAGCAGGAGAAATGTATGCTAGAATGAGCTGGGGCTGAAAACTATCTCTGGTTACAAGGGACAGTGGCAAATGGAAGGATGCCTTCCCTACCTGAAGGCAGTTCCCGAGCACCGATGCCAGTGTGTGCCAGACACTGTGGTTTTCTGAGTGGAGCCAGAGTGTGGTTTTTAAATGCTGACACCTTAGTCCAGATTTTACAAACCCTGCTGGCCAAATTAAAGATAATTGCACACCGAATTTGGCCTTCTGGCTACTGGATTTTGACCTCCATCTTGGGTTAAGCCTCCATTCTCATTTAAGATCTAATAAATGCAGGACTGTTTTTATCTGCTTCTGGATGGAAATGTGGATGGACAGATGAGAACCCATGGTGTATAGTTAATGTTTTGTTTTTTTTTTTTGTTGTTGTTGTTTTTTAGACAGAGTCTCGCTTTGTTGCCCAGGCTAGAGTGAGTGCTGTGGCATCAGCCTAGCTCACAGCAACCTCAAACTCCTGGGCTCAAGCAATCCTCCTGCCTCAGCCTCCCGAGTAGCTGAGACTACAGGCATGCACCACCATGCCTGGCTAGTTTTTTCTATATATATTAGTTGGCCAATTAATTTCTTTCTATTTATAGTAGAGACGGGTCTCGCTCTTGCTCAGGCTGGTTTCAAACTCCTGACCTCGAGCAATCCATCTGCCTTGGCCTCCCAGAGTGCTGGGATTACAGGTGTGAGCCACCGAACCCGGCCTATAGTTAATGTTTTGAGAAGAGGCCCCCCCCCCCCCCCCCGCCTTTGTCACTGGTGCATCAGCAGTCTCCCTCTTGGGTTGCGTGGGAGGAGTGGGAGGGAACTGAGCAGGAGGATCAGATCAAATCTGGACAGTGGCCTTACTCACCCTTTACCTGACCAGACAGAAAGCTTTTGTTTTCCTCTACAGCATAAAACCAGCAGGTGTTTGCAGAGGGTGGAGGCAGCTATAGGCCCACCGTTCCATGCCTCTGCAGGGGGCTCCCTTCGCATTTTAGTCCATGCAATAGCACGTCCTGGAGTTGTGCAGTGCCCAAGCAAAAGGCCTGGTGCTAGTCAAATATTTTGGATATAATCTTTCCAAATAAGTATTTCTAGCAAATGTCTCTAGCAGAAGGAAACGCAAAAAATCTGCTAGTCTATGGTGGGTGAGTTTGGTCATATTCTCACTTAAATCTTTTTTAAGAGTCAGAGGCTAGGCATTCAATGGACAGTCTGGGGTAACTAACACTAGGGGTATTTTAAGCAGTCCTGTGAGGCTTGCTGCACCCAAGACGCTTTCCTCTTCCAAGGCAGATCTAGAAGAATGGGAATATCCTAACTCCTATGGACATCTTCTATCTTTGAATGTCAGCTTCCTCTCCATGGTAAATGGCCAGAAGTTAATTGAATCAGATTGCTGATGTTTAAGAAACATACTGATGGAAATCTGTGTATGTGTAACCATTTTAATCCTTGGCACTTGTGCGGCAGGATGAAAACTTAAAGCTACTTTGGCATCCCCTGATTTAATCCTCACCACAGTCACCCATTATGGACATTTAGTTCATTTTACAGATGGGGAAACGGGTCCCAGGAAGAGGCTAGCTTGAAGTCATACACCAAAGAGAGCTAAAAAGGCTGAGTCTTTGGTCACAGCACACTGTCGCTGAGTAGACAGCTATTTTATTTATTTTATTGAGCTTTACTGCTTAATAGACAGCTATTTTAAATAGGTCAGTCTAAAACCTGTAGGACCTGGTATGTTGCACGTGTGTGGTGTGACTTATCAGGGCATAGGGCATGAATTCTTGGTCGTCCTAATCTGTCACTGGAAAGACTTCAGGGCCGCCTCTCTGGAAGGCTTCCTCTTTATTCATTAGTTTGTTTACCCCTTTGTTCATTTGTTCAACAAATGTTTATTGCATGTTCACTGTATGCCAGGCATTGTGTTAGATTCTAGGGATATAGCACTGAGCCAAAATAGACATGGTCTCTGTCCTTATGGAGCTTGTAATTCAGTGGATGAGATGAGCATGAAACAATCACATCATTGAATGTGTCATTATAAATCAAGATACATTTGCAGAAGATTAGAAACTGAGTTCAACTAGTACATAGCCTTTGGTGGCAAACACAGCACCTTTGTGCGGATTAGAAAAAAAGGCACCTCCTTCTCTGTGCATATGAATTGGAAGTCCATCCTCTGGGCTTGATAGAGTCCCGAGCCAAGACATGACTTAGAGAAGAATGCCTCCTTGGCTAGGGCCTTTATAGAATACAACCTGCACAACCACACTTGACAGCCTTGTATAAAAACCTTAATAAGGAGCCCAGACCTTCACTAGGGCATTTCAGGGAAAGATGCTTCAGCTGAGAACTGAAAAATGAGTGGGTAAATACTAAGCAAAGTATGCTGGAAGAGCAAGCCAGGGAAGGAGCACAAGATATCTAAAGTCCTGTGAGTATGTTTGAGGATCTAAGAGAAAAGCCAGTGCTCAGTGAGCAGAGGGAAAAGTCGTGTGAAATGAAGCTGGAGGGTATGGCAGGCTCTCTGGTCCCTGGGAGAAAGTCTCAGGGGAAGTAGTGAGAGACCAGAGCATGGGGCAGTTTGTCCCAACAGGCTGCACACTCTCTGGTGCAGAGCTAACAGAGGCTGGTGGCTTTTCAGAGATGCCCTGCCAAAGATTCCTTTATTCAATCCCTCCTAAGATGAGAGAACCCAGCTTGGCGGAGGGTCTTGCTTGTTGCCTCTTTCAGGCAGGAAGCAAAGGCCTGGAACCTGGCCATTCTACTTTCACATCTCACCTTTTGTGGTGCATTCCCTTCTGAAACCAAGCCCACTGACACAATGCAGCACTGCAGAGAAAACCAGTTGACATCTCCCAGCCTGCCGCCATCTTTTGGGTATATGGCTAGTAATTATCTTGACCCCACCAGTATTTACACCATTAGTTCTGCCTTTAGGTGTGACCTGGTGACTTTGGTGGTGTTACTGTGAATGGCTGGAAGCATGACTGCCTATAGACCTAACTAGGGCATTATTTATGGGAGGGAAAGCTAAGACTTCTACAACTTTATTTCTTGCCTGGCTTACCCACTGTGAAGGATGGTCCAGTGAAACAAGTATCACAAGACAAGGCTGCTTAGAATGCTTCCATTTACCACCAGCCGTCTCTCCTTGGGCGGTGACCCCAAGGCCTACCTTGTGATGTCTCCGCTTCCTCCTGAATCGGAGCAGCTCTTTGTGTTGTCGAGACACAAAGTTGACGGCGGCGTATTCCAGCAGGGCCGAGAACACGAAGAGCAGGCACACTGCCATCCAAATGTCGATGGCCTTCACATAGGACACCTGGAGTGGGGTGAGGGGAAAACACAGGGAGGTGAGAGCAGAGGAAGTGAAATACCGAGCACAGTGGAACGTTCTCTGCTCCTCAGCAACTCCCGCCATCACCCGCTGCTGTCTGGTCCTCACATGGGCTATTTGGGTGGAGGACGCAGAGGGAAACAGAAGAGAAATGCATCAAACAGAATGGATAGAGTATTGGGGAAGATAGAATGTGGCACCTACAAGAGTACTAACTAGAGGAGGTTGGTATATTTAGCATTATCATTTAGGGGAATAGAATGCTGTGTTGAGTTTAAGGATAAAAGGAGTAGAATGTTGTACCAGGCCTTAAAAGTGAATGGAGGGTATCAGCAAAAATGATAAGGACCTCTGAAAATTCTCTCCTCCATAAAATCAATGAGAACACTGGCAAAATGTTTTCAATGTTTTCAGAACTCTGCTAATTACCAAAAGCCTATAGCAATCTGAGCATTTTTTTAAGAAAAGCAGCTGAATCTCAGTAAGAACAGCAAGCTTTGTTTAAAACAGTTTTACTGAGCTCTAATGCACATACCATACAATTTACACATTTAAAGTATACAGTTTTTAGAATATTCACAGCTATGCACAATCATCATCACCATCAATTTGAGAACATTTTCTTCAAAAAGAAATCTGGTACCTTCTAGCTTTCACTTCTCTATTCCTGCAGCCATAAGCTAACACAAATCTACATTTCACATGAATGGAATCATATGATATGTGGCCTTATGTGACTGGCTTCTTTCACTTAGCATAATGTTTTCAAAGTTCACCTATATTGTAGCATGTATCAGTATTTCATTCCTTTTCATGGCTGAATAATACTTCATCTGTGTCTATAAAACATTTTGTTCATCTGTTCATCAATTGATGAATAACTTAAGTTTCCTATTTTTTTGGCTGTTATAAATAATGCTGCTGTGAACATCTGTGTGCAAGTTTCTGGGTAGATATATCTTTTCATTTCTCTTTCGGCTTTGTGGTTTTTTAACTTGCCCTGTCCCTATCCTGACCATCCTGTCTCCGTGGTAGCCTTGAAAACTTATAGCCTGCAAAGCACAGTGAAAACCAGCTGTCTGGGGCAGAATGGAGTTGGGGCTTCTTCAAAGTTCTATTCCCAGAGAATTATCATCACTTAACCCGTCTCACGCTTTACTCAAAGACCTCATTCACAAGACTTGATTTGGAGCTGGCCCAGTGTGAACAGCCTTTGTTTCTGGGGGCATTTGTCAAAAACAACCAATGGCAATTGCTGCCTGAGGCAGTTGGGGAAAAACAATAGGTTAATCAAAAGCTTAAAAGGAAAAACTGGGTAATGAGATGTCCGTGGGGGTTTTGGAAAGCTTTGACATATTCTTGGGAACCAGTGTGTGGGCTCAGGGCTGTGTGCGTGCCCAGGGAAGACCTAAGAAGGCCCTAAAACTCTTACCTTGGGCTAACCTCGAGGCTCTGAGCCAGCAGGAAGTGAAGCCCAAGGCAAAGTAGTAAACTACCTGGCTGATTGTTGAAGGTGTGTCCTATCATACCCTGAGCCTGTTGGTAAAGGCTGGGGATTTATAGCTTCCAGGCATTTAAGGAAATCTCGAATTTTTAGCTGACTAAGAAGCTGACTAACTGAGCAGAGACTTCAGTGGTCCCTCACAACAAAGAATATATATTTTACATAATTAGTTCAGAAAAGTCACGGAATAAAACAAAAACAACAATAAATCTTGAGGAAGGGGAAGAGTCTGGTTTCCAAAGTTGCCACATTATATTATATAAAATGTCCAATTTTTTTCCAACCCTGCTCTCAACAATAAAAAATAAAATAAAATAAAATAAAATAAAATAAAATGTCCAATTTTCAACAAACATTATAAGTCATTCAAAGAAACAGGAAAGTGTGACCCATACATAGGAAAAAAGCAGTCAAAAGAACCTGCCCCTGAGGAAGCCCAGATGTTGTACTTAAAGATTTTTTTTTTTTTCCAGACAGGTTCTCACTCTTGCCCTGGCTAGAATGCAGTAGCATCATTAAAACTTGCTGCAACCCCAAACTCCTTAGCTCAAGTGATCCTCCTGCCTCAGCTTCCCAGCTAGCTGGGGCTACAGATCTGCACTACCACATCCTGCTAATTTTAAAATTTTTTTGTAGAGACGAGGTCTTTCTATATGTTGTTCAGGCTGGTCTTGAACTTCTGGCCTCAAGCAATCTTTCCACCTCAGCCTCCCAATGTGCTGGGATAACAGGTGTAAACCACCACTCCTGGTCTAGACAAAGACTTTAAATCAGTTATTTTCAATATGTTCATAGAACTAAAGGAAATCATGTCTAAATAACTGAAGGAAAATAAGAGAACATTGTCTTACCAAATAGAGCATGTTCATAAAGGATAATTATAAAAAATGAACTGAATAGAAATTCTGGAGTTGAAAAGTAGAATAATTGAAATGAAAACTTCACTAGAGGAGATCAATAGCAGATTTGAGCAGGAAGAAGAATACATGAAGAACAATCAGTGAATTTGAGATTATATGGTCTAAGGAACAGAATGAAAAAAAAGAAACAGAGCCTCAGAGACCTATGGGAAACCATGAAATGCACCAACATAGTGTTTAATAGGAGTCTCTAAAGGAGACAGAAGCAGAAAGAATATTTGAGGAAATAATGGCTGAAAACTTCCCAGATTTGATTAAAAAATCTTCACCAATCTATACATTTAAGAAGCTCAATGAATTTCATTTAGATAAATCATAATCAAACTGTCAGAAGACAAAGACAGAATCTTAAAAGCAGCAAAAGAGAAGTGACTCATCAGGTACAGGGGATTCTTGCTAATAGTAACAGGTATATTCTCATTAGAAACTGTGGGGTACAGAAGGCAGTCAAGTGCTGAAAGGAAAAGATGGTCACTTTTGTCAAGAATTCAGTAAAACCATCCTTCAAAAATTATTAGCTGGGCATGGTGGTGTGCACCTATACTCCCAGCTCCTTGAGAGTCTGAGGCAGGAGGATCGCTTGAGCCCAGGAGTTTGAGGCTGCAAAGAGCCTGGGCAACAGAGGGAGACCCTGTCTTTATTAAAAAACAAAACAAAACAATCCTTCAAAAATGAAGCAGAAAACCAAAAGCTGAGAGACTTGCAGATTTGTGCTACAGGAAATATGAAAGGGAGTTTTTCAGGCTGAAATGAAAGGATGCTAGACAATAACTCAAATCCATCTGAAGAAATAAAGAATACCAGTAAAGGTAACTGCACAGGTAAATATACAAGATAATACAAATGTATTTTTTTGTTTATAATTTTTTTCTACCTGATTTAAAAGACAACTGCATAAAGAAATAATTTGAAACCTATATTGATGGACATATAATGAATATATATGTAATTTCTATGACAATAACAGAGTAAAGGAGGGGGGAATGGAATGGAGCTATACAGAAGCAAGGGTTTTTGCATACTATTTGTTATGGACTGAATGTATGCCCCCAAAATTTAGATGTTGAAGCCCTAACTCCAATGTGACTATATTTGGAGATAGGGTCTGGGAGAAAGTAATAAAGGTTAACATATTAACTGCCATGTGAGTTGTATTTAACTCATGCTAGTTTTGAGCCTGGGACCTCATGAAGCATATGTAACTCACATGTCGCTTCACCTTGGTGGGAGCCATGATAACTATTTTTCAAGTTGCATATAACTCATGCACAGAAAAAAAACAATAAAAAATAATAGATTTTTCATTAAATTAGAAAGAATCATTTTGTTTTAGAAGTTTTATTCTATTTTCATAATAAAACACTGTGGCTCCAAGGGCAAAATTTTATTTTTAATGTGGCAGTCAGTGTGTTAAATGAGGTCATAAGGATGGGGTCCTAATTTGACAGACATCAGGGAGGAAGAGACACTAGAACTCTCTCTCCACTATGTGAGAACAAAAGTGAGAATGCAGCCTTCTGCAGGCTGGGAAGAGAGTCCTTACCAGCAACTGAATTAGCTGGTACCTTGATCTTGGACTTCCCAGCCTCCAGAACTATGAGAAGTAAATTCCTGTTGTTTAAGCCACCAAGTCTGTGATATTTTTGTTATGGCAGCTCAAGTAGACTAAGACAGTGTTGTAATTAAATTGGTATTAATCTGAATTAGATTGTTTTAAAGTGAGATGTTAATTGTATTCCCCCCAATCAAATAACTAAAAAATATATAGTAAAAGAAATGACAAGGGAATTAAGATGACAATAGAACATATATATTTAACAGAAAAGAAGTCAGTAATGGAGGAATGGAGGCACAAAAAAGACAAGGCATATGTAGAAAACAAATAGCAAATAGCAGATATAAATTTTACCAAATCACAATTTTTATCACATTTATTAAATTAAATGGAAACAGACCAAACAATCCAATCAAAAGTCAAAGGTTGTCAGACTGGATTAAAAAATAAAATCCAACTCAATGCTGTCTACAAGAGACACTTTAAATTCAAAGAAACAAATAGGACAAAAGTAAAAGAATGGAAAAATACATTCCATGCAAACAGTAACCAAAAATGATCTGGAGATGATTATACCAATGTCATAAAAAAAAGAAGTCTTTAAGAAAAAAATCATTACTAAGAGAGACATTTTGTAATAATAAAAGAGTCAATCCATCAAGAAATATGATAATTATAAATGTCTATAGATCTAACAACAGAACCTAAAAATACATGAAGCAAAATTGTCCAAATTGAAGGGAGAAACAGACAATTCTACAATAATACTTGGGGACTTCAATACCCCACTTCAATAATGAATAGAATAATTGAAAACACACACACACACAAAAAAGACTCAACACTGTAAACCAACTAGACTTAAAATCACCTATAGAACACTCTATGCAACAACAAAAGAATATATATTCTTCTTGAGTGCACATGGAACATTCTCCAGGATAGATCATATACTATACATGAAACAAGTCTCAATAAACTTAAAATAATCAAAATAATACAAAGTATGCTTTCTGACCTCAATAAAATAATATTAAGAGTCAACAACAGAAGGTAAGTTCGAAAACTCACAAAAATGAAGAAATTAAAAATGCACACCTAGATAATCAATAGATCAAAGAAGAAATAAGAGATAGATTAGAAAATACTTTAAGATGAATAAAAACAAAAATGCAACATACCAAAACTTATGTGAGATACAGCTAAAAAAGTCCTTAGAGGGAAGTGTATAGCTCTAAACACCTATATATATATATTTAAAATAGGAGAGATCACAAGTCAGTAACCTAACTTTCCACTTTAAGAAACAAGAAGTAGAACAAACTAAGCCTAAAGGAAGCAGAAGAAAGAAAATAATAAAGGTTAGAATGGAAATGCATGAAATAGAGAGTAGAAAAATGAAAGCTGATTCTTTGAAAAGGTTAGCAAAACTGAAAAACTTTTAGCTAGACTGACCACGAAAAAATTAGGGAAGATTAAAATTGCTAAAATAAAGAGTGAAATGGGGGGCATTACTATTGATCTTACAGAAATAAAAAAGTATTGTAATGGAATACAATGAACAACTATATGCCAAGAAATTAGATAATCTAAATGAAATGGACAAATTTGTAGAAAGACACTGACTCAAGAGGAAATAGAAACTTTGAATACACCTATAACATGTAAGGAGATTGAGTTAGTAATCTAAAGGATTCCAACAATGAGAAGTCCAGGGCCAGACCGCTTTATTAGTGAGTTCTGTTAAACATTCAAAGAAGAATTCACACCGGTCCTTCTCCCTCAGAAAAGTAGAATTGAAGAAAACATTTCCCAATTCATTTTCAGAAGCCAGTATTACCCTAATAGCAAAACCAGACAAAGACATCACAATGAAGAAACTGAAGAATGAAGAATCACAATATCTCTTGTGAATTTAGACAAAAAATCCTCAAGAAAATACTAAAAACCAAATCCAACAACATATAAAAATGATTGTACACCATGAACAAGTGGGATTTATCCCAGGAATGCAATGTTAGTTGATTGTATAAGAATCAATTACCATGTGAATAAAATACAGGGCACTGTCACATGATCCTCTAATTAGATGCAGAAATAGCATTTGACAAAATTCAAAACCTTTCATAATAAAAACACTCAACAAACTAGGACTAGATGAGAACTTCCTCAATCTGATAAAGGACATTTATGAAAAACACACAGCTGACATCATACTTAATAGTGAAAAATCTGAGAGTTCCCCCCTGAAGATCAGGAACAAGACAAGAATATCTGGATATTCACATGTGAAAGAAGGAAGTTGGATGCTCTCTCTCACATCATATACAAAAATAAATCAAAATAGATCAAAGACCTAAAACATAAGAGCTAAGCTTTGAAGACGTTTTCTTAGAAGAAAACATAGGCTTAAATCTTCAGGACCTTGGATTAGGCAACAGTTTCTAAAAAAAAAAAAAAAAAAAAAAAAAAAAAAGACACCCAAAGCATAAGCAACAAAAGAAAAAACAGATAAATTAGACCTCATTAAAATTAAAAACTTGTGCATAAATGATGCTGTCAGTCAAGTGAAAAGACAACCCACAATGCCTTAGTCCATTTTATGTTACTTTAGGTGAATATCTAAGATTGGGTAATTTATAAAGAAAAAAAGGTTTATTTGCCTAATGATTCTAATGTCTGGAAAAGTTTAAGTTTGAGCATTTGGGGAGGGCCTCAGGCTGCTTCCTCTCATGGTGGAAAGTGAAAGGGTGTGGCATGTGCAGAGATCACATGGCGAGAGAGGAATCAAGGGAGGAGAGGTGCTAGGGTCTGTTTTTGTTTGTTCATTTATTTGTTTTTGAGGGTCTTGCTGTGTTGCCGGGTTGGAGTGCTGTGGTGAATAGTTGTAGCTCACTGCAACCTCTAACTCCTGGGCTCAAGTGATCCTCCTGTCTTAGCCTCTTGAGTACCTGGGACTTCAGGTGTGCACCACCACACCCAGCTAATTTTTCTAATTTTTTTTTTTTTTTTTTTTTTTGTGGAGACCAGGTATTGCTATTTTGCTCATGCTGGTCTCAAACTCCTAGCCTCAAGCAGTCCTTCCATTTCAGCCTTCCAAAGTGCTATGATTACAGGCGTGAGCCACTGTGCACAGCCCTAGGGTCTTTTTAACAACCAGCTCTTTGGAAACAAATAAGGTGAGAATGCATTCCCAAGGAAGGGCACTAATCTATTCATGAGGGATCTGCCCCCATGACCCAAACAACCTCCATTAGGCCTCACCTTCAACACTGGTGATCAAATTTAAATGTGAGGTTTAGAGGAGACAATATCCAAACCATAGCACATAGAATGGGAGAAAATATTTGCAAGTCATATATCTGATAAAGGTCTAAAATTCAGAATACACAAAGAACAATTATAACTCAATGATATCAAGAAAAATAAAAAACGGCCAAAATATTTGAATAGAAATTTCACAAAAGATATAGAAATGGCCAATAAACACATGAAAAGATGCTCAACATTATTAGGAAAATGCAAATCAAAATAACAATGAGATACCACTTCACACCCACCAAGATGGCTATAATAATAAAAAGAGATAATAAGTGTTTGTGAGGATGTGGAGACATTGGAACCCTGGTGTGATGACAAAATGACATAGCCACTTAGGAAAATAGTTTGGCAGTTCCTCAAAAAGTGAAGTATATAGTTAAAATATGACACAACAATTTCACTTTTAGGAAATATACCTTTGAGAATTGAAGACATATGTCCACACAAAAACTTGTACACAGATACTCATAGCAGCGTTATTTGTAATGGCCCAAAGCAGAAATAACCCAAATCTCCAACTGCTGAATGAGTAACCAAAATGAGATATATCTACACAAGGGAATATTATTCAGCCATAAAAAGGAATGAAACACTGATGCATTCTACAACATGGACGAACCCTGAGAACATCATGCTACGTGAAAGAAGCCAATTATATAAGGCCACATATTGTATTATTCTGTTTATATGAGGTGTCAAGAATAAGCAAATTCATTGAGATAGAAAGTATCTATTTACGGTTGCCAGAGGCTGGTGGGAGCAGGGAATGAGGTGCAACTGTTGAAGAGGATGGGGTTTCTTTTGGGGGTGTTGAAAATGTTCTGGAATCAGATACTACCTGTAGACATTTACACAGATGGGGTTGCACAACTTTGTCAATATACTAAAAGCCACTGAATTTTATGCTTTGAAAAAAAAATGAATGAATAGAAAATGTGAATGGAGGAGAATGTGGAGTTGAATGTTAATAACAAATGGAGCCAAATATAGAGTCTAGTGTTAACCATGAATGGAGCAGAATGTTGAGTCTAACATGAAAAGCAGAAAACAGAGTGTAATGTCTGCTGTTACAACCGAACACAGCAAATGTGTTGTCAGGTGTTAATAGCGATCAGAGAATTTGGTTTCAAGCATTTATAATGAATGTAGCAGAATTCAAAGCCTTAGTGTTAATGGTGCAGAGAACATATTGTTGAGTTTTGTTGCAAGGGTGAATAGAGAGTGTGGTGTCTACCATTGATGGCAAATGGAACAGAATGTTTTGTCTCACATTAAAACTTAATGAAACAATCAATGTCATGAAAAAAAAAAACAGTGGGGAGACTATTCTAGAGTAAAAGAGACAACCATATGCAATATCAATTGGATCCTTGATTGGATCTCTCATCATATTTACTGATGACTTTTTTGACAACTGGGAAAATTCAAATAAAGCTTCTATATCAGGTGGTATTGAATCATTTCTCATTCAATAGTAATTATTGAATTAATGTTTACTTTCAAAGATGTAACCATGTCATTGTGATCCTTCTTCCTTATTTTGAGGTGAATTGCAATGTCTGTATAAAGCTTCAAATGATTCAGCAAAAATTCCATCTATGTACCTGCCTATTTATCTATCTACCAAGAGAAAGTAAATTTGGCAAAATGATAATTGGTGAATCTAGATGGAGAATATTAGGGTGTTTATTGTAGATTCTTTCAACTTTTCGGTACCAAAACAGAATGTTAAGTGCTGCAGTAATTGGGAATGGTGCAGAACGTTGTGTTTACCATACGGCTGAAGGAAGCCGAGTGTGGTGTCTGGCATCAGCAGCAGAGCAGAATGTTGTGTCTACTGTTGAGGGAATAAAGCAGAATGTGATTCAAATGATAATAGTGAATGTAGCAGAATGCGGAGCTTAGCATTAAAAGAGTAAAGTAGAATGAAGCATCAAGCATTAACAGTGAAAGGAGCAGAATGTTGCACCTCAACTAGGGGTGAATGAAACAGTATGTGGTGTCTGGCATTAATAGTAAATAAAACAGAACATTATGTCTAGTGTTAAATGTGAACTAAGCAGAATGCGAGGTCTACTGTTAACAGTGAAGGGAGCAGAATGTTGCACTGATTGTAAGGGTGACTGGAGGAGAAATCATGTCTGGTGTTGGTAATGAATGAAGGGGGAATGTTGTGTCTGGTGTTAGAAATGAATAGAACAGAATGTTGTGTCTAGCATGAGGGCCAATGGAGCAGAATGTTAATCCGACTTCAATGGTCAATGGAGCAAAATGCTGTGTTCAGTGTTAATAGGGAATGAAACACAATGTGACTTATGAGTTAATAGTAAATGCGGTGTTTAACATTAGAAATGTAAGAATCATATCAAGGTATGTCCAAAAGGGTTGACGCTAGGGGCCTGAGCTGCTGTGTTAAGAAGGGCTTGCTTGCAAGGTTTCCCTTGGCTGGCATTTGGGAACTTGGATTTTGAGAGTGCTCCTACTTTCCCTAACTGATAAGGGCGGCTCACTGTGCCTGGACTGCTTGTACAAACAATCTTCTGAACATCTGCTTTCCTTCTGGGAATCTGGAATTTTGGCACATGCTAGGCAGAAGGGTGCCACCAGTGAGAACGTTGGGTGCTGAGTCTCCCATGAGTGTCAAAACAGTCTTTCTCTTTCTGTCTCTCTGGGAAGAAACATCACACATGAGTGTCTGCATTTTTGTGGCCGGAGTAAGTGTGGGCTCTGTGTGACCACTCATGGGAGAGAATAGAAGCCTGTGCACCAGATCCCCCCAGTCTCTGCCTATGTTCTTTTCTCTTCCTTTCTTTCTTTTTGTTTTTTGTTTTTTTGAGACAGAGTCTCACTCTATCGTCCAGGCTAGAGCACACTGGCATCATAGCTCATTACAACCTCAAAGTTCTGGGCTGAAGTGTTCCTCCCGCCTCAGCCTCCCAAGTAGCTGGGACTACAGGCACATACCACCATGCCTTGCTAAATATTCTGTATTTGTAGGGACAGGGTCTTGCTATGTTGCTCAGACTGGTCTCAAACTCCTGGCCTCAAGTGATCTTTCCACCTTGGTCTCCAAAAATGCTGGGATTACAGGTGTGAACCATTGTGCCCAGCCTGTGTTCTTCTCTCCTCATGATCTAGCTGTATATCTTGAATATGTTGTTGTAATAAATTTTAGCTGTTAGTGCAACTAAATGCTGAATCCTATGAGTCTTTCTGTCAAATCTCTGAGTGTGGGTAGTCTTGGAGATCCCTGACACGAAGTATTTACTACTAATGGAGAAAGGAGCAGAATGTCGTACTTCGCTCTAAAAGTGAATGGAGAATGCAGAGTTGAGTGTTGATAGTAAACGGAGAGAATTTGTGTCTAGAGCTGGTAGAGAATGGAGCAATGTTGAGTCTAGCAGAAGGTTTGATGGATCAGAATGCTGGGTCCTACACAGTGTAGTAGATACATAAATAGTGACTAGTTCCTTACGCTCCTCACGTGGCAGGCAGGGGAAGGAAGTGAGCTCTCGCCTTATCTGCCCAGGTGTTCTGAGCTTTTGGGCAGCAGGACTTACCTTGGGCAGAGAAGCTCGTGAGCCAGAGCTCTGGGTGGTCATGGTGAGCACAGTGGTGATGCCCAGGCCCACACGGGCTGGTGCAGCATCCATGTTGATCCAGAAGGAGATCCACGAGAGGATGACAATGAGCAGGCTGGGGATATACATCTGGATCAGGTAGTAGCCCATCTGCCGCTCCAGGTGGAACCGGGCCTCAATGCAGGTGAATTTACCTGCAAGAAATGATAGTGAGAGGGCAGGTAGCCTGGTGGATAGGAGCAAGGGCTTTACGGTCAGAGCACCCTTGGCTGGCATCCTGGTTCAGCCTCACACTAGCCGTGTTTAGGCAAGTGTTTGAATCATTCTGTATCTCGAGTTCCTCATATACAGTAAACTGGGGCTAATAGCAATACCTACTTCGTGTGGCTACCTCCATGGCTACTGCAAGGAAAAAATGAGATGATACTTATGAGGACTTTAGCATAGTCCTCAGACATCACAAATTCCCAGGATTGTCAGTTGCCATCTCCATCATCATCATCATCTTCATCATCATCACTATTTTGTTGCTAAAAATGGGCCTGGCTAAGTGGAGCCTCTACCTTTCTGCCAGTTATGGTCCCCAAACATGACTTGGTTCTGTTACTTCTTGTAAAACCTTTCATTCCTTCCTTCCCTCTTCGTACGAGGAAGTTCCCACTCCCACAGGGTAAAGTTCAAACTCTTCAGTCTGCCCTTGGCAGTCGAGCTCTAACCAGTCTTTCTGTGCCCTTTCCCTTCTGTCTCCACGCTTATTATGACTCCCTGTCTTCCATCCCTTGCCTTCAGCATTCCCCGCCCTTTCACACTTCTGAGCTTTGGACCTTGCTTATCCCTTTGCCTGGAATGGCCTATTCCTTTCCACAACCAGCCTAAGAAATGCTCCTTCTCCTCCATGGTGGTGTAAATGTGGAGTCTCCCCCAGGCAGGCACCTCTTTCTTTCCCTGTGTTCCCTCAGTCCTGCTCACATGATCATCAGAGCCTTGAGGCACACTGCAGAGAGTGAGTGGGCACGTTGCCCTGTCTGTCTTCTGCATGGACTGGGCAGCCTGTCTCCTCCCTGCCTGTGTATCCCTGGAACTGGGACAGGGCCAGACCCACAGCGTGGGACTCAGCTCCTGTCCACTGAAGCATAGTAACTAGGGGGTTTGCTGGAGCTGCATGTAGGCAGGGACTTGTCAGTCTTTTCTCCTTGTACCCACAGGGGCTAGCGTGGAGCTCAGCTCTCACGTAAATGAAAACGGTGAAGAGCAAATGAGAAATGAATGAGAAAGGGCTGTGTGCGTTTCGGTTGTTTCCATGTCTTGGCTGTTGTGAATAATACTGCAATGAAGTGGGAGTGCAGATGTCTCTTTGGGATACTGATTTCATTTTTTTTTTTTTTTTGGATAAATATCCAGAAGTAGGATTGCTGGATCATAAGGTAGTTCTCAATGGATGTATGGATAAAGAAAATGGAACATTATTCATCCTTAAAATAGAAGGATATCCTACCATTTGTGACAAGATGGATGAACCTGGAGGACACTTTTATGCTGAGTGAAATAACCCAGACACAGAAAAATACTGCATCCCTGTGAGTCTCTCAGCCTGTCCAGGAATGAAGAGAGTATCTTTGAGGTTCTGAGACATCCCTGAGGTGACCCAGAAAGGGACAGCTGTCCCAGACACACCATGTCCCAGCCTGCCTGCCGTTTCACTGGGCTTTCTCCTTCCTTGCACCAGAGTCTAGAATGGTTGCTCTCAGTGCCTCTCCTTTCCCTCTTCTTCTGCTTGGCCTGTTCCCAGCCTGTTGCATGCCTCTGCTCAGCTGGATCCAGGTGGCAGCTTCCTACCCAGCCTTCCAGCTGGCATACCAACCGACTGACTGTCTTCCACAGTGCTTGCGTGAGCTCGTTCCCAGCCCAAGAGGGGCATGCAAAAGCTAGTCTTGATCCTGCCCCAGTGCATTCATGTATTCAGTTTTCCAACAAAGGCCATGCCAGGCATAGGAGATAGACAGCTGAGCTAAACAGTTGTGGTTTCTCTCTCCTCTCGAAGCTCACAGGCTAGCGGACCCTTTCCAACTGTTTACTAACCTTCCCTCTTGCTGAGCTCCAATGGGAGCATTCTTTATACTTTTGCCCTATCAGAAATGCCAGCTGTTCTGTGACAGAGACTGCCAGAGTCTTCCCAATGTCAGTGCTTCCCTTCTGCCTTAGGAGTAGGATCCATTCTGATACCTGTTAAAAAGACTGAGTTTACCAGCTTCCCTTGTAAGTAGGTATGGCCTAAGCTTAAGTTACTTACTCCAGGATTCACAGGAAGAAAATGTCAGAGCTGATTTTTGGTTTCAAAACCTGTTCTCTTAACCCCTAGGCAATAAATACGGAGCTGTGCCCATCATGGGTACTTCTTAAGATCTGTGGAACCAACAACGATTGAATGAGTGTTTGAAATGACGTCTGGTCCTGGTGGGGGTGGGGGTGGGGGTGGCGGGGTGGGATCTGATGAGGGTGGCCCCTTGTACCTACCTGTGTTGTAATGCTTGGTGCAGTATCTCAAATCCTTCTCTTCCTTCAGGATAAACTGAGGCAGGGTTAGACCATCTGCCACCTGCACTGCTCCCTGCTCCTGCCACTCAAAGATGAGGTCGTTCATGGTGTATCCAACTGGGATGGGGTCAGAAGAAGGAGAAGTCACCACCCAGAAGCAAGTCTGAAGCATGTCAGGGTTGGTTAGGGTTAGAGGCTGAGAGAGGCATCAGACCCTCAATAGAACTCATGAGACACTAGTACTTCCTTTTTTTCCCCACAAAGGATGTTTTAACCGTGGGGGTGGGGACAAGGTGTGAAATGGTGACTCAAGTTGGGCCAATCAGATTCTCTTCCCCAGTACTTTGGCTCTTGAGTGAAGTAACAAGAGGTTCAGAACCAGGGGTTGCTGATTCCTCCCATGGGCCGGGCTCCAGGGAAATGGTCTCTTAGTTTCTGCTATCTAGATGCTCCACCCAGTGCTGTACTTTTAAGTTAGATTGGTTTCTATGTTTGCAGTCAAAGAAGTCAGCTATCCCATCCATTAAAACCTTGGTTCTCCACGAAGCCTTTTCCAAGCCCCTCTCTCCTTCCCCATCAGAAGAAAGTACGCCTTCTGCCGTGAGGCCACAGCATGTTGTACTTTGAACAACACGCCAACCACTTCCTGCCCTTAGTTAATCTGTGCAGTCAGTTCTCTTTCTCCCCTGCTGGGGGAGCATCCTGTGAGTTCAAGGACCACAGCTTATTCAAGCTATTTCTTCTCCATTCCTGCTGGAGGGACAGGGGACATGCCTCTGGCTCTAAAGCTTGGGCCTTAGGGAGACAATGTAAGGGAAATTATATTTCTAATCCATTTTCTAAAAGCAAAGCCCTTATTCTAGTATTATATTTTGGGTTATTACAGTAATCTCCTGGTGTCCAGCAGTTAGGAGCAGCTGTGTGGGAATTTCTGCCTGTCTCGTGGGTAAATGGGAGCCTGGTTCTTTGGAGAGGGCTCGTGCAAGGGACTCACAGCTTTCCAGTTGCATGATACACGTCTGGACGTCCATGGGGAAGTTCTTCAAGTCCATGGGGCAGGCCAGTGTCAGTGTGATTCTGGGAAGAGAAGGGAGTTGAATGATGCTGGATCCATAGGTCAGGGAGGCTGTGCCTCCCTTCTAGTGACTCTCAGCAAAGCAGTCGTCCAGGATAGGGAAAGGAGGTCAGGAACCAGTGTGTGTGGAATAAATGTGTGTATGTTTCCAAGTTCTTGATACGGAACTTGGTAAGCTAGGTTGCCTAAAGTCACACAGAGGCAGTGGAACTTCTGGGTTTCTTTGGAGTCTATCTGGCTTTGAGAGGGCTGTCTTTAGCAAGTTGCCTGCAGGCCAGGGGCTACTCACTTTCCCTGCTCTTCTGCAGAGCCCTAAGGGAGAGACGGAGGTCAGACTGTAAGCCGAGCAGCACAGGCCTCAGGCAGCCCCAGGCGCAGCTGCAGCAGATGCTGCAAGTGCTTCTTGGCTTCCTCTCTTCACACCCCGAGCTCATCAAAAGTGATTTCAAAGGGGCCCCCTGCCTTCTGGGTGTCCAAACACAGCTGACTCATATCAGTGGGCTCCCGCTGGGGTCAGCTGGAAAGGGTCTGGCTTCCCGGGATTCCGGGCTAGCTGTTTATTTTGGTTGTTCAATCCTTGCAGAGGCCACAGACTCAGAAGCAGAGGGAGTCCCTGCAACAGAACCTGAGGCCCGCAGCCCAGGCTGGGACACAAGCCTGCAGCTTGAAAGGCCCAGCCAACATCTGAGCACCTCCTGCAGGGAACAGAGGAGACAGGCTCTCGGAGCCCAGAGGAGCCTTAGATCATCAAGCCAACTCCTTCCTGTGACAGGTGAGAAGACCAGGGTGCAGAGAGGGACAGGGTGAGAGTCACCTAAGGTCACAGAGCAAGCTGATGGCTCAGCCAGGATTCAAAGCCAGGTCTCTTGGCCTTTGGATTCTGAGGCCTAATGGGGTTGGCCCATGCATTTGCTGGCAGGCTTTCTAGCACTGCTATCGTGAAAAGCCAACACCCCCAGATACCTAATTGGGGGTGTTCTAGTGCTGCGGGCCCCAACCCCTGTGCTACAGACCAGTACTGCTCCGTGGCCTGTTAGGAACCAGGCCGCACAGCAGGAGGTGAGCTGCGGCCCGGCCCGAGTGAGTGGAGCTTCCTCTGTATCTACAGCTGCTCCCCATCGCTCACATCACCGCCTGAGCTCCGCCTCCTGCCAGACAAGCGGAGGCGTTAGATTCTCCCAGGAGAGCGAACCCTACTGTGAACTGCGCTTGTGAGGGACCTAGGTGGCTCGTTACTTAGGAGAATCTAATGCCCGACGATCTGAGGTTAGCTGAGGTGGTGACGCTAGCGCTGGGGTGCAGCTGCAAATACGGATTATCATTAGCAGAGAGGTTTGACTGCACAATAAATGCAATGTGCTTGAATCATCCTGAAACCATCCCCCACTGCCCCTGACCAAAGAAAAATTGTCTTCCATGAAACTGGTCCCTGCTGCCAAAAGGGCTGGGGACCACTGTTCTCATGGAGCTTAGCTGCTGGCACCTCACCTGCACATGGCAAGGCACTCAAGCCCTTTGTCACCTTCTCCCTCCAGTGTACAACCACAGCTCTGCATGTGGGCCCCTTTAAGCAAGGGGTAGAAGTAAGAGGGGAGAAAGGGAAGGGAGAGGGAAAGGAAGAAGGGGGAAAAGAAGGGAGCGGAAAGAGGAGGGGGAAAGTGGATGCAGTTGAATTTCTGAAAATAAAACCTCCAAAGTGGGACAGCTGTCACACTAGGTTAAATTCCTTGAGTTGAATGACCTTGGAAACATCACTTTATGCTGATTTGTCCTTCCATCATGCTGCACTGGGACTTAGCTTCCTGCAGATAGGAAGCTAGCCTGGCAGCAGCGAAATCCAAACGAGGTGACCCTACCCTTCCCCCAGCCAGTCAGGGCCTGGATGGCCATTTCTTAAGCCCCTCACTCTTCCAGTCTGGATGGGTGCAGGGTGGGACGGGCTCCAGCGTGAGGAAGGCCACGGGAGCCTCTGGTTCCTCCAAGTCTGTCCCCCCCCCCCCCAAGCTGCTCTCTGAGTTCAGCTTCACCTGATGGCTAGGACCTGTACAGCCTCCCCAAGAGGCCTGGACTCCTTGGAGGGGACACGTTTAGGACTAATGCCCTTTTAAATTCTTTGAAACAAAAACATGTTCATTCATTCATCAAATAGTTGAGTGCCTCCTGAATGCCGTGCACTGTTCTAGACTTTGAGAGGGCGTTGGATCTACATTCATACAGATTAGAATCTAGGCTCTGCTACTAACTGTGGGGACTTTGCCAAGTCACTTTCATTTTCAGATCCTCGCTTGCCTAATCTGTAAAATGGGCATAATAAAACCTACTTCATGGGTTGTTAGGAGGGTAAGATATAATATATGAAAAGTACCCAGCAGAGTGAGTAAATTCCCAGTAAGTGGTAGCTGCTGTTATTACCTGTATAAGGTCATTTCTTCACCTCTTGGGCATTGATCATTTCTCTCCATGTCTCTTTTTTTTTTTTTTTTTTTTTTGAGACAGAGTCTCGCTTTGTTGCCCAGGCTAGAGTGAGTGCCGTGGCGTCAGCCTGGCTCACAGCAACCTCAAACTCCTGGGCTCGAGTGATCCTTCTGCCTCAGCCTCCCGGGTAGCTGGGACTACAGGCATGCGCCACCATGCCCGGCTAATTTTTTTATATATATATATCAGTTGGCCAATTAATTTCTTTCTATTTATAGTAGAGACGGGGACTCGCTCTTGCTCAGGCTGGTTTTGAACTCCTGACCTCGAGCAATCCGCCCGCCTCGGCCTCCCAAGAGCTAGGATTACAGGCGTGAGCCACAGCGCCCGGCCTCCATGTCTCTTTTGGGGAGGAGATGAGGGCGGAGGTGGGGAGGGGTTGCAGGAGATTCTGAAAGCTTTGCCTCTAACCAGTATCTGAGGGACACCCCACAGCTGGGGAGGGTATCCGACCCCCCAGACTCGATGCAGGGTATAGGAGATAGAACAAGTTTATAGAAGGATGGAGCAGCCCTGGTGTACGCTGTGAGCAGCACCATCCACCTGGCAGCCCCATTTACTCTGGAGTTGCTGTGATTTTCCAGGTTTTGTGCCTTTGCTGCTGCTATGGGTGGCCATGTTTGAATACTCTTTCTTGTCTTGTTTTATGGAATTGTTGGGTAACTTAAACCCCACCGTCTCCAGGATGCCTTCCCTGGTTTTCTCGGTTGTGTTCACAGTAAGCCATTCGCTCCTAGGACTCCCCATGGTATTTTATTCTTGCTTGCTGAGTGGAAGTGGCAGAGCTAGGTCTGCCTATTCTGCAGGGGCCTTGGGTTGCCAGGACCTGCACGGAACTCACCTGATGCTGTAGAGGACGTTCCCATTCCGGGAGATCCTCAGCAGTTTGTTGTCCGTGGTGATCTCGTGGAAGTGGGCGCCCTTCTCATTGGCGAAGAACAGGTCAGGTTTCCAGATGGAATCTAACATGGATGGGTCCAGGTCCAGAGAGTCATCAGGGTATTCGTTATAGGCCAGACGGGGGTCGTTCCACTGCTGCCTCAGGAAGATGTTGACCCTATAGTCCTACAGCCGGGAGAAAATGCAGCATGAGATATTACTGCACCAACTCTCCCAGGACCCAGGTGCTTGCGGTCAGTGCTCTCCAAAACCTTTCCTGCAGGATGCTATTAGAGGGTGGTTGCTCTTGTGTGTGGGTGAAACATAAAGTCTGTGCATCAGGCAAAAACCATGGGAGTCATAGTTACCCCTGAAAATCCTCTTAAATGGTCCATGAAGCCTATTCAACCCTGAACTGAGATTATTTAAATGTTATTCCTTTTTTTGAAAAAAGTTTAAACTAGAAAGTTCAAAGACTGATGTATAAACAGCTGTTTTCATAATCTTTTTTTTGGAGACAGAGTCTCACTCTGTCACCCTGGCTAGAGTGCGGTGACATCATCATAGCTCACTGCAACCTCAGACTCGTGGGCTCAAGCGATCCTCCTGCCTCAACCTCGCTAGTAGCTGGGACTACAGGCGTGCAACACCTTGCCCAGCTAATGTTTTCATAATCTTGTTAATATTTTGTCATGTTTGCTGCAGTTTTTTAGATAAGAGAAATAATATATTAGAGATAAAGTTGAAATCCCCCTTTTACACATCAACCTCGATAGTACAGAAATTCGTATCACCCTGAGGCTGCAGAGTCACCAATCTAGACAGACTGAAGGAATGAAAGGAAAGACTGAAAGCTGATGTCTGAGCATGCAAACTTTTCTGCCTAAAAAAGAACACTTGATTCCCAGGCAGTGAAGGAGGGATGGGCGGAAGAATTCTACTGTGTTCCTGCTGGTCCTAGGGTGCATACCACTCTCTTTTAATACCAGCCTTCTGTGATTTTCTATGACATGTGTTGATTTGTTTGGAAAGCTTTAACAGATGTCATTAAATAGGAGTCACGTGTTACTGGCTTCTCAACTCAGTGCTAAGTTAATGTTTCTCTGATGGAATTGCAGTGTAGTTAATCCACTAAAAAAATAATTCACAGATCACATCAATCAGGGAAACGTTAGACGAGATGAAATACAGCAGGTTTTTTTTAATTGTAGGACTTCTCAGAGACCTGAATATGCTAATGAGTTGTGTGCGTCTCCAAGAAGGGAATAGAACATGCAGTATTTCCCTGGCTTAGTTTGGCCATGGAACTCTTATTTTGTGCATGATGTTCATCCTATACAGGATGTGGGATAGGAATTTCTGTCCTAGTCAAAACTCCATCACCCCTACCCCCCCACCACTTTTTTTTTTTTTTTTTTTTTTTTTAGATGAAGAAACTGAAGTCCAGGAAGCATTGAGAGTGGCCCAAGGTGACTTAAAATGCAGGGGCAAGGCTGATTCTGGAACCCAAGTGTTCTGACTCCTAGCTGAGAGTTTGTTGAACTTCCCCTGCTGATCCTAGAAGAACTGAGTCTGTTTAGTTTCCATTCACAGTGTGAGAAGCAATTATGGTATGGGTAGGTCTCCATGGCAGAAAACTGGGCAATGCAGTAAAGAAATATCTCCATTAAGAGAAGTTTCTTATTTTCTTAGGCGCTGTAAACCTGGGGTCCATGAATAGTATGACACTGCAGGTAGAATTCATGGCATATTTGTGTTTCCCAAGGAGGAAGGGCATGGCTCTCTGTTGTTGGATTCCCAAAAGGGTCTCGTAGTTCTTCAAAAGATTAATAATCTCAGCTTAAGTCCAACTTTAAATGCTCTCCTTCAAGGACTAATCTCCACAAAAATGAGGGCCCGTTATTGCTCTTTCCCTGAGGGTCCTGCATAAATGAGGTCATGCTAGATTTTATTTTGGGATACTGCTCCTAAATCCTCATCAATCTCGATCTGTCATCAGCAGGGGGGAACTAAAACAAACAACTTTCCTCCTCACTCTCACCTTCACCCTCATGCCTCCCTAATTCCTCCCACAGCACATGCCTCGTTCTATTTGCCTACAGAAATATCAATAGCTTTATAAAATGTTCCAAGGTATTTTATAGGATTGTTCTGTAGTTTAATTGCAGCCTCTCCTTCTAGCCCCATGGAAAGTGACATTTGGTCTCATAATCTCATGTCTTACAAGTCCCGTGGTAGAGGGAGACTTCAGGCCAGGCCTGGATGTTGGATCTTTGTTTGTCCTGTCGGTAGTA
Organism: Microcebus murinus; assembly: GCF_040939455.1. Classification (NCBI taxonomy): domain Eukaryota; kingdom Metazoa; phylum Chordata; class Mammalia; order Primates; family Cheirogaleidae; genus Microcebus; species Microcebus murinus. The sequence continues at coordinate 17,740,928 of NC_134124.1, forward strand.
ATGGACAGCTCTGAATCTGGCCCCATGTGATCGGGGGGAGGGGGGGTGGGGAGGGGTGGTGGTGGTTGGAAAAAGCCTCCTTTCCCCCTTGGATTTTACATGAAGCGTGTGTGTGTGTGTGTGTGTGTGTGTGTGTGTGTGTGTGTGTGATTGTGTGCTACGATGAGGCATTGGGCAAGTCATATCGGAGTGGACAGACTATGAATGGTTGGGCAGAAAAAGCCGCTGGTCCCCAAGCCCCAGCTGCACTTTTGATGCTCTTGCCAGTGAAATGTCAAGTTCATTTACGTGGCTGGAAGGAAGAAAAGAAAGTGGCATTTCTTAAAATGGTCTGTTAGGCAGCAGGCGCCATTCTATATGCTGTCACATACATTTAATCCTTGTCCCCTGCAAGCCAGGCATTCAGATTCCCATAGTGAGGGTAAGGACACAGGTTTGGGAAGGTTGAGAAATGTGTCCAGGGCAAAGGGCTAGGGAGTGGCAGAGCTGGGATTGGAATCGGCATCAGCCTAAGCCTCTGTTGGGCACTTGTGAGTTGCGTCACGTGGTGTGGCCAACCAGTTCTGTGCCAGGGACACCTTCTCAACCTCATTGCCTAGGCAGATTCTGCCTGCTCAGCTCAAGCCTCATCTCCTGCAGGTGCCTTAATGCCCCCAGGCTTCCCTGACCTGTCCCTTTCTGATCTCCTAGCAAAACCAAATCACCAGAAACATTTCAGGGAGCACTTCCTTGCTATATCTGTCTTATCTCCTTAACTTGATTGGCGGCAAGCTGAGGGGATGAACCAGACATTATATTTGCACTGCACCATCCCACAGAGGTACCCAGTACCCAGGAGGAGGAGGCAAAGTCAGAAAAAGTTGGAGCAGAACGGGCTTTCCTCATTTTGTAGCTGGAGAGAATGAGACCCAGATGGGGAAGGCATTTTCTAAGGTCACACAGCAATTCAGGAAAGAACCTGAGATGGGAACCTGGCTCTGCTTCTCTGGGCCTTGTGTAGAAAGAAGTTAGGCTAGATAGTCTCTGAGGACCTTTCCAAAGCTAATGGCTGATTGTTTTTACTTTTATTTTTTCCAATAACGCTCAACTGAGTATCTACTAATTGTCAGGCACTATTCTAAGCACTGGAAAACCTGCTGAGAACAAAAAAGGTATATTTATTGAGTTATACTGAGATAAGGGCCATGATAGGGTTAGGTACAGGGTGCTAGGGAAATATAGAAGACAGCTTCCCATCTAGACTTGCGAGTGGTGATCAGGAAGTCTCCAGGAAGAGTGATATTTAAAGTGAGGTCAAATACGGTTGAGCCAAAGAGGAAAATCATTTTGGGCAGTTGGGAGTGCGTACGTGAAGGCCTAGAGCAAAGTGTGAGTGTGGCGCTTCAGAAAGCATAGCAAGTAGGTGAATAAGGAGGGAAGCAGGAGGAAGCACACAGGGTCTTGCAAGCCGACCGAGGAATTTGGACTTCATCCTGATAGTGATGTGGAGCCTTGGAAGAATTTTAAGTAGAGATGGGTGTTATTACATTTGCATTTTATTACTGATATTTAAATATATTTTTGGTTTTTTCTTATTGTGTAAGTCAAGCATATTGGCAGTAAAAAATATAAATGTGGCCAGGTGCAGTGGCATGCCTGTAATCCTAACATTCCGGGAGGCCGAGACAGGAGGATTGCTTGAGCTCAGGAGTTCGAGACCATCCTGAGAAAGAGTGAGACCCTGTCTCTACCAAAAATGGTAAAAAAGTAGCTGGGCATGGTGGCACATGCCTGTAGTCCCTGCTACTCAGGAGGCTGAGGCAAGAGGATTACTTGAGCCAAAGAGTTTGAGGTTGCTGTGAGCTAGGCTGATGCCACAGCATTGTAGCCCAGGTGACAGAGTGAGACTCTGACTAAAAAAAAAAAAAAAAAAAAAAAATATATATATATATATATATATATATATATATATATATATATGTACATCATGCAAAAGAAGAAAAATGGGCCAGGTGTGGTAGCTCATGCCTGTCATCCTAGCACTCTGGGGGGCCTCAGTGGGAGAATCACTTGAGGTTGGAAGTTTGAGACCAGCCTGAGCAAAAGCGAGGCCCTGTCTCTACCCAAAACAGAAAAAACTTAGCCAGGCATGGTGACACATGCCTTGTAATCCCAGATACTCAGAAGGCTGAGGCGGGAGGATCGCTTGAGCCCAGGAGCTTGAGGTCATGGTGAGCTGTGATGATGTCACTGTACTCTACCCAGGGCAACAGAGTGAGACTGTTTCCATCAATCATAATAAGATATAATAAACTAAGAAAAATAAAACCCATAGGGTCTCACTATGAAATGACTAATGAACAGTTAACTTGAGAGACAAGGGGGATGTATCTCCGTATCCTCAGGTGGCTTGGCTCCTCCTACCTGCAGTTCCTGCCCTCAGCAGCTGCTACCCAAACAAGTTGCCGCCACTGATTTTCTTCCCCAAAGTTGGTAAACAGCAGTGGGAAATGCAGCTTGGAAGAGATCAATGTCATTGGTGTAATAGGCTGAAAGCTAAATGCTATTTTGCCTATTTAGCCCTATATTTATGTTGGTTGGTGTTTGACATGCTGAGGGTTCAGGTTCAAGTTTAGGGGCTGGAGGAGCAACATTTGAATTCTCCACCTTAGCACCTCAGCATCCACCTCTGGTAGCTGGTTCCTAGGTCTTAAACTCTCAAGGGTCGCCCCTAAACCTGAAGCAGGAGGGATTTCCAGAGCTCCAGTTCCATGGTCTTCAGCATAAACTGCCTCTGAGATTCCCTGATGATCTGACTTCTGGTGACTGGGCAATTAGCTGCCTTGCTTGTAAGACCAAGGTGGAGCGTTAACTCACTCATTCATCGATCCCACCAATATTTATTGAGGGTTTCCTGTGCACACCTGTAGTTGGATCTGTCCCCCACCCTTACTGTGTCTAATTTCCGATTCTAACATAAGTCCTCTAAACTCAGTATTGTGGTGAAATAGAAGGCATGAAGTGTTTTAGCAGGAAGGAGCTAAGAGCCTGTTTGAATGTGTTGGTGGCTGGGGGCGTGGAGCGCGAGAGGTGTGCCCACTGTAGTCAGAAACAGGAGGCATCGCAGCAAGAGGTGAACAAAAGAACCAGATTCTCAGACTTCTTAAAACTCATCACTCCAGCTCTCAAAGGGGTGTCTTGTCTCTCTCTCTAAACTCAGGCCAACTCTATAAATGTTTTTTTTTTTTTTTTGAGATAGAGTCTCACTTTGTTGCCCAGGCTAGAGTGAGTGCCGTGGCGTCAGCCTAGCTCACAGCAACCTCAAACTCCTGGGCTCAAGCAATCCTCCTGCCTCAGCCTCCCGAGTAGCTGGGACTACAGGCATGTGCCACCATGCCTGGCTAATTTTTTCTATATATATTAGTTGGCCAATTAATTTCTTTCTATTTATAGTAGAGACGGGGTATCGCTCTTGCTCAGGCTGGTTTCGAACTCCTGACCTCGAGCGATCCAGAGTGCTAGGATTACAGGCGTGAGCCACCGCGCCCGGCCTCTATAAATGTTTATTAGGCCGATTGGAAGAACAGTGGAGGCAGAAGCACAAGGTCTTGGTTTCCACACTCACAGAGCTCAAATGATCTAGCAGGCAAGGTATGATATGGACACACATATCTACGGCACAAAAGCTAAAGTGACGAAGGCCGTAAGGAGCCCTAAGAGACTGCTGTTGAATATTGCTTTCGAGTCATAGGCTTGGATCTGGGGGGGGGGCTTTCAGGGAGAAGGTGGCATCTGAGACAGACCCTTTCGGTGTGTTCCACCCTCCTGCAGTGGGCATCTCTCGTGTGGAATTGTTCAGAGCCGTGAGCAATGCCTGCATTCTCCCGGGAAGGAGGCCAGTGATGTGTGAGGAGGAAGGGCGGAGGTGAGGCGTACAGGCTGAGAGCAGGACAGGACGTGAGGACGAGGCTGCAGCCTCAGGGTATTTATTGTAAAATTAGGATATATGTAGTTGGGGGTAAAAGGAATCTCATGTAGAAGGAATAACACAAGCAAACATGTGTAGGCAGGGGCATTCAAATGGTCCAGTTTAGTTCAAACATTGGCAGAATAAGTAATAACAGTTCTTTATCGAGGACCTTCTATAGACCAGGCATTATGTCTAAGCATGCCACACATGTCAGCTTATTGTGTCTTTATTTTTATTTTTTTTGTGAGACAGAGTCTTACTCTGTTTCCCTGGCTAGAGAGCTGTGTCATCAGCCTAGCTCACAGCAACCTCAAACTCCTGGGCTCAAGCAATCCTCCTGTCTCAGCCTCCTGAGTAGCTGGGACTACAGGCATGCGCCACCATGCCCGGCTAATTTTTTTTCTATTTATTTTTAGTTGGCCAATTAATTTGTTTCTAATTAATTTGTTTCTATTTTTAGTAGAGATGGGGTCTCGCTCTTGCTCAGGTTGGTTTCGAACTCCTGACCTCGAGTGATCCTCCTGCCTTGGCCTCCCAGAGTACTAGGATTACAGGCCTGAGCCACCGTGCCCGGCCTTATTTTGTCTTTAAAACAATCCTATGATGTACGATATTTATCTTCAACCTAATTTGATAGATGAAGAAAGTGCAGGGAGATTAGTTACTTTGTCCAAATTCACACAGTAAGCGGTGGGGCTAGAGCTCAAACCTGTTTTTCAGATTATATATAAAGTTTATGCTCTCAGCCACTCCGCTGTGAGAAGGCTGTGAAACGGATTGATTTGAGGCTGTGGATATCCTTGGCTATCCAAGGCGTTTGGATTTTATTCTGTAGCCAATTTGGCACCCCTGAAGACTTGAGCAGTGTGGCAATATCACAGTTTGACGTCAGGAAGATCCGTTTGTCAGGAACAACGTTGGGGTATTGGAAGCGAGAGAAAACAGGTACAGAAAGCCCTGTTTTGAGGCTGTTGTGACAACTCAGTGAAGTTAAGAAGGATCTAAACTAAGAGGGTAGGAATGGAGGGGGCAGTAGATGAGGGAATCATAGTTCTTCATCATCATCATCATCATCATCATCTGCATCATTTCCATCATTACACATTACAGCTAGAAAGAACTTCGGAGACTTCTGTCTCAACTCCTTCATTTTACGGGTGGCCTCGAGAGGGAAAGGGACTTTCTCAGAGCCACACAGCAATTCAGTGACTAAGGTGGGACTTGCATGCAGGAATCTTGACCCCTATCCCACTTCTTCTTCTTTTTTTTAATCCTTTGAGGGAAGCCCCAGGGCCAAGAGGACAAAAACCAAGTTGATCTGCCACCAGGCAGTCTCAGCTTCCCTGGAGAAGCTCTAGCGCGGGTTTCTCTCTGACAGGGTTTGGGATTAAGATGCACATGAGCTGGACCAGTCTGCCCAAGGCCAGAGGCCTGGGGGCCCTTTTAGAGTGGGGTGTGGGATGCCCAGGCATGGTTTATGAGTGCTGCTTCCCTCCCCCTGGCTCCGTTTTTCTCAAGCATTTCCCTAGATACCCGAGAAGCATGCTCGAAGGGAAGAGTCATAGATGTTTCCTGCAAATGTAAGAAGAGTCAGCCTCAGTCTCCCTGCTGTCCTTTGAAAGTGTGGACCTGGCTCAGTTGGCACATGTAGGGTTTACTAAACCCTGGCTGAGTGCCAGGGACTGTGCTAAGTGCTTTATATGAAACTTGTCACTAAATTCTCACTGTGACATCCTTTTACAGCTCAACTGAGGCTTGGGGATATTAAGTACTTTGCCTAAACTTAGTGACAGAGCTGAGACTTGACTCCAGGACTATTTGACTCCAAAATCCTGTGCTTTTAAGTAGTGCATTCTATTGGCTCCTTTTACTAATAATGTCATATTTATTTGCTCCTTTTTACTTTCAAAGTACCTTCACATTGGATTTATTTCTATGAGGTTTGGCGTGAAAGAGAAGATGCTTATTCTCATTGGATGTATGTGGAAACTAAAGCCCTAAAATCTTAAGTTCCCACCACTAGTTACTTACTGGTATATCTAGAATTGGTAATAGCAATGCAAATAATACTAATATATTGAGACTTTACTACATGTAAGAAACCATGCTAAGAGTTTTCTATGTGTTATTTTTATCTTCATGGTAGTTCTGTGATGTAGATTCTATTATCATTCTCAATTTATAGTTAGGGAAATCTATAGGCACAGAAAGGTTGGGGTGCCATTCCTGATATCACACAGCTAGTAAGTAGCAAAACTAGGATTTGAACCCAGGATGTTCATGTCAGAGCCTAAGCATTCAACCAGTAGACTACACAGGGTCTCTCAGAATTGCATTGAGTGAGTTTCATGACACCTCACTGCCATCAGCTACTACTTCTGGCTGCTGTTATGTTCCTGTGGGTTTGTAGATGCCCATATCTAACAGAAAGTATTAAAAAGGGCAAAATACAGAAAGCTTCTGCTCCTGGTTTAGCAGTTGACTCGTGTCTTATTCCTGACTTGGCCCATGGGTTTGACCCATTTCTGTTGCCCACTCAAGTCCAGTGTTTGCAGACTGCCCAGACTCCTGCCTGTTGCCTGCTTGGCCCCAGATAGCTGCTTTGTGCCTTGACCCTCTCCTAAGTCACCACGCTGCCTGGTGCATTCTCATTTGAATATCACACCAACAGAACTACATTTGTTGCAAAGAACTGTAGATGGTTTAGGCATGTGGAACTGAACATCTTTGTCTTTAGGGGATCACTAAAGCTCAGAACAAGTTTAATAATTATATAAAAGTGCTAATAGCGGCTACTTCTATTGAGTGTGTAACATTTGATAGAACTTTATATGTATTGTATCTCTAAACTTTTCATCAACCTAGCATACTGGGTATTATTATACTCATTTTATGGAGGAAGAAACTAAAATTCAGCAAGGTTAAACAGAGATTAAGTGTCTTGCCCAAGGTCACATACCTGGTAGGTGCTAGAGCAGAGATATGGATCTAGGACTTCTGGTTCTCAATCTCACACTCTTTTACAATTGTATGCTGCCTCTTTATTCCCTTTTTCTAGAAAAAAATTTAAATCAAGCTTCATCTATTTTATTTTAAATCTACTTAAAATATTTTATTAAATATTTAAAATTTAAATATTTATTTAAAACATATATTTTTACTAACAAATATAGTACTTTATTTATTTTTTATTTATATTTTTTGAGACAGAGTCTCACTTTGTTGCCCAGGCTGGAGTGAGTGCCGTGGCGTCAGCCTAGCTCATAGCAACCTCAAACTCCTGGGCTCAAGCAATCCTCCTGCCTCAGCCTCCCGGGTAGCTGGGACTACAGGCATGCGCCACCATGCCCAGCTATTTTTTTCTTTATATATTAATTGGCCAATTAATTTCTTTCTATTTATAGTAGAGACGGGGTCTGGCTCTTGCTCAGGCTGGTTTCAAACTCCTGACCTTGAGCGATCTGCCCGCCTCAGCCTCCCAGAGTACTAGGAATACAGGCGTGAGCCACCGCGCCCGGCCTAAATATAGTACTTTAAACCATCTATTGTGCAGATGAAGGAAATATGGTAGACATAGTATACTGGGACCCACTGACCCCATGGGACAGGTTGGCTCATAAATACCCTTATAATCAACATCAGGTTGAGAACTTTGGATTCAGATATTAGGCAGTGAGGTGGATTCGTAATTGGTTGCCAAAGGGTACAAATCGAAGGATGGATGTTAACCCGGAAAGAAGAGGGCAGACAGAGTTGGCAGAGCGGGGCACAGTGGTGAGGCACACCACTAACAAAATTGCAAATATGGAAGATAAGGGCACCCTCTGTGAGTTAAACTAACAACAGAGATGAACATGCAATTAAGGGGATCTGGTGAGGCCCAGCACCCATCTCCACCACCCATGTGCAATCACAATGATTTGGGATAAGCATGTGCTTGTAATTTAATGGGGAGAACCCTAATTTATTGTACTGCCTCTTGTTTAGAGAACTAGTTTATAAACCTAGGTGGGACATTTATTCTGTAGTATTAGAAAGGGCAGTTCAAGAAGCAGGAGTTTGGCCATTGGTAACCTAGCATCACCTGGGGGATGGTGTCACTGTGTCGGGGGGAGCAACTTTCTTGTCACTGGAGAGAGGGTTTCTGTGTGGGGAGGCAAGGATGGTTTCTTAGGCCTTTCCCTGGCCTAGATGAAATTTCCCTCAATTTCATCCCACTATCTCCTTTTCCTCCAATTCTAGTTGTCCCCAAAGCACCTTTTGCTTGGCTTTCCTGGTGTTTGGGTAGTGGCGGGGAAGCAGGCTCAGGGAAGAAGTGAGCATTTCTATTATTAGAATGGAAAGCTCCACTGTGAGTTGAAATAACTCAGCAGACCGATTTCCTCACTTCAGTCTTTTGTGGGCTTAATTGTAAAGAGTCGACCTTCCTGAATTTGATCTGATGGAGAGCCACACTCCGGCTGTCATAAATTCTCCGTTGTGATACCTCCCTCGGCGGCGTATTTGGGAGAGAATCATGCAGCAGGTGATACCAAGACTCCCACAATCCCATGTGCAGCCTGTGACAGACTCTAATGGCATGTCTGAGGGCTCTCTCCTCAGTGCTTGCTTAGTCTTCAGTTTACCAAGGCTTTGTGGAGTGTGTACCGTATCTAACTGGACAACATTTAATAGACTTTCTCTTGGATCCCCCAAACTCAAGAGTATAAGAAGTGCCCTAGCATAAACTATATAGAATGACAGAAAATATAATGGAAAAAGCAAAAACAGCGAAAGATCTCATCCACAATAACAACAAATCCCGTAAAATATCTAGGCATAAACCTAATAAATTCGCAAGTCAATATACTTAAGAAAAAAACATCTGAAAGTTTGCTGGAATGCATAAAGAAATACCTACATAAATGGAGAGACATAGTGTATTTATAATATGTTATAAAGATGTCATTTATTCCAAAATTAATCTATAAACTCAATATAATCCTAGTCAAAATCTGAGGGAATTTTTGTTTTTTTAAATGAGGTCTTGCTATCTTGCCTAGGCTAGTCTTGAACTCCTGGGCTCAAGGGATCCTCCCAGTTTAGCCTCCTGAGTAGCTGGGATTATAGGTATGTGCCACAGAGCCCACTTTCCTGAGGGGATTTTACAGACTTCAATAAGTTGATTCTAAAGTTCATACAGAAGAGAAAATGGGCTGGAAAGGTCAAGAAAACCTTTTAAAAGAAGAACAACAGAAGGTTCTCTCAAAGACATAGAAATATAATATCAAGTCATGGTAATTACAGCAGTGTGGTATCAGTGCAGAAACAAACAGAACAATGGAGCAATAAAGTAAGTCTAGAAACTAGAAATGTATATATGAGATTTTATTTTCTGAGAAAGATAGCATTTCAAATCAGTGGAGAAATAATGGCTATTTAAAAAATGGTGTTGGAATAATTTCTACCCAAGCAGAGAAAAATAGAGTTAAACGACCCGCAAATACTTTATAGAAAATTAAAGTACACATGGATTAAGGAGGTACGTATAAAAAAGAACCCTATAATATTATTCAAAATGCCCAGTCAACATAGGCAAAGACGCTCAATTCAGTAAAAATCTGGAGTGCAAATTAAAAATGACAATGAGATATCATTTTGAAAATCTCATGTGGTGACAATGAAAAAGCTTGATAATATCTTGGGTTGGCAAGGATGAAGAGAAATGAGCAGTATTGTAGGGAATGTAAATTACTGAAGCTTCTTTGGAAGGGAGTTGACAATAATATCTGTCAAAATATTAATAATTTTTAAAAAGTAAATATTCTTTGATAAAGCAATGCCACTTCTTGGATATATCCCAAGGAAACGCACAAAAAATTCCGCACAAAAATGTCCATGATGGCGTTGTCATAGTGTAATGCATAAGCCTAAAGGTACATGAGAAGAAAAGTGGTTAAATGTTGTGAATGGCGTGTTCATACATACTATGGAATTTTACAGGGAGGCTATCAAGTCTGGACAGTTTCATTTTGTTCTATATTTTATGTAACATTAATAAACAACTTATGTATTCTCTCATTTTCCAAATTTGGTAATGTGTTCAAAAGAATGAGAGCTCAAAAGAATGAGGTCGGGCTGGGCACAGTGGTGCACGCCTGTAATCCCAGCGCTTTGGGAGGCTGAGGCAGGAGGATCATTTGAGGCCAGGAGTTTGAGGTTATAGTGAGTGATAATCATGCGTTGCACTCCATTCTGGGCGATAGAGCAAAACTCTGTTTCTAAAAATAAAAATAAAAAGGATGAGGTTGACTTCTACGTAGTGATGTCGAGAGAGATACCAAGCCATGGCAGAGGTGGAAAATGCAAATTGTAACGCACGATGCTATTTAGAGAAAGGTGTGTGTGTGTGAACCTGAATGTATGTACAGTCACAGAAAGGAGACTAGTAGGGTATACACGAAATTTTATTTGTAATGGTTAACTCAGGATAAGACAATGGGACTTGGAGGAGAGGGCAAAATGGGACATTCTTAATTCTTATTCTCCCTTTTCTTTGTTATTGGACTCATTACAAAGGCTTTATTTCACATAGTACTCATGTACTCATAAAACTGTTCCAGGGTGTTGCTGTCCAGAAGCTCACCGTGAGTCAGCATTGCGACCCGGCTAGCAAAATGGAAAGGACTTCAAGGTGGAGTGTGCAGCAGTTGAGTTTGAGGCCCTGAGGAGTTCCCCAAGGGCTTCCTGGGGGAGGCAGGGATTGAGGGAGAGGCCAGGAGAGTGAGACTCTGGACTCCCGCTCCTCTGCAGCCAGCACATCCCATTTTTTAATATCTGTTTATGAAAGTGCTACAGAAGAGTTCACTTAGAAATGAACTGTGGGGGTCGGGCTGCCGTGACAAACAGTGCTTTGAAATTCACTAACCCAGAATAAGGATGGTGATGGCCCCCCGCTTTGCTCTGCTCTGAACACTCCTGAGGGGGCCTGAGTTTATTTCTTGCCCTTTCATCTCAAGAAGGAAGCCAGTGCATTTGACGCACTTGGAGAAGAGCACCCCACTGGGGAAGGGACTGGAAACCAGAGAGAAGGGTTGAGGAAGCCATGCTTGGCTTCGAGAAAGCCGACCTCAATTATGTGAAGGGCTGTCCGATGAGTGGACAGGTTCTGTGGGGCACGAGGGTCAGGACTGAAGCCGTGGGTAAATGGAGAGTTCAGAGTTGCCCGAAGATGAAATGGGCTCACTGGGAGGTAGTGTGTTCCCCATCCCTGGAGGTGTGCAAGTGGGAAGTACTTGGCTGCGATGTTTGTGGCCGGGATTCCGACAATAGATGAGAGATTGACTAGAGAACCTCCAAGGTTCATTCTTTCCACAAATACTGCCTGGCTCCTGTGAGTCAGGCATGTGCTGGGCACTGGAAATATAGAGGTGGTTGAGAGAGACAGACCCCCACTCTTGATAAAAAAGCAAACAAGGCAACAGACAAACAAGTGAACCTATCAATTTGAGATGTTGCTCCGAGGATGACTTAACATGATGATATGATAGAGAGCAAGTAACTGAAGTGGGAGCACTTTTAGGTAGGGAGATGGGGAAGAACCTTCTGAAGAGATGTCTGAGCTGAGACTTGAAGGGTGAGGAGCCGTTTGTGCAAAGATCTCTCTAGGCAGAGGGACCAGGACGGTGCAAGAACATTGGGAAGTTGCTGCAGGGTCTGAAGCAGGAGAATTCTGTGCTCTGATTTGGGGTTTTAAATGATCCTTCTAGCACTGGTGGGAAATGGTAAATGGTTGGGAGGAGGGAGGATGGCGACCAGTTAGGAGGCTCTGTTTTTTGCCAAGCAGGGGAGAGGTGATGCCCATTTTAACTAAGAGTTGACAGCAGAAAAGTCGGGGAAAAGTAGATGGATTTAAGTTTTATTTCTATAATTCAGAATACCTGCTTCATTTAATCAATGGATCCCAGAATAAGCTGGCTTTGACTAACGACTAAATGACTGCTTTCTCGTTAGTGTGTTCATATTTATGGTTGAACATAGGGGCTTTTAATCTCCTCGTGTGGTAGTTGTTTTCTTATATCGTGAGGGCTTGTTTTGGAAATACCCAAAGGGCTGGGCGGCCATAGTCTTCTTGTGACACAGGTTCTGATAGACAGAATTGCACAAATGCTACTGAGCTGCTTATCACCCACACCACGGGGCGGAAAACAGGATGTGGTTGTGTCCTCACGTGGCCACGTGACCCCTGTCCCCTCATGCCTGGCCTAAGAATGGAGTCCCAGGGTCTGGCAGTCTGGCCATAATAACTGGCTGCACCATTTATTGGCTGAGAAAGTTTGGGCGAATGGTCCTCTCTGAGCCTCAGTTTCCTCGCCTATACAATAGCATTGTTGTACCTAAAATAATTGCCATAATTCGCTAACCACAATTTCCTGGCTTTCAGAAAAGTGCTCGGTAAATGACAAACACCAGCACCAACACCTCACATTGTCTTCAGAGCAGAAGTTTTCTTTTTTTTTTTTTTTTTTTTTTTTACTAGGACTGCAGTGTGGAAGAAGTTTTCAAAAGACTTATCTTCACGCCGGCTGTGACTCCGTCTGCCTTTTGTTTTCTCCATGCCCCTGAAGTCTCATTCCCTAATTTCCTGTGTGTTCCCTCCCTTTGCTCATCCCCCGTCGCCAAAGCTGCTGGATGCTGTCCTCTTTTCTTACTTGTCTTCTCTCCTCTTTTGGCACAGTTCAACGCACACCAGTTTCTTGTAGCCCCTTCATCCTTTGAGTCATCCCATGAAACTGTTGTCTCCTGGAAGGTTTTAGCACCGAGAGTACCGTGAGCAGATTGCTGCTTTAGAAACATCGCTCGAAATCACACAGCGGCGCGTTCACAGTGCCTGGCACAAACGTATTCAGTTAAGTGTTAGCTATTATTACTATTGTTTATTATTATTCTCTGTGTTCCTCAGCATCCTGTATGTTTGTCTGTAATAGCCCTCATCATGCTGTGGCATTATCTTTGATTTCCTTGTCCGGTAGACTCTTTGGAAAGCGAGGACGCACTACTCACTGATGTCTGGTTCCTCTTTACTTCTGGAAACTTGGGAGGATTATGCTTCTCTTCAGGCAGGGCCATGTGGACTTTGGACAGTGAAATGTGAGCAGAAGTGGCATATGTCACTCCTGGGCGGAAAGTGCTTACCTGCCAGTTACCGCAGGTTGGATGTATCCCCTTCCAAATTCATATGGTGAAGCCCTAACCCCCAGTGTGACTGTATTTCGAGATAGAGTCTTCAAGGAGGTGATAAAGGTTAAGTGAGGTCATAAGGGTGGGGCCCTAATCCAATAGGATTGGTGTCCTTATCAGGAGAGGAAGAGACACCAGAGATCTCTCTCGCTTTCTGTGTGCACAGAGAAAAGGCCATGTGAGGCAGCTGTCTACAAGCTAGGAAAACAACTCTCACCAGAGACCAACTCTGATGGTACTTTGATCTTGTACTTCTAGCCTCCAGAGCTGTGACAAAATGAATTTCTGTTGTTTAAGCTACCCAGTGTGTGCTATTTTGTTATGGCAGCCTGAACTAATATGCCACTGTTCCACCCTTCCGTGTATTGTCCCGTTGCATGGCAAATGTGACAGGGAAATGCAGTGCTGAGCCACTACCTGCAGGACAGTAGCCCCACAGAGCTCCTGGATCTGCAGCAGAGTTTAGATGAGTGATACTGAGTCTATGTTGTTTGAAGACACTGAGAGTTTGGGGGCTGTTTGGTACTGCGGGAAAGCCTAGCCTAAAATGACTAAAACAGAACTCCATCCCTAGGGCCATATTGAGCATATGTAGTACCTTAATTAATAACAGAAGTGGAAAGAATAAATGAATAGAAAGAACTGTAAAAACACAAACACAAATAGAAAACCAGAAAAGCATTTTCTTATTTTTGTGTATTGAAGTCTTTGGCTGCTTAGTAGTTAATAATCTTTTACATTTGTGTAGCATTCACGGAAGACTTGCATACTTATTACTCTGTGTGATCCCACACACCATTCTTAGAACCAAGCACCCAGAGGGAACTGAGCCTCAGAGTGTTACATGGGGGCAGAGCTAGAACTCAAACCCTGGTCTCTTGACTCCTGGTTCAGGGCTCTGTCCCCCTGTCCCTTACTGTCTGCAAACAAGGCCAGACTTGTAGACTATGTTTGCATAGACTGTCATCGATCAGCAGGGGTCCTGGCCACCGTGTGCCTGTCTCTGTGCCAAGCTAGCCTGACTCTTGGCCAAAGAGGCTGGAACACATGTCCTAAAAATGTAAAAATGGAAATACTGGGATTCATGCCCAAAGGATGTCAACACACACACTCTCTCTCTGTGTGTCTTTGTCACATGAATTCCAGCTTTACACACCCCTGTATGTGCACACTCACGTGCATGCCTGCACACATATATAGACGTACTTATTCTCACATACTGATATACATTTAAATATTCTTTCACACATCCCCATGTACTTATATACACACATTCGCACATGAATATACACACATGTAAATATGCTGACTCAAATGCTGGTACACACTTAAATATCTATATGTTCATAAACATCCACATACAAATACATAAATGAGAATAATATACTTTATGTACATTCACTCTTTTTAAAAATTTTATTAAACTTAAAATAAAAAAGGGTCTTGCTCTGTCACCCAGGCTGGAGTGCAGTGGTGTGATCGTAGCTCACTGCAACCTTGAACTCCTGGGCTCAGGCAATCCTCCCACCTCAGCCTCTCGAGTAGCTAGGACTACAGATACATACCAGCATGACTACAAAATTTGACTGCAAAATTTTTTTGTAGAGATGGGGTTTCACTATGTTGCCCAGGCTGGTCTCGAACTCTGGCCTCAAATGATCCTCCCACCTATACCTCCCAAAATTCTGGGATTATAGGCGTGAGCCACCGTGCCCACCCTACATTCACTCTTAAAGTACTTTCACATATCCTACATATGCACAAACTCACAGACACATGCACATCCACACTTAAACATTTTCACATGTACATATATAAGCACAGAAACACACATCCTTATATCCATACCTATACACGATCATACATATTTCTCTTTGAGGTTACGCGTCTAAATATATTCAAACCAGCATACACATACACACACGCCTACACACACACCTGCACAGCCCCACAGTGTACCCATGCACATACATACTACACGGACGCACACATGCTGCAGTGCACACACTTATCACACTTATAAGCACACATGTCCAGACCAGCTGGATGGGTTTCCTTTCGGGTCCAGCCCTAGGATTTTCCCCTGCAGACTGCCAGAAGGGCTGCTCCAGAACAGGACCTTCTTTCCTCTTCTCCCTCGCTCATTCCTGTTTCGATTGAGACCTTCCCTTTGCTGCACAGACTCAAAGAGTCCCTGGAAAGGTCAGATGAAGGACAGGCAGGCTCAGCCCTCCCCTTGTCGGGAATGGATAGAGACCCCTGCTGCTTTGCTGGCTGCCCGTCTCTGCTCTCAGTCTATTAGCTCTGGTGAATAAAGCCAGGCCCTGGGAGGCAGACAGTTAGGCCGGGGACTCCGGCTGTTTATAGAGCCCCAGTGCACTCCTGCTGTTTCTGGAGAACAAACGCAGCCTGGAAGGTTTCTGACACCAGGACTGTGTCCACATTACCTTGGACCCACGGGGCCCAACCAGCTTTTTGTGTGGTTAGAGAGGGACAGCCCCGGGCTGGAAGTCAGGGAGCCTGGGCTGACGGTGCCACTAATTAGCCGTGTGTGCATCGTGGGCAAGTGCAAGCCTCTCTCGGGCCTCCGGTTTCTATATCTGCTCAGTGAAATTCCCTTTCGGCTCCAATTGCCCATGATGAAAGGAGACAAGCAAGGGCTGGGTAATCCCAAACATCTAGGAGTAGTTAAATATTTATATTGGGCTCAGGAGACCACGTTCAAAATTTACCTCTGTCACTTATTAGCTGTGTGTCCTCAGGAAAATAACCTAGCCTTTCTGATCCTCAGTTTCCTCATCCATAAACCGAGGATAACCTTTCCCACCTATGGGAGTTGTTGTGAGGCCTAAATGAGATGATATATGCAGAAGTGCTCTGCACACTGTCTGGCACATAGTAGCATCTGGTGTGTTGAGAACAAGTTGTCGTTATTAGCAAGTCCAGTCTTGCTCCTAAGAACATTTGAGTGAGAAGGAAAGAGGCTTAGACAGGAAAGTGGTACAAAGGGTTTGGTTGGTGGGATTGAGGGGAGAAAGAAGCTGAAGAGAGAGGAAACTTTTTTTTTTGAGACAGAGTCTCGCTTTGTTGCCCACGCTAGAGTGAGTGCCGTGGAGTCAGCCTAGCTCACAGCAACCTCAAACTCCTGGGCTCAAGCGATCCTCCTGCCTCAGCCTCCCGAGTAGCTGGGACTTACAGGCATGTGCCGCCATGACCGGCTAATTTTTTCTCTATATGTATTAGTTGGCCAATTAATTTCTTTCTGTTTATAGTAGAGACGGGGTCTTGCTCTTGCTCAGGCTGGTTTCGAACTCCTGACCTCAAACAATCTGCCCGCCTCGGCCTCCCAGAGTGCTAGGATTATAGGTGTGAGCCACCGCGCCTGGCAGGGAGGTGAAACTTTGACTGCAGCAGAGAGCACTGGACTTGAGTTTCTGTCACACCTGTGTTTCATGCCGTGCGACCTTGCTTAAGTGACCTTACCAATCTGGCCATCAGATTTCTTCTCTGTAAAAGAGAGGGCTAGCCTGGACAATTCCTTAAGGCTTTTTCTAGGTCTGAGATTTTAGGGTTTTTTTTTTCTCTAAACTGTCTGCAAAGTAAATTAAACACATAGATAATTAAGAAGTCAGTGAAAAAAATCACAGTAGGGTAAGTCCTCACTTCATGTCATCAATAGGTTCTTGTAACTGAGACTTTAAGTGAAACAAAGAACAGCAGGGTTCTTGAATACCATCGTTTCGTTTGACATCATTTTGTTATAATGTTGATGAGAAAAAAATTGCTTACGTTGTAGTCATTTTGCTTAAAGTGGCAGGTTCCAAGAACTTATTGAAGAGGTTAAAGGAGGGCTTACTGTACTATCCAATGTGCAAGCTGCAGAATGGCAGCCCCTGCCCTACTTTGGAGTGACATTAATAAACAGGTAGAAAACTGTGTCATCTGCAAACCACTCCCGAGGAAGCACATCATAGCTGATCATTCCTTTCCTGTCTGAAGATCGTTCATTTCCACCCCAGGAGGCCATCTCCTCTGGGCTCCTCTTGTTGGTCATCTCCATTATTGTTATTTGCTCTTTTCTCCCAAGGTGTGTGGAGCCTGGCATGGTACTGGGTTGGATTTCTACTTTTGATAGCACTTTGGTTGTTGCTTATGTGTGCTTCGAAGGTTCTGGGTCCCCAGTGTCTCGAGTTTGTGCTCTTCGGAGTTGCGGCCGTGTGGCACAGGACGCTTGTCTATGGGTTATGAGAGCTGGGCCCTAGTCCCCACAGGGTCACTCACTAGCTCTGTGATGTGCTCTGCCCAAATTTCAGTCCCCTCAGCTGCACAGTGGGGAGCATAGTGTGCAGCACCTCTACGTCACAGAGTGGCTGTCAGGCCAGGTGTTTGGCGAAGAAACCAAATGAGAGGACGCATGTGAAAATGTGCTTATAATTATAAGTGGCAGTTAGTAATAGCTGACGTTCGTTGCGTGCATGCTTTATGTGAGGCCCTGTGTTTCGCTGTCTGTGCTTTATCTTTTAATCTTCACAGCAGGCCACGAGGTCGATGCCATTGGTATCCCTGCGTTACAGCTGAGGGAGCCGCTTTAGGTTGCCTTGCCTAAGATCACGGAGCTTAGCCTCAAACTTTGTCTGGACATGGAAGACTGTATCATGGTTACCCTGCTACACTGTGTCTGTGGAAAGCAAAGTGCAGCAGGAACAATATCTGGAAAGGTGGACAGATGACACAGGGGCAGGGAAGGGAGAAACCAAGGCTCAGAGAAGTCTAGGGATTGCTGAAGGTCACACAGCAAATCAGTGATGTGGGGCTTCAGTGTCCAGAGTCTCCGTCATCGTCACCATCATGGAAAATGTTTAGTGAACAATTTACAGAGCATTTACTGTGATAAAACACTTTCCTGCACCTACCACACATAATACATTAATGAGGTCAGTATGGCAAACTTTTTTACTATGGAAAGTTTTCAAAACATTCAGATGTTAGAACAAATTATAAAATAAATCCAATATGCCCATTTCAGCTTTTTATAATCAGCAGCCTTCTGCCATTCTGCAGATAAAGTTTTATTTTTATTTTTAGAAATGGGGTCTTGCTATGTTGCCCAGGCTGGATTCAAACTCCCCGGCTCAAGTGATCCTCCTGCCTCAGCCTCCCAAGTAGCTGGGACTACAGGAGTATGCCACTGCACCCAGCTAGTACAGTTGAATGTTAAACTTAAGAGCAGTTCTTCCCTTTTTCTTTTTTTCTTTTGAGACAGACTCTCACTCTGTTGCCCAGGTTAGGGTGCTGTGGCATCAGCCTAGCTCACAGCAACCTCAAACTCCTGGGCTCAAGGAATCCTTCTGCCTCAGCCTCCCGAGTAGATGGGACTACAGGCATGCACCACCATGCCTGGCTAATTTTTTCTCTATATATTTTTAGTTGTTCAGTTGATTTTTTTCTATTTTTAGTAGAGATGGGTTCTCACTCTTGCTTAGGCTGGTCTCGAACTCCTGAGCTCAAACGCTCCTCCCACCTCGGCCTCCCAGAGTGCTAGGATTATAGGCATGAGCCACCTTGCCTGGACCCCATTTTCTTTTAATCTAAAAATTTAGCATGGTGTGTGATTTTGTTTTTTGTAATTTTGGACGTTTGGCATGTGCTAGTCTGGTAGCTCTTTGGCCATTACACATGTTATGTCTTTACCCCAGACATCGAATAGGACAGTAAAAACATCGAAGCCTCATGACATACCACTGGAGATCTGAAAAAACACCTGATTCCCCACCTCTTTGGGAAAGACCAATGCGGAGGATAAATATTTCAGGAAGAGAGATATCCCCAGCAGGAAATACCAGCCTGTGTTTTGACTTACTCACCATGGTTGTCTCGGCAATGGAACCAAAGCTGTTGATGAAAATGTTGCAGCTCACGTTCACGGGGGGACCTGCCAAATCAAGAGAGATTTCTGCTTAGCTGCATGGCCATGGAGAAACTCACAGGATAGGACCATTCCTGGAACCCTGACTTCAGGGGCAGATACCCCTTGGTGGAGGACACCCCTGCTTGCCCCAACCCCACTCCCAAGCACCTGCGATTCCTGCCACCATTTTACATTTCTATGCCAGATTTCCTGGTCCCCAAGTGAGTGCCAGGTACAGAACACCAGAGGCTGAGCTGAGATGTACTTTCATTAACACAGGATGATTCATCATCCTGCCATATGGTTGAAATCTTTTCCCCAAACCCCATCGGCTGCCTTGTAATTTGTGGCTGAGATGTATTTATGGCTACAGCATTTGGAGGCCATCTTGGGAATCGCAAGGAACAGCAAGTTCCTTGCCTTGAACTTATGAACCAAGAATGATTGCCTGAAAGGCGTTGATGGGAATCACCCCCTGAGGAATCCAGAGGGAACGTCAAGGAAGGTTCGCAAGTCTTTGTTAAATACTTTTCAGGCAAGTTTTCTGAATCTTACTGCAAAAGATAGGAAGGAAGGAGAGGATTATTCACTGCTTTGGTATCTCATTGGGCTGTCTAGTTGAAGCCCAGTGTCTTCATTTTATACCGCTAATTACAGCAGCTACCATTTACTAGGCATTACGGGCTTTGCTGCAGTGTTGAGAACAGCACTAACATCATCTCATTCCGTCCCCTCAACAGCTGCATGAGAAGGTCTGGTTATTATCTCCATTTACAGATGGGAAAACAGAGGCTCAGAGAGGTTGTTCGCCGCTGGGTACACAGCTAGTAAGTGGTCAAGCCAGGGTCTGAGTTCAGATTTGTCTAACTCCAAAGTTGGTCATCTTGATGGCTGCACTGTAGGAAAGAGGTTCAGAGGAAGGAAAGGGCATGCTCAAGGTCACACGAACAGTGGCAGAATCCTTAATTTAAGCACTGGGCTTCCACATCAACTGAAAAAGGGCCAGCATACAATGGCCAGAAGGGAATGGGAGACCGTGGGCAAGACTGATAGAAGCAGTGGGAGTCCAGGTACAGAGGCTCTTGAGAATGGGACAGGAAAGGCCTCAGATAGCTGACGACCTTGAAGGTGGATAGGACATGAATAGAAGGTCATAACCTTCACGTGAAGATTGTAATTTGCAATTTGTGAACCTTTGCAGGTCTACTTTCTTGATGGCCCCCAGGAGGTACTGAGGTAGGCAGGGCAGAGTTACTGTCCGTACTTCACAGATGGAGCCCAGGGAGTTTTTGTAACTCACCCAGGCACATTTAACCAACAAGCGGTGGAGCCAGGACTTGAACCAAGGTTTTCTGAGCGTGGAAAGAAGAAAGTGGAAATCCTTGTGTCCTCTGGTACCCGCTCCATTCCGTCCCTCTTGAAAAAGTAGCCCAAGCATTTCACCCAAACTCAGCTAAGACATTTTGCTTTTCAGAAATCATGGCATATAGGAGGGGACTCAGTTTTGGGGTGAGAATCTAGGTTTTTCGTCCAAGGCAGTGTCAGGACCTCTGGGCTTCAGACATAACTCTAGCACTCACTGGCTATTTGGCCTTAGGAATGGCACTTTCCTTTCCTGGCTCTTCATTTCTCCATGGATCTGGAGGGAGAGTAGTTCTTGAACTAGGCCATCACTCTCAGCTTCAGTGGCTTGGAATTCCTTTACAGAAGCGCTCCATTTGAATTTCAGGGTTACAGGATTTCAGGGCTTGAAGGTTTCTTAAAGGTCGCCTCTGCAATTGCTTTCCAAACTAATGTGTAGACAGGGCTATCTGAACTCGAATCACCTGGGAGACTCGTTAAGCTGCAGATTCCTCAGCCTAACCCCACATTCAGTGAACCCCGGTCTCTGGAGATGAACCCAGATTCTATTGTTTAAGGAGCTATTTGGGCGATTCTCATGCACAGGTAGGTTTGGGGACCACTGCTACAGAGCAGCTGCCCGTTCAAGTTCAAGGCTGAGTGCCTGAGCACCTCCAGCAGCGGGAAACTCATTTCATCTTGAGCAGCCTTTGTCATAGTTGGGTAGCTCTGTCTGCTAAAAACATTTTTCCCTTATACTGAGCGGAAATCTGTCCCCCTGTCCCTCCCACCTAAACAAAGGCCCAGTCAGGTTTCCTTCTCCCTCATTTCGACGCAGACGCAGGCTTTTCTTTTCCTGTAGCCTTGTACCCTAGGACGCCCCGAAGAGTTACTGCCTGTGCCTTGAAATGACGTGCACAGGGTTCCCACGCAGGCCCCGCAAATGTCTGGTGCTGTGACGCTCCTATGAACGAGGTTCTGATTTATGGGTGTGAGGGGGCGCCAGCCGAAAGGACCCCATGGGGAGGTGTGGCTCACTGAAATAAATCTGAAATTAAATTATTCTCGAGAAAATTACAATCGGGCTGCCTTTGGCAGCAGGATAATGTATATATTTCATTAAATATTAAAGTTTAATTTTGCTTTTGTGTATGTGTTTGCATTGGGCTGTGCCCCAGATCCTAGCAGCCATTGCAATACACAAAATCTTAGAAAAGACACAGGATATCAGAGCTGATGATGGTCTTACTGGATCATTTTACAGATATGGTAACGGAGGCCCAGATATGGCAAGCGATTTAGCACGGGTATCAGGTAGGTAGACGGACCACTGGAGCCCAGTTTCAGCGCCCTTTGCTTCCGCATGACGCCACTGTGCCCTGCAGAGTGTGCCGGCTGTCTGCGGCCACCCCTGTCTTCAGGGGGGTCAGGAACAGGAGAGTTTCTGGTGCTTCAGGAAGCTGCGGAGTGATTAATCACCCTTGGAGTTTGCACACAATGCAGGCCTCTTCCTATCGTGGGGTGGGGCGAGGAGGCCTGATCTGCATGGCCATTTCCTGAGCTCTGCGGTTTGCATGTGGCTTTTGGGATCTTATTTGTGCCTGGGTGGACGTGTGCAAGGGCTCAGGAGCAGGAGATATCTTCTGGGCAATGTTTCAGCCCTTACCATGAGGGATGGTAGAGAAACCTTCCCAGCTCCTGTGCCTCGCTAGGAATCAGGGGTGTCAAAGGGGCTGGAGCCAGTGCAGGGCTGGGAGAGGCCCAAGAGATGATCCAGTTCTGTAGATTCAAGGTCCAAGTGTTCTGAGTAAGGTTCTCAGAGTGAAAAGGGGAAGGGGCTCTGATTCAGTGGTCAGGGTGAGATTTTATTTCTTAAGAACGTCAGCTAAGTAAGTAAATAACTGAAGGAACAAATAAATAAGTCACTAGCATTGGGCAAATAATTGAGTTAGAGTTGCTGGGTTATAGTCCTTGGTCTTGATAGCATGATTTAGGAAAGTCACTTAACTGCTCTAAACTCCAGAATATTTGCTGGTCCATTCATTTATTCATTTGTTAAAGCTTTATTGAGAGCTTTCTATGTGCCAAGTGATGCGGTATGCACAAAGGATAATTCACACATGGACGCTGGACGCACCACATTCAACAGATGCACAAGTCCGTCCTTTCTCAGCAGAGCGAGGCCCCGGCCCCTCTTCAGGATGGAGTTCTGAGAGTGCCCACCAGGGGGCGTGGTGGACTGGAATTCCCGAAAACTGCCAGGGGCAGAGGATGTGGACCTGGCGGCCAGGGGCCATAAGCAGTCCTTAGACGTGTTTAATTTGGCCAACAGTGTTTTTTAAAAGAGACGATTTAGGTGTCACTTTGGGAAGATTTCACGTGAAACCTCAGACTTAATCTTATCTTAGAGGGCCTTGCTGTCTAGGGTCTGCATCCCTACCTGGCAGTCACCGGCAGGAACTGAGAAGTAGCTGCCCCTAGACAAGCCCTGTGTCTTCTGGTTTTAGTTTCTCATCCTGCTTCATTCGTGTACCATAGCTGCCTGGCCCCTCTGGGCCTTTGAGATTGTGACCCTGGTGAAGGGCCTGGGCAGAGTGCTTGGCCTTGACTTACCTGTCTTCCAGGAACCAAGGTTGAGCTAATGATGCTGGGAGATACGGTCTCCAGCGCAAGGTGCAAAGGGGAGTAAGGGAGCCGCAAGGGAAATGGGGGTGGGAGGTGGAGCCAAGCACGGACCTCAGCGCATCTCCCAGACCATCCTCTATCTGCAGAGCCAGGCAGAGGGAGCATTCTGAGAAGGGGACTTGACAGCAGGGGCAAAGTGAGAAAATATTAGGAAGTTGTTACCGGCTGTCACATGCCTTGTTTGGTCTTGGACTTGAGCCAAAAGGAACAGCGAAGAAGGACATCTAGAATCAAGAATTGATTAGGAGGCTGGCTGCAGGTCCTTGGAATGGAATTTTTGCAGGGGTGCTGGGAGGAAGGTCAGAGTACACAGGAGACCAAGGAGGTCCTCAGCAACGCGCCTTCGGGATTCTGCTCAGCGGCTTGGGATGGTTACAGCCTCCTAAGGCGTCAGTGAACAGAGGGACCTGGTCTTTTCTCGTTACAGACATTAAGATCCTCTAGGACTAGCCGGGCGAGGTGGCTCACGCCTATAATCCTAGCACTCTGGGAGGCTGAGGCGGGCGGATTGCTCGAGGTCAGGAGTTCAAAACCAGCCTGAGCAAGAGCGAGACCCCGTCTCTACTATAAATAGAAAGAAATTAATTGGCCAACTAACATATATAGAAAAAATTAGCCGGGCATGGTGGCGCATGCCTATAGTCCCAGCTACTCGGGAGGCTGAGGCAGGAGGATCACTTGAGCCCAGGAATTTGAGGTTGCTGTGAGCTAGGCTGACGCCACAGCACTCACTCTAGCCTGGGCAACAAAACGAGACTCTGTCTTGAAAAAAAAAAAAAAGATCCTCTAGGACTATGAGAGCTAGAAGAACCTTCTCAGATCACCTGGACTAGGGTTTATATGTTGGCAACCCTCAGGGCATGTCTGGGTCACAAACATGTTTTGTTTGAATTCATATGTTTTGGGAATAGGGAAGTCTTAGGTAGATCTTGATTTCTAGCTCTTCTTGTAATAATTGATAACCTGGCAACATGGGGCCCACATTCCTGTAGGGCAACTACAGGCTGGGGCTAAGGAGAGACTGCCCTCTTTAGAGGAGCCTGTACCTCTATTTCTCCATAGTCTCTACCACTCCCTATTGCCTTACTATTGACTCACCTCACTCATTTAAGTTACCTACCTAACGCTGGTAGGCATTTGAAATTGTGACTCTGATTTAGCCTAGAAACTTTCAAAATCATTTGTTAATCCCTGAGAAACCTTTAGCAGGTGAATTTTAGCTAGAAGCCCCTTATCTAAAATAAAGAAAAGTGCAGCCGCTTGGGAAGAAGCAGGGGTAGGCCTGCTCATTGTGTCTTCTGCTTCTCTCCTTTGGGGCACCTGGTAGAAGCCCTAAAGCTCCATGAAGCATATGTTTGAAAATGCAGATGTAGCCAAGCCCACTACTGCCGAGATGAGGAAACTGAGGCCCAGAGGAAGAGGGAGGCTTATTCAAGCTCAGTGAGTACGTTTGGGTTTCAGCCAAAACTTTGAACCCATTTTTCCATGTTCCACGTTTAACCTCTTGCCCATTATACCCGGGTTAGAAAAAAGGTTTTAATTCACTCGCTGACTCCTGGCAACCAGAGGTACTGTTAAGTGGGACCCTCTGAGGCTTCGTCTGGGCTTGGTGGTAGAGAAGACTGAATTGATTAACAATGCCTGCTTAGGTGGAGGAAAGAGTCATGGGATCCGTCCCACGTATTTGCCACCTGCATACAGTAATGCGTTGCTTGCGTCTGTTGTATAATCCGGGAAAGCACTTCCCCTGTGGATGTGGAGAGAATGTTTTCTCACCTTTAAAATTGGGCCTGATCCTGGCATCATATCCAGAGGTTCTCCCCATCAGCTTATCCAGGAAATCCGAGGGTGACATAGGCTTGGGCGCAGAGCGGGCGGCTTCGGCCTCCTTAGAAGCGGCAAGGCTAAGAAGGGAGACAGGAAAGCAAAGGGTTAATGATGGCCTTTCCCGCCGCTGCGATCAGATCCCAGCCTTGTCCAGCCCCTGTAGAACTACTAGAGCGTTCTCAGCCTGAGAAACAGGTAACACGGGTCTTTAATGAGGTAAGACCTGGGCCGAATTGTTTACCCAGCCCAAATATCAGCAGGCGAGGGACCCGGCAGGCAGCCGAGTATCTGATTGTCGCTGAGAAGCCGCTGACTCTTAGGGCTTCATCTCAGGGAGTCTGAGTAGTCACACTTGGCCGCTGTGTCTCCCTGGGAGAGGAGATGCAAGGGTTAACCTTCCTGGTGACCCAGCCCTGTGTTTTGGGTACCTGCACTCTCATAGGTCCGAGGAACAGCATAGCCAGAAAGGACCTTAAAAATCAAATAATCCGGCTTTTCTTCAAGGTTTCTCTTCAGGATCACAGTCAGTAATTAAACAAATAGTTGCCCAAGTCAAATGCATCCTAGAACACAAATTTATTCAGGTATCTTTACCTCGGTCTCAGACCCTTTGACAAGCATGAATGCTTATATTTATGGGACTGCTATCACACACACTGTAGAAAACGCTCAGCTGGGAAAATTGAGGCCCAGCTAGTGGAAGGGACCGATTTAGGTCCCAGAGTAAATCGGTGGTAGCCTGGCTCATTGTATCAAGCCACAGGATTTGAAATCAAAGTACTGGGGAGGCTTCACACTGTTTCTGTCACCTCTACACCCCACTCCCACTCGACAAAGTGGTTTTAGGTCCTCATCCACGGCACAGTGTGAATTACTAATGTCTGAGAGCAATGGCCCCCCTGCTGCCAAACTCTGGAAGGTGTACAAATGTCAACAAGAGTCAAGATTGGAGGCTCAAGGGCTGAAGAACACTCATTTGGGTTGCTTTGGGCAGCTGAGATTTCCTAGTTCTGAAATTTTATGTAGGAGATAGCAGGGAGCTATATGCAACCCTGTCACATGCTTGTGGGGCTGGTATGTGGAGAAAATGCGTGGATAGAGAGGTGTGTGTGTGTGTGTGTGTGTGTGTGAGAGAGAGAGAGAGAGAGAGAGAGAGAGAGAGAGAGAGAGAGAGAGAGAGAGATGGAAGCTTCTGTCACCTAGCCAAGCAGGACATGGTGCTCCCCAAGGATTTTTCCTTGACCTCTCTTGTTCTTCCTCTGGCCTTTTCTGATTTCATCAGTTGCAATTGTTTAATTTACAAATTTATGATTTATAAATCTATGCCTCCACCCCAGTGTTTCCCTTAAAGCCCCTCTTGACATCTGCAAACACCTGCGGGGCATGTTCATCTCAATGTCCCTCCTGTGCCTCAAGTCCGTCTCCCAAACTGAATGCCACAGCTTCCTCCCCACACTTGCTCCTCCAGATCAGTTTCCCAAGATGACACCAGTATATCCGCACTCTCTGGGATTAGAAGCCTCGGAGCCAACTTCTCTCCACACCCTCCTTCCATGCAAATCCACTCACTCACCAGGTCCTGTCTAGCCATGGGCCCTGCTGCCTTGCAATGGAGTTATTTGTGTCTATGTTTTAAGAGCAGGAATCATGGTGGTTTGATTCGTTGTTTATTTGTTTGTTCTTTTAATCCCCCACCGTGTCTACCATGGTGTCTCAAATTTAACTGGTGCTCAGTAATTGCATAGTAAATGAAAGAATAAATAATATGCTACTTTGATTAATCAAATATCCTGGCTAGTAGGAAGTGTTCATAAATATTTATATATGCATTAATAATTTTCACATAATTAGACTATTATACACAGTAATGAAAACTACTGAAAGCAATTTGGTATTCCTGTGAAGATTCAGAAGGTATTCTAGGATTATTTAGACATTCTTTCTTAGTAACCTGAAGATCCCTTACTCATACCTTGAAAAGCTGGTTTTGATGGACAGGATGAGGGACAAATGCATTTTACTGCTTCTTTGTGTGTCACTGTGGATGTAGGTGAGTTTGTGTGATGTGTACGTTTGTTGTATATGCAAATAGATGGATGAGTGTGGACGCATGCAGGGATTAGGGTGTGCGTGGGGTGTTTGTGGATGCATTGTGGATTGTGTTACATAGATTCGTATGTGAAAAATGTTAACATTAGTCTTTATGTGAATGCATTAATATATTGGTAAGTGCGGTATTTAGTATGGGCATTTTTGTGTGTATATGTGTGGTGTATGTATGGATGGGGTATAGGGTATGGATGTGTAAAATGTCTTTGTAAATGTATGTGTAAAATGTCTTTGTAAATGTATGTCTGTGATGAGCATATTGCATGGGTTTGTTTTTGAAATGTACTGTGAAATACAACATAGTATAATGCAGAAGGGGGAAAAGAGCAGATGATTTGGAATCAATCCTGTCACAGGCATTTATTAGCTGTGTGACCTTGGGAAAGGTACTTAACCTCTGTGAGCTTTAGTTTCATGATCTCTCAAACGAGTTTTGCACAAGGAGTAACTGAGACGGCACAGGTCAAAATGCCTAGGACAGTTCAGGAAACACAGCAGGCACGCAATACGTCGGCTTCCTTTTGCCGTGTGTGTGTGTGTGTGTGTGTGTGTGTGTGTGTGTGTGTGTGTGTGTGTGTATGTGTATGTGAAGCAGTTCAGAGCCAGTTTGGGGGCTTCTTGTCTCTCGCTGCTTTCGGCTGTACCATGAACCCCACCTGGCCAGAAGGTGCCCCAGCTGCTCTCTCTGGCCCGAAGTTAGTTCCACAGTCCTGGCTTTTCTCCATCCCACACCAGACTCACGGCTGCTGCGTGGCTCTGGCGGGCGCAAAGGGGACCACGGGCGCGCAACTGGTGATTTACGACTTCTCGGCTGCTATAATTCACTTCTGGAACCTCTCTAGGAGTGGCAGTTATGAAGCTTTCATAAGCTCCTGAGCTCTCTCCAGCCCCTCCTCTGATAATAAGATTTGGGAACATCGTGCTCCCTCCCAGCAGCTACTACAGCACAAGCAATCTCTGGGCCCTGAGGCTCCTTTCATAAGCCTGAATCCCATTAGATGGTACAGTGGGAGAATGAATTCACCCAAATTATCCCATACCATTTGCTATTAGCATAACGTGCCATTTAATACCCGAATCCTCCCCAAAGCTGGAGTCCTGCGGTTATTCTAGCGTGCAGGTCTGCAGCAAGGTATTTGCAGTCTGGGCACCTGGCCACTGGCTCACCTAAAACCCGACCGTGCTGAGCTGAACCAGAACCAGAGGGAAGGAAGATTGCGGGGGAGGGGAATAGGTGGTTAAGTAGCTGGCCTCAGGCCATACGGCACTTTAATGAGAGGGGGGATTAAAACTTGAATTTTCAAGTGTTAACATATCTGTATGGGAAAGCCTTTTGTAAATCATGAAGAGTATAAATGATGATAGTTGCTATTATTACCATTTGTTTCTGAAGCTTACTACATCCTGTTACAGCCAAGAAAATCAAAATACGCGTCCAACCGCCAGCAATCCTGATAGACACAGCTCTGAATTTGCCACACTTAAAAATGGAGAAGAAATAGTTGTGGATGTTGTGGCTCACCAGATGATCCTCTGTTTTGTCAAGTGATTCACAGCAGAATTTTTTGAAATGTTGAGATTTTTCCAGTCTAGCCTCTCCCGTGTACCCTTTACCAGGGATTTCTTAGGGTGTCACTTTTATAATTTTTGCCCTGTTTGTGTACCACCTCTACTATTATTCACTTAATTTTTTTTTTATTGAATTATGTCACTTCTTTTAAACTTACACTTATTTAAGAGGAAACCATATTTCACTACTCGCAAGTGGAAAACTAGCATTACCGGCCATAATAGAAGATATCCATAATAGTGAATGCAATGAAAACAGAACAAAGAGAGGAGAGTTTCAAATTCTAGTTGTCTGCTGCTGCTGGCCAGTGTTCTGAGCCTGAAGCCTGCCCTGAGTTGCAAAGGAAGATCAGCAAGTGTTGGAAAGGCATTAGAGATGTATCAGCACCTAACCCAGGGCGACTTTCGCCTTGAGATAATGAGAAGGATTGAAAGAGAATTGGTTCAATAATAATTCAATGTTATTGCGTATGAATCACTGAAATCAGCCCCCATCCCTCAGTGCCCTAGTCCAAAAGTTCATTAATTCTTTTCCAAATACAAAGGCTCCATTTTAATGCCAAAGTAGCCATGCTCCCCGCCACTCGATAATCCCTGTTCATTTCTGTCTATATTTAGACAGTACAATTTGCACAGGATTATTTCAAGCTCCCCCCGCCCAGGGAGTCTGATGCTCTGTGCGTCTGTGTGGAGCAAATATGCATCAAGGAGCTCTTGGCACATGTTTAGGACCACTACCTCTGGTGAACTTGAGCATTTGCTTGTAGACGGTGAGCTACTGGACAGAGAAGCTGGAAATGAATCTGAGAAATCTGAAACAGTCCATTGTTTGGATTTTTCGACTTTATAAAAGCATTTGGAAATGATGCAAAATTTTTTTCAGGATTACTAAAATGTAACGGGTGAATGAGACTTAGTTTAGACAGATTTAATTCATAGTAATTTTCAGAAAGAGAGTGAGGCTTTAGGAGACCAAGTTTTCTGTCCCTCACTGAAAAGGCTCATGGCAATAGGTACACAGACTGGGCAGAGCATGAGACTGTATCACCTCTAATCAGAAGATTTGTCACACTAAGAGACTTCGGTACTGCCAGGGGCTCAGTTGTGACTCCTAATGACAGAGGCCACAGAAAAGTCCAGGCTTAGAGTTCAACAGACAGGTAGGGGGGAGGGTGGCAACGTAATGACATGGAGGCTGTGTGACCTTCAGGGAGTCACTTCTTTCCTTGGCTTCCAGTTTCCCAAGATATAAAATGAGGGGATTAGTATAATCTCTAAAAGTCCTTCCAGCCCTAAGCCATCATTTTATGAGTCTATAATATGCCTTTTTTTCCCCTTTTCATATACATGGTCTGGGAATCTGAATTTGTCTGGACTCCTTTTGGGGAATGAGAGTGCTTTTGTGTCTTGGTTCTTGCCCATCCAGTCTCAAGATTTTTCTACAAGGGGCCAACCTGTTTCTCCAGGATTTATTGGAAGAAAGGCCAGATCAATGCTCAGAATCTCATTCTCCAGTTGCAACATCAATTGGAAATAGGGAATCGATATGGAGTTGTCCATCTGAATTTAAAACGTGCTAGGGTTGGCAATAAGACTGGGGAGAAACAATTTCAACTATGTCTTGCGTGGCACCCCCCCCCCCCCCCCCCGCCAAGACCGACAGAGTCCATCTCCCCAGTTCACCATGGGCAGAGAAGTCCAGGCGGTCAGGGCGAGAAATGGGTAGGAAGGACAAGGAGGGGGACAGAAGAGGGCCTAGGAAGCTGAGGGTAACCAAGGGAGGGGCCCTCAGGGCTGGAAGAGGAAGCCTGGTCAGTGCTGTAACTGAGAGATTCAGTGAGCACAGAGGATGGGCGCCCAATTGCGCTTGGTGAGAGGACGAGGAGTTTCAAAGAGGCTTTGTGGAGAAAATGACTTTTATAGTAATACTTGAAGGTTGGGCATACAGTCGTCTGGAAAAATAGGAAAGAAAGAGTGTTTTGGGTAGAAGCAGCAGCATGTATAAAGTCTAGTAGTGAGAGAGAACTTGGAGAACTGAAAGGAGTTTAATTTATATATGAGGAGGGGGAGACAGTGCGAACGATGTCGAGAGACTGGACATGATAAGACATGAGGAAGGATGCTTGAGTCCATGGGGTTGGGGGTGGCAGGGATTGGACCCCCTGCCCTATGTCCTTATGTCAGGTCTGAAGATTAAGAGAAGATTATCCTTCCTCAGTCCCTTTTCAGTAAAAATAATCTATCTGATTTCTCAGCTATTCTGGGGTTAAATTATGGCCTGGCCAAGCTTGGGAAATGGTCCCTCCAAAGATACTTTCAAATGGTGGGTGTCTTTGCCTTCCAGGCAACTTGTCCCCTGATTTGGGCCAGAATATCTGCTTTGCCTTGGCAGGGCGGTAATCCAGCAGCCTGGTATTTATTCTGTGCAGAAAGTGCCTGGTGTGCTAGTCAGAGGTTGTGTGGATGTCTGCTCTAGGTTTCCATGGATGTCTTCTTAATACTGTGGAATAGAGGAAAGAACTTTAAGACAGGAGCCGGGAAGCCTGAGTGCTAGTTTTGGCTCCGTTTCTAACTTTCTGTGTGATCTTTGGCTAATTCTTCTTCCTAGGTTGTCTTCGGTGTCTTCACCTGGGAAGTGGCAGTTTTGCATTAGATCAGGAACAGTAAACAGTTTTACCTTGCGTGCCGATGCCACCTGACTGGTGGTGGCTGCTCAGAGAAGGGTCCTGGGGCCTGAAAGAGTAGCAGGGTGGATTATCCGCCTCTGCCAACACACTGTACTGCAGAGCAATGGCTTTTCTGGTTTCTATAGGCACTCTTGCTTTAAAATCCTGTGATCCATATGATTTATTAAGCACCTACTGTATGCAAAAGGCACTGCGGAAGAGATGCAGATAAATATGTCATTGCCTGCCAGAAAAAGCACTTTGTATCGGTAGGGCTCGTGTCTGTCTTGTTCAGTGCCTGGCATGTAGTAGCGATCAATAGTTACTTGTTGATGAATGGCTTTTGCCCACTAATTGTTTACTGTCCAGTGGGTAGGCTAGACTACTGGGTACTTCAGCAATTAAAATAAGAGGTTGCCATCCGGCTTAGGTGGCATGATTGGACCACTATGGAGCAAGCCAGTATTGGGGGTGTGGTGGGGATTAATCAGAGAAATGTTCTGAGTTTTAATGCTAGCCTCTGTGTAGTTTTAGAGAGACCCAGCATTTGTCACTGCTCAAGTTGTGTACGCTCAAGTTGCGAAAGCTTTCTCCCGCCCCATTGCTGGTGGGCTGTCCTCGGAGAAGATTTGGAGGCTGATGGGAGGGCCTGGCGTCCTGGGCTCCTGGGAAGAAGTGGGGCTGAGCCAGGCTTGCAGTCTGGGCCTTATGGACCGGATCGGTTTCCCGTCCCTGGCTCTGACTTTGGGGTTGTTGTGCAGCGTGAGCCTGCTGGTCACCCTCAGTTTTGCCTGGGTTGAGTCATCAGGTCAGCGTCTGGCTTTACCCGGCCAGCTGTGCAATTTTGATTTTATTTGATTGCAGTAAGGGGCTTAGGCTGGCTGGGGAGGCCTGACATTTTATTACTCTCACTTCATGATCTGCTAAGAACCCCTGGGAGCAGAATGTCGCAGTTGGCGTGCCCCAAGCCCAATTCACCCCGTAGTCTTATGGAATAAGCCACCCTTCCCCCTTCCTGTCCCAAGTCCCACAGCTGTATCTGTCTCCTCTAAGGAATCCTTATCTGGGGAAGAAGCACATGTATTTGAGTATGGTTCTCTTCTGCCAGTGAGACAAAATCCTGGATTTTTGGAGCTGGAAGGAACTTTGAAATTTTATCTGGTTCTGCCCCTGCCCCTAAGACAGTCTGATTCTCTAGGGATCCCTTATTCTCTTTATCATTGATTCCAGTCTGTTCCTCTCGATAGCCTACCATCCACTAACTTTCTTGCTTTACTTTATGTATCCCCCAAAATCAGGGCCAGCACTATAGCTAGGTGAAAGAGGTGATTAGCAAAATTTAAGGAGGCATTCACTCCCAGGGTCATGTAAGTGCCAGCCCTGCACTTGCAGGGACCTGAGCATGAGCGCCTCCTTAAATTTTGTGCCTCAGTTGCCTCACCATTGTCCGGGCCCTGCTACAACCTCCTAAATCCTGGAGCCCAGTCTATCTAGGGTAGGATTTCTTGTAGAATATCAAATGTATTCCCCTGAAGAGGGGGTCATTATCTCTCACAGATCCTGTTTTATTTCCAAAAAGTGTCATTTTTGTTTTTCTTGTTTGGTGGCAAGAAACAACATGAGTGGAACACCTACTGTCCCTAATGTGCACTCTGAATTGCACAACATATTGTATCTCATTTTATCCTCCAAACAGCATGAGAGGTAAGGATATCTGTACCCATTTTACAGATAAGAAAATTGAGGCTTAAGGAGCATATGACTTGATCTAACTCTGTCATTCCACACTGTATTTGCTTAATTTCTGTCGATACTTTTCTCCCCTCATCTCCCTTCTCCTTATGCCATGTGCATGTGTTAAGGCTAAAGTCATGGCAGCCCTTGGTCCTTTCTGGTTCAAGTTCAACTCTCAGCTCTATAATCTCTTTTCCCTCAGAATTGGGGCAATCAAGGTGTTATACAGACAAGGCCCCGAAAGCATGATTCTCACAACATGGTTTTCATGAAGTACCGAGCCTGGCACCTGATCAGGGCTCAATAGCTATAATATTTGTTAAATGGATGATATATACCTGGAATCCCAGAGGAAGTTTAATTTAGCTGTGCAGCCACTTGGCATCAGCGATGTGATTTGATTGGAGTTTAAAAAGCCCCAACCTGTGGCCCTGATATCCTTAGTTCATCCTCTGGGGAAAATACTTGATGTCCTTTGGGAAAATCCAAGGCAGAAGAATAGGGGAGGAAGTCACCCTGTTTTCTTTCAGAAGCATTCACGATCTTTCCACGGAGTGACTTGGACCTCGGGCCCAGGTCAAACCTATGTCTGTGCATAAACCCCACATTCCTGTTTCCCGTGTTACTATTTATAATTGTACCTCAGCCACCTCACTCTGCCCTGCCTCTGCCTGTGTGTCTCACTTGGGGAAATGTTCCCGAGCCCCTGACCTTCAGTGTCATTCTGCAGTCTGGTCCCACGGTGAGAGACCTCTTGGCTTAAGCCCCCTGGGCGTCAAGTGGCCCCCAGATGAGTTACAGCATCAGGAATTCTTGAGAGACTTGAGAGCCGAAGAACAGGCCTGTGGGATTTTCTCTGCCTGAGTAAAAGCGCTTAGCAGGCCTTGCATAATCAGCATGCATCCCACGAGCTGGACAGGAGAGCAAATGGCTCTCATTACCTTCGATGCAGCTTTCTTTTTAATCAGATAAATCTCACTGGAGAAAGGCGCCTTTGCAGAGAACGGAGCCCAGGGCTTCTGGACGAGAAGTTTTGGGAAAAAAAAGATTGCATTGATCAGCAGGGATTGGCAATTTGAGGTTACAAAGGCCTGGTAGTATAAATACTGGGGAGAAATAGTTATAGGACATAAACAGGTGAAGACATGATGTCAGCTAATGACAATAGTTAGCACTCACTGAGTATTTACTATGGGCTGAATATGTATGTTACTGTATTTAATCTTCTCAACAATCCCATGAAGATGGAATCATTCATCATTACTTCCATGTACAGATGAGGAAGCTGATGCTTCCATTTTCAGGAATTTAGCTAAGGTTGTGCAGTTTGTAAATGACAAGCCCATGAGTCGGCTGGTCTCTACAGCCCACACTGTTAACCACTGCACTCCTCGGTTAACACTACACTTCCAGGTGACAGCGATTTGCAAAGTCCCTTTGAGGAGCCTCCTTGGCTCCTGAGACCAGTGTTTCCTTAACTCTGGAATTACAAGTGAGAATTTTGCAGCTCTGGGAATTGGAAAGCATGGGTTGAGAACAATGTAATTATCATTTGTGCACATATAACACTTGCAGTTTATTTGGCACTTCCAAATTCATCGGCTGCATTTGATCTTCATCCTGCCCCATGACAGCATCTCCATGTACAGTGATGACTCAGAGGCTCAACTGAAAGGTTAAGAGGCTGCTCAGGGTCTCCGACAGTAACGCCGTAACGTAACATCTTCTGCTAGACTATCTGGCCATTCACGGCCGGGCGCAGTGGCTCACGCCTGTAATCCTAGCTCTCTGGGAGGCTGAGGCAGGCGGATTGCTCAAGGTCAGGAGTTCGAAACCAGCCTGACCAAGAGCAAGACCCCATCTCTACTATAAATAGAAAGAAATTAATTGGCCAACTAATATATATAGAGAAAAAGTTAGCCGGGCATGGTGGCGCATGCCTCTAGTCCCAGCTACTCGGGAGGCTGAGGCAGCAGGATCGCTTGAGCCCAGGAGTTTGAGGTTGCTGTGAGCTAGGCTGACACCTCTGCACTCACTCTAGCCTGGACAACAAAGCGAGACCCTGTCTCAAAAAAAAAAAAAAAAAGACTATTTGGCCATTCCCAAAAGACAGGAAAGGGATTGAGGAAACCTTCTTGACTATTTATTAAATCGTCTCTAACAGAATTTCTCTGTGATTGACTTGATTTTCATTTTAACCTTTTCTGTCTTATTTCACTCATGTTGAAAATATCACCTGCAGGTGTTGTTTGAATGGCAAAAGGTCACTGTTTTTCTTTTTTTACAGCTGCTGTGGAAATAAACTTTCATTTCTCAAATGAGTCAACATTTTTTGTCCACTAGGTACTTTGAGGCAATGATCACCTCATTGGGGATAGCATTACTTTATTATTTCATTTGTTTACTTATTTATTCAAAATAATTAAGGTGTGCCTATTAGGTGTCAGAGATTGTATTAGGTGCTAGAGCAGGAAATAAATAATAAAATAATAACAGCCCCTATTTAGTGATTATAAATTACTGCACCAGGAATTACACTAAGAGCTTTATCTGCAATATTTACTTCCCCAAATAAACCCTTGAGTTTGATATAATTACCCCCATTTTACTGATGAGGAAAGTGAGGTTCATAGAGATTAAATAATTTATTCAGATTCATCTGACCTCACAGATTTCCCTCTTAACTATACCAATGATGAACATGCAGTAGCTCTTGCTGTCCGGAAGTTCTCAAACTAGTAGAAGCAAAGTTATATGAGAACAAATAAGTGCTTGAATATCTGGGCCTATTAGAAGAAAAAATAGCACTTTTCCCTCTCAAATCTATACTAGATTAAACTCACAGTAGAATAAAAGCCAAGTTGCAATCAATCCATAAGCAGTGCATCAAGGAAACCATGCCATTTATCCCAGAGAAAACAGGTTTTCATAGCCGTGGAGCTTGGATGTGTGTGGTCTTCAAGCATCCAAAAGACTATGATTTAAAGGTGGGTGTTCAGAAAACAAACAGTCCTCACCAGGCACTGAGGAAGAAATGATCTTAAATCGTAGAAAGAGCAATTTGGATTAAAACCTGAAGCTGCTTTTAATAAACTGAATGGCTGGTCTACAGAAAGTGAGCACTTAACTGTGAGTTGATAGGCATTAGCTGAAGTGGGTATTTGTATGTAAATACGGAGTTTTAGGGAAGCTTCAGGGCTCTAATAATGCTCTCTAAATCTAACGCGAATCCTCTAGGACAGAGTGAGAACTACAGCTATGCTCAGTGGAGTGCAACTTCTTTGTTTCACTCACCAGATGCCAAAGTCTTGGGGAAGCAGTGGGTAGAGGTATCTCAGAATATGGGACATGGGCATCTTATGCATTAGAAAAAAAGACATTTATTGACCATCTGCCATAAATTAATGAAATTACACCCCTGCAAAGTCAGGAGGGACTGTCAACTCCATTTTATAGATGAGGAGACTGAGTCAGAGATTAACTAAGAACAGCAATGGCTGCCAATGATCAAACATGTTCTAAGTACCATGCAGAGCTAAGAACTTTTCCGTACAAGCTTTCTAATCTTCCCGACAACTTCATGAAGCATCAACCATTTTCTTTTCTATTTTTCAGATGGGGAAACTGAGACTTGGGCAGGTTGACTGTCTTAACCAAGGTGACTTGGTGGCAGCATTGATATATGAAACTAATTGAGGTGGAATTTTGGTCTGAGCTTTGGAGCAGCTGTTTAAATCTGCTAAAACAGCTCGCTCAACTCAAATATGCATTGTTTTGAGTCTCTACTCTCTTGCGGATTAGTATAAGGTTCTATAAGGAATATTCTATACCCAGGATAAAGGATCTCAAGTGTCCTTGCTGAACCTTTCTTTTCTTTTCTTTTCTTTTCTTTTTTTTTTTTGAGACAGTCTCACTTTGTTGCCCAGGCTAGTGAGTGAGTGCCCTGGCATCAGCCTATCTCACAGCAACCTCAAACTCCTGGGCTCAAGGGATCCTCCTGTCTCAGCCTCCCGAGTAGCTGGGACTACAGGCATGTGCCACCATGCCCGGCTGATTTTTTGTATATATATTTTTAGTTGTCCAATTAATTTCTTTCTATTTTTAGTAGCGACCGGGTCTTGCTCAGGCTGGTTTTGAACTCCTGACCTCGAGCAATCTGCCTGCCTCGGCCTCCCAGAGTGCTAGGATTACAGGCGTGAGCCACCACGCCTGGTCTGAACCTTTTTTTTCCTCCTGGGATTTCTTTCTTTTCTACCCTGCACCTCCAGGACCTTTCAGCAGGGTCACCTCTTTGTGGCACACAGGGGGACCAGATGGGAGCCTGAGTCCCACTGCCTCCTGCTCCTTGTTGAATATCTCAGAAGCAAAGAGTAGCAACCTAGGGAATTGGACGAACTGTGGATGCAGAGTCAGAAATCCTGGGTTTGATGTCTATCTGTTGTGATTCTTTCTCGTATGATCTTGGGCAAATCCTTTACTATATTTAAGCATCAGCTTCCTCATCCATTGAGCATAGCAACCTCTGGTCCTGACTTTTGAATTACTATTTGAAATTTCATTGAAGAAAGCATAAGATACTACACAAATAAGAGCTCATTTTTTTGGGCTGAAATAGGGTGTGCTCCAGTGTTAAGCACATGGACTCTGGCATCAAATCCAGGCTCTGCCATTTACTAGCCATGTGGCCTTGGAAAAGTTACTTATCCTGTCTAAGTCTTTGTTTCTGCATCTGTAAAATGGGGAAAACAGTAGTTATTGCTCATAGGGTTGCTGTAAAAAAAATATTCTTTTTTACTGTTCTTCCTTTGGTTACTGGCACATCGTAAATGTCCAATGCAATATTAATTTATTTAAAGAAAGTTGGCTGACTTAGGATCTATGATGGCAGGTGAATATATGAACTTCTAGAAGCTTCTTTGTGCTTTACACTGGGAATCTACAAGGCCACCCACTCTGACACCTAGAAGAGACTACAGCACTCTCAGGTAATTCCTCTGCTGTGCTCTTAGTAATTTATCCGTAAAGTAGTAAATTAATAGCATTACTCTGGCATTTCAATCAATAGGATTAAGATGATCTGATGGTAACAGAGTAGTAATTGCTGCTGCACAGATGGAAACTGTCCAGTGGAGACACTGTACTTCACAAGCTGGCTGGTTGCCCTCAGACCAGACTCTTTCAACCCTTTTTAAAAAATAACATTTTCCTCTGTTAATTAAAGCAATAAATACACATTGGAAAAATACAATGAGGTTCAAAGAAAAAAATAAAACCCACCTAGACATGCCATTATCTATTTATCTACTGTTAACATATTGGTAAATTTCTTCTAGGTTTTTTTTTTTTCCCCTCTGTAGATTGTAATCATTTTGTTTCCTGTTTTCTTGTTTTACTGAAGACTCTAAATGAGCATTTTCTCTTGTTATTAAACCTTTAGAAACACAATTTTAAATGACTGCCAGTGCCAGGGTGTGGCTGTATTAGTATTCCTTTAGCTATCCCCCTATTGACAGGTACTTATATTACTTTCAGTTTTTAGCTATTATAAATTATGCTGTGAAAAACCCCCTTGGTCATAAACCTCTGTTCATGTCTTAGAAGCAAAATTGCTGAGTCAAAGGGTAGGACGATTTCTGAGGCAGAGTCTGCCGGGGGCAAGGGCTGAAGGCGATGTGACTAAGTAAAAGTTAAAAAGAAGAGAGGTTGACTCATATTGCCCATGAAGCTGTAGACATTGGAATGTGCTGGAGGAGAGAAGGGACCTCTTAGTGACAGATGGTCAGAAGCCCAACATTGCTTGGTGCAAAGCATTTCCTTTTCTATTAAATTCCCCTGCATATGTCTTCCGTCCATTATCCCTTAAAAACACTTCCATATTGTAAGCATCCCCTAATGCTTGAAATGGGGGTTAGGATAGCATGGCGGACTCAAATGGGATTCTGCCATTGATTAGCTGTGTGATCTTGGGCAAGTCACTCTTTCAAATATGTTTCCTTATTGGTGAAATAGGGTAATAATAGAGCTACTTTCCAGAACTGTTGGGGTTAAATGAGAAAAATACATATCCAGTGAGGACTACAGTGCCAGGCACGTAGAAACCACTTAGCATATTAATCATTATTACAAATAAAAAATAAAGTTCCTGTTTATAAGATTTAATTATTTTTCATTAAAATTTTATGCCAGCCTAGGTTAAACCTAATAATGCTAAAGAATTTATGAAAAATCTAGAGACTGAAAGAGGCAGGAATGCAGGAAATAGTGGATGTGGGCTGTACTTCAAATCTTGGCTAGTTTATTATATTCAGTTGCAGGCCCTGCATTTTAAGAGGGACATTAACAGGCTGGAGCAGATCCAGAAAGGAACAACTGGGCTGGTAAACAAACTTGAAATTGACCTGTAAGGAATAATTACAGACTCTGTGGGTGTTTGGCTCAGAGAAGTCTCAGGCAGAAGGGATCAGCCTGTTGGGCTATTGTGAGAATAGGGACTCAACTTGATAAAATAATGTTCTTGAGTATTTACTTTTAGGTTATTAAGTATGAAATGTCCGTTTCCCTTAAGTGCTAAGTTTCACAGTTGATTCTCTGACATTTCACTTTGACACTTCTTTTTCTTTTTTTTTATTGTGAAGGTAGATCCTCATTCTTTCCAATGCATGTTTTGGCTTGTGATTATCTTCCAATTTTTTTTTTTTTACAGCAATTTTTGCGAAATCATGGATAAGTAAAAAATTTGCGTTGTTTTTGAATATGAGTTCCCTCCTGGAACCATTGCAGCACAGACAGCTCAAGATATTAACAAAATGTTTGGGAAGGATGTGGATAATGAACACGCAATGGTTCGAGAAGTTCCATTCTGGTGATTTTAATCTTGAAAATGAGCCACATGGGCGACCTGAGACCAAGGTGGATCACGATGAGCTGAAAGCTTTAGTGGAAGCGAATCCTTCTCAACCTATGTGTGAATCAGCAGCAAGGTTTGCATTACTAGTCCAACAATGTTGGATCATTTGAAACAAGCAGGCAGTGTAAAGAAGCTGGATAGGTGGGTACCGTGTGAATTAAATGAGCATCCGAAGAGAAACTGTCTCAAAGCTTGCCTTCCTCTGCCGTCACGACATAAAGGCGAACCATTTCTGCCATGTATTGTTATGTGTGATGAAAAATAGATTCTTTTTGACAATTGCAAGCATTCGGCACAATGGTTGGATAAAGACAAAGTGCAGGAAACGCTATCCAAAACTGAATATTTATCAAAAAAAGCTAATAGTGTCTGGTGGTCCAGCTCTGGTATTGTCCACTACAGCTTCGTGAAACCTGGTCAACTGATTACAGTGGATGTCTACTGCAACCAGTTGGGTGAATCAATGAGGATGCTTGAGATTAAGCAGCTGACATTGGTCAATAGAGACAGGCCAATCATCTTGCAAGACCACATGTTGCAAAAAACAATGATGTTCAAACTACAGAAGCTGGACTTGTAAACTCTCTCTCATCCACCGTATTCACCAGACCTTGCACCAACTGACTAACACTTCTTCCAGGCTTTGGACCACTTCTCGCAAGGAAAAATATTCAGATTCTCAGCAAGCTGTGGAAAACCCCTTTGGCGATTTCATCGCCACTCCCTCTGCAGGCTTCATCACTGCTGGCATAAGCAAGCTACCATTAAGATGGCAAAACTGTGTGGATAGTTTAAGCGAATATTTTGATTAATTGTACTGCTTCTTGTTTGAGATATAATAAACTAAACTTTTGATTTGAAATTGGATGTTTCATATTTGATGACCTAAATATTTTCCAGGCACTGAGCTGCAAATATTATGTATTTTCTCTCCTCCAAAACATTTCGTTAGGTATGCATTTGTGTTTCTTTTTTATAGATACTTGGAAGAAGAAGGAACTTGGTTCAAAGTTACATGGCTAGTAGGTGGCAGGGTAGGAATGGAAACAGATCTTTCTAATTTGATACTTTGGGTACCTTCTACAGCCCACTGACTTGTTCCAAGTGACCAGGGAAGGTAAGTAGGACTTTCAGTGAGGGAGGCAGCTGCCTGATGCACGTGAGGAAAGATTATCTTGACCATTAGAGCTACCCAACAGTGGAAGATTCTGCCTAAGTACATGGTGAGTCTCTTGTTACCGGAAATGTTCAAGTAGAGGCTGAACTTTTACTCAGTAGTGTGCTGTAAAGATGACAGCTGATAAGAGGGTAGGAACTGTGACTTTACTACTTACTTGTGTGTTCTTGAAAGTGGCTTAACCTCTTTGAGTCTCAGTTTCTTCATTTGTAGACTGGGAATATTGTCTAATTTTAGAATTATTGGGAAGATTTAAAGAAACACAGGTAAGTTGCTTAGCCAAGAAATTGGTATACAAAAATTGCCCTTTATATATTAAGTGAACAATTATCTAAGATCTTTCTATCTGCATCTGTGGCTTTTTTTTTTTTTAATATGGTGACAGTATCTAATCACTTCTTTATTGGGATCAATTTTAAATTTAGAGCGGTCACCTCTGGAGTGAGTATTCTACCTCACTTCTGCCAGGGCAGAGACCTGCTAGTTTCTTTCTCTTCAGGCAGGCAACAAGTTGGACTTTAAAACGGGGCAGTGGAACCAACAATTGGAAGGATATTTACAATGAATTGTTAAGCAAAAGAATAGATATTATTGGGAGATAGATTAGAACCATGCCACCCTGTTGTTCAAATATCAGTTGGGTTTGAAGAGCCCACAGTTTGCTCAGTGCTGTGCCATGAAGATGAAGGGATGTTCGATCAATTGGAGGCACTGTCTTTGTCTTCAAGGGTCTCAAGGCCTGGGATGGCTCAGACAACTGTGAAAAGATTAGCTGATAGGACTCAGTGTCATTCTGCATTAAATCTTTTGGTTTGGATTCCAGCCCCCAGGCAGTTAACGGAAGGGATGCTCAGAGGCAGGGACCTGGAGAAGATGACCTGGGAAGATCTACTGGCCTGGTATTTTTTTCCTTTTAATGGTTCCCAGGATTCTTTCTAGTAGGCGCAATGCGGTAATGTTGTAGTCGTGGCTCCCATGGGCACATTCTCTATTCCCATTTCTCCAGGACATCTCTGAGAACCTGGGAATATGCTGATCATTACTGTCCATCTTCAGGCCCAGAGGAGAAGGAGGAGGAGGAAGAAGAGGAGAATGGGTGCAGGAAGGGGGAGGGAGTACACCTGTGAGGACCCTCCCAGCAGCCCTCCTTCCTGGGCTTCGAGAAAAAGGCAGTATTCTGCCTCATCCCAGGGCTCTGTGCAGCCCCCGATCTGCAGACATCAGCCCAGGCTTCTACCAGCATCAGCCATGGGTCCCACTAGCAGGAAGCATGGAGTTGGCTGCCTGGGGAGAAAGCTTTTATTGTTGGGATCTTTGACATGATCCCAACAATCCTCCTTCTCCTTCAACAAGATAAGTAGATTCCAGTTGCTTTGGAAAAATGCCTTCCTTTCTTTTTTGCCCTCGTTTCCTCCTCCTTTCATCCTTCCTCCTTAGCCTCTGCTCCTTCCCTCCTACATCCTTTCCCCTTCTCATTCCTCTACCTTCCTCCTTGTCCTTCATATGTTTCTGAGTCCTAGAGTGATGGAGTTGAGGGAGAACTTAAAAGTCATCTGGTATAGTCAACTCACCCATTCTACAGAGGAGAAGACTCTGGTCCAGAGGGCAAAAGGGACTCACGCAATGAGTTCTTGGCTGAACCCTAAGTAGACCTGAGT
Source organism: Microcebus murinus (assembly GCF_040939455.1). Lineage (NCBI taxonomy): Eukaryota > Metazoa > Chordata > Mammalia > Primates > Cheirogaleidae > Microcebus > Microcebus murinus. The sequence goes on from NC_134124.1 coordinate 17,783,677, forward strand.
TGAGTGCTTTTCCTTCTTTGTTACTCTGCTCATCTCCCCCTTTCTCTTTCTTTCGTTGTTATTTTGTTAATTTCTATTTTATTTCTTGCCCAATATTCTTTCTTATTCTCTTTAGTCTCTTCATAAACCCCATAGTGATGGATGGAAAAGAAATCAGGACTTTGGGTAGCAGAACTGAGGGGCAAATGTGTGTCACTTGTTCCTTGCCTCCTTTTTCTCGCCGGGAAGGACTGTGATCTGGGGTGAGACCTTCAGTTTTCTTCCTCAGAGACTCTTGTCTACTCCCTCCACCCTGTTCTACTGCATCTCTGGAGGGGTTTGTACAATGTCTTTCTTCATATGAAGACTTTGTACTTGGATTGGCCAAGTGCCCTAAAGGGGTTCCAGGTTGGTAATATCATTGCCTTTGTCTCTTCGTCTACGAAATGGGGATGATAATAGCACTTACTTCATAGGGTTGCTATAAAGATTAAGTAGTTAATACATATAGGGCTTTTAGAAAACATCCTGGCATATAGTAGTTTCTAAATATATGTTATTTGCTATGATTATTATTTTTTTCCTACTTGCACTGCTTTCTTGCTAATATTGTTGGTTATAAGTATTATTATTTAGAGAAGTGTTTGTCTATAAGGGAAAGGGTTGAGAGTCACAAATAACGTCCTAACATAAGGAAGGAATAGAACACTATGAGTATAGCTCAAATAGATACTTGTTGGCAAATTGGACAGTGGGTGACCTGATCTCAGCTGTGTTCTGCCTGCTGAATGTGTCCACTTTTTACCCAGATGTGCCATATTTCCTCCAACTATCTGACTTTACATTGCAGCCCATGTCCATGCCTCACCCTGAGAAGCTATTTGGAACTTAAAGGTAAAGTTAAGCCTTGCTCAGATATGACCCAGTTTCATAGATTCCTTCTGTAATTTCCATTTTCTCCAATGACAGTGTCTAAGCTAGAATGACAGAGCACAGTATTCTCCAAACCAAACTCCCTTGCATGTCATATCATGTGTTTTGACCAATCGATGTACTGTTATTATTTATTTTTAATTGGATTTTTTTTATCTGAAACATTATCAATGTTATAATGGAACTGGTAAATTCTGGTACCTGGTAAAGTAAAATTCATGATGACTAAAATAAAAGAAAATTATCTTGTATGATTGCAATGCATCTCTCACGCTACCAGTGGAACACTTACTAGATTTTAGGGAAAGTGGCCATGGTAATGAGAGACTTGGTGCTCTTAGTCCTTGTCTGCACTGGACATTAATTAACCGTCAACTTTGGGCAAGTCCTTCTCCTTCTGGCCTCAGTTGCACCCCCCCCCCCCCAGGGACTGAAAGAATTGGGCCAGATGATTCTTTCCATCTCTAACTTTTTGTTGTTGTTGTTATGAGCAGGAGGATTTTATGAAATTACACACTGGTAGGGCTCTAGTTGCTCTGACGAGAATATGTCCCATCTATCACTTTGTCCTCAAAACCCAAATCTATAATAAAACTCTAGCCTTCCATTTTCCAATGACATTTTACTTCCAGCACAATGACTTCAGTGGGGAAAGCAACTTCTATTTGCGCAAGAAATTCCTCTAAATACACCAAATGGTTTAAGCCTCTAGGCTGGTTTTTACTTAGAGAAAACACCATCAACTCAGCACTGGTCTGGATCTCTCCAAATGCCTTTTTCCCCTACCTGGTACAGGTTGCCTTTCATTAAGTTGGGCTCCAGGTTTGATTGTACACCCATGCTCTCTGATAGCCCCTTATGTGGAAAATGTATTTTTCAGCCTTCAAAAGTAATACATATTTTTGTGAAACATTCAAGCATTACAGAAATATTTAATGCAGGAAATAAAAGTCCCCCATAGTCTCATTCTCAAGAGGTAATAACTATGAACAGTTTTGGGCCCATTTCTCTAGACAGGTTTTTTCCCATGTGAGAACATTAATACATATTTAAAAATAAAAATGGGGTCCTACTATACAGACTGTTTTGCTACTTGCCTTTTTTTCTCCTCTTGCATTTAATCATTCATCCTGGTCATTTTTTTTACTTTTCTGCATGGAATGAGGTCATCTACTGATGGCACTTACTGGCCGTGTGACTTTGGATGAATCATTGCTCCTCTTGGGGTTTTTGTCCTCACCTGTAAAATGAATAGCCTTTTCCAGCCTGCCCATCTCGCTTATGATAGAAGGCTGATAACAGGTGTGTATGAAAGTGTAGGCACCCTAGGGGTGGACTCAAGTGGGCCATTATTTATCCCATTATCCTGTTTTATTGAGTTTCTAGCACTTTCCAGGTCCTGACATTTTATAGTTTCCCAATTTGTTTGTTTGTACCCCCCTCCAGAAGTTAAGCTGCATGAGAGCAGGAAGCAGGACTCTTCGTCTGTGTACATATCCCCAGAACTTAGAACAATTGCTGTGAATGGTAGGAATTAATAAATATTTTTTGGATGATGAGCAAATTACCCACTTTTAGCTGGGCTTCTAATTGATAGAAGGTCCACTGGGAGGGAATGGGGCAGCGCAGACTGGGCTGAGCCTAGTTAATAGGGTGGCGGATGGCTGGCCCAACCAGCGGGCTCGAGTGCAACACCCTTTGGCTTGCCTATTCTGCAAGTCTCTCTCCTTTGCCTGCGCCACTCTCTTGGCACTCTTTGCCACCTGGTGAATGAGTCATTCTTTGTGGCCCAGTTTTATTGCTCTGAGTCCTGGGAAATTTTCTTCTGTTTTATACTGTCTCCCCACCTCCAGACAGTTAGTCAGACTTTTTAATGCTCCTATACCACTTTGTGCTTATCTCACTTTACTTGTAGTAATAATGGTTTTCCTGCTTTGTGCAATTGCTGCTATGTGCCGTAGCTAAGTGCTAACATAACACTCCACCTGACTTCTCCCATTTGATATTTATGGTAATCTGTCAGAAAGGGGTAATTATTGTTCCAGTTTCACAGATGAGGAAAATCAAGGCTTAGGAATCTTTAAAAACAATCTTGCTCCAAAGCATACACCTAGAAAGTGGTATAAAACGATTCCAAAATATATCAGATTGATCCCTAAGCTACTGTTTTTAACTGCTGGGCCCTTTATAAGCAAACTTAATTTAAGAATTAATAATGATGCAGTAATATCTGGGAGTCCAATCTCATTTTAGGCATGAAAAAAACTGAGACCAGTTCCAAAGTCAGAGTAGAGCTCATAGGGGGAGGAAAATCTTGCTCTAATCCCTAGGCTGTCCGATTCTGAGGCAGCATGGGGCAGTCCATCTTTTACTTAGCCTTGTCACCCTCTTTTTCAGGAGATGTAGCTTTTTATATGTTCCAAGGCAGATTCAGTGACTTCCTTCGAGCCTGCTGTCTCTGGGCATGAGGAAGAGCTGGTTGGTGTGCCTTTCAGGCGGAAATGAGGTAGGGTTTTTACGAGATTTGTGGAGGGGACGGAACAGCGTGAGTTAACTTACGGAGGTGAGACTTATGGCCATATTACATGGACAGTGAGAAATCCGTTTGGGGTTGGAATTCGATTTGTGTGAAGTAAAGGAGCTGGAAATAGAGTTGGGGGCGTGCATATGGCAAGCTGAGGGTTTTGTGCCACACTGAAACCTGGCATTCTCACAGCGAGGCGGCAGGGCTGCAGAAACGAGCGGGACGGACCTGTGTGCACGCTGACGAGGTATTGCCGAGTGATCAACGGGAAGTTGCGGAACATGGTGTTCAGAATAATCCCGTTTTTGTAAAACAGAAGCAGACGACTACCGTAGCACAGCGGTTCAAGGGGCTCTGAAGCCAGACCGCTTCGGTCCCATTCCAGCACTGCCACCTCCAAGCTGGGAGACCCTAGGAAAATTATTTAACCTCATCCGTCACTTCGCCTGTACAATGGGATGAATGATAGCATACGCTTTGTAGAATTGTTCTGAGGACTGCATGGGTTAATACATACTCGGTTCTTGCAAAAGGTGACAGGCACAGAGTAAGCACTCGTGCATTTGTTGTTATGTGATAAAGATCATTTGGAAGGAGGAATATCAAACTGTTAAGTGACCTGCCCTAGGAGTAAGATTCCTGTGTATTTTAGTTTTAAACATATCTCACCATGTTTAATATTTTACAACAAAGATTTACAATGTAAAAAAAAATAAAGGAAAAAGAAAAAACAACAGACCAGCAGATCTATTTCAAAAGTTGATATTAGGTGATGTTCTATTGTGTTCTAGCAACAGGCCTGCCGGGGGAGGTGTCTCTGCTGTCATCTGGAGGGCTGTTGGAAACAGGGGTCCGAGACCACCTTGTCTGGGCTGCCCACGGGCCACACCAGGAGTGACCTGATGGTTATAAGGGGGTGGGTCCAGTCCTTGCTTCAGCCCCCCATTCAGCTCCCCCATCCCTGCCCCCCACACTGCAGCGAATGGCCTGGGTGTGGTTTCCTGGTCTGGAGATGTTCTGAGAAGCCCTTGGGGTCTGCGTCGTGGGGAGCGGCAAATCTGCAGCTTTTTGGGGGGACCCCCAGTGCCGGAGGCTGCGCGCCCCTCCAACCTTCCATGCGGAAGATGAGGAAGCCTAGAGTTACTCAGTCTCTGGCATGTTGGGGGGTTAGAGGGCGTGGCTGAGAAGGCCTTTGGTCTGAGTACAAGGGACCAACATTTAAAAAAATTCTGTTCTTGGGCCAGAGATTATGCTGCCCTTCCAACCTGACCTCCCAACTCAGAAATTCTCTCCCATATTCCTAGATCGCTCTTTCACCTGAATGATTTTGGTCACTCACAGGGCAGGTGGGACAAAGAAGGAAGGATGATCTGTGGCAAACTGTGTCTAGCCTCTGACAGAGCTACAGCCATGCACCTTTGTGATGGGGGTGAAAGTTAGTGCCATTTCCCTCCTGCGTGAAGCATGGAGATGGAAAACTCTTATCTATTTATAGATGCGCGCTCACTTTATTACCATCCAGAACCACCTGCAAGACATTATCTCGATTATCTGAAGAGGCACATTTGTCTCTTTCGTCTCTCATCCAGTTCAGTCTCCTCCCTCCTCCTCCCTGGTTCATTCTTGGAGCAACAATGGCAGTGTAAGGGTTAAAGCAATGAGTTCTGCAGTCACACCCAACTTGGAATCCTGGCTGTGCCTCTCACTAGTTGCCTTACTTTGGGCAAGTTACACAACCTCTTTGTGCCTCAGTTTTGTCACCTGTAAAATGGGAATATAGCAGTACTTGCATCTTAGGATTTTTGTGGGCATTATGGGGCAGAGGATGTCATTATCCTTAAACCTAGCATTCAATAACTGCTAATGATTATTATGAACGAGGCGTTGTGGTCAAGGCTGAGATGGGTATCACGAGGGAGGCAGAAGGCAAGGCTTAGGAAGAAAGGGATATGTCTGCAGTATCTGCATGTGCTCTGTGCCCCAGCAATCCCATTTCTTTTTCTTGTTATCTGCCTGGAGAAATGCCACAGGTGTTCACAAAAATGTAGGTACACTGTGCTTATTGCAGCACTGATTGCAGTGGAAAAATTAGAAACAAGTGTTAAGTGCCCATCCATAGGGGATGTCTAGAAAACAATGGGGCGTCCATAACAAGATGCTCTGCTGTGCTTAGAAGAATGAGGTGGGACTGTGTGCCTCCACAGGTAAGGCTTCCCAAGAAATGTTGCTATGTGAACAAAACAAATTATAAAATTGTATGGGCAATATGATTCCATGAAATGACAGTATGTGTATTCCAATAGTTACACACACACAAGTGTATGTGCGCATGTTTATGTATATATATAAAGTAATCAAGAAGGATAAGAGCTGGAAGGGACCTGGAGGTCATTGTCAGAGGGGATTGGGGGCTTAAGTCTAGTGTTAGAATTTCTTAAAAAGAATGTATGCACATATTGTACAATTGAACATGATCAGGGACAAAGAAATGCCTATCTAGCCAAGAATAGGAAGAATATGGCCCCGTCAAACCAAAGGCCTGATGAGAAACCCCCAGCCTTTCTTTTCTAGGCTTCTTTCTGCCCCTGTGGCCCACTAGCAGAGGGGGAGAGAGGGCTGTTACTCCAACACCTCCAACAATAGCCCACAGGGGCTGCAGCTTAACAGGAATGAAGGAGTGTTGTGTTGTGAGCTAGGAGCAAGGAGATCTGCATTTGAATCCTGGCTTCACTCTGAGATTGACAGCATGGTTACCTGCTGTTACCAAGAGGCTTTCCCTCTCCAAGCTTCAGTTTTGTGAGCTCTAAAATGGGGGTACTAACCACTGTCCTGTAACTAATCTCTAAAGGGATTGGGCAGCCCGTATGAGATCTTGGCTGTGAAACACTATAAACCGTAGAGTACTTTTTTAAAGAGAGTGCTGCAAATCTGCCTGGCAGCCAGGGTTGCAGTGGCTTGCCGCATTCCCCTGGAGCTGGGGAGTGGTGCAGAACTGAGCACACGGCGATAAACATGCAGCTCTCAAAAGGCTGAAGATCATAGCAGCGACTTTATTTGGGGTATAAAATACTAACATGCTTTGCGGGGAGGCTGACAGGTCAAAGGGACAGAGAAGAAGGAAGGACATAGTCCTGAGGTCAGACAGATGGTAGAATGGGGCAGCAGCCTTTGCACATCTGCAAGTCCTAAGCAAGCCCCTAGTTATGCGAGGTTGGTAGTACAATGGGCCCAGGAGACTGGTGAGTGAGATCGTCTTTGGAGAAAGAAACCACAGGTTCCCTCTATCTGACTATCTTGATTCACCTCCTTTATCAATCTGAACAGATGCAGATTGCTTGTCCTGGGGCCCCTGGGGGCCAGGATTCAAGCCCCTTCTTGGGTGTCCCCTGTCTCCATCCAGCATCACACAGCCAGAGTTCCCTGCTGCATGGATGAGAGCTGTTGGTGCACTAGGACTTCAGGGACCAGGCTACCAGTTTGGGGATTGGGAAGTGCAAGTGTAGTAACGTTTATGAGGGAGGACAGAGTGTGAGAGGATGGAAGGAAGGACAGTGCAATGGCAGAGTCGGGTCATATGAACTCTATAGATGACATGAGGGGCAGTAAGTTTGGGGAATGTGCAGACTGTGTACAGCTTTGGGAACTCTGTCACTCTATAACCTTGAGGAAGTTGCTTATCCTCTTCACATCTGCAAAGTAAAAGGGTTTCTCCATCAGAATGATTTAGAGCCCTGCTAATCAAACTTTTGGTCCAAGGAGCAATGACATCAGAATCACCTGGGGGGGTGGTGTGTGTGTTAGAAATGCAGATTCTCAGGCCCATCCCAGACCTCCTGAATCAGAAACTGCATCTTAATGAGGTCCTTGGGCAAGTCCTTTTTGAGGTACAATCGACATCCAAAAAATTGTACATATTTAATATGTTCAACTTGATGAGTTTGTAGATAAATATACACCCATGAAATCATTGCCACAATCTATGCCATAAACCTATCCATCAGCCCCCAAAGTTTCTTCCTGTTATTATTTAATAACAATATTTATTCTTATTGTAATAAGAATATTTAATATAAGATCTACCCTCTTAGCAAAATTTTGAAAATCTGTCTTTTTGACAAGCCCCTCCTAGCTAGGTTTGAGAACTGTTGAATTCTAGAGCTGCTAAGAGCCCTTCTTATCCCAAGATTCCATGATTCCGTTGCCACTTAAGACACTAGGAAGGAAGCATGATTCTGGGGGCGAGGGGGTGAACGGGTGGGGAGTTGAGGATGCACTTGTGAGGAAGAAAGCAGAGTCTTGTTCTCTAGGTGGGTTGTGAGGCAAGAGAGGGCGCTGCCTGGGAGCTGCTGCCCATTTCACCGCTGGGATTAATGATTGTGGGCAGCTCCCTGTTAAGATGGTAAACTAATTTAGCAACGGGCACTGAAAAACAGCTGAATTCAAAGGCAGAGTGGTAATCTAATTGCACTGAATTAGCCTCGGGAGACTTGGACAATATCAACTTCAGAAAACCACAAAGGGACCCTTTATAAGGAGTTTCAAAAGCTCCGGGGCCTCGGCACCCCTCATAGGGCTTGCGTTACAAAGCACAGGCACTGTGTGGATAAGCCCCTCTCTCTAGCATCTCAGGCCATTGTTCCCTTCTAATGTGTTTTCTGAATGAGTTTGCCTGCTAGCTCCCTGGTGTTTTCAGTTGTGCGTTAGGCTTAACAGGGAGTTCGTTCAGAGGAGGCGGCTGAGTTCAAGGCTGAGCGGCCATCAGTCCTGTGAGCACCATCCGTGCCTGTGGCCTTGTCTGTGGACATGGGCTTTTTCTGGTAGGTTCTTCTGTCTTATTCTGTGGCCCTTCTCATTTCTTAAAACCAGGCTCTTACATAACCAAGGTGATTTCCCCTTAATAATTCTTTGTCGCATAGTGTGTGTGTGTGTGTGTGTGTTCATTGTCCAACTTATTCGCTATCTAATCCATTTTTAAGAAAGAAAAGATCCCAGGAGTTGTGTTCATGGCATGATTTGGGGAGCTTACAAAGATCAGATGGCAATTTGGGGATCGGGAAAGGAGGGAATATAGAATTGTGAAGGTTTGTCTCTGACCTGCATTTCATTTACTCTTCTGTAGCAAATTACACACCTCGTTCTACAGAATAAGCTTGCATTTCTTCTACATCCCTCCTGGGAGGTGGATTTCCAGCCTCTACTTGCACACCTCCACTGGCAGGGACCATCTCTACCACTAAGGAAGCCCGTTGGCACCATTTCACAGAGCTGCCAGAAAGTTCTTGATTTACATTGAGTCAGAATTTGTGTTTGTGCATTAAAAAAAACAAAAAAAACAACAAAACTGCCAGTTATTTTGATTCTTCTCTTGGAGCTATATATAGAATAAATCAAATCTAATGTTTCCCAATATGGGGTCCCTGGGTATCTGGGAGGTTCATGAAATAGTAATGAGGACTCAGAATCCACTTTAAACATTTCAAAGACTCTAACAAATTGCATATTTACATCTGACAAGGCTCTGTGGACTAACTAAAAAGCATCACTTGTCTTTACTTTTGTTTTTTCTTAGGTCAGCTCAGTGTGGCAACATTGCTTATCCCATGATATTCAATATTTCTGGCAGTTATGTAGGCCTTCAATTAATAAAGATGGGAAAAATATATTAATGATGAATGGGGTTTGGTAAACAATTTTTTAAAAACAGACTTTATGAGGGAAAAAAAAAAGACCAAATAGAATCACTGATAAAAAGTATGGAAATATTTGGTCTTTCTTATGCCATGTTTCATATCTATCAGGATAGTGATCAGGCATCATGTTTTCTCATCATACTAAGAATTTCTTGGAGGAAATTGACATATTTATAGGATCTGTCAATAATCGCGTTCAGGTTGGGGTAACTTTCGAAAGAGAAAAGTTGCTTTGTGAGTTCCTCAATTCTTTTGTGTCTATTTCTTGTAATAGCTGAGATATGCTGCAGTAGCCATAACCAAACTATGCTATCATGGAAGAGATTGGGAGAAGGCAATCCTGAACTGGCACAGCTCAAAATGATTTTAGAGAGTGATTGGCTGAGTCCCTTCATTTTACAGCTGGAGAAAGTGAGGGCCAAGAAAGGTCACAGGACTCTCTCAAGGTCATGTCACTAGCTAAATTTTGGATCCCGGGTCTTCTGCCTTTTGGACCCAAGACCACTTTGTCTAAAGCATGCTTTAAAACCTGCAGAATAGCATCACGATGGCCAGGCAGGGAGACAATGCTGTCTTATCTTAAAAATCATGCTGGCTTCTGCCAGCTGGACGAAGGAAATAAAGTTGATGACGCCCACATAGATGTGACGCTGTCGCAGGATGTGCACACAGGCTGCCTGGAGGGGAGCTATGTGGACCTTCTGAAGGAAAAAAAAGATTTTTAATCTACCTTTAAAGGGAGTAGTGTTTCCCCTTTCTGCAAGGACAGGGCTGTGGCATCTGCCCCTGCAGAGTGCTTAGTTTTGGACTGGACACACATAAGCACATGATAAACAAGTGAAGAAATGAAGACAGAGTCGTCAGAGAAGCTAATTCATCCTGAGCCATTGTGGGCATGTATGGGCCCCTGTCTTTGACAAAGATCTTATCAGAGGCTGAAGAAAATTTAGAAGAGTCGGATTCAGTCATCTGAGTCGATTGGTGAGAAAACTGAGTCCCCACGAGGGGAAGAGACTCGTCATGGCCATGGCGGTGGGACAGAAGTAGGGCTGAGTATAGAAGCAGCGTTCACAAATCATAGCCCAACTTCTCTTTCTACTGTACCACGTGGTTGCAACCTCTTTCATAATGTGGTCTCAAATAAAAATTTCCTAAATATCCTCTGAGAGGTCATTTCCAGTTTTGCAAATGTGCGTAAGTTAGATGCTGATTCATAACTCCATTTAACGACCTAGGGTTCCTATTCAAACTCTCCCTCAGGAACAAAAACATGACATTTTCTTTTTTCTCTCTCAAGGTTCCTAAGCCTGAAAAAGGGGTGGACCGATTGACATTTTGATTGGCCCTAATGCAAAATTGCCCAAGTGGCTTTTTTTCTTAGGAAAAAGTCCTTGGCCCATTTTAGAAGCTCCTAGACACTTTCTGCAGGGCCTAAAATGCAGCAGGTAAGATTTGAGGTGGACTACAGCTATGCCACTGGGAGGAAAAGACCAAGGTGGCCATCTGCCCCACTTGACAAGTTTGGAGACCAGGAAGCCAGAGGAGCCACAGCAAGGAAAAGCTAATGCACCTTTCAACTGGATGGTTTCTTAGGATAGAGATATGAAACAATGTATTTGTCATGCTCCTTTTGATCCTAGTGTGGGTAGAAACATCTTCCCTTCAAGGTTTTGATGACCTTTCTTAGCAATGGAGTGGCATATTCAGTACAAAACCCTGTGCAAGGAAGCATCTACTTGGATGAAAGATGGAAGTGGCACATAAGAAAAACTGATCATTTTGGGGGAAAACATGCATGGATTAGATCTGGTTTATCTCCCTGCCTTTATTCCCTTTTCAAGCACAAACGAGGCTCTTTTTTATTTTATTGGGGTACTTTTTGTGTTTCATTATGGGTATTTTCTCAAGGAAGCTAGACTTTTCTCATTACAATCAAAGCAGCTGATTAAAAATTTGGTCATTCTGTACTGTGGCTTGAAACTTTGGGGAATGTTGTCTGTTTCCCCCACCCCTGGATGGATATTTGGCAATGTATGGAGACATTTTTTCATTGTCATGATGGCAGGGAGGGAGTGTTGCTGGTATCTTGGATGTTGCTAAGCATCCTACAATGTACAGGATGGGCCCCATGACAAAGAATTAGCCAGCTCAAAATGTCAACAGTGTGGGGCTTAACAAACATGGTTATATACCATAGGTATAGGGTTTTGAGTTACTCAGAAGGCAAGAGAATTTGGGGGGTCATACTGGGCCCATCCCAGCCAGAAGCCTCTGTAAAGGCTCTCAATATCAAAGTCAAGTTCCTTTTGGCTTGAAAGAAGTGTGCTTCCACCATAAAAAACAAACAAACAAACAAAAAACGTTTCCCATTTTATTTTTGACAAGTCTGGTTCTAAGGCCCCAAGCCTGATTGAAAACAAGACAAAATTTAGGTTACTGAATCCTAGAATGTCACTTATGGGATTTCAGAACCTCAGGCTTTTAAAATATCAGAGTAGGAACTTCAGCCAAATCTCCTCATCTTACTCAAGGGGATGCAGCTGATGAGCACTGCAATGCTCCTTGTCTCCCGGGACCTCACGTCTTCCTTTGCGAGGCCTCAATGCCTCCTCTGTTTTGGCACCATATGAGATTTCTGCCTCGCTCACTTTGATTGTTGTTTTGTTGGTTGTGCTGTCGTTCTTGCCATTTTGCTGGTTGCGTGCTGATGCAGCAGCATGTTTGTTATGGAGAATGTTTCCTAGCCCCCAGATTTCCCCAACAAAGTGAGCAGCCAGCATCATTTAATCTAAGGAGTACCTGGGTGCCTGAGATGATGGGATTGGCTCATTCCAACACAGTGCCTGTCCCTTGTGGGAGAAGGGGTCATTCATATAGAACCTGCTAGGGAGCTGCCAGCCTCCATTTACCCCCACATACATTCTAACAAGCCCCCCAGATTTTAACGTTTCTGTATTTTCACCTAAAATTAAAAAAAGAGAGAGTTAGAAATGAAAATATCAATTGAATTAGGACAACCCTACTCACTTTGCCTCCTTGTGACCTTTCCCCCATCTCTCTGAAAAATTGCCGAGGGTATTTCCTGAGTTCAATTATTATTTTACGTTTCAAAAATGAAAAAATTTCCTTCTCAAATGAAGTAGCCACTTCTATATTTTGAAAGCGCAATGGTACTATCACCTTTCCAACTCTCCATAGTCATGTTTCTTCTTTCCTTATAAACACATCGAATTATATCCCACATCCACTGTAGCTCATGTGTGCCTTCTCACATGTGGGGAAAGAGGTGTAAAGTGATGTTTCCTGACAGGCCACCACCAGTTTACTTGAAGACTTAATATAGTGGATTCATAACCTTATCGAAATGACTAAAATGCAGACCTTTTAGACTATCTCCCTTTTGTGAAAGACAATATCTGGGAGAGGAAAATCAAGCATTGCACACTGTTCATCAAGAAGAAGGGAGCTGGGGAAGGGGAGGGGGGAGAATGATGTGCTGGGCCCTATTAATTTGCTCTTTAATCTCACTGGTTCAGTTCTGTCTCCTGTAAGCCAAAGAGAGAATCAATTTGCATATAAATGTTACCAAGTAGCCTACCACCACAGCATTCTATAGTTCTGCTAGGTATCTAGGGAAGAGAGGATCTGGTTGTATTAACAGGATACTTTCTGCCTGTTCCCCCACAAAGTAACCACATTTCGAAACATTTCACAAGGCCCTGGATTGTTGTACTTGTTTTTCATTCTATTTGACTCCCTGTCTATTTGCATTCTGAGCTGTAGTCAGGATTGTGGCCTATTAAAGAATTATTTGTACTGGAGATTAGAAGCTTTAGCATTGGGTAATTTCAGAAAAGAGAAGGGGTCTTTTCATTACCTCAAGAGAAAGATGTGAAGAGAGGCTCCGATACAGAAACTTAAAATTTGGAGGTGAGGTGTCATTCATGTACCAGTGGATGAGTCAAACCAACCATCCATATGCAGTGTAATAAAACAAGAATTATTTGTTGTTTTATGATGGGAGAGGATAATGCTTGGTGGTCACTTGTTTTTAAAAACAAGCTGAATTGGGTTTCTCAGTGACTATTAATCCAATGCCACAGTAAAACATGAGAGGCAGGCATCTAAAATGAGGAAGATTAATGATCACTGCAGGTCATGGAAGAAGAAGAATTTTTTTCAATTCATATAAATGAAATTTGTCATAACCATCGTGAAGATGGCATGATTCACCCACTTACAAAAGAACTATCTATTTCAATGTTTCTTGAAGAGGTGATTTTTCACTTTTCACTTGTACTAACATAAGAATGTCAAGCCTGTAGGCAGAAAATTTTAACCTGGGAGACAATGGATGGGGAACTCAGCTGTTGAGTCAGGTATAGGCATGAATTAAGAAACAAAACAAACGAGAATTGTCCATCAGTTCAGGATCTGCAGCTAAAAAAGTAGAGTTTGGAAAGGTGGGAGGGGGAAAGGAGAGAGTCAAAGTTTCAGAAGGGCAATGTTTCCCAGCATCTGTTCCTAAACAGATCCACTTTGCACTCAAGTTCAGGGCTTTACAAACTGAGGTCATAGCACTATTGTTTCCAAGCACTAAGCCTTAGTAACACTCTCCCTCCCCGCGGAAAAAGAAAACAACAAAAAAGGAGAGAGACTGAAATGCTCTTGGTCCAGCGAGTTCGAGTGCAACCTTCCCCGTCACCGCTAGTTGTCACTTGGCTCCCAGACGGGAGAGCTGAGGTTTTCGGCACTGCGGTTAGAGAGAATGCAGTCCTAATTAAACTGAGTAACTCCTAAAGCTTCCCCTTAAAGTCCTCAGCCCAGTGAGAGCCAGTACGCAGCGGGGGTCGGGGACCAGTGGCGAGGGGTGTAGCAAGGGGAAGGACAAACAAACCGCAAGAAACAGGCCGACGGATGCCAGAACAGCGACTGTCTCAGACCTACACGCACAAGCCAGACACCCTGCGGGCGGGGGGATGGGGGTGGGGAAAGGGGGGCCAGAGGATAGAAGGACCCGATTGCGATTGCAGCGGTATACAACACCTCTCCCCCCCAATGGTGGGCCCACGGACAGAGTCAGCCTCTGTACTCTTTCCGCCCCATTTCCATCAGAGCGATGTGGTCAGTAGAAAATTGCATACCTGAATAATACAATGGTCTCCCAAAGGTAGAGTCGAAGAGTATTGAAGCTGTACATTTTTCAGGTCCTTGTGCTTTGTAGTCCACGAGTTATGGGGGCAAAAATGTTTCAGATTGGCACTTACAAAACCGGAGAGTGCTATTGAAAAAATAATCCAGATGTTAAGGGAAGGCGGGGATCGGGGCGCAGGAG